>NC_044586.1:24593907-25843907 GCF_901933205.1 Camarhynchus parvulus
ATTCAAAAGAGGCAACAAGCTTTTCAGAACTCTATCATAATATGCACCACCACTGCTATGCAGTACCATCTTAAATAGTATAGTCAATATCCATACACAGAGTCCCATTCTCTCCTGTCTTTATTAAGTAGCACTTAAGCATTAAGAAGTACTCTTCAATGTCTTCTTAAAAGGGTTGTGTTACATTAACTAAATACTGAGACATCTCCCTTTGGATTAAGTAATGATGGAGGAAGAAAGAGGAGAGGATGAAATGTTAATAATTAGGTGTAGACTCTTGTGATGAGAACTGCAAATAGCGATGTTTTTATGAAATACTAAATAAGTGGGATCATGCATGCACTTCAGGCAACAGTTCTTCAAATCATTACCTTAAAATGATCAGGGAAAAAAGCAAGTGCTTAATTACCCATTTGAAATAGGAGACGACAAACCCAATGTTACACAGAAGTCTCAAAGATGTAGAGTAAAATGCCAATTATCTAAAAGCAACCCAGCTATTGGACTTTCTCATCTTGCAGTAAGAATCTTAATAAAAGGGAGTCAATTAGCAAGTGCTGTATCACTTGAGCTGCTAAGTAGTATTTATTTTTTGTGCTGTGGGATGACCAAATGTCAACAGCCATATCTGTAACAAAATCCTAACAGAAGGAATATGAAATGTTTTCTATGAATTACAACTTGTTTTTATTATTGCAACGGATACAGATTGTTGTTACTATTACAAAGGAATATGGACTTCTAAACATAAACTGAAATTAAAATCTGTAGTCTGAAGGCATTTCTTTTCCACGTTCTCCAATGAAAGAATTAATTTTTGTGTTTCCTTATTTTCTTTGTCTAAGATCCTTGAAGAAGAAAGCAGGAAAAAGATACGCAAAGTGTTCTTTGTCCACAGCAGTCAGCAAGTTTTCACGCTAGGTTTCTTAGAGGACACAGAAGCAAAATAAAAAGGAAAATTGAAGAGATGATCCATCTAGTCAACAGATGGACCTTTGTCTTTTAGATTAAGAAGCTACAGGCCTCAAATGAGATCAACTTACACTTCCCAAAGTATTTCTTATGCCTGTTTATTAATGACCTCAATGAGGCCTGCTATTATGCAAGACGCACAAGTAATTCTGGAAGGCTTTCCTGGGTTTAAACTTCACATCAAGGATGAGAGGCTTTAATTTTTTTTCCTGATGAATTCTTTTCAAAGCTACCATAAGTCCCAGTTTGCAGTTACCCCATCACCTCTGCAGGGTTGCTGGCAGCAATTGTGTGGACTGACGTCAGCCAGCAACATTTTGTTCATGCTGACTAGTGACATCATACACACTAACTCAGTGAACTAATAAAATGCACCTCGATACATGATCTGTTTAGGACATCAGAAAAACCAGGCCTAGAGCCACCTCCAACTCCAGTGTTGCATTCCTAAGTGGAAAGGATGGAAGTGATCAAAAGCAGAACACTTTTCTTCCAGTAATGAGGTCATTGTTTTGCTTGTTAATGCAAATTTTCAAAAATAAAACAATATTATAAATTCATGAAGCATATTATACTGTGAATCCCAGTTTGATGTTCTGTGCAGAATATCAAACTAGGATTCACAGTATAATATAATACCAAAAAAAGGAGCTGCACGTTTACCTCTACTGATACATTATTTGACAATGATTTTGCCAGAACAGTATGTAAAAATTTTTTGAGCCAGAAAACAGTGGCCAGGCTGTAGTGATACTGTCCAATGCATTCATGAGTTGGTAGTACTTGGTCTGCAAAAGACACCTTCTTCAGTGAAGAGCTTACAGCACTTCTACCAAAAAAACCCACTTTATTTTACTGATTTATGAGGCGGAAAACCAGCTGATGAAGCAACAAACCAGTAATACCATTTCAGAAACACATAAGTACATAAAAATTTATACAGCTATTTTAGACTGCTTACCTTCCCAAATTTCATAAAAAATCATATGGAGGAAAGTGCATCTGCACAGTCACTCAGGGTGACCATTTACAAGAAACTTCATTTTTCTTGCCTGGAAGTTTCCCAGATGTGACCCGGAGTTACATGCCAGAAGCTGACAGTAAGAATTATACTTAAAAATGCCTCCATTGATAAAATGTATAAAAGACACAAAGGAAAGCATCTTTAATTTTGACCATTTAAGGTTTGCTCTAAGTCAACCTCCAGAAAGATTCTGCCTAGAAACCTGTAACATCAAAACGAACACTTGTCCACAGTCTGTCTCTTGCCTGGAGACCCAGCAAGCCAACATGCTTGCTTGCTTCCTGCAAAGGACAGGCTGCAGTTTCACCTCACCTAAAAAAATCAAAGGCTAGATTTCTCTTTGAATGAGTGAAGAATCATTATACATCCTTTCTTCATGTGCTGGCACATAGCATAGCTGAACTGTTTCCTGATAATTTTTCAGACATACTACAGACTCTCCTGATGAATTTGTATGCATGACCACCTCTCCCAGGCTTGCATTTGCAACCATAAAACTATTTTATTTATATAGCCCCAAGGTGAGTATCACCAGGTCATAATCATTCTTGTGCTTTTTGCCAGGACCCCTCCTAATTTTCCAGCATTGTAAAATACCAATACAGACAACAGGACTGCAACCTTTATTGAGGCATAATTCACATCATCAGCATTTAGTAACATCCAGGAACATAACTTTATAAAGAATATGACTTCCTTACTCTTTCTCTGTATGCTATAGAATCTGTCTCTCCACATTACCTGTCTATTTTGGGCTTTACCTATCTATTCTGTCTGTGTGATCCCCACTTACTTCCAGGACAGAGTATCCTGTCAAGCAAATGTGTTTTATGCTGGATGGTCTATAGATATAGAAATCTGATTTTAGGGTGCAAAGGTAACACATACAATTTAATAAATCTAATAAATGGTGTTTGGGTCCTACTAAATTATCCTGATGACTCTGTAAGAGTCAATCTTTCCATCCTCAAAGTTAACAATAAGTAACTATTTTACTAAACTCTACTTGGAGCATGATTGCAACCCTCTCCCCTTCAAAAGCTTGAAAAATCAATTTAATGTTTCATTGATACAGGATTGGGGAAGGGAAGTTGTTATTTAAGGAGTATCAATGAGTAAGTGCATTAAAGACACTGGGTATTTACACCAAGGAATTTTGTTCTAAAACAAATTAATTAGGATATCCTTTTTATAATAGTGTTTCAGCAATTAAATAATTGATTGAAATAATATTCTATTTACTGACACACTGTTAATCCTCCATGATTTTTCTCCAGACCTTTTCAAAAAGTCTTCAGGGGCTTCCACAATTCCAACCTTATACTGAGTTACTGGGAGGGACATCTCAGAATTCTCAGCCAATTCTTTTAAAACTCCTGGATGCAGATTACAAAGACCTCCTTATAACCTTTGCTAATAAATATCTATCATGGAATCTTTAGTATCTTCCTTGTAACTTCAATGCTTCAAAAACTTAAGTTGTCTACATGATCTTGTAATATAATCTCACTTCCATAAAAATAATTCTAAAATAATACCAAAATATTTACTGTGATATATCCTTTTTCTTTCACTATGATTTTGTTATCATCATCACATACATTACTGTTAGATTTCTCAATTCTTAACAAATATCACATTTGTTATTGTTTGCTTTACCAGTCAAGATTTTCCTCTCAGGAACATTTTATTTTAATCAGTTTTCTACTTTTTTCATGCCCCACTCAATGCCATTTCTCCTCTACCATACTAACACACTTCACAGAAAAGAGGGAGAGGCCCTAAACTGCTTCCTTCATATAACAATGAAAGCAAGACTGGTTCTAACGGAATTTGACATTTATGGAAAACTTTATAGGCGTTAAAGGTTTCTAGTGTAATTTATGTAGGGAAATGTACCATACACCTGTGTTTGTAATCTCTCTCAGACACGCCCATTTTTTACTTTTTGTAGTCTGGACACGCAGACTACAAAATATATATATAAGCGGACAAGCAAAATTCTGTCCATGTAAAATCTTAAGTTAGCACTAAAAAGTTACCCAAGGTTTCAAAGTGCATGAGCTGTCTACAAACTGCAACTCATTGGGCCCGTACTGTAGGCATGCAGCATTTTTCTCTGCCATATGAATGGGAAAGTTCACCTTTCTCTATTACTGTTAAATTCTCCCCTCTGCAATATCAAGCAGTTACGGTTCTCCTGCCTAGCATGTTTACCCTATCAGCCTTAATTCCCAGGCCATTTCAGAATGCCTCCAATACTTTCAATATCTATCACTGTCATTTAAGGCTTTTATAATTTATAATAATAATAATTATTTATCTACTTACTTTGTCCTTCTACCTCTTTATTGTCATTCTCTTTAATTAATCTTATTTTTCCTTCAAGCAAAACAGGCCTGTCTACTACCAGTTCCACATCCCTATCGTGAGCTGATGTCTGCCTTTAAGTGGCCATGTTCTGTTGGCTTGTTAATGCATCTCCAGTTGTCTCTTTTCTCTAGGTCAGTGACCATACTTTCAAATAATTTTCTCTTACTATCTCTCCAGTCTTTCAGGTTGTCATTACTTTCACTTGTAAAATAGAAACAACACAAATGTATTTGTGCAGAACCAGCACGTCTGCCCTGTGCAGCCATTTCATGCACTACATGCATAACCACAATAGAGCATATTATGTAATTAACAATACTTCAATTCTGTTAAAATTTTCTGCTTTAAGGTAAGGTTATTGTCTTCTCAGGGGGAGAGATCAAAAAACCACCCTATTCTGATGTAGTTTCCTTCTTACAAAAACAGCTTTTTTAAATGTACATACAGGCATTTAAGAAAGTATATATACTAAAAGATTCATGGACAACAGTTCAGTATCTAATTGCTTTAAGAGCTTTGTAATCTCAATAAGAAGAAAATTCAAATTACGACCAGAATAAAAATGATCCTTCATAACACCATGAAGCCGAAACACAATTGGTGGATTCAACTTTGTCAACTCTGCACCCCCTCCAGGATAAGCTCTCACTATTGCTAAGCCTCCATGTGCATCAACCAGTGTCACTATAGAGACAAAAATAACACACTAGCAAAACAGTAGAGGTTTGAATCAAACAAAAGCAGTAACATCACCAACAAAAACTACATACTGAAATTTTGAATATTTTTAACTACTTAGTTTTACTAAAGTAAATAGTCTACAGTAATTTCTAGGTAACATTCCCCCTAAAAACAGCAGAACAAATGACTTTTGGGTTTCCCAGAAAATGCCACTTGCACTGAAATTTAATTCCTGGCATTGTGCCAAAGTGAGGGGGTGGGACCTAGATGAAAAATTAACTTCCAAGTCCTTTAAAGCATGAATGCAGAAAATTAGTTGATTCTCTTACCTGGTGAGAAGATGGCACGTGCAAAATGAGCTTCCTCCTCTGAGTAAGCCACTGACATGCAGCTCATTTGCATAAGTATTATGAGCTACAAGCAGACTTCCAGGTCGGCCATCTTGATACTAAGACTTTGTTTTGTTTACACAGCAGCATGAGTACTGTTTTCAGCCAGCCTGAGCTATGCTGTTACACCTCTCAGCTAGTAGCCTACATCTGTTCTTTAAAGCCTGCTGGAATTCCTACTTCTCCACATGTAGCTGACTGCGTCAGAGTGCCCCTGCAGCTCACTGAGCATGCCACAGCCTCTAAGGAAACTGTTGCAACTGCAAGTGCCTCCAGTTGTACTCTTTGTACTGCCTTATGTGCTGCCAACTATGAGTGCTGCAGCAACTATGTGCAGTGAAGTACCTCCCACACACCACACTGTAGTACCAACAGGCAAAGATTTATTACACCACAGCGCAAGATAGCACACTGAAAAAAACCCCAAGAAAGCTGAAATCCCCTCAGGATTTTCACTTCCTAGCAATCTAATTACACCTAGATTCCTTTGTACATCTTTTCACGTTCATCAGTGCTGCTTTTTCTGTCCGGAAACCAGAGTGCTCCTGCAGCCCGTGTGAAGGAGAAGTCCATGACACATGTTCGCTGCTGCCGACAGGGAGCCAGACTGCAGTTACAGCTAGCTGGCGCCAGTAAAATTTACATGAAGGGGCCTGATTTCAAGACTAAATTGCAGCAGGATATTGCTGAGCAAAGCTCTGCCCCTCCCCACGGGTTCTAGAATATACCTTTCTAGGTATTTGCTTACTAATAATCCAGATCCATGTCAGAAGTCAAGTGCCGCTCTCATTGTTCATATAAATAAAAATTGACAATAGTGACTGCAAAATAAATTGCAGCCTGTATCAAGCAGGATGCTACACACACGCTGTTCACAGTCATTGTGTAACAGAAATAACACCAGAAAAATTACACTACACTCAGCAACCAGGTATTCTTAACCTAGTATTTCCAGTATTTTGCAGATTTCCAACAAGAAATAAATATTAGTTTCAAGTAAGACAAATTCATTTTTAACCTAATACTGACAAGTAACATGTCAGGCCATTTAATTTGTTGTCTCTATTTCACATTTAACTTTTCTTAATTAGTTAGGTATAGGAGGGAAAGAAAAAAAAAAATCTCTCAACCACAATTATTTTTTCAAGTACCTCTAAGGTAGAGTGACAGCAGCAGAAACTTGGATTTCAGCCTCACTTTGACTTTTAAAACCTAATTTTAAAATTCTTACCTTTTTTCTTCCAAAGTTCAATTAAATAGATGAATAGGTTACATTTGACAAATATGTGTTCTAGAAGTCACTGTACGGTTTTTCTGGGAAAGAAAAAAGAGGCTAGACTTTAAGAGTGTGTGTATAAAGGATTAATTCGCCAATACCTCTTCCCTCCTCCCTTGCCACCTTGCAAGAACTCTTACAGTATGAAAGAACCAATGCAAATAGGTACATTATTATACTAGCTACAAACACAAATTTGTGAAACCTTAAATAAAATCAAGTTTGGCTAGACATTTAGGCAGCTGTATAGGCAGCTGTAGTTGCAGCCTGGCACCATTTAGTGAAAAAGCAAAGTAACGGAGACAGGGATGCTTATTAATCTGAACATGGCAGAGCATCTCAGGACCAGAAGAGCCTGCTTTAGATCCCGGTCTCTTCTAGTTCCCTGCACTGTTCCTCTTTAGGATGCCAACAGTGTCAAAGCTATATACAGTCAAATTATATGTCCCATTTTCTGCAGCAAGCATAATTTGTTCATTATGGCTGGTTCTAGGTTATTTGAGCATAACACAATATGCTCATCTGTAATGTCAAAAAGATACTGGTTTTGTATCTGAAAATACTTAGCCATGTAAAGTACTCCTAACTTGTTATAATTTATCCTCACCTTTTGCATCCAAAACACCAGAGTGATTTGTAAGGGAAAGCTAATTATTTTCCCAGAATGCCTATCACATTAAAGTGACAATCATTAACATACCTTTTATGTTACCTATATCTTTTCATTTGCCTTACTTTCAGACTGATATTTGTATGCTAGCGCATCTAAGTGCATGCAAAATACATCTTTCAGCGATTCTGTTGTCATTTGCAGAATGAATCACCGGATTAACAGCTTCTGAGTTTAAAAAGAAAGGGCACCAGTGCTGCTTTAAAAAACAAAAAATTAAACCCCTTAGATTTCCCAAATATAGCCTGTTCCTACCCTCCCCCCAGCTCTATTGCGTTATGCACGAATACCTGAATAATAGTATGGTTCTTAACACATTAAAACAAATACTGTAAAAATAAGAGCCTTGGAGCATTTTCTGTTCCAGGCTCCAGTCCGCTATGGAAGTCCATGCCTGAACTTGCCGGCAGCCCCCGCGGGCGAGCGCTGCATCTGCAGTCTGCGGGAAGCACCACCCCGCTTCCAGAACGTTCGGGCAGAGTCACCCGCACCCCCTGGCTGCGCCTTCCTCCCTCTCACACCACTGGCTATGACAAAGCTCAGTTTCGAACACAAAACGTTTTCACAGAGAGGAGGAGCCATTGATCTGGGAGTTAGAAACGCACCAACTCGGTAACGCAGGGCAGAGGGGCTGAGCCCCTGACCAGCGGCAGCCTCCGTCTGCCGCGCCCAGGGCTGGCAACCGACCCCAAATAAAGTACAGGGACCCTTCAGCAGCCTCCCAAGTACTGGGAATAGGCGGGATTTTTTTTCTTTCCAGCTTGGGCTCCCCACCCCGGGAGGGGGGGAGGGGAGCATGGTTTGTTTGGTAGTTTGTTTTGTTTGTTTTTAATAGGAGACTCTGAGACAACAAATCATAATGTATTCAATCATAATTCTCCGGTGACTGGCACTACAAAAAAAGCCAAAATGACTGCCTGCCTTTTGCACGTTTTGCCCGTGTCAGTGGAAACGCCTAAAAGCTATTATATTCTCAGAGCAGTTCTCTTCCTCCAGCATGCAAACGACTTCCTACTCCCCCACGAGAAGTGACCTTAAAGAGCAGATGTTGCGGTCAAAAGTAGTAAGACCAGCTGTGTTCAAAATAACTACTATTAACTGGGTTCGATAGGTACTATTCAAAGACAACATAAAATATCAGTCCAGTTCTCTCAAAATAGTTAGAGAAAAAAAGTCACACAAAATTATTCCCCCAATTCAGGCAATTTTAAATATTGACACATTTAATTGACAAAGTTTGTCTAAAATGAAAGGAAAAAACCCCCATAAATCCAACCATTACGAAATCTATCACTAGTACCTTGACCTAAAAAAACCAAACCAAAACAACAACAAACCTTAAACAAATGAAAAAACACCCACCACAGAGCAAATGAAAATGAAAGGCCCTAAGCCTTCTGACACTAGTCCAAGACATTCCTTTCCCCGACTTTTCTCTAAACCAAAACAGATCAAATTACTGTTCACTGTTACTGTTAAGAGTCAGCTAAAAGTTTAGTAATTCCCAGAAATTTCTCACATTAGTGTTTGAAAGACACAGAGAATGATGTACATTTCTGAAGCAGAAAACTGTCTATCAACTCGTTATCTTAGCTGCTGTGGTTTATTTGAAGATATTTTATAGCAGAAGCCTGTATCAGCAGAAAGAACAGGAAGGGCAGGAAATGGGGGAGGGAGGACTGAAAATAATTCTATCCGCTTTTCTGTTGTAGAAAAGGGGTGAGAAAGTGTCTAAACCAGGTAAGTTCCAGGCTATAACACTCTACTATGTTGCACACCCTTTCTTCTAGAAATGGAAAATGCTCAGTATGAGTATTCTCATCAACTTCAAAACTCCTACATTTTGCTCACTTAAATTTACATGCAGAATTTTGTTATTTACTAAACAGCTGACTGATCTCAATCTGAAAATCAAGATGATGGAAAACAGTAAATAATTCGGCTTACTCATAATTCCTTCAAAGACAGTACATGCTTAAAAAATCTACTAAATTTTACAGCTAAATAATAAAGGTCCAATTCAACTGTTTAATAACAGTCATAACATGATAAAGTATTTAAGACTGCAGACAGTTCTAAGAACTTGGTAACCATTTACTTCCACCGAAAGAACCAAACAAATCAGCTGTTTTAAAGTGATTTCTATATATTGAACAGTATTGAATTCATTCAGCAGTCTGTTCCAGTCCATTGCAAATCCTGCCTGAAATTGTTTGCTCCCAAATTTCTATCAAAATAGAAGATGCAGCTGTGCAAAATGAGACAATTCAGAACTTTAAGAGGAACATAAAAAATAATCAAGCCATGTTAGAATGGTTCCAAGCAACTATGATTTAGTCGTGAAAAACTATCCAAATAAGTTGGTGCCTAAATGAAAAAATAAAGTCATTACAGGAATATTCTTCTTTTAAAGTACAGCATTTGCAACAAAAATGCAAAAAAAAAGGGAGGCTATACATTTTTTCAGAGTAAACTACTGGTTTTCTTTTGGAACTTGTATTTCTCTTGGAAAAAAATCAAGTAGATTTGAGACTACTACCCTAATAGAAATTTATCTAACTCCTGATAGTCTATCCTTCAAGTTTACCTATCAACAGTACAAAGCTATTTTTTCTAGAATACACAGACACAACTATACTGACCCCAGTCTGACAATGCATCTTGCATTAAACTGTATAGCAATCAATTCAGCTGAAGTAATTATTTCATTACACGCATCTATTTCTAATTCAAAGCATGAACATCTAATTCAGGTATTTAATAAAGGTGGTTGGGGGAGGGGGGTGTTTAGCATCCACTCAAGTACCCTGTTTCTTTGACTTCTGGTGGTTTTTGACATAAACTGGTGGTTTTCATTTTCTTTTTGATTAGTAAGACCCAAACTATTAGCACCATGGGAGTGAAGAGAGAAGAGATTATGCTTTCAGCTACTAGTACAACCATAAAAAAAGCATTACAATATATTTGGATTTCTGAAAATGGGAACGTACCCCATGTGCAAAACCTACCACACTTTTAGCATTCTAACACCTACTTTAGGAAAGAAAAAAGAAAACCAACCAACAAAACCCCAAACCAAACCACACTACCCATGCAGTTCATGGAACAAAACACTACAGCTCCCTGCTGGGCCAGTCACATTTTGTACAGCACTTCCAAAAATGGATTCATGTTCAAAATGGCCAGTTAAAAAGCAAAGGAAACCAAAACCAAAGGGAATGGGAAACACAGAGACAAGAACTTTTCACTGAGCTCTGGCAATCACTCCATACATTTTCTGCAAAATGGGAGTAAGCTTACTCAGCTCACAGAAAAAACCCATGGGCAACAAAAAGTCACTAAAAGGAACTATGTAAAAGACATGGTCTGAAAATGCAATATTTTATTCAAATATAATACATATGAAAAAACACTCCTAGTGATTGTCCAAAATACTCTACTTTTCACGCTTCCATTAAAGCAGAGTTTAACAGAGAAATCTTAAATCAACGAAACAAAGAGCACTGGGTAATATTTATATGCTTGCTGTTTTCTTTAAAAAAACCCAACCAATCAAAAACCCAACTCCCAAAAAACCAACAAACCACCACAGGATGTGTATGGTAAATTATGCTTTAGACATAAAATTTCATCCCCTTCAGAGATTATAAAGGAGGAGTTTGGTGATCTCAAAGAATGAAATGTTTCTGTTCCTGTGGAAAATATAAGTTGCTAACATCTGGAACTAATGAACGATAACTGACTAAAAAACACACACAAACGTCAGTAATCATTTATAAGATTGAGGTTCAGTGTCTTGCAGAAAACCAGAAAGATTATTGTTGCACTGCATTATTAATCTACATTCATTCGACGAGGTAAATGTATGGTAAAACGTCAAATTTTATCAAGATAAATGTGTTTAATTAGAACTTGTGGTTTGTATTTTCAGACACTTTAAAGGACCCAAATGTTCCCAGGATTTTAACTACATTACCCAATCAAAAGAAGCCACTATGAACTAAAATCTGCTGTAAATCAAATTCACCAAAGTTCCACCAGCAATAAAAAAAATAAAACTACCTACCTGCTTTTCATCACCTCTAACCACATACTTGCACTACTCTTATCTCTTATCCTAAAGCAGAAAAATTCTATGACCAATTACTTAGAAAAATACTGTTAATTGAAGTCGCCAAACCATCTCACCTTAAAAATTATTTTACTGACTTTATTTCTTTTTATCAAATGAACGGAATAAACATGGAGAAACAATGTCTCCTGAGAATCTGACATGGAATGTCTGCACAGAATATTCAGTGTCTTTATGAACACTGTGTTGCCATTAACTGTGTAAGATAATACATGAGAAGAGATATTTAATACTAATTTAACCACTAAGTGCTTTGTTATAGATTATACTGAAAGCACCAAATTAACATGCAGAAATTCTGAGGAACGACTAAACTTGTCAGCATTTAGACTAGCTTTCACAGCCCTAACAATAAGTTTAACTTCAGCCAGGAAAATACTGTGAGCCACCAAGCTCATCTGCTACTCCTGATATTTCTGGAGAACTTCAAGAAGCTTTCTGTTTACTTACTCTTGGTTTCATTTATGTGCAGCTTAGAGAACCCATGAAGACCTGAACTAGGTATAAGACACAGAAAAAAGAAATTATATAGTCATGAACAAAAAATGCCTTTTTTCTTCTCTTCTGTTGTCCAACTCCCCAGTGAAAAAAAGTTGAGCATTACTTTTCTCCTACCTGCATCTCCCTCCTACCTTCATCTCCCTGGACACAAACAGTAACTTCTAATGAGTTTTAAGGATGGCAGCTAGGTCACCAACCAGTACCACACAGCAGAATACATGAGGCCATGTGAAACCACTAACACTTTGAAACTCAGATTTCAATTAAGTTATACAAAAGAACAATAAACTTCAAAATTTCCATCTTCTCATTTGTAGTAATTCCATAAAATCTGTAGTCTTATTCTTGAGTAGCAAATAAGTGCTACCTACAGAACAGTTAACATTTATATAATCACTGTTTTTCTAATGTATTCATACAGGCATTGTAATTATCTACCACTAGAAAAGTTATACATTGAAAAAATTATAAATCTAATTGCTTGGTTTCAAAAATGTAATTAAGTTTGTAAAGAGTTTATTTCATTTTTTACTTAAAGTATGAGGAAAGCATTCGAGAAAGGGACAGCACAGAATGAGTGCTCTTCTGGCCTGCTAAGAAGGTAAGCCAAAACAAAATAATTGCATTAGCAAGACAGATATGATATTTGACCTGTCCCATCTAATCTATCCTGTAACTGAGACAAGATAGAGGTCTGTGAATTAATTCAGTGTGAAAGCAAAGAGAAAGCAAAAAAAGCACAAACCAAAAAAAACCCCAAATACCAACAAACAAACAAAGAACCCCCTGAAAACTGAACTCCAAAAACCAAACCACAAAGAAATCGGCAAAAAACCAAAACCCACTACAATTGATAAAAAAAAGACAACAGCGTTGCAATGTATTTTATATAGCTTAGAATTAATTTTAACTATGCCTAACCAAGGTTTTAAATTGCTTCGCAGCAGAGTAGAGCTGGTGCTCACCTCTAAGGTCCAGAGCATGTGATGGTAACAGCTCTGTTCATTTGCACACAGTCAAGCTGAACTACTAACACTGAAGAGCACTTTTTCAGCCATTCTGAAACTGCTCTCTCAGCTGTACTGAAAATAAGACTAAGATGGCTGCAGCGTTCACTCAAGCCAATCAGTGACAACTCAGCAGGAGGTAAAACATTTACACAGCAAAACACCTCTGTCTTTACCACACTGCAACAAACTGCAGAGGTGGAAGGGGTGGGTACCTGTGAACAGAGGAGCGGTTTCTTTGACAGGCAGGAAGTGGTTAATGCACAGCTGCAGCACTGCAACTTCCTAGCACCACTGGTAAAGAGAAAATCAAAATAAACCAAGAACGAGCAAGAGGCAGCCTTTCTAGGGCTGTGATCCAGGGCTTGTATCACATGCTTCAAATCTCTCACAAGTGCAAGGCAGTTCAGAATTCATGAATTCATGTCACATATTAACAGTCACGGATACAGAGCCGGATCGTGCACAGAGCTGACAAACATTAGGGAATAGTTTTCAAGAGCAGGCTCACTTCAATGCTTCTTAAAAAAAAAACAAAACAAAAACAAAACAACCCATTTAAGAAATTAATCTATAGCTTTGTACTGCTCTATCTACTTCAAAATAATCTGTAATATTAGTTGCCCAATAGAAATCTTATCTGGGGAGGAAAAAACTGTTTTTATAAGAAAGGTAGCAAACATCCCAGGAACATTCTAGAACTTCAACACTTGGAGAAATCAAGTATCTAACTCTTTATGACTGCAATGCAGCTTGTTGTCTAAGTTTTTCGAAGAAGAGCTGTATCTGGAATCAGTTAAGAAAATTTGATGGAATCTTGTAACACAGCAGTTCCTGAAGAACTGGTTTGAGAACCTGTGGTGGGGAGAATGGGGTTGTTAACCAAAGACAAAAGTTTAAAACAAAATTAAATCCAATACAGGTTTCGATCTACTATCTGTTTATGGTAATGAAAACAATAATTATTAATTATAATAATGTAATAAATAATAACCAATCACGCACTCTCATAGAGGCAACACTGGATCACTTCTGGAGGAAGCTCCTCTATATCTGCCTCACTTCTCTTCTACATAATCCAGATTTGTCTGTTTTAAAACAAAATACTTGCAGGAGTCCATGAGGCAATTCCAAAGAAAATTAGTGTTGAATTATACCTAGCCTTTTGACAAAAAATAATCTTTGTGATCCAAAATAAGCCCAAGATAGTAAGTCACTCCCCCCTAAAAAGTAGAAGAACATGCCCTCCCTCCAACAACTCCAATTATGAAAAGGTCTAGACTTATGTAACTGTGCATGTCTGTTGCCAGCTGCAGCTAGTTATTTCAGGATTGATTAATCATGCCAGCAGTAGTTGTCTGATGCACTCACCAGCACTACAGTCAGTATTTCTAACTTTAAAAAATGGTGAAATACACCATCTGGCTTTTCTTTTTGTCCTTGTATTACCATGACCTGCAGTACAAGAAAGGGCACATGCCACGTATGAGACAGCTCCACTGATTGTCTCTGATAGTACGGTACAGATTTAGAAAACTAAATGAAAATATACTTGAAGTTCAAAAGACATATTTCTCAAAAAACAAACTTGTGAACATTGGAGAACAAATTCATTACAGCTAATTTGAAACTATCCATTACAATGAAGCTTTTCTCCACCAACACCTCGTACTAAGTAAAAATCAAGTCTACATCAAATCAAAAGAAAAATTTTATATTATCTGATTATATACCTCATGTTGCTTACTCTGAGCACCATATATACCACACCATTAGCTTGTGGAAATTTACAATAACTTGTAAGATTCCAAAATTCAAACTTAAATATTCCATTTGTATAACAAATACACATATCCTTTGATTTCCCCAGTAACAATGTTTTAAATAGAATTCTGTGTTTAGTATATCTACAAAATTTGTACATCAAAATGTGAATTCTGAATTCAAGTTTTACAATTTGAAGAATATCACCAAAAACATAGGGACATTCTAACCCAGAATCCAAAAGTTGCACTTGTACAACACTGCGTTTTATGTAATGCTGAGTCTTGACATATGGATGACAATGACTTAAATAGGTTTGAACAGGCAAAAACAACAAGTTTGCAAAAAATTTTCACAGAATGCTTTCCCTGAGCCAGAGAAAACAGACTCCATGTCACAGTCCTGTTGCTACAAATGTCTTGCTTTGTCAGAAAGCTTCAAGAACATGCAGGGGCACTAATATGTTAACACAGACACATGGATGCAAAAAATCTTACTGAATAGAAAGAAATCACATGCATTAACTTAAATGTCCAGTTCAATATACCTCCATTAACACACAAAAGTGTGTTAAAAAGTGTGCTAAAAGTTATTATTCAAACTAATTTTAAAATAAAACCTGATGTTTAAATAAACACAGACTTATGAATGGAGTAAGTCCTCTGAAACTGCTTTAGGCCAGGCAATGTTGGACTGAACCCACACTAGTGTGTAATTCTATACTAGCACGGGACTAAAGTTTTTTCATTGCTACCTAGCATGGCATTTATACAGACTCTCTAGTCAAAATCCCAAGAAAATAAAGCATTTTATAAGACTAGAGAATGGAAGTTAAGTTTAACATGTTATGATAAGAACACCAAACAACCTTTAATCCTGACCTCTTCTGATAATATGCCAAAACACTCCAATATCATCTCAGTAACTTCAATAATTGAAGCCATAAATTAAAGCAGGGCTTCCATTTTCCCAATTTCTCATGGACATCAAACAAGAACCACAAGAGAATGGCATCCTGTTGTTTCCTCTAGGTATTGCCCTGTGTAAGTAATGTCACCTTTGCACACACCTCTTAAATACCATTACATAGAGCCACAGATCATACCAGGGCTCCTTCCCTGAAGAATCAAGGGCAGGCAGAAATTTCTGCCCATTTAGACAAGATCTTAAGCATTTAAACATAAGAAGTGCAGGAGAGACCAACCAAAGCATGAATACTTTCTTTTGCTCAAATTAGATGCTTAGAAACCACTTAGCTATGTCTCATCCACAAATCCTTGTGTCCAAACCACATCCTATCCACTTTTCTTATTTACTCCCTTCCTTTATTGATCTTTTTAGTTTTGTTGTTTGGGGTTTTATATGTTAATTAACATTAAGCAGACAAAACAGTTCTTATATTGACAAAACTCAGGAGAAACTGCTATTTGTACACAGTTCAACTGAAGTCTCTAAACACTATCCACTGAAACCCTTTTTTATTCCTATTTTCACACAAGCCAGTAGACTGATTTCAAAAAACGTCTTGGCTCTCACTTCGGACTTCACATATAAACACTACCTAAACTGCTGGGGGAAAAAAAAGAGCTCATAATCATGAGACAAGGAGTACTGAAGTTCAGAAAAACAAAAGTCTGTACAACATTTAGGGACACTTCATTATTCCAAGCTTCTTGATGGTAGGACCAAAGAGGGAAGTTTTCAGTGCATTGACTGAAGTTGGCAAGCATTTCTATTAATGTGTTTAACACATTTCTGAAAGAAACAAAAAATTTGAATGCAACTTCTTTCAAAAAGGATCTTATGGAAACTGCAACATGTTGGAAGCAAAACTAGAAGTAACATGGCAGCTTTTGGATTGTTCGGACGGCGTTTTTCTTTTGAGAGAGGAGACAAGAGGGATGTGCTTTGTTTGGGAAATTGTTTGGGTTTTTTTTCCCATAACATTTCTTTACACTACCGTGAAATGGAAGATAATGCTTGACACAACACAAAATAACAGTTGTTAAAATAATCTGTGTATTTATTTTGTCTCCCATATCCACAGCCATAAAATTAATAAAATCTGTGCCTTGACTATGGGAGTTTACTTGAAAGCATTTTCAGAAACCACATCTAGAAGAGGAAAACATTTTTCCTGTATTACATAAATTAATGTTACCTGTAGCAAAGTACCTCTATTAGTTGAACTAAATATTTTTTAAAATACATTTTTAAAAAAGTACTTCGCACCCAGCCATCTAATTCTCTAAGTCCTCAAATAATTTAATGTTTGTTCATGAAAGAAGTAAGTGCTAGTAATTCCTATGTATAGTTTTGAAATAATTTGTAACAAGCACAGCTCAAAATGTAACAAAAGGCATAGTTTACTTTCCAAAACAAAAGCTTTCCCAAAGAAACATAAAACGTATTTATACAATATACAGACATTTACACAATGTTGTGAATTCTTCCACTATGATGGGATGCAAACTGACATACAGCTGAAAATCAGGCAGTTATTTAATGCAGTATAGTTAGTACCATGCTCTCAGCTACACCTACAAGGGAGTTTTTACTTTCAAAAAAACCCCTGAAAGATGGGGAGGAATGGAAAGAGAAGGGCAGACTTGCTGTTAAATATACAGGCAATTAAAAAAATATACACCAGCAGTACTAAGCAAGATAAGGAGTGAGCAATGGAAGTAGCCAATCTACGTTTCTTACAGATCATATATATTGTCTTGCTATTTTTTGCTCAGGTTATCACTGGCGCCTTACTACACCAAGAAAGTGAACACTGGACACTGGCCTATGTACTGACTAACACCAAGTTATCCCCCCAAAACACTACATAATTTCAAAGTTCCCTCACTACCAACACTGGTAGCTTCTCCTCACTCCAACTGTTTTCACAAATTTGCAGGTAGTAACTATTAATAATTAGAAATTATTAATAATTAATAATTGTATTTGATGCTTACTATGCTTTATATTCACTGAAAACTAACAAGTCTTCTGAGAACTACTAAGAACAACTGTCGATCAATGTTCACGTAAAACTGGACTACTGTGCTAGAAATGAGCAGGTTTCTTTTAAAATGTTTAGGCCTGTGGCATAATTTGAAATTTTTGCCACATATCTGTATTGCAATTTTTCTTCTTAATCACAAAAATAAACTTGTTAGACTCATCTGTCCTCCTAGCAGAATTTTTCAAGTGTCACTTTAATAACCTTATCCACACAAATTTTTTAAAGTTTTATGCCAGCCTGAAACTTATGCCTGCATGCAATGCTGAAGTTGCATGTAAGCACAGCCTCTGGTATTGGTACAGGCTGGGGGATAAACAGATGGTGAACAGCCCTGCTGAGGAGGTCTTGGGGGTGCAGATGGATCGGGGCTGGACATGACCCAGCCATGTGCAATTGCAGCCGAGAAAGCCAGTTGTATCCTGGGCTGCATCCAGAGCAGCGTGGACAGCACAGTGAGGAAAGGGAGCTGCCCCTCTGCTCTGCTGAGACTCCACCTGCGCTGCTCTGGAGTCCTCAGCACAAAAAGGACATGGACCTCTGGAGCAAGTCCAAAGGTGGGCAACCAAGATGATTAGAGAGATGGATCACCTCTCTCAAGAAAAAATGCTGCGAGAACTGGGGTTATTCAGTCTGGAAAAGAAAAGGCTCTGTAGATACCTTAAGGGACTTTCCAATGCTTAAAAAAAGAATATAAAAGAGTTGAAAAGAAACTTTTTACAAGGTCATGTAGTTATAGAACAAAAAGTAATGAATTCAAACTGAAAACCAGTAGGTTTATATTAGATATTAGGAAAAACATCTTTTCTTGTGAGAGTGGTGAGGCACTGTACTGTGATGTGGTTAAATTGGGAATGCTTCACCTGTGTTAAGTTGTTAAGGTCAGGTTGGATGGGGCTCTGAGCAACCAGGTCTAGTGGAAGGTCTCCCTGCACATTGCAGACCAGCTGGGAGCAGATAATTTTAAGGTCCTTTCCAACCCAAACCATTCTATGATTATGACTTATTTTTAATTTAAAGCACTCTGGCTTTTTAAAAGCTATCTAATACAACACCACATGAAACACAAAGCTACACAGAAGTCACGTGCAACTGAGAAATCTACTTTCAACTTTGGAATGCTTTTTGGTCTATATATATCTCCAAATAAGCAGTCAAGGAAGAACAATGCTAAGAACTAGAGCATTCATTAAAACCAGAATATGCAATTTAAGATTAAAAAAATCCCCTCCAAACTAACAAAATAGACTCCCCTTTCTGAATCACACTTCCATTGTTCACCACAGTAAAAAAATAATAATGCATTCTGAAGATCCAGTTTTTACATAATGTATATCAGTACTTTGTATCTACAACCAATGACACTCACTCTTATAGTCTAATCTGTAGACTGATACTGTACTTCAGTTAGATGTTTTCAAAGATTTACACATTGTACATATGAAATCAAATGTTTGACTACCCTTACTATAAAAATACAAAATGTAAAAAAAATTAGAAAAACCTGAACATGAACAAAAAATGGAAAACATCTTAAAACACTATCAACAATACACAAAATCTTTTCAGACAAACAAAAACTAAGAGTCCCACAATACCCTGTGAAATTATTTTCTTAAGAGGATAACCAGAACTCAAAAGTTGACTCAACCTGTGTTCCAGATCCTCCTAACCAAGTATTAAAAATATTTTAAGTTACTTTTTTTGGCATCGTCCAGTAGGCTTTAGTATCTAAACCAACGCCAAAGTAGAGAAATTTTAAATATTAGGTATTACACAATTCATATCTAAACCATATTTAGAGATTAAGGTGTTCTACAGCTGACTTGAGAAGAAAAATATAATTTTAGAAAACTACTTTCTGTTTTTAATGAGCTGTCAAAAAAAAAGCAAACAAAAAACCCAACCCCAAAAAACTTGACACACACAACAGCCCTATCTTACTCCCCATCCTGTATTTGGATAAGTCACTGGTGCTTGATAAACAGCTTCTTACGGTACAATGGAACTAGGAGAACTTTTTCATGCAGTACACACAGTACAGTGAATAGAACTGAAACACCACGACTACAAATATGCATCATGGAAACAGCATTTATGCTGACCAGTTTACGAACTCCCGCTTATTTTGTGTGAATAGGTCAATCTCTCAGAATAATGTCAGGTACTAGAAAACACCAAGGAGACCAGCGAGTTATGTTCTGCAAAAATAACATTAGATTTCATTGCATTTAAGAGCAGCATTAAATAAAAAACATCAAGGATGGGAAAAAAATCCCAGCTCCCCATACTCACATATCCTAACAGTTTTGTAACTTAAAACTTCTTTTCTTCATTTATTACCCCTTATGAAAATTGCAATGAACATGTGCCATTGCCATAACTCCCAAAATAACATCCATCATGTAAAGATGGAACTAACCCTTAATATAGAAAAAACCATCAACAGTAGAATAAGTAGGAAAAAAAAAATCCACTAACATGCAAACTATTGAGTAAGAACATTCTGGTTTAAAAGACCTTTTGGCCTTACTGCTTACATCCCATGAATGAACTCAACATTTTTGCCATACGTATAGTTTCTGACAGTTAAGCTGAGATAAACCTAATAAATACTTACATCATTAAAACATCTAAATAGTGAGAAATTATTTTTTTTGCCTTATTTTGAAAACAAAACACAGTATTTGGCTTAGTCAGCTCCATTTCATGGTGAAAATATTTCTAGTTTGTAACAGGAAGCACACACAAATACAAGGGAAATGAAAATCTAGTTACTAACAACAAATCAGTATTTTAGAATTTACTGATGTGTAAAACATTTCTGTTTGCACTGAATTCTGTAAAATCAGTATTTAAATTTTATTAACTAATAACTTTTATTTAGCTGTTCAGGCTCTTTCTTGGCTGGCAAAATCACCTTCCATGATGGCAAGAAACCATATGCTTATGTGTTTTATGTCCCCAAGGGAAGCATTACTAAAGTAGCTTTTATAGAGAAATTCACACACTATAGTTAATGTTGCTTTTGTAAGTATTTGAAATGAGCACAGTAAGACAAGCTACAGCTTATAAAGTTACAGGAAACGTGGCAAAAAAGATGTGTGTATCTGTTAGAATCTGCATCTTCTTAAAAACAGACTTCAAATGGGGTAGAAGATAAACAGTTTCACAAAAAAGTCATCAAAGCAACAATTTAAATTGATGTATATAATTGTTGTTAAATCATTTTACAAATTAATGGTGCTGTGATTAGTTTTAAGCCTACACAACATCCAAGACACTTTTGCTAAATTATTTCATACAACAAAATACAACATTTTTCCATATTATCACAGAAAGCATCAGCTCAGCACTGCTGCAGTTGGTAGAAAGGTTGCAGCTGATAAAAACACAGTTTACTCCAAGCAATGTACTTAGTTCTCCAAGCTAAAAATGTAACAAGAATCCAAAAGTATTAATATAATGCTCCCTCGATTATACATACACGGAAATTTAACTTGGTAGTTCTGGAGCATATAAAATAATAATTCCTATATGTCAAGAATAAATAGTGGGTGCAGTTACCACGATTCATGAATTGCATAAATCCTCATGAAATTATTAACAAATTTATTTTACAATTGGCCTGACAACAATCATAATCATACATAAGCCCCATTTCATAGATCTGAAACAGAAATTACCTACCCAAGATCGCGTATCAAACAGCAGTGGTTTTTGTGTTTGGTTTCTTCTCTTCCAAGAAATTCTTAGTATCTGCAGCAACACTCTCCTTCATACCTTCCTGTTGGACTGCAAAAAACAGCACCTAATTAGAACACCACTTACTTTTTATATTGATAGCTGATGGGTATGTACAGATTTTATATTTAAATTATTCATTCCACATTTAAGCAGAGATTAAGAACATTCTTCACTCTTCTGCTTTTGAAAATATGAACGTAAGTATTATGAATTGTAACAAGCACAAGCATATATTTTAACTTGCAAAAGAGAGACAAATAGCATGCTTGTAAAATATTCTCTTCTTGCAGAATTAAGTTCTAATAAACCTATTCATAATAATGCTGCATTTTCTTGTATAGTTTGGGATATTAAGCAAACATGCCCATTAACGTGCTCTTACTTCCACTGGTTAGCATAGCAAATATCCAGAGGCATAAGTGACGTTCTTCTGTGACTGAAGTCTGCATTTTTAAGCTCACTGACTGCTTCCTAGAATAGCAGAGCTGTTCACCCCTTTATTTTAAGCAGATAGTTTTCCATCAACATTTCCACCCAACTTTTCCGGTAAGTCTATCTAGCCATGCGACGCTACTTAATGATTTCAAGATTACTGTTAAGTAACAAAATATCTTACTATCAGCATTTCCACTGAATATCTGCCAACGACTGCGAAATCCAGAACGATGGATTTGCTAGAAGAACAAACTACTCAAGGGCAGAGTGACACCAGGCCTCAGAATTAAAGAAAAAAGCACTTAATGTGAAAAGTTTAGATATTTAAAACATTTAAGCTTAAGGAAGAGAGGAGGTTCGAATGTACCTTCTTTACTTAGCACATGGCTTAAACTCTTTTGCCATGTTTTGATCTGGGCGGCCATGACACCTCGAGGAGCCGCTTAGGCCTTGTTTCCTGGTGACACCACACCAGTAAGCACAATTCGGCCTTCTCGGTTCCCATATAGAAACTGTTTCATTTCCAAGGAACGAGCACATCCATAAAGTACAAAAATTGTGCCCTGGCGCCTGCCAGTGTAAAAACACCACCAACACTTTCCCCTCGTTGTGTCTACAGTCCATGCGCTGCGATGTCCCACGCCCGCCGTGGCGGTGCGGCCCTTCCCGGCGGCACCCAGCACCACCCAGGCCAAGCCAGGCCAGCCGATTTCCGGCAGGGAGCGAGGAAACGCTCTCGAGGCGCCGGACGCGCCCCTGTCCCACCCAAACACGCGCCCTCACCTCGCCTCGCCTCGCCTAGGCCGCGTGAGGCGGGTCGCGCCCATGCGGGTGCCCGCTGCTCCCGCTGCGCGCCCCCGTCAGACCCACCTGTGCCCGCGCCGCCACCGCCGCCGCCAACGCGCGAAAGCAACAGGGACGCGCACGCGCGCCACCGCCGCTGCATTGGAGCCGGGTCACGTGCTCCCATGCATGCGCGTGTACAGCGCTGCAGCTTTCCGGCGCATGCGCGCTGTTGCTGCAGCCGCTGCAGTTGCAGCCGCTGCCGCCGCCGCCGCGCGGAGCAGCGAGCACGGCCGCCACTGTGCCGTGCCGTGCCTTCCCGCCCGGCTCCCGCGCCCCGAGCGCGCCCCGCCGTACCTGAGCCCTTATGTCCCGCGGCAGCTCCCGCCCGAGGAGCCGCCGCCGCTGCTGCTGCCGCCGCCGCCGCCGCCGCTGTGGATTCAAACTCGCAACGCGCTCCGGGCGCAAACGCCACCTCCCCCCGTCGCACACGTCGGGCCGCTATGCAAATGAACCCCGTGTCTCCTCCCCTCTCTCAGTTGGCCCCGCCCCCTCCGTGGGCACAGGGGCCGGCAGTGGGGGGCTGCTCTGGAACCGGCCAATCGCAGGGCCGGCCATCTTGGTGGCATGCAAATAAGCCTCCGTGATATTTAAATGAGCAGTGGCCCCGCCCCTTGGCGCGCAGCCGTGCAAGGGTAGACGCATTAAGCGCCGGGGCGCGCTGCGGCCGCTGCCGCTAGGGGGCGCTGTGGAGCACCGAAGGGCGGTGCCCGGAGCAGCCGGCCCAACCACCCTTCCTTTTCTTCCTCCCTTCCCTCCTGCAGCTTCCCGCCTCAGGAGCTGCAGGCTACGTGGCCCTGCAGCCTCTGTGACACCTTTGAAAGCCCGCCTGCAATCCGCCCAGCTGCACTATCAGTGACCTGCAATGCTCGCTGCTCGTGCCTTATCACACCTCGTGTCCCGCCTCTGGGCTAGGGCTGTGCCTGACCAAAGCCCAGAGGTTTGGAGTTGTTTGATAACGCGCATTGAGGTTCAAGAGTGCCAAGAAACCTAAGGGTGCCTGTTGGCTCTGCTTTTAGGTGAAGCTGAAGCACATGGGTTATCCTGGGCGAGCTTCGGGTCAAAACCACAAGCGGCCATTCCCCATCCACCCTCCATTTCTGCCTCAGGCACAGGGGAGAAAGACACACGGCCTGCTTTGACATGAGCTAGAACTTGGTGTTCTTTGTACCACAGGCAAAGGCAGAACTGAGCAGCAGGCGGTCTGTCCCAGGAGGCATGGATCAGGTTTAGGAGAGAGACCCATGGCTGTGCCCATAGAAAGGCAGGTGTGGACTTCTCGGCAGAAGTACCAGTCACCTACTAAGCTGGTAGTGGAGAATCCTGTTCTCTTCCCTCTTAAGGCAAAGAAAGGTCACATTCTTCCTGAACTGAAGGTGTGGAAAACAGCATTTTCATTTGTTTTCTTGAAAATTAAGCTAAATATGGATAAAACTTCTGTCTGTCATATATGGACCGGGCTGGCCAATACATTTCTCTATGCACATATGTCGTGAAACAGTATCTATGACACAGCCATTGTAAAAGTCCTGTCAGGTGTGCCTGGTGGATGGGCTAGGGGAACTTTCCTGTGTGACTGTCCAGGAACCGCTCTGGCAGTCACACTCACACCACCAAAGCTGGGACTGAAGCTGCTTCACACTCGTGGCTCCAGCAACCGATGGATGCTCCCCTTAACTCCATACCCTACCCACACTCTCACAGTCAGACTATGTTTCCTTACTGGTTTGACCCCAAGCTTCCCATAGCAGAGTCTCCAATATCTGGATCCTTAAAATAATAAAATCACAGTGCAACATAGAATAAGAGGTGGAGTTGGTGCCTTGGAGGAGGGATCCTGAACAAAGAAAGCCCTGGGCTTTTATACCCTCCCATTCTATGTGCACTATAGTCCAAGGTATTCCAGCTGAGTCCTTGGCTCCTACCATGTCTCCAAGTGTCCTGATCACATGGCCAATGCCACAGGCCCTTTGCCTCCATTGTTGTCCAAAGGGTTGCCAGCAGTTCACAGCCTCTTGCCCCTCTGGAGCTCCTGCCTCCCAGAGCTCAATCTGCAGCTGCACTGCAGCTACACACTGAGCTACCTGCACTGAAGGTATTCCTCAACAGATTGAGGGGTAGCGGTTTAGGGTTGCACCATTCCCAGTGGTTTTCCTGATCTCTCTGCTACATGTTTCCATTGCACAGCCAAGATGGAACAAGGAAATGTACATGTGTCCATAAATTTGGAAACACATCTGCAATAGGGCTTTAAGAAGGGGTACTAGCCTGGAACTTGAACGACTGAAATGGGAACATGCATCTTTCTCAGCTGTCTTTGCTATAGGCGTGACAATTTCTAAGAGGAAGTCTGACAGAAACCTGTAACCATAATGTCTTAAACTTTCATTGTTGAGCTACAGTGCCATGGTGAAAAGTTTTGTCTTGAAAAAGGGATACATGAATTTGAAATTAAGTCTTCTGAGCTTTGTGTACAATCAGAGGACAATGTTCTTCAGAAAGAAGAGGCCAGAACTACCCAGAAGTGGGCAGTTCCTAGCCATGCCTATTGTTTAACTTGTAAATTCATTTCTCGTGAGCGGTTTTGCAGGGTCCTTCCATATAAATCCTTTGGGAGTCAATCAGGATTTAATGCTTTCTGGCTAAAAGGTGAGTTTCCAGAAGACTCTGAATTTCTTCAATCTCTATAATCTCTTTGAATAACGACTGGCATCATTCCCAACTCAATTTAGTATAGAAGCCAGTACAGCAATGTAGTTTTGTTCTGTGCAGTACAATTCATGTAGTGAAGAGAGAGTTAAGAACAAGAGCTGGCACCAATCTCTTCTCTCTGGCAACCAGTGACAGGACCTGAGGGAATGGCATGAAGAGGAGTCAGGAGATTTGTATTAATGTAGCTGTTATAGCAAGTTAGTGCCCTGCTATGGCATTGCAGACACCAACAGTGGTAGTAGGACTGTATCCTTAAGTTTGAAGAAAATATAGTATTTGAATTACAAGATTAGGAATTTGAGGAAATGAAAATCCAGATTTTTGTCAACCACTCTTCCTATGACTGGTCATAAATTTGAAAAAGCAGTAGTGTCAGTTTATATTGCTTGGCATCTTTGCAAGAAGAAGGTTAAAATAAAAAACTTTTAGAAAACCACAACTTCATCAACTTGTCTCTATTTGCAAAATGTGAAGGTTTTGCTGTAAAAGGAATGTGCAAAGCAAACAGTACAGTGGAATTAAATTAACAACATACAAAATTTTAACACCACGAGAAAGTAGATATTGATCTAGTTTCCTGTCTGATTACTCTGTTAATGTGTTCAAGTATTGTAATGATAAACATGGAGAAAAAAAAATATTCCAATGGACTTTACAAAAATAATGATAAAAATTGGGCATCTTATGTGCAAATCAAGAATTTCTTCTTGATTTCCAATTCTCCAATGAACTTAAGGCTTAAAATCTGCATACACTATTTAATTTTCTTATTTCCCAGGTAGTGTTATAGGACAATTTCCAACCTATGAATATCACTAGAAATCTGAATACATGACCCTTCTTTCTGTATGTCAGATTGTGGTAAAAGTGTGATATTAACACCATGAATATTTTCAAAATATTAACTCTCCCCATATGATTTAGTAATTGCTAATGGAGACATTGCAGGATCACAGTGGGAATGCTAAAAGGAAGAAAGGAAAGTGATGCATGAAAAAAGGTACAATTCTCAATATGAAAATGTACTTTTTATATAAAGATAACTGCTGACTTTTAATAAAAACAAAAGACGATCGTAAGAAACATTTAGCAAGAGGGAAAAAGTAATTTTATTTCCAGTAATTTTAAATAATTACTGGAGAACATGTATTTAAAGACCTCGCTTTGCTAAATGGATGACACTTTTGAGCCAGTAAGATTTACATTATTTGTTTTTTGGTAAATCACTAGAATAGTCAGTATTTCTTACATATTAATTGCCTAATAGGATGGAATGATTCAAACTTACCTGATTATAAACAATTCCTGCACACGTCTAAAGAAACACCATAATACCAGAAAGTAATTTCACTAACAGATATATTTTTGGTAAGAAAAAATAAATCCTTATCTGACAACCGGATCTGTGATTTGGCACTGTTACATTAATGGTTCAACTTGCTGATCATAGAGGTCCTTTCCAACATTAACATTTCTCTGATTTCAGTCTTCAAGAATTTCACTGTGAAGGCTTAAAATGTCACTGATAAAGTAATTGCATGTTAACTTTCTGGTGAAGAAAACCAGAAAGCTTTTAAAATTCCTTTTTCATACAAGGGCACTTTTTTTTTAAATACAAAATTTTAAGTACCTCTCTGAATTTATTTTAAGACATTTTATAAATCTTTTAAATATATTAACTTTACAGTATAAGAACAAAGAGCAGAAACATGGAGAATATAACCAAAATACTTGACGAAATTTTCCTGTAATGAATTAAAGCCAGTTAAGGCATTTGCACTTAGGTTACTTTCCACAGTAGATTAAGTACCTTCCTGTAATGTTAATTTTGTAAAATATGCAGTAATTATCTATTATCTTTAAAGCTAATAAGAGGATTTGGGGAAAATTCCTAAGTCTTCTCTCTTCCTCTCTGATTTTATGTTAGTTTTTTAAAATAAATTTTACTAATTATGAAATAAATATTCTCCTGCTCGGCTGTTTGTGATCTAACTTACTTTGTTGTGACTTTGGTGTAGTAACTAACTAATTTATTTGCTGAGCAGACATATTTAGTTTAAACACCTACCAGTCGTTTTTCCAACAGAATTGTCCTCTCTCACTTTGCTACTTTCTGCCTCCATCTTAACAAGTTATATCTAACTTAATTTCTGGTTTTAATAAGAAAATCTTATTTTGTAGCAGTGATATTTGTACAGTTCAGTGGTAAGTGCAAAGTCCCATTAGTGACAAAACCATGTTTCTACAGCTTTTAAAATTTGTTCTACTAAACTCTCAGTATTTTGAGACACAGGCAAGTATCTGTCAATTTTTATACGTAACATCTAGTCTATCAGACTTTGAAAGAAAAAGTGATTTTAACAAAATGTGATGTGATTGACAACTCAAATCTATTAAATGAACATCCTTTCCAAAAGAATCTAAAAATAAGTCAATTCTGAGCACCAATCAGGAACATTTTTTGGAAGGAATAGCTTGTCTCCTATTGTCTCATTTGATATGAGAAACTTGGGAAACCTAGTTGTAAAACCAGTACCTAATATACAGGATATAATCATTAGAAGTATTCATTTGGCCATGAAATAAGCTGGTTGCCATTAAGTGTGTTGACTGAAACTTAGTTCCTGAACACAGTTCTCTTTCCATTACTTCAGCAAAATTGCTCTAGGAGTAACTTGCTTTGGAAGATGTCTTTCTCCCTCTAAAAATGCAAAGTAATACAAAGTAGTCAGGTAAAGGAGCATTGTTATTGCAGTACAAGTTGTGAAATTAGTACTCAGTTTTTGCTCCCATAATACTTCTCAGGTGCAGGATGCTTTATTTTTAGATGACACAGTTTTCTGAACATGTGTCTCATTAAGTTTTATCCAATATAAGTGTTTTTAGAATTGGGTAAAGAAATGTAAAGAATATTTTATATGATTCCTCCTTGGGAATATGTTTTGACCTGTAGGAAGGAATCTGTCTGAACATGTCTGGAATGTAATGCATACTGGATGTTTTCAGTAAATAAACTGATAATCTCATCTGCAAATCATCTGAAATGTGTGAGTTGATTTTTGTCTATCCTAACTTAGTCTAAAAAAAAGAAAAATAAATGAAAAAATACTGACCTTGAATGTTGAGCAGGAAATATACTGGTAAAAAGGCTTACCCTCAGGGCGAATCATTCTTCTCTCAGTTTTCTTATTCTCAGTTCAAGCCTTAAGCTTTTTTCAATGTCATACCTGCTTTAGATCCTTCTAGAAAGTGGAAGATTCATGGGTTAATTAATTAAAGTGATATGTCTCAATAAATTATGTGAATCTGGAGGAAATTGCCAGTGAAGAATCAGATGCAGAGTGATTTAGTAACAGCTTTGAAAGGTAAAATACTTGGGCTTAGCAGCAGTGAACTTTTCAAGATGATGTTAATTACATAATAACTGGGACTTAGGGTGTCTCATTATCTCAATTGTATTTTAAAAGGTCTCTTTTTTTTTTCCTTCAATCCCAATACGATCAACCTTCTACAGACTTGCTGGAGACTTTGTGAATAAAAAACTGGCTGACATATGAAGGGTGGAATGTAAGAAAGAGTCTGTTTGGATTTATTTACTTATAATTATCAGTTTTGTTACTTCTGTATTTCCAGCTTGGGTTGAATTTTCTCCATGATGTCTTAAAGTGGAAATGAAGGATAACTTAAACGTTACTGTATTTGTACAAACCCAAAAAAGCTATCATATTTTTTAAAAAACGCCCATCAAGTTTTGAGTTTTGTCTGTATTAATTTGGCCATTGTTTTTGCTAGAAGTCATTGTCTTCCTTTAAAGCCTCTTCCTAAGTGAAGTTGTCATCTGGTCAGATTTGGCCAGATTCTGAGTACTTTGTCATTGCTTCCTCCTGTAGGGTTTTGTTATGTGGTAAACAAAGATGAGTATTTCTTGTATAAATATAGTTTAGATAATATCCAACCGTTCTTCCAATACTGAGGCATGTAATTAACCAAAACACATGATATTCATTGGTACTGATTACAGCCATCAACAAATGGAGGAGTCAGCACTGCCCATTGGCAGTTACCATGCTGTTACTTAATCATTAATTTAATTTCCATGACTTAGTAGAATAATTTTAGATGATTTCTCCAGAATGTTGGTGTACCTGGGGAAGTGAGAAAGGAAGGAAGGAAGGAAGGAAGGAAGGAAGGAAGGAAGGAAGGAAGGAAGGAAGGAAGGAAGGAAGGAAGGAAGGAAGGAAGGAAGGAGCCACTGATGAGAAAACCTACTTAGAATTTGGCTAAGAAGCTAACATGTACATATAGAAAAAGTCTTATCACTCTACCACTGTAGCAGAGCCCTCTCATGGAGACATTCTCTATGATACAGGGACCTGAAATCACAGACACTTTTTTCATTAAAATATACATTAATCCCACAGTCTCCACAAAAATTCATTTACAACATGAAAAAAAGCCTCCCCTAAATTACTCCACTCCCTGGCAATGTCTGGTTCAAGTTTTGTGCACTGCCTCTCCCAATTACTGTCATTATCTCTAATTCCTTCAACCATACGTTGGACAACAAAACAGACTGTGGTGGCTTAGCCTTGTTTAACACCCAGCTGATCTCTCACTCCCCCTCTTCAACAGGACCAGTTGGAAAAAAGAGGGTGGACAAGCTTAGGACAGTCAAGATAGACAGTGAAATCACTTACCAGTTACTACTACTGGGAAAACAGACTTGACTTGAGGAACATCAATTTATTGCCCATTAGAATTGATTAGGGGAATGAGAAGTACAAAAATTAAAACACCTTTCTGCTTTTCCTGTCTTAAAATAAGAAGAGCTCAAAGTTATTACTGTGTAATAAATAATGTATTTTCCTTTATTCTTTGCCTTTTGATAAAAATGCTGAAATGTTGGTTCCTTTTAACACAGGCTGGTACAGGTTCTTGCTTTGTTTCTGTCTTTCTGCTCTATCTTACAAATTGGAATTTTAATGTCTTCTTGACATAGCTCATGTCATGTAAGTCAAACTTAATTATTAACATAATCATCTTTTCAAATGTAGCTCATTTGTTTCAAAATGAGAAGAACAACTTAGAAAAATTCAAAACAAAACATTATCTCATCACGCTCAGTTTCTTCATTATGATAGGGTAAAGCCATATTTATAATGCAGTCTTTTCTGTGGGGAAAAAAATCTCTCTGTTGGAGCTGGAGGAAGAGAAATGGCTCATGCAAAAACCCCATAGATATATGGAAGATGTTATGGTGCCACTCACTTTTGGACATGGTTTACTGGTTTAGTGGTGAACGTGGTGGTGCTGCTGCATTGAAGGTTGGACTTGATATTAGAGATATTTTCCAACCTTAACGCTTCTAGGATTCTGTGATTTAACAGCATATTCTAAATGCTTATAACATCTATGAGCAAATTTATGCTTTATTTTGCGTTTTCACCTAACTTTCAGATGCCAATGCTACTCTTTAGAATTTATTTTGAAAGAAAATTATGTTTTACTTTCAGTTGTATTATATTAATATCACTTTATGAAAACATTAAAATTTATTTCATTGAAAATACAGACTTTTTTTTAACTAATAAATGCTTGTTGTGTGACCTCAGTTTATCTCTGTCTTTTGTTTCTAAAGAGAAAACATACAGATCTCTAGAACTCCACACCCTAACCAGAATTAAGTAGCCCACCCTCATGATGCTAGCACTGAGTTGCCTGAAATTAGAGGCATGCATAATTTTTTACCAAAATAAAAGTTTTTGTGTGATAGATGACAGAGAAGTAAATATATCAAAACACTTAAAATAACATACCTTCCACACAGTGTTTGATTAACAGACTTGGACAACTACAGAAATAATTGTCAGAAATACCCCTTCAATATTTGATATATTTTGAAATGATTTATCTGTTAAATCCTGCTTAACTAATTAAATTTATTCAATTATCTTTTCTTTCTTTGCATTCTCCTCTTCATAATCACTCTTCCACTCCTGCCCCCAAGATTTGACCCACAAAAATATATTTTGAGATTGTATTGAAAACTAGTCACAAGTCACCATCAGGGGACAAAACTCTGATCAAAAGGAATTGAACCCTCAGGTAAATAGTCATCCCATTTCAGATTACTGAGGTTTTTAGGTGCATTTCTTTCCAGTCTTCTGTGTAGTTCTGCATTTTGTTCTAGTCTCCTGCTAATGCCCATTTACTTCTGAGATGTGTCCACAAGGCACGTCTCTGTTTCGCCTGCTCCAGCAACTCCAGGGTCTGATATCTCTTTTGCCTTACTCTTTTTGCCAGTGTGCCCATGGTTTTCCACTTCTGCCAGATATGTGAAACTTTTCAGAGCTTCTCAGCTGAGGAAAAAGCAGGTTCAGTCACAATTTTAGTGACCCAACAGCAAAACCAGTGAGGAACTACGTAGCTACCAATTCACAAACCTGTAAGCTACAGCATTGGAATAACAGCAGAAAACCAAAGTTGTTTTATAGATATCCATCAAAACGGTAAGAACTGAAATTACCCTACAATTATACCGAAAAGGAGGTGATGCTATTTATCCAGGAAAACCACCTACATGTTGCAAAGGGGTCATAGGTTTGTGCTGCTTCAGATTTTGCTTGGATGAATAACTTTTCTGTGCTTTGCAGGCTTGTGGTTTTTTAAGTTGCCTTGCCCCCTCTAATTTTAAAGTGGCTTCTTCAAATTACTCAAAAGTAACATCCATTTGTAAGAAGAGTTTTGGGTTTCCCTTATACCATTCTGCTTCTTGCCAAGGATTAGCACCATGGTTTTACTTATTACTTACTTGCTAATTCACTGGTGGAGTGGTAAGTGCTAAGAACAGTTTTTCTAGAAAAGGAAACCAAATGCTTGTAGGGATTTATTTCCCATTCCAGATGATCCCTTCGTGACGTCTGCTCTCTGGGCACGCACAGGTGTGTGCACACATGTGTGCAAGCGCTCTTCAACTCCCTTAAGTACCTTCAGAGTGTGGTAAATAGGTATGATTTGTGCTTATAAAATTGAAACAGTAATAAATATGGATACAGTAATCAATATTTGGAAATAATAAAACAGTTAAAAAGTTGAAATGCCAAAAAGAAAAGCGAGAGGAGGGGCTCTAAACCCCTTCCCTGCAGATGTTCAGGATAGAAGGAAATAGCAAGAGATAATGGTTACCAAAATTAACAAAAAGAAGGAGAAAATCTGGTTGGGTCCCAGGAAAATGCTAATTATAAGAGATTTATTGCTTTGATGCTAAAATATAGTAGAATGTTAGTTTTGGCTTACATTATATTGGCTTGGTGAGCATGTGTAACCCAAAGGTGAACAAAAGGACAAAAGAGGAAGAGGAGAGGCCTTCATCAGGACGACCCCCAAAGACTTGTGCGACCACCAAAACGAGTGATGGAGCATGCGCCGTAAAGGTGGTGATGAGGGCGGAGACGGAAGAGTGATGAATCGAAAATGGGAGGAGACGATATCGACACCTGGCTTATAAGGGGGGAATCTTCACTTGGCAAGCTCGTACGTGAGGTGGCTGGGGTCCGAGAGCCCTGCACTCCGTACCCCGCGGTTATCTTTTGCTTATGCGCTATTATCTGAACCAAATTATCCCTTATTTTAATCAAATTATATTGTCAATATATATTCTCTAAATTATTCAATTAAAATTGCTGCTATCTTAAATATTGTTTGGTTTTTTTATGAAGGGATAATTGGGCAAACATAACAAGAGAAAAAGAAAATTCCGCCAAGGTATGGCATGGCATTCACGGAAATAACACCTCTGCCTGTTGGCTGAACCGTGACCATGGTGGGGTGCATTGGGTAGTGCAGCCCACCTGCACGCCCGGGTTCTGCTTCTAGTGAACAAAAGTATGAACAAGATATTCTCATTGTGCTTTGCAGAGCCATGGAGTGGCCAGTGGTCCCATATCCGCGTAGGGCAGCGCAGGGAATGCGGCCTGGGCTCAGTGACACCAGCCTATGGACGGAACCGCAGGGACGCACGGCCATGGCAGCCTCACCAGGAACCAGTCCCCGGCAAGGCGTGAGGGACTCGGCGTTGCCTGGCAACCGGGCTCGGGACATGAGGTGTCTCCGGAGAGTTCGGAACATGTCAGGGAGTGTGAGGGGGGCCCCCACAGGGCAAGGAGCAGGAGCAAGGATGGGCTGAGGCGGGAGGGGCACAGCTGGTGCCTGCAGGAAGGCGCTGGGGGTGCCGGGCCAGCATTGGCCCAGCGCTGCGGGATCACGCTCCGGCCGTCCCTGGGGATGGCTCCCGGCATGCACAGCGGGCCCTTCCCGTCTGCTCTGTGCCTCCTTCTCCAGTCCGCAGACCGGGCGAGCCGAGAGACTGGTGGGGTGTGAAGGGCATTGCAGACCATCCTGCCCCAATTCTGGTTCTCTTGGTGGACACTGAGATCAGAAGCAGCCCATTGGAGAGTATCACTTTTCAGGCAGTGGAATTGCTCTCTAAAATCTGGTCATCATGGTTGTACTTCCATCAGTAGCATTAGTAATGCAGGTAGGTACAGTTCCCTAAATCAGAATGTGTTTACAGAGACTTGCTGAGATCTAGACTTTGCATCCCAACAAAAGAGGTCACAAAGTGAGAGAGATCCAGAGAAAACTAACAGAGAAACAAGATGTTTGCATAATGATATTTAACTTTTTTGGTTTTCTGTCCTAGATGTTCTGAAAACTCATGACCTGCTCATGCCAAATGAGTAGAGTGGCTAAGACAAAAAATATAGAGTACAAGGGTAAATATTTATGCATGCATGTGATGTGTCCCCAGCCAAACTTGGACACCCCAATTACAGTTTTATGCAAGGTTCTCATACCTCTAATCACTAACACAACCCTACTAATTGCTAATCATGGTAAAAGTCTGCAAAGCAACTATACTTCTGCAGCATTGTGGCTGCTTGTGTGTAGAGTCACACACATCAGTTTGGTATAGTTACTTACAGGTAAGTAGGCTGAGTGAGTTGGGGATGTTCATCCTGGAGAAGAAAAAGCTCCAGGAAGACCATATTGCAGCCTTCCAGTACCTAAAGGGGACCTATGGGAAAGATGGGGAAAGACTTTTATCAGGGCCTGTTGTGATAGAACAAAGTGCAATGGTTTCAAACTGAAGGAAGGTTAATTGACATTAGATATAAGGAATACAGTGAGGGTGGAACAGGTTGCCCAGAGAGGTGGTAGGTGTCCCGTCCTTGGAAACATTCAAGGTCAGGTTGGATGGGGCCCTGAGAAGCCTGATCAATTTGCAAGTGTCTTTGGTTATTGCAGCAGGTTGAACTAGATGGCCTTTAAAAGTCCCTTCCAACAAAAACCATTCTGTGACTCAAAGATAAATAAAAATGTATCCACTTTGGATATTCTTGAGTTTTGTTCTACTCCAGGCATTAAACTTGTGTGTCTTGCATCCACAAGAGAAACCAATTCTGACCTTTTTTCCTTACTATCAAACTCTGCAATGGAAAAGAATTTTTAAATTGTTTTGTTAAAATCCCTACATGTCAAGCTGAATTTCTGGTACTAGACCTATTCTACAGGACTTCTGTTTAGAATTTTAGAATTGCCATTTTAGTATCAACTTTCCTACTGTCTGTGAAGTGGGTACATTAAGGAGCAGCTGATGAGGAGCCAGTCTAGAAGCAAGTATCTAGGCAGATTCACTGCCATAGTCTAAAAGTAAATTTGTGAAGTCCCAGATGCAGTGCTCCCTCATTCCCCAGTTCCTGTACTGCAAAAAACCACTAACTACCCCAAGTTCTTCAGCCATCAGAATTCTGCTGGAAGTACAAATCACTGTGACTACAGGTTCTTTTTATGATTCATGAGCACACTTTGTAGCATTTCTGAAGTGTAGGGTTTTATTTCTGTTTTCTAGTTAATGTGATAAAATGCCCAGCCTTTCTGTCTCCCTCTTTATTACTGTCACCAGCACCCATTGGTCAAATTATGGTCTTCTGCATTAGAAAAAAATGTATGCTCTTCTTTATCAGATATATGGAAAAGACTAATTCCATCCATAAAGAGACCTTACTTTACATTCACCTTGAGTTTAAATTGAAAACATGTTTAATATCAAGCACAGAACAGTAACACTTTAATAGCCAACTGTGCTATTGAAATCATCATATTTTATTTCATGTATCCAACTATTGCATGTGCCCTCGTTTGCTATTTAACAATGCTAAACAATTACATATGAAGGTGAGGGTTTCCTCTGCCCCAGGCTTTACCACGTGTATTGATATATTGACTTGTTAATATACAATTCTGATTTTGTAAATGATGCCATAAACTTTGGAGTAGTGAGGCCCTGAAATCCATAAACAGAGTAATGAGAAAGCAGGACTGTAGAGCTTTACACCATTATCTGACATTTGCACAAACAATAAAACATTTTAGGAATAAAGGGCTATGGATCTCTGACTCAGGAAGCTTCAGGCTGACTCAAAATCTTGTCTCATTTTCCATCACCCACAGCTCATGCACTACTGCCTCCCCTCACTCTGCACCCAAGATCAGATCACTCATGCCTGTCTGCCATGTGGTGAATCAGGAGTGACAGAGCCATTACTCCATGAGGAGTAATGCCAGGACATGTCCATGATACACATCTCTCAGTGTGCTGTTCTTCCCAAAAGCAGATTCCCTGGCTGCAGCCTGGGATGTGACTTGTCCCTTCCCTATTGAGGGGAACTTGGCACAGGACAAAATGTAGGTCTTCTTTGAACTGGAGGGTTTATTGCAGCTGGACTTCAGAAGCTGAGATGGCAATGCTTGAGGAAAACAGTCAGCTGCTGGGGTTTTCAACTAAAGCTGCCATACTGTGCACTAAGACAATCAGCAATGATGCCCTAGTTTCTGAGCATCCTAGGCTGGGTTGCTCTACTTTAAGAATTAACAGCTGGTTTTACTGTTCAGCTGCAAAATAAATAGGTGATTTCTCAGGGACATATAACTAAAGTTCATTCATTCATGCCTTTCATTCATGTGAAAAGCAACAGTCATCCTTGTTTATATTAACTCATAATTTCATTGTATGTTTTGGAAATGCAAGGTTTTGTGGCCAAACACCACTGTAGGGATCCTTTTATTCTCTATTTCTGTCTCAAGATGCAATGTGACTTGCATGCATCTACAGTAAAGTAAGATATGGAAATAATAAATACTAGAATTATATTGATTAAAAGGAAGACGCAAAGGGAAAAACATCCTATTACAGTATCTTACAAAGATGTGTTACAAAAAATGTTAGATTTATTGTAAAACCCTTCAGAAAAAATACAGGTAGGACTTAATAATTCTCAACTCTGCAATTGAAGAAAATGGCTAATTTTCCGTAGTTTTTTTTTTCTGCTGGATAGATTTCATGGACATAAATTTTTCAGTTGCCCCCAGATTCTTCTTTGTAATTATTAAAAAAAAAAAAAAACAAACAGGAAAGGTGTTTGTATGGGAGAGAAAGAGGAAATCTTCATAAAATTAAATCAGTTTCAAGCTCTTTTATACAATGGTTGCACTTAAATGTTCTATTGTTGGAATGTTTGAAAATATTTAAGTTTTTACAGTGCACTAATACTTTTCACTATGGTATGTAAGGAATGCTTAAAATCTAAAGAGTAAGACAGACATGAAGGACAAAAAAAAGAGACAAAATTAGAGCAGAACAATAGTTGATATTTTTGGTTCCATGATTTCTGTCTTGGTTTTTTCAGGGTGTGCCTTTATATATATGTCTGTCTGCTTTATATGTCAGGAAAAAAAAAGGAAGGGCTTAGTTGCAAGAAAAACAAAAAGAATAAGAGGCTGTGAAGGACCATTGGAGACAGGAAGTGCAGTGTTGATGAAAGAAGGAAGTGAGAGCCATAAGGGAAGCAGTCCATCAGATGGGGTCAGGAGAGTTAAAAGCAAAGACTACTGTGCAATGACATCTTCACTGCACCCACTGAAATTATTTCTGTGTCTCCCAAAACCAAACTCTGGTGGAGTCCTTACAGGAAAATGCTAAGCCTTCCCCTTAGCTCATATAAACATCAAGTGGTGGTGGCTAAGAAAATGACTGCATGGAAACTATGGCACTGAATGATGAGGTGGGAAATGATGATTTTTCTCCTACAGCAAGGCTGAACTACAGCTGAATGCAGATAAGAAGGACCTATTTGCCAATGTCCTTGCAATTCTACTTCTGCGTATTTTGTAATTAAAGTAGAAATGCGTAGTTTAGCAAGTCAAGATACACATTTACCAGTTCAGGACGCCTTTGCAATGTCATCTCTGTTGTGAAATCCCACTGTTCACAACAGCTCAGTTTTAACAACACGTTCATCTAACTTCCTCTCTTGAGAGGCAGGAAATCTAATGCAGCCTTGCACACTGCATACTCTCCTGCATTACATGATTGCATCTGTAAGCAGAAGGTTATATATTCAAATCCCTTTCACGGCTGCATGCCTGCACTGGAGTATTACAGAGCAGCATTAAATACTACTTAGAATAAGGCTCTCATGAGTGACTTCTGAAGAGAATTACTTTGTAGGCTACCAAGCCTAGACAGTCAATTAACTACTAAGCCTATGTACTGCTGTGCTCACCTTACCTGCATGCAATAAACTTGGGTTAATATACCTATGAAAACATGTCTCTTTGAAGTATCCAAACCAAGCAAGGCTTAGCCATATTTATTACCATTACCTCACCATATATATATATATATATATATATATATATATATATATACATACATATATATTTTCATCCATGAACAGACTTGTATGTTCCTAATCGGACCTTCAGCTGGTATCTCACATAGGTAGTAATTATTTCATGGGTGGTTCTGTTTTATTATGGCATGCCAAAATATGTAATGCTATTGGTATGACCATCATAGACAGCTGAGGAATGTTACAACAAATGTGTAACAAATAATTTCCACCACAGACCAATGATCACAGGACTTCATTTCTAATGTAGCAAAAACTCTCATTCTGTAACGGAAGCATGTATGAAGTGGCATGGTACTGGACATTAATTCAATTTTTCCCTTTTAAAAAATAATTCAAGGTCTCTTTAAATCAAAGTTTTTAAAATTAAAAGCATGGAGGAAAAAAAATCTAGTATTTTAACTGAAGAAAATGGGTTTTCCTTGGCAGTTTCCCATATAAGCATGCTAGCACATGGGAATTGATTAAATTGAAACCCAGCATAAGATCCTTAAGAATGAACCGCTCTCTCTTATAAATATCCAGTGTCAAGAGGCAGAGAAGAGACAGTGTGGAATCCTAACACCAATTGCACCCTGTGTTCTGGTTCCAACCAGGACGGGGTTAAATTTTGCAGTAGAGGGGAGGGGGTGCAGCCAGGACCTGGCAGTTGTTCCACACCACCTCAGTCATTGCTGGGGGCAGGGAGGGAGAGAAACTCACTCACTTCCTGAGAAGAAGGGGCTCCTGTTGGTCAAGCAGTCGTGGTGGATGGAGCAGTGGGGTAATGCTGATTCTGAGTAGAGGGAATGGTCAGGATGGCATGGCTGTGGTCAGGCCAAACTCTGCACTCTCTCTTTTATACCCTTTTGTTATTAATATTCTTTCTGTTGCTGTTCATTTTCTTATTTCAGCCCATGATCTTTGCCTTTTGTGCCTCCAGTTCTTCTCTTCAATCTGCTGCACCACAGAGGCAGAGAGGAAAGGGGGGAGTGGAGTAGCAATGTGGGATTTGGAGTTTCATTGGGAGCACTAAATGGGGTAGTGCCATTCCTACAACAGCATGTTAATACTAGGGTATCCTACCAGTTGATCAGTGGATATTACATTTGCCTTCTGATCTTAAACAAATAAATGACAAGATATTTTTAATTTTGAGACTGCCATACTGAAGGCAAGCAAAAGTGGAAGTCCACAGGAGGCAAGATCTGTTTGAGAACTTAGAAATACAGTGATGCTATATTTATGTGTACCTGAATCCAAGTCACTTTTTGTAGAAATATTTTTTGAGGGGGCAAACCATCAGCTTCCTCTCCATATTACAAATGTAATTTGCCTATCTCCTTCCAAAGAGGTGCTTTTCTACAATTATGTAGTATTTTCCTTCATGTGTCTTGGTTTCAGCTGGGTTAATTTTCAGCTGGTAGAGTTAATTTTCTTATTAGTCAATAAGTGCTGTGTTTTGAATTAAGTATAAGAATGATAATGTGGTTAAGCTGTGGCACCGGGGAATAAAAAAAGATACAGAGAAATCTGTGAATGTGACAGAAAAAAAACCCAAAGGAACAAAACCAAAACAAAACCCCAAATCTGGTTCTGGAAAGCAGTGGTAATTATGATGCCCGGGTTTTAACATCAATGTACACCTCTTAAATTAACATGACTTACAAAGAAAAGGCTTGGAAGACATTTTAAAACAGACCAATGAGCCAAAATGAACGTTGCCTTAGAAGTGTTTCATCTTTTGCTGTAGAACCCACTTATTCTTCTTAAAGAAAACCAAAGGAAAACTAATGAGTCAGTAAGACTCACGTAGTTTCAGGAAATGGCTTTATACCCACTGCCAGATCATATCAAGAGGAGAAGGAATGACCTCATTACATCTGAAGACCAACAAAGAAGAGACCTTTCTAACCTTCCTGCTGGTTTCTGGCTTCCCACAGCAGCACTGACAAATATATCCAAGAAGCTGTCTCTGAGTCATCTCACCTGTTTTGGTGCTGTACACGTGAGAGTCCTGCAGGAAACAGGGTCAAGCTGAACCCGTGTGAGTTTTAGATGAGCCACTCTACTGCCTGTTGCTCTCCATCCGCCATTCCTCTGCACCTGGATCAACCTCTCCATTTACTCATGTACAAGTTTCTCCTCAAATTGTGTCAACCTAATGTCAACCTCCTGTCTAAACACAAGTGCATCACGCAGTACAAGTGTTTGCAGTTGCAACTTGTTTATGAGGCTATGCAGAAAACCTCCTTAGAATGGCCACACCTTTCTCTCCTTCGGTGCTTCAATATAGCCCCATCATGATCCCCAAAAGATCCCCCCCTGTGACAGATCCCCGTTCTTTCTATGGAGGATCCTTCAATCATTAGGCCTTGCTCAAGCCAGCTGCAAAGACAAGCCGGGGGTCCAGCTCATGTTTTTCTCAACCAGCCTCATCAATTCTTCATCAACTTAGAGCAACGCTGCACAATTCTTATCTTTTACCACAAGGTCTGAGTGTGCAATTACAGTCACAGCTGCAAATTCCTCAGATGCTCTCCAAGTGAATATCAACTCCACATAGGCTTGATGGTTGTGTAGAAATGAACTGCAAGTGAAAAAATTATGTTCTTTTCAAGTGCACTTCAAACTGGGAAAAGAAATCATCAAAAAGTGATAAAGAAAACAAAATGTCATCCTTGTTGGTGTTTGGCCTAGTATTTGGGCCAATAAAGATTTGTTACTTTTTTTTCCTTATTTCACCTGCATACCTCTATAGATAGAGGCTGTCACCTGCTGAGTAGCTGATAAAGCTCCAAGGAAGAGAGAAGGTTGAAGAATAAACTTGCTGAGCTCATATCTGGACCTCAGGAAAATGGCCAGAAACTTGACAAGTGAAGAAGGCAGATATTTCACAGCCCTCCTGTGGAATGAGGAAACACTCTTAAGGAAACATTCCTGTCTGACTATTCAGGAGGACTCTGGCAGTCACACTCTCAACATCAGGGACTGTAACTAATGGGATGGAGGCCCCTTTGCAGTGACCAACTCCAGTGAGCAGCTTGATGCCCTACACACCTCACTCTCACACAGTCTGACCTGGTTTCCTTACTGGTTTGACCTTAGGATTCTTACAGCTCCTGCTGTGTCAGGCTATTTTGTGACCTTAAAGCAAAAAACCCCAGCAACTCAGGATCTGGAATACTGGCTGGCAGATTTATAGGTTAAATTGCTGGGTTTCTGTGTGGGTTTTGTTTGTTTGTTTGTTTGTTTGTTTGTTTCTGTGTTTGTTTGTTTGTTTGGATTTTTCTGTTGGAAATGGTGTTATGATAAATCTCTTTTGACTATGGAGAATTTTGAAGAAAATATAATTCTATTTGTTTTTGAACATCAGGGTTCAAACCTCCTACCTTTTATTTCCCCCAATTTTTTTTCCTGTGCTGTCAGCAGAAACTTGAAGGGGACAAATTTGTGTTATTACAGCTGAGTGCTGAGGTATATATTTGTTTGTTCCTGAACTATTAACAGGATCTGAAGACAATCAGGAGATGAACCAATGGAGATTATCTGTCAGCATGATGAAGAAAGTGTCAAAACCAAAGTCTATAAAATTTCCTATCATGCTCAAGTTCTTGATTGGAAATGCCAAATCTGAAAAGCTCAAGTTCACACAGCAGCAGAGCATGACAAGTAAACATCATGTAACAATTTCAGGATGTCCTCGGTTGAAATACCCTGCTAATGGAAATTCAGTGGTTCACTAACAGCATAGGAGAAATGGTGCTTGGCAGTTGAAATCTCTTGCAAAACTATATGGATCTATTTTAAAACCTGGGCTAAAGTAACAGAATCCAGAATTTACAGTATAAAAACCAGGTGGAAGCCATTTCCAAGACACAGTGCAATGAAATCTGTTCCCAGATGAGCACAACACAATCCTCAGCAGATGAGGCTGGGTAAGAGAAAGGCATGGCTGAAAGGAATTCACTGATCTGATGCCTCTCCTTGACATAACTGTTGAACAAGAAGAAGCCTAACTGGGTGAAGCTGAAAAAGCTGAGATGGATAGTTTTCTCCCAGGACTCCAGCTGAAACCCGTTCTTTGCAGAGCAGACTCATCTCAGCCTCTGCATAGTTCATTTGACTCTCTTCAATCCCCTCTCTGTGTGACTTCTCTCCAGTCTGAAGCAGAGTCCTAACCCCTCAAACGAGATAGGTAAAATCTGCCACCTTATAAGAGGTCTCCTGACCTTTGTAGATGGCTTATATTTCCCAGGGACATTGTGTGCTTTTGATAACTGGCATTTTCTTACAAAGACACATTTGCAATGCTCATGCAAGGGAGATATACTCAGTATGTCAAACAAGAACCTGCATGATTTTTTTTTGAGCCTTTCTCTTTCTGTGGTTGCCATATAAAAGAGTGAAACTAAGCCAGACTTTGTCTCTTCCCGGTGCTTCCAACTTTACTTCCAACTTGTATCACTGCAGAAAGATTCAAGGTCTTAAATTTATCCTGTAGCATTTTGTAGTTTTGTTTGCACTAGGAAAGGCAGATAAGATTTGGATTCCTTGCAGTCTAAGGATTGTTTTAAAACATATTTCCCTCTGATTAGAAATTATTTCTGACAACCAGTGTTCACAGTTCCAGGATAGATAAATTTTCTGGCACTTCAGGGCTGAATAAATAATAAAAAGGTGGATTATTTCCAAAATGACCCCAGGAGATATTAAGAAGCTGAGAGGATAAAGCATAAGATCATCGTGATCAACTGGTGTTACATTTATTCCCAGTTCAACTGAGAGAGGTTGCTGGCAGTGAAATTTATGCATTATGAACCTGTGAACTTACCATTTTCTGCAGTCAGAATCACACCTTGTCTAATCAGTATTTGTATTGATGGAAAGACAATCTGAAAACAAGAAAAATGTAACTGTCAAAAACTGATACAGTAGAATCATACTCAGGAGTGGTACTTGGAAAAAGTAACTTTGGGATTGGCTGCATAAGTGTCAAATTTTCTGTTCTGTTTTAAAGTAGTAACCAGCTTTACATCAGCCCAAAGTCAGCTATCTGCAAAGTTCTCAGAAGTCTATTTAAGTTCCCCAGGTAAGACTTGTTGCATGAAGTGGATGTTGGGACTTCCTAGAAGTGAAATGGCAAACCAAATTACATTATTTGGGCTCTACAGATCTGAACAAATCATAAAAGTGTTTTTTTTTTTTAATCTTCATGGCTAGGCTTCGCGCTCTTTTCCACATGAGTCATGGCTGATACTGTTGGAAAATGTGACTATAGTGTTTGGACAGAACTTCTCAACACATACAGGCTGTAACTCTCTATGAATCATAGATAATTACCTGTCATACAGCAAAGGCGTAGAAGCAATGGAAAAAGCTGGACAGTGGAAAAAGTTATTTGGGTCACCACACAATTTTATCACTTATTTAGTTTTAATCAGAATTTGCGCACTACCTAAACTTCATTATGTTTTCTAGTTTCTGCACCTCAAGACAACTTAGCAAAGAGTAATTTGAAACAAAGTGGTTTCTCAGAAAGGATGGCTCCAGATTTTTCCCAGCAGACAACATTTCTTGCTACTGGATTTCCTCTTTTTTTTTTTCTTTTTTTTTTCTCCCCAGGACATAGTGTTCCACCAGTACTTGTAGTACTCTTGAATTTTAAGTGTAAGCAGTCACAATGTGGACTGCCTAGCATTCTAGTTTGGAGGACATTCTGTACATGCTCTGTTGACCTACATATGCCTTCTGGGGCTTGCACAAGGACACAAGGCAGACCTGTTTCCTGCTATGAGTCATCACACAAGAATTATATTTAAATGGGGGGGGGAAAGGAAGTGAAAAAACAACTAGCAGATTCCAGAGAAAAGCAAGTAGCAGCCTGTCTTTTTTACAGACAAAATTAGAGGGGTTTTCCGTGTTAGTAACCATTTTGCTAGGAAATCCAGGGAAAGTCAGAGCCTTGTTGGTTTTGTTACACTACATCTAGCCTGGTGAGTGGAAAGACTATATCAGACTGTATTAGAGCATAATGCTGACCTTGTCTAACTGTATTGAAGTCATTGTCCACATGTTTGTCTCCTCTAGCATTCCACAGAGAAATTTTAGAAATGCACACAAGCACAACCCCTTTTTATCAGTGAAGATAGTCTTATCTTGAAGAAGAAACTTTTAGAATCTGGATCAGTTGTGTGATGAGTGTGCAAATTAACCTCTACAAATATCAGATCCTCAAGTTACATGTCCAAAAAGGTAAAGTCAAGTGAAGACAAGCTCTGTTGGGATGATGAGAAGTGTTAGACTTTTTCTGGTTTAGTTAGCTGAGTTAATTCTCAGCTTCTACCTTCCTCTGAAGCAACTAACACTGATTACTGTAGGACAGAGCATACTTGATTAAAGCACTCTACCAAAGTAATGTTTTCCTTGCTGTAGAATGCCCAGAGAAACTCTTGCTAGAAATTTTTTCCTAATGCTTTCTGCTTTGTTTCTGTCAAAGTGTTTTTCTGTCTTTTAGGCAAGATGATTTTCTCTCTCGGAACTATGGGCTGGCAAACAAAATTACCAACCTTTGTCCAATGTTGTAAAAATTAAAATGTTGTTGTTGTTGTTGGGGTTTTGTTTAATAGTAATTTTTGACGGGAACAAAAAATGATAATTGGAAGGAAGGAAGGAAGGAAGGAAGGAAGGAAGGAAGGAAAAGAACAGTACAGAAAGGAAATGGGACTCAGCTGGCCAGGAAAAACAAATAGAACATGGCAGATGAACAGCAAAAAAAGGAGCAGTCAAGGGACCTTCTTGTGTTCTTACTGTGAGAGGGCAGGATGGTGGCACAGGTATTAAAAAACTAAGCTAAAAGGATTAATAAACCAAAACCTGTCACCTAGGTTTTTCCAGCTGTTCTCAGGCTAGGAGTGACTGAAAGTTGTTAATTTGCTTGGTGGTTCTCAGCAGCCTGTACAAAATGAGCTGACAGTTATTTTCTGAGGAAGTAGTGTTCATATCCCTCTACTTCATGTACTACTTTCACAACACAGTTCTTGTATTGGGAACCCCTGCTGAAAGGCTTACTACAGCAAAACCATGGCAAGGAAACTTCTTTTTGCTTTAACAGGGTCTTGTGGACATGTCAGAGAAGAGCCACAAGGGGAAGGAAAAAGTAGATGAATGTAAAAGTTCATATACTCCTACCCACACTTCACCACTTCTGAGATTAGTCAAAGACTGTCACTGTCAGTGTTCTATCTGAGGCAGAGTTCTTCAGAAACAGCTCACCTTAAAAAACACCTTATTCTACTATTGTTAACACTCAGCTGGAGGAGGAGGAGAACACCAATTGTACCATCACACCACAGGCTGCCTTTGGGGCTGATGTCACCTTAACAGGGATGAAAAGGTCAGCTGCTTGCTCCTCCCCTAGCTGCCTGCCACCCCTTTTCCTCCATAAAGTACAACCCTTTATGGAGATGTACTTTACACCAGACAACAGAAATTGTCGGTTTGAAATGTAGCCTTACAGAAGGGAATATACTGGGTTGGTTTTCTTTTTTGTCACCCCTCTCTTCAGTGACCTAATTAACAGTGCAGCTTCATGCACCATTGATCTGATTCACTGAGGAGGGATAAATTGCAATAGTGAGGGAGAAGTATGAGGAGGAATAAACACCTTGAGGATTGGGATCTGATGCTGAGAAAACAGTATTTGGGAGAACTGTTGGGTCACCTGCTGAAGGGCTGTCTCTTTGTGGGAGTGCTGGGAGAAGCTGTGTCAGATGAGGTTTCAAGGGCCTGAAAAGCTCTTCCCCATGACACCATCCTTGCTCATGGGTCTATTGCTTTGCTAACAACTGTTTCCATGGCACTGCCATGCAGATGATATTAGTCATCCTGGCTGGAGAAGATGGTGTACAAAGGTTCAGGCTCCAGTGCCAGTCACCTCTTGTGGGGGAGGGCAGCAGAAGGAATCTAGACAGGGCTGGTTTGATGAGGGTGTGGCTTCTTTCAAGAGCCTGTAAGGACAAGGTCCATATTCAGCGGAACTGCCTGCTGCATTCAACACACTCCTTTACTGGTAGTTACAGTAGTAACATAGTTTCATTTAAAGCATGAGATAGCAGGAGCTTAAACCACAAGCAGCGGTTGGAAAAAGTCTATTGCTCAGAAATCTCTCCCGAGATTCCTTGGGATTGAGGTCTGAAATCAGAAAAAAATGTGACGGCTTCTTCCATCCACTTTTGGAAGGACGTGCCACTGCACACAGGCCTTCCTGCAGTGCCAAAACAGGAAGCCTCCAGAGCAGCTCTGGAGCCTTGGAGCTGATTACTTGTGTAACAGGTTTAGCTGGCTCTTGCATAAGGCTCTTGGAGTTGTCAGCATTTCCAGCACAGTAGCCATCACCTCCTGGAAGCTGTGAACTGACAAGATCTTCTTCCCCACTCGAAAAAATAAAAAGAAGCTAGTTACAAGGCTCCTCTGTATGCCTTCCCATACAACAATCTGTGCATGTGATTGCCTCTCTCTATGGGCTGGGGAAAATCCTTCATTCTAACAATAAGGAGCCAAAAAGATAAAGGCAATGGGAAACCTGTGCACACAAGTCTAGACCTGTGTCCTCTCTGAAACCGCTCTGATCTGCTGAGGCTGGGAGATGGCACTGATGCAGAATATTCTCAAATATATAACATCAAAAACATTTGTGACTCAATACTTCTAGACCCAGGGCTCATCAACATGTCTGCTCAAGGATCTCTAGCTCTTTAGTGCCTAGGAGAGCTGTCCTTCACAGTTAACTGCATCTTCAGACCTCTTCTGGTCTGGCTTTAGGATGGGTCCAGAGGCAGGGGGAAAATGAAAGATGGCTTGCAGACCTCCTCTCTGACACCTTGCTTATATAATGCTCTAATTTGAGTGCAGGCATGGTCTGGTTCAGTTTCTTATCCAAAAGAGTAGCTTGGATTCAGATCTTCTAAGTGGAACAAATAAATAACCGTTCTGACTGACAAATTCTGTCACTTAGATTCTAAGGAAATACTTTACTAGTACTTGCTCACACATGAAGCTATTGCTGATTAGATCCATGTGTACATACTTTTGTTCTAAATAAGGAATATCCATGCCCAGTTACTGAAGAGCAGCCATTGCACTTTTAAATTCATCACCTCTCCCAACTCAACCTAACCTCAAAGTGCTGTTAAAACAAACGTTGTAATTGAGAGGTTGTCTACCTGCCAATATAACATTGATACTCAAAACCAGAATATGAATGCTCTTCATGTTAGTTAAAAAGAGGTGAGAATAGCTGTTGTGCTCTTAAATTTACACCCCAGCTTATTTCACAGTTTTTAATTTATACAGACAGCCCTTGACCCTTTTAGTTTTTTTGCTGTGTCACCCTAAAATACTGAGCTTTGATAGGGAAAACTCTTTTCATTCCACACTTACTATGATGACATTATATAAAGAATGTTTATTGGACAAATATGAATATTTCAAGGGAAAAACATATCTGCATACTTATATGAATAAAAATTCCTGTACAATAGCCAATGCGACTGAGCTTCATTTGTTCATCTATTTATAGATGTTTAATGTTGAGTTTATTATACAGCCATCATGTCACTCTATGTCCAGCCATTTTTCCAAGTAATTTCCTTTGCCTCATCATACCTAATTCCATGGAAAGGTCCTCTTGCAGTTAAATGTAAAACTTACCTGGGAATCAAAATATATTCCAAGCACAATGTGCACACATTAACACAAATGCTTCAGTTATGGTTGAAGATTAGTAGTGAGTGAATATTCATTGCCAAAGAAAAGATGTAGCAGAAGAAAAGCAAAAATATCCCTGGCTTTTATAAAACTTTCCTAATATTGAATTTTTAATTTCATGTTTTGGAACTGTTCTTCCTGATTTCTTAGAGTGAAAAAGCTAAAGAAAATTCAGCCATTCCAGTTTCCATGACTAACAGGGCCATGAGGCCAAAAATGCAAAGAAGAGATGCAGCTACAATGCAAGAGGCACTGCTGCCAATTTGTTTTTGTTCAAAGCAGGGGCAAAAGACCCTCAGCTATTGATACATATCCACTTGCAGTGTCTATTGGTACAAAATGTAACTACCTAAATAAACATTTCTTTGTAGAGACAAGACTTTCTGTTAAATGTCCTGTGCCCAAGGATGACCACGTAATCTTGGTTATAAACTTTGCTTTTATTGATTTGTGTCTTCTCTGCCGACCAGATGTAAGCAGATTGCCTAAATCACATGAGACCAACAGCCTGGATTTGGCTCTAGGACTTGATCACATGAGAAAACAGGCACAAGTTAGCTGCCATGACCTAATCAGCTTTCTGGGAGGAGATACAGCCTCTCGATCATGATAAAGCCCTCGTGTTGGTGGGCACACATGATGGTTTTTATGAGATTTGCTGTACCAATGAGGAATAGCAAGTTCATCTCCTATGTAGAAATCTGTCTTGTCCTGTGGGGAGTGGGGCAGGAGGGAGCAGTTAAATGGTTGCACCTCTGTTTTTCTTTTGAGCAAATAATGCATTCCTCCTGGCAGCTCACAGTCTGCTGGCGGCCAACTCGGCTCTGAAATACGAGCTATGGTAGATGGGGGAGGGAAGGTCAGTCTGGAAGGGTGTGGGAGAAGGTTTCCCCTTCCAGGCACAGGCTTTTGGTTAGAGCACTACTGTTCACTTGTGAGTTAGCTGAAGGATCAAGGAGTAAAATTCTTCCTCCTTCCCTCTTTTTCTAGCAATCCTAACATAAGTGTAAAGGAAGATAAACACTTTTTGCTATTTTCCCCTGGTTTCATAGCCCTGATGGCATTGAGTGTTTCACAGTAAGACTTCAAAGAACTTCTGCCTTTTCATTTTACATATGGAAGTACAGTTTGCTCAAAAATGTGTCCTGCTCAGATTACATAAAGAAAAATTTGGAACTATGACATATGCCCATTAGCAAGACATAAATTAGTGATATTTTGAATTCTGCTGCAGTGTCTCATCAGTTTTCAGTGTTTTTCTCTCACTCTGGGAAACAGTTTTTTATATATCTCTGTTGGCATTTGGAAAGTTATACCCTATGCTATCAAACACTGAACACTTTGTGTAACATCAGCATTAAAGAAAAAGAACTCACAAACAATGAGAGCAAAAGAAGAAGTAACTTGCTTAACAAGTGTATTGCTGTGGTAAGAGGCACTTAAAAAATATGCATCCGAAATCCATGACATTCAGTACATACATTCCTTCCTTCTAGCCAAGGAATACACAATACAAATATGGGGCAATGTGTGATCCAGAAGTGGTGCAATATCCTGTATAATTTCCCAAATTATTGCTCAAACTTTGAGAACTATCATTTACTTCTAGTAAAGATTAGAAATGATAGTAGGTTAAAAATGACAATGGAAGCAAGAGGCACTTTGATCATTCCACTTCTTCAGAAAAACTGTACACAGTGATACTGCCTAAAATCAGCAAGAACCTAATAACAGGAGACACCTTCTTAGAAAATCACCGGTGAAATAGATTTCTCCTATACAGGTCTGATCTTTGTCTGTTTTATTTGCCAACACAGGCCTATATCTGGTAACAGAAACCATTCTCTAGCACTGTAAAGGAGTACAAACTTTTCTAATCTTGGTTGAAACAAGGTAGTTGTTGCTTAATTAAAGTGAATAATGAAAAATTAATCCTGAAAGTTCCTTAGTCCAGTTCAGGAAAAGAAGTATTATAGAGAATGTTCATTAAAACACCCATCACCACCACCCATGAGTAAATTATGGAGATCAGAAAAATGCATTCATAAAAATTTTAACTCAGACAAATGCTATTGTCCAATCAATGAATACCATTTAAAAGGTATCTCCAGGAATATTACATTACTAGCCTTATCCCAGTTGTGAGGCAAAGCCCAATAACTAAAGACCGGATGAATCACAATTACTTGGTTATTTCATACTTAATGACCTGTAAACATGGGTGTTTATAAACCATGGTCTGCACGGCTGTACCCAAGATACATCATGTTTTGTACTATGAACTCTAAGCTAGACTATGCCAATCAAAACCTTTTAACATTTAGAAGATAAATCCGTGAGAAAAAAAGTAGACTTTATACTGAGGTCTATGGAGGTATTTTGACCTCCGAAAGATTTCTGGAAGTAAAGATGCAAATCTACTTGTTCATTAATTCCTACTTTTTTCTGTTTTATTCTTCATTTAACCTTCTTCCTGGTTTATTCCTTTCCTCTGTATCAGGTTTAATTTTTTTAGAGTATTCTAGAGAGGGCAGTTCTAGGACCCGGAGGTTATTCTACACCACCTCATACCATTGCCAGGGCAGGGGAAAGGGACTCTTTTCCAGGGATAAGGTTTTCCTTCTGGTTTAGAAAACGAGGCAGAGGGAACCATCCAGTGTTGTCTATTATCATTGTTTTTCTGTGATAATAATTTCTTGTCTTAAACCCTCTGTGGTTAGTATTGTTGCTGTTCCTGTTCATTTTCTTATCTCATTGCTGTTTCCAGTAAATTGGTCTTATCTCAACCCGTGATCTTTGCCTTTCATGCCCTCTTTATCTTACCGGGGGTAAGGGGGCAGGGGGAAATGGGGGAGTGAGAGAGAGTGCCAGTGTGGTTTGGAGAGTCAGTGGGGATGCTGAAATGGGGAGTACAAGTCCTAAACCACAACGCTTTGCCAACCTCCGTCATTTATTGTCCTTTTTCAATCTGCAATCCTTTTGTTCTCCCTCCTATGCCGTGTGTAGTTTTTCCAACCTGTCCTCTCTTCCCATTCTCTTCACCATAGTTGCTTCTCAGAGGACCTGACCTCAACTCTTCTAACTTTATGTTTCACTTTGCAAGAAAGGAGACAGACTTAATTTTGCATTCTTCTCTTTCTCCTTCCCTGTTTTAGTCAAGTTCTGAGTAACCAAAATACTTCACACTGTAAAAAACCCAAACACACTCATGACCGTGCTGCCATTTAAAATTAGGTAACTGTGTAATATACTTGCTAATGTAAATTCTTAATCAAAACATCTACAGAGGGAGAGGTGTTCTTAATTCTTCTCTGACCTTCTTCAAGCAACTTTTCAGAGGTAGTCAGGTCTGGATGTGGTTATCATGTGACTGAATCAGGTGGTGTGCAGCAGATCAGGTTTCCCCTCCTGCCCTCAGGTAACTTAAAAGAGACTGCCAGACAATACCAACTGTAGGTTAGACAATTAAAGAGAAGACTTATGATCCCCTAAGCCTTTCCAGCAACTCTATTCTATTGCAAATAACCACAAGCCAGAAAACACTAGTGGAAGTTTTAGAGCATGGGACTTCTGGAGAAAATAAAATCTAGAGTCGTTACCTTCTAAATTTATTTCTCATGAGTCCCCTATTATTCGTTAGTTGTGATTATTTTCATATTAACAGACACTTCCTATTAACAGACACTTCCTAATACATCATTACTGAGGATTCAGAAGAGTTTTAATCATAAGAAAATTTTATGTATGGGACTTTTAAAAGTATTTTTATCTTGTAGCTTTCCACATTAGGCCTTGAGAATTTTCCATGTTTAATTTCAGATGGAAAGTATTTTTAAATGCTCCATGCAAAATTAATTCATCTGGGGTTTTTTGTTTGTTTTAGTGTTGGCATTTGTTGTGGTTATGTTGTTTTTCCATTTGACTTAACAGCACAGGAGAATAAAGCATTTTATTCTCTAAATGCATTATTTACCAAGGTTCTTATTGCTGTGATCAAGAACCCAAAGTGGAGAACAATCTCTCTTGCTCTCAAAGATTTGGAGACTTTTGGAGCAACACTAAACTTGCCCTGAAACCAAACTACTTCTAGTCTCAGTTATCCCAAGGGATGTAACACTCCCTTTTGCAGTGGGAGGTAATTAGAATTCCCTAAAGCAAGTGAATAAGTGAAGAAGTTTTTACCCTAGCTGTTGGAGAAAGCTAGATTATAGTCAAAGAACTACATGTGAGATTTTAGCACAGGTTTTAATCTATAAACTGCAATAGAAAATGAAGCAGAGTAACACAGATAAGCAATTACTCATCTCAGAAGTACATCCTATTATCTGTATTTTAATCCTCAACAGTAATAAGGCACAAAGGATTTCCTAAATGCTACAGCAACAAAGAATTCGATTTGTTTTGCATGAATAACAAAAATTAAGAAACCGTGCTGAATTCTCAAGAAGATAGAGGAAACAAAGAAAATGTCAAATAAGTAGTGATCAGCCAGGATCAATATGTTCCCAAAGAGGGGGAAACAACACACTGTTCATGTGCCCACATTTCTTTGTGTTAGCAGGAAGTTGAAAACTGACCAAACACTAACAGAATGATTCAGGCTTTTTTATAATTGCAACCAACAAAAGCTATTAGGCAAGGCCCAACTTAGTAACAAATCTAGAGACTTTGCAGAGCTGTAAATTGTTAAAAAACATGAGCAATGCCCAGACTAACAATGGTAGCCTACCACACAATTTCTATCTCCATCAAAAAACACAAGGGATTTGTGGATGTTTCCTTTGTTGTATAATTTTGATTAATTCTGTACATTGCACGTGGCCATGATCTTGTAAAAGAAAATAACATGTACTGGAAATGTGGTAAAAAAGTATTGGAAGTATTGGAAAAGACCTCTCTAAGATGTTCAAGTCCAACCATTAGCCCAGCACTGCCAAGTCCACCATTAAACCATGTCCCTAAGTGCTACATCTACGTGTTTTTCAATATCTCCAGGGATGGTGACTCCACTGCTTCCCTGGGCAGCCTGTTCGAAACTTGACAATCCTTCTCATAAACAATTTTTTCATAATATCCAGTCTAAACCTCCCCTGGTGCAACTTGAGGCTATTTCCTGTTGTCCTGTTACTTGGGGGAGGGACTGACTCCCCCACTTGCTACAGCCTTCTTTCAGGCAGTTGCAGAGTGAAAAGGTTTCTCCTGAGCCTTCTGTTCTAATGACTTAATATCTCCATCATCCTCAGCTGGTCCTTGTAAGACTAGGGCTCCAGACCCTCCACTTCTGATTATCCCTAGGAGGTCTGTCTGCATAGTTAAAATTCACCCAGGTCTCGGGCAGAACAAAGTACCTCTGTAATTCTGCAAACACATGCTGTATACCACAGTGGCTTAAATCTTGAGCTGACCAAACGTAATTACACAAACTGAAGTTTGATCAAGATGTTATATTCAATGACAAGACAATGACAAAAAAGAAGATGCTCTAAGATCTTCTGGAAGGGTATTTCATTAGTTCTGTGGTTTTATACTCCATTAAAAACATCAGGAAAACTGGGAACTAAATAAAGAAATTCCATTTATATGTATTCAATTTTACTAAGCAATGCTTTACAATATGCTTGTACATGTACAATTTACACTAAAAAGACTGTATTTTTCTTTCATTTATCTTGCAGGACTCATGTTCAAAGTTTGTTGTTGTCTAAGCAACAGTGGATAAAAGACAATGAAAGCAAAATATTTCACTGAACATCCTATATAGCTTTAGACACTTGTGATATTCTTAATTGTGCCTATAGATATGGAATCTTTAATTCTTATCTTTGCAGATAGATGAAAAATGACTGCCAATTCAATTTTATTTAAAAATCAAAACCCCGGTAATCTGAGAAGAATAGCAGAGCCTAGCAGTTAGCTGTCAGATGATGGATGTCCTGTGCATGACACGACTTGCAGTGACCTTCAGCAACTCCCCTTAACTCATTCTCATGTTGGGTGAGGAAATTTTTTTCATGCCTACCCTATAAAAGGATCTATGACACAGGTGACAATGTTGTTCCTTTAAAGTGCTAAAGCGTAAACTCACCATGCGATGCATTAACCACGAAATCTGAAATATGCAAACAATGAAGAATCTACTTCATGTTTGACTCATTTATTTGACACTTAGTCTTACGGTTACACCACAATGCTATAATAAACACTCAGGGGAGATGGTGGGAAAAAAGACAGAATAATGATATTTTATAATTTTGACCCATTTTTTTCTTACAAAAATTTGATACACTTCAAACATAACAAAATTAACACAGCAAGTCTGACTGAAGCAACACATATTCACCAATATTTAAGAGACACAGGCAGGAAACAGCTTATTCATTGAGTCACACTTCTCAAATCAGCATGGGTAAAAAAATCTGTCTGCAAAAGGAGTTTACAGTTTTGTGCTGTTGTCACAGATAGTTGGGTCTAACTTTCTGAAGTGCAGAAATGCTTCAAGATGCAATATCCATGAAACTAAAGAACAGAAATGTTGGATTTAGTCTCTTTCTTCCTCTGATGAGCCACAAGTGAACATTTTATTATTAAAACAGAAAAACCCAGAGCAGAAGCAGAGTTAGGAGAATAAACAGTCACATGGATTTAAAAATAATTTTAATGCCCCAGTACATGAGGGGACTCATCCCCATCTTTTGCCAATATGGAGTATCAGAATAGTACAGCACAGCTAACTTACTCAAACCACCACAGCTGAATGTGCTGTAGTAACCAATATATATAGTAAGAACGTTTTTTGTTCCATTAATTTTTCTATCATGAGGATCAAAAGTACCTGCTGCTAAGCTATATTTACTTGTGTATCTTCTTAGAGGAAAATAAGCATATGAGCAACTGGCAAATCTCTTTTTACTAATCACATTGAGCTGAAACACAAACACCTCTGGCCCAGTGACTTTGCTTATAGCTACATAGCTACTGCTTATAAAACCTGAATTTGTCCAAATTGACATATGCCAACTCCTCTGCACTTTTGAAGAACAAAATATATGTCCTGTGGCTTCCTACACCCTTAGATTCTGCCTGAGCTAGATTATGTCCTATGGCTGCTTTGGAGTTATCAGAGCAGCTCCACTTCTGGCAAGATGTGTGACAATACTGCTGCGCGGTCACAATTTTTATCAATGGTGTCTCTAAATAGATCTACAGAAACTCTAAATGGGTCAGAAAACCAAGCAGAAGAGCATGTTATCTGTATCACCATTCCTACCTCTGCCAGCAATGAAAAACTGACATACACCAAGGAACAAAAAGCCCCAACACAAACAAACAATTAGTAAAACCACTGCTAACGATGGACAGGTGCATAGGGCGCATCTCTCATTTCTCAGAGTTATCTGGAGAACTGTATAACCCAGTAGGAGTCACAGGGATGAAAGACTGAAACCAGAGGCAGATCAAACGCTCATGAGGAGATCAAAGATACACAGAGAGATGTGAGCTAATACAAAAAGAGGGGACAAGGCTGTTTTTGCTCTTCTGTATGATGATTAAATGATTTGAGTTAGCTGTTAAGCTGAAACCATGAGCCAGCATATATGGCGGCTACCAGCCCAGTGTGACAGAAAAACCAAAAGAATATGAGCACCAGTAATTTACTTTGTCTCCATTGAAGTAATGGGTACAAGTGAAAAGTGTACCACTTGTTAGAAACTGATGAACGTACTATGCTGTAGATCGCCACTGAAAGAGGATTTGGAAAATACAATGTAATTAACAGTAATTTAGGCTGAGAAAGAATAAAAAACCCACTTTCTACTAGCTCAAGTATTAATGCGTGAAATTGTTACCCAAAGAAAGTCAGGAGTCTGTGTCTCAATGCTCCACTGACGAGACACTTTATTAATGAGATTGTATCAGCCGCAGGAAGAAAAACAGCAAATGTATTTCAGGGGTCATTGTTGCTTCTCCTACAAGAGTTCAGATGCCATTTTGTACTTCGAAAGGTACCGCATAAAGGTAATACTTATGTATTTGCGAACACAGTGGAAAAGGAACCTAGAAAACGGGCATTTCAGACCAAAACCCCAGTTTCTTTCTCCATGCGTAACCAGCGATTCAAAGACTCCCCATCCCAGGATGTGTCAGCGGCGCTGCCCCACACAGCACTGTCATCCCTGCAGCACGCTGGGCACACCCCGGGCCAGGACTGCTCCTTGCTCCCGCCGGGCAGGAGCGGGATGTTCGCACTGGGACCCGCACCGGGGCTGGGGCCGCTCCCCGGGGCGCCTGGGCCGTGTCAGGGGCGGTCACTGCCCTGCGGGTTGCCCAGGGCAGCGGCCTCTCAGACCGGCCCTGAGGCGCCCTTCCCCCGCCTCTCCCGTGCCCCGGCCGCACAACCGGCTCCAGCGGCTGAAACCCGACACCGGGGCCTCCTGCCCCGCCGCCGCTCTGGGGCCCCGCGGGGCACGGCGGGAAGCCAGGAGCGGATTCCGGCTGGAGGCGGCTCCAGCTGCCGGCTGCGGCGTGGCCTGGCCGGGCCATTTCGCGGCTGCCGGCGGGGGCGCGGCGCCCCGCTCCGAGGGCTCTGGCGATCCGTGCCGGAGAGTAGCGCCCGCCCGGCTGCAGGGGCGGCCTATTCAGCTGCTGTGTCCTTGCAGCGCCCCAACCGGCTCAAACCGGCTCAAACCAGCCCAAGCCGGATCTGCTTCCCTGTTCCTCGGCATTCTCCCGCCGCCTCCTCCTTCCCTTCCCCCCTCGCCCCGGCTTCCTTCTCAGAAGCACGGCAAACTTGTCCTCCCCTGCGGCTTCCCCACAGCCCGGCACAGCCCCCACCACTGCTCTGTGCCTGTAGGGCTGCTACTGATCCTCAATCCGTGTGTGTTGTCTCTCTGTCCTGGTTGCCGAACCACATTTCTATTTCCTCCACATTGAGGGAAGTACTTTATTTTGAACATTTGGGGTTTTTCCACTTAGAGAGGAAATAAGCAGAACAAGCTTTTCTGGTTTTGGTGAAAGCTGCATGTTTGCAGGGACATGGCTGCACCTGGGGTGCTCCCCGTGCCTTGCTCCCCTGCAGTTGTGTGCAGTTTTCGTTCCTGCCTACCCCGTGTTTGGATGCGACTTTTTACTGCCCTGGCACATGACCCTAGCTGCTCTGTTCCTTTTTATCCCAGTCCTACAAGCGGTGTGTCTCCATTGCCAGCTGCCGCCATGGCAAAGAAAGACCTCCCTGCGCCTGCCTATTTTCCCAAGTCACTCCTGGAGTACAGGACACAAACCTGGGTGTTACCCGTTCCCTTCTGCTCCGTGCGGATACCAGCAAGATAAGCACACCCTGTCTATGTCAGCCCATCGCCGCGGGAAACACTGCTTCTTCTTTTCCCCTCCCTCCACCAACGCATTCCCCACTTTTACAGATCAAAGGAAGCCGGCCTACTCCATGTTGGAGGCGATCTTGTGTGGAGGTTTCACTTGCATTTCCTGCAGCAGCATGTGAAGCAGAAGGGAGACAGCACGCCTCACCCTGGCGGTGTTGTGGCATGTCTCTCAGCTGTATGGAGGCAGTGGCTAGCACAACTTCTCTATGGCCGAGTGGTTTTGTCATGTTATAAATGGGTAGTGCAGTGGTTGGTTCTCACAATTAAGTGAGGAATATTATGTGTCTGTTCAGAGAAGTTTTATAGATGTATAGTTATGTTATTTTTATGTGTTCTCCCCGCAGTCCTCCTTCCTTTCCCCCTTGTATTGTTGCCACTAGTCGGAGCATTTAGGGGAGGGCAAGCTGTTACCAGGAGGTGCGGCATGGCAACACCTGACCTCCAATCAAGGTGTAAGAAAGTGATCTCCACCAATGGATGGCAGAGAAGGAGTTGACTGACAAGACTTTGGGAGGTGCCAAGGCTATAAAAGGCACGGCGTCCATTTTTGTAGACGAATATGTGGGTGGTGGTGACAGACTTCTAGTGGTGTAATTTTTCCTTATTCACTCTTTTGTTGTATTTTGTTAAGGTTTAATAAACCTTTGACATTTTTAAGTGAGTGTCGTTTCTCACAGTCAGGCATGATTTTCTGCCACGCTGGAGTGGTATACGTGCCTGAGTTTTAGGCAGCTCTGCTACACTTTTTCCAGTTTCAGTGCAAACTGTTTTTAGCCCTCCATGCTTCTGAAGGCATTGACCTTACACACCTGAGGGGAAGTATGCCACTCACTTCCCTGGCTTTGGTTTTATCTTCAGTAAAGTAAATCTAAAAGGCAGCTGCTGCTGAAGATATTCCCCACTTTCACGTGGGCTAGCTTTGGTATTTGTCAGATATCTCCTAAGTCAATTTAGTTCACTGACGCTCCAGATGCTAGTTCCATCCTCCAAGGGAAATATTCTGCCAGATCCATGAGTTTAGCTGGCTCACCAGAGTCCAGCAAAATGCTGCAACCAATTGTAGAGTAGGTGTGCTACATATGTGGGATGCAGCAAAGGAGTAAACAGCCCTGTTTGTGGCAGCAAGCAATCACAAGCAAGGTTAATTTGTTCCGCTGTCAAGCTGTTCATGAACAATTCCTCCTTAATGAGGAGAGGCAGCCATGTGTACCTGCCCCTGAATCTCCAACATTCATCATCCCTAGGGGTATAAGGACTAGATGTAAAGATTTCTCCCACAGGCCTTTCTTGACCATGTCTGGATGTAAATATATGTGTATTGATTTTAGAGGATGGCACAAAAACCAGGCAAAAATAATCTTGTTGCTACATTGTGACAAATGTTTGCAAAATGTAGAAATTTTTCAAGTAAAGTGGGAAATAAAATTTTTACTGTCATCTCTGACCCGATGCTCCCATGCTCCCCATCCACAGCAGCATGGTGGAAGTGTTGAGCAGTACATTCAGTAGCTTAGTGTGTAGCTGCAGTGCAGCTGCTGGTGGAGCTCTGGGTGGCAGGAAGTGGCTGGAGCACCAGGCAAGAGTTTGCACAGCAAAGAGCACAGGGAACCTGTGGCCCAGCCAGGTGACCAGACGCTCAGAGACACAGCAGGAGCCAAGGTCTCATCTGGAAGACCCTAGACTATCATGCATAGGGTGAATGTGTAAAAAACCAGGGCTTACCTTGTTTGTGGTTCTATCTCATGGGACCAGTTCAAGCTGTTTCTACATTCCTGTACCAGGTAGAGGGCTTTACATTTTTTGGGATGACCTTTATGAAGTTTCTTTTGACTTATTTTTCCAGTTTGTCAGGACTACTGCTGTGCAGCAAGCCAATTCATCAAGCACATTGACCTCTACTTTTCCAGTTTTCTGGCTGCAGCATAAGAATTCCCTTCACCAGCTGCAGTGTCTTACAGAAGGCTGTTCACACACTATTCTCACTGCCAGCTGGTGGAGGAGACACCATTGCTCACAGCAATGACCTGACAAGAAATTTATGTGTGTGCAAACTTGCATATGTACGTTTGTGTGTGCACAAGCGCACACACACTACCAAGTAAGCCTGGAAAAAGAGTAATTCACAGAATTCATTACACTTCAGTGGTTTGCAGTTATGCTGCATATTTCAAGGACTTCATGCTCCAGGAGTAAAACAATGTTGCATTTCAAAACACGCGGTTCTTTGCCTAGCTGTAAAATAAATGATTTAAGAGGAAAAAAAAAAAGTCTTACTCTGATCTCGCAGGAGGATGTGTGCAAACAACTGTCTTCTAAAATGGACTAGGTCCTTTGTAGAATGTACTGCTTCCCCTTCCCCACCTCATCCATTGCCTTCATCTCTCATGCCAGAAGAAAATACTTGCATTTCCATATTTTTTCTTACAGTTGAAAGTATCCCCTCATTTTCACACCTTATTTATAATTTTCGAATCTTGGCAGACCTGGCTGTGGTTCTGGAAGGCCACTCCAACAAAGGGAAAGTCAGTGCTCTACCTCTCTTCCCCATTTCCTTGCACTCTCTCCCTGGTTTCCTCAGAAAAGACTCTAGGGAAGGGGTTCAAGTTTTTAACTGTAACTGCAAGAATAAAACTAACAAATAAAAAAAAGTAGAAACCCTCAAGAATTTAAGGAATCAGGAAACCATTTTGCATTACAACTGAATACAGATTATTTTGTAACAGGTGTGTACTACTGACCATTTTTGAAACGGGACTTGAAAAAAACCTGTGTAATGCAATATGTCTAATTTAGGATCAGCACCAACAGTCCTGATTTTGGCTGTTCTTATCTGTCTCCCTGTCCCGGTCAATGGCAGTTGTTTTTTCAGTGGGAATTTGAGTAGGAAAGTCTTTGTTTGGCTTTTATCCATACACAAAGAACTCAAAGTGAATATGTGATTAGCAAAAGATGTTATGTGTACATATTTGTTCCAGTGGATTGAGTGGCAAGATAGGTATTTAGATATTTATATATTTAAAAATTCACTTCTGCAGTCTTGGAATGAAAACGTAAGTTTTACCATATCTCTGAAAATGAGCCAGAGAAAATCAGGCAAGGGGAGTGCTCACTTTCAGTCAAGCTCAGGATGCTGGAATAATGCCACAAATAGTGGAGCTGAGAGATGGATGCATTTCTGAAGAGGTGGTGACAGGGAAAAGAGCTGGAGTCAGTTTAAGGGAATTTGACAGTTTTGGTATAGTTAATTGATTTTTTTACTGTTTTTTAAAGCGTTAGTATGGACATAATACACTGCAGACTGTCAGTTTTTACCTTTTGCTTCAATCAGTCATATAAATGAAATGTGAATTAAAAAAAGAATTTATTGTTGTGTATAATGAAAAGCCTGGGAACAGTCTGAGGGGTGCTCAGATAATGCATAGTCTTCCTGCTCTAGTTCTGACAGTGCCTGTTACTGAGCAACGATATTCTTCTGACACTACGGCAAAGAAAGGAAATATGCCATTAGAAGAAGAAATGGCCATTAGAAGCAAGATCAGGCGACGTGGGAGGACTACAGAGATGCTCTTCACTGAATTGGAGTTGAAACTGGCTAGTACTGTCGGGAACAATAAAAAGAGCTTAAAAAAAACATTAATAGCAAAGGGCAGACCAGAAATAGCATTGGTCAGTTACTTGATGAGGACAGACTTCCCAAACAGGGACATAAACTAGGCAGAGATGTTTAATGATTTCTTTGTCTGAGACTTCTACACTGAAGATGGGCTAAAAATGGGTAAGTGTGGTGGTTTAAAACCAGTTGGAAATTAAAGTTCAAATAAGCCACTCCCCTTCTCCCTGCCCCTCCCTGTTTTGAAAGGACCAATGCAACCCCTTGGGCTGAGATAACAATCTGCTGAAATAAACAGCAATGGGATGATGATAGGACGGGTAACAGCAGCAATTAACACAAGTATACAAAGGAGAGGGTGATTTACACATTCAAAGGTGCTCATCACCTTGGCTCCGTTCCACATGAGACAAAAACAAGATGGCGGATGGCACCATCACCAGCACCGTATGGTCTCCGGAGAAAAAGGGGAAAATGGCAGCTGTTACTGCAGCCTGGCGTTCTCCTCCTCTGAGCTCAAGAGAACAAAAAACATCTGTGGAAAAATGCCCCAATCTGTATGATGCTATTCCCGAACCATAGAGCCCTGCCCAGGCTGACAGCTTCTGAACTGCAGCTGTGTTCAGCAGTATTTGGCCATGCTTGATGGTGTTCACCACTTCAACCTGCATTTCTCCTGAGGGACAGGAAAGGACAGGCAGCATGGAGACGGGCAGAGTCCATAGTGCTGGTTGCTGGCAGGCTCTCTGAGGAAGGAATGGAACAAAATGGCCCTCTCATGGTGTATGTTCATCTTTCTCTTCCCCCCAAACCCATGGCCCCAGTGATGATTTCAGGATACAGAACAGCAACCTAGCTGTGCCCACACAGTGCTAGGCTCTGCCCCCTTCCCAATACCTGCAAGTAAAACTAGGACAAGCAGGAATGCCAGAGTCTTTGAGTTATAAGAAAGTAGCCAATTGGAACATTTTTTATGAAGAAGGCAAAGGGAAATTCGAATCAACATAAAAGATAAATGAAAAATCGTTTCAGAGAATATAGAGTGAAGAAGAAATGTAATAAAAACTCAATTCTGTTCCAACATTTCTATTCAGAAAGCAAAGCAAGCATTCAGCAACTGTGTTTTTTTAAGAGTATGCCCATATTTTTTCTGAGTGGAGAATACATATTCTCAGAAAATACAATTATCTGTAAATCCAAAACAATCCTTTAGGAAAACTGTATGTCAAATAGTTTTTTAATTGTCCTGGATTGTTTTATGATAATTCTTTAAATTTTTCAGCCCGTTAAGCTCACTCAGATCTCCTACCCTGAGATAACAATGGGATTTTTAAACATGTGTTGTTTTTTCCATACTTTGTCATAACTGAATACTTTCCCTTTAGCAAACAAACGTTCTACTATGGAAATTTTACAGGAGAGAAATTCTCCTACAAGAAGCTTCCCTTCTTTGTTCAAAATGGTTTAGGCTGTCAATGCACTGCTATTTTAATCTGACAGAAGTACGGGTTGCTGTTGAAAGGAGCAGGCTGGTTTCCTTCTCCTGCTGTCTTCTGCCACTTCTTCCCACCACTTCCCATGTGCCGCTCATACGCCTGTGGCGATGTGATGTCTTGCTTGAGGGTGTCACTCCAGTTGAAAGCTCATTTTTCTTTTGCTGGCCTAGTTTTCCTGACTGTGAGGAGTGCAAACAGCAATGCCAGCCCAAGGGCAACAACAGGAAATAATGTCTAGAGAAAGGTGGAGAGGTGAACAGTATTATTCTTTGATGTTTGTTTAATGGTCAGTTTAAGCTCAACAGGAATTAGAGAAGTCATTATTTGCTAATTTTGCGAAGTATTGATAACTTGATTGAAAACTGATTTTCAGTTGAATGAATTAATCTGGTTTTTGTACTCACCTTTTGTTTTTCGGTAAAAGACGAATTGCCTGAGAACCACACACCACTTTCACACTCCTCCACTTTTCCCCACCCCCTCCCTACTGTGGCACAATGGAGAGGAGAATTGGAGGCACAAAAGGCAAAGAACCAGGGTTGAAATAAGAACAATTTACTGGAAACAGCAGTGAGATAAGAAAACGAACAGTAACAGTACCAATACTTATGACAGAGGGTACAAGAAAAGAACTGATTCACAAAGAAATCTCCTAACTGTAGAGAACACTGGATGGCCACCCCCACCACATTTTCTTGACTGGAAGGAACTCCTTCTCCCTGTAAGAGAATCCCTTCTCTTACCCCTGGCAGTGACATGAGGTGATACAGAATAATCTCCGTGTCCTAGCCCTGCCTCCTCTTGGTTGTTGTAAAAAATAATCCTGTCCTGGCTGGAACCAGGACAGGATCTAATGGAGATACAGGTAGGCTATGTTTGCGGGCTTCAAAAGTGTCTTGGACTGGTCTAGAGATTCATAGGACCTGAAGCTTCGGCAGAGACTGAGAGAGTTGGCCACAGCTTTAGGTCAGAGTGGTCTCATACGAAGCTGCAGGAAATTCTTGCTGCCAAGTGCACCTCTGCAACTTTGGTTCTGTGTATTTGCCAAAGTTTTAGTTAATATATCCATAACAGATGTACAGTTAAACAAGTAAGAAGCTATGAAATGTATGAGTATATTAAAAATAATAACTTGAAACCAGTACTCAAAAAAGAAAGACTGCAAGTTTAAAATTCATATGTGTAAATGTATGTAAACATTTTTCATAGAAATTTTGTAAAAATTCATGTGTGAATTTGCCTTTATTATTTATCCCTATGCTTTATTTCATCTTGATTTGGTAATTCCATAGCATCTGCCATGATTATAGAAATTAGCATAGGATTTAAAGTAGAACAGGTGTTTGAATTCCTATGTGAAACTCTGATAATACTCCTGGAAACCTAGGTTTAGAGGATAGCAAGAATTTGTCTTGGGGTCTTTCTGCATCATCTCTTTTTAGGTCAGTGTCATTCTGAAATGTCTTGAAGTACTTTAAAATCCTCAAGATGGTCAGTAAAATGTTGTCTGAAAAATAGACACAGAAGCAGACATAGTGCTGCTAAACCATTTTTTCAGCACTGTATTTCAAGTGAAAGAAACATAAAATTTTATTCATGAATCTTTGTCACAAAAATGTGGATTAAAAATGTAGGAGTGGATACTGGAAAAAGAGAAGGTTTAATTTACTGAAATTCTTCTGATAAGCTTTCCTGGGAAAGTGCTAAGTTATAGTCAGGAAGCTTGGAAGCAGAATAGATTGATCAGGTGGTGCAAAATAATCTGCAAGAGAGCTGAGAGTTGAAAAGGGATGGAAGCTGAGATGGAGGAGAGATGAGAAGGTGAATGAACACGAGGTAGGGAATTAGAAAAATTGATTTTGAAATTTTCTCCTGGCAAGTGATGAAGCCTGCAGATCTCTGACAAAGGATGCTTACTGAGAGCTGAATAAACTTGCTTGTTGCTGGCAGTACAAGAAAGCATCCTGGCACACTCCCGAGCAGCTGCTTACATAGGAGTAGTGATGTTGGTCCTATACTTCCATACAGCATAGTGTGACTTTTAGGAAAAGAGAACAATTTCTAAATCTGGAGAGAATGGGAATTTTCTATTAAAACCAAAATAGGTTCTTGGAAAGTGATTGTGCTTTCCTGTCCTAAAGTCAGCATATCACTCCCTTTTCTTGAGCTTGATGAAAATAAAATAACCTTTTTGCTTGCATGTTCTTATACATTCACAGTCAAACTCCTCCTGTGAGCTTGAGTTGTTTATGTTGAGTTGTTCAAATCAAAGTTTATGTTTCACTTGTTTTTCAGGCAATTACCTTAAGTGCTTTGCATTAGTTCGGCAAATGCATTCTATGTGTTGACTTTTCATGCTCCATGAAATTTCTTTCATGTTAATAGCAGACATGGTTACAGAGACAAGATTGACATTCTAGAATGACAGCTAGGGAGACTGTAGAATCCCAAAGTCTACCACTAGGTTAATCAAGAGAGAGAATCATTACACATGCAGTCCTGACGTAGCCAGTGCAGCCTGTAGTTGGCATGTGTGACCATTGGCTTGGGTAACCCAGAACTGGCCCAGCAAAGTAAACCAGAGACAAAAGCTGCTCTTGTGTGATTTCAAAGCCTGTAAGCAGAATGGAAGGAGATGAAGAAGTTGAGGAGAGTATTTTTGTAAGGATTTAGAAAAGATGCAGAAAAAACAAGTGCTGAAGTAGGGGAAAGAACTAAGAAAAAATATAAGAATCACAAGAAGAAAGGACTGAGGAACACCAAATATGAAGGAGTTGCATTTGCGTGGATCTCTACATTCTACCATCTCTGACGGCTCAAGACTGCTGGGATATATGATGGCTAGGATTAGTGAGGTCTTGTTAACAATGGATAATGGATATCATTAATGGATAATGGATAATAATGGATATTGCTCTGTTTTGTATAGTTGTATCCTGTGTATCCAGTAAGGCTTGTCTGTTAGATGATGGAGTGTCTGTCTCAGCTGCTGTTTTACTGACTCTCCCCTGATTTACTGCTCTGGTAACCACAAGATGACAGACTGTGTTCTCTTGTCTCTTTCCAAGTGCCTTGGTGAGCAGAGAGAGGTGGGAAGACATACAACAGAGTCTGCACCCAGACTTCCAACATCAAGTTGTTGACATCTTCAGTCGGAGAGTCAAGGGAGCACCTTAAGGGCAAGTTATTGATGTTCTTATGTGCAAGGTTGTAAATAATTTGCCCACCAGACTGATTTATGTTGCTCAGTATGGGCAGGGGGAGAAGCACTCATAATCTCCTATGTGGTTTTCATCTTCCTCTTGCCTGTGTTAGATCTCAACTACCAAAACAGGAAATGTTGATAATTGTTACTTGTGACCAATGAAGGTGACACACTGACTGTGTGATGATTCTCTGTGATTTTATTGGATGAATCACATAATAATGTTTACCATTTGTCTGCTTGAATTCAGGTAACTGCTTTTCTTCTCTGTAAGCAGAAGAATGTGCTTTGTGCAGGGACTCCTTATGCTGCCTTCTGTGAAGATGAGTGGGAGACCCACAGACTGAGGGCTGTTTGTTAGGCTGCCCTCTATGACAGGGCTTTTATTCACTTTTATGTTCTTCGTGAGTTTTATTCTTGTGATTCTGCTTTAGAAAAAGGAGAGCAAAAGTTGAGGTTAGAGATTACTGTGAGATTCTTGGAATAGCTCCTTGCCCTCACAACATCTTTTTAGTTCTTCTTGACTGTGGGAATCTGGGAATACTTCACAGCTCTTAGGTTCAGCTGTAAGTTAAAGTGGAAAAGAACAGGAGGATGGCAAGATGGAAAAGAGAAGTAAGTGAGAGTTGAAAAAAAAGTAGAATGTAAAACTCCATAATTCCCTGCACAGCAGAACAGTCATGGTTCTAGCTGGAACAGCCAGTAGGAAGCAAATATTTTTGTGTGCGATTTAAGGTTTGGTATGAGGGTGCATTCCCTTCCCTATAGCTAAAAAATAAAAGACTATAGTAAAAAGGATGGGAGTGTGAAAATATTCTATGATTTTGAAGACAGCATGGTTGTTCTTGTGGGGAATGATGCGACACAAGAATTTTGTTTCTTGGTTTTGACATTATGAAAGTGAAAATACTTGGATGGAAGAAGTAGTGAGTTCTTCAAGAGAGACCTGTGACCAGGACTGATTAACAACTAACGATTGCAGTAACAACTAAGAGGCAGTAGAAAGGTGGGAATAGGAAAAAACCACAGCAAGATGTGGCATAACAACCTATTGGACCAGATCTTATGTTTTAAAAAAAAAGCTTTATTTAACAACACAAAGTCCTCTCATGGCCAGCACCTGTAGTATCTAGCAAGTTTATCAGTCAAGGGAAGTAAATTTGCTTGTGGGATAGCTTGCTGTTATTTATAGCACAAATTGCTGAGAGTTCAAGTGTTGCCACCTGTGTCATCGCCATCCTTTTTGGAAGCATCACAACAGGTGTGTTTTTCAGGCTCTATCCTCTCCTGCTAATGCAGTTTTGGTTGGCCCAGGTCACCTGTGATGAATTCTTCCCTTGACTTTAAACAGTGCTTATTTGAATAACTGCAGAAATAATTGTGAGATTTGGGAGGCTGAAACTTTGTTCACCTGTGTGAAAAGTTGAAGGCCCCTGTGCTCCTGGGAATTTTGACCACCTACATCTGCATTTATATTAACTTCACAATGTCTTCCTTTTCTTGTATTACAAATGAAGAAGGCATACTATGCAAGATTTGAATAACTTGAGGTATGTTTTCTTGTGTCTCTGTAAGTGGAACCAGAATGTTCTGAGGCAGGCACAAGCTTTTGGATGAGGTTGCTTAATGGTGCTGCATATTTCTCTGCTTACGTGACAACTTTGGAACAACAATGAAAGGAAATATGTGCAGCTCCCCACGGAAGTGCTGGTGAAATGACTAGGAAAATAAAATATGTCTTCTTGAGAATTATGCTTATCATAATACATTTTAAGGGCAGATATGAAAGGAACATATCTCTGACCTCCTCTTTCAGCAGACTGTAGAACTCCCCTCTATAAGTTTTTAAATCAAGCTCAGTATTTTGCCCTTAAAATTTCAAAGTAATACTCATTCTTGAGTTAAAAATTTCAGTGAGTGTCTCTAGAAACATTGTTTCTATGAATATTTTATCTGTTAGATTCTATTTTGCACTGTTTCATGTTAATTTAAACTGCGTTCAATACCAGCTTTCAGCTTATCTGTAACTGCTTTTCTGTGAGACTGAAGGACACTTCCCTAAGAAAAAAATCTCACCACATAAACATATCTCAGTTGCTGTGAAACAGATTCTTACCTTGCAGAGCTGCAAAATGTTTTCTTATAAAGCAAGAAATGATCTTAGTAAAAAATAGCAAAGAAAGAAGTTATGGTATAATTTAAATTGAAGACATTACATGGTAGCTAGTATATAGTGGGCTTTTAAAAAAATACCATAAACAGCTTGTTATATTTTAATGACTATGTAACTAAGAAATATTTTAAGTTTGAATAGTAGTAATAACATCATTTTAAAGAACAGGGTTACGTGTTCATGCGAGCAAAGGTCTGGCATTTTCTAATGTTCAAATAGTGAAGACATTGACGTAGGATTACCTCATTGTTTGAAAGTGTTATTAAAATATCAGTGGGACACTAACCCTAGGGGGCATTATGTTTACTTTTTTAGTAAAAAAATGAAAAGTAATTATCTTTCCAGGAATAGAGAGAAGACAGTTTTCTTTTTGTTTTGTTTTGTGTTTTTTTTTTTTTATTAAATTGTATTTTACCAAGTTTTTGAAAAATGGCTTAGTTTTTTGTGCCACAAGGGCTCTCTTTCATTTTTGTTTGGGAAACACCAGTCTTATAAAACCAATGAAGAACCTTTGTAAAGTGGATAATTGTTTAAATTTTTTTTTACTCAGCAGTTATGCTGTGTACAAAATGTACTTTTATGTTGTAGAAGGAGCAAAACTGTATTTTCACCAGTGTTATGGTAAAGGGCACCTTCCCAGTTTCTGTGTGAGAGAATATTTTTGTAAAAATTATTGCTTTTTTATTTCTATGTGAATAAATCCAGCTAGTTTTAGAGCAACAGATAGTTATTCAAACTATTTTATTAAAAAAACAGGAGAGAAACCTCTTCTCACTTTAAAAAATCATCTGACCAATGTTCACAAATGTTTGGGCTTTTCTGCAAAATAGTTCAGGCAATTAAAATAGTCTCTCTAAAAGAAAATGCCATACGGTATTTTGGCAGTGTGGTCACTCCAAAAGTCTTTTCACCATTTAAAAGATTTGTGGTGTGCTTCCAGGAGAACAGAAATGTGGAAGAAGGGTAGTCTGTGGTCCCTTTGTTGTTTTGCAGTTAATCCAATGTGGTGGGTTATGGGTTATCAAGTTTTTGTGTTAAAACAGCTTTAATGCCTTTGATCAGGAAAAATCAGGTCTGTATACTATGCACTCTTGGGATATTTCTTTATAATTACAGCTAGAAGTACTCTCAGGTGTTGAGAATACCATTAGAAAATATATGGAGTGCCTTGGAATTAGAATGATGTCATAGCAATTGGAAATGAACCCATCACTGGCTGCTTTGTTATTAAGTGTTTGAGTCTTACATGGAGAAATACAGTCACACATTACGAGCAGTTAGGATTTCAGATTCTCAAGAAACAATGCAGGAACCCAGCAATCTATTTGCCAGAGATAACCATGTGTTATTAAAAAAAAATTCCCCCTAGTTAGTTTATGATTCCAAACACTGCGATTTGTTAAATGCAGGGTTATTTTACAAAATTTATATGAGGGTGGACTATCCTATGTAGAATAGTTTTTCTGTATTTGCAATCCTTCTGCTCTCATTCTCAGTGATTTAATGAGTTTTCATTTTGCGTGTCCTGATCTACATTGTAAGTTTCTTTCACAAGGACTGCCTTTTAATTTGTGCTTTTTCAGCAAGTCACAATTCCATAGAGTTCTGATTGGAATATCGGGTGCCTACCATGAAGAATAACTATCTTTATTGTACATGTAACAGGAGTGTGTGACTGGCAGTTCTAGTCTTTGAAAGCTGGCCTGTGTTCTGGTAAGAAGAGTAGTAACTCTCTCTTTTCCAGTATTTCCCTTTTTTTACCAATCTGCATTTGTACCACACACAAACAAGATCTGCAGATCGACAGCAATTCAGGGAACGCTGCATCAGAACGTTTTTGCGGCTGGGGTTTCAGCAGCAATGGAACAAAGCCTCGAAGGGGTCCGGCTCGGCCCCGGAAAGGGAGAGGCCGAGTCGTGCGATGCTTTACCAATGCTGCCATCTCTTGCCCTTCTGTGGTATTGCCAGCCCTGAAAATGCACGGACAAACGGTCAGATCCTTAAAGGCAAACCCAAAACCCCTCCCTCCAAACCTTGGAGTCAACAAATGACATCAACATAATTTTTTTTTTCTCCTAAAACCTCTCAATTTTTATATAAATAAACTCCTTAAACACACAGCTTCATTTACCTCGAACAAGGCTGCTTTTAGTCGTTTATATTTTTTAAAACTTCATTGAATGGGTTCTACTAACTTTGAGGTTGTTTTGAGTTGCTGTCATTCAAATCAAAAACAAACATGGAGAAACAGAGAAATCAAAATCGACAGAAAAATCAAAACAACAGATCTATCCAGCAGTACTGTATGCTTCCTGAACTCCTAAGAGGTTTCTTTTGTTACAGGAAGCCATGATGGGAGTAGAATGGGAGTAGAGATGACAAAGTCTTTTTCTGTGCTCACAGAAGTTGAAACCCCACTTTCTTTCACTAAGCAATGGCTGCCTTGATGTTTTTATGAAATAGGGGCTTAGCTTGGTTTCTAGTGGGCCATCCAAAATGTTGATTCCAAATGATAATTCTGTGTGGATATTTTAATGATTTTGTTTCTTTTTCTTGTTCTTTTTTCCCCCACTTTCTTTGTCCAGAAAGATACCAGTTTCCATACCTGAAAAAAAATAATGGGAAAGTGTGGATTGCAATAGTCTTGTATTTTTCCACAGCTTAACAAAAAGGCCAATCTGGTTTTGGTGGTTTTTTTTTTTTTCCCCCCTCTCCAGTTTGTCAATTTTTTAAAATATTCAAGTTTAAGATTTTAGGTTAAAATGACAGTTGTCTTTAAGCTAGTATATATGAAACCCACTGAAATCTGAAGGTATAACTTTGAAATTATTGAGATAGAATAATTCTGTAGGAACCTTCTGAAATTATTTCTGTGTTTTAAAAAAATAGCTGAGTTATGTTTTGATCTGTCATAAAAATTAATATGGTTAGATATTAACTTGAATGGAAGATAGCATTTCTCAACAGATCCAAGCTCTGCTGCCAGATGAAAATGAACTTGTTTCTAAATATACTCCCTCCTGGACAGCTGGTATGATTATAGTCCCTGTCTTGGCAAATGCACTTGGTAGGTAAAGATAATTATGCCTGTCTAGCTATTTCCACAAATTCTTGTTTAAATCCTTTTAAAACACCAAAATAAGTGATAAGCAAATGCAAGTTTAATTTATATATTTTCTGATTTTCCTGTAATTTTTACAATATAAGGTGGTATATTTCCAATGAGGACACTTTGGGGTTTTTTTTGAGAACTGGTCTGAGATTTGCAGTACTGCTGAGAAGGTGTGTGTTATAGAATACTGGTCTGAACTGGAAGAGAACTGATGGTTCAGAAACACTTGGATTTGTAATACAATTTCACATCAAGCTTCTTAGAAAACCTCACTGTAATGTTATTCTGTAACTTTGCTACTTGGGCATTTTAGTGGTAGGGGAAGACAACTGTATTGGTTTATTTTCACATTGGTTTTTTTATTAGTGTTTTTCTTTGACTCCTTCTGGTTCTGGTGCTCTTGGCTAGATAATTTATGTCCTAATAACAAGCTCTAGATGACTGTCCTGGTTGCCAGAGGCCTGACAGTCAGATCTGAGAAGTGTTTTAAAGACACGTTTGGTTTGAAATTGCTTTTCTGTTCTTCCCCAAATGAAACCCTGCTGCTACACACATTATTTTTGGATTGGGAGAAACTGCAGTAGAGCAGGGATGGTGTGTGTTTATAAAGACATCTGAAAAGCAAAGGTATTTGGAAGCTGAAGCTTGCTGGGGAGGTGAGAAGTGGGCCAATTCCGTTTGGAGAAGAGGTGGAGTTTTCACAGACTGGGATGGGTGGTAAGGTAATACTGCTGAGGCCATGGCTAACATTTGCAGGCTGAAGTAGTGACCCTTCCCTGTCTCCCCTGATTCTCTGAATGTACATGCTGTAGCCCTGGGCATGCTGCTGTCCCGAGGTCTGCTGCAGAGGAGCATCCTGTGTCCTGTGATCCTACAGAGTGCCTGGCTCTGTGCTGTTGTGTGTGGTAGAGCTCCTTACTCAGCAGGTCCCAGTGTGGTTTCTGCATCACCACGCTCTGGGAACAGGGTCATGGTGGCATTGATTGAGGGCTCTTCAGAAATGAAACACATTTTCTCTGACTGGTTAGTTTGAAAGAGAGTGAGGAGAGTAAACAAAGGGTTTGACTGTATGTGAGATAGCAGCAAGTAGAGTCAAGGCTCTGGTGGTTTCATGAAATCTTGTGGTGTAATAAAATGATAAGCTTTCTAGGGAGCTCTAGAGGGATTCCTGGTAGCTTTTTGTTCCTTTTCTCATTGCTGCTGCTTTCAAACAGCAGCTCCTAGGTGTTCTCTCTTATTTTCTTTTAGTTTAGTGTGGTACTTTTGGAAGCTCCCATCCAGGTCCTCAGCTGATCTTTGTGGATATCTCTGCAGAATTTACCAACAAAACCTGTTTTGCCTTTCTCACCTGGTTGCACTATAGACTTCCAGTCTCTCAGCTGCTTTTATACTGAGGAAGGGCATGATGTGTTTGCAACAAGCTTGTGTGAACCGGTGGTGACCTCTTTGTAGCAGCATTTTAGCTGTCTCCTCTTCCTATTAGCTATTCTCTTTGTAAAAAGCAACTGCATTTCAGCTCTGTGTCTTGTACTTTTCTTTCCTGTTCTAGATCTGCTAGCTCATCTTCCTTGCTGACCACCAAACCTTGTCCCTTCATCTGCATTCTGTCTCCCCAGCCATTTTAGCAGTCACATGTATCACACAAATCCCATTTTTTCTTTTTTAAACATCTCATTATCCTTCTGTTCTTTTTTTGGAGTGCCTTATCCTTTCTCCACTTGGGAGAATATCTGGTTCCATCTGAAGAGCACAGCACAATGTGACTTCCTTTCCAGTGTTCAGAGTGTGCCTTTTGTTGATTTTTGTCTGGGCCCTCACCCCAGAAATAAGGATAAATGTTTCCTTCACTTTTGGAGCCCTCCAGAAACTGAGCTTCAGATTCCAGTAAAATAGGAGCTTTTTCTGAGGTTATGGTTGCGATGTCTTCAAGCTGAATTATCTGCTCCCAGGCTAAATTTTCTCATCTTTTGTAAACAAAACTGATGCCATCAAGATAACTTCTATAACAGAAGTTGCTTGGTGAGGAAAAGAACTTTGTGTTTCAAGCATTAAATAAGATTGCATCACACAAAGGAAGGGGATGGTCCTAGTAGTAAAGGGCTTGAGGGAAGACTGACGCTTTAATACCAAGTGTATTTAGAACAAACTACAGACAAGTTAGTTCTCAGCTTGTGCTGAGAGCTGGGCTAGGCCCTGCAGTAGCAAATAAAGTGAGTAAAGCAAAGACCTTTTTCCTCAGGGAATCGTGGTGTCTGTCTATGTGGTGTATTGTGAATAATACGTACTTTATGGTTGGCTTTTTTCAAATATTAAAATGAATATTATATGTGTTATGTTAGAAAGTTATGCTGTATTAATTTTCTTAAGTAGTGTGTTAAATATAGTTTTAGGTTATAACATAATGTTAAGATAGAAACTATGCTATGTAGGATACTTTTTTTAAAGAGAGGAATGAGGTACTCACACCGAGATACCAGTCACAGGACACTTACATCTTTCAGAGAAAAAGAATTTATTTCTCCATCATCAGAAGAAACTAACTTCTTCCTGCCTTGCTCAGCCCTGAGGACGCCATGAGGATTCAGAGGAAGAAGTTGACACTGACCAGACAGAATCCTATGTTTGAATGGAATTTATGCATCACGTGTGAGATGTATGAATATGCAACGGGCTATTGCTTTTAGGGGTTAATCCTCTGTAACTGTGGGTCCTTTTTGGGGCTTATTTTGCCCAGAAAGAGGCACCCAGATGTCCATAACTCTTTGTTTTTGTTGTCTTGTATTGTCCTAATCCTAATTGTCCAAATTTTTATTATTCTAATTATATTACTATTTTTATAACCATTTTATTACTAGTAAACTTTTAAAATTTTAAAAACAAGTGATTGGCTTTTTTCACATGTATTATGGGCCAGTATGAGCTTGTGATACCAGAAATATGTTGCATAATCATACCTGTAGTAAGCTGGTCCCTGAACATGTATGTATTTAGTATGGCAGAATGTTTGCTTATAGGAAATAATGCTGTCAACCTAAACATAAAGAAATTGTGTGCCAAGCTTTCTCTCCAAAAAATGATTGCCTATAAAATTACAAGATCAAACTGCTACCAGTAACAAATGAAAGCAATACATTTTTGATTCTTTTTATTTGTTCTGTAGTGTTGGAATATTTGTTGTCTGCTTGCAAGTTTGCAAAGTTGTATTAAATCCCAGATTCTAGGGTAGTTAGTTGATTACAACCTGGGCAATGCTTGCTAATACTCATCAAATACCACAAGAGTTTTGCTGAGCGCTGAGCGTGGCTACTCTGGATTGTGTAACTGGGGAGATTCACACCTGTGTGCTGTGAGGAACCTGAATTTGAATGCCAGGGTGAGACATGTGCATGTTAAATATTGAGTAGAAGTGGTTTTACAGAATGTGCAAAATGTCTGAGATGTGGACAGGCTTTTTTGCTCCTAGGTAAGGTTGTTTAAGAAGCTCTCATCCCCAGCTGCTCAGTTTCCATCAATGCTAAGATTTCAGTCTCTCCAGCTGAGCTGATGCAGTTGGAAGGATACTACAGTATTGTCAGATCGTTATCACCCAGCCCCTTGAGCTCAGATAATGGGCTTTGAAGAACAGTCGGTGAGGAATGCTTGCACCTTTTGTCCTCCTGGCAGTGGGAGTGAGGATCCTACTGATAGGTATGAGGAGATTGGAGGTGACATGCATCTAAGGAATGCTAATGTCTTAAATCACTTCCAGTTTTCTGTAGAATTAACATGTGTCTAACCCAAGGCAAGGCTGGAAAGGTGCTAGTAACGTGGCTTGATATTACAGACACTGAAACTTCCTGCCTCAGAGGGGCTTTGTGCTTTCTCAAGAGAGATTGCAGTAATGTGTGGTGCGAGAAGGAGTGTGCATGACAAGCAGAAGATCAGGTGTCCTCTCACTGAAATTTGTTTGCCATCTAGGCTGAGGCTGAGCCACTGAAACTGTTTTGGGTTTTATTTCAGCATTAGGAAGTGCTATGTCAACTGCATAGTGATATGTCATCTTCTGCTCCATCACTACTCTGCATCTATCCATGATTAAATCCACATGGAGCTGTCTCATCGCTGTCCAGCTGCTGCTAATGCTTTGATTTTGATGCCCTGTGTTTGGAATCAGATCCTAATCCACATCAGAAAGCAAGCAAATGCCAAGAGCTGGAGTGCAGTTAATTTATTAAGATAGGCTGACTGGGTGTTTGCTCCATTTCTGACATTTATGCAAGGCTTGCTCTTGTCCTGGGGATATTAATGCCCAGCAAAAGTGCAATATAATGCAGATCTAAGGATTATCCATTTTATATTCATTATAATTTTAACTAATACTCGCCGGACCTCATGTATGGGGAATGATCATAACTGCTGCTGAGCATGTGTGGGGTTATGTACTCCTCCATTCTGTCTGTCCTGTCCCTGCCCTTCTGTCAGTGAACCGGCAAAATGGCTTTTGTGTTGGTCTCTCTGCCAGTCTCCAGGAGTTCTCAAACTAGGTCCCTTGGCTGAGATGGAAAGAAGGAAAAAGTGCTTTTCCCTGACCCTGTGTGGTAAAACTTGGAAAGCTGCAGGAGGGGCATGGAAGAGTGAAGTCTAAAAGCCGTTGAAAACAGTTGGGTAGAAAATAAATCACCATGGTAAGAAAAACATTGCTTTCAACATGACAAAGAAATGGAAGTTCTCTGTCCACATCCATTACTATGGGACAGAAAACCATGTGGTGCATGAGGTTTGCATAAGTTTGCCATGTGAGATGAAGACTGTTCAAATCTTTAATCCTTGCAAGGAAAGAGAAAAAATGTTCCTGGGTATGTGTTTTTGCCATTTCTACTCATCTTTTCCTTGTCTTCACTGTTGGGAATCTATGTCCTGGAAAAATTAATAGTCTGAAATGAACATTTTTCCCTTTTACCTGTTATTTGCATTCAGATAGGGATTTTGTTTCTAAATGTTACTGTTCAGCATTCAGGCATGTTCTCAGAAGGAACTGGTAATAATTTTGTCATACCCCAGATGTGACTGTGAGCATTCCCTAACGTGCAGCAATGCAAAATTGCCTATATGTGATGGGAAGGAGGGCTGATTTTTCAGGGTGGCGGATGAGAAGTGTTCTGTTCCAGCCCACCGGCACCACTCTGATGAGCCCATCAGAGCACTGAAGATTTGTACAATGAATGCTAAGCACATCGTGCAAATAAGCACAATAATAATAATAATGTTGAAGATAGGAAATGAATAATTTCTCTAAATGAAGCTTGGGCAGGAATTCAGATAGAAAGTATGTAATTAAACCAAGCTGGAACTTGATCAAAATACTGAAATGGTACTAGGAAAAAAAAAAAAGCAAAGTTATTTAATGACTATTAGCAGGAAGAACCTTGAGTGTCTACTTCATCCGGAAAGAAGTCAACTGCTGCCAGCTCCAGAAAAAATTGAATTCCCAAGAGAATGTCCCTCCTTCTCCCAAGTGATTTTCCCATGGAGAATTTCTGTCTTGGGCTGCCAGGATAATACTCACCAGTTCTGGAGGTGGGGCAGACATTTGTGCAGGAGAGAGACCTTGAGGCTTGGCCCTGGAAGGACGGTGAGATAGCTGGTGGCTGAGCTGAGCATGGCCGGTGCTGGTCCTGTCTGAGGCGGCAGGCAGTGGCAGGTTGTCATGGGCTGATGATGGCAGATGCCATGCACCCATGAAAGCCGCTCACTCCCTCCCTTCTGCAGCTGGACAGAGGAGAGAAAATATAACAAAGGGTTCATGGGTTGAGATAAGGATAGGAGAGATTGCTCATCAAGTATCATCATAGGCAAAACAGGCTCAACTTAGAGATATTAAAAAGAAGAGCAGGGTAGTGAGAAGTAGAAAAAGCCCTTAAAAACACCTTCCCCCACCCCTCCCTCCTTCCCACTCTACCTCCTACTCCAGTGGTGCAAGGAGACAGGGAATGAGGGTTATGGTCCGTTGTTCACCTGTGGCTTCTCCTGCTGCTCAGGGAGAGGAGTCCTTCCCCTGAGGCACTGTGGGGTCCCTCCCATGGAAGACAGTTCTCCATGAACTTCTCTGATGTGAGTCCATGTCATGATCAACAGCTCCCTGCTATAACTGCTGCAGCACAAGTCCATCTGAAAAGCAACAGTTCTCCTCAAACCACTGCAGTGTGGGTCACTTCCATGAGATGCAGTCCTTCACAGAAAGGCTGTTCCAGCCTAAGAGGAGGGTCCCTTGTTGCAGACATCTTTTATGAAAAATCCTTTGCTTAGGAGTTTTCCTCCTGAGAAGCTGAGAGGCCTCAGGAACAAAATGTAAACATTGATTATCTGCTGCTGTGGAATGCAACAGGTGGATCTGTGATTGGCCCATGTTGGATGTTTGTAATTAATGGCCAATCACAGCCCAGCTGGCTCAGACAGAGAGCCAAGCCACAAACCTTTGTTATCATTCTGTCTGATTCTATTCTTAGCTAGCCTTCTGATTAAACCTTTTCTTCTATTCTTTTAGTATAGTTTTAATGTAATATATATCATAAAATAATAAATCAAGCCTTCTGAAACATGGAGTCAGATCCTCATCTCTTCCCCAATCTGAAAACCCCTGTGAACACTGTCACAGCCCCTTTCTCCACGAGTGTCCCATGGGCTCACAGCCACCTCTCAGCCATCCACCTGCTCTAGCGTAGGGCTTCTCCACAGGCTGCAGGGGGATCTCTGCATTTCCATGGATCTCTGTGGGCTGCAGGGGCACAGCTGCCTCACCGTGTCTTCACCATGGCCTGCAAAGGAATCCCAGCTCTGGTGCCAGGAGCACCTCTCCCCCTCCTTCACTGGCCTTGGTGGCTGCAGAGTTGTTCTTCTCATGTTCTCACTCCAGTTAAAATCAACCACTTTTTGTTTATCTTTGTTCTTAAATGTGTTATCACAGAGGCTTTACCACCATAATTGGCCCAGCCTTGACCAGCATGTCCATCTTTAGAGCTGTCAGGGATTGGCTCTGCTGGACATAAAAGGAGCTTCTGGTGGCTTCTCACAGAATCCACCCTGTAGCCCCCTGCTACCAAAACCAGGTCATGCAAAACCAATAGACAAGTTTAAATAGCTGGTCCTGCTGAAGTGGATGAAATGACTGGTTACACAGTCCTGTGCCCATCTGAACTCTGACCAGACCAATCTTTTCTTAACTTGGACTCTCCAGCACAAACAGTCCTCTGGCAATCTGGAAGAAGGGTGAGCAGCAAGGATCTTCACCCTATAGCAAACCAAAAAGGCCCATTTGCTGCTGTGTGATAAAAACTCAGAGCTGCTGCTGGCTTTACTGGTTAGTGATTGCTCCTTCTTCTGCTCCCCTGGCTAGAGGACATCATAAATTACCAAGAGAGCCCTCCCCTTAGCTGGGTGAGGGCTGAACTTTGCTTGTGTATTTGAGCTCAGTGTACAATTAATCTGGCACAATTCACTGAGGCATAGTTCACTGTAAATCCTTACACAGTAAATTAATTGTAATCAACACATTTTGGTGATGACTGAAAGGCAATTCGAAGACTAAATAAAGCAGGATGTTGAAATTTCAGAGGGTAGGTATTTTGAAAAGATTTGAAGCAAAAGGAGAATGCCTGCAATTCTCTGCAATGCTTGTGATGTGGCTGTGTATGCTGATAGGATGGTCAAGCAGTACCAGCCTGCATGGGCTCATGGGGAGAAGGAAGGATTGAGCCTTCATTCCTGCAGTGGAGACAAAGGAGGTGGAATGGCATTGCCAGGCATGTTATGGACCCATGCTCAGTAGTTCTCCAGCCCATTTCCCCCCTAATTTTCATAAAAAGGATATGTTGCTTAAGGCAGGGGTTTATCCCACAATTGTCTTGCTGCTCATTTGACTCTACTAAAGCCAGAGTGTCACTTTTTTTACAGCCCCAGGCATGTTGGTGTCTGTGTGAGACACAAGGGGCAAGGAAGAGTTCGCAGAGAAAGGCATCATTGAATGCCACAAAGCTTTAGCAGCGTTAAGGTCAGCAATCTTACAGGAGGTCCTAGCAGCTGGTGCTCTGCCCCTGGCTCCCAGGTGATGGTGGTCCTAGGCTGTGTGCCTCCCTTTGTTTGTGCTTAGACCCAGAGAAATTAAAGCAGCAGGAGCAGAACTGCTCAGGCTGGGACGACTGATGAAATGGCACCTTAGAACACACCAGTTACTTAGGAATCCTAGGATGGGAGGAGAGGGAGCTTACTGTGATGGCTTTCATAAGCTGATCTATGATTTAGGCCTGGTTGAACATGTGATCATTGGGCTGTAACCTTCTCCTAAGTGACTGGGAGGAAATCTACAATGTGAGCCGTGCTTGGCTTCCTGCCGTGCTTGCGTGATGCAGGCTGCACTGGGGACTTGCTGTGCTTAAGGTGCTATGAATTGGATCCAAGCATGATTTAAGGCAATTTTCTTGTAATTCACAGTCAAGCAATGGAATAGATCTGTCTTCTGAGAATCAAAAGTATTAATAACTCCCTTAGACACAATTTAGAAGTACATGAATACCTACATTTTTTGCTGAATTTGAGAGTGTTATTTTACTGTACGGAGATGAGCTTCATTAGCAGAACACATGAATTAAAACAAAGCAGCTTTATTTGCATTTTGGTTAACTGTTCCTGAGACAAGAAAGCTCATCTAGTTGTGAATGTGTGGCGACGAAGATTATAAATGGTGCAATGGAGTTTAATCTTTAGGTTTTATATTTCTACAAAATGGCTCTCATACAGAAACATTTCCTTACCTACAGCTGAAATTTGTCACCATGGTAACCTTCTGTGTTTGGAGGGGTGGGATGCTCTAGGCAAATATGCAGCTACAACCTCAGAAATTGTAACCCAAACTGAGTTTCATTTCTCCTCTCTTTCTTTAACATCTGTGAGGTTCTTACACACTGGACACTGCTCACGTAACCAGATCAGAGAGAGGCTGTATAGATTTAAACTCTTTTCTTTTTTTTGAAAGGAGCAGTGTTTGGGGCAATTTTCTCCCTTATTCAACTGACTCCATTGTTCTCTGACTGCAGCCCCAAACCAGTTTGGCTCTCCAGGTGTTGCTGGACTATGCTGTGCTCTGATACCTGCAGTGTCACCCACTGTTGCTGGGGAAAAGAAGAAATCCTGAACGGGGCCACAGCAGCTCAGCAGTGGAGAGCATACTGGTAATTTGCTGGCCTCAATGTGCCCAGAGCGCTATTTTTTTTTTTTGTTTGACGTACATGTCTTGAGAGCAACTTCAGGCCTTAAAAATTTTGTTTGTTTGTTTATTTTTGTTTATTCTGCAGAGTCAAAACCCCTTCACACAAATGTGATTAGGATTTCTGAAATTAAAATTATTAAAGCTGTGGAGAACCCTTGCCCATTGACACAATATTGTGTCAATGCAATAATATTTGAAGGACATGTCAACATCTTGATCATTTAACTTCTGACTTTTATTTCCCATTTATATGTCAAACTTCTTCACACTGCTTGCTCATGTTCTATTTTTGGGTTGTAGAAAAATGGAGGAGTTTATGATTAAAGCTCTGGACAAAGGCTGTGCAGCAAAAGCTCTGGACAAAGACTGAAGCTGTTATTAGTGAACTACTGACTGCCACTAACTCTTGATATAACCATGGCTGAGTGACTCCATGTCTTTCTGCCTTAGGTCCTCGTCTGTAGACAACACCCTCTTTCTTCTTCACCTTCTGCTTGTTGTGTGGGCATACAGTATGGCAAGAGCTGGTGTCAGGGATGTTCTCATCTCTGCAGGAGGGCCTTGATTTTATCTGAGGCTTCTTGGTATAGAATACAAAAATAGTGAATAAAAATTATTCAGGGGAGTGCAATAACAAGCAAAGTGGTGACCCTACCTGTTTATTTGCTTTTTGAGAAGCTCCTGGCCTGCCACAGGAGCCACCAGTAGAAAAGGCCCTGTCATCTGGGTACGCCTTTCTTCTCCCTGTGACTGATGCTTACATCCTCTTATCTTTCTCCTGCAGGGTGGAACAATCAAAAACATTCTTCATGTTAAGGCAGATGTGTTTGAATGTGTTGTCTGGTCCAGGCCAGCTCTGGCTTCAGTGCCTGTCTTTGCTTCTTTGAGGCCAGCTGCTAATCTGAAGCATGCCACCTTTAGTAGGAAGATCAAGTTTAACAGCCTCGGAGCCACTGGCAGGCAGAGGGGAGAATCCTTCAGGGCAGTTTGAGCACTAGGTACACTTCCTGACATCTAGCACGAGGCTGAGCTGACTATTAATATGCAGCCACCCACCACTCTGCTGTCCCAGTAGGGACTGGGGACAGAAAGCATCATTTTGGGGATTTTACAAGGCAAAAGAATATGGAGCACCAAAAATATCTGTGTTCACAGGTTACCATCCACCATTTCCCTTCCTTTGCACTGTCTTCTTCTCTCTTTGTCAAGAGTAACACAGCATGAAAGGGGGAAAACGCACATGCTGAGTCTGCAGTAAGCTCTTGGTGTGTCCTACCTTTTTTTCCCTCTTCTGCTGTGCACACTCCTCCTTTTGTCTTGTTTAGGTTGGAGTGGTGGATCACGAACAGACTGTTACTAGGGGCAGGACCTTGCCATTCAGATGCTTATAGACCCATCTCCCAGCTTACTTGGATGACATCCCTTGCATCAGCAGAATTGGGTACAGAAATTTGTAAGAATGTGTTTTTCATCAAGAGATTTTTGGAGACATCTTCCTATCAGGTGTATTGCACAAAATGGCTCCCTCCAAAGGAGGGAGGATCTCCCAGTCACCTTCCCCAAAATTTAAGGCAGGGAGGAGGGTGAAAAGCTGTGATTTCCAAAATTATCTGAACATTTTTTTCAAGTAGCTTAAATTGTTTGCAGGCTCAGACTGGCTTGGGGGATGAATGGAGGTTGTGCTGGGTGCCTGTTGCATTCAAATAAATTGCTCCTTTCCCCAGAGCTCCAGCTCCTCTGTGCAGCCAAATCATGTATGTTTGCAGGAAACAGTATGCTTGTGTTTCTCCCACGACCCTGCTGGCTCATTAGTGTTATTTCTGGAGGTCTTGTTTCCACAGTAACAAGCAATTACCATTGTTCCTTGGACTGCCAAAGTTACCACCAGCAACGCAGAGGAAGATGCGTTTTTCTCTATATTGGGATAAAATGCCTTCATATGTCTTGCTATTCACTGAATGCCAATCCTGACGCAGGTCCTGTGCAAATAGCACACTCCACCCCCTGCCAATGCTGCTTTTGCTGGTATTAAGACATGCCAAATTCTGAAAAGATCCAAAATGATCTCCTCTGGTCTGTGGCTACACTGGTAACGACAGGGTCAGGATTTCAGCAGCAGGATGACTGTACCAATGGTAGCTCTGGTAGGAATATAAATAGAATAGCTTGGAGGCAGTTCTTTTTGCAATTGTGCTTAGCCCTGTTCTAAGTAATGCTGGCCAGTGACGTCAATGAAATATACTCTCTGTATTCACCCTATAGCTCCTACCAGTACTGTGGTGGAGCTCCCACATGAGAGTCTGCTGGTCTTGCGGGGCAGAATGCTGTGTCTGTGTTGCACAGTCCTTCATCATCCCCAAGGGGTAACGTGTGTGCATCAACTCCAACCATTTCTTCTGTCAGCGGCTTCTCCTTTCCTGTTTACATTTACATTGTACACAGACTGATTCAGCTAAAATGGTCTTCTAACCCCATAGAACATACCCTGAATTTCATGCACATCATAAAAAGAGTAGGCAGCTGAGAAGCTGAAGGAATATGGGCTTTGTAGGTGAGAGCAGTGGGATACTGGAATGCTGAGGCAGCTGGATCAGGTTTCATGGCTTGGTGAGTTTTTATGGCTGTCAGTGACTCCAGTTTCCAAGTGTGACTACATATTCTAAAAAGCTCTGGGGCCATGTTGTAAGCTCTGAGCTCCTCTTAACAGAGTTTTCTTGTGAATGGGTGTATGTATGGATCTACATATACACACCCACTTGCCCAAATGACTAATAGCAGGTGTTGGAGGGAGAACACAGCCTCTAGCTTACATAAGCCAAAGCACAAGGAAACTTGCTCCAAGGAAGCTGAAGCAGAGAGATCAAGAGAAGCATTTTAAAATGCTTCTCACCTTTTGTGAAAGGTCTTGGAAACACCTGCACTAGAGATTTTTAAAAACTGGACTTATCAGAGAAGGTAGAAGACACTTTCACATCAGGTCACTGTATGAGTGTACGAGGGTGGCAACACAAAAAGGGTGCTGCTTCAACAGCCACCAAGATTGTACTGCTTTAGATGCCCTTAAGGAAATCAAAGTCCAACAGCAAACACACTGTCTTTTCATAGGATGGAGAAAGGGGTAAGCAAAACCAATTGTTGATAAGGTCCTTCATTCTTTGTTCTGATTAAAGTCTCACCAAGTCTGCAAAGGTTGTCTGGGAAGTGGGGAAAAAAAAGGATCACAGGGAATGATACTCATGATGCATAACAGCCATCACCTTGGTGTGAAATGAAGGTGGAGGAAGGAGTCAAACACAAGTGGAAGAAATGTGCCTGTCTATCACATATCAATTCTAAAGGCCGTGCCTAATTTTTAAGTGTCTCTTAATTAGTAGAATTGAAATGTTAGAAAGTCACTCAGTTTTCTTGTGGGCTTACCCTGAAGGCAAGTCAGCACCAGAGAAAGGTTAAGAAAATATCCTTGGGCATGTGAGAGTGGTCCTATGTAATTCAACAAGCTTCTCTTCTCCTCTTTTCTGTTGCATCCACCTAAAGTCTTGGATTCTAGCACATAATCTTACTTTCCATATGTAAACCAGAAGCTGGTTCGTTCTAGGTGACAGCTTGGGTGGTCCATTATGAACGGAGGTTTGGTTTTGTATTGTAAGCAAAATGTTCCCACCTCACAAATAAGCCAAGGCTTTGCTCTTGCTGTGGGCTGCAGGGCAGCCCTGGCGCCCCAGCCTTGCGGCGGCTGCTGTGCCGAGCTGGCCGGCAGACAGACACTAGGTGGAAGCCTTGGGTTGCAGTTCCACTGCAGCTGCTGACGGCAGGAACAAGAGGACTTGTGCTTTCAGAAAGGAGAGCTTTTTCTTTTCTTCTTGCCTTGACACGCTAGAAAGGGAAGTCCAAGCTCTTCTGATGCGCCATGGGGTGAGCAGAGGAATGGAGGAGAAGTGTCAGTCCCATCCCGAGTCCTCCCTGCAACAGGATCTTGTGAGCAGGGCTGTGGTGGGAGCCTTGAAATCCTCTGTGTTCTTGGGTGTGGTTCGGTGGCAAGACTGATGTAATTTATCCTGATTTATTTTTATCCTCATTTATATGTTCTGATGGGGATAATTTTGAGATCCCTGTGAGTGCACAGAAAAGAATTAATATTGGGATGAAAGTGAGTACCGATGAGCTGCTCTATCTTGCAAGAAATGCTGGTAGAACCAGCTACGATAATGTGCATGCTGAATTTATGATGATTGCTTTTGACAAGGCCTTCAATCTGAAAACTATTCCAAATAGGGAGATTTAGAGTTAGTACAAAGAATGAATCACAGGTTAAGTAAGAGCCAGAGGAAACTTGAAATGATCATTTGAGAGAAATGTCAAAGTTTATGATTTCAAGGCATCTTCTTACTTTTAGTGATTAAAATACTGTTTTCAGTGTATTGCTAGAAACTAAAAATTATGAACATTTCAATTAGATGCTTTTAGAAAAATAACTGATATTTTATTTTAAAAAGTAGTGAAGTTTTGGTATCGTTTCACTTATCAGTTGAAATGCAGAGTTAAGTTCTGCCAAGTCAAGTCTCATATGAGGCCACGTTATGCAATCCTACCAGTAACATAACATACCATGAATATAATAATTAAATATTGTTATATAATTTAGTACAGGTGATACTTTGTATTCAAAACAAGTGTTTTTTCTACGAAGTCATGAGTTTGCTATCAAAAGCAATAGCTTTATTAGTCTGTGCTGAATGAAACAATTTAAATTTTTGCACTCCGAAACAGAAATGTTCTGGGTACTAGTTAGGGACCAGTTGTTTTTAATATCCTGGAAACCTGATTCCAGGCTAATAGGAGGATATTAAACACATCAGTGTCTCTCATTATTAACTGAAGAACATAAAAACAACACAAGCAGAAAAACATATTAAGAAAAGAAAAGGTTGCTTTAAAAAATAGTATTTTAATTTGGAAAAAAAACTATCATTTTTTTCCTAAAGGCAAACTTTTCAATATTGAAATTTTTGTTTCAGCCTCCTTTTATGTAGGGATTTTTCATTAGTACTTAGAATTGTTTGAAAAATGTTGATTTTATCAAAGTGGTATATTCTGGTTGAAGACTGTTTCGATTAAAATTTTCGCACTAGTATAAGCTGTTATGACACACTCCTCCTTCCCCCTCTGTGATAAAGCTGTGGTAAAAGAGTGAGTGAAATTATTGATTTATCTTTCCTTATTTTTTCTTTTTTTTTTAGTGCAACGACTTCGAGAGCTTCATGGCTGTTCTGCAGACAGATGCACAATTGTGAAACATCAATATGGACTGCAAATCTCGACTGTCAGTCAGCTCCTCTTCCCCTCTGCATAACGTAATCCCTATCTCCACAATGCCTGCACAGATACACATTTGCAAAGATGTTTTTCTGGAGATAGCGTGCATAGCAAACACTCCCTTACTTGTTCTCATCTCCAGCAACATTATACAGAGTTTCAGTTCACAGTTCCCTGTGTTCCCCCTCCTACCACTGAAATGCAGCCAACTCCGAGCTGTGGCTATTAAACATCACACAAGCAACACCACAAAACAGATTGTGGAAAGCACAGGAATTCACTGAAAAGCAACAAATTGACAGAGGTCTTGGAAGTGATAACAAAGGATCATAGGGAATGAATTACTCACGATGCAGAATAGCCATCACCTGAGTGTACAGGTGATACCAGCATGCAAGGGCAGGTTTTTGAGGGTGGCGCAAGGAGATGTCACTAGGGGCAGTCAGGTTTCAGCAAGGGAGATGAGCAGGTCAGCTTCCTTAACCACTGAGTTTTGTCAGTCAGAGTCCTAAGGAAAGAGCAGAAGGCATCATTGCTTGGGGGTTTGAGAACTGGTCAGTTTCAAAACAGGTCAAGGCACTTTCAGGGCAGATGAATAAAACGAGATGGAGCAAGGACTGTACCTATTTCCACTTTGTATGAGTGAGAAAACTGTTGGGAGAAAGATGGAAAGGTCTGAAGGAATCACATGTACAGTTATAAAACTGTGTGAACTGGTGTGATAATAGCTGTGATATGGCCAGGGAAAAGCTTCCAAAGACAGTGCTCTTCTTTGACAAGAAGGTCATTTTCATGATGACCTTAAGGTGAGAAAGGAGGAAGAAGGGGAAGATCTGCAAAGAATCAGAGGAAAGAGAAATGTGTGTGAAGCTATGTAGCCGTTTATGTGTGTGTGTAGCACAACAGGAATCTCATTCAGGTTGGAAAAGGCATTGCAAGTGCCTGCATCTCAGTTTGCTTACACTAGTGGCTTGAAGAGGGCACCTTGGCACAAAAGCTGCACATGAATTCTTGCTGCTTTAGGTAAAGTGATGAGTGGGGAATGTTGCCAGACACTGTCAGTGAGCATTCAATGGACAACCAAGAAGCAACTGCAAAAGTCTGTTCCCAACTCAAGTTGCATAGCAACACAAAATCGTCAGATTGCTGTTGTGTCAGTCCCTTACATTATCCCCATTATTGCAGCTGGTTTTAGGAACCACAGTTCCTAAAACATATGCAGTATGGTGTTACTGGCCCACTTCACAGCTGGATGTGTGACCTTTGTCTCTTGCTGAATGATGTCATGTAGTTTGCTGCAAAGGTGTCTCAAAGCAATTCACCAGAGAGAAAATCTTTGATGATCCATTAATACAGACCATAAGGAGCAAAGGATGTGCCTGTGCAGCATGGGGCAGGAGAGACAGATCAGGGTGCATCAATGTCCTTAAAGAAGTCTAGTGTCTGCCAAATTTGTCAGGATGTGTGTTATCCCATCACTTGTCTGAACTGAGTCCTCAGTGATTCACTTGAAAGCCTGTATTAAGGGGTGAGCCACAGTTGCTCATGTGTTTCGAATGCTGCCAGTGCACGCTTGTGCTTGGTGTTTGGATCTCTCCCGTGGACCATTGCTGCTGTGCAATTCTAACTTCCAGCCAGCTGTTTACTGCTTTTCAGTGTAAGCACCTTGTGAGCTGTTTCCTGGTGGAGATGCTGAAGTACTGAAGTAATCACAACAACATCATCCTGTAATGTTTCAGAAACTGCCAGTCTCTGAAAAAATACCTGGAAGTCTGCTTCTCTTGCAGGATGTTTCTAGTAACCTGCATAATGTCTTTCCTGGATGTCTTGTGTAGCACAGCATCCTCCTCCCTTTTTCATTCTATTGCTGCTTCTTTTCCTGGCACAAGATCCTGACATGCCCCTGTCATCTCTTTGCAGCCAAGGCAACCAGGGTCACTGGGTACCAAGGTGTGGCTGGAGTTTTAAGGATGCAAATAAAATGAATGAACTCTTTTACTGCAAACATCAGAGTGACGTGGATTTAGGACACCAGGTGGAATGAAAATTACCTTGCAGGCCTTTTGCACTGGATGGTGGGGAGAGTGACCTGATAAGCAAGTAATTCTCAGTGATATATCTCCTTTCAGAAGAGTGCCTGGTTGTAAACTATGCCAGCTTTTTCAAGATCACCACTGCAAATTATGAACCAGCAAACAGAACCTCAGAAGGACAAGACAGACTGCCTGATCCCTCTGTATAGAGTAATGGAATTATTCTGCTTCATTAAAACAACTGATGAGAAAACAAAGAGCCTCAAGATTCAGTTCCTCTGTTTCTGTGCCCAGAATGCAAAGCACACAAATGGCACAACACCTGGACTAGGACCTACAAGTCACTCTTGCTTGATATCAAGGAGACTGAGCTTGGACAAAGTCTAGCACAGCAGATGATAAACATCCATGTATGACATTGCTAAAAGAGATCTGATAGCCATGGAGTTACCCTTAACAAAGGAACATCTCTTTAATGCAAAATAGCTTAGCAATTCTTACAAAAAAGGAACAAAAGCTGTTTGTCTGATTTTCACCTTACTTCCCTTTAGTACTCCCCTGAACTGCTGGATGGGACACTCAGAAAAGCTTATTTTCCTCTTCAGGAGAGAGTCTCCTCTCTATTTTTGATGTATCTTGCTTCCCTGTGAGGATGAGGGATTTGAGATCATTAGTGAGACAGCAGATGTTGGAGTGGTCACTGGCACCCACCAGCTTTGTAGCTCAGTCATCCTGGGGACTACTCTAAGGAGGGATTTATCCAAGGGCTCTGCAGAGCAAATAAGATTTGTAGCTACTCTCCATGTGTTTGTGGACAGTCCTGGCAGTTCAGTGAAGGAGTCAGTACTGAGTTTTAGGCTGTGTCAGCCAGACTAAAGTATTTTGTGTTACTCTGCCGCCATGGACTATATGGAAGTACAGATATGAGAGACTATTACATGGAGCCAATATTTGACAATTAATATGGCTTTTCCTTTTTATCTTGGGTCTTCTAGTTTATGGTGGATAGGTCTAAGGATCGCCATTGATGAGTGGAGGATTCTTTTGTCAGACTTTACACTATGGTCAGACCTCTGTAAGATTTCTCTACACATATCTCTATCAGTTTCAGTCTGTGTTACCAAGTACAGTCTTTCCAGTGCCTCAGCTTTCTTTGACAATCTGAGTTTTCTATGACCTTTCAGGATAACATTTGCAGGTTAAAATTGTTGAATAAGGACAAATGAGAAATGCAAAAGAAGTGAAAATATTCAGATAGTAAAGAAAATCATCTTCTGTCAGCATTGTTTGCATGTGTGCTCATTTCTTATTAACATTCAAAGGCTTGAGTTTCCTGTTGCTATTATATGTGGAAAACAAATGTCAAGACTGCACATGAGTACTTTCCATAAATTAATATTAAATGTGCAGACACATTTCATCTCAAAGTGCTTGTACACTCCTCTTGTCAGAAAGCAGAATAAAGGCTGATCAGAATCACCACCTAGGGCTGGTTATTTCCATCTGTAGTTATGAAAATGCTCTACAAAGAAGGTCAGGATCATAGCCTCCAATTTTGCAAATAGGACACTGTTCCTCAGTAAAGCCACTTGTCTGGCAGTCAAAGAGCTTCCACCTCTCTTCCAAACCTGCAGAGGCAAGTGCAGATGCACATTTGATTATTTTCACTTCTGCCCTTGACTACCCCTTTTAAAAGGAGTCACTCACCCTTTCATTTATTGCTCAGCACATGAGGTTGTCCATCCCCACCCAGCAGAGGCTGCTGTCCATCCTGTGAACTGAAGGCTTTGTAAGCATGCCTTGCTGCTTCCCCTTCAGCTCACCTCTGCTTCTGCCTCCAGTGCCCCTCACTGCAAAGGATCTCTTCTCCCGTGCATCTCTTTTGGGCTGCCCAGAGGCCACCTTCAGCAAATGTCCTGGCAGAAGAGTCCTGATTGTGTGCTTCAGTCTTCTGTATCTTTCTTTCTGTCCTTGACTTGTTCTCAGGGGCCTCTCATTTTCCAAGGCTGTCAGACAAAAATTTGTAGTCCTGAGTCCTCTCTGCTTTCTTGTGTGTGTTTTCATCCTGACAGTGCCCCAGACTGTGCAGAGGTGCAGGAGGGTTATAGGGTGAATGTGTTGTTTCGTGCCAGAGAAGATTTTGATAATGCATTTTACAAGGTTCCCTGGGAGGATGAGCTTGGTAGTGGCTTCAAGAAATTAAATTCATTCAGAAGGGACTTGATCACAATGTTTGAAGTAACGTGAATCAGAAGAGGTCTCGTTGGGAACACCTTTTCTTCCTGCCTTTCCAGAAACTAACAGAGTGCCATTTGGAGAAAAATTGGCAAATGCAGTACCTGGCTGCTTCACACAGTGGTGAATAAACCATGAGGTGTGTTGCCACTGTATGTTCTGGGGGCCACAGATGGAAGTAAAAAATCCCAGTAGCTTTATGGAGTAAGGCAGCTTCCAAATTCCTAGGAATTGAAATGTTTCTTGAGATGCCTTGCACAACTTCTTCTCAAGGCCTCTCAAGGGGACACCAACAACCCTGATTGTCCTTGCCCAGCATTTCTTGGGGCTTCTTCCACTCTGCCCAGGCCCCAGGCCCTCAGGCCCCCAGAGCCATCAGCCTCTGTCCCAGTGCTGCTGCAGCAGGGATACTCTCCAGCTCCCTGCAGCTCTGCCCTGCCCAGCCATGACTCTGCTGCTCCACAGAGGTACCTGATGCCATGGGATGGGGTTGCCCCTGGTGCCTCCCAGATGCTCTGCTTCTCAGCTGGGCTGTAGGGATGTCCCTGTGGAGCCCCCAGCCTTCCTAGGGCCCTGGCACTTCTTACACAGTTTTGTAAGGCTGCAACCTACTCTATATAAAGTATATACCATCACATGCCATAGTCAGTAACATTTCTAAAGTGGGTGATTCTCTCCCAACATGCTGCTTTTATCAAAAGCAATGGAGTTAGTGCCTGTCAGGATACAGAACTTATTGCAGAGACTGCAAATGCGATACTTGGACTAGTAAGTCATTTTACCAATGCTCTTCCTCTTAAAAGTGATCATTGTTAGAAATCATTGATCTTTTCCTTGTCCTCCTAGTACGACAATATCACAGCTCCAAAATGGAATGCCTTGCTGTGTGAGCAGAGATACACAGATCAATATCCCTTCTTGTGGCAGCCAGTGAAAATGTGTGGTGCAAAGGTAGACTTCCACAGTGCTGTTAGCAGGAACAGCGTGGATGTAAGCATCAAATGTCATGGCAGTTGAAATGGAAAAAGTGAATATAGATGTATATGATGTCAGTCTGCCTTCTTTGGAATTTAAGCATCATTATTTGGAAGATAGTTGCAACATTTTGTTATAAAAATTCTGGAATTTCTAGGGAGAAGGAGGGGAGTGAAGCTGGAAATATCTGTCAAAATAGTTGTATCTTACAGTGTTTGGGCACATTTATTTCAGAAAGGCAGCTAGTGACCACTGGCAGGACCCAAGGGAACCCAGGCCTGAAGTTGTGTTAGGGAAGGTTTAGGTTGGATATCAGGAAAAGTTTTTTCACACAGAGGCTGTTTGGGCACTGGAACAGTTCCCCAGGGAAGTGGTCTCAGCACCAGCCTGACAGAGCTCAAGAAGTTTTGGGCAATGCCCTGAGGCACAGGGTGTGACTCCTGGGGATGGTGCTGTGCAGGGCCAGGAATGGGACTTGATTCTCGTGGGCCCCTTCCGACTCAGCATATTCTTTGATCTGATGATTCTGTAGTCAATCACAAGAGGCCAAGGGCTCCATGCTTTAATTAACACACACTCCTATCCTTACTGAAACTGCAGGCTACAATATCTTCTAGATTTACCAGCAGATATATTGAAGCTCAACAACCAAAGTCTCCAACACCAAAATCCATGAACTAAAGCTTAGTCTTGGCACAGCCCAGGTAAATATGGTTCTGGCTCTTGCCTTAATGAGATATTTGAGCAAAACATGTTGCATTCATCGTGAGGATTTTCTGGCACCATGCAGGACATGTCCATGACCCCTCTGTCCCATGCAGGACATGGTGCCAGAGGGGTCATGGAGAGATTCAACTTTTTTTAAAAAAAAGGAAATAACTTTTCAGACCAAAGAGCTATTAAAATATTGCTGTCTTGACTTCCATCACTTCATTGTGTTGGGTTGTGGGAGGGGAGTTTTTTCCCTAGTAGAAGATTCTTCTTGTGCTTTTTGGTGTCAATGCCTAGGTCAAATTCACAGCCTAGCTGCTTCTCATTCTTAGGAGGGCATGGCTGGGCTGCCTTTCTTGCATGCTGCTTCATGATGGTGGCAAATGTGGGATCTGACAGTGCATCGAGTCTGAGAAATCCCATAGGAAGCCTCCACACAGAGGATTTAACTTGTGATTAAAAGCAGGACACGGCTGCATGCATATTAACCTTCTCTCTGCAAAACCCAAGGTTTCCCAACTCTCTCCTCCCCAAGCCTCCACCACTTTTCCTTTTTCTTTGATTTCTCAGATAAAAATAGGGTGACAGAGGGACTGTGGGGTAAGCAGCTGGAGTAGAGCGGAGCCAGTTGCCATAGAAACCAATGAGCCACTTAGCAGCACTTGCCTTCCTTCTTTGCCTGTGGATTTATTTTTTCCTCTTTTCATGGAGGGCCAGTGTGGGGTGGCAGAAGTCCCACACCAGCTGAGACACAGCTCTCTGCCCCTGTGGCCACCGGGGATGCCACCGTTCCCTCAGGATCTGCCTCCCAAGTGAGGAAGGGGAGAGGGAGGATGGACTTCAGGTGGAAGAAGCGTCTGAGCTTCAAGGCTTGTACATATGCTGGGTTTTCCTCCCTCACCCTGGCATCTTGTTTTCCTCTCGTGCTAGATAGCACTTAGCTGGTGCCCCAGATATTCAAAGAGGACTCCCCAGGCCACCTTGTGCCCTGCCCCATCTCTTAAGATGGCAAACAGCAGCAGTTGGGTTTCATGCTGTATTACACCCAGGCTTGAGTAGCAAAGACAGTAGTATGGAGGTGAACATATGGGTTAGAAGAAGAGAATATTCCTTTCTTCCCAGGTCTTCTTTCCATCATGAAAAATTAACACTTGGCTGATTATTTAAAATAGATGCCCAACCTACTTTTGGTTCACATGGGGCTAAAGTTGCTTTAATTTCACTGCATATACATTTCTCAGTGGGGAAAACCTGTTTCCTTGAAAGATCAGAAGCTCTAAATGGAATACCTGAAACATATTAAGCTATAATTTGGCTACACCTGATTTGGGTCTGGAGTGCTTGATACTCAGTAGTTTTTTTCTTTTTTTCACTGATACTGAAGAGACATACATTGTTAGGTAGCACATACTTCACTAAGTTTAAAAATAAACTTAGGAAATATTATCACTAGCAGAAAAGTACTAGATTGGCAGCTCTTGGAGAATGAAATCTTCTCTTCAGCCCTGAAGTGACAGAGCCAGTTTTGGTAAGACCTTCCCACACTGCTCCTCATCCGTATGCTCCAAATTTCGCTTCCTCATAACCCGAGTCACGTGCAAGAGCCCCAGCTGCTCACACCTGGATGCAAACCCCAGGTGTCTGCTGGCAGGTGCTATTTTCTTCCTCACTCTATGTGCTACGTGGAAGTGGTAGTGGGAAAGACAGTCATGCATTAATGGGTGCTGCAAGCACAGTAAAGCTGGAAGGAATTTGCCAGCAGAACCATGCCCGATAAAGATTCCTGATGTAGTGCTGCTCCTTCAGGTTGCATGTTACCAGCATTTCTGAAACTTGGGAGAAAAAGTCTATTGTCTAGAAATCATGGTAGATTAAAATTGAAAGCAGTTTCTAGAAATTTGGATAGTTTTCCTCTGAGTAGTCTGAAATAGGGGGTTTGTATTTGATTTCTCCTCTGAACATGAATGGAGGACAGAAAGATAATAAATGGCATCACACAGCAGTACATACAGGGAAGTATAAATTATAAATAATGAATCTTTATGACATACCTGCAAAGTCAAATGTATTATTTAACTTCTGCTCATCAGAGAAGGCCAGGCAAGACGTGTGTGATGGAGTCAGAACTGGGTCAAAGGGATACCAGGGAAGACCTGAACACCTCCTTCACTGAGAGGTGGCCTGGATATCCCAAGGATGCCATTCTGCAGCTGCTTAAAAGAGGTCAGCTTTGACTCTTAGTATTTACTTGGCTGTACCACATCGTTGACACCAGCAGGACCTAACTATGCTCTGAAGAGCTGTGCTGCTGGGTGAGTCTGCTTCACATCTGTGCAGACCCATAAAGGGAGCATGGCAGAAACATGGGCAGGGTCATGCTGTGTTCTGGTGTTGTCCTGGTTGGCACAGCAGTCTTTTTGGAGCCCTTGCTGTCAAAATAATGCAAAACAACCTTGAGGTTTTGTTAATGTGTCACATCAGTGTCATTTATTTAGTTGCCCATGCTTTCTTCTCTCTCCTCATTTTTGCCCAGGGTCCTGTGCAGCAGCTCACGTGCAATTAACTGCTTTCCAGCAATTAACTGAGAGTGCAGTGCAAAATTTGATCTGAATTAAAATATATCCCCAGATTTAGGCAGCTTGATCCAGGTTTGGTAGTGGCCTATTTCTCAGTGAAATGTGTAACAGCAGCCAAGTGTCTTCTCTTGTATATTATTATGTTTCTTAATTTCATGGTATGTTTTCTTTGTTTGTGGTAGTAGCCTGAAGTCATGCATCAAAACTCTTACTGTATTCATGAAAACATACCAAAGGCGAGCTTCACTGGCTAATTAAATCTTCTCTGATGCACACTGGCATGATAAATATAGATTTAAAATAAACGAAATGTTCTATTATAGAACTTCTCCTATTCTATTCACCTGATGTTACCAGAAGGGTTTGGCCCAGGAGGCAGGATGTGCTGAATGCTACACAGGAAATAGGAGGAGCAAGAACCTGGGGCGATTTGGTACAAAAGTAAGGGGGTGTTTGTACACAGAGGAATTCCTGTGTGCTGGAAGAAAAAAGGTAAAGGTTACAAAGCAAATTCTTCCATCAGCAAGATCAGAAACTGCATGTCTTCTGTCCTCTTTAGGAGTCATTCAGAGCTGCAGCTTGTAGGCTGCAGAAAGCAAATGAGATTTGGGAAGAGAAGAACTGAACCCCACAGCAACAGCTTGTGGTGAAGGGGAACAGAGAACTGTCGAGCACACTGAGCATCAACAAGAGATGGGCTTTTGTGCAAAACATGGTGTCATGGTTAGCCTGGGAATGAAAGATGATGGCTTTCCATCTCTACATCAAAGGAAGGATAGGTGTGTTCTTGATGGTTTGAACTTACAGGTGGGAATTGGTTCATTTTTCCTTCCTCTTCTTCCTCATTCCTGAAGAAACCCTTTCACTTTTTCTCTACTTCCTCAGGACCTTAATCTATGCAGAAAATCCTATCTTCAGCCTCTAAGGGACTGAGATTTTGGCAACCTCCAGTCCCTAACACTACTCATTGCTGCCAGTTTAGCTGAGCTGAGTTTGATGCCCTTTCCTTCCAGTCCACAGCTGATGTCCACAGATTACTGTATAGAAGCATTGCTGGGAAACATATGGCAGTAGATGGAGTGTGCTGGGTAAGCAGAAGAGGTAAGAAGTGACTGGGCAAGAACCAGCCAGGCTGGATTATTTGGAGGAACCATATCTGAGATGGCTTTGCCATCCAGCTGCTAGAAACAAAACTCAAGACTCAGTGACTGGGTCTTAATGCTACTGGAAAGCTCCTTGCTTTGCATAGCATGTACAGTTTGTAGAAGAAGTCTTTAAAAAATAAAAGGTATTTACATATAAAATTATAATGTTTTGCACAGCATCTCTCTTTTCAATTTGAAATGAGTTTTTGTACTGGTTGCTGTTCACTGCTGAACCAGCTGCTGGGGAAAGCAATGAGAGAAGCGATGGTAGCTTGGGGTTTGGTAAATCAGCCACTGCCTGTACTGGGTCTAAGGAACCCCTGGTTTGTTCATCTCTTTTCTCTATTACAGGGAACATAATAGAGCTAATAATTTTGTTTTAATTAGCATTAGATGCCAATAAGGAAAAGGGAAGATTTTATGCCTTTCTCACATGTACTGAAGAGCCACAGAACCAGCTCAGGCATAAGACCTCCCTGGAGGAGAATGGAAAAGGGTGCTTCTGTGCTGATTGTGGATTCAGGAGGGCAGCGTGGCATCAGATTACATCTTCTTGGTATTTTAAGGTTTCTTTATTTTTAGATTTCTTCTTTAGAGTAGAATGGCATTACCTGAAGAATGCAATGCTGCAGTTTAAGAGGAAATAAAATGTATTCCATAGAAAATTCTGCTGCTGTGGAAAATGTGGGGCCTTGTCAGAAACCTTCTTACCAAGGAGCAAAACTGCACTCCAGACTCCATGATATTAAGCATGAGGGGAAATGGGTTCAACTCTCTTGCCCTTTTTGGTGAGATTGCAGCTGACAGTTCAGGCAGGAGGATCTGTGCAGTGAGTGGTGTGAAGTGGGATAATGCAAACTGAACACTGCATGCTGGGAGACTTGCATATGGCTCTTGTTCTAAATAGTGCCTTCAGACATAGCCTGTGGAGTATGTGCATAATGGCTCTTTGCTGGAATTTTTGCAATGTATAATCTTTGATGGGAAGTGGTGGCTTCTGTATAAAACTGCATCTGCCATTGCAGACTACTAGGCATATTCTGTGCATAATGTTGTGGTGTTACTGCATGTGTACATTGTTAATGCCTGGACACACTTCTGCAACAATTAATATTTTTTTCTTCATTATGATCCGGTGTAATGACAATTCATCACCGAAGTGTAAGCTCAACTACTTGCACTTCAGTAGTGCAAAAAGATCTGATTAATTATTTGTCTAAAGTCTGTAAAGATACTTTCTTCCATCTTTCCCCCCTTTCATTCTCAGATAACTCAGGCATAATGTCTTTGAAAATTTTTCCTGAGGCTTGCCAGAATACTTCATCACTAGGACAAGGCCTAGGTATGTGCAGTCGTGCTTCAGAACCCAAGGAACCATTTGAGATTTGTTTATTTTGCAAACAAAACAAAGCCTGGCTGCTTTTTGCTGTTCTCTTTTCTAGTCTGTTAACTCTGGGTATTGTTCACTGTCAGTGCTAGCAGAAAATTAATAAATTTAAAATATGACTCCTTTGAGCAACTGAACAGAGAAGTTCCTTCTCAAAATTACTTACTGCAAACCATTCAGAGCTTGCTAGACTGCTCAGTTTTCTATGGCGCTTTGGATCGTGACAGAAAGAAACTGTGTAAAAGTAAGATATTATTATTAGCTCCATTCCGTGTTCAAGCTGGCTGATAGCAGCTGTCCTCTCCTTTCATTGATGTACTTGTGAGATCTGTCAATCAAGTCTGTGTCAGCAGCACACGAGGGGGAGGGTGCAAGTGTGTTTATTTTTACTGTCAATTGTATTTGCTAATGAGACTGGAGTCCATTACTAGAGAGGGAGCCTATGTGAGTTAGTGACTGAGTCAATTCCGAATCAAGTGCTGGCTTTCATGCCAAGAATTGCTGGGGAGAACTGAAAATCATCATTCCTCCACCCCCAGCTCCCCTCTGTCTAACCTTTCACATTCATTCCTGATATTAACTGGAGATCGCAGCTGCTGGGAAACTGGCAGATACAATTTTACAAATGGATGTTGTCTGATGTCAACCTTTCCTCCTCCCCTCCCTGAGCATCTGACATTTCTCAGCCACACGGACAGATGATAGAGCAAAAGTGGGATTATTTCTTTATGTTCCTAATAATAATAATAATAATAATAATGACTTACTTTCAAAGTGCTTTTGATCAGTAAGGAGTGGGGATAGAATAGTGTTTATCCAGCTTGCATTTTCCATCTCATCTGCTGTTTTTTTCTGCCTCTCAACATCCTCCTATTTCCACTTGATCTCCTCTTTTCTTCTTCCTTTTTATCAGTTCTGGTCCCTTGCACGTCATATTGCTTTGGTGGTGTCCTTCTCCACTGAGATCAGACATGGTCCTAGACCACTCTGGCTTTACAAATCACTGCTTTCAAGTCTTTTCTTGAACTGACCACCTGCCCCTCCACAGGGCATATTTCTCACTACCTGGGGAGACACTTGAAATAGGAGTGTGTGGTAGCTGCCCTTGGTATGAGCAGAGTTACCTGCAAATGCTGGATGGAAACATCAGTCTCCTATTCTGAGAGCTCTTGGATGCACTGCCTCACCACTGCTTAAAGCAGGCAAAGCCTCATTTTGCATGAGGCAGGGCTTCATAGTCCTAAAAAAGGATGAAATCATGACAAACTCCAAAGCCTTGGGAAGAATTTGTGGCCATCTGGCAGACAGCATCCTCAGATACAGTCTTTCAGGGACGTGCTCATCCAGAGCTGTCTCTGGTGACAGAGCGCTGTCTGCAGAGCCACCAACACAGTTCCTGCTTTGTTTCCTCATGCTCCACTGCTGGCCAAATCCAGGCTGGGCTGTTTCTGTGGGAACAAACTCCAAGGTGATGTCATTACATGTAGGATAACGTGTGTGACCTGCACATACCAATTGTCTCAACTGTACTTCCAGAAAAACCCTTACTTTTTAAATTCAGATCCTCTTGGTCCATTGCCACCTCTTTCTCCAGGTTTGCTCTCCTCTTCTCTCCAATGGCGCAAGTCCTGTGTGATTCAGGAGGTGATTTTTGCATTGTTTCATTATTTCACACCCTTTTCTGGCCTTGCCTAGCCTGCCCACCTGGCTGGTCTGGTTGAAAAAGGTCCCCTTATCACCTCATACTATATGCCAGAGGACAGTTCATAGCTCTCAACTGTGATCCTAGTTTCATTGAGGAGGTGGCTACTGTTTTTTGGTGGATTCCGAAAAAGTCTGGAAAAGTGTTTTTAAACTTGGAGGAAGGACAATGGACCTCCTGTGGGCAGACGGTAGAGGGAACAGATCTTCTGTGCAGTGCTCCTCCCTTGTCACCTTCAGGTAAAATGGGTTTACTTCATTTTACTCCACTCACTTTTAGCATTGTCGGTGTGGAAAAGGGAAAAAGTGAGATTCCAAACCCTTCTCTCCACCAGGCAAGGAAGAATCAGGAAGTCTTGAATGCTGCTGAGGTTTTGTAGTTTCACCCCATCCTATTCCACCTTGATTCACTGCAATCTGTGTGGTAGGATGTGCTAGGGGTTGTAGAGCAAAGAGGAATCTCAGTAGGGGCAGGCCGAGGAATAAGGGGGAGAAGTAGAAAGTAACTCCTGTGAGCTGGGACATCATCAGGAGAGGTGGTGCTGAGAAGTTAATAATTCACTGCTGGTCCTGCAGATGAGGAGGTGTGTGGAGCAGAGGGAATTACTGACACTTGTGGGGAGGAGCTGGATTTTCTGCATCTCTAAGGGGCCAGAGTCACTGCAGAGGTGCTCCAGAGTCACCATCTGCTTTTGGGAATGCTGGTGACTCTGTTAGTGTTACATGCTGGGGAGCTGGGAATCAAGTGCTCCAAAGACTGTTCAAACACAGCAGCTTTTCCAGAGGGAAAAATATGAAGACCTTGTAGCGACTTTTCTGGAGTCCAGCTCCTGTTTTTCTTCACTCTTTGAGGCTGGTTGTACTGCACTTGCATTCCTAAATGTCTTCACTCTATTAATCCTTACAGTACCCCATTTGTAAGTTCTACCCTCCCACTATGAATGCAAAATCTGTTCAACAGAGGAATTTAAAGGACTTGCTCCCAGACTCAGCCTGAGGCAACTTTATGGTTCAGGTTCCTTGCTCTTGTCTCTTGTATTTTTTAGACCATAACCCCTACCGACCCCTCCCTCATATACCACCTTGCTTTCTTCTACTTATCTACCACAGTTAGTGTGAAACCCTCCTCTACTGTTGATTTAGCCATATAAGAACAGTTTTCCTGATTTTCTGCCTCAACTAATTGCTTGTTAAGAAATTTCAGCTGAAAGTGCATCTTCATAGCCTACGCTCTTGAATTTTTCTCTTCCTCTGCAATTATTTACCCCTCAAAAGTGGTTTTATTTAGCTACAGTATGTACATTAAATATGAAAACGTGGTTGACTTATTTAGAATAGTTATTATTGGATGATTTCAGATTGCATGATGAACATGAAGTAAATAAGCCTTGCAAAGTAGGTAGACAGTAATAGTCAAGGGTCATTTCAATATCTCACAATCTTTAGTTGCTGCAACCTTTGAAGATATAGGCTAGCAAGTGAAGTTCAGTTGTAATTTGCCAGTGGACATTTTCAGGTCCTTGCCTTTCTTCTGTAGTTTCTTTAGTTCCTGTATGTTGTGCACTTGGCTCTCAGCATGATTTATGGCACAGCCCAGAAGGCTGGTTGGTGAGGTAACTTTTGTCCTGCAGAGGGGATTAAAAAGCAATATTTTGTACTTATCTGGGTATATGAGTACAGAAAAAACCCAAACTCCAGACCTGGAGAATATGCCTCCAAAATTCAAGGTAGTTTAGAAACTTTCTCAGTTAAGTTTGATCTAAAATTTGCTGGACCTGTAATTTAGATCAGATTTTAGGCAACCAGAGCCACTTCTGCTGAGTGGGTTCCAGCCTTATGTGTTAGAGGCTTTGTAATTGGCTGGATAGAAATGCACCAGATAGCTGATGTCTGTGGCAGCACAGCTGATTCTGGGATCAGATTATTTGAGCTGAGACTGGTTTGAATGATGAAAAAATGTTTGCTTTTACTGCTCTGATGTAACAACATCCTTGCCACTCTGTCCCATCTTCATCAAGAGAAGATGAAGATGCAATGAACTGCATGTACTAATCTCACTGGTATGTTTGTATAATGTAAATCTAATTCATACCATAAACATAAAATTTTCTACACTTCTGCATATTTTTCAGTATCTCAGTTTATAAGGCAGCAAGATTCAAACCTTTCCTTTTATTTGGTAGGGTGTTAGGACTTTGAGCCTGGAAAAAACATGTCTGAGTAGGGCATGACAGGGGTCTAGGAGGATCACAGAGATGGGTAGGAAATTACTGTTTTCTCTTATATGAAGAGTAGGAATCCCCAGTAAATTCATCAGTCAAAATGAAAAAGAGGCACTTTTTTCATCTGGTGCATGCATAAGTTGTGGAATTCACCGGATGGTGTGAAGGGCAATATTATAAATAGTTCTAAAAGCATCTTGACACATTTATGGGAAAAAAAAAAAAAAAAAAAGAAGGCCATTAAGATCTACTAAATTCATTGACACAGATGTGATCTTTGGCTCAGGAAACTCTCAGCCACAGATATCTGGCTGCTGGGAGAATACAGTGGGAGAAGGATCACTGCATATTTGCTCTGTCTTTTCCTAAACCTTTGCTGGTTCTTGGCTGTATTCAGAGCACTGGGCTGGGTGGTTCTTGGGGTCCAGAACCAGACATATGTTTTGACAGTCTTAGCAATATTTCTTTAAGAGCATTAAAATGGCTTGTTTGGAGCCAAGTTCAACATTGGTATTTAACTTCACCAGCAAAGAGGTTTTTTAACTATCTTGTCAGGAGTTGTTCCTAGATATGATCAAGGGACAACAGCAGCATCTCTAAAGTTAGGACAGTCAATAATCATTTGGAAGAAATGTTAACATAGCTTGATTAAATATTAATGTTATGAGTCATAGGGAGTTCTTGGAGATTGAGGAATATGGAAAGAAGCCTTAACTCTCAGTGGAACTTTGTGAGGGACCTATGTATTTAAGGTAAGTAACATATCCAGTATGTGTCTGAGAAATACCCAGGACAAGGGTCTTGCTTGAGATTTGGATCCTTAGTACAAGGACTGTGTTCTAGCATTTTTTAAGCTGGGTAATGCAGAGAGTGAAGTTCTGGCAGCTTAACTATAGCAAAAGCCAGGGTTTTTTTTGTCTCTAAGCTTAGCAATTCTATTTTTAATACATGGATAGTGGCAAATATACTGTATCTTTAATTTTGTCTTAACCTCTTTGTCTGCTATCAGAAGTGCCTTCAGAGGAGCTTGAACTCCAGAATCTATATTCTGAAGGGAATGTTGAACCATAAACCACTCTCAGGGTGTCCTGGGATGAATTCAAGCTCCCTCATTAAGTTTTCTGGGCTTGTATGAGATCTGGCAACACAAGATGCCAATCTGAGAAAGATTTTTTTCCATCAGAAAATTTACACAGACTACCATTAGCATGAAATGAAACAGTCAGATGAGTTTCTGAACCTTAAGGCTCCTCCATGAGTTTACAAAATCAGGCCAAGCAAATTTTGAAATGGTTGGAAGCTCCAGTGGAGGCAAATCTTGGAGTAAATTAATTCAGTTGGAAGGGAAAAATGCTTAAAATGCTTTTTTGTGCTGGTTTGTTTTTTTTTTTCATTTGTTTTGAAGAAAGGGTACCAGTACTGGTGTGGATGAAGGTAGAGATCTGGTGTAAGTAAAGGCAAATTTTGTAACCACTTACGATGTTCCCAATGTCTGTTTAACTTGAGACTTGGAATATGTCATGAAAGTAATGAACATTTCACAGCTTCCAGTGACCTGAGCTTTCCTTCATGCTCCCAGATGTGCCATGGGAATTCCGAGAACGACACATACCTCCTGTCCCAGCTTATTGCTTTCCTCTCTGAATTCCTTCCAGCTCTGATGTCTTTTGCCTTTCTCTGTGTTTCCCACGAAAAGGGCTAACCTACCTGACAAGTGGTTGTGTCTGACATGATACCCATCTGCCCTCTCCCTTCCCTTCATCATGCAATATATACTAAGCAGATTCTCATTATTGTTCTCTGGTAACTAGGCAACCATGAAATGTCAGCTTGGCCTAAATAAATAAGGCATACATATCTTTGTGATATATTTGAATCTACATACATGTGGATATCAATGTACAAGGTCATTTGAGCATGTCTGTACATGTGTGAAATCTAAGTGTGACAATACTTTGCAGTTTCACCCACGGTTTTGAAGATTTTTCTTAAGTATACCCATGCTCTTGTGATTGAAATATTATCACTACTCTAAATGACAGGTAAGTAAGTGAAGGTATAAAGAAATGAAGTGACATTTCAAGGTCACAGAAATACCCAGCTGAAAATGCAGGAACAGCTTCTTGAAAAACATGTGCCTGAATATCCTGTATCAGGTCCAAATCCTTCACCCCATCACTATTTCCAGAATTGCAAACAGCAGACTGGCGTCTCCCTGTCATTTCTCTGTGCATCTGTTCCTCTTTAACTCTCTCCTTTTGCTCACTCATTGCATTGCTGTTGTTGTTCCCCAGATTTTTCCTGTTGTTCCCCAGTGACTGTTCCCCTGAATCAGACATCCTTTTACTTCATATAGACACCCCTTCCTTACACCTTCTCTGGCTTATTGTTTCTTTCTTTGCTGCCACATCTCCTTTCTGCTCTCCAGCTCTACTCCAGCCTGCTCTTCTTCCACCCTTCACCCACATATACAGAACTTGGCAAGATGCAGAAAATAGTCATTCCAAGAGAAATTGGTGGTATGTCCTTGGAGTTGGGAGCGGCCATAGGCTGCAAAAATAAGCACTCCCAAGCTGGAGGTGGAGAATTTCATTCAATGAGAATGAGCACAAGGATTACCTGGGGAGGAAAAAAGAAAGACCACCAAATTATGTATTTTTTAATAAGAGAAGGATTTCAGGAAGTTTGTCCCGTGTGAAATGCAGCTGTGCAAACGTTTGTTATAAGCCAGACGTGAGTCCTTGCTCTGGCAATGCAGGGCTAGTACCTCGGTATTTCAGCACCCACCGAGGAATTTCTTGATGTTAAAAAAGCCCTTTAGAGAGCTGTGGGCTGTTCTCAACACCCTGCCTACAGGTTAAGGCCAGAGCATCTTTGTGTATTGACAGTCCTCTGTTGCCATCACAGACCTTTCCCAATATCAATTCCAAGATAAAGCTCACCTCCCCTGTGAGCGCCTGGGAATTCCCCAGGATCTGTCTGTGTCCTGCTAGTGTGTGTTTCCTACAGCCTTTTCTTGGCTTGAAAAGACAGGTGTCTGTTAAGGAAGGCAGGAACCTCTCTTGAAATGGAAAATGTAAATTCCCTCCCTCCAAATTATTGTCATTTTGAAATTAAGGGGCTCTCAGGCAAATATATGGGAATAGGAATAACAGTTCTTTACTAGGAAAATTAAAAATACAAATGCAATAGTACAAAAAAACCCAGCCACTGACAGAATCAGAATACAACCTGACACCCTGTGGGTCAGGGTGTTGGTAGCAATCTGATTAAATGGTGGCTGCAGTCCTCCTGCAGTGGCAGGTGTGGTGCTGTTGGAGCAGTGATCCTGTAGAAGGGTGGAGTTTTCCTTTGAAGGTCCAGTGTAGATGGGCCTGAACTTCCTCTGGGAATCCAGTGGGAAAAGGCTGTATCTGGTGTTCCAAGATCTCAGATTATATCCAGGTAGGAATGCTTGGCTCCTCCCCCTGGGTGGAGCATCTCACAATGGGATGATGTAATTTTATCAGTCATGCAGTGACACTCAATGGCCCATTCACAGAAGATATCTCCCCAGAGGGAAGATGGGTCATGGAAGAGATAAAGAAAACTGCCCCACTTGGTTTTAACAGGTGGCCAAATCAACAGAAAAAAACTGCCCCAACCTCTCACAGATGGCAATAGAATACACACCCCAGCCACATCTTGCAACCTAAGCCAAGGCTTAACCCATATATGGTTTGGATGCTGTTCAAGACCCAGGGCAGAAACTGAGTCAGACAAACATAAGGTCTCAGTGGATCTCTCGAGCCCTTCCTTGATTATCTGGAGAAGAATTCAGGTTTCTCAGGCTAAGGATCACTGCACTAAGTTGTTCAGCACTGAGAGAAACCAGAACCCTAGTTAAAAATAGGGATCAAGGGCTGGAGAGCGAGGTTTTGTGTCTGTGTAATGTGTGCCTGCCAAACAATAGCAAGGGGGTATATGTACAGTTGCATGCTGAATTTTGCTTAGGAATGTGTTTATGCAAGCAGGAGGTTTGCTCTAACATAACTGCAGCTTACCCTGTGTAAATTGAGTGGGCTTAAAAGACGAGTGGGAGGAAAAGAACTGCAGCAGAGCTGGAGGCAAAAAGGGCAGGAACAGCTGCCTTAAAGCATGACTGCTTAAAATTTCCTGACCCATGTGGGCACGACTCCTCTCCCTTAGCTGAAAACACACATTCAAGTCTGTGCATCTGCACAGATCTTCCATCACCCACATTCAGCCATCACAATCTTCAGCAGGCCTATTGTCAGCCAGGATATAAACCAGGACAGATCCTCAGCTGGCTGCAGACACCAAAGTTTGTAGTAAACTCCCTGGACATGGGCAAAGCCCCATGGAGAATTGAATAATAGGAATGAGACAGCAATTTTAGTTCCTGACTCCTTGACCCCCGCCCTAAAGCCTATCCCTGTAACCCTATAGGCTAAGTTACTTAAGCCCTTACTATTGGTCAAATCTGGATCCTCCTGAACCCTATAAAAGGGGCATATCTTAGCCCATTCTTTAGAAGAAGAGCTGACCCGGGACCCCTTCGCAGGTCTCCTCAATAAAATCACTGCTGCAGAACCTCCGAGCCTCTCCTTCTGCTCTCTCTCCGTCTGCTGCAGCCTAAGCCCGGGCAGACTTACCTAGCAAGCAAGAGCTGAAATCCTAAAGAGCTTGCAATCACTATCACTACCAGCTTGCAAAGGGAGTTTAGCCCGCGGCACTGGCCTGAGCGAAGCCGGCATCTCGGGTACCCTGTTCCCCTGGGGACTGGGCTCCTGATAATAATAAGGCCATAACAGAGGCTTTTACTATTAAAAGTTGCCACGGTCCTTTCATGGCTGCAGCCAGAGTCCATTGTGGATGGTAGGGCAGCAGCAGGTAGATGGGACTCTGTGGGTGAACACGTAAGAGATCTTTCAGTCTTTCCAGGAAGGAAAAATCTCTCTGCCTCCAGGTCCCTGCTTCCCCTGAGGTGTGGTGGCTTCTTTTCCATGCACAGTGAATGCTGAGGGAATGGCCTGCCCTGCCATCCCATATATCTGGTGAATAACAGCAGATGCTGATCTTGGGAGTCTCTGTGAGAACACTGGGCAGAGTCAGGGCACTGGATGTCCTATGATGATCCTGACCATCACACTGTTAGTGCAACCCCCAAAACATGTTTAGGCTGTGCCAACTCGCAGACAAAGCCTGACTCCAGCTCATGGATGTCTTTATCCAGAGAGGTGGTTCCAGGAGATGTGAAGAGGCGGAAGAGGAGGGTAGCTCTAGGGACATTAACCACACTGTACCACTTGCCTTGAAAATGGCCCCATTTTAGCTCTTAGGATTGACCGAGCCCCCTAATTGCTAGTGACAGAGGGCCAGGATATGTGTAGAAATATTGGTAGAAAGATCACAAGGGAAGGCAAATGAGCTTCATCCCTGACTCGGCCAGCCAGGCTAGGTCACCCAATGGCATTAAATTTCTCAAAAAGAGAAGTAATGGCTTTTAAATGATGCTTCCGACAGTAATTCCTCTTTTGCCTTCTACAAGGAAATATTCGGGGCAGCTGGTGGTGTAGTTCCATCTACCAGGAAGCAACAAGTCAGGCTCACTGTCAGTCACAGATGGTGTAATTAATTCTTCTAGGTAGTGTAATTAGTCCGTCCTATCAGCTACGTATTTTCTCAGTCAAAATTATGCTAAAGCTAATAATACATAAAACACAGAAAACAAAAAGAAACCCAAAAAAAGAGGGAAGCGATAATGGGAGGAGAAGGGATTAGCACAAAATTTACCAGTGTATAATTTTTTCTTGTTGTACATTTCCTCTTCCCTTCAGCTTCAAACACAATTCAGAACAACTGGTGAATGTAGCAAGCAGAATGAATACAAATTGGCTTACTTTAAATAGCAGCATGTAGGACTTAGCCAAAGTCTGCTTTCAGATGCTGAGGCGAGATAAGGCACAGATCCTGCAACTAACTCTGGGCAGGCATTGTGTCAGGGCTGAGCTCCTGCACTGCGCTCTGCCCCAGAGCCTGGGGGTTGGGAAGGCAGCGTGGCTGCTGCCCATGTGTGCTCCTCTTTGACTGGGGTCCCAGCAGGGCAGAGCTGATGGCAGGACTGTGTGGAAACCTGGCAATAACTCTCCTGCAACACAGTATGGGGTGCATTGGCTGTCTCTGCTTCTGAGCATAGAAGCAGTGGTCACAGATTTGGAAATTGGTCCCCAAAGCAGGGAAGGGTGAGTTACCTGGGACAGTACCCATAGGAGAGGTATCATGTCCTTGCATGAGTAGGGGAACTGTAGGTCAGAAGACCCTCTAGGACTTGATTCCTTTCTAGCTCAGATGCTAGTGCAGAACAGTTCTCTCAGATCCCCAAAATGTAGCTGCTGGGGTAATTTCCTTGTGTCTCAGATTTGAGAGTTGATCCTAGAGAGAGGAAAACCAAAAACTGCTAGGTGAAACCTTCCTCCACCATGACATGAATTGTTTGCCAAGAGATTAGGCAGGCATGGGGAGGAGGTGATAACTGGGCTGAGCTAACTGGAAAAGGGGCCTGTGTGGCTCTGCAATGAGCTCTGCTGTTGTTGTGTCACTGACTCCCTCTGAGGTGTTTTGGCTCCCCAGCTTGCCCAAAGCATCCCATGGACTTGCAGTACCCAGAAGGGGAGAGGATGGGAGGATGATTGTGAGGGGGGACAAGGATGGTGTAGTCCAGCTGGGGAGGACTTCTTGGTGAGCAGGACATGTTTGGCTCTCTGTAGTGGGAAGGAGGGCAGTGAATGATTTTGCAAAGAAAACTGGTGCTGAGAACATGAAGCTATTTTGGGCAAATAAGAATATTAAAAGCAGACTGCACAAGTCACTCTCAGTAATGAGAGAATTCTGAGCATGGTCAATCTCTGTAATCACTTCTGTGTGAGCTCTCCAGAGCTGGGCAAGTTCACAAAGGTGCTGTGTGGCTCCAGCACAGAGACCGGCACATGCTGCCGTGGAGCATCCTGTGCTCCAGACATGAAGTGGCCCCATGAGCCCCCTGCCCCGTGGTGCCTCAGCCTTGCTGCTGAGTGACCCCACAGCAAAAGGAGAGGGGGAGCTGGCTGAGTCCCTGTGAGCGCAGAGAGCCTGTTTCCCTGGAGATAGAGCTATCTCTTTCTAAGAGTGGATTTAGCCCAGATGGGAAAAAATTGCTGAGCGGGAACAAAGTCCTTTTTTTAGAGCTTGAGGAGGCACAGCCTTCCCTAGTGCTGACCCTCAAGTCTCTGAGAGCACCCTCTCCTCTGGGAAGAGGTGGTGAAGCAGCCTGGCTATTCTCCCTGATCCTAAGCCTGCCACAGCAGGAAGAACTGCTGCATGGTGTGTGCTGGGGGAGGGTACAGGGCTCTTGCCCTGAATGGGGCCCATCCCCTGGGCAGCTCTTGGCTTCATGCCTTCCAACCCTACCACTGGCTTCAGTTCAACCATCTGAAAGTCAGCTAGGGTAGTGCTTACTTGCCATTCCTCAGTGGGCACAGTGAGAACTGCCTCATGGCTACCCCTTGACAGAGCACTTTGTGCTGCCTGGTGAGAAGCATATTCAGGGTAAGCTCATGCACTGCAAATTACAAAGCCTTTGGTCATAGAGGAGCTGGCGCAGAGCTTTTGACATGCAGATCAAAGCACAGGAGCCCACAGACCTGCAGTGTGGCTCAAGAGGGAGCTGGATGTGTCCCTCACTCCATGAGGGGTGTCCATGCCAGGAAGGCTTAAGTGAAGAAGGGACTCTGCTACCCATGAACTTTGTCCTTTAGAAGCTGAAATAGCTTCAGGCACTGCATCTTTCTCTTAATCTCCCTGACAATTTAGTTTCTGTCTTTCTCATCTCATTTTGCTTCAACATCTCTCCTAACACCCCCCCATCCATCCGTCTGTCTTGTTGCTAGGTGAAAAACTTGGAGCAGCAGCCATGGAAGCTGACTCATGGCCCTGACATGGGAAACTGAGTATTGTGAGCTGCTGCCGAGCCCCACTCTCTGGGGGGCTGCAGCTGCTGTGTGCACTGCAATGGGTGGGAACCCCCACCCATTGACTCTGGCTGCACCCTGGCCTGGGGATGCCCTTAGCCTCAGCCTTGCTCTGAGCCTGAGCTGTGCAGTGAGCAGCACAGCTTTGATAAATCTAGTTGTGTTTCCTGGACTGACCTTGGACTTGATTTGTGGTTGTAAGGTGACTGCTGTACTGGCTTTGCTAAGGTGCTGTGCCTGTGTTGGTGATGGTGTGGTCCTGCATTGCCCAGCTTTTCTTGCTTTTCTTGTGGAGCAGCCTGCCCCTTCTGCACCCTGAGAACCTAAAGGGTCTCGTATCAGGAATCACCCCCAAATGCGGCACTTTCCTCTTCTCCATCACAAATGCTTTTCAAGGCATTCTTAAAAAGACCACTGGTACTTTTTTGGCTTTCCTTATGCCACTGCAAGAGCGTTCAAAGTGTGGCTATAATGAAATGGCTGCTTTGCTTCTTCCTGGAGACCAAAAACTCAATATAGCTCTGAGCCTTGTGCTAATTTTCTGTCAGTTTTGATCTTGCTAATTCTGGGTTGCCATACTCTGGAAACCTGGAAACCTTCTGCAGCAACAAGGATGATGTTTCCACCTTGGACCATGTTTCTCCTACAACAGGGTGGTGCAAGGCAGTGAATAAAAGGGACCAGAAAGAGATGGGACTTGGGCGCTGTGATGCTAATGTTTCCTAGAGAAATATACAAGGTGGAATGTGAAGGGGTCATGGCCAGTAAAAATGGTATTTAAAACTCTTTGGATTTTTCTTCAGAGTTGAAATTATGCAGCAATTTATAGTGTCCAGGATGATCTTTGGTCACATGGTTAAAGAAGACCTGATATTCTATTAGCTTAGCACGGCAATATTTCTTTTTGGTACATAATGACAAGCATTTAGGGTGCTGTATCTGTTCAGGTTTCACAGATCTCTGGAAGGCTGGTGTGACAACTTAACCACCAGCTCTGGAGCTGTCAGCCTGACTTACACAGGGGCAGGGGAGGGACATATAGCTCTCCATTATAGCTTTCCACTCCTGCTTCTGATCTCATCTGAGTACTAAGAGTACTTCAAATTCCTACTCTTAAATCTTCCTGGAGTGCAAGACCAAAGGCTTGATTTGGAGGCAGGTTAATTTAGCAGAATAATTACTGTTCTTGGTATCATGAGAGGAGACAAAGATTTATCTGTGTAATTTTGGGGTTTTGTCATGACTACTCATTGCACAGGATAGGAGCTCATTACATGCTGTTGAAGCAGCCTGGGCAGAACTTGGGGAGATTTGCATGAAGATCAAAGAATCGCCTGTTTTAGGGTTTTGTCCCATTCTGGGAAGAACAGTGCTAACATAACGAGCGTATATTGGCTCACACTGCATAGTGACTGGGAGAGAGCACTGAGAGTAAGACCAAAGAGGAGGTTGATGGAGGGAGGAAGGGCAGTCCACTGTCAGCATAGCTAGAGATCTCCACTTGGATGTGTTGCACTGCATGCTCTCTTCTTTCCCTTGTGCAGTTCTCCTACTGGGATCTGTGGTGTGCCCTCATACATGGACTATGGCTTTGAAAATGGACCAGACCTTTACTGTAGGTCAGCTCTGTAAATGAGAACAGGATTTGTTCCTTGCTCTGAAAAAGGACTTTAATTTGGCTCTTCTACGAGGTGCAGTATCGGGCTGTATTACATTTTACATAATAAAATGAATTCTGTTTCTTCTCTTACTTATGTGTACAGTATGCTGCTTGAAATAGTAGATATTTTTAATGTTTCAATAGCTTTTTATTAAAGGAAAATGGAAATGGAAACCACATTTCTTAAATGAATTTTATCTCAATAGCAGTTCCAGCGATCCAGATCTGTGTCAGTGCCAGTTTATTGCAGTCTATTTTCTCCTCAGTGAGCATCTGTTTAACAGTTCAATGCAGATACAGACAGATAGGAACATTCTAGCATGCACCTAACTCCACCCTGGGGCATGGTAGGAGTTACTTATGGTACTAATTCATCTTTTTAAAGCAAAAATATTTTGGTCAAGCAAGGAGTTTTGCCCACTGAACAGGTTAAAATTGTCTTGGAATAACAGAAAACGAGGATTGTGTGCTCTCCCTCCCACTGTTTTCTTAACTTATTTTTCCCTAGAAGCATTATTTAAGCAAGCTGTTGCATAAAATTTATATTAATCTTTGTATGCTTTACCCTGATCTACATATCATTAATTGGTCTTGTGTTGTAATGTAACCTAACTGCTATGACCTATTATGACAAGTTGCAGAGCAGAAAGCCATGAAGCTCCCCCAACTCGTGTTTTTGCCCTTCCTCTTTCTCTCCACTGACTAGAGGATTAAGTAATTTTTTAATCTTTATGCACTCTCAGGTCAAGAAATGGATCTTATTATCAGGTCGAAAATAAGTACAAGATTGAAAGCAAAGTGTTCTTGTCTGTGTTTATGGGATTGTTTAAGAAATACCATTTTGGTTAAGGAGAGCATAGAAACAGATATAATTATCCATGCTATCTAGACTGAGAAGAGTGCTGCGAGGGAGGAGGAGGAGGAGGAGGAGGATAGCTTCCTGCTCCAGTAAAGGCAGGGCAGTTTCCCACAGTGGAAGGACTGTCCTCGCTGCTTAGCAGTGCCCAGTCAGTCACAGAGTCATGGAGCAAAATGAGGGCAAGGTTCTTTGAACAATAAAGCATGAAACAAGAGTCTTCTGTTCTTACCTTTATGCTCCTTTAAGAAATAAACTTTTTGAAATGCTTCTCTATCAACAGGCTTTGTTGGAGCAGTGATCCTGGAAAGGAAGGATCTGATTGTAAGGGTCCTGCTGCAGGGTTGGGACGTTGCTGAGGGGCCCTCCTCAGTCACTGAGCTCAGTCCCACCACTCTGAGGGGCCCTGAATCATACAGGCACACAGGTGGGTACTTGCTGATGGTGATGCCGGTTTTGGCATGCCTGTGCATGACTACACCACCTCTAGGGGTGCTTGCAGAGCTGGAGCCTGATGGGGGAACAGGGATGTGTCCAGAGCAAATGGACCCCTTTGCTATCAGACAAACAAGGAGTGTTTTGCCAAATAAATAGTTCAGACTTCCAACTGGGAAAACAGACAGTGAATTATATCTGCTTCAGATAGAAGGTTCAAAGTAATTTTCGGGATTCCTACTGCTGTGTCACGATCTCATCTCAGTGAAGGGAGCTGTCTCCCATGAGAGGCATTGCAGGGACACAGCATGATACCTGCCAGCAGAAGGTCTGGCTATGGGAGCTGCATGATGTGGCAGGGCAAAATCACATGGGTGGCTTTGGGGCAGTACTAAGAGCAGCCAGACCAAGGTTTTCTGCTGTGACTTAGTTTTGCTTTTTTCCCTCTTAAGCCTTATCTTACTTTGTAATTTTTGCTCTTTATACTTGTCACAGCAGAAAGAAGCAACAGAGACTTCATTCAGCTTTGTCTCTTCCTGTCCAACAAGTGAGATACCTATGCCACTGCAGCCCTGACCTGTGGAGGGATAGAATGTAAGAGAATAGTGCAGAAAGTAATCTCACCTCTGAGGAGTTGCAGCTGTACTAATTACCAATTAGGAGCAGGCCTGCCCTTAATAGGCCACAGCTGTGTCCAATAAGAAGAAGAGTGGGTTAGCTACAAAAGAGTGGGTTAGCTGGTTGAGGGGAGAGTTGGAGTTTGTTGGCTGTGCTGTGAAAAAGGAGTCAGTGCTGTGAGGAGCTGCCCATGAGAAATCACCAAGAACGTATGGAACTTTGCAATAAGGTGACAGCACTGACCTTGGGGGGGTCCTTTGAAGTCACTGTTCTCTGGCTTCTGATGGAGCATTGCCTTAGCATTGCCCCCACTGCTGGCTGTGGCTTTAGGCACACAAGAGACCTGGAAAGGCTGCCACCCCCTTCTGTGCCAAAGGTGTGGTACAGCTGTCTGCAAGAGCAATTAGGCTAGAAATCCCTCTGGATAGGAGAAGCACTGGTGAAGATGGAGTAGGGTCCTCATAGATGAGGAGGGACCCTTAGGGCATGTGTTTTGAGCATCGTGATTCCTCAGCGAATTGGAGGCTGGTTCTCCTCAGTGTGCTACAAAAAGCTTTGAGGAGAAAAAACAGTTTCATCTGCAGAGGCTTTAGATAGCACTCACCCCACACTGACTTGTAGTGGGAGACTGATGTAGGGAGAGGCTCCCATGGGAGGTGTGTTGAAACCCAGCCTCCAAGCATCGCTGGCTGCAACTCCCACTTTAGCTCCTCGTGTCCCTGTGACCTTGGTTTGGCACAGAGTGAATACAAAGTGAGGAGCAGCTTAGTGCTCAGAAGTGTAGCTAGCTAACTACAGCTGTCTTAGATCACCCTTCTGCAAGATCTACAGATTGCAAGGCAGGAATGGGGGTGGGGGGAGAGGATTTAGTCAGCCGATGAGCCTGGCTTCTATGTCTCTTTTAAGAAAGCGGATTTATTGGTATTAAACATGTCTCCCTTAATGTGGGTGATTTAAAATGGAAATTGCCTTTGAAAGGGGATTTCCTATTAACTAGCTGAGAAAGAAAAATAGGATAATACCATCATCCCTATACAGGGTCCATAGATGAGATGCTGGAACAGAATTATTTGGTTAACTGCTGCTTCTTCAGAAATTATAGCTTCTCTGTAAGAGCAAGACTTGCTCAGATTCCTCCATGAGGAATGGTTGTATAGATGCTTCCATAAAGTTATTTTTATGGGAAAAGCAGTGATTTTACTGAGTCCTTTGGGCTTCGGGTAAGAACACAATAAATACTGGTTCTGAGGGCAGGTTCAGGAGTGTGTCCAGCTCTTGCAAGTGTTATATTTGGGGCCAGATGGAGACAGACACTAGAAGAGTGGACTGAGTATTCACTTTCGTTACCATGCCATTAATGCCAATTAAAGCTTGGATTAGTTAATGATTTTAGTAAGAAAAATAAAGCCTTGTCTATACCCAAATTTGCGCTAGTTTAGTTCAGGTTGGCCCAGTTATCAATTTAATTAAGTCTATGCAGCCTCTTTATGTGGGAGGATTGATTTACTTAATCTGAACCCTTTTCAGTTAGCTTTGGTTAAAATACATCTTTACAAGGGCATGGCTGTACAGCCAATGGAGATGGAGGTGGATATATGTAACCTAGGTCTGGACAGACCAAATCCAGAATTCCTATCAGCAAACTAGTGCACCTGGGCTGATTAATGGTATCATTATATGCCACAATTAGGATTTTCTAATGTCAGTGTACTGTACCATGGAGCAGTGTAGACATGCCCTGTCAAAGCTAACAATCATTTTGGAAACCAACATCCTTCTCTAAGTCTCTCAGGATGAAAGGCAATGTGCATTGGAAGTGGTCACTATGTCTTCTCTGCCTAGATGGTCAACTTGGAGCAAACCATGGAGGTGATCCCAGCCCCTAATGGTGATACATCTGGTGAAAACAGTGTGCCCTTGAGCTATTGGGCCACCCTCATATGGCCACACATCCTAGGCTCATGGTGCCAGCACGTGAGCCTCTGAGCTCAGCCTTCTCCTGGGGTGACTTCTGAGATGGCCCAAAACAGCCTGGGGAGCCTCTTTCTCAGCTGTGCTGAGTGAAGACAGCAGCTGGCTCATCCTGAAATCTCCACCCCCTCTAAACTCAGCAGATTGCAGGCAGTAGGACCAAGCCTTCAATTTTTCCTAAGTGCCATGAGTGCCTTCCAAGAGTTTAGTGTCTCTCATTTGCTCACAGTATCTGCTTAAAAACTCCAGGAGAACAAAGCAGAGAAATGACCTTCTGCCTCCATCTCCTTTGTACAGGAAGTTATGTGATTGTGAGACAAGGGATTTGGTGTTTGGGATCCACTAGTGCTGGTCCCAGGAGGTGCTGTGACTGGCACCTGAAGAAAAGCAGAAAGACAGATTAAAGAGCAGCAATTAGTCACTTCTGGAACTTGCTGCTGCTGTGTTTGTCTCCTGCCATTGTGGTTTACAGACCCTAGGGAATTTGTTCCAAAACTGGCCTGCTGGGGTCTACCTGCCCTGTGGCTCTGGTGGCTGGCTGAACCACCATCCTCCCCACGATGATCGTGTCATTGCATCTGCTGAAGGCTTGCAAGGACAAAGTGTGTTTCCAAAGGCAGATGAAAACATTTTGCTTCATTTGAAAGACTGGGGTGAGCTTGGAGGAAATACTCCGTGTGTTGCAACAGTCCTGTGGAGAGGAAGGAGGGCTGAAGGCAGGTAGTGGGCACTTGAATAATTTGTCTTGGTCTGTTGAGAGGGAGCTGACCTTTAGTATGTTGCATAGAATGATAACTTAGGTTGGAAATGGCAGGAGTGCAGGGGTGATGCTGTTGGTTGATGAGGGAAGAGGATGGAACTGAGCTGTGGCTGGATGAAAGAGACGCTAAGAGACAAAATGGTGTCAGGCCTGTAAGCTTTGGAGTGGGTTTGCAGCAGGTTGCTGCCATCTGCCATGGTTGGTTGCTTGGAGGATTCATGTTGCTTGGCAACCCTGTTGTCACCATTCAGATGCAATATCCAAGGAGGGGACACTTTGAATACTCACTGGGAGGAGAAGGGGGAGCTGGGGGACAAGGGTGGGTACAATAACTGTGGGTGGAGATAGGGAGTTGGTGAGCATCTTGGTGGTGTACAGGGATATGGGCAGTGCGGGTGACAAGGAGGATGGGCAGCCTGTCTCGGTACCAACTAGGGTTTTGAACAGAGACACGGAACATGAGTGTGTGGGGATTGTGAAGGCATGCTGGTCTGTCCAGCCAACATGGTCCTTCTCAGAATTTTGGGCTCAAAGACCCTGTGGAGCATACTTCCATGCTTCTGCAGGAATTGACTGAGGACAGGAAGGCAGTGGGACAGATTGCCCAGAGGGCCTGTGCAGTCTTTGTCCCTGGATATTTTCAAGACTCATCTGGTTAAAGACCTAAGCAACTGGTTCTGGTCTCCCAAGTGACCCTGTTTTGAGCAGGAGATTGGACTAGAGCCTCCTGAGGCCCTTCCCAGCCTGAACTATCCTGTGATCCTATGGCTGCCTCGTTGGTGAGGGGGGGCTGCTGTTACTTTGTGCTGTAAGGTGCCCACAGACTTCAAGCCAAGCACCTGAAGTTCTAGAGCACCTCTGCAGTTCCCAACCTGTGCAGCCACTAAGAGAAACTTGGAAACAAAAATGTAGTTATATGTAGTTAATAACAAAACCTGTTGCTCCTATTCACCCCCTCGAAGGAGATTACACTTTCATTACAGCACACAGAGGCACCAAGCAGAACTCTGTCAAGCTTCAGAAGAAAGAAGAGATTTTTAAGGAGACAGTCCTTTCTGATGAAAACACTGAAAGTGATCTTTTGAGCAGTAACTTCAGGGGACATTTATCATCTGTACCTATGCAAGATTCTTGCTATCTTACAGTTTGGGGCCTATTATTACAGCCTGTGACATTGAGACCTGTGAGATTATGTGATTAGGTATTTCAGTCCTATGCAGTAGAGCTACTGGTAGAGAAGAATAATGCAGATCCTGGTGACAGTTTGGGAGGATGGGGCTGTTATCAGCCTAGTATTGTTCTTCTGGGTCCCAGGAAGTTAGCCAGTATCTCATCATGATGATCTCATTGTGATCTCATCATGCTGTTTCCATTAAGCAAAGAAACCATACAACTTGGTTTTTTTTGGTTTTTTTTTGGTGAGCTGGTTTATTTACAGCTAAGAACTTGTTTCCTATATTACTGTAGAAGCAGATGATCATAACCAGTTTCCCTACTCATTTTCTTACCAGTCAGGAGATACCTGACTCTACTCCATGTCAGCACCATGTTCCAGTGCACCAGTACCTCTTGGGTAAGCTGTTCCTTCAGATCACTGGGTTTTGAAACAGTGCTATCCTGTGTGGTGGAGATCTGCTCAATACCAGCCTATCCCCAGCATCAGGTGACCAGAACTGTCCACTTATGTCTGGTGCCCTCTACCAAGTATGACCATTTCAGATGGGGATTCCTGCAGCCACTTGCACAGTGCTCCTCACTTCTTCCTTGAAGATTTACATGTTTGGAATAATGACAGTTGAAGTCAGACTTCTCTGCAGCTGTTATGGTGCCCTGGTCTTTTTTTTAGTATTCTCAGAAAGGAAAATTTCTCAGTTTGCATTTTTAGGGGATAAAGGCTGAGGGAGACAGTGGGAATCGCCTGAGGAATAGGGAAGAGTTTGAACTCAGCTGTTAACTTTACCTGGATGCCTGCACCCAGCCCCAATCATCTTATCCTATTGCATGTTTTTTTTTAGGGGTCCTATGATGTGGGATCCTTTTCTTCTGGTGGGCACCTGGTCTGGTACCAAGGCCTTTTCCAGAATCCTGTCTATTGTCAACTCTGGGACGCAGTATATCTGGGCAGAGAGAAAAAGCAGTTCTGCCCCCCTTGTTTTTTTTGAGGCACTATTTAGATCTTATTTTTCCCCAGCTGCAAGTGACTGACCCTGATTCCTGCTTCTGTGCTGTAGACCATCAGTTTTGGGAGGCAAGGACCAACGCTCCACAGGTTTGTGATGTTCTCTGCCTCTGCTAAGGCCAGCAGCAGCAGGTACAGGTGTGTGTATACATGTGAAGATCTTCTGAGTTGCTGTGCCATGAATTTGCATACATCCAAGAATGCCAGCAGGCAGCCTTTAAGGCCAGGGGTGCAGAGGGACAGCTGTCAGCTTCTGTCCATGGGCAGCACCCTCAGGTCATCACTGAGGCTGTCACAGAAGGGGGAAGCACTGTCACGGTGCTCACTTTTTATCCCATCTTGATGTGTGCCATGTTACTGCACGCCTTGTAGTGTCCCAAAGGGAGTACTAACAGTTTTAGTCAAACAGATTCTCCAGTTGCTGGGCCCATGGCTCTACAAATTGTCAGGCTGAGGCGTGTCATGGTTTGACACTAGCACAATGCCAGTGCCCCCATGAAAACACACTTTCCCTAGTGTCTGCTGCGAGATGTGACCAGGAATAAGCAAAACAGGTTCCTACTTAGGAATAGAAGAAAAAAAAGTTTATTATCTAAACTACAAGAGAAAAGGACACACACACACATGGAAAATGAAAACGTCACAAAAGCATTTCTTCCTCCCCCCACCGCATTTCCAATACAATACATCTCCCAAATTCCCAGCTCTCAATCTATCACCAAAACCTTCAAATAATCAATCAATCTTCAGTTCATCAAAAAGAGAAGAGTCCTTCTTGTACCATGGTGATTCCCTTCCTTTCCTGTCCAGTGCTCTCACCACTAAACATGGACCAGGGCTGCTTCCAGGGTTGTCCTTTTTAAGGATGCTTTGTCCAGTTCCAAAAAGGGCACAGTCTCACCTTTGGGACACCTGTCCCCCCCATATTTTCTACCCCCTGGGGCTGAGGGGTCTCCACCCTGAACCCTCTTGGTTCTGAGACATTGCCCCCCTGGATGCAGTGTCTGTATCACAAGGAAGCATGGTTCTGTCCATGGCTATACAAAAAGAGTCCAGCAACAAGCTACTCCTCATTTTTCCCACCTAGGGTTCTTCTCTGCTCTTCCAGCCTCACTCACTGCTCACTTGATCACTTGATCACAGCATTTCCTCTTTATCCTCCACTCCATCTCTGCCCAGGAAAGGTCAATGCTCTGCAAGGTTTTCATCATCCAGAAAGGGTTAAAAGCTCCTGCCAGCGGCCAGGCTCCCTCTCTGCTGCACCCCCCTTCCCCCTCCTTCTCCACAGGCTGATATCCACTTCAAGGCCACAGTCCCAAGCACCGAGCGCCGGCTTTCTCTCTCCCGGGGTGGGGGGGGCTGCCCAATACCTCTCGGCATCTCTCTCTGGGGGGGGGGCTGCCCTTCCCGCCAGAAATCAAAGAGGCCCTCTCCCACAAGAGCTCTGCTTTTAACCCCTGTGTTCTCAGAGGCGTATCCAATACCTCAGTGGCCAAAGCAGGTGCCAATTTCAGAATCTGAACACCTATTGGCCTCTGGCCTGACCACAGCATATCCCAGAAATCCTACTTCCTGTAAAACCACGACGAGGTGGTAGCTCACCAAATGAAGAAAAAGGAGTACTATGCCATCATAACATAGGGAGTAATGAATGGTTGAATAGGATGACCTTCTCTATGGGCATTAACGCAGGCAATGTTGGCTGTGTGTTGGATGCCTACATAGTCAGTAGTTCTTGTTGTCATCATGGTCAGGTGAGGCATTTTTCTGCCTGTGGACAGTAACTTTTCTAGCACATAGCCATCAACCTGCATTCCAAATGATGCAGCTTATCCTAATTCTTGCATCTCTTTCTGGCTGTTTCTGGCCATTATGGGCATTGCACTATGCCTTCAGGTCCTGTTGACCTGTCATAATGTGCATGTTCGTTCAGTCACCTGTAGCAGCATCCCGGGCTTTGCTGACATTTCTGTACCCTATTCTGGACACCACAAGACAGTGAGGCCAGCAAGGAGCCATTTCATCAACACTGGATTTACTGAAGTCAAACCTACCTTTGCTCAGCTCAGCCACATCACCAGTATTGGGTGACTCCTGAGTTGGCAGGCACCCACGGGGACCATCAAGTCCAACTCCTGGCCCTGCACAGGACACCCCAAGAGTCACACCATCTGCCTGAGAGTATTACCCAAATGCTTCTTGAGTTCTGTCAGCCTTGGTGCTGTGACCACTTCCCTGGGGAGCCTGTTCCAGTGCCCAGTCACCCTCTGAGTGAGAAACAGTTTCCTAATATGACACTAAATGACCACTGACATAAAGTCATAGTTTTGCCAAATACTGATCTCTTCATTACTCTCTCCCAGCATCTCTCTTCTCTCTGCATCCCCTGAGCTGCCACAAGGAACAATATATCTGAGACAGAGACCCTCTCTAATGTTTTTGAAGATGAAAATGTCTGGGAAAAGTGGAATTAGTGATACCCCTCTTCCCTGTGCTTTTACTTCATTAGGTTGTGAACTGTCCCTTTGTCTGTGACACTGAGACAGTGCTCTCTGCAGAGGCTGGGCTACAACAAAAAACCTGTTAGGCAAAAGATGGGGGCCTAAGAAACTTGAGTCAAGCAGGAGACACTAGTCAGTTGATGACAAAAAATGTACAACTCCTTCAGCATGAAAACACATGGCTGTCCTTGGCCTAGGATAAGAACATGACCAACAAGGGCACAACAGGCTGCAGGTTCCCTCTTTGTCAGCATGAGAAAGCCTGGTAGCATCAAGCCCAGGGTTCTGACTCTTGACTGGCACATGGGCTGGAGCAGAGATGTCCAGCTGCATTTTTGCCAGGGGAACAAGCCATATCTCCACAGGAGTTTAATGTACTTGCACTTAAAGGGCACAACAAATGACAAATGGCCTTGTTGTAAACCCACAGAATACAGTCACAGATTTCCCTCTACTCAGGCAAACCTATCTAGAAGGGCCAGAGGAAGCCAAGATTTTCACTGTGAGCTGCTTTAAGCTGTCCTTCTCATAAATGTTGCCTTGCTGTGATGCCCAGCCTCCGTCCTTGGGCTGGGAAAGTTGCCAGGGTGTGGCCAAAGCTCTAGGTGGACATTTTCTCAAGATGACGAGGGAAGAGGGACAGAACATTGTGTGCTTTTCTGAATTTGGTGCTTAATAAAGAGTGAGGAAAAGGCCTAGCTCATTCACAGCAAGGGTCCATATTTTTCATTTTCCCACTGCCAGGGCATAGAAACACAATCAACACTCGCATCCTGGAAGTAACATGACAGGTAGAGGGCATACTTACAGACTTTCTGGAGGATGGAATCTGGTCAGCTGAAGATAACCCTGGCTCTGAGCTCTTAATCACCGTGAAGGTGAAAGAGAGCTTATATTTGAGTAAGGCCTGGTCTTGGGATCAGGTTTACAGCTGATGTATGGAAAAAAAAAACAAACAAAGAGAAAAACGTCAGAGCGTGAGACATTTAGTGGGTAGTGCATGTCATTAAAATGCTGAGGTTTGAGTTTGGGTCAGACCTAACATGAGAGCAAAAATGGGCTGCTGGGCTTCAAAGCTGTTGAGACAAATGCCTCCATTTAAATTTGATGGTAGATTAAAAGATGCAGCTGAAGTGTACTAGAGGTCTTTTGCTTATTGCCTCTTCCTAGATGTCTAAGTAAAGGAGAAAAGAAGGTGGCAGTTTTCTTTAGAATATAGAGTAATCTGACAGAAATCTTAATGTTTCTTCCAGCCACAGGGCTGAATTATTGAGTCAGCTGGCTCACTTGGAAACAGCTCAAGCAAAAGAAATCTATCTCCATTTGCATAAAGTAATTTGCCAAGGGTAGGTCTTATTTTATCAGGAAGGTGTGGTGGTGGTGGAGCAGCAGGATAACCTCAGTTGCTGTAGGTAGATATTCTCTCCCAGGACTGTGACTATTCAGGCTTAACACATGCTTTTCCATCTTTTGAATTAATGAGACTACTAAATAAATGGGCAGAGGAGCAGGTGACCCTAATGCTGCTGGCTCTCAATTGACCATGGACAGATTTTCAGAGCTACTTTTAAGCTCTTTAGCATCTCTCTTCTGTTTGTCCCTGGGCAAAGAGCTATCCTGGGGGATCACAGCTGCATGCTAACAGAACTAATTTTTCAATTTAAAGTGTGTCTAAAGAAAACATTTGTATTAAATTAGATGGTCAATGCAAATGTGCAATAAATGCTGTAGTGACCACCTAACTCAAACCCAGTGAGAACATTTCCAGCTCACAGGCTCTTGGCTTGCTGGTGAAATCATTCATGTTTCTGTTTCAAGGAAGGCTTTCAGGCCCATATTTCTGTGTTAGAAAAGTGATCTGCTTTTCTAACATCATGCTGGTCCTTTCTCAGAATCCTTGACAGTATAAATAATATTTTCCTTCTCTACCATTTCTTCCCCTGCACCCTCTTGGTGAGTGTTTTGTAATACCATCTGCTTCACCTGAAGGAGAAATGAGATGAACAGGGAGACTCAGTGCTGTTATCAACCCCAAACTTTTCCTGAACAAAAGCAGAGGCTGTTAAGATGTCGTGAACTAAGGGATTTTCAGAACTGTGCTGACAGGGAGCCCAGCTGGTGACAATAACCAGCCTGGTTGTGCCACAGTGACATTAAAGTGAATCCCTCTGTTGGATATACCCTCTCCCTATGTTCTTGTGTGTAATAAATGATATCAAAAGTTCTGACAGAGCTTGGCAGGTGAAGGAGGGCATAGGAGGTGGGTGAGGTTTTGTCTTTGCTTTGTGTACATTGTTTCCCTGTGTAAAGGATTGGAAGGAATCTATGGAGAAAAGATAAGGACCCATGTGTTTGGGAGGAAAATAGTAGTGATGCTTTGGTGACAGTATTTTTATGCCATAAGGTGTTTAAACAAAAAATGCATCCTTTAGGAGAAAACCAAATATTTGTGGACACTGCTGCTGTTAGATTTGGCCTCAGTGGTGACACATGCATTTTTAAGAGTGAAGGATTTATTTTTTTACCTGCAGTAACTTAATGTTCCAAGTGAGTTTATAATAGCCTTGATTAACTGGTACCATTTAGTTTGAGTGAAATATCAGCTCTGATGTCTCTCTGTACTCTTTTTTGCTCCAGACACTTTTATCAGTCTTGGAGCTATTTAACTTTACTAATTCTTTTCATCGGAAGTGGTACATGTTTTAGCAATGTCCCAGTGAACAACCATTAAGGATTTGAAGCTGCGTATGTGAAGCTGAGGTATTCTGGGTAATGTTAAGAAATCTGTGGAATGGCAAGTAAAAAGCTAGAAATGTCCTATTGTTTTGTCTAGAGGCCATTGATATGGAGTAGGGCTTCCTAGCCACTTCACTAGCATGTAGGCCTTCTGGGTAAGGAAAATAAATGTGCTTATTTATGACAGCACCAATACTGTAGAACTTTGACCCAACTGTAACACACAGAGCAAAGAAGTGGCATGTTATTAACTATTCTATTATCTACAACAAAGCAAGTTAAAAGGTGAAAGCCAGGGAACTTAACTGACTGAAAACTTATTGCCCTGTATTTCTGTAGTGGGCAGTTTCCCTTTTAATACTGGGGGCTGGGAAGTTTCTTGGCATGTGACTAGTTGAGCTTTTGCCTTTATGTGGATATTGTATTAAAGATGAGACCATCTAGGTAAGGCGGATCCCTGAGGGTGCTTGCAGCAGCTCTCAGTAGCATGAGCAGTAAACTAGATAATTGGTGTGTTGGTTCTCATCCAATAATAATTTATTTCCTGGGAGCAACTTCAAAGCTTAATCCTAGAATTAAATCCCCTATTCCTCCTTGGGATTTTAATTTAGTTTTGAATGCTCTGATGGATCATCTGCTAGAACATTAAAGACAGCTTTCAGACATAAGGGTGATTTTTCTGGCTGCTGTATGCCCTGTATGGAGAATAGGTGAATGCAGGTACTTTGCTGAAGAAACTCTTCTTTAGCTTTTCATCATGATAAGCTGGCAAAAGCCACACTTATCTTTTACTGAAAGCGGTTTTTCAGTTTCCTTTAAACCGTGAAGGCAATCTGCCTAATCCATTTTGCAGCTCTTCCAGTGAAGAGAGTCATCACTTGAATCTGGAGAGAACCAGTAAGATTTTCATCAACCAGAAAGTTGATTTTAGAAAAAAACCCCAGATAATCTGTTTGTTTTGTTAGGATTTGAGCAAGATGGAGATGACTGCTAGGAGGGTTGCGGTTTCCCATTCATTCAAGTGTGTCAGGAGACTGTATCTTGTTAAGACCAGTGAGATGGGACAAAATCTCCAGCCACTGGAATGATCTTTGCACCCCAGAGGTGGAGAAGAAAGGCATCTTCCTCAGAGTGATGCAAGGCAGTGAGTGCTTCAGCCTTTCCTTTCTGCTTCTGAATGGCAGGGTAAAAGGGATGCCATCTATGGCTAATGTTTGTACCATGCTTTGATGAAATACAGTACAGCATTTGATGTTAATTACTATTTATTATTAGATAGATGTGGTGCCTTTTGATGGATAGGTTCTTCAGTCTGGGTGTGCTATAGGAAGAAGAGCCATGTATCATCTTAGAGAAGTGACAGTGTCAGTTTGAAATCCTGTCTGTAGTTCTGCAGTTCAAAAATAACACATTTCCATTTGAAAGAACAAACTCCACAGTTTCTTAGTTTAATGTGTCTGTATTTCATACATAAATGACCATCCAGGACAACCAATTTCAGTGAGCCTGACATTCCATACTCAAAATAATAAAACAAGTCTATAAAGAGACAGAGAAAGCAATTTCTCCTTTAATCTGCTTCACATTGTTTTTGATTCTGCATGACAAAAAACCAGTCTGCTAGTTGTTAGGATTTCTGGGGCAGACTGACCATGGCAGGGACAGTAGGGGATGCTGCAACTATTGCAGTGTAAAATGATGAGAGCTCAGCTAAGTGTCCTGGTATGACAGCTGAGAGAACATGCGTAACACTTCAAAGCAACTGCAGCAGTGCTCACAATTCCCTTCTGCTGGGCTGCTGGCAGGATGAGTGTCCTCCGAGAAGCAAACAAAGTGATCAGTCTCCTTGTGCCCAGCTGTCCTTGCAAAAGACTGATGAGATCTCCCCACCCAGTGGCTTCTGGCTCAATCTTGCTCTAGCATGTCTTGGTCCTGAACCATGTGCAAAAGAAAGGAAAACAGGTTTCATGCCAAAATTAAGCTAAGTCCTTCAGCCAGGTGCTTGTGCCACTGTCAGGTTTGTATGCTTGTTTCTCCATTTGCTTTCCCTTTAATTAGCTGATAAAATTTCTTCCATGCTGTTCTTCATGCATGATGACATGGAATCCTTGTTTGTGGACCTGTGTGACCAATGTTATGGTGATCTTCCAAAACTGACACAGGCCTGGTATCTGAACCCAGGAGAAGGGCATAGATGTATTCAGCCACTTTATAACCTGACTGGCTGAGTAGAGCAGGGCACAGAGCACCGTGTAAAAGCAGCTGGAGTCCTGGTTACCATGCTCTGCAGCCCATGTGCAAACACCCAAAGGAGTGCTACTGTGGAAAACCTTTTTATGGTGTGAATTATCCAGAACAATTGATCCATTTCGTTGATTATAAGAAATTGTTTTCCATAGACATGGCTTTTCTTCTACTAATGCAAGCGTGTCTATGTTTGTACAGAGGACCTATGAAGTGGCAGTCTTTTCCCTTAGCTGCAGACCCCATTTATCTAGGGCCCTGGAAATAGGCTCTGATTTTATGAAATCAGCGGGGCTCAAAGGGTCTTTGACTAAGGGTCAAAGCTACTTTAGGGTCTTTGGTCCCTGTCAATGCTGGCAGAGGCTGTTCTGTTGTGACAGAATGGCACTGCTGGATTGCATCCTCCCCAGCATCATCACAGCCACATCCAGCCCTGGTTGCTTTTGATATAAGAACTTCCATTCACATCCTTTTATCTTAGGCAGGACAAAAATAATATAGCCCTTAATTTATAGTAAACATGGACCCGTTTAAACTAAATCCCTCAATTTGTCTTACAAATAACATTTAAGTGTTTTTGAATTGAAGAGATGTTTGAAAAACCGTTTCCTATCAGAGATGCTATTTGTTTCATTTTATGCAGTTTATTCATCTTAGCTGATTGGAGGAAAAAGAAAAGCCTACCCAAGCTAGTGAGAGTAAACCCTGCCACAGTACTGTGCTGCTGTAGATTTTGCAACATTTTTTGTTTGCAGCCAGCCTCCACACACATTATTTACAATAACTATTACATCTTAATATAAAAATAATTTGGGGGTTAGATGCTTTGCAAAATCTTGAGAAGATAATTCTGAAGCAATTGGCATTTTTATGTGCCTGATTTCAAACTTGTAATCGAGCCTGATTTCTTTGATCAAGGGGAATGTACCCATTTTGTCTGAAAAAAATTGTTGAACTGGACACTCAGGGCCCTAATCACTATAGAGAACTTAGCACTTAAATATGATTTATTTAAGAAGGAATTATACATATGTATTATGTTTATGTAAGATGTGCATGGATATCTATCAAGTAGAAAGGCAACTAGTCTCATCCTAAAAGTAAACAAGGCTTTCATGTACCATGTAACTGTGGAGTTGTGTACTTTTATAAAGAAAAACAGTTGATTAATTCCTTCATCTTAAGATCACAGGGGATTATAACCTTAAATATCATTGACTTGCTTAAAATGATTGCAGCCCCTTGTCAGAAATTGTTCCTAGAAACCCTTAACCCTCCATTTTGTGTTTCTAAGTAATATGCTGGATGAAAACCACTCCCTCTCTTTTTGTCAAGCTCCTTGTCAGCTTGTTTCATCCAGAAGAATGCAGGAGGACTTGTAGAGTCATAGTTTATCCCTTCTTGCCATACAGAAAGGAAAAAACATCCCTTGGCCAAATCATATCTGCTATTCCTGTATTACTATTATCAGTGAAAGGAATGGCAAAGTCAAATGACTAATCTCTTCAGCTATTAGCAGCTTCTGTATGTAAGTATCACTCTACAGTTCTTTTCTCCAACTGTTCTGAGATAATTTCAGATTACTTTAGGCTTTGGCTAATATGTCTTCCATTTTTACTGCAATTTGAATGCAAAATATCATAGTCACTTTTTAAAGCACGCCTAAAAATGTTAGGAAAATCTTTCTTACTGGAGAAGAGCCCTTACCAGCACCCTCAGGAAGATCCAGGCTGTCAAAATGAAAATATTGGTGTCTGCTTTTGTCAAAGAGCTCAAGCACAGATTGGTATTGCTTGTGGTCACTGCAGCTACATGAAAAAATATCACTGTACACACACTACACATGGAAACAGAAATTCATTCAAGCTCCAGATGGCATATTGATATAGATGCAGGCAGTGCTACAGCCACATTGCTGTCCATAACCTTCCCTACAGACCAGCAAACTGTATTTGGAGCATGTGGATCGATTCTGAGGTACAAACTGAGAAAGGACCTGGGGGGTTAAGAGCTGCTGTGGTTCTTTTAGGAGGCTTTCCTCCCTCAGAAACCTTGGCCACATGCACATTTTGCCCTGCAAATACATACCTGCAACAAAGGTCCAGCATTGAGTGCCCATCTGTTTGCTGGAACACAATTCTTTGGCACGTGGGATCCAGCCCTCCTTGCCTGTCTTTTGAGCAGCATCTTCCTCACTGCTCCTGGACATAGACAATGCTAGGCAGGTCCAAGCAACTGTGCGTTCCTTGGAGGGTGCTTTCAGTGAGAGGGATACAAAGGCCAGACAGTGCAGTCTGCATTGGCACTGAAGCACAGCATGTCATGCTCGGCCTGGGGTCTGATTTCCTGCAGGACAAGTGTAGCTGGCAGGGAAGCACGGGGAGGGCTTTCCTCAGGGAAACCAAGGACCATCTGAGCTCTTCCAAATCTCCTACCAAGACTCAGTCATTGACAGGGTGGGTGTTTGCAACCCTCAAGGACACTGCACTTGACACTTCCACCTGGAAGGGGTTTGCTTTGTTACCCACTCTGGCTTTTCCTGGTAGGGGGCAAGACTTACCCTAGGGCCATTCTCTGGTGCTGAGAGGGGTAGGTGGGCATGCTCTGCTCAGCCACCCATGGCACAGGAGGTGTCAGGGATGGATCTGTGACCACAGAGTGGATTGCCCTCCTGCAATGAGGCTGAGAGCACCATGGGCTGTAGGGTGCAAGCATCCATGGGCAGAGCAGGATGAGGATGAAGACACGACTTCCTTTCTGTTCAGGCTGATTTCACGTTTCTTGGCTTCCAGGGGGCTCTGAGAATAGCAATTAAAGCACCGGGCTTAATTGTGGAGTATCCAATTTGGATATTAGCGTTATCTCTGCTCTCACTGCTTTCTTTTCCTTGGGATCCAATTCTGCTGCCTGCCTGCTGGCTGGGTGCCCGTTCCTTTCTTCTCATTATTACTATTTTATGGTTATTGTTAATACATTTTTTTAAGCATTCCTACTCTCGGTTGCTTCCAAACATGCGGGTCGCGGTCCGAGAGGGCGCCGGACTCAGGGAGCCCCGGGCGGTCCCCGCGGGGCTGCGGCCCGGCCCGGCCCGGCCCGGCCGGAGGCACAGGTGCCGCCCGGGAGCGGGCTCCCCCTTCGTCCCCGCCGAGGCCGAGACCTGCTCCCTCCCTCCGGCAGTGGCCGGGGCTTGGTCTCCCGTTGCCCGTACTGTCCTTCCTCCTCGTCTTCTCCCCCCCCCCGTTTCCCCCACTGCTCACTCGCACAGCTTCCCCTCCCCGCCCCTCGATATCTCCCCCTCCCCACCATTTTGCGCGGGTATATTTAATTATTATTAATTATTAAGCTGCTTTATTAATTCACCTTCCCGTGCTTTCCCCACCTCCGGGAAGCATTCTCGGAGCTTTTATATTGCAGAGAATTTTTTTTAAAATGTATTTTTAGAGTGATGCTCTGAGCACTTCCACCTCCCCGCCCCTCATCTCCCACCCGGGCAGTACCAGAGAGGAGAATGAAGAAGTTGAGCATGTCTGAGGCGGATCAGCCTTGCAGGCAGAGAGGGGGGCAGTAGCTACTCAGAGCAGCCCGAGTGCTTGAAGCAGGATTTGCTGGTATGTATGTGGGTCTGGATTTTATGACAGCTCTAAGTGTGAATCTTTTACCGAGCGAGAAAGGAGGGGAAAAGAAATAAATATCTGCGGCTTCATTAAATAAATGCCTGCATAGCTGTGAGCCCTGTCCGGCTGTGCTGGAGGAGGTGGTGGTGGGGACACTCCCAGCCATCCACCCACCCCTAGGAAAAAAAAAAAAAAATCCCAAGCCAAGCCCGGAGAGCCGAGGGCTGTGTTGCCGGGGCCGAAGGAGGCGGGGGGCCCGTGGCAGGTGGAGCAGCCCCCCCGTGCCCCCCAGCCCCGCGGCGGTGCGGTGCGTGTGCGCGGCGGGCAGCGGTGCCGGCAGCACTGCAGAGGGGTGGGCACGGCCCTCGCCAGCCCTCGGGGGCTGGGCCCGGGGGTGGGCGAAATGCTGTGCGTGCATGGGGAGGGGGCCGCGGGGGGGGGAGCTGCTTTCTCTCCGCGATTCACATCGCGCCCGCTTTCTCGTCTCGTATGCATGCCTATCCCGCGAATGGTGTAGTCAGCCCGTATCTGAATTATTTATAGACTCGTGCCAGCTGTTTTTTTTTTTAATTTTTTTTTTTTTAATTCCGCTTGTGTGCACTATTGGGAAATGCGTTTTGCCTTCCTTTCTTCTCAATATATTAATGTCTTTGTTGGGGAGCGTTTTCTATCCCCTTCAGATCCCTCTAATACAGAATTGATGCTTATTTTTCCCTTCAGGAAGGGGACGCTTTGAGGATAATCATGCTTCACAGAAGAACGGCACCGACCTCCAGTTGCATTAAACACAACCTCCTCCACTAGGGCTCCAGGAAAAAAAAAAAAAGAGAGAATAATTATAAGAATAATCATTAAAAAGGCAAAAGGAATGCTTACTCTGGAACCTGCATTTGACGATCCTCACCACTCGCGCTGAATATCCTCTGAAGTGATTCTCTCCAGCTTTTGAATTTGCACCGCTTCAAGACGCAAGATTGCCACAAAGAAACCTCTATTTTTTTTACAGCCAAATAGGATTGTTTTTTAACTCATTCCCCCACGTTTGCCCCCGACCCTTATTCTTCTTATGTGGATATGCAAGCAAGAAGAGGAGACTGGACATTCCCAACATGCTCTCTCCCTTGATCTGTCCGTCTAGAGGTTCTGCTTCTACAAACCAAGGTAGGGAAATTCCTGTTTCTGTGGTTTTGCTTGCAGCTCATTTTGGTACGCGGGTTTGCCCAGGGAAGATCATTCACGGTAGAACAAAAGGTTTAGAGATGCTGCTTTTAGAAGCAGATAGAGGGGAAAAAAACCCCAACATTCACCAGACATGTTGATTCCCTCTTGGCTCATCGAATAGGACATGAAGAGAAGGCGAAAGGGTTTGACTTAGGTACAACGTTGTGAATTGGGGGAAAGTCCCTTGTGATTTTTTTGGGGTGGGGGGGTGGGCAGGTGGGGTCGGGGGAGACACGGGAGGAGGAACACGGCTTTGGAAAGGGGTGAAAATGAAAATAATTTTCATCCATCCACCCGCAAATTGCCTCCCCCTTTTCACTGGTCCAGCGGCTCCTTGCTATGCTTTGATGCGAAAGCAGAGCTGGTCAGGAACACCAGGACGTAGAAACCCGCTTGTTGCCCAGGAGGGTGGTGCATTACTGAAAACCCACGCCGGCCTCTCGATCGTGAGCGGCCTAACGCGGGGGCCGGGGCCCGGGGAGTGGCCGGGGCCGCCCCTGGCACCGCGGCAGGAGCCCGCCCAGCGCCGGGGCCAGTGCGCCTGCTTGCGTGGAGGTGGAGGGCTATTTTAAGTCCAAGCACGTCAAGCGACTTAGCCTGAACCTACGAGGCGCTGTATTCAGGCAACTTCACGTGTTTTAATTTATCCCCGTCCCCCTGGTGCTATCAGCGGGCATCGTGGCCCCTCTCCGCCTCGCCCCATCCTTCCCCCTCGCCATCCCCCGCGCCTTGCAGCCCCTTCCCCAGCCCACTCGGGAGGGATGCAAAATGGCTATCGTGCCGCTCGGCTGTAGATACGCGAGAGATACCGGTGCATCCCGACCGTAACGTGACATGTGAGTCTTTCCGTAAGATGGTGGCAAGACAAAGGGAGCCGGGGGGTGCGGGAGCGCCGGGCACAAGGTGTTGAACGTCTCGGGGTTATTTTAAGCCTCAGCCCGTGCCCGCCGCGCCGCTTCGCCGGTCACGCGTGGGTCTGCGCGCCCCCACGCCGGGAGCGGCGGGGGCAGGGGGGAGCTGCTGCACGGCCCCCCCGCGGGCGGCCCCCCGGCACCCTCAGCCGCATCGCCAGCCCCCCGCCCAGGCTCCCCCCGGGCCGCCTCTCCCGTCCACACCGGAAGGCTGGCAGTGGGTGGGGGGCGGCAAGAGGAGCGGGAGGCGCACCCCACGGCAGAGGGGGGAAGAAGGGGGGGTCATCCTCCAGCCCCGCTGTGGGGTGGGGCAAGCCTTGAGGCACTCGGAGCTCTGGGTGCATCCCGAGCACGCCGAGCCGGGGGCGCGCCTTTCCTACCACCTCCTTTGCCTGCATCTTTCCAGCAGCTCCTTGCTACATTTCTGGGGGTTTTGTCGGCCTATTGTTAAAAACCAAGAGCGGTTCCGCGTGAAGGGGTTGAGCCACCTTTCCTGACATATTCTGCCTGTGCTTCTATAAATATCTAAGGCTTCCCAGGGTATCCGCGCCTGGATCCTCCCTGCCTGAGCTCTCCCTCCCTCGCCGCAAGTGGGAGTAGAAAGTTTACCTGTGCGGAGAGGAGGGCGTGTGGGAGCCTTTTCCCCGTTTTCCGAAGGAATTTCTCAGGCCTCTCAGCTCCCGGATTTTCCCAGGACCCCAGCACCGGACGGGTGGGGGATTGTGTTCCCCTTCATCGGCCATCGCTTACCCCCGAGAGCCCCTAAAAGCACAAACCCCGGAGGGATGCACGGAAAGGGGAGGGTGGGCTCAGTCCCTGCCCCTCTGCCCCCTACTCTGAGTTTTGTAGGCACATCGCACGGCAGAGGGGAAGGTTTTCTCGGGTGCCTGGCCAGGGTGGCAGCCGTCGGCAGCGGGGCCAGGCTGCCTGCTCCCCTCGGGAGCGGTGCCCAGCTCTGTCTGCCCGCCGCCTGCCAGCCCTGCCCGCGGGGCACCCGGCCCCAGCGGGGCCGCATCCCTGCCACAGCCCTTCCCAGCCGTGACCGGGGCCAGGCTGTGCACAGGTGCGACTTGGGGAGGGGTCTTACAGCTTTGATGCTCAGCCGTGGTAGCCAGGAGCACCGGCCCACATCCTCACTCTTTACTGCCCAGTGTCTCTGCCTGCTGCCTTTACCTGTGACTTTTCTTCATCTTCTCTGCAAGCTCCAGTATGGGCAAAAGGAGATGTCCACTACCATTGCTTTCCCCACCGTCAAGCACAGCTACCTCAGGCTTTGCAAGCAGCGCATGGAGGCAGCTGATCCCGCCTGAGCTGCCCCCTGAGCAGGCAGAAAGGGCTGGGTATGCAGCACTCGCAGCTCATGGGGTGCTAGTGCTGTCCCGCCCCAAGGCCGTGGGGAGCAGAGCAGGGACACAGCGCCCTGCGGTGCCGGGTGACCTGGTGTGCCCCAGCTGCAGCTCTGCGGAGAGCAGCAGTTTGTTCGTGGGTGCAGGGTGCTCTGCAGGAGGGGAGCTGTGGGTGTGGGCAATTTTCAGCTGCTCACCCACGCCGCCCCAAAGCAGCAGCTCTTGTCGCCTCCGTTTATCTTGCTTTTCTTTGGTCCCTCACCACACCAGCTTGTCCCCCAGCCCTGGGTGGAGGTCTCAGAGGGCTGGGACATGACGGAACAGGTTGAGGGCAGAGTCAGGAAACAGCTCGGAGATGGTGAGATTTGCTTCAACTTCTTGGCTCAGTCATTGTTACACAGGTCACAATGCAGATCTCAGCCAAGAAAAGGAAGGAAGCATGGTGAAAGCCACAGCTCCTCTTCCCAGGGACCCTGGGCTCTGATCTGTTGGCACACCTGCTGCACCAGCCAGTTCAGCCTGTGTCGGTGCTGGTGCCTGTTACGATCCCTGTGCCACTGAGACCATTGCTGAGCAAAGGAAGGTGTCAGCAGCAGCGCCCAGCCATCCTGTTCTGGGCAAGGGTCTCAGGATACCAGCGTTGTTGGCCGAGGTCTACATTGCATCTGTACATGCCAGAACATCATGCAAGAGATCACAGAGAGGTGGAAAATACAGAACAGGGGCAAAAATCCCAAGCTGCTATCCCCATCTAATAACTGACACTCTGACTTCTATTATCCTCATTTTGGATTTTCCAACTGTTCCTGTATAAAAAGTCTATCAACCTACGAACAAGCACCTGATCCCCAAACCCTAACCTACAGCTGATGGAATTAATTTCTATTTCATCTTGCTGGGGCTGTTTCTTGTGCTTGATTTGGAAGAGGGCAGGTGCTTCTGGCACCACTCGCTTCCAGTGCCAGAGCTGTGGAGCTGTGCTTGGATTCCCACACTGGACTCACGTTGCCTGGGTTGGCACCAGGAATCAGTCTCTCTGCAGCACCATGTGGGAGGTCTGGATTTGATTCCTGGTGCTGTTTTTCATTCCCCCAAGCTGGCAGAGGGTGGGAGCACTGTACAGATAGCACTGCTTGTATCTGCAATGGGCTCCATTCCACATTCCCATCCTTAGGATGCACAAAAGCTGCCTATGAGATAGTCCAGACTGAGGTCTGGTCCCAAGAGGTTTAATCTTCTTGGCCTTTAGGGAGGCCACAGCTCTACCCTGCCTGTTCTCTACTTGGCAGTGTGGTTTGGTGGGCAGTGGCAAGACAGCTATCTTGCAGCCTGAGAACATGCAGAGGGTTTTTCAAATTTTTACAGTTTTCTTTTTGTAAGCTGCAATTAATCACAAAAGAAAATGGATTAGTTAATAGGAAAGATGGACTAGATGATCTTTCTGAGCAAAATGGCTCAGGGTATTGTGATTGCCTAATCCACCATGGAATGCTTGTGGTATCCACTCTGCCTGACTCTAGGCCTGCCTGACTCTTCTGCAATTCTGTGATTAGCTCTCTTTGATATTTATTTATACTTGAGACAAAAGCACAAAGTGGTTGGGAGAAGCAGGGCTGATCAGTTATCTGCTATTACCCTGATCTGTCCTCTGTCCACCCATCCACAAGAACTCTTTACACCAAAGTGAGTCAACTTATTAATTGTCGCTTTGCTGCAGAGAGACTCGCTGCTGCCTTGGGTACCTCCCTGCATAAAATGAAATGGCAGTTTGAAGATCACAGCACTGAAATAAGTAGAAGGGGAATCAGAGGAAAATAAGAAATTTGAAGCTAAGCGTGGCCCACCTACTACTACTGCCTTGTCCCTTCTTATGAGTTTTGTCTTTCTGCTTTTTGCTTATAAGGCAAAGTGCTTTGTAGTGGGAAGTAAAAAACCATTTCTCCAGCCACAAAGGGGGCTCCACCATCCCTCTGACCTACCTTTCTTGCTTGTCTGTTTACCTAAGACAGGAAAGAAGGTTCCTGGCAGGTATGGACTGGTGCTCACTCTGGCAAAATTAGTGCCATGGTGCTAAGTGCCTGGGAACTAGGAAATTGATCTGACCAGGTTAAATGTTAAAGCTACCTTTCATTTTGGGGAAAAAAAATCCAAGCAAACTCATCATTTATTGTTCAGGAGCTCATTGCTTCCTTAAGCTGCAAACCACAAGCTCCCAGCTAGAATTGTACATTGGAGTGTGAACTGGTGTGTGTAAATGTTGACCAAGTGCAGGGTGGTGATGTGTGCAAACCAAGCAGCGTATCTCCATGTGCCTGAGGTCACTGCAGAGAAAAAAATCCCCTCTCTATGCACTCAGAAAGAACTGTATGGCACAAGGCAGCGTGCAAACTGTGCAAATTCAAATTAAATTCTAACCATGGCTAATTTGGACCTCTAGAGGCAAGGCTGTCTTTTGTTCAGTGTTTTCTTGGAAACAGAAGAGCACACTGACTCTGGGCAGGAGAAGGGACAGACTTCGCTTTATAAAATTTTTACATATACATTGAATATGCTTCATGTGAGAAGAATAAAACCACTTCTTTTTCCATACCCAGGGTCACCAAAAAAAGTGAAGAGTGAAAGGGTATGTGTTCTGAGGCTCACTACCAGCTCATCTTCCCAATATAGCTGGTATGTTTAGACTGCAAAGTATGCTGGGTGGCTCTCTTCCCTTTCTAACACAAGCAATCAAAGACTATGTTTTATATCAATATATATAATCTATATATATATATATCAATATGGATGAATTGATTAAACATCTGGGGGAGAAGAAATTTTGAATGAGAGTGGTTATTGGCACAAAGTGAAAGGGATACTAGCCTGAGATCTCTGCACTATTCACTCCCTATACCTCAAAACCAATCCATAAAGAAGGTTCAGAACTGAAAAGAGTCACTGAAAGTGGCTGAGGTAAAAGGCTAGATTGCTGCCTCTGAATACTGAAGAAGTTTCTGTATTCCCAAAGCACGTACAGTATTACTAACATTGGTGTACGAGGCTGTGCTGAAACATTTATAGGAAAGAAACACTCTAAAGGGAAAAATGTGAATTTGATCTTCATGTTTGGTGGCTTATCTGTACTGATTGCTCCTCCACTAAAACAGGTGCAGGGCCACCAGGTTGTCTGGCCTGAGTAATCCATGGGATATTATTCTGCCACTCCTACACACCCCTGGCATTTTGGGGTTGTAGGAGCTCACCTCCAATTAACTGTCCATGGGACAAACTCTTAAGTTGCCTCTCCAGGTAGCAGTCACCCTAGTCTACTTTGTCTGTGTGTAGCTATTTAGTTATGGTAACAGTTCTTGCTTACTGTACTTCCAGTCTGGATTTTCAAACACGGATCAAGGAATTAAGCAGTGTAGCTACCACCATCCTCCTCCAAACCCACTGTCCAGTCTGTGTGTGAGCTCTGTATACAGAATACAGATTGTATATAATCCTTGTTTGTTCAAAACAGTGAAATGATCTGTCTAGAACCTATTTACAGATGTGGTTTAGCTCTGCTTAGGTAACTATGTTCTGTTTGAGGGCAGCACTTCTAAGAGAGGGAAGGACTGGGGGGAGTGTGCGGGAGTGAACTAAGACAACCATCACAGAGCAGAGAAAACAAGACCTGTAAAGAAAGAATGAGAGAGACCTAGGGAAGCTCAGTCTGGAGAAAAGACAACTGTGGGTGGATCCTTAGCTGTCTGCAAATACATAAAAGACTGTTACAGAAAGAAGACAGGGGCCAATTATTCTCATTAGTCACAGAGGACAGATCAGGAAATAAATGACTTTAAGATGAAGCAGAGAGAATACAGATTAAACATCAAATTAAATGTTTACTGCACTAATGTTTTAGTGACAGTAGAAGAGCTGATAAATTTGGCAGATTAGCTGTGACTGACAATATTTAAAGCTAGATGTAGGTGCTGAACTATCAGGATTTTGTATCTAATAAAGTCTGTCTCCAGCGAACCTTGGATCATGATATTTGCATGCCTAACCAAACAACTTTGGAAGAAAGATAATAAGGTTGATTTGTCCTGTGTGCAGGAGGGAAGAGACTGTCCCATTGGAGGAACCTGATTTGGTTTGCCTCTGCGCAACAAATCTAATGTGGAACCAGTAGGAATCAAAATGGTGGTGTCAACTGGTGGCACAGCTTGCACGTATCAGGAGCTCCCCAAAGATGCCTGCTTTACAAAACCTCTGTTAGGTTGTGACAGCTCATACTGTCCAGGGGACTGGCAAGAGCTGCAGTATAGAAATCAGGCAGAAGAGGCTTACAAACATGTCTTGTGTGAATGATGCTTTAGCATTTGCAAGCACAGTTCTTGAATCCTGGGATAAGTTGGGCTGTTTTAGATAGAGACCATGTCTCTTTCATTCAGAATCCTCACCTGTCTGTAGCCACTGCTTTCAGGGCTTTACACTATCACAGCATCTGAATAGCTGCTGTGCCAAAACCTGATACTGCAGGGGGAGGGGAGGTTGACCGTCACACACTGAGAGATGTGAAAATTCACACCTTGCTACTGCATGATGTCATTATTTTGTCTTGCAAGATGAGATACAGTTTAAAAAGACCTTCTGTTTACTCCTCTTTGCTGCTTCCAGAAGATAAAATGTGGGCAGCCATGAGCATTGTGGTTTCTGAGGATCATCGCTCCACTAGCCAGCCTTCACAGTCACATCTCTTTGTGCTCCGAGTTGGAGGAGCTTCCTGTGCCTGCTTGGGGTTTTGGATGAACAGTGAAGTTCTGTGAGGGATATTCCCACCTCGGGTCAGTAGAGATTCCCCTGCCAGAGGCTGGGATGGCTGAAAGGGCTGTTTTGAACTTGCGAGTTTGGCCAGCATCAGGAACGTGCTGTATGGCCTAAGGCCTGTACCAATGTAAATCCTCCTGTGCATCAGCAGAAATGGTGACTGTGGTGCAGCCCTGCTGGTGGATTACCCTATTTTAAAAAAGAGTGACAAGCATGTAATCCTGACCTCTGGTGTTTTTTTGTGGGAATCGGGAATTTTCTATACAGCTGTCCAGGACACACTCTGACCCAAATGGAGGAAATGACACAATACACTCTCTTATTATACTTGGATTTCACTTGTTTATTTAGCTTCTTCACCTAATCTCTTAGTTAAGGTTGCCATGCTCTTTTTGGAGAGAATGCATATACAACTCTCTCACATGGATGTAGTTTCTTGCTTCAGAGATCTTCTTAATGATCTCTGAAGAATTTAGAGGATTTTTCAAAATGAAACAAATGTAAAACTACTAAATTCACTACTTCAAAACAGACTAGGAGGTAAGATGGCTACTTGAAGCCAGCTGAGGCAGATAAAATCTGGTGTCACCAAGCTGATGATAATTTACTAGTGCAAATGCCATGTCCTACATCTCAGCTGATTGCCTAATGAACAGAAAATTGTCTTCAGGTGATAGGCATAATAGCCTCGTGGGTAGCTTAAGATTGCAGTGGTCCCATATTGTTACCTCTGGCTGTGGGCTGTGAGCAGGATACAGTGGGGCATGAGTAGGTCAGAGATTGAAGTCTGTCATAACAAGGGGCTGTGGTTTCCCTGTGTCACATGAGACTTCTGCTACTCACAGCTGGAAATGAGGTACTGGAGATACACAGTGGCTCTTTGGAATGCGAAAGGTGGAGGTCCTAAATCAATACCACCTGGAAATGAATTGCAGAAGAACTGCTAGGATCCTAAAGCCAAGGGCAATCCCAGCTCTTCACAGCAGTGGTTTTGAAGCCTGTGCAGTGAGAAGAACGGCTCCACTGCTGCATGGAAAGGTGTCGGGGTGCTGTCACCTGCTCCAGGAGGAGGATGGAGGAAGGGTTGCTGCTGTAAATTTGCTGCTGGCTCTTTGGCCAGGTAAAGCAGGATGATGTTTAATTGTACACAGCTGGATTGCAGGGGAATTTCTGTCACAAGGCTTTGCTTAGAAATGCATTTGAAGTGCATTGTGACAGAGGAAATGCACTAGAACGCACTAACTCGCGGCTACTTGCACGTAGGCATACGCTTGTATGGAAAGCACGTGGGAAGGATCTGCATATCCCTGCACCCCTCTCTTTCCTCCTCTATAATTCTCTATTATTGCTGGCTGCTGTAGTCAGTGGCCTAAGTATCTCAGGGGAGATTCCCTCCTGTCAGACGTGTGTTTCGGCAGAGGCAAGCTGAAATATCAGAGGCTGACAATCCCCAAGGGAGAGTCTAATGAAAGCGACAGAATGACATAATCTGTTCTCACAGTCTCTCCCTTTCAGCTCTCCACGTTTTTGGTGCAACTTGAAATTACCCTCTAATTTATTACTGAAAAGGTGACTATCATATATAATTGAAATTATATAGATAGTGTCCTGAAGTGTTGGAAGTCAAAATATAAAATCAGCGTGGATGTGGTCTGCGGTACTGTCTTTCTAGAAGGAAGCTTTTAAGACTCAGTCTGAAAGTAACAGTGGTAAATGCCATGAAAGTATAAATAGAATCTCAGGAAAGACAATTTCATTAAGTGATGGGGCACTGGTATCCTAAATAGGAGGAGACAAAAATTAAGTAGTTTAAAAAAAGAGGATAGCTGTGGGAGGGCTGCCTTGAAACATACAGCAGCTCTTGCGGAAAGCACTTTGAATCCCTGGTTTGGAAGTTTGTGAACTTTCAAACCAGGGATTCAGAGAGAGAGCCAAGGATCATGCGTTAATTCTTTTTAATTTGCAACATTTCTATGTAGAGTAAAGGGGCTCCGAGGCTCTCTGAACTTCAGGACTCAGAGAACTTTGCAGGATCTGAATGCCTGTACCTTGGTGCTTGCTGAAGCAGCAGCTGGATGTCGCAGAGGGTATCATACATGAATAACCCCTTCTGTGCAAAGGCCTTTTTCTTACTGGAGGGCATAATAACTTTCAGAAACCAGGAGATGCATAGATGAGGGTTGTTTAATGACATGCCTTGCCTTAATAGTCATCTGTTTTTTTTGTTAGGGCAGATTGATTCCTGATTTCAGCTTTTGACATTAGAGAAGATGAATAATGTTTTCGACAGAAGAGGTTTGGAAATGGGTTAACTGCCCAACTGAAAAAAAAAAGTAATTTCAGAGGTTTTGCTAGTTGTGTACTGAGCTTAATTAGAGTGTTTGATGTGTTTTCATGAAAAAGCAGAGAAAAGAATAGCTAGCAGCCTGGTGGGCAGGGAACTAACAGGGTTTTGTGTGACACATCCTTATTCTGCATACTTCGAAGTGGGGACTTGTCCCTGAGGTTGTCCTAGCCAAGATAAGGGCTCAGACTACTGGGTTCTCTGCAGTAATGCTTTCTCAGTTGGAACTTTTCCAGTTGGAACTGTTCTACTTTATATAAATGCCTATTCATTGTGCTGGAGAGGGAGTGCTCTAACGACTGGGCTGTGGGGGTAGTTTGTTGTTTTGGCCCAATACGAAGTAATTACTTATAAAAAGAGAATTTATTTCAACCTGAAAGAAATGGAGGCACAGGCTCTGTAGCCCAGAGGCAGTGGAGTCCTCTGAGACATGGGAGACATGGGAACTAATTCTTCCTCCAAATTAGTCAGTGCAGGTTTGTTCTTGTTCTGCTTTGGATGCATTTGTTTTTTCCCGGTGACATGAAAACAAAATGTTTCATTTAGCATTGAGCTCCAGTGCTGATTCCAGGTGGGGAATAAAGTGACAGGAGGAGGTGAATTCCCAGGAAACAAAGACCTGATCCTCAGGCAAGTTCTCCTAAACTAAGGATGAGGGATGAGAACTATGGACTCTGTGACAGAAAACCAGAATTACTGCTCCAATGAAAATTTTTATCGTTTCTTATAATGTGCAGGTAACTCTTTACAATTGTCTCCAGTTCTTTAAAATCACTTGGGATTTTCATTCCTGCAGTTCATATCCCTCAGTATATCCCCTCTCATAGTTTGTTATACATTTGCTTTTATAAGCTTGGTGAGATGTTTGACTTTTATATGGAAAGGGGAGTTTTTCCAGAAGTGAACACTGGCTGTGGGAGACTCGTTTCCAGAAGAACTCCAGGGAGTCAGTGGAGAAAGACCACTTTTGAAAGGCTTTTTTTCTTTGAAGGGCAGCATAGAGCAGGAGCCCCATGGATGTGCTCCAGCTTGCCCTCTCGAAAAGCTAATCCTTATTGACTAAGGTCAAAGGTAGCCTACATAGATGAGCTTTCTGAAAGCTTTTAATTATCTCTTTTGTTCTGCCTGTATGCATTTTAAGGATTTACGGGGTTGGGAGCTAGAAAAGACAAGAGGTGTATTAAATTATTACTCTTTCACCACCCAGTTGGAAAACAGGCATGTTCCATGAGGAATCCAAAATCTCCTAATGCCTGTTTCTCTATCTTGCATCTTGTCCTCTGTAAGAAGACTGTGTACCTGATAGTCCATCTCTTTTTGAACTCAAAGGCCTGGAGATTCCTTAGTCTGTGCCCAATGTAAACGGTTCTCAAATGTGATTTGAGTTTGCAAGTAACACCAATGTCCCCTTAGGTGAGCTGAGCCATGATTTATGGATTTCTCAGACCTTGCTTTCACACCAGACAGTGGCAAGTTGGTGCATGAGGTCTGTTGAAATGACCAGGTATAGGGATATCTCTCAGTCTCCCACAGAGACCTGTTATCTGTTTCTCTGGATGTTACATGCTAAGGAAAGATGGGCCAGGGCTTGGCTGCTTGTAACACCACTGTGTCCCAGGAGGGAGCTAGTTTAAGAATGCCATTTTATTTTATGTCTTTGTACATTTTTTCCTGCATGCATTTAGAAGCATTGCCCATCTTCATCAAGGCACATCTTTCCTAAGAAAATACTGCTTGCGCGATGAAGCATAAAAATCGAACAAAACAGAAAATTCGAGAGAAGGTTTTCCCTGACTGTCTATGTGCTTTGAGGTGCACAGGGTAATACAGAAATCTGTGTGTCCTCTGAATTTGTGAAGTCTTCTGTGATAGTGCAGTTCAGCAACTGTGGCCGGACCAATTACAATGTGTGCCTGTACAAGGGTGCAGCTGCAGCCCAGAGCCTGGCTCCACTGTCCCTTCAAAATGGGCAATCTTGGCATTGGTTATGGATTCAGCATCAAACTGGATTGACTTTGGATATCTGTTCTGTGGTACAAGACACAAGGGCTTCCAATATTTATTTGAATCAACTTCATTTTGAAGTATTTTTGTTTATAAACTTGTTCACTTTTGTCACCAGAGGAACATCATAAAGAGCTCTTTAGGCATTGTCTAGGCTGCTTTTTCAGTGCCTGCAATGAATGCTGCATTAATGCTTTGTGTTAATACAAAAGGTGCTATTTTTTGTCCTTGTGTCTTATGATTTCCTTTTTTCTCAAATATTAAATAGCATGATTTTAAGGATCCAACAGATTCTTATACACTTCTTTTCCATGTAAGTTTTCAGGTGTTTTCTTGATCATGTAATGTATTGCTTTTCCTGCAGTATGAAACAGGAGTGGGTATAGAATCTAGCTGACATTCAGTTTTGGGATGAAATTAAGTTGTATCAGGTTTGCTTCCCCAAATCCTCATGGACTGTGCCTGGGGGAGAAAAATCAATGCTCTCTGGTAGAACTGCTTAAAATGACTGTACTTGGCATAGTTGAAATTTCCATCTGAACAAAATTTGAGACTTTTAAAGCAAATTAATTGTGTTTTCTCATAATCTGAACTACTTTAAAAGAGTGATATAAATGGTTTTAAAGCTGCAGGACAAAACTTGATGCAAAAATCCTAGAACTTGATTTTACGGTCAGAGATCCAGAGGGGGAGGGGTAAAAACATTCAAAACTTAAATTCCATTTAAAATTTCTGATTTCCTATTAGGATGTTTAAATATTTAGTGGCAAAAATGTTTGGTCCAATGCTCCTCCTGCATAGGACAAACCTATGTGTATTATTTAGTTGAAGCCTTGGGGTTTAAAGAGTTTGTATGCAAAAGACTCAGCTTGAATCTTGGCTTTACTGAAATGCCACATTTATTACACCAGCCAAAGAAATACAGAACTTGGATAAAATCATCTGGAGATTATATGTTGCATGAAAGATTAGAATAGCAATGTAAAGAGAAGGTAAGCTTCACTCAGGAGGAGGATGTTAAGCTGTGCCTCTCATAACTGGCAATGAGACATGAAACATTCATACCAGTAAACAGAAGAACATACTGGGGAACAGCTGTAGAACCTTGAGCAGAACTTGTGGTGTGCTGAATGGATGGACGGAGTTCCTCAGTGCAAAACTGAAGGCTTGGAGAAGGTGTAATTGGGAATCATCTTGTTGTGTGCTAGACTGGGAAGGTAAAAGCCACACTAAGCTTTCTCTTGGCCATAGTCAGCTCCCAGTTAGGTGAAGCCAAGCTGACCACCTCCATCCTGGTTGAGCTGGTCTAGTACATGCTGATCAGCATTTGGCAGAAAGCAGCTCTCCTTGGTTGGTGCCCAGAGATATGGTCAGGTGGTTTGGATGGGGCTCCTCTGCTTTAGATACATGCCTAGGTCTGGTCTTTCTTTTCAACTAGAAGCACACTGGGCTCCTGCAGGAGGACCCTTGGGCTTCAAGTAAGTGCAGAGTGTGGGGAAGGTGTATGGGTGCATCTGTGCCATCTCATGTTTTCTGAACATACAAAGGACAGACGCAGTTTTGTATTTTTATGCAACTCACTTTGTTTTCTCTCTCTGCTGAGATGGATTCTGTTATAAAGATCTTTGTTATGGTGCTAACAACTGTCATGAATCCAGCCAATGCACACATGTTGTGGCTATTCAAGTGACTTGAGTTGTGCTTAGCTTCCTTTGTCCCTTCTGAGTTCTGGAAAGTTAATCAGAAAACCTTCTCTCGATGCTGGTGAGGGGGAAGTGAGCTGACAGGGATTATGAGAATAGGCTGTGGCCAGAAGACAGATTTATACACCTTGTTGGACTTTCAGTGGCTGTAAATTGCATTCTGGTCCTGCTAAAACCTGGACTGTGAAGGACAGAGAGAGCTGACACATTTACCCACACCGGCACACTCACACCGGCACACCGGTACACACTCATGGGAGAGGGTGGGAGGGAGTAGCCGTTGCTTTATTTTGGACTTCTTTTCTTTGAAGAGGGAAGCTGATGCTACAACCCACTTGTGTGGTAGATGTGCCTCCTTCATCTGGGTCCTAGAGTAGAAGGGGAGAAGACACAGTCAGAGATATAATGTCAAGGACACCCCCACTTCATTTAGACACTGCTGAACCATAGCTGCCTTGTGGCTATCAGAAGCTGCACAGGGCTCAGCATCCTCTCCTCCATGGAGCTGAGCAGCCATGGAGGCAGTGAATCAATGCTGCCCAGGGCAGGCTTCCCACCCACCCCCACCTTTCCCTTGTTCATCCATCTTCTTTTCTCCTCCTACAGTCTGGACAAGCCCAAGTGGACTTCATTCTATAAGGCACAGCTTTGGGCTGGGGCAGTCCTGCAGGTGGTCAGTGTGGCTGGGGAGGCAAAGTCAGTGTCTCAGTGCCTTTGAACTACTTTGGGAGCTGTTGGAGGCCCCGGTGTTTGGGAGCTGGAGGGGCAGGGGAAGAGTTTTGAAGGAGATTTCAGAAGGAAAAGTTTTGGAGGAGGGAAAGGGTTTTTTTCCTTTTGAATCCTAAAAAATACTTTTTGTACCCAGGTCCTGCTTCTATGACTACTTGCTGCTCAGGCAGCATCTGGTGTGCTTTGCACAAATGTGGTGTCTCACAGAAAGGCTTTGAAGTAGCCTCCCACCTCTCCCCTCTTTGGAATGAAGGAGGAGGGAAGGCTTAGGTACCACTGTTTGGAGGAAGCTGATGTTCAGACTATTGGGAAGGTGCTGTGCCCACTCTGGGGATGTGCCCAGGGAAAGGCAGTGTGCAGAAATGTACCTTAGAGTGATGCTTCAGCAGCACCTGCTCAGTGCTCCCAGTTGTTGTCGCAGGGCCTTGCCTGGCTCTCCAGGGCCCACTGCTTTTTCTGGGAGCAGCAAGGCTGTCACACAGCAGCCCAGCACTGGTCACCACCAGAGCAAACTGAAGCCCTTGAAAACCTTTTGGCAGTTTTTGGTGAGGGACAGATGATGGGGACATGTCTGTGAAGAATCCATATTGTCTTGTGAATTTAGGGATAAGTCTTGACTTTACTCTGATGACAAACCCCACACCTTTGCTTTGTGAGAGTATTTCCACTGGAAATCAAAGAGATTTGAGATACATAGCAAGCTAAGCAGTCATACCTCAGAATAGGATTTGGGGATTAACAGAGTGGATAGTAAATTGAATAGTAGGAGTTAAAATCAGACTGTGCTTGGAAAGAAAGCAGAGATGAGAGGTGCACCCCTGGAAAGCAGTAATGCTAGAAATGACACTGGGGTTAGCAAATGAGATGTGCACTCACAGTACAATGCGGCAGCAAAGAGGCTGATGTGATTTCTGGATTGCATAAACAGAACTGTTGTGTCTTGAAGCAAGGAAATGTTTCCTGCGTGTTTCTAGTCATGTTTCCTTCAGGATCCTCATCTGAGTGTACCTAGTCTAATTTCTGGAGAACTTAGTGCCCCAAAGATGGCAGCAAATTAGAACAAATTCAGTGGAGCAACAAAAATGATTAAGATGCTGGAGGGATTGATCTAAGAGGGAAGATTAAAGTAACTAATTACATTTAGCTTGGCCAAATGACAATTAAAAGAGAGATGTGATGACTGCCTTAAAGTGTGTGCTTAAGAATGTAAACAGAGGAGAGAGAACTTGAAGGAGGGATTGTTTAGTGCTGTTGGAGTGGTTGTTGGTCAGGTGCCTGCTCTGCACTGCTACCAGAGCTGTGTAGGAGCAGAACCAGAGACTGAGAAGTAGCTGTAGCCAAACAATATCAGCAAATGAACAAAAGAAAGCGCTGAATAGACAGCACAGTTCCTGCTGTGAAATGTGGCAGGGGCTAAAGTACTGTTTCCAGGGAAGTGACTCTTGAAGCTTTGCTACAAGTAGTGTCCAGAATTCTCCTGAGGAGGAGGAAAAGGGTGTGGTGTTCCCACAGAAGTCCTCCCTCTCTGATCTGCAGGACCTATAGACAATTTCTCCCCTGTCCTCTTGTCCGTGAATGTGTAGTGTTGCATCCATGTCAGGGTGCAGTGTTTCCAAAAAGATAGCTTGCAGGGTGGAGTGGGAGCAAGCATGGGTAGATGACACCTGTAAGAAACGCTGAGACAGTCTAGAGGAAAGATAACTGTGGGTGGAAACCAAACAGCAATTCTGTAAAGGACTGCTATAAAGAGAGGACAGGGGCCAATTATTCCCTTTAGTCACTAAGGGAATAGTGAAGAAAGTGGGCCCTTGGCTGAAACTGGGAAAAGCAGGACCTGTATGAAGAAGAAGCCTGAGTGTTGGGTGACAAGGAGGCCAGGAGGGGTGAGGGAATTGTTATGAATGTAGATGGCCAGGGATGACATGAGACACTTGCTTATCACACACCGCAGGCATTGGGAAACTGATATTGGTTCAGTAAATTTTCATGTGATTTTGGAGCCTCTAAAATCTTCTTGAGCTTCTGAACAAGATAGAGCTGTGGTGCCTTTTCTTGCAGGTTTTTATTAATATTATGTGTATCGACATGTTTATTAATATTTCTGTTTATGTTTTCCTTGATTATAGATGTGTTTGAATGCTGTCTTTTGCAATGGAAGGTCTGTGGAGGAAATGTACACTTACAAAAAATGCAATGAGGGGTTAGTTCCAGCAAAGTGTTGATTAGCTGGGTTTTTTTGCCCCTTTGGTTTGAATGTTGTTTTTTTTTTTAGGAATAAAATAGCCTAATTAATTTTAAAAAAGTGTGCAATTCTATATCTCCTCTTTTTGACAGGCATGGGAAAATTTGAAGCAAGAACTCTTATCACAGTATTTGTCATCCAGTTGTGCTTGAAAAATTCTGCACGTTTTTCATATAAAGCCCATTTTCACATGCTTGGCTATTTCATACATGGGTGTATTTTATACCTGGAAATGTTAATGTCCCAATCTGCTTTTAAGACTGAGTGCATTTCCAAGTGAAAGGAAGAGGTGATGATAAGAAACAGAGCCATTAGCTGGTGCAGTATCTCAGCTGGTGGCTCCAGCCTCTGTGGGTGAATAGCTGTGTGATTGTGATGTGAAGAGCATCCTAAACTGTATTCTTTTGTGATATCTGTTTGCAGGGCCGTTTGTAAAAGAAGTGCTTCAGCATAGTTCCCTGTAGGACAGTGACTGTGTCCTGGTGTCACAGCTAATTCCTGGACAATTTTAAGAGGAATTTCAAAGAGTGGCAGGAGCCCAGCATCAGAGAAATTGGTTCTTGTTGCAAATTTGTAAGGGCACTTTTTAAGGCAAAGGCTGAAGCACTGTGTGCAAGTGTGGGGCTGTGCTGTCCTGGGCTACGGGGAAGACTCAATTAGTGGTAAAGATAGGAGGCACATCATCAGGGTCCTCCTATCTGACTGTTCCATGAATTGGCTCTTATTTAGTTAATCAAGAGCTGTGCTCAATAAAGTCATTTTCCTTCCTTGCCCCAGCAGTTTTTTCCTGCAGCAGTTCAGTGGTCTGGCAAGCCCACCTTCATTGGTGGTTGAGTATAGAAAGTCAGGCTGTCAGCTGGAGTAGCTGAAACACAGGCACAGGTCTCCTTCTGCCTTGCCAGCTGCCCACGGTACCTTCTCACAAGCCTGGCAAGCTGGGCTTGGACAAGTCTTAAGCAGTAGCAGGATTTGTCAGAGCCCATGAGCAAATCACTCAGCCTACTTGTGCTGCTGTGAGCTGGGATGATGAACACTGTACGGCTGTACTCAAAAGTCACACTTCCTTTTGTGCTTGTGAGGTGTCACTTTTCAGCTGATGATGCCACAGAATCATACTTGCTCTTTACTTGGTCTTAGCTTTCAGAGCTCTAGCCTTGGCATTCTTCAGTGATTTGGCACTTACTGAAAGAAAGCAAGCAAGCAAAAGCACCATACAGAGCAGAAAAGCACTTCACAAAGCATATTCTGATGAAGTCAGCTCCTTGAACAGCTGCAACAGGGACAGCAAAGCAGCCAGAAATACAGAAAGGGGAATATGATGGGAGATTTATGAATCTATCAGCAGATCTGCAAGATCTGTGCCTAGAGAAGATCTCAGTGCTGTCTTATCTGTGAAGCCCTCATCCCAGACTTCCAATGCTCTGCAGCCAGTGTTAGATTTGCAGATATTTTATGTGATATGGGGTTTTGGATACAGTAAAATCCTATGTCCTCTTAAACAAGTATGGAGCATATTGGTTTTTCCCTAGATTTCTGTCATGGCTTTCCACTTCTTATGTATTTACTTATATCTATTTATTCTTTTTTTGGAAGGTAGCTACATGGCTCATGCAGTTTGTAAGTTGTCAGTGCTAGTCAGCACTGAGTCAACCACATGCCCTGGACCTGTAGAATTCTTAGGAAGAGCTGTACTCCTGTTCCTGGAGTATTGGATGGTGGTGAGGAATTTGGTCTGAAATTCGCTGTAGCAGAGCAGAATATTTTTATCTTTGTTAGTTTTGGAAAATCTAAAATGTTATGTTATACCTAAATAAACAACCCTCTAAATGGCTTCATTCTGGAAATGAGTGGATTTGAACAATACAAAATGATTGAAAAGAAAGTCTGTTTCTTTCCTCAGACTACCTCTGAGTGGCCAGGTTTGACTCTAAATCAGAATGGAGTTGTACTTTCAAACTGCAAAAGCTTTGTCTAAACACAATCCTCCTCCTTTGCAAGGCTCCAAGAAGCCACTGTTTGGGAGCACAGACCCAGCTCAGCTGCTGGCTCAGGGGCACCAGAGGTGACATGGACGGCAGTGCCTCTGAAAGCTTTATTGGTTCAGTCAGCAAAGTGGGACCCTGCACTGGGTGTGCAGTGTGGAAGCCCCTGTTAGCAGGTGGCTGCTCTGTGTCCCCTCACCATGCTGCAGCAGCAGCTGGTCATGTTTCCTACCCAAAGGGCTGCGTGCCTGCCTGCACCCCAGCTGCCCTGCTGCATCCTTGGTGCTGGCATTAGGACACGTGTGCAGGACATCCTGACCTGCTTCATGCTCAACAGACGGTGGGAGCTGATTGCTGGAGGCAGCCTTTGGTCTGCCTGCGGATTGGCTTCAGGGATTGCATGCAGGGAAGTGGGAGCCAGTAGAACTGCAGCATTGATGTACCACACTCCTGCATGACTTTCTAGTGCTTGAGGGGTGTGAACTGCATTGTGTGAGATCTTTGCAGCAGCACGTGTGTTCTGATTTCTGAAGACAACTGGCATATTCACCTTCCCCTTTTCTCTAGGTTGCAGTGAGAGCCAAAGTCCATAAACAGCACCTTTCCTCTATTCTGTTTCTAATGTTGGTAATACCCATTGGCAACATTTTCCCCTGCCAAGTGCTGCAGGTTGGAAGGATCGGTGACACCCACAGTGAATTGCTACATGTTGAAGTATTTACTTTACCTGTTGCTCTGTAGAAGCTTGAGATCCAGACTCTGAGGTTTTAACGGCTCCCTGCCAATCAGATTAAATATTTAGCAGCAATAGGTTCTAGGCATCACATTTCTGACAGTGTATTTCATGCATAATTTGCTGTAAACGTTGGGAGATTTTTAGCTACCGCTTGGAAAGTAATTCCCTCTCCACTTTCTCTCCCATTATTATCTCTTCTTAACACTGTTCTTCTCACTTCTTACTTTTCTTCTTGTCCTCCCTTTCTCTGCTCTGCTATTTCCTTTCCCTTAGCTTTTTTCCACTTTCTCTGATCTTTGTTCATGGGTGTGTGGGTGCAGGCGTTGCACCTGGCATGGATGTCAGCCTGAGATGGAGTGGAGGGACTGCCTGCACCTAACTGTGCATGGTCCCCTTCCTGGAAAAGTGTGCATTGCTAGAAGAAGGGTGCAGGCTGATGGGGTTTTTGGGGAGTAGTAAGCACCTGAAGACAAGAAAAGGCAAAGGATCTCTGTCATCCCTCTCTCTATGATGCAGCTCTATCTGCAAGGACTATCTGCTTTACTCTTTGCACATCTGCCGGGTGCTCTGTGACTGTCATTGTGGGGCAGTCCTTTTTCTTTTAGTCCCCTTCTGGCTGAAACTTTTGTAGGAAAAGGGTACATGGGCTCAGTCATCCAACTGATAGTGTGGTTACATCCATCCCCATGGGATCCCCTTGTCCCACCAGTTGCAGCAGACTTCTCTTTCAGCTGTGCTGACATCTGGCTGATGCCCTGGTGCTGGGATGAGGCCATCAAAACCAAAAATCCAGTGAAGGTTATGAAAAGAAGAAAGAGATATCTCTAGGTGAGGTTTCAGCATCAGATGATATTTTCTGTAATAGCAGAAGGTTGTCTCCTGGAACACAGCAAGCAGGAGGGAAAAGACAAGGACCTTCCTTTGCTTCCTTCAGGTGCTGAACAACAGGTACAGGTTTCACAAGTACACAGATTTCACATGTACAAAGCACAGTTGTCTGGTGGTCATTTGCATTTTCTCAAATTTCTTGATGTCTAAGGACCTTTAGAGGGGCTCTGTGAAACAAGGATTAGAACTGCTATTAGTGGTTGTTCCGGGCTGATGTTGGGTTGGGGAGGGTAAAGTCTTCTGAGCAGGTGAGCTCTGTAGGGAGGCTGGTGCCCTGCATGTTTTATGCTGCAGAACCTTCCCTAGACCTTGCCCTTCTTTCACACATTGCTTGTCTTGCTTCGGTGCTTTTCATTGTAAGCTGTGGTCAGATGGTTTGACTCTTCATTACCCTGCTCCCTTGACCCTTTGGTACGTGCATCTTTTTCACTGCTCTTGCTCTAAATGTGTTGTCTGCTGAACATGTCATTGCGGTCCCAGAGGGAGCCTGTGGTTCTTACTGCCTCCATGTTTGCCCTGTGTGACTGCTGCTCTGCATTCCTGTCATCTCACATCTGGTATTCAGCCCCAGCAGCTCCAGCTGCCCTGCACTACCAGTCCAGGAGATGATGGTTAGTGCCAGAGCCAGGTTTTTCAAGTGTGTTTCTCTCCCTGCTGTGACAAGTCCGAAGCCATCTGGTGAAACATCAACCTCTTCCCATTTCTGCTGGCGTGGGACATATCCTCTCTTCACACCAGTGGGCTTGAAGGCATGAGGGAGACAGGACTGATGTTACCAAAGGGATGCTTGGGAAGAGGCCTTGCTTTGAAAGCTGGAATGTGTATGAGATTATTTTTCTTTATGAGGGGACTGGGGACCCTCTAGGTAGATGGAAGAAGTGAGGGAACCCATAGATCACAATACCTAGAGAGAATGTCTCTTCTTCTCTGATCCAATGGGCAGTGAAACCTTTCTGGCTGAGAATCTGCTGGGCTGGGGTATGGCAAGCCAGATGGTTTGAAGCAGGTACTGGGACATTTGAGAAACTGCTTCAGCAGAGATAGGGAGTGGAAAATGCCTGTAAATTTTGTAAACCGGACTGCTTAATTTCTTGGTTTATTTCCCTCTCTTGCTTGCTCTTTTTTTTTTCCCTCCCTCCCCTTCCCATTGCTCTAGGCCCCTGCAGTCCATTCCCTGTATCTGGTGGCTTATTTCCCTACAGATGTCATCTTGGCAGTAACTCAAACCTGAGTACCTCCCTTAGGGAGTTGATGCACTGCCTGAGTGCGTTTTCTTTCCCCAGTGTCTGGGTATCTGATATTTTGGGTATGAGGTGGTGATTTTTCTTTCTTTTTTTTTCTCTTTAAATATATGATTTTAGGCAATTATATATAAATAAAAAATATAGCAGTGGGGGGAAGCTGGAAGGCAGATGGATCTGGAGAGGACAGTTCCTTAGCTACATGCCAGGCCAGCCTGGGTGGATGAATCACCTGGAAAGGCTGCGCAGCTTGCCCACCAACTCACCTCTGCTCCAGGTCTGTTGAGGTCCTCTGATTTCTTTAATTAGGAAAGAAGGAATAATAAATGGATATTGTTTTTTTGTCCTGCTGAAGTACCCTGGGACTCTGGATGAAGTGATGACAGGGCTGTGCTTGGAATATGGTCAGGGAGGTGGAGAGTCCCTGAAGCTTTGCAGGCTCTGAAGATAAAGTATAAATAAGAGGAAGGGGATCCCAGAACACCAACAGTGTAGTCAGTTGATAATGCATAAATGTCTTATTTGTTCCAGCTTTTCCCTTTCTCCCTTGAGACAAATACCACCAGGAGTGTGGCAAGAGGCTTCTCTCTGGATGTGGATCATGCACCCCCTCCTGTGGCACACAGTGCCTCACAAAGGTGCTAACACCTGTGCAAAGCAGGTTTAAGATGCTGCCACATCAGATCAAAGGGGATTTACACCCCTCTGGCACAGTGGTAGTGCAAATGAATAGTGCAAAGGCCTCTGAGCATTTTAATATACTTTGGCATCTTCATAAATATAGCAATTGACAATGGCTGCGTGCAGAAATGCCTCCTGGCTTGGAATCAAGGTCCTGCCACAATGTCATCCTGAACAGGACACCAAAGCAGGGCTGTATCAGAGGGGTTTTGCAGGAAGCAAGGATGATGTCTAAGCGCTGACGTTTTTTTATTTGAAACTGGGGACCCTATGGGGCTGAAGTTCCCTTCACTGTGGCCCTGACCTGGCCTGGAGAAGAATCAAAGCCATGTTGAGTAGGAGAAACATGAAAACCCCAAAGTGAGCATAGCCCAGGAGGCTAGGGAGGGATGAGTGGTGTGCTCAAGGCACTTGGAGAGGCAGTTTGTATAGACAGCTGGGTTTGGTTTATCTACATCATTTTGGGGATGCGCAATATTTGCAACATATAATCTTTGGCTGTTCAGGATGTCAGTATTGGTACTTCTGTATACAAACAAGGGTGAGACCGAGGTAAAGACCATTTTGACTGACTGCTTTAACATGATGCTTATTTGCCATTATAACCTCAGGGTTGTATAAAAATCCTTCAGAAGGCAGGACTGGCACCTCAGTGCTATTGCAGCAGTTCAAGATGGGCAGTGTTAAGACAGCCCTGACAATGTAGCCACCAAACCCCTCCCCACTGTCTGAGTGGTGCCTCTTTTTCCAGCCCAGAAACCACTCTTGGTGGGGAGAACAACTGCTTTGTGCTGGGTGCTGGCCTCTGGTGTAGCAATAACATTTGGGTTTTTTGACTTAGAAGCTGATTTCCTTCAAGGGCCATCCTAGATGTAATAGGGATGCAACTTGAATGTCGTCTCCACCTTTTCTTTTTCTGTCCCATGATGGTTTTTGAGTTTTCCCCTTTTCAGGAATACATGGATTTAGTGTGTTTGGGAACTGGTGCCATTTCAGGTCTGACAGGAAAAGGGTAAAGAGCTGCTTCTCTCACCTATTTTCCACCTTTGAAGAAATGCAGACCTGTCTCCTGGTTCAAGATGGAGTGCATATATACCCTCTAAATTTATATAAAAATAAACAATGATAACAAACTCTTTATATATAAACAAATATATACCATGTGTATGTGTGCTTGTAATAAATACATACACACCCTTATTTTACCTTATAATTAATTCTGCAGTGGGAATGCACAAGTCTTTCAACATTGCTCTGTGGCAGTGTAACCAAAGAAATAGTGGGAACTGAAAGAAGAAACTGAGTCAGGGTGGACATCTCTTCTCTTGACTCCAGGACTACTCCAGCCATCACCATTTGTCCCTGCTCAACAGAAAAATTCCCCAAAGTAGAGCAGTTTTCCTGTAAATTTCTCTCTGTAAATTTGTCAATGACAACAGCTGCCCTGTGGCTTCCAGAACCCCTCAAACCCCTTTGTGTTCCCCCAGGTGTCACTTAGGTGCTCAGGCACAGTGCAGTGCATTTTGTGAAGTCTGACAGAATCACAAGCCTGCAGGGTGCAAGAAGCTTTTCCAGGCAGGGGGATACCGTCAGAGGCTGAAACTTTTTTATGCCAAACTTAATGTTAAAATTCCCTCCCTTTCCCTGCAAGTATTGGGATACTGCAAGTTCAGAGGTACCTGTAAGAGTCACTAATTAACTGTGGTGAACTTGACACAGCTGTATTTCTTCCCCCAGCTTCCAGAGCTTCTAGTTGTGGGCTGCTGTAACTCATGGTCTGGTTTAAGGGCATGGGGCCTCAAAATTACATGTGAGGACTTCTCCATGAATCCCAGATTTCTGGCGCCTCTGACACTGAAGCCCCAGACAGGACTCTTGGGGTCTGCAGGCTCCTGGATTTTGTTTGGGAATGAACTGGAGCTCCCAAGATTTTTTTGTCCATACTGTAAAGCCTGCTGACTCTGGTCTGCCCACCTTCCCCCAGATCAAATTAAATCCAAGTTCTCAATTTTGGAGACCCATGCCTAGGTGATCTCCTTCTTGAGTTTCTGCAAGTGAATTGAAATGGAGCTGGGCTTTACATTTCCACTGCCCAAGAACTGCTGGAACCAGACCTCCTGGATCTGTGTCAGACCCCCAGGACAGATCTCTTGATGAAACAGGAGTTTCCTAGGTCTGGTTGGAAGTTGCCTGGAGGATGGACCCTGGTGCTGAGAGGAGCTGCAGCTCCACCCCTGAAGGCTGGCTGCCCATTGCAGCTCTGCCTCCCTCACCAAAGCTCTGCATTGCTCTTGCTCTTCCTTGCCAGCAAGGCTTGGCACTAAGTGAAATAATATATCATGAGTTTAGATATTTTTGTGAGCATAAGCTTAACAAATCTGCAGTTGCTAACATGTTTCATCAAAAACTACAGATCAGCAGTGTTTTCAATTTGAGTCAATGTGGCAAAGTCGATATTGAGTATCAGGAATTAGCTTGGCAGTTGCCAAGTATTTGCGGTATTACAGGATTTCCTTTCTCTCTGCTCCTAGCTGAACTAGGATTTATTGTCCTCAAGATCTTGGACATACAGGTTTTAATACACTCTCTTGGGATCCTGTGAGTAATGTTGGGTATGATCTCACAAGAAGACATTGCTGCCTTCGGGTAAGTGCAGTGGAAAGCAATAATAATAATCTCAGCTCCTGTAGCTTCTATTGCTTGAGAGTCAAAAGTACTTTAAATACCATAAATAATTAAGCATTCCAACTCTATGAAGCAGAGAAGATGCATCTCCATCTTTCTGATGAGGAGAATAAGGCAAAGGATGAGAAAAAAACCAATGGCATTTGCACTTTCAAAAAATGCTTATTGGTTTTAGATGGTGATATGAAGGATTAGAACAAGACTTCGCTTGTGATTTGCTCCCTCCATGCTTTTAAGATTTAAACCCAGACAATGAATGGTGTGCATACAAGTGAGCTAAGAGGTAAAAAGGATGGACCAAAAATATAACAGTGCTTAAAGTGAGAAATGGAGCCATGAAGAACAAAAAATGAATTGGAGAAAAATGATGGATGGAGAAGGGTGGTAGAGTAGGACATATATTGTAGCTTGAAGGAAGTTGATGAGGAATATTGAAATACTGGATTTTTTTTTAACTAAGCTCTCTTATACTATTTTAAAACTATACTGATCTTAAAGAATTAATGAGCCAGGGCTACACTTTGTCCATAGTATTGATTTTTATTTACTGGTATTCAGTATTGTGACAATTGTCGTGTTCTGGTTATGTTATCTCTTACTCTCACTGCTAATGCTTCTTTTTCCTGCTGCAAACATAAGCTATAGTGACTTTTGTGTAAAGCAGATGTGGTCCAAGGGAGCTGGACTGCACCATGATGAAGTCCGTGGTGGAGCTGGTCTGGGTGTTGACATGGGCTGGTACCTGCTCACGTGCATTCACTGGCATGAGGAGGAATCAACAGTGGAATGAGCTACTGGGAAAGGTGCCTGAAGTAGCCAGCATCAATGAATTCGAGAGGCTGGGAAAAAAAAAACAGGAAAAAAACCCCATGGAAATGGCATTCATCTGAGCCAAATCTGGTCTGTTTGCACTGCATTGGGTCTTCCCATCCCTGTCCCTGAAGCATCAATGGCCAGTGATGAGCTGTGGTCCTGACATGGCTTTGTCTGTGTATCTTTCCTTCACTCCAGTGCTGTAAATATGATCGAGTGCTGAGCAGAGGGAGAGGTCAGTGGCTGCTGGGCTGGGTCCCTCCAATGGGGAGAGCTTTCTGGACACTGCTGATTGAAGGTCTCAGAAAGATGAATTGGCCCTGACCTGTCATACAATTGCAGGCACAGCATGGTCTGGTGCACAGCACTAATGTACTGTGAAAGCATATTGTATCCAGCTGCTTGATGGCTGGTCCCTTACTGGTCATTGAACTCAGAAAGTTAGGGAAAGGGAAGAGATTTGGGTTAGAACAAGAAAGAGGGAAAGGAGAAGAAGAATGAGACTATCACCAATTTTTCTGATTTGCAGTTATCAATTCTCCATTCTCATCCTGGCTTTAGTGTTTATCATGAGGATCAAGATTTTCTAAAGTGATAAGTGTTTTTTGGGATGCTTCTGGATAGGGAGTGTACAGTTCCAAATACCTTCAGTTGCACCCTTTTAGGTGTCACACATTTGTCTTGCCTTATTATTTCTCCTCAGTAGACTTAGTTTTATTTTTCAATAAATAATGATAACGGGAACATAAAAGTCCTTTACCAAGGATCAGAGTGAGGAGAAGGGAGGGATCAACAGACAGGCAATTACAAGGAAGGAGACACAAACCAAAGTTTTCTGGGTTCTCCTCTATAATTTCTAGTGGTCTGACGAGAACTTGCCTTTGACTCTTCTTGGCTCCAGTGGCCTCGTCATGCCTATTTCCACATGCTAAACCCATTATCTCGGTCCCTTTCACTTCCAGATTAGTTCCCTGTCTTATTTCATAAACAAGGCTGGCTCTGTCACAGGGTCCCTTGGTGACTAGACCTCACTTTCCAAAATGCTACGTAGCAGTGGAGAACAAGAGGCCATAAGGCTCCTGAGGGATGTTGGTGGCTTGTGAAATGTGGCCCATCCATGTCTGTAGCACTGCAACTTTGTCCTGGACCAGCTCACAGGATGCATCTCTCTCTCCACCCCACTACCTCCACTTAGCAGCTCTTTTGTCCTCATCACATCTTGGTGCTTCAGGCATCAAGTGACCTTTTCTGCCATTTCTGCTGTCTGTAACACCTTCACAAGAGTCTGATCAGGCCTGGTGAACCCTGGCACTCTGCTTTAGGGCTGTTTCAGATTTGCTATAGCAGTGTCATCATGAGCAGAGCCAGTGCATATTTTTTCCTACCTTGTCCTGCTGCATGGGTTCCAAAACTGAAATGTGTACCCATGAGGATCTTTTTTAAGGAGTGGGCAGCTTTATGTTTTAAAACTGTATCCCGTGTCATGCATTATATGTGAGAAGATAGGCAGCAAACAGGGTGACTGTGTCCAAAGTGCAAGTGTAGTTTGAGGCTGTCTCCCTCTGACTCAGATGCCCTTTCTAGAATTCTCAGACTTGCAGAAGAAGGAATCACTCTATTTTGGCCTAAAAAAGAAAATATTTTCTTTCCTGCTTATGGTATGTTAAAAAAAAAAAGATTCTGAATTGGCTTTTACATGGTTTATGTCTGGCGTCCAAATAATTTAAGACTGTCTCTTGATGTAAGACTTTGAGTAATCAATGGGGATCTTGGCACTGGTGTAGAATTTGGCAGCTGCCTTTGAGAGCCAGTGCAGACTCTGTTTACCTGCTCTGTGTTTTCCCTTTAAGGAAATGATGCAGGGAATGAGCAGGTACTGAGTGAGGTGCATGAGAGAGCCTGGGAAAAATTAAATTTCCCATTCATTTCCACCATTGGAAATTAAAATTCTCCTTGTTTTTTAAATTTTGAAATGTATTGTATCAGTCTGTCAATGCACAAAATGCAGAGTTGATTAAAGTTGAATAGAAAACCTCAAATTAATACATCACATAATGAGAAATGCCAAGGATGTGCTTTTCTAAACCATCCAAGTGAAGTTAAATGTGTGTTTCTCATGGTTATTAATGGATTGGAGGTATTTAAATCCCTAGCTTTTGGAAATTGCGGTCTTTTATATCCTCATGTTATTAATGTGCTGTCAATTCCTGCTTGGAAATGAAAACTGGAAGTGGAGAATTAAGAATGGAAGGAAGGGATTGTCCAATGGATTTTCAAAGGGCTTCAGTTCTATTTGAGAGGCAAACCTGGCGTTGCTCTGCGCAGCATTCTGCTGCCTGTTTAAACTGGGTCTTGCACTTCAGGAGGCAAAGCTGCTGAATTTCAACCATGGTGAATCCTGTGTCCCTTGATTTGGATGGTCTCGCTCTGAGCTGAGATTCAGTTCTGAGGTGGGGCAGACAACAGTTGCAAGTGAGAAACGGTGTATGCCTCGTAAGCTTTGAAATCCCTTGTTTCAAGCGGAGCATACACATGCATGGAGTGACAGCTGTGGCAACTGAACCCTCCAGGTGGTGAGGATATTTCAGTCTCTGGCAGGGAGGACCTGTCTCAACCCTCTAAACTTCTCTAAGCAGGATGCTGGGGGAAGGGTGAGATCCTGGCAGGGGAATAGTGGCTCTAGCCTGGCTCCGCAAGCCAGGCTTGCAGAGAGGGATGGCTGTGCCAAGCCTCTCTGCTCTGGCATTTAGAAGCTGGCACTGGGCAATGCCAGACTGACCTGCTGTCTCTCTTAATGGCTTTTGTGTGTGTGACACTGAGTCCTGCAGCTCTGCACGTATGTGCCAGTCTGGGTAAGCAGGTCAGACCCACTCCTTCACTCCCTGCCTAGCCATTTCCTTCATTCTCCCTCACTCATCCTGATGAGGATCCAAGGGGACTCGAATTATGAGGAGCAATAAACGCAGCTGAACTTTTTCTGCAGCAGAGGAAAGTCTCAAGGGGTGATCACATAACCACCTACAAGCATTTTCACGGTGGAAATGGTGAGTTGAGAGGGAGAAATGGTTTAGGCTGAATGAAGGGGATATTATTAAAGTTAGAGGATAGCTGAGCAAAGGGAAAATTTAGGCTGAGTTTAGGGATATGTTTCAAAATATGAGCCATCTCCTAGCAGTGGTAATCTTATTGTTTGAGTTGTTTCAGAGCAGGTAGTGTGCTAAAGCAGGTGCTGTAGACAGTAATCCTGAAGTGACTCGGGGAAGGGCAAGACTATTAAGCTGAGGATTTTAATTTTTGATTTCTATGAATCATTTGGTGTTGGTCTCAACAGAAGGTTGCTGGCTGTGGCTGTATAAGCTATCAGCTGTGATATGTAAAATGTGTGGGTGGGAGGAAGTGGGAAGGACACTGGGAACTTACCCTTGGGCAAGCTTAAAATAATAAGACATAGTTCTTCATCTATTGGGAATGATATGGGTCTAATTGATGATCAAAGCATTTTTTGTACTGCCTTAAGTGCAGGGAGAGAATTGCTCTTCTCCTTTGCATGGGGTAGAGAAGGGGAAGTACTTTTTCACCTTATTCTTGCATATACCTGTTGGATAAACAGAGGCAAACTAGCCTCTGATGTATCTGACACTGCCCAAGTCAGGCAGGAGTTTGTACCTGGTTTAATAAAGAAAGAACAGCTCTGAAGAAAATAAATAGAGACTAGAAGTAAATGTGTGTTATTTTCCACCCAGTGTCTATGGAAAGAGAGCAAACAGTGAGGTAATGAGGGAGCTCCAAAAGCTTTGAAGGCTTTGGCTGGGAGTATGTGATGCATCCCCCAAAAGAACAAGGCTGACTTGGGAGAAATAAGGGAAAATTTGAAACATTTTGTATGTTAGATAGGAATGGATCAGTGGGATGTTACAGGCGTGGACAAAGGTTCATATTGGAGAGGGAGTGATTGTGAAGAATAGAAAGAAGACCTGTCCAAAAGACCTTGGAGGAATGTTTCTGCCACTGTCGTAGAAGCATTTATAGCTCAGAATGAGAATATAAGTGATGTCCGAAGCTAGTTAAAATAAACTAAACCATATCAGTTTTCATCTGAAACTACTGAAATGCCCTTGGAGGGCTGTTTACTCAGGGTCACCATAATAAACCCTTTTGGTCCAGGTGCTGGGTTGTTGCATTCACCACTGTGTATGGCACTTCCATTGTCCCTAGTCTCTGCCATCTTTCTGCTCTGAATGTATGGAGATTTTCCTGCAGCATCATTCATTCTGTCTATCAGCACCTGAAGTGTGCAGGTGCTTTCAAGACACATTTATCGGAGCAACAAGGCTGTGAGCCAGAAGAAGATTTATGGGCACTTATGTCACCTATGTGGTAAGCAGTTATACAGGAACCAGCAGTACAAGAGTTGTCAATGTACAAATAGCCTGGGCTGAAGGTGTGGTAGGATCATAGTTACAGCAGTGTTAGAAGAAGAGGAATGTCTCTTCAGAGGTACACAGCATGCAGCATGTCTACATTGCAGAGTAACCACGAGATTGAGAGGATGTCCTAAGCTGAAACTGGGTCATCAAAAATCAGAGAGATGGAGAAACTTAGGTGTAGATTGTGATGTGGTTTATAGCTTTAAACCCCAGCTCTTTGGAGTAATAGTTGATGAGGTTCCAGTCTGTCCTGCCTCTTTTTTTTCTTTTTTCTTTTATTTTTTTTTCCCATGGGTCTTCTTAGCTCCTTCAGTTTGCCCATAAGGCAGGTAGTAGACAAAAAGATCAAAATGTCACCAGTCTTCTGTCATTGGTAAATACAGAAATAGTGTTGTTCTTTGATCTGGACAGATCCTTGTGGGAGAGCTCAGTAGCCATCTAGTGCAATGCTGACTTCCCTACAGCTTCTTTTAGTGCACTTGTTCTCTGGTGGTGTGTTGGATGCTAGGCCCAATGCACCTTTGAGGTTTTTAAAGTATTTCACAGATGAGATGGATTTCTTCTTACCTCCAGCTAGATCCTGAAACATAAGAATTTCTTTTGGGTTTATTGTCTGATACTGCTCAAACTTTCAGAGAAATGAAGGCAGTATGAATTAAGTTGCTGTCAAAGGTGAGCAAATGCCAAAGGGTAATGCTGATGTCTCACGTTGGGTCTGGCAGGAGATCTGTCTTTAGGTAGTAATGGGACTGAAGGTGGTGATAGTGGTGAGGCCTGGAATTGGGCTACTCATAAGAGAAGGGTTGGGAATTAGCATTGCAGCTGGAACAGACACAAAATTAGCTGTTGAATTCAGATTTTGTGGCTTGAAGTCTAAGCAGTTCTTAGAGCATCAGAGCTCTCAGTGAGCAGAGCTCAAAAACCACTGGGATAGGAACTTCCTTGTGGCCCTCCAATGAAGCACAGGAGGGGGAGGCTGGAGGTAGGCTTTTCATTCTCCAATATGGAGCCAGTATTCCTGTGAAGTTCCCTTTGATGGTGGCTAGGGGCATTGTTCAGCCTCCTGTCCCAAGCATTGTCTTCCTATTAATTAGGAAAGCTGCCTTCAAGACAGCTTTTTGTCTGGAACTGCAGTATTACATGACTTCCTTTCCTCTTGCTGTCTTGAGCTTGGAGATTGGGTTTGGGGAGCCTGCAAGCACCCTTCCTAGAGAGTATTATGCAAGGCTACCTAGAAGGCACAATTGCAGCAGGAGGAAGTACCAGTGTCAGCACACAACAGAACTACCCCCAAAAACCTGTGACCAGACCTTGTTCTGCCTCAGTTTCTTTACCTGACCTGAATATGGCCTGGCTTTGCTGTACACTGCTTGAGTAGTAGTCTGCTTACAGTTAGCCTGGTTGAATGCACACTGACATATTTGTGTACTTTCTATATTTTGAAATATCATCCAGAACTATCTCTTAATGCTGAACTGTATTTTGCCTGTGCAGCCTAATAATTTTCTATTAATACTTATCTTAGGTCTGATCCACATAAAAGTGCAGTGTCAAGTAAGGTTCTCATGATATTTTTAAGCAATCTAACCTTTGGTCCTGGCTAAATTCCAATTGGAATAATTACCGTCTGACTACCTACATTCCTCTTGCATTTTCAATGGGAGAAGTTAGCTTTCACTTCCCATTTTGAAAGTGATTGTGTAACATTGCTCTGCAGTAAGTACACGCCGCATTCCCCTACAGTGGTGGATATATTTTATTGGTAAGTAAAATAAGATTATAGAGGTATAATGATTTTACTGGCATGTTTATACCTAAATATAGATATGTCTGTAAAACCACTTTATCTAATGGCCCTACCATATATTATTTTCTAGGGAGTCAGAGACAATATAATAGTGTGCAGTAATGTGTAAAGGATTTTACGTACCAGTCTGGAGTTTGGGATTCACTAAATTGTTTCAGAGTGCCATAATCACAGAAAATACTTCAAACACTGTGTTGCCTGCCCCACGCAACCTCTAAAGGAAAATCTGTTCATGTAAAATAATTGGTAATAGAATATACTTGCATGTTTTTATAATAATTCTTGACTGTAAAATTATTAAAATTTCTTGAAACTACAAAAGAGTAAATGCCCTGTTTTACAGCTGTAGCCTTGTCAGGTGCTTATGAATTTCTTTGTGTGTGAATTTCTCCATCCCCCTTTCACTGGAAACAGGAACACACTTAGAAGGAGGTCTGTATGCTGTCTCCAGTGCTTTCTTAATTGAGTACTGTGAATGTTTGCACTTGAACATTGTGGAAGTCACGGACAAAGCTTGTTGCTCTGTAGGCAGAAACACATTAAGTCTGTGGGGGTTGATGCCTGCCTTGTCTCTACTAGCACACATTCAAAAGGGGCCTGCAGTGAGCCAGACCAGAGGAGGAACACGAGGTGAGGTTGGTGTTGGGATGTCCTTTTTGTCCCTTTCTCTAACAGCCAGAACATACATGTGAGCAGCTGTGTGAAGAATGGCTACTGATGTGAACACAAGTCAGCTCCAAGGAGGGAAGGATTGTAACACCATGAGCATCCCTGATTTAGTCTTTGAGCAGCTCACCCCTATGCTGCCTTGTGGGAGCTGAATGGTGAAAACCACACTCAGCCCTGGGCTGGGTGTGATTTATTGATGTTCTCCTGCCTCATCACACCCCCAGCTCCCATCCTATGAGGGAGCCCAGCCTGGACCTGGTACCTGCTATTCCCTTAGAAGAACACTGCTGTCTGTCACAGAGACTGCCCATGAGCACGTGAAAGACATTGTGAGCCTGACAGAGGTGTTATGTGTGAGTGAGAGATGGAGAGAGAGATGTCTTGGCTGGTACAACACAGGCTACCTAAACATTGCTCTGCCTGATCCAGAGAGGGCTTATGGCTGAGGATCCAAATATCCAAATTGGAGATGGCAGGTTGGCTACCGAGCCACAGACAGCCTCCTCTTTGAATGAGCTTCTTCCTAGCCCTGGCTGCTCTCTGCACATCTAGCCAAAGCCCGAGGATCTGGCACCGAGCAGATAACTCCATCTTGTATTGAATGGAAAAATCTCCCTGAGTGGGGCACAGACACCCAACAGATTGGCACCTATGTGCTCTTCAGGACCTGGGCTCTCTCCTGCTTGGAGGTAGATGCTAGAGATTTATTAGCTTTAATACAGGTGAAGAGTGGGGAATAAGTTTCTTGGCTGCCATTTTTCCCAGTGGGAGAAGCACGTGCTGACAGCTGCCATGACTGCCTGTATAGCTCCTGCTTGAATGCTATCTGAGCCCTGGATTGGAAGGCCCTATAAATTATTCCTGGTGGGAAAGGGGCTGGGAAAACCTACACTCTCCTCCCTGGGCATCACAACTAGCCATTGCCTAACCAACCATAATGCACTGTATGAGTTGATGCAGAGGGACTGCAGGAAACGTATTTTAAGAGAACAAATATAGCATTTAAGTGAGTGAGCAAGAGAGTGAGAGATAGAGAGTGTATAGAGTGCATTAAAGTTAATAAAGCATTGCAGAAATGGGGACTGCATTTCACTGTGAAGGAATCTAATTTAGTGCCTCGTAATTGGAGGATAACAGTCATACTGGAATGAAGTTAACTGTTCATTTTGCCAAACTCTCAGAGTCTCTTGGTTCTCCTTGTGAGCGTCTCTCAAAAAGTGAATCCTTTGGAGAGCTTAGAATCGGTTGGTGCTTCACACCCGCAGTCCCTTTCAGCTTCTTAAGTGGATTTGGTTTCTCCGGTGCATATTTATTATCTATTTTATTATCTGCTTATTTATCTGGTAATCTCAATGCAGGATACATCCTCTCTGCTAAGCATGAAAATGAGGGAGCAGGTGTTGAGCCTGTGTGTTCTCCTGGGCATGGCAAGATGGGGCCTCTTGGGCCTTTTTCCTGTAGGTGGCTAGTGTCAGCTAGGGTTGGTTTGGACTTCCTGCTTCCACAAAGTTTTGCCAGCTTTTGTCCCTGCTGCTGTGGCTTTCTGTTAATTTAATAGAGGCATGTGAAGCAATGAACAGTATGGAAGGGTCCCATTCTTGGACACCCAAGACCAGAGGTGTAGCACAAAGAAGTCCAGGGCTGGTGTATTTATTTCAAGTGTGCCTGGTTGCTGAAGAACAGAATTCTGGGCATGAGTAGCTAAGCAGGACCTGTTGTGTTGAGGGAAAATCTTCTTTAGTTTGAAATTACTGAAATCTCCTTAGGACATCAGTGTGGCCCTGGGTGGGCACACCAAGCAGTGCTACCTCCAACAGGTGTGGTAGGCAGATGGGGGGACACTGTTCTGTTGTCTCTGATATTTACACTGCATGGGTGCTGTAAGAATTAGTTCATTAGTGTTTGTAGTGTGCCTTGAGGATGAAAAGTGCTGTGGAAATGTGAACTATTATTAAAGCGGGACTGAATAAAGAAAGAGTGAGGAACAGTCCCGCAGGGAACTGTCCCACTCAGGCAGGGGCTAGAGAGATCACCTCATCAGGTTTTTTTTTAATTTCTGCTGTTGTGATTACAAAATAAAGTGGACATGCTCAGGGAGAAGATTAATGTAGCATGCCTGGCTGTAGTAGCTGAGGGTGAACCATTGTAAGCTCTGTTGGCATTTCTACTTCTGTGCAAACACAGCTGTTGTATGGACTTGGAGGATCCTGATCCAGTTTTGGCCATGACCCCTGGGAAATTCTGTATTCCTGTTTTTATTGATTTTTTTTTTAAAGAATCCTGTGTTGGTGAAAAGCATATGGCTGACTGTGTTACCCACTGAAGCTGTGTGCGTCCTGATGGTGTATGCAATGGATACGCACATACATATACATCAGATGACCTTGCCCATTTGTCCTCACTTTATTCTGGAAGGACTGTGCTGAGAAAGGAAAAGGGAGTCCCTATCTGCCTGGTCTCCTCAGTCTCCCTGCCTGTACCTCCAGCACAAGTCCAAACTGATTGCAAGCACCAGTCATTCCTTTGTGTTGAGGGTGAGCACTCTGACATGGGCTTGACATAAGCAATTAATTTCACAAAGACAGCTGATCAGCTGTCAAAGGACAATCCTCTATCACTTTTGACTTGGGTCTCAAAGTGACACAGGACCTGAGAGATGACATGATCCCATCTTCTGCTGACAGCTGTTCTCTTAAGTGATGCCAGACTCTTAAGTAGGGGCTGGACTGGTCTGACCCCCCAACTTTAGCAGAGCCCTGAATGTAGCCAAAGGGCTCGGCATCAGACCAGAAGGATTCTTGGGAGGAGAGCTAGTGGCTGAGCAAGATCAATGGATCTACCTTGAAGGCTGAGTGCATGATTGACTTGTCAATTAATCACTTTGTTTTACTTTCCCCCTTTTTTCTTCCTCACTCAGGGAGTGTAAGAGCCGAAGATGAGGCCCAGGGTGGAGTGCTACTCTCCAAGGTTTTGGCTGGTGCTGGCAGTCCTCGCAACAACAGGGAGCGGGGCCCATGCCCAGAAAAGCCACCCGAGCATTGGCATTGCAGTCATCCTGGTGGGGACCTCAGACGAAGTGGCCATCAAAGATGCCCACGAGAAAGATGACTTCCACCACCTCTCAGTGGTGCCTCGGGTGGAGCTGGTGGCCATGAATGAGACAGATCCCAAGAGCATCATCACCCGCATCTGTGACCTCATGTCTGACCGCAAGATCCAAGGGGTGGTATTCGCCGATGACACAGACCAGGAAGCCATTGCCCAGATCCTGGACTTCATCTCTGCCCAGACCCTCACTCCCATCCTGGGCATCCATGGAGGCTCCTCTATGATCATGGCAGATAAGGTAAATTTAAATGAGCTTCTTTCTGTTGCAGACCTGTGCATTCAAACTTAAAGAGAAATATCTTATTCTGTGATCCTCAGGTGGTGTCTCGTGGGGCTGAAGGCTTGGGGGATTAGACAGCTTCAGATTCAAAGACAGATTAAAAGAGCTAACTGTGTGTAGCACTACTGAGAAGAGCCTATTAATCATGAGGAATTATCTGAAACAGAGAAAAACTGAGGAGGGAAAGAAGCAGGTAGAAGAGACCCACAAAAGAATCAGCCCTTTTCTTCTTCCTTAAGAAGGGTAAAGAGCCCCTGACAATTGTAATTTTTTTAAAGGTCTTATTTTTGCTTGTGTTTTACTTTAGAAGAGCCAGGGATCATAGCCTGGGTTTTTTTCTGCATGTAGCTGGAGGACATTGTGGTATTTTCAGGGATGCTTAATACAGCTCTTACATCTTAATTGGAATATAATTGAATCTTTAATAAAGCTATCCTCTCCATAAAGTGTTCATTAGCTCCTGAAGTTAAATAGGTGTTAGCTGAAGTGACTAACCAGTCTGAACCAGTCCAGCTAAATCTTTCTTTTTTTCTACTGCACTACTTTATTCCTTCATGTCACAGACTTTACACTGTTTTCCCAGGCCCTAGCCAGTCTCTAAATAATTACTACACAAACAAGCCATCCTGTTACTGCTTTTGAACGGGGCAAGATGCAGAGAGGGAGTAGCATCTTTGGCCAGCTAATAACTCTTTACAAAGCCTCCATGGGGTGCAGGTGGACCTGATACAAATCTTCCACCTTTCACAAACAGGACATGCAGCAATTCACACCTGAATGTGCGTTTGGCCAGGGAGTGAGGCTAACAGTAGCCTTGGGGCCAGTGGGAACATGTGAGAGAAGCTGGCTGTCCCTTTTCCTGTAGGCTTGAAGCCAGACTGTCAAGGCCAAGGCTTTTATTGAGAAGACCTCACAACCATTCTTTATGCATCCCAAAGAAGTAAATAGGGACACAAGCTGACAGTCTTTTTCTTTTACAGATGGCTCTTAAGTGAGTCTGAGACATTTAACTAGGCAGAATCAGGCCTAATGGAATGAAGGGTGAGAATTGACCTGGCCGCTATGGCAGCTTTTCCTCAGAAAGATAACTAGTGAGATGAGAAATCCAGGCACATTCTCTTTTATTTACCTTGCAAGTAAGTAATCCAGTGCAGGCTATTGAAAGTGCTAACAAGTTATTTCCTCACTTTTTGACCAACTGTTCTGTTGCCAAATAACACACGGTTAGTATGCAGTGTTATTTTCTCGTATTGGCCTTTAAACTGAAATAGTCACTGAATAATCACAGGCCTTTTTTCTCTCACCCCTCGAATAGTTGCACATGTGCTGAAGTTCCACTGCTCCATTCCACCCACAGTGAAGCTTTTCTGCTTTGGAGGCCAGGCAGGCAGCAATGCTGCATGTTGATGCTCTCCTGCCTGCAGTGTTGCATGGTTCTCTATGTCTGTGCAAAGGAGGGTTGGAAGCAGTGCTCAAGTGCTGCATTTCACATTTGGGGCGCCATCTTACATCTTTGAACAAGTGTAAGAGTTGCTGACAGAAGACCTCCTAAGCACTGGGAAAAGTCCTTGTGACTTTGAACATGGCAGGCCAAATTCTGATTTCAGATTCCCGCAGTGTAAATCCAGCACGGCCCCATTGCCTTTGGCAGGATTAGATCAGATTTATGCTGCTGTAATTCAAAGAGGAATTTGGCCTATTGAACTTTGAAAAGATTTTTCTTTCTACCTGTCCCTAGTGTCTCCTTGGGAAGGCAGCATCTCCTGCCACTGCCCTGTGTACCCCACTGGCTCACTTCTAAAGAGCATTCTGGCAGGCAGGCAGGCAGCCCACAGGGAGCTCAGAGGTGGAAGCCTTATGAATGGACACTTCTGTTTTACCAATCTTTTTCTTTTTTTTTGGTAGTTTTGCAGACAGGAGGTTTGCAGGCTATGTACAAAGATTTGCAGTTTTAAGAAAGGCCAAGGTTTCTTTGAAAAATAATTTGAAAAGGCTGACCTTTACAACTTCTGATCCACAGGTGTGTAATCTTTAATGGATAATATTTATTTGACGAATTGAATTAAAATATGGTAGAGTGTAAATATACTGAAATTCTACTAAAAATACTCATGTCAGCCTGGTAAGTCCTTCAGCAATTTATTTTCCATAGAGGGCCTTCACAGAGGCTTTTCTTTTAGTGACTCTTAGTCATGCTCTTTGCAGATGAGTTGTGTGGCTGTGGTTTGATCCTGCAAGCATGGAATGCTTCTTTCAGCATCCCCTCAACGCCCACAGCAGTCAGCTGTGATTGAACTTGCTCAGCATTTCACAGGTTCAGATCTGCACTTACAGCTTTGTTATGCTCCCCGTGTGTTTGTGATCAGTAGTGCCAATGCAAACCTAAGGAATGCTAGAAACCATGAATGTCTTGGTGTGACAGATGAGCCCCTCTTTGCTGGGGTTTAATGCAAAAACACTCCCCAGTCAAACCACCTTTCCTGGAGCAGCATGTAAAATTCTGTTTCACCTTCAGTGAGGGTTTAGTAAGTGTTCTGTAGGAAATGTGGGTCATGTGTAAAAAGGGCTTTTTAATCTACCATGCAGCTGGTAAATTGAGGCACAAAAGGGCAGGCAAAAAGAAAAAGAAAATTAGGATTTCAAGCCCAAATTTTCTTTTGTCCTGTATATAAAGACAGAAATACTGTATAATGTGCACTATATGCTGGCTTTATCTCAGTTAATATTCATCTAGAAGTTTGCTACCCACCAGCTGGAGGTCTCGGCATCAGTGGTAATGGAGACACCAGCTGAGGACAATTCATCCCACCCAATTCAGGGCGCAGTGAAAGGCTCATGGGGTAGTCCTGTGTCTCCTCACTGATTACTGAAGAAGGCTGTACTTCAATGTGTTCATGATATCTCAAGTTAAATGCCATGAATCCTGCCTTAGGTATGATATAGCAGGTGGAGGTATGTTGATGAAAGTGTAACATCCTTTTTTCCTGATTTTTTCAAACTCACATTCTTTAATACTGTACTTGATTAGATTTTGTAAATAATATATAGTTTGTTTTCCCTGTATTTGGCCTTTTTCCTCTGAAAAATAAGTATACAGGAATTTACATGTTTTTGCTGTTTTCACTCCTTGGTGCTTGTGTCTCTAATTCCACCTGCTTACCTGTTACAGAGTGTTACATTTAATTTCTGACTAATCTGGCATAAGAAGAATGTGAGCAGATGATCTGTGTGCACACTGTGATCTGGGTTCAGTTCCAGGAAAGCAGTGAAGCAGAGACACACGATGTGCCTCACTCGAGCTCTGGAGAGGCCCCTTTGCAGAGTGAGAGTTCTGTCACAGCCAGTTCGGTCCCTTGAGCTGCAAAAGCATGCCAGCAGTGACTCCAAATGGAGTGAAGTGCAGCAGTCCTTTTGTTGGGGCTGGGTGGCCTGGGAGTGATGGCGAAGGGGTCCAACAGACCCCAGATTAGTTCCTCTCAGAGGAGCAAGGCTGTAGCCCTGGGATGGGGTAGAAGAGTGCTCACATTGTTTCAGCTCTGTAAAAAACCACCTTATTTTGGTGCTGAATCCTTGAAAAGGACTAGGGCAATATCATCATCTCACCAGGACCTGGGATTAGAAAGGCAGTAGCATTGACCACTGGTGATCTGTGTTTAATCCAAAATGGATAAGATGGAGAGGAGAGAAATGTGCACCACCACCACTGTTAGGTTTCTGTGGTCCAAAAACTTTGCTCGTGGAAGCTTGCTGGTCCCTTCAGTTTGCCTGATGCTGCTGCAATGACCTGACTTTTAACAGCTTTGTGTTTCCTGATTTTAAGCATTAGTTTGTATTCTCTAGAGGACTGCAATGCACTTTTGACCAGAGAGCATATCTGCTGGCTTTCCAGCATTGAAGATAATTTCTTGTTTCTCCCCAATTGTTTTGAGAGCAGAAATTAAATTGTATGAGGATGCCCTGTGTTAGGAGACTGATGGTGAAAGTAAATCTTCAAGACTGCAAACCAAGCTTCAGTTCAGATAACCACACAAACCAATATCTTGGGTTGCCTGAAACTGGAAATCTGAACTAAGCTTTTCTTCGTTTTCGTTTCCATATTACCTAAAATCACTTCTGCCCAGAGCTAGGAGGTAAAGGAGCAATCACACACACAAAGAAAAGGAAATAACATTTATGAATGTATATTTACAGGTATCTCAGGGGAAGGGTGAATTGTTATTCTGATTTAAAAAACTTACTGCGTTGGAAAAGATTTAGCTTCTTGCCTAACAAATGACCACACCACTTGGCTGACTGGTCCATTTTGTAATGATAGACTATTTATTTGTTTTAAAATAACAGAAAAAGGCAACTTGGTGATAATGAATGCAGAAAAGGTAAGACCAGAAAATGATTTAAGGTTCTCTTATAGCACAGCTGATGGCCATCATTTTTGCTGGAACTCGTCCTCATTACTTCTCAACAGTCAGGTTATTTTGCCAGAGCTTCTTGTCCTGTGCAGCTTTATAATAACACAATGGTGCACAGGCAGAAGAGGAAAAAAGTCTTGGAAGAAGAGGATGGTTATGTTTTCCCAGGTGAAAATCAGTCTTCTCTGTCTCTGCATCCCTTGCTATTCTCTCCAGGGCTTGCCCACACAGGGATACATGCAGTATGCATCAGCATGCAGATGGAAATAAAATGGTAGGTAAGAGTGATCTATTACTCAGCTGTGCCAGTAATACCATTTGTATAAAAGATGCATAAAATGAACCTGAAATTTAAAATCTGTTCTAGGCCAGATTCTCCTTCCTTTTTTTCACACAGCGTGGAGCTGGCTTTTCTCTCACTCTCTCCACTAGCCTGTTCTTTTTTCTGTTTATACCAAAGCCATGATGTTTTCTCTGCCTTTGCATCTCCCCTTCTTAAGTCCCTGTCCCCTTTATTTTGGTTTCTGGTAAAATTTCCAAGACACCATGTTGTATCTCTCCTTCAATGCCAAAGGTTGCTATGATCAGTCTGTGTTTGGGCCATGCTGCTGCAGCTGTTTCTGTCATTTCTGTGGTATTTTGGTGGAAAGCAAGTCCAAAGTTGGACAGTGGGAGTAAAGCACCAGGGAAGAATCATTGCTGTTGGCCAGAGTGCAGCAAAGTGATGCTGCAGGTACAGGGAAGCCAAAACTAGTTGGATAAGCTGAGCACCTAGATACACACTGAAACCAGGACAAAGTCAAAGACACTGGGACAGTGCTGCTAAAAGCAGAACATCTGTAATTAAAAGGAAAGCACTTTCACTCTCAGGTTTTCAAAGGTTAAGTAATAGGGATGCATAGGGAATGAAAACCTCATTTTTTGGGTGTAAATCTGTTTCATTTCCATTAGGGATGACATCTGAAGTTTTTCAAGCCCTTGTGTGAAGGAAATTCAGTAAAAAAAAAAAGAAATTTAAAAAACCAGTTGAAGTTCCTTTGATTGGATTATAGGAATTGAAGTAAAATAAATTCCAAACAAAATGCTGCTTAGAAGGGGGGAAAAGGCACATTTTGATCTGCAGACATTGAAAGATTTCTATCCCCTTTTCCTGCAAAACAAATTTATATGCAGTTCATGTAATTTCACAAAGTGTTTTCATTTCTCTGAAACTGCATTTGATGATAGTAATAGCTTAAATGTTTCTTAAACTTATCTAGTGATTAGCAAAGATGAGTTTGATTTTAAAAAATAAAAAGAAATCAGCAGTTTCCCTCCAGGCTCTTAATAATTTTATTAAGGACATGATTAATACACTTCTTTTGCTTTTGGTACTCTGTTGTTTCCTTTTGCTGCCAAAACAAAGCTCTCTGTAGCTCACAAATAACAAACTTAACATAATGTGCCCTCAAATTACAAGTCTGCTGCAAAGGTTGGGGAAGAGTAATAAAAGGTAAGTCACAGAGACACAGAAAATAAAAGCCAGTATTTTATGCCAGTGTTGTTTTTCCCTTGTATACACATGTAGTAAAAAGCCAGGTGGATCTGTAATTTATGTTTACATCTGTGTCTAATCAACCCATGCAAAATAACATTTTCTTTTATTCATGTAAAGAAGGGGAATATGGGCAGCATATTTTTGAAAGTTTAACACCTGAGAATTTCCCTAGAACTATTGTTATTACTTTACAATTAAATTACAGCACTTAAAAACCCTCAGATATTAGGAAACCTGGATGTGAACTTTTGAGAGGTCTAACCTCTCCCCAGTGCCATTAAATCCTTAAATGTGAACTCTGATTTTCTAAACAAGACCTCAAGTACTCTCATTAGTATTATTCCAATGAAAATATGACTTTTTAAAGAAATGTATAATTTCTTTTATTAATTATCCTATTAAAATAGTGTGCTTTTTTGTGTTTTGGGGGGTTTTGTGTTTTTTTTTGTGTTTGGGTTTTTTTTTTTTTAATTTTTAAGGCTTTCCTCAAGTTCATCTCCAGTTTTCTTGGGAGGAACCTAATTTCAAGGCTCTCACTTTTTTCTGGGGTATTTTTTTCAGGAGTCACAGGAAAAAAAAAAGTGGAGTTGATTCCTTTCTTTTTGGTTTATCGCTTAAAAGCAACAAGAAAGCCTCTTAAAAAAAAACAAAGAAAACAATTCTTATGGCAGTGTAACTTTCCATGAAATATCCCTATTGATTTTTCCCTCCTAATGATTTATAATGGATGCACTTCATGTTTGCCCTGAGCCTTGGACACCTGATGCTTGGAGGTGTTACCTGAGTTTGGGGGGCACAGAATTGGGAAGGAGGAAACCTGATACCCTGGGAAGACCATGGCCACACAGAGGTGTGGGTGCTTTCCTTTAGCAGAAGTTGTCTCAGACAACAAATGTCAAGCAAAAGTGAAGTCTGATTCCTTCACAGCAGCCTTCTGCAGCTATTTATAAGCTGTTTTGTTTCGGGTCATAGGATTTTTCCTCCAGGAGTACAGAGTGTTAGTTTTCTTCTGTTGTTATAGTCATGTTTTCTTTTGAGGGACAGAAGACCTTTCCTTCCCTAGCTCTGCACGCAACTTCTGCAACCCACCTGGGGTAAAGAAAAGGTGAATTAACCTTGTCACTCCTATTGCTTAAATGCAATGTTGCCACTCTCTACCTAGAAATAGAACTGTTGAACTCTCTGTGAGGAAAACATTGATTTCCACCCAGCTTAGACCTGGGTGTTGTTGGATTAAGGTTTTTCAACACCAGGTGTTATTATAGTGAGTTGATGTTATATGGGCTACTTTTAATTTTTGAGGGAATGTTTTTTTTTTTTTTTTTTTTTTTTTTTTTTTTTTTTTTTACAAATGACTTAATATCTTTTTGGTAATTGTTGTGGGAACTTATTTAGGTTAGTAATTTTATTCTTAGGGGGTACTGGGGTAGTATAATTTGTACCTTGATTTTCACACTAATGATATTTAGGTAGATCACCAAATCTGTAAGCACTTACCTGAAGAAAATCTGGAAGCTTGATGAGCTCTGACTGATAGTTATTTATAATCTTTATCACAACCCCTCTCTTCAAAACAAAAAACCCAACAAAAAGGTCTTAAATCAATTTGTGCCATCCCCAGCCGGACAAGGAGATTAGTTTCTTCAATCTGGACAGGCAGTCCTTTATTACAACCCCGAGCAGTAACTTGTCTCACAAAATCTAAATTAATTACGCTCAAATTTGCCCTACCCTAAACTGGCCTCAAAATGAAATTGAAAACACCAAGTGTGAAATTGCCCGATGCTGCTGCTTTAGATCTGCATGTCATTCCCCAGTAACCGCAGGACAGAGAGAAACAATTCTTTCCAGGGAATCTCTTATTCTTTTTGCCTTTTATTTGCCTCATTAGCCAAGTTTGGAGGGGATGGATTATGAAGGAAACTAAGGGAATTACATATACAGAGGCTGGAAACAACAGGGTAAAGAAGAAGACATAATTGAAGTCTGTGACCCTGTTAATAGTCTGGAAGAGCTGATATATGAAGAGTGAAACAGCTGTATGTGTGTACTGTAGATTGGTTGAACAATGAGTCAGGGTGTGATTTATATACTCAATGAATAGAGGTAGACTAAGATTAGAGGAAAAAAATGCTTAGTGTAGCTGCCAGAAGCACACATAGGAATGACAGGATAAAGTTAGGGAAATATATTAAATGATGTATTATGATACATCAAATGATAATATTAATTGATATATATGTGTATCAAGAAAAGGCTCAGACACTGACTTTTCTCAGGAAGTGCTTCAGACTTCTTAGGGAAGAACATGGAAACCACGTTTCTTCAGCTGTTTTCAAACAGGATTGAACTAAGTGCTGGAGAAGATGCTATATAGATGAAGCAGAGGAGAAAAAGGATAAAGAAGATGAAAGACAGATAGGAAAACATCTTCTGAACCTAGGATCATGGGGAGAAAATTAAGGGGAAAAAAAGTGTAAGTTCTGAGAGTAAGGCAAAAAATGCCTTAAAGGCTCTGTCGAAGCAATTTTTCTCTGTGCTTGGCAGTAGCTTTTAGCTGTGTATCTGTGAGGTTCCTGGTAATAACAATAAATGTTGGTTTCAGAGGAAGGGGGAAGACAGGAATGAAGGATGTGGAGAGTCCAAGGGTGAGCAGGCAAAAAAGTAAAGGAGGCAGGTACATGCAGTGAGGAGATTTGATCTAAAAGGTGCCAACAGAATCCAGCAGTTCCAACAGACCCTAGTGCTCACTGCAGCTCTGCTATAAAACATGACTGTAAGACGCTTGCTCAACTGCTGTCTACAGCAATTTGCCCTTTACAAGAAGACCATAACAATGTTTTTGTGAAGTTTGAGCTCTATAAAAGGCAAAGGTGACCTAATTACCAGGAAACAATTACAGGATTTTTCTAACTGAAGTAAATACAATGCTTGAGATGAAAATCTGGACTCCAGGAGGAGAAGCTTTAACCCCCATTAGACGTGGTGGCTGAATAGCTGCATCATGCTGGAGAACTCATTTTATGCAGAGCTGATAGTACCATCTCTTGTAAGCTTGGTCAGCATTCTCCATTATAAAATTCTCTTGGGGGTTTCTTGTAATTTTGCCATACTATGACTGTTTGAACAAAGTTTTCTTTGCCAGGTGTATGCCTCAAGCTGATTGATTTAATTTGATATTTATTTGGAAAATAAAACATCTCTCTCTGAAAATATGGCACAGGACTATATGTGATTTATCTATATCACAAGGGCTGTCACATTTTCCTCCAAAGGTTCTGCCTGACCACCACATGTTCTCAGAGCAAGGGCATGGGTCTGGAGCAGGGGTGTCTTGCAGGGAAGGACTTGTAACCAGAGATGTGCTTTTGTTACCCCTGCTTGGCTGCTCCAAGTTTGGCCTTGTTATACATGTAAGGAACTGCAGATGTGCCTGGAGTTTTTTTAGATGTTTGCCACCTCTCTTGCAAAGAACTTGCCCTTGCAAACTGTGCTTCAAAACTGCACCTGGCCCTGGGGGCTGCACAGGCTGGTGCTGGATCTGGAGGTCTCCTGTGGGATCCTGGTGGGATCCAGCCTGCAGGAATGTGCTGTGCAGCAGGGAATCTAGGCAGAAATGTGATGGGGTGGGGGGCATGCAGGGTATTCTGAGTAGCCACTAGAGAGGGTGAGTAGAGTATGGAAGAGATCCTGATACAAGGAGATGGGCAGGGGGACTGGATAAAGGTAGGAAGCAGGAGATGATGGATGGGAAAAGAGAGGGAAAGAGAAACCTGCCCAGGTTATGCTTCCTTGCTGGCTACCAGAGCAACAGCCAGGGAGCACAGGGGGTGGCAGAACTGCTGAACAATGGGATGAGGAGTGTGAAATGGGAGTGGAAAACCTGTCAGGTGGAAACTGTGTAGTTGAGAAGACCAGATCTGGGCTGGGGCAGGCACAGGACAGTGGGATCGGGCAGCGATGCTTTCCTTGAGTGTGCTGCTTCCCTCCAGTTGGGCAGAAATATTCCTGTTCTGCCCTGAGCCACAGAGGAAGTCAGAAATGACTCTGCAGGGTGACTGGGACACTGGCATCAGTGCTCCCTGCTGGGGCAAGGCCAGCGGGTCTTCCAAAGCCTGCCTGGGGCTGGCTCGGCTGTGCACACCTTCAGCCAGCCTGCCCTGTTCCAGGGCCCTGGCCTCACGGGCAGGGGGAAAAACTCCTGTGAGGAGGGGGCAAGGCTCTCACAGCCTCCACCAGCTGCCTGGCTTGGGGCCAGCACAGTCACTGTCAGGCCTCTGTGCTGGAGGGGATCAGCTCCATAATGGAGCTGCCAGCTCCTCCATGTGTGAGCTCCTGCAGCGCAGCGCTTTATCCTCACTCCCGCTTCGCTTGCTCGCTCTCTGCAGAGCCAGAGCTGTGTCCTTGCCCCCCCGGCTCCTGCAGCAGTACTGAGCTGGGCCGTGAAGGGCCCGTGGCCCTGCCACGGGGCTGGGCTGAGCATACACCCAGTCACCAGCCCTGCTGGGTCCCAGATCCTGCTCTGTACCTATCCTCATTCCTATCATCTCCCTTCTCCTGCTTCCCTTTCTCTCGCTCTCTCCTGTCACTCTACCCATTTCTTAATTCTTGTTTGCACAGTGCTTTGAAAATGCAGAGTGCTGTATAAATGTAAAGTATTATTATTATTTCTTCTTTTTAATTAGCATCCCTCATTCTCTCTTCTCTTGCTATTGTGGCTTCCAGAGAGAACGTGTGGGCTTACATTATTTATAGCTGTGTGAGAGTAATTACAGAAATGATTTAATTACTCAGTTAATACCGTTCTCCACATCACCAGCTTGACAAGCTACTGATCCTCTCACCACAGCTGAACATGCAGCCTGGTGTCCATGTCATGGCTGAGCGGGTAAGGGGAGGCAAAGCTTGGGGAATGGTTTGTTACACCCCTGCACATTGCTGGTCACTGCCCTGGGCTAAGGGATGGGGCTGCTGATCTCAGGGGCTTGGCCTGGGGCAGTGTGTGGTGTCACCTCAGCTGGGGCAGAGCTGCCCCCAAGGAAGTGGTGCATGTGACGGTTCATGGCTCCCAGCTGATGGGCCACCTCCAACACAAACCTAGTCAAGCTGAAGATTCAATATTTGGTGTGCTGCATTAACCAGCTCTTCACATTTATCAAAGGTCAGAGATCTGGCACGGTTTTGCTTTCTTAACTTCTATTTAAGCCTGCCAGATCAGAAGGTAGAAATGTTCTTTCTTGCAGATGGCCATATGTGGGTCTGACCCTCTTTAGGTAAATGAGCTTTCCCTCTGAACGGGCTGGTTGCTTCTTGCTGAGATTCCTGCCATTGGAAATGAGGTCTTTCTGTTGCTTCCAGTTCACAAAGTCTTGTGAAGAGCAGAGAATGCCCTGTTTCTGGTGCAATATGGAAGGAGTCTGAGCAAGGAAAGTACATGCTTTCCTTCAGGGCATGCACTGAGCAGATGGTTACCAATACCTTTTAGTTATCTCCCAGAGACTGTTGAAAAAAGCCCCACAAACCACCTTGTGAGCTCAGGAGAAACGTAATGAAAAAGGTTCTTCTCTGACAGAACTGTAGATAAAAAGGAGGGATCGGTGAATTCTTAACAGAGGAGACAGTTGCTTGGGAAGTGGGGAGAGAGGCTCTTGTTGGATAATGGGGTATTTGTCAGATAACAGTGTACGGGGAGAGCGTCTCTCAGAAGTGCTGCTTTCCATGTCTCCAAATTGCCTGGCTCCATTTGGGCTCCTTCATGGCCCGGGCTGTGGGCCAGGTTCAGACTGTTCCTCGACATGGCAGGGCTGGGTGGGTGGTGGGAGGGCTGGGAACAGGTGGCACTGAGGCTGCTGGAGTGTGGCGCCTTTTCCACGCGGCACTGGCTGCCAAGCTGCAAGGCGAGGACACCTGGTATCTGAATGGGCTCTGCCCACCTCCCAGGAAGCCATGGTAATCAAAGAAGTAGGCTGGAGTGTTTTAAGTGTGAACAGTGAATATAGGTCTTTCTTTTTTTCCAACATCCAACATGAGACAGGTTAAGGCAGCTTACATTTGAGAAAATGCTGGGCGTCTCCATTTTCTGAAAGTTGAGTCTTTCATGTTGTATCTCTGAATGGACACTCTGAGTCCCTCCCTCATTGCTTTTGCAAATGCACGCTAGAGGCTTTTATTTATTTTCCCCTTATTTGACACACTTGAAAGTGAATTTTATGACCTAACATTGGAACAGCTTGTTGAGAAGACAGCAAGCGGAATGGCAATGGAACAAGTAATTTTGTAAGCTCCCAAATGAATGAATCCTGTTTTCACTGGATTCACATCTCACAGTTAATTGACTCTTTAACTGAATCATATACTAAGGCAGTAATGTGAGTTTAGTTCATGGTAGACACCAGAGTGTCCATAGAGGTGAGAACTTGAGCTGAGTGAATATATTTCAGAAGAGCTGGATTCATCCTTCCTCCAATGGTGAAGACCAGGGGCATTAAAAGGGTCTCATTTCTTCACCCATTGCCTTGTATCAACTAGAAGATGACCAGTTCAAATAAGTCTGTGTGCCCACAGCAGCTTCAATTTTTCAGGACTTGTCTGCACCTCCTCCATACAAAAATGCCATTCTCCCCAGATCTGCTGTTGTTTTTCTCCCAGTTTCCACTGTGCCTTTTATAGTCACTGGCTGGCACAGTTATGAGAGAGCTGTACTGTGGTAGCCCGAGGCTTCTGTGTACAGGGGCTGTCCACCACAGGCATGCTGCCAGCTCAGGATGAAGTCCATTTGATTGCCTAGCGAGCCTTTGACTGGGAGTGGGTGAATCATACACGCTGCTGTGGGGTCAGACCAAGGCTTTGGGACTGCCTGCAGTTGCAGGCTGTATTTTGTAGAGCGCTTCAAGAATTTAATTCTCCTTGAGTCCTCTGCCCCTTTGTCAAATCAGGTGGAAATTGGCCAGCAGGTTCAAGAGATACTGGGAGGCCTGACTCACTTGTGCACAAACACCCCCCCCCCCAGGTTTGCCAGAGTCTTGTTTCTTAAAGGAAACAAGCTAAAAACGCACACAGAAGATGGACACGGTGCTGCGCTGGAGTGTCTCGGGAGCTGAGCTTTCATCGCAAGTGTCCCGAGGGCACACACAGGCTGTCCCATGGGCACACAGCGTGTTCTGAGCGCACACAGCGTGTCCCATGTTCACACAGTGTGTGCTGAGCACACACAGCCTGTCCCGTGTGCACATCCAGCCTGTCCCGAGCACACGCAGCATGTCCCGAGCACCGTGTCCCGTGCACACACAGGGTGTCCCGAGCACACAGCGTGTCCCATGGGCACACACAACGTGTCCCAGCGCATCTCGAGCACACACAGGGTGTCCCATGTGCACACAGGTTGTCCCAAGCACACCCAGCGTGTCCCGTGGGCACACAGCGTGTCCCGATCACACACAGGGTGTCCCGTGCCGCACACAGGGTGTCCCGAGCACACAGCGTGCCCCGTGGGCACACAGCGTGTCCCGCTCACACCCAGCGTGTGCCGAGCACACAGCGTGTCTCGGACGCACACACAGCGTGTGTCGTGGGCACACAGGGTGTCCCGATCACACGCAGCGTGTCCCGTGCCGCACACAAGGTGTCCCTTGTGCGCACAGGGTGTCCCGTGGGCACACCCAGCGTGTCCCGATCACACCCAGGGCGTCCCGAGCGCGCCCAGCAGCCCTGCCCCGGCTCCGGGCGCTCCCTCGGTGACTCACTGTGATTCAGCCCCCGCGCTCGGCCGGGCGGGCGCTGCGGGCGCCGCTGGCTGCCGGGGCCGGGCATTCGCTCGCACTGGCACGGGGCGCACATGTGTGCGCTCTGTGACTCACGCTGCGCGCCGGGCTGCGGCAGCCAGGGAGGCACGGTCACGGACACGCGCTGGCTCAGTGTCGCATGCTCCTATCGGTGAGATTTTGGAGGGGAACATGGCGCGAGGCTTGGAGATTTTAATATTTCTGTCGCACGACAGACCTCCTGAGAAAAGAAATTAGCCTGATGACAGGAGCAGTAATTGGATTATTCCGTTAGTATCCTCTGTGGAAGAGAAAGACGTGTGCCTTTAACTGTATTCTCAATGCAGACTTAAAACTTGCGCTTAAAATGTGAATTGTGCCTTTTTTCCTTCATAACCGTCCAGCAGACGTCTGTTTTCTGCCCCAGTTTTTTTACTTCCTTTTGACTTGCTGAGATTTCTGTCTAGCTTTATTCTTAACCTTGTGGCAAGCTTACAGCAAACTGCGGTGGTTGAGTTCCTCACCTGGCGCTCAAGATCAAGGCATACTCTAATCACTGGGTGCCTTGGGTGGGCTGAGGAGGGGCCAGCCTGGTGATAAAAATAAGGCAGGATGGATGCCTTGATCTAAATGAGGGAGTGTGCTGAATGGGCTGAAATCCTGGGAATGGGAGAGTTGGGGAGTTCTGAACAGTACAATGAGATAAAATGCAGGGCAGAGAAGTGGCCAGCAAATTTGGGCTGTACCTCTGAACAGTTAGTCCTCTATGGCTCCCTAGGCTAATCTCTGCAGCTGCAGTCTGGCCATTGAAATGGTCTGTAATGAGAGTGACAGTTTTGGAGTATGTGCATGTCTGCAGGGGACAGCACTGCTGAAGTGGAGGGAGATAAGGTGGAACTGGACGGAGGATGAACCAGTCAGCTGTAGGGGGATAGAATATAAGGAAATAAAGGTAGTATAGAAAGTAATCTTACCCCTAAGGAGTTGCAGCTGGGCCAATTATTAGATTAGGAACAGGCCTGACTTTAACAGGCCACAGCTGTAGCCAATGAGAAGAGTGCTATAAAAGAGTGGGGTGGCTGGTTGAGAAGGGTACTGGAGTCAGTTGCCTACTGTGAGAAGAAGAAAGAGTCAGTGCTTGAAGGAGCTGCCCTTGAGAAATACCAAGGAGGTTATGAAACTCTTGTAGTAAGGAGACAACAGTATGGAGCCCCTGTAATATAATGACAACAGTCAGCCGTTTCTTTCTGTTAGTTTTGGTCATCTGAGAGACTCCCCAAACCCACATGGCCAGCTTCTATTTTGTTGTATAACTGTAAGGTTAGTTTTGATGTGTTTTGGGCGCATCCAAATGTTTGACACAGCCATTACCTACCCAGAGATTTAATTTTTTTTTGATAGTCAATTGGTTCTTTAATTTGGATTTAATAAGTCACTTTGTGCTCCATTAAATAGGCCTTCATGCAAAATGTTTAATGCCAAAGTGTGCTTGCCTGCAGATGGTGGAACAGCTTCATTTAGGGAATGGCTGGAAAGCTCACCAGGCTGTGCTGGTGCCCATGGTCCATTTTCCCCCAATGAGCCATACTGCCATTAACCTTTGCTGTCTCCACGTCCTGCTGTGAGACTGCAGGGCTCATCTTCACCAGGACTTGTCCCAGCCATTCTCTCTGTTTGATCCCTCTGCCCTTGTCTGAGCACCCTTGGAAGACTTTATGTGCACGTGTCGATTTGAGGTTTCAACTGCTTAGTTATAAACTGAAGCATGGCTGGCAGCTTTCTCACCAGAGGCTAGCAAAAAACATGCTGTGATACTGACCACTGGGAGGAGAAAGAGAGGTTGTGAGTGATGTTTGTCTCTTGCTGTGCTTAGGAGCATGATTTTGTCTGACAATGTCACTCACTGGTCACTATACTGATCCTGCAGTCTGTTGCTCTATGTCTTGAGGTGTGCCTATAATAAAACTCAGTAATACACAGTACAAGCTATGGGGAAGCATTTTGTGCTGCCAGAGAGCCAGAAGCCAGCCAGCAGCTCACGGTGTTCTGCTGCTACACAATACACAAATCTCTTGAATCATACATTGAAGGCTTTTTTTTGTTTGAAAAACTAAACTCACTCCGCTATTACCAATTTTTCCCTCTCCTGGTCTAGTCTAGACTAAAATACTAGGGAGAGGATTATCTTGCTTCGTTTAGGTTTCTGTGGCCAGGAAGAAATGGTTTAGTATAGGAATGGGTAACAGCACGTAGGAGACGTGGGGGTGTCTCTGTGTAACCATGATCGTGCAGAAGCATGTCCTGTCCTCAACACTGAATCCATATCTGCTCTCAAGGAATCCTTTTGGCCAAATGTTTTGCTGCATTTGATGAATAAATTGGATAGGGAAATGAGGTGACATGAGTAGGTTAGACATGAATGACGAAGATCTTGCCTTGACAATCAAATTATTGCTTTGCACTTAGGAATCTGTAGAGGATGGCCCTCTGGGAACTCATCCACTGGGATTGGTACCTTCAGTTACAAGGAGGTAACCTCCAGAAGATAAAGTATTTTCCTTGCCACTCACCTGGTCTTGCTATTCTTCACACTGGTCCACCTCCACCATCATCCTGTGAGGTGTCGCCCCTGCAGCCTTGGTGAGACCTCTCATAAAGACTGAGAAAATGTAACAGAACTGTGCCAGGGATAAGAAAATAGTTGGGAAGATCTGCTGAATAGGGGTGTTTGACAAAGGGCAGCAGTGCAGAGGAAGGGAATCCCAAGTGTGAGGGTAGAAGGAGGTGAGGGTGTGGGATGATGAAGTTTGATAAGATATTTAAAGTAATTAATAGACTAAAGCAGATAGAAAGGACTCAGGGTGAGATCAGATAATTAATTGACAACTACAGAGATCCATCTTCCTCTCTCAGCCAGCAGTATGTGCATTGTGTGACTTATGGTGAGCATATCACTCCTGCTGCTTCTCTCACTTAGCCCATGGCCAGATGTGCTCAGCAATCCCAGATCTCTTACAAACATCCTGTATGTGCTTTCTCAAGGCTGTGGACCAGAGGCTGGAGCTCCTGGTGGTCACTGCCACCCTGTATCATGTGGCTGCTTCTTTGGTGAGATGTGCTGCCACCCTGCAGTGTCCCTGTGTGATTTGCCATGCGTTGCCAGTTTCTGCCTTGTCCTGGGACATCTCGGTAGGGGACTTTAGGAAAGGAGCAGGGGTTCCAGTTGCCCAGTAGGGAGGATCTGGCCCCACTGCTGATGAGCACCAGGCTGGGGAGGGAAGGCAGTGCAGGCAGTAAGGAGTGACTCATTCTCCCCAAACGAGCAAATGCACAAAAACGTGTCTGCACCTAAGGATGGGGGGAAAAAATACAACTTAAGACTCAAAAGGTTCACTTCTGTTTCCAGAGTACCCCCAGAGGAAAGCTCTTTGTTGCCAAATACTTTCCCTTCCACAGTCCCATTATTTTTTTCCCCTTAGTATTTTCTCTTAGTGGTTGAATCGTTTAACACCACATATAAAGTCGTATTTGGCCTCTCCGGGGCGATTCTGGGTTGCCATGGCAATGAGCCCTGTCTCTCCAAATTAGGACATTTTTCCTGCTGCCTTTTCTGTGCGAGGCTTTCTCTCATCTCTTTCTCTCTTACTCTCCCTTGATGTCTAAAGTGCTGAGTGCTGCCTCTTCTTTAGCACGCTCCCTGAAAGGGATCAGACTTTACCCGTCTAAATTAATTCCTCTGAAGCCTGTGCCAGCTTGGCATGGACCAACTTTGTGCTCCACAATGAACCTGCTGCAGGATCAGGGCGAGGAGGGGTAGGAAGGTGTAAAGGTGGTGAGGTTAGCAGGGGACAGCAGCGTGTGACCGTGGCGTGCTCATTCCCTGCTTAGTACAGCATTGCCTCATCTCTGCCTGGCTGCTGCCAGGGCTGTCTGGAGCTAGGTGCTGAGGTGAGGGCTGCTTAGCTTAAAATATATCTTAAGACTAGAAAAGCTAGTGTAATAAACCTGGGGTGAATGTAGATGTGCTAGATCTGCATGCACAGATCTCTCGGACAGCCTTGGCTCCCTGAGGTCCCATCCTCCATGGGGCTGGCACCTGCAGCTGGAGGACCATAGGAGTATTTGTCTCACTGGGGAATTGTGATTGCTGGATCTTGTTTCCTGGATACACTGAGCTGTACCTGGTACGTGACAGTGTGCTGAAGCAGGCAATTGGCTTTGTACCACTTCTGCACCTGTATATTCCCCTTGCTGGCTTTGGATTTGGCATGAGTCAGACCCACCTCAATTTATTCTGGCTGCTGACAGACTCCCAGGGCCCCTGTGGCAGCTGGGAGTAGTCTGACACATGGATGCCCCCAGCCAAACTGTCTTCCCTGGGCTGTGCATCTGACCCAAGGGAGTAGGAAAGGAGTTGGCACAGGCAGCACTAGAAATTTGCAGAAATTGAGGCTTGCCCATATTGGGCAGGTCTGGGTGGCTGAGTACTGTCAGGATCTGGGAGCAGATCTGCTGTCCCACAGGAGTGTCACCCTGACAGTGTGAGGTGATACGTGGCAGAGCAGTACAATCCAGCATTTTCTACCCATCAGGGCAGAAATGAAAAGGTGATGAGGTTTCTTTGCTCTTTCTTCTCCTGGCCAAATGGGCTACTATCCCAAGACCAGTTTTTAACCCTGTGGATTATTCTAGGAATATTACGTATAGCAGAGGGTAGAAAATCAGGGGAGGACAAAATAATTGTGAGTATTTGGAACGGAGATGAAGGTACAAATGTTAGTTGAGAAAGTGATTGGCCTCAGAGCATGTTCTGTCCTAGCCATGGTACAGCACTGCTATTTTTCATAAGAGATGCTTTGAAGCTGGGGGCAGTTGGCTGTGAAGTGAAGAGCAAAGCAGAGTGATGTTCCATGGCTGAAATCCTTGGGCTCAAACCCAGGTGCTCTGCATGTTTGGCTGCCGTGGGACAGTGGTAATGTCCTGCCTTTTCTCCAGGATGCCAAAAGCCTTCTTTCTGTTTAATGGTGCAGTCTTTAAATAAAAAGAGGTGAGTGAACTTGGATATTGGTTTGACTGATAGTGGTAGGAGCTTTGCTACACTGTCCTGATAGACTTAAAAGTTGTCCAGTAATGTTAAATGTTATTTTAGAAACTTTTTTGTAATTATGTGTGAACTTGTTTATATCAAAAGGTAATTTAGTCGAGGATTTTGCATCCAACAGCAATTGATAGATGAACAATTGGAGATACTTCCTCAGAATATTCTCCAGACATCCCATGAGTTGTGACTTGGAAGTCTCTAAGATAGTCATGGTGTCTCTGCATTTAGTAGTGCTTGATGGGTTTTTCTTCTATATCCTTACCAACATACAAATTCTTGGCATTTGTGGACCCAGGCATGTTTTTAGCATCCAAGAGACAAAAGAGTTCCATCATTTACTTAACTGCTCATGGGGTGAAGAAGGTCTTTGTTGGAAACTTGCTCCTTGGTATTCTGATTTTGATATCCCCTTGTTCTTTGGCAGGAAAAAAAAAAGGTACCTAACAGTTATACATTCTTCACCTTCTCTGTCCAGCCCCTGACCTTAGAAGTCCTTACTATCACTTTTCTTCAGGAGAGCAGTAATTTATTTGGTTGAATATCAGGAGAACTTTTCCAGTAGTGTCATCCATCCTCATACCTTTTTTTGCCACTTCTGCATCTCTCTGTGGGAAGGCATTTCACAGAGACTCTCCACTGGAAATGAGAAGATCTACAGGCCGCGGGAATTACTTGCAGTGTCTAAGTGAGCTGGCCCTGACACAGACACAACATGCCTGAGGGACTGTTTTTGGCTCTGCCCTCTGAGACGTGGGTAAGAGGTGCAGGTGTCCATCCCTGATTGAAGGGTAGTTTTGAAGGTAATGGAGCCAAGCTGTACTTGGTAGTGCCAGATAATGTCATGGAAGGCCATGGCAGATCCTTGGACAACAGGAAAAAAAATTTCAATAGCAAGGTAATACAGTGTTGGAGAAAGGGCCTTGAGTCAGCTACAGCAAAGCAGATCTACTGCTGGTGATGGCCTTGTTGTGAGGGGATCCTTCAAACCCTGTCCTGCCAATGGTTCAGTGGGATGCCATAAAGTGACACGGAGATGCCCCAGTGATGATACATGAGTGTAAGATGCAGAAAATTTCTAGGATTGCCTGTATGGTATGAAAGTTCTTTGTGACTCTTTTTTCCCCCTCTGATTTCAGTTTTTTCAATTGGCATTGATCTATTAGGATTTTGTCCCTTTCCTGCATTCCTCTAGGAAGCACGCAGCAAGATTTTGGGCTGCAGTGCTGAGCAGGTGGGTTTTTAGCACCTGGGAGCAGTTACTGTATCCCTGGGAAGCTGCAGTAGCTGCTGTAGGGGTGCCCTGGGGTTTCCATCGACCCGCCTGCCCAGCTGCACAGAGATGCTCAAACAGGCCCCAGGAGCAGAGAACAAAGGGTGGGACAGGGCTTGGAGTGAGTTTGGCTTGCTGAGCAGAGCAGCAGCTGGGTCACAGGGATGGATGCAGCAGAGGTCTTATAGAAACAACTGACACCTGAATCATTGCATGTCTGGGAGATGGAAAAGCCCATTAAAACAACAATAAAAAAAAAAAAGAAGAACAAAGCTCCTAAGAGTTCCTGTAATTGCAGGTGTGTCTGAAACTTCCTCAGATGAAGTGCAGGTTTTGGTGGTGTAAGCTGGCTGAAAACATAAGATGTGCTGGGATGGGAGGCAGGATGCTTCCCAGACAACAATTCTAAACTTTCAGTATCTCTTCTTCTAGTTATTCTAAGATATCCTGAAACTTTTATTTCTTGTGCTGCTATTCTATTATTTCAGGTGCTTGTCCTGTCTGACAAATCCTGTTGGATTTAAAGGTTGAAGCTCTAGTCGCCTTGCTTGGTCTACTATAACCATAGTGTTTATGGTACAGCACCTTCATTCTTGTGCTGCTCTTGTAGATTATAGAATATTGGGATTGACAATGTGTGGGGAAAACGGAAAAAGTATCTGAAATTAATAAAACAGCAGCGGCATGTGTGTGTGTTTGTACCTGGCAGAGGTTACTGTGAAAATAATCTGTTCTGAAATGGTATGGGGTGTGCAGAACAGAGGAGACTTCAAAGGCTTTGTTTAACATTAATATTGCTACATTATACATGTAAATGCCATTATTAAAGGCTTCTGGGTATTTCACTGAAAAATTAGAAGGAAAACTTTGGGGCAACTGGTGTAAATCAAACCAAATGAATGAGCTGATGGCAAGAATAAATAATTATTCCCTTGCCTCCTAACGTACCCTTGCCTTAATCTCTATGGCATCCTTTCCTCTGTTCTGGAATGAACAAATAGCCCCAGAAGAAAATAAGAACAAAACGAGAGCACTTGGTGCTCTGAGCATGATCTGGAAAGAGGGAGCTGAAGTTCTCTTTCTGAGTGTCTGGGAGAAGTACAGGAGGACTAAGCATAAAAGCACATGAAGAAAGTCTCAGGCCTTCCTAGAAGTGCAAAGAATTTAAATTAGTGCTTGTAAAATGCAACAATGACTAAGACAGGTAGGTAAAATTCTCACATGTAATACCAAAGTGCTTGAAATTTTTGCCAGAGGGGAACATTTTCACCCTCTTGCTTTCCTTGAGAAACAATTCCCTTTAAATTGGATTGAAAAATGCAAGATGACTCTTTATGTGTGGATTACTGCTACAGGATGACTGCCAAAACAGTCAACTACAGTGAACAAAGTAGGAAATATAATTATTGCTGCAATTTCAGATCACAGAGAAAGAATTGTAGCTGCCTCTAGGAAAAGCAGAATTATAACTTTTAAAGGAAACAAATTTTTAATTTTTCCAGCCACAGAATCCCACAGGAGAGAGCTCATGAGGTTGAGGAGAGCTTTCAAAACAAGATGAAGTTGAGTCTGCAATCTAGTATGCACAGGCAAAATATCCACACTCTTCTATGTGACAGAAAATGTACATGGATGGCACACTTGGGTTCTGTGTGCTGATATAATGCCTGTGTCTACAGCTTGTCAGCAGATCCTTATGGACTCCAGTGAGCCTCTTCAAAATTATGGCAAACGCTGCTTTGCAGTCAACCATATGATCAGAGCAAGCATGAAAATAAGAGTCCACCTATGAGCTTCTCTTGCAAAACCTTGTGCTGATCATTCATCATTTTAGCTGTGATTGGCATTTTAAGGGGCATATTCTACCTTTTCCTTACAGACAGGCACTTGAAGTATCTGGAGATTATAAAATATCTGGATGGCATATTAATATATGCCTAACATACTGCCATATACAAAACATTTCTAAATGTGTAGTAGAACTACCTGAAAGTTTTCCAGTGGAACAATTCTGTGCTGGAAATTGTTGATTCTACAGTATGAAAAGTCCACTGTGAAGGTGTCAGGCCTGTCACAACTGTGTATGGAAATGAGTCAGGTTGGCTGGTCTGCAGAGAGTCTGTGCAGCTCTTCCAGATCCCTTGCCTGCCAGCTGAGTAGGTGACAAGCTAAAAATGCAATCTCCCAGACTGGAGTTTTTCAAGTATTTGTCTTCTGTAAGTTTTCTCAAATATTTGATTTTCATACATGTTAGAGAACTTTCTGCTCTCTGACTCCAAACAGAACAGCAATTCTGTGTTCTTGCCAGCTCAAGATACACAGCGCAATTATCAGCACCCTTCCAGCTACCAGTGCAAAGCACAGCACTATGAGGGTTAATAAGGCAGAAATGAACTCATTCAGACCCAAAACACCCCTTCAGACAAAAGCCACTTCCAGCATGCCCCTCAAGCTGCTCTGGTGCCTTCCTTCTCAGCAAAAGCTCAAAGCATGCGGGTTCTATTGCTATCAAATCTCTCTTTCAGTCCTTTTAGGCTGCAGTTTTATTGGCTGCACCCCCGCATCACCACCCACTGCACAGATGCTTCCCCATCCTGAAGACATATTTAGGTGCAGGGTATAGGGTGGGATGGGGCAAATGAGAAGAGCTACCTCCCTACAGAAATCATAGAGGATGGAGGAGAGAAGCAAGAAATTTTTATGTATTATTCCTCTGGTGCTTCTTTCTCCTCTGCTAGTCCCTTCTGTGGTGTGGGACTCATCCGAGCTATCTCTGTCTCCACTGCACCCACTTGCTGAGGACACACGTCCCTTCTGAGAGGCAATGGTGGCCTGTGGGGTTTGTAGGGGCAGAGAAGGGAGTTGTGGCAGTGGGGACTTGTAAGAGCAGGGTGACACAGACTGTAACAGCAATACTGAGGAGAGGAAAGGCTTTGTTTACTAGGAACAGTGAAGGGACATCGAACTGAAGCTGTCAGAAATCTGGGGAAGGCAGATGGGGTGGGGGGCAGGACAGGCTGAGAATCAAGAGATTTCCATCCTGAGGACATGCACACGTTATGTGCAGCGGGGTGGTGCTCAGTGCTGACTTCTTGCGTAACATCCTCAGCTGTTGCGTTGAGTGGGAGCTTGTGCGGGTCCAGGATGTCGTGTCTGCACACTTATGCATGCAAATATATCTCCAGGAGGCTCTAGATTAAAAAAAGGAGCTTTTTGACCTTTCTACAGCACGCTGCTCTCCAGGGCCTAGTATATCCAAACCACACCAATGGAAGAGTCAGAGCCTTTCCCCATATAGGTCTGTGTTCTTCTTTCCAAGACCTGGTGGGTAGCATGGTGGGTAGGAGAGGTGCCTTGCTTGGACTCTGTCTGATGATTGTCCAGGATGCTTATGATTTACCTTCTGCAATAGGACTAACCTGCAGTTTGTGAGCAGGGTGACCTCTTCTGGGTCATCCTGCAAAGCAATGACAGTCTGGAATACACTGCTATGGATAATATCCAGGGATTATTGGGGTGCAGAAGTGAAAACTCTGTGAGGAGCATGGATGAAAAAATAACTGAGCTGAACGTGTCTGTTAGAGGGAGTGCATCCTGAAGCTGTGTGGGGGTGGCTAAATCTGCCTCCAGTTTGTAATGAGGATGGCTAGTCCTTCCCAATAGCACCTCTTTTTGTTTCTGCATGACCAGGAGCCCTTGAAAAACAGAGTGATCACCAGACTGTTCCAAGAAAGATTGTCCATCACCACAAATGTATTCTAAACCAGACTGTATATGGTCAAATCCCACACATAAGGGTAATGTTGATTTGCAGTGTGTGCTTCATTTTAGTAGGCTTTTGCTTACTTAGTAATTTCTGAGCTGCCTGAGCAGCCCTTGCACAGAGGGCACTTTCTCCAGGATGCTTTGGCATGACCCAGCTGTAGCCAGCTGTTGTGTTATAGGGATGCTTCCCTTACTCCTGTGAAGCAGCCTGTGAATGGATGTTGGAAGAAGGTGGCTCCTTGACTCTGAATGAATATTGGAAAATACATAGCATCAGGAGTAAAATGAGCTAAGAAAATGTGTTGAGTAGAAGAACAGAGCAGAAAAAAGCCTTGCCATAGCTGAGTCGCTTTGGAAGTGCAGGTGAGGCAAAGGAACACGTGCATGGTAACTGACCATAAACCTGCGAGCAAAATGAAAAGCATGAGTAGATGGAAGCATGGGCTTTTCTCAGGGGTTTTTGTCCATATGAGCTTTCATTTGGAATGGGAGTGCATATATTCCATAATCCTGGAATTAGTGTCAATTCATCCTGTGGTTTTCAACCACAGTAAAAAAAAGAAGACAAAAAACTCAAGAGGGCTTGTGAAAGTGGAAAGGACAAAGTCCTCCATATCTGGCAATTCTGAGATGTTAAACTAGCCCCTCATGGAAGACTGGATGGTGCTAGGAGGCAACAAAACTCAGTGAGTGTGACCAGAGAGAGAATGTGAGCACGAGATTTTCCATGGTACCCCTTGGAAAAGTATTCTGAATTTACTGATGGGAGAAATCACTGAGTCCAGTGAAAGTTTGGGTTTGGTAAGGAACCTGATATGCTGCAAAAGAAGGAATCTGCAAAAAGCTATTTGGCCACCTTCCCTTTTCAAAGTCAGCGTCCACCAGAAATGACACAGAGCCGTGCTAATGTTGCAGCAAACAGCAATAACCAAAGCAGTGCCGACATTTGAGAAATGCTGCGAGAACTGCAGCGCTGTGCTTTCTTTGGAAAGGCACTCCCAATATAGTAATGAAGATGCCCTCATCATCATTAAAACTGGGCATTTCTTTGTAGCTGCAAAGAACAGTTCTGCAATAAAAGATGATTTTGTTGGCATCAAAGGAAGTGGGATACTTCTTGAAGTGAACTTGCGCAGGAGCATGTTAGTCTGATGCCAGAAAAATGACTTAGCCTTAAAAGTAAAAATAATGGAAGGAAGTGATAAAGCAGGGAAGTTTAGGATGTATGGGAATGGTTGGTCTTTTGAAGGGAAGTGGCTGAATTGAAAGTATGGCTAAAAGCCCAACAAACTTAAGAAGGAATGGTATGTAAGGTTAGCTGGTTTTGATCCTTTCTCTCCAAGGAACCATTTGAGGGTGCTTTCCGGGGGTGAGGGAAGCTTCCTAGCTATAGGATAGAGTGGTAGGAGTCAAGTCAGCCCATGATTCATAACCCTAGAAAATTCCATTTTGGTTGTAAGTGGAGAGAAAATAAAGATTTTATTCCTCTGGAAATCATCAGGTGATGAAGCGTGTAAAGCTGGACACATACGATCTTAAAGAGTAAATAAAGGTTTAAAAATAGATCAGTTCCTGTGACTGTGAGGGGAAGAACTCGGAGACAGTGGGCATGAACATTTAGGCAGTGGAAATTTTGAGCTGCATTTAAACTCCATAAAGCCATTACCAGATCTTTGTGAGGAACTAGTACCAATGAAGTGTAAATTACATACTGTGAAGATTTGTTAATGCAGGTAGATCACAGTGTTGCCAACACTGCCCCAGAGAGGAGGAAAAAGTACCATAACTTTGTAAGAAATTTCAGTGCCTCGTTTAGTTCCAACAACCCAGATCTTGAGAGCGCTTCTGTGCAAAATGTCCAGTGAATACAAGATGAGAAACTGAAGATTATGTGAAGGTAATTTAGGGATTTAAAAGGAGCTTGAGAGGGGCCAGAGAGGTTTTATCCTGAACCCAGAAGAGCGGTGATATTGAAGAGGCTGTCAAAGCTTTTCACACGCATACCAAAAATGTAAAATGTAGGCCACGTCAAGTGAAAGAGTTAGTGGTACAAAGAAAACTGTCCCCTTGCTGCCTGGAAAAGGCAGCAAAACAACCAACACAAAAATAAAACAATTCACTATGTACTTGTCCTAAGCTATTATTCTCACTTCCTCGAGTTAACCTTATTAGAAGACACTCCAGCTAAGTAGGTGATCATGCATACGAAATTTGTTTTTCCAGACACCGTACACCTGACTTAGTAACATCTGACTATAGGCCAGCTTAGTAGGCATGAATTTTAAGTAGTTTGCATGGATTTTGACATGTAACTGCTAGTTTTCTTCATCCATGATTTAACAGATGGGTTGAAAACCTCATTAAAATGATAAAGAACACAGTGAAAGGGATGTGGGTTATAGTTTGATCTGTGTTAAGCTCTTTTAAATCACAGCATGGCATCTACAGGGTGAGATGCCTCCTGCAGGCTTTTTGTTCAACGGAAAACTAAAGTCAAAAACTGGGGTCAGAGTGACTTGGGATTTGTGGTTAGTTACATGAAGGGACAAGTAAGGCAAACCAAAAATCTCAAAGCATTTGCAGTCTGAGAAGCTTCCTTTCTTCATGAAATGATTTTATTCACACGTGCTGGAGGAGAAGAGCAAGGAGTGGGCTTGGCAGCACAGGAAAACACTCTGTTGCAGAGACTGTCTGGTCAGGTGGACACATATAATGGAAGACAGGCAATCTTCACATTCCACATGGGAACGCAGCAAATCAGTCATTTTGCTCAGCAAGGCTTCAGATGAGTTACAGCCACAGCAGGTGAGAGATGTGGCCCTGGTCACGATGTGACTGATAGGCTCAACACTGCTCTGCATGTGAAGAAGAGCTGGTTGACGTGATAGCACAGGTTGCCTCAGAGAGTAACTCAATGTACTTCTTTGAGGAGGCAGTGGACAGGTTATAAATATGCAAAATTTGGTATTATGTTGATGTTATGATTCCTGTTACTCTCATACTTGCTTGGGAAAGGAAGAGGTGAGGGTCTGTGCCCTTGATGGTCTCTCACCTAGGCCAGTTAAAACCGATCCTTTCCTCATCTGGGGGCTTACTTTGCTCCATGCATGTCAGATGACAGCTGCCATTTTTTAACAGTACATAAAGCATCTCTGTATCACTCATTGGTTGTGGGTGATTCCCAACCCACTTGGAGCAAATTTTTCTGGTTTATCCTGGTAACACAGTATCTTTTTCCATAGCTGTGGCAGAGACCCGGGGTGTTGGTAGAGCAGAGGGGCTAGATTTCTTTCTTGCTCTGGGTATGATCCATCCCACTAGACCCATGATGGAGGTTAGTAAGAAGAAATTTTAGCATTCTGCTGCCTGTCAGTTTGATCCTGACTCTCCCTTTCTTCTCTGGTGGTGTCCCTCTGAAATTTAGACTGTTTTCCTGTCCTATTCCTGGGATAGGGGGTCTAAGTGCTGCAACTAAAACTCATGATTTCCAAGCCCATTAAGGACTGACTTATCAAGGTGCTGGGTGGACCTGTGGTCTTCCAGCCAGTGGAGATGGCTTCTAACAGTCATAGGCTGTATGTCTTTGAGATGCTCAAATACCAGCAGCATGTGCGTTGTGGTGTGCGCTTCCTCAGGCATTCAGTGGATGCAGGGAGGAAACAACACGTGTCTTGCATACATCCATTGCTTCATTTATCCCTCCATTTTATGGAGCCCTTGCCGTGAGAATTTTTTTGTATGAACTATGGGATGGGAAGCAAAAGGAAACCCCAAACCAGAGGAGAAGATTAAGGGGAGCCTGTTCTACATTCCAACAGTTAATTAAATCCTTCGCTTTTGGAAGCTGGTGTTCCTGGCAGAAAAAGGAAGATAAAAAGAGCCCATTGCATGAGATTACTGTGTTTTCACCTTAATATATTACCAGGTGAAATTTTACTGGTGCAATTCAACTTGAATTTTAACTGTAGCTTTTTCTACTTTTATGCATGGAAGAGGGGGAAAGAAGCATGCTTTTAGTATTTATCTTCAAAGGATACTTTTACAGATTATGATTCAGTAAGAGGCCAAACAGGAGATGCTGCTTTTCTTGTGTACTGCAACCTGTAATCACCAGAGGCACACAAGCAGGTCTGGGGGCTTGTAGTGTGGAGGTGGGTGCTGGGGAGGAGCAGTGAGATGCTTCAGCCGCAGAGGGGCCTGAAGGCACAGATTCGCAGAGTGCTGTTTCCATGGCAGTGCTATGGAAACAGATTCTGCTGCTCACTGCTGCTCAGGGTGGAATTTCAATGCTTCACACAGCCCTGGTACCCAGGAAACAGCAAACCCACAAACAAAACCCCACCAAACCTGTAGATGCCTCACTAGAGCACGGTTTCTCATTCAGGCTGCACACCCTACCCGCTGCCCTGGGGGAGGAAAGGACGAGCAAGCACAAATCAGCTAAAATTAGAGCTTGTTACACCCAGCTTGTCCCCCCCACCTCCATCTGGGCCCCTCAGAATAGTTCTGGAGGTTCATATAAATTTGACCAGCTCTAGAATCTTTGATCTGCTGTTATATGTAGGCTGCTGAATGCAGTTTGGAAGCCTCAGGCAGCGCTACAGTCTGGAGGCAGAATGGCTGGAAAGCAGCCCAGCAGAAAAGGACCTGGGGTGTTGGTCAGCAGCAGGTTGAATATGAGCCAGCATGTGCTCAGGTGGCCAAGAAGGCCAGTGGCATCCCGGCTTGTATCAGTATTAGTGTGGCCAGCAGGACAAGGGGAGTGATTGTTGCCCTGTACTCGGCTGGCAGTGGTGAGGCTGCACCTTGAGTGCTGTGTCCAGTGCTGGGCCCCTCAGTTTAGGAATGGCTTTTGACAGAGAAGGGTGGCAAAGCTGATGAAGGGGGAGAGAACAAGTCCTGTGCAGCGTGGCTGAGGGAATTGAGGTTGTTTGCCTGGAGAAAAAGAGGCTCAGGGAGGACCTTATTACTCTACAGCTGCCCGAAAGGAGGCTGTAAGGTTGCAGCCAGGTGGGGGTTGGCCTCTTCTCCCAAGCATCCAGTGACAGGATGGGTGGACATAGTCTCAAGTTGTGATGGGGAGGTTTAGGTTGGACATTAGGTTGGAGGAATTCCTAAACAGAAAGGGTGATTGGGCATTGGAATGGGCTGCCCAGGGAGGTGATGGAGTCACTGTTCCTGGAGGTGTTTAAGGAAAGACTGGATGTGGCACTCAGTGCCATGGGCTGGTTGATGAGGCGGCATTTCACAGGTTGAACTTTATGATCTCAGAGGTCTTTTCCAACCTAATTGATTCAGGGATTCTGAGTGTATTGCAAAGAGTGGGGAAGCAGAGGGCTAAGGAAGACCCAAACCAAGAAAAGCTCTCTTCTGCTCTTGGCTTATCTTCATGACCTTCTCTGAATCACTTTGGTTCCCCGTGCCTCAGTTTCCCCATCTGTAGAACAGAGAAGATCATGATACCTTCCCATAGGCTGGGCAAGGTTGACTTTGGTCAGTGCAAACAGGTACTTGCAGGATTTGGGCTACTGTGAAAATTGTTCAGCTAATGTCTGGAAAGTAGTTTGAGGCCCTCTGGTGAGAGTGGTTAGAAAACAGACAAATTTTTCCACCCTTCAGAACAATAGCCTGTAAAAAAATAATACATAAAGCCTATGCAGGCCTCACCCTCTTGTTCCCTCTGATCTGTGTTTCTCCTGCAGGATGGAGCACTGGCTGCAGGATGGAGGCTGCAATACAGCAATCTTAATAGTAATACTGGGATCGTTAGGTCTGCAATACCAGAAACATCCCTTGCACAGAAATGGAAAGGAAGGTAGCATAAAGGTTGATCTTTGATTTTACAGCCTTTCAGTGCTGGCTGACTTTGACCAGTGTAGCTTGAAACCCAGCAATCAGTTTAGCCTACTTAAAATTTGTCAGTAATTTGCCTGGAATGCTGCTGAGTATATCCCTATGCCAGTAACAATGTCCAAAAACCTTTTGGTTGGTGGAGACGGAGTCAGAACAAGCCATGAGAGGCAACCTTCTACCCTTTCTCATCCATCTTCTGTACAAGCAGCGCCAGTTTTGGACCCTAGAGCTCCTGGATGTCACCTCCTAGGAGCCTGTATTAAGGTGTATTAATCTTAAATTCCCAGGGAGCTGCAAGAACATCCATGGGTTCCCCCCACTGGTCTCCTGGAGCTCTCCCTTCTGCCATCCCAGCCAGTTGGGCACCCTGCATCAGCTCAGCAAGGGCAGCCCATGCCTACAGTGAGGTGCTGGCTTCTGAGCACGTGCCCTGTGGAGTGGAAAAGCACAAAGCTGCCTGTGACAGCATGGTCATGCAGAGTCACCGCCGTGTGTTAGGTGATGCTGCCTGGAGGTGGAGAGGAAGCAGAGAGGGAAGTGTGGGTGTTGAAGGTCCCACGTGCAGGTCCACTGCTCCACTAGCTGCCCTGGGGAATGCTGCCCATCCTTCTGTGTTTCCTGAGCACCCTGAGGGAGCCAGACAGGGGGACACAGCACCTCACAACCTTTGAGGGCTCTCAGGATGATGGTAATAACAAGAGATAACTTGCTGCAAGAGCTGTCAGCCTTATAAATACCAAGCCTATGACAGTAATAACAGGATGGTCCTTAGTCATATGTTGGGGAGAGGATCTTGGAGAATCCTTGGGGGCCGTGGCTGTGTTGTCAGAGCAGCATCTCCTCACTTGCCAGGGAGGCAGGCAAAGCTGTGGGCATCTCTTATCCGGAGAGCAGCCTTCCTTTTGGAATCAGCTGCCCCTCTCCCCCTGCAGAGGAATTGCCTTCTGCTTAATAAACGTCTGCTTGTAATATTCTGAAACAAGGAGGCTAATCAAAGGCCCCATTCTGTGGAACAGGGATGCTAAGTGACAGGATTAATTTCAGTAATCAAGCAGCTTAATTTGGACATTTTTTTCTCTTCTTCTGTGTTGCTGATGGAAATTGAGGCAAATCTCATTCTGGAGAGACACTCTTTCCCTGCCTGCTACCAGCAACCTCCAGTACTGAAAATGCTTGTATAGGGATGGGAGGATGGGGAAGAAAGAAGAGTAGGAAAGGGTCACATAGGACAGAGTCAGTGAATGTGTGTGGACTGCTATGAGTGATGTTTCTCGAGCATCTTTCCTCTGGAAAGCTCCCAAAGTGTTTTATAGACTGCATCGCAAAGGCTCCAGTCAGCAATGAAATGCAGTCATCTTGGCTGGATTGCAGCAAGTCTTTGAAAGGACATGGAAATTCAGCTGCTTAGGAGAAGGCAGGCAGGAGGCTGTGATACCACCAAAGGGAAATCATTAGACGTGAAACTGTGTGATGGTGTGGAACTTATCTGAACCACACCTGTGGCTCAGAGGTCTCACCCCTGCAATGAAGAATGAATTAGTCTTCATCCTTCAGTGATATGGAGTGCCGAGGGCCCCTTTCCTCAGTTCAGGGCTGGTGCCACCAGCACAGCCTCTTACAGTGCTGTGCATGGTTCTCACTCATCTGCCTGGCCACTGCTGCTGCCATCCCACCTCCCCCATGTCCACCTGTGCAACCTCACCAGGCATGATGTCACTGACTCTGGTGTCACTGCAAGCTGAGAACCTGTGTCAGCGATCATCTGGGGGCCTTAGCCCGCTTTGCCCATTCCCTGATCACACAAGATAGTGGAGTCAGCTGTTGAGAGGGCTGGGGAAGAAATCCCAGAAAATGTGATGTATGGCGAGGCAGGAAGAGCCGAGTCCCTGCTCTGGTGTCATGAGGAAGCACTCCTCCTTTAGTTGCAATTTTGGCAGGGGAACACATTTCCAGGTGCTGTAGCAGAACTCAGGACTGGGTAAAGCCCTTTGGAGTAGGTAAAAGTGGTGTTTTTCTTGGGGTAGTTTTATGCTGACCTAAGGCTGAGGTGTGTGCGTGGGCAGGCAGGAGAAGTCTAATAATAGCAATTTACTCATTCAAACGCCTGTGATCTGAGGAAGCCTGGACGGGCACCCAGTGGCGTGTGACAGAGCCCTCCGGAGCCAGCGGAGTGGGTTTAAGGGAATGACGTCCTTGCCCGAGGCAGTGAGGTTTCGGGGCTGGCAGCTTTCCATGCCGGTCTCTCCAATCCCCCTGCCGCTGTCAGCGCTCTCCTCGGCCACTGCCACTTCTCTGGCGTGTCCCCCTCTCCCTTTCGCTCCCCGCGGGGGGCATTTTAACGTGGCTGCACCCCCTGCCATTTCTGGCAATCCATTTTTCAGGGACAATCCGTGATGTTTTCCTGACCCCCCTCCTTTCCCTCTTCTCCTTCCACTCTCTCCCTCCCTCCCTCCCGCTGACTTGTTATTATGTACTGCAGCTGCCCGGAGGATTTTAAATAGACCCATAATCGCACAGCAGCTCCTCTTGGAAGTTTAAATATAACCTCCTTGTTAATCTCGCGTGTGGCAGCAGCACAGCACCTGGGGAAGGGAGCAATGGACGAGCGCTAACCCATGGCTTTACATCAGAACTGGGAGGGCTTAGTGAAGTTACCAGGAAATTGCCTCGTTCATTTTAACCAGAATAGTTCTGAGGCTGCTGCGAGGTGCCAAACTGATGATATTTGCAGCACAAAATTATTTTTGTATACCATCCCAGGCACATCACAAGAGAAGGCTGCCCTGCAGCTGCCCTCCCACTTGCCCTGGCTTGAGCCAGTGTCTCACCCCTGCTCCAGGAAAGTCCCCAGGAGGCAGTGGGCAGCTCAGACTTCCTAAACCCTTTGCCTTCCTAAACCCTTTGCCTTCATGCAACAGCCTTTGCTGTTGTTCCTGCGGCAGCTCTGTGTGTGATGCTGAACGAGGTATTTCAGTGGGGCACCCTGCAGCTGGCTTCCCAAATGATTTCCTGGTAACAGACTGATTTCAATATAATTTCTAGTTGATGAATTAGCTAATTTACCCCTCAGACTGGAGTGTTTGCTGAGCATCATAGTTCGGGGGCACTACAGAAGAGATCACAATTAATAATGGATTTTCCCAAAGGACGTGTTCTAAAAGAGCAAATCTAGTGCTCACTAGTCCATTAAATGTAGTGAGACACTTTCAAACAGGAACTGTTGCCTGTTGCTTCAAGCTAACAGGATCCCTGCTCTTCCTGCATCTCAAATGCAGCCATCTTCTCATACAGAGGGACAAGGGATGTGTGTGAGGGATCATGTCCTGACTGATGGAAGGAGGATCTAGCTGGCTGTTCAGGGGTGTGGGTTGTATTTCCTCCAGTCTACTGAGCTGGTGCACACTGGGAACTTTGACACACACTGACACCAGAAAGGTTGTTTCTTTATTTTCCTCCTCTGTAAAATATAGAGATAAACCAAACCAAATCCTAACCAAACTAACCCCCTAAATCCAAAAAAAAAAAAACGAAACAAAGAAAATGAAACAAAAATCTGTCTTTTAATTGATGTTGAGCAGTACCTATAAAATAAAATAGTATTATTGATGCTAAATTATCCATTAATTCTAGTAACCCAGCCATAGTAATTGCTGAACTGGGGGACTAATTCACAACATGTAATTTATTCAGTGAATTTAGCTGCTTTTTCTGCTCATGGAATATCAATTGTGCAGATCATAATTTCCTCAAATTTATTTGAATTTACTTAGTGAACTTCTTGGAAAATATTTACTCTATGGATTGATACAGGCTGCTTTACTTAATTATGGTTGGTCAGAGAGATCTATTTGGTATTGTTTCTATTCCCTTGTTGAATGAGCACACAAGCACTTCTGTCTTGAATACTTGCATATGAACGTGGTAGATGTACACTTCTGCAAGTTTTTGCAAATTTCCATACATGAATATGCAGATAAAACTCCTATATGGGAGCACTGACAGCAAACAAACACCGACAAGCTAAGCTTAAGTAATTTTGCATTTAAAAAGTGAATTAATATTTTTAAAGGGCCTAAATTACCAGGACAAAAGTTGTATTTTTCTGCAAAGTAACCTAGTCCTTGGTAAACACCATCTTGAATGGCAATAATGGAATGTTGAATCATAACCTAATAATTTTCCTCTTTGCCTCTTTCTGCTGATCAGTGCAATGATTTCCCCTAGTAAAAGGAAAGATTGGACATTTATTGTATGAAGACTGTTTCTTTTTTAGCTGGCTGTATTCATGTGACACTTGCTGCAAATGTGCTTGTGTCCTTCAATGGGTAGTGTTTGTCGGAATGGGAGACCTGATTTTCTCACTTCCATTAATTACCTGTTTCCAACCTTTCTCCCCAGCTCCCTCTTTCCATCTCAGAAAGATGTAATATATCTAAACTGAAACTTTCTAAACAACAGAATTGCAAGAGTTTCCAAATGTTTGGCTCTGGTTTATGGTGTAGAAGTGTGAGAGATCGTGTTCATAAGGACATTTGTGCACACGTGGGAGTAAGTAATGTAGCGTGATCAACACAGAGTGTAACAGGGAACAAACAGGAAGAGCTGGACATTCTTGAGGACCACAATGTAGAAGTAGGCTGAAATGCACCAGTGTGAAGTCAGGGACCATGCAGGTAGACGTGTGACTACAGTGCCTGTTTTGGAGCCTTGCTTTGGGTAGGACCCACACTAGATCTTAAGGATTTGAGCAGCAGAAATTTTTTTGAGAGTGCAACACTACCATATTTCTATTGCTTCTAACTGGTCTGGATGCCTTTGCACAGTCTGCTAGTCTGTATTCTTTGTTACTCCTGCTAATTGATCCTAGAAACAATAGGATTACCAGTTATAAGCAAATGAAAAAGAGAAAAAGTGGGAGTATTATTTACTGATGTGATAACTGAGTCTTCAATATGAGACATCAGCATAAAAGGCAATTATATTCCTAGGTGCCAGGCAGGATATTCCCTGCCAAGGCAGGGACGTGTCGGTATCATTGTAAAAGTCTCTACAGTAATTTCCTCTGTGTATAATTCTGTGTATAATTCCAGTTATTCCAATTAAAGCAAAGTGGAGCCAGAACAGTATCTGGTTGGTAGAGAGAGGGAAGAACACATTTTACAGGAGGAGAGTAAGACAGTGTAGCTTACCTAACCTGGCAAAATGCAGTCTGAGAAAACTGAAAAGGCTGCCCTCTGCTAAAACGAGTGGGGTGAAAATACCCTGGCAGCAATAGTGCTCTTCAAGGTAAAGAGCTACTGGTGAAGGTATTGACTGGCTAGAAAAGGGCTTCAGCAGAAAGTCATCAGCACAGCAACTTTCAAATCACATGGGAAAGTGAGAAAAATTACTTCCTTCCAGTGAGAGCATTATTGGTTCCTGAAAAGAGTAATATGGAAAAACTCTCTGGGACATCCTTCCCATACTGCTATTTCTTAATGATATCAAACCCCATGTAGGCACTCTGCTTTTTGGATTTAAAAGGACCTTAATTCAGTTTAGTTCAATTTTCTTCTAAGGGTTGCTTTAATTTGGAAGAACTGTGTCCATTCAAGGCTAATGTGATTTAATGAATTCATGCTAAACTCACAATTTAAGTTAATTTGGATTAATTTTCCCAACCATTTCTCATTAGACAACCCTTTAGATGTTGTAGAAATGGCAAAGAAATCTTGAGTAATCCTGCTTGTGATTCGGTTCTAAACTGGCAAGTAGATTTTCTGACTGCAGAAGGCCTGAAGAAGCATCTGGCCATGTCCTGCCTCTCCCTGGAGAGGGGCTGAGGAGGGTGCAAGCTCCCAGGCCCGGTGTCCTGACTGTTCTCTGGTGTTTTCCCTTCCTGCTGTGGGGGCCAAGCAGAGCAGCCTGGTGATACCCTTGTTTGGAGAGAGTGTTAGTGCTGTCCCTTGGGAAGGTGTGCTCTGTGGGACCACCTGCTCTGAAAGGTGGAGTTGGGTGGGCTTTGTGAGTAGCATTTGGCATAGATCAAGGGGAGTGTGGGCTGTTTGGCTATGTGCTGCCTGCATGTAGAAAAAAAAATACTTTGTTTTAATTCCTTGAACTGCATTCCATTGCTTATGCTTGCCGGCTTCTAGGAAAGAAAGCGCATTTATTTCCCTGTAATGCTGTTCTAAGGGGTTTACAGCTCAGCTGCGATGGGAGGTGTTATTTCTGTCGCTGCTATTAGTTGGCCCATCTTTATTTGCCTCTTTCTGGCTGGCACATCGTGGGTGGGAAATGTGTGAGCCCTAATCTGTCGGGCTTTGGGAGGTGCACGAAGGGTCACTGCCGGCAGCCCCGGCCGTGGATTGAGCGGTGTCGGGCAGGGCGCGCGGCCGCTGCGGGAAGGGACCGCGCTGCCGTGGCTCTGCACGTTGCCATGGAAACAAAGCTGGATCCTTAATCGGGATGCGTGTGGATGCGAACCCACCGTCTGCTGGCCTTTTGGCCTCACCTCCTGCTGCCCCCGTGCCAGCGTGGTTGTGACTGTCCTGTGCCAAGTGGGTGGGAGGGGAGCTGGTGTGGAGGGAGCCTGTGGGGCTGAGCGTGTAGGAGAAGGGGCCGGGAGAGAGGTTAAAGTTGTTCCCTGGGTCCTGGGAGTGGAAAACACCTCTACTGAGATGCTGGGGGCAAAGGGAGCCTGAGGAGCAGGCAGCAAGGGTAAATATGCTGTGGCAGCTGTGCGGGGAGAGCACTGTGAGATATTGGGGTGCCTGGACACTGCAGGAAGGTCATTGCTACATGGCATCATGTGTGGATCTTCAGATAGCACCCAACAGGATACCTTGAAGAATGGTACAACTGTATAATAACAAATTTAGCTCAGGGACTATACTGAAACCACTCTGCAGCTTCAAGGACCCCAGGTAATACTTCTGCAAGCTTTTGCTGTGCCTTACAGCACACAACTGGGTCTTTCTAGGTTGTTCAGGTTAGCGCTGGCATTTCTGAGGTGGGGATGTGGCATTATACAATATAGACATGGTTTTGAGAGGTCTGAAAATGTGAGGAGGCTGTTGCTGGGGAATTAAAGCAATTGCATAGTGCACTTAGAACAAGCTTATGCAAAAATGGGTGAACAGAGATCTCACTTAATGTATTCCCTCTGCACTGTGAGGACTGCAAAGAAAAATTTGCTAAATGAAAATCTTTTCAGTTGTAATACCTAGCTCAATCAATACCTAGAAGAGGGCATTTCAGGGAAACCCAGAAGCTGTAGCAAAAGCTCTTGACACCTCAAGAGGCAATAATCTGCCTTTTGAGTCCATAAAGACTGCAAGATAACTGATAAACTCTGAGGAGGTGGTTTGCTGGAAGCTGTAGGATGGAAGATGTTGCCCACTTGCAGTCCTGAAAAATCCCCTACCAAGATTCACCATAAATGGTGATATGTCCATATCCCAGCAGGAAGGATTGTGATCAGCCTGCTTAAAGTCCTCCTGACACTTCTGTCTGAAATGCTGCTCATGTTAAGTTTAGACTGTAAATTTGCACAGCATCATTGTACCCTGTTAAAATGCTGCTGTCAGAATTCCCAGAGAACTTTGTCCAAGTCCAAGATATACAACTGACCTTGTGTGAGGAAGCAAACTGCCCTGAGAATGACTGAGTCCAAGACTGGGAGGGCTTGTATGATTAATTTCTGTTGAAACAGACATGCTGGTGCTTATGGAGTGAAATGAAAATCTCCTGGGGACCCAACAATGATGCATAGCAATGAAACACACAAATTACCAATGGGCTGTGCAGCCCCTCCCTAACCCTCAAAGATAGCTGAAGGGGAATGCATGACCCTTGATTTAGCATCCTCAGCACTTTATATAGGAATGCAATATGTACATTGTAAAGCATAAAATATGTAAAAATATTGCTTTACTTTTTCTTCCTTGGATACCCTAGAGTTACAGTATAAAGAGAGATTTAGTAGGAGGGCAGCGAGGAAAGGCCATGTTTTTCCTCTGATGAATAGAGAGGTTTGTCCATAGCCTAGTGCAGAATGCACAGGGAGCCTGACCATATTTTCACTTCCATTTAAAGAGTATGATAGCACTATGAAGTTAGTGGGCTTAGCCTGAGGAGCAAATCAGAGATCTGCTGTCAGCCCTTAGAAGCTGCTGGGTGACATAACAAGAGCAGTTGGACACCAAATGAGCTGTAGAACGCTGGCTTGATGTTTTCCATGCAGTGTGCTTCATTCACTGAGCTTGCCCAGTCGGCAAGGCTGCATGCCTTGGAGAGCACCAACACCATGATAATAAATGTACATCGTTCTTCAACTCTGCTCCTTCTACTCTTAGCACACAGAAGAGGAGAATGTCCTCTGAGATAAAGGGTGCACAGCTACTGCTGCAGGCTCCTACGCAGTGCAGACAAATGCCTAGTGTAGGAATGTACACATCCTGAAGGCACTGAGATAATGAAAAGGTTGAGCTCCTTGCACTAGCCACCACTGTTGAAGGAAAATTTTTCATCTCGGTGCTTCTCAGGAGGAGATATTCAGAAGTTTTATATAAAAAAGAGAAAAAAACCCACTTGCTACTAGCAAAAAAAAAAAAAAATTGTCTTGAAGCTAGATGACCAGAGTGATGTCTTTGTATCAGCTTTCAGAATTGCTTAGCTGCACCCTGAAATAAACCTTCCTGTGGCTAAACCCTTCCCACAAATATTACCTTTTTTGAGCTACCTAAAGAAAAGACAATGTGGTGGTGTTCGTTCATAAGGGGTCCCAGGATGAGGGAAGAGATGAGAATCTTGACTTCATGTTTCAGAAGGCTGACTTATTATTTTATGATATATATTATATTAAAAGATAATGATATATTAAAACTACACTAAAGAAAGAGAGAGGCTTTAATCAAAAGAAAAGAATGACAATAAAATCTTGTGACTGACCAGAGTCTTAACACAGCTGGACCTGTGATTGGTCATTAAGTAGAAATAACTCATATGGACCAATCAAAGATGCACCTGTTGCATTTCACAGCAGTAGATAATTATTGTTTTTTTTTTTCCTCTGAGGCTTCTCAGGAGAAAAATCCTGGCAAAAGGATTTTTCAGAAAATATGTTTGTGACAAGACAATTTTGATTTTTTTTTTTTTTTTTTGTTTTTTTTTAACTCAAATCTTCTTGATGTATATATATTATTTACATGACTACTTGCCTTCATGGAAGGTGAGTCCTCAAGGACTGTATTTTGTCAAAAGGAATAAAGTCTGTTAAGACTATATCTTGAGTGTTTTCACCCATGATTTGAAGGCATCTGTCTTCCTCTGGGCTGTGGCCAGGGCTGTGTAGTGAAGCAGCCTATGTAAACCTTGGCTTCTCCCTGAGAACACAAAAAAGAGGCTTAATTAGCTCTGAATGCATGTGTGGTGATGCAGACACTGCTCTTCACTGAGTCTGGGCCGCACCATCACCTGATTTCAAAGGGATTATTGTCAGATGCCAACTCAGGTGCTGCCAGCCTGCATTGGAGTGCAGCTGCCATACTGGGCATGAGACGCTTTGCCTGTTTTGAGACATCCTGCAAGTGATTGCTTTTGTACACAGGGACATGTCTATGTCTGTATAGACACACACCTGCATGCAGTGAGAAAACAGGAGTGCAGGAAGACAGAGAATGACTTGGAGTGAGACAAAGTGGAAGACAAAACACCACAGCCTATGGTTCTTTCCTTGCAGCCAGTGCAGTGCTGGACACGACTTTTTGTTTTCTCCCCTCATATGATCATGTGTTTATCTTTTGTCACAGGCCCTGGCCAGGCAGTGTTCAGACTGAATAGCTCGTTTCTCCCCTGCTTGCTGTAGCCCCTGCTGATGCTTCCATCTCCTTCCCACTCCCCCATTGTGGCAGAGCGTGTGGTTAAGAAAGAGGACAGACAAGGAGATGCAGGAAAACAAGATGCACCAGCTTTGCCTTTGAGTCAGTCAAAGAGCTATTTCTATACCTAACATATCTCACTCTGGCTTTTATTCTCTTAGATGCTTTTGTTACTCTTATTATTAATGACCATCAGAGGCAAATTCTTTTGCCGCGCTATCATTCCCTTTCTCTGCTGTGTCGATCCTCGACAGAAATCTCAGTGTCTCATGTGCCTGTGTGATCTTGAAAAAGATAGGGCAGTTCAGTCTCAGCCTCGGGTTTTGTTTAAAAAAGTACAAAGCCTAATATAGATAGAAAAATTTGAATTCAAGTACAAAAAGTATCTTATTTATTATGCTGCTGCTTTCGAGTTATGTCAAGGGCATATGGAATATATAGATATATATTAATGTGCAGGTAAGTATAGAAAGAACCTGAATTCAATTACGTGTGCTTCGGCACAGAGTTAAGCTGACTGGAAATGGGCTTCTTGACTTTCATCGTCCAAGCAAAAAAATATACAAACCTGAAACTTGTATCACCCTTATTGCAAAGTCAGACAGACCAATTCCCACTTTCAGATCCTCTTCATTGAATCCTGAGGAGTGTAAATGTTCATGTGCTTAGATCATGGAAGTGGATATAATGGTCCTTACAGCACCAATCACTGTTGCAACTGTAAATTCTAATAACTTCAGGAATGGTGGGGATGATTTCAGACTCTAGCTCTACAAGTCTGCTGTGGTCTCCAGTCTTTTACCAAGAGCAATTTCCAATTCCTCAGAGTTCAGAAATGGCTGTTCCATCGATAGGGAGTTTGCCACAATTTGTGCCTCAGTCTCATAACAACAAGAGCCGTGAAAAACAGCTATTAATCATCAGGGCAAAGGAAAAGAAATGGAAGAGCTATGATCCCAAACAAAAATAATAGAAAAAAAATAATGCAGCAGCTGTGGATTTGGCAGAGGATGCTGCGTATGTTTGGATGGGCATCTGTGCATGCAGGAGACTTCATGTATTTGTGAGTGGTTTTATCTGTAAAGCTGTAGAAAACCTCCTATTGAGTTTTCAAGAGTTAATAGATGGGAGCTCAAGAAGATTTGAGAAGGGAGCTTCTTTCCTGTCTAAAATCTGTGTAAATAACTCCATTGGTCTCAGAGTTTCCATTGGGGATGAGGACAATCAATAATAATTTAAAACTTTGTGAATCAATTAGATAAACAAGACAGACACGACAGCAGCTTCCCAACAGGGGCACTCCTCACTGGTTGATTAGGAAGGAGAGCTGGGTAGAGAAGGTAGGTGCAGTTTTCATTCATCCTGGAACACAAGAGGTAACTAACTATGGCCAAAGCAAGCTCTAATGGAGGTTGGGTTTTCAAGCATATTGGAATCCTTGTTGGTTCAGCCAAGGACTCTCACAACACACTTCAGTGATACAGTAGCTTTCCAAAGCAGGGACTTAACCCAGAGGCTTGGTCCAATGGGTCAGGAATTCATCTCCTCCTCAGACTTGGAGAGTCCCCAGCTAGATCTGATACCAGAATAAGGGTCACCAGGATGGCACAGGCTGGGATTTGAACTAGTTAGCTCTCCTGATTTGGCAGCTCCATGGGACACGAGCTGGAGCTTCCACACAGTGCTGATGAACAGATGCCTTAGGGCCAGTGCATGGGTTCTGTGCCTCCTGTTGCCTGGTGCAGACATACACATTCTGTGCTAATGAGGCAGCTGCTTGCCAGCAGCATGTCCAAACAAAAAATGGACCAGGGTACTGTTTCTTCATTTTATGCCCAGATTATTTCATCCTGTTCTGAAAGTATAAGGCAGGGGGTAAAATCCCTCTTAAAATAAAACCACACAGAGCTGCCTTCTTGCCTGGTATACAGAACAATGATTTGGCATTCCTCCTGTCCCAGCCCTTGCTGTAAAACACAGGTTGAAGTGAGCTGAATCAGGTTTGGGAGAGCTCAAGGCAACAAGGAATTGTACTCTGAGCAAGCAGCACCCCCTTTCCAAAGTGATGGGGTCTGATCTGGAAGGTGTGGTGGAGGGAACTGTCGATACTCACTGTCCCAGAAAGCTGTGAGTGTGAAGTGGTGAATGCTCACTCCCAGGCTCGGGAGGAGAAGAGTGGGCTGCCTTCTTTTCCTCAGTCCCGCTCCCCTTCCCGAGCATCTCTGCAGTCCCGGCAGGCTGTCGGGGGATGAGCCCCGCGCTGTGATTGGGGTAGTGACGCCCAGCCCCAGTCTTGGCAGCTCCTGTGCCGTGCCGTGCCACAGCGCTGGCGGGCGCGGTGCGGTGCCTCCCGGCGGGATGCCGGCGGTCGGGAGCTTGCGGCCGCAGCGGCATTTCGTGTGCGCTGTTGCCAAGGGAACCTGGCTGCCGAGCTGGGACCAGGGCGGTGGGGCAGGACCGGTGCCTACCCCTCTCTCTCTCTCTCTCTCTCTCCCCCCTTCTCTCTCTCTCTCTCTTTTTTTTTTTTTTAATTTATTTTTCCTTTGGGACATATTCAGAACAGAATATCAATTATGACTGTCTTAGAGAAGAGGCAGCCAGGTATGAGGTAATGGGAAATCTGGAGTCTGTGTATTTAGTCAAACCTCAGCTCTTGGTTTTGTCCACGTGCTAGAGAGCTCTCCTGGTTTAAGTGAGTGGGGTTTTTCCTTCAAGTGACAGAATTGCCCATTTACTGCTGTCCAGGATGGATGGGGCTAAAGCCTTTTATTGCTCCTTGCCTTAAGGAAAGCAGAGGGCACATCTACGCAGACTTTGTGTGCAGCTGCTCGCTCATGTGTACTCTAAGGCAAGCCAGCTCTGATCCAAGGGGTATGAAAGTTATATCCATGTGTTAAAAATTATCTAAACTCGCTAATAATACCAGCCTATGAGAAAAGATTAAATCCTGGCACAATATTACTTTAAACTGATTCCTTACTTCAGCTGTCCATCTTAGAGCATAGGCACAGCCAAATTCACTCTGCCCATAAAGGCTGACTAGACCTTGGCATCATTAGGACTGCAGGTGCCGTCTCTTAGGACAGAGAAAACAACTAACAGCTTAGACGGCAGAAGGTTAATAATTAAATTAAATAAGCAAGGCAAAATTTGAGAGATGGGGGGTATCACTACTTTATGAGAGAAGAGGAATAGAGGCACTTAACAGACACACTCTGACCTGTCCTCAGCTGGACCATAGTGAGAAGAGATATTAAGCTTCTGAGAGGCTCAGGGGGCATTGGATGCGATGCTGAACTTCCAGGACTTACGTAAATTGACTCTGTGAACCTTTGGAGCTTCAGCTCATATGAAGGTTTGCTCATAATAAGAGACCAAAGGTATACTTGATGAAATGGGAGAGCAGTTAATTTAGAAATGATAAAAAGAAATAGTATTTCACCCAGGATAGTTGATTTGAGAAATTTATTCAATGACATCTTGCCAAATACTGTGACTGGACTTTTTTTAAAGTGCTGGATAGTTTTATGGCTGCTCTTGATTAATAAGGCTATACCAAATGACATCCCATTCAGCTTACAGTCAAAATTCAGCCCTTAGTCTGGAGGGTAAGACAGCCAGAAAAGAAGAGCCAGGCAAACACCATGATGTAATCAGATGGATGAGTAATGGGGCAGTCTGACTTTCATTTGTTTTGGGCTGGCAATTTCAAGATATTAAGCCAGCCTGGTGGGCTTCTCTGAGTTGGGACAGGGAAACTGGTCCTGGGCTGCCCAAATTGGCCCCATGGTTTAATGTCACCTGGGGGCTGGGCTCTACTCAGTGCAGCCAGTGCTCTAATCCATCCATGTGCTTTCATCTAACAAGGAAATACACACCTACAGAGGTGAAAATGGAAATGTAACAATCCTGGTGGGAAACTGTTTATCCTGGCAGCTTGCTAACTGCTGTTTCTCCTCTGTGCAAAAATGCTGGTATCCATGCATGATACTCCAAGAAGCTAGTACAACATACCAGCATATATTAGCCTGCTTTTACCAGTCATTGTTTATAAAAGTCACAATTTTTTCACCCTCTCTTTAGCCAAACAACTGAATTTCTCTGAATTGTATATGTCAGACAATGGCTCTGGTGTGTTTGACTCTTTCATCTTTTTTATTAACTGCATGTGGTATAGAGTGGAACAGCACCAAGATCAAGATTACAGAATCTAGGTTATCTTGTGTTTCCTCTGTTGCAAAGTCTTTTGAACAAATTTCTGCAGACCTTTAAGTAGAAAGTGGAAATCACTTAGCTGTTTTCAGCCCTTGAGTCATCTTTAATTGGAGACCTTTTTGTTGCAGCTGTCAGGAACTCCTTGGTGCTGGAGCACTTGGACTGTTGCCCCTGGGTTAGGGCTCTGCAGCAGACCTGTTCCCACTGCTACAGAGAGATTAATGTCCAATCCATGACTGGGATCTGTGTTTGTGATGAAACTTTTATGTGTAGGTAATGTCATTATACATGTGAATTTAGTGTATTTGTTATCATTTACCAGGGTAACAACAGAACTGTGCTAACAATTCTATATTCTTCATTGCAATTAGTAGCCATCAGGGATTGTGGCTTCCAGAGAAGACCTAGAGTCAATAACCATTCTCCTAATTAATTTATCACAGTGTATCCTGTCTTTCTATCAGTGGTGACATTGAACTGGGTCTCTTGCTATCTCTCATCCACCAATTCCTGTAACCATCAACTCTGAGCTATGTATCCTTCTGTCAAGTAAGTCTAGGGTGTTCAGTAATTATTGCAAGAACAAGGGGGGGAACTGATAAATGATATGGTTATATAAACCACATTTGTTCATCTAAGAAATTTGAACTTCCCACTGATAGCACGTTCCCAGGGCAGCTTGGAGGATTTTCACTAAGAATGATCCACTCCTCAGTGAATCAGAGCATGGGAAAAGGATTGCAGGAGGTCATGTGCTATGCAAGTCAAAATCATTAGTAACCCAGGGAACCTATTTCAGTAAAGCAGCAAAGTTTTGAAATCTTATTAAATAGTATAAACTGGGCAGAGTCATTAGGAAATGACACAATTCAGCGTGCTCCAACTTTACATGGAGTAGATTTTGCTATGAATGTATTTGTGGAAGTGTGAGTGTATATATGTGTGTGAGAAGCAGAGATTCTGTTTTAGATGCCAGTTCCACCAGGAGGACAATATATTAGGTCTGTAGTGTCACCATGTTCTCATAGTCCCTACTGCGAGCATTTAAGAAAGGACTCACACAGCATGATACAACATGCAATACAAAAGCCAGAGTTATATTGTATTGAGTTGTTGAAAACTAAATAAAAAAATTAAATTTGGAGAGAAAAAACCAAACAGACAGAGGATCCTGACTGTAGGCTAGCCTGAGGCAGTAATGGATTTGTGGTAAGATAAACAGAAGTAAATGAACACTTAAGCAACAAAGATCCTGATTTCCTGTCAGATATGTTATAACAAACGGGACTCAGGCATACAGGAAACTAAATTATAAGACATTGAACTGTAGTGGCATTTTCCATCATGAGCAGTAAAACTCCCAGTGAATCCAGTATCCCACCAGGACTGTGACAAATAGGTACACAGCGGTGTCTCAGTTTTGAAGAAAAGAAATACATAGGTAGGCAAATGAAAGCCTGTGTTTTCCCAGAAGTTATTTGGTGCTTGCTCATTCCTTTTTGTCCCTGCCACATTGTGTGGTAGGTAGGACTGAAATCTAAACAAAAGGCTGTGTGGTTTGGCTGTTGGTCATAGAGTAATTTTACAAATCAAGACTGTACTAAAGACACATGAACAGCTTTTCTTCTAAATCAGGAAATGAGAAGAGAGCTTTGGAAAGTGATAGTGGCCTGAGTCATTAGGATCTGATAGGATCCCCTCTGCGAGCTGGAGAGGAAGGGCAGACCCCAGGTGTTAAATTATGGCTGCACAGGAAACCTAATGAAGCAGCAAATGGGGTTAAATATACAGATGTTCCCAAAAGCCTAATGAAAAGGGGCTACCAGCCTAGCAGTACAAATTGTATTTGTCCTGCACCTGTGTGGAGACAGCAGAGTAGGGCATTTTGCAATGACATGGCATATTTCTCAAAATCCTGGAAGCAAACAGTGCTCTGGACTTGCTCCTTACTCGAATTCCTTGTGCGTAACTTGATACATCTTGCCTTTGTGGGGTCTGGCACTTTGACTGAAGCTACAGGAGCTTGCCACCTCTAGCAAAAATGTGTTCATGGACCAGCCACCAGTGTGTGGAGCACAGAACCAGATTCCATTCAGGTGGGCTGCACAGAGGGAACATAGCATGCTGATCTCCTCACTCACTGCCAGGTCAGCAGTCAATACATGGCTCAGTGCAAGGCTGGCCAGTTCCTCAGCATGAGTGGACCCCTGCAACTGTTTTTGGGGATCTTGTATTCCCCTGCTTTGGGGGTATGCCCCACTCTGCCCATTGCTGAGAAGTAGTTTTGGTCTGGATTGTAAGATCCTGTTTTTAAGCCAGTAATTGTATTTGCTTGCCTGGGGAATCTAGAGTGTCTGTTAGGAAGGAACTGGTGAGAAAAGCTCCCTGAGCACCTCTCCTGCCACATCTGAGGTAAATGGCTTGTTAAATGGCAGTGATTGGTTTCAAATGGTGCATCTGGAGGAGGGCTCCTGGGAGAGTCACTTGCAGCCTTGCCAAGGGCTCACCTCTTCAGTGAGGTGTGGGTCAGACCTGGCCTATCTGCAAGTCTGAAGAACTTAGAAGCGTTGGTGATAGTACTCTAAACCCTGTCCTACCTCTGCAAACTGTCTTCTATCCACCTAGGAACTCACTAGCAACCAGTCTGCAAGAGGAGGCTTCATGATGAGTGTGTTTGTACCTTCACTGTGTGCAATCCAGCCTTCCTATTGGAAGGGTTAAACGTGCAGGAGGAGGAGGCAATACTTGTCCCAGCATTGGTAAGCTCAGAGCAGATTTTCTGTGGGAAGCCATCTGTCAACTGGGGAGTGGTGCTGTGTCAATTGATCAGCTCCACCTCCAGCTCAGCTCTGCAAGCTACAGATCCCTGACCTTGTAGGGTGACAGTGGGGGAGTACTGGGATCTCTGGAAGCTTTGAGATCCTGTAATGGAGCCTCTGCTCTTTCAGACTGTGTGAGGGACACCCTGCAGCATCTTGTGTCTCTTGCATCAGGTAGTGATGGAAAGCCTGAGCTGGCAGGTGAAAGGGCTGTAGGAGGAAGACAAGCTTTTTCCTGTATCCAGGGGACTGTATTTCATCTGGGTGATGTGCAATGCAAGGGACTTCTGATTAAAACTCGACCTATCCCTGTCCCAAACTTAAAACTGTCCCCAGTGGCAATGCTGCACCATATTGTGGCTGTTTCAAGGTAAAATAGGAAGGTGGAAAATGTGAAATTTCTTCAGGAAAAAATAGGAACTTATAATGTTCTGTGAAAACCCATAATGTTTGGAAGGGCAAAATACTACTTTTTAGTATTAGACTGTAATAAAGCAATAATGATTCTGTAGGGTATATGTGTGTAAAAGTGGTAAAACCACCTTAGGTCTGTCTCCTAATTAAAAAAACTTTCACTGTAGCACTACAGTGAGGTCAAATTCATACTCTGATAGCCCCACTGTTCTGTATCAGTTCAGCTCCTTCTTTTTTCTTGACTTTTCATCAGGCATGCCCAAAAACAAGGTAGGGAAGAAAATTGCGGCTTTTGGACATTTTTCTTAGTTTGATTTTTGTCCCCCTCAAAAGGTAGTGACTGAGATTTCTATCCAACTTTATCAGCAATTCTCCTGATGTATTACAAGAGGGACACTTTCTTCTCTACTGTTGTCTGTCCTTCCTTCTTCACCCCTCTCTGAGTGCTGAGTTGGTCAGGGAATGAAGAACATTTGGCTAGCCCAACTATTGGGGTGATTAAGTGCCAAGAGCCATCTTGGCAAAACAAAATCTGGACTGACTTGCACCTCCTTAATGCTCTTATTTTGAATATGTTGCCTCTTCTTGCTGCTTCTGTAATAGAAGTGCCAACAGTTGCTCAAGAGCAATTATTGCATGTGCAGCCAAGTGGCTTGTGCTTGATGTAAAGTGGGGGGCTTCCATTTCTCAGTGGAGGGGAATTGTTTCCCTGGGTTGTGATAAAGCTGTCTATTTGGTGTATTGATTTTTGATGTTCATACACTCCTGTTAGTGAGGAGCTCTGAATTTTGTCCCTGAGTCTTTTGGGGCTGAATTCCCTCCAACAGTTAGGCAGTGCACTCGTGTGGAACGAACTGTCAGCAGGCATTTTAGCTTGACCCTGTTTAAATCACTGGGAGGGCATTACCTCCTGCACCTTGCTATCCTGCCTACTAACTCCTGAGAGTTCGTGTATATAGCCTTGAAATAGCAGTGGATTTACCACCTAGTGTCCCCTATTTATCACTGAGGAAGCAACCAGACAAGACTTCCAGATGCTGTGTGTCAAATGATCCTGTAATTCAATAACCAGGCCCTTCAGATCTTGGACTCTCTGCTAGAAATGGTGAAAAATTGCAGTCAATTCAGAGGCTCTTATGCATAAGTGTAGAAAGGCTCTTGTTGAACTTAATATAAAAATAAATACTAGTCATCCGTGTAGCTGTCTTGTCTTTTCATGTTGCAGTAAGGCTGAGTCTTCGCACACTAGCATTCAGTTTGAGAAAGCTACAAGTGGCTTTCAAAGGCACTGTGCAATGAAGGGTGTTGGAGATGCTTGTTCAGGATTTTTTCAGATTCTGGCACATGCTGTGACAATAGTTTGATTTTCTTTTTCCCTCTGTCTTTTCTAATTTTCTGATAAGCTTCAAAGAGATAAAGTGTCTTTTTATTAGAAGAGTAGGTTCTTTTCTTGAGCACAGTTCAGAGAGGAGGGGGTGAATTCCAGTGATAAAAAATATGAGATGGTTTCCATATATTGAGTGGCTCCAGTTGCTGCTCCTGTTTTTTTTTTTTTTGTTTTTTTTTTTTTTTTTTTTTTTTTTGTTTTGTTTTGGGTTTTTTTTGGGGTTTTTTTTGGTTTTGGTTTTTTTTTTGTTTTTTTTTTCTTTTTTTTTTAAATTTCTCTTCAGTTTGTTGCTGTTGTCTTTTTCTTTTTGCATACATTTATTTTTCCACTAAGCAAAGAGCAGCCCTAAGAGAACTTTCACATGTGGGTGGTGAGCTGTATGGAGGAAGCAAACAGAGTTTAATCACCAAACCTTGTAAGAGAGGCATTTTGTATAGGATGTGACCTATGGGGAGCTCAGGAAAGAGAAACAAGCAGCTTAAGGCTGGGTATGGCATCAGGACTTTATTTATTTATTTATTTTCCCTGGAGTTGGTGAGCTATAGCATGTTTTGTCAATATAGAAAATGGCTATAGAAAATCAAAACCATGACTAAGGGATGAATGGATCATTGATTAACTACATCCCTGCTGTGAAACAGCTTTACCTGCCAGGCTGTAGGAGACTCAATTTGGTAGAGAGCTGTTCTAAATGTGACTATCTTGAGGTAATGTCTTGAGGCACAATCAGTTTTCTAGGTCTCAAACTCCTGAGTAAATCTTTCTGTACCCCTGGTCCAGTTTTCCAGGCTTATTAATAGAAGGTTGGGCTGTTCTCATTCCTTAAAGCAGTGTTTGGGTTTGGAGAACTTTGTTATTATGATGGGAATCTCTACACAGAGAGATATAATTTAATTATGGTGTTTTGGTTTTTTTTTTTTTTCTTTTATGATCTAATCCTACTCTATAGAAGTCAGGAGGAGTTTTCAATTGGCTTTTAAAAGATAGAAGATATATCCCTAAGAGAGCATTTTGGCAAATACTTTTTTCCATTCCTTTCCTTCATGAATTGGGCAAAAGCAGGGATTTGCATTTTTCTGGATGTCATAAATTGAAAGCCTGATATCTGATGAAATCCCAGGGCAGAAGAGATTTACACTATGTCATTGGAGAGCTGAGATCTGTATAAAACTCCTTGGAGTCTTCAAGGTTGTAAAGTGGTACAAGTTCTAATTTTTGCAAAGATTAACTTAGTATGGTAGAAGGATATGAGAGCAATACCAAGGGAAATACTGAGCTGATATTTCTCTGAAAGATGGTGTCAACAAACCTCATCATAGTTTAGAAATCTCTGTTTTATTTTAATGTATTTTATGTTATTCTGAGACTGGGCCTTCACAGTTGTACTGAGAAGATCTGTACAGAACTCTGTGCTGCTGCTTGCTTTGAGAGGAGCTAGCTGTAGAGATTGTCAGAGCTGTTTGTAGCCAATGATTTTGCCTACTCTATTTGTACTTTAGTCTGGATACTCAAACCAGAGTGACTGTCCCAAACTCAGTATCAAAGTAACCATCCCAAAATCAGTATCAAAGCTGCTCTGTATCCTGTTTATGCTACATATAAGGTTATGATAATGCTGTGATTAAAGCTCTTAATTTCATGAAATATTTTGTACATATTCTGTTTTTCTGTCTTCACTTGTGTACCACTTGTTCTCTGTCTGTTAGAATCAGGCCTAACAGTTGAAACCTTTAAGTAATTTTGGCAACCTGCCTTTAAAAATAAAGTAAGGACAGCTGGTCATAAAAAGGATTTTACTTCCTTCTCACTTGCTTCACTTAAATTTTAAAAAGTTAAAAATCCTTAAGCTCTGGCCAAGATATGAAGTAAGATTCTGACTGTGTGCCTATCCCTTTATGCTCAATGGATTGGGTAGGAATGCTGTTTATTTCCTTTGACATAGTCTTGTTTTCTTTTTTTCTCTCTTCCTCTGACTTCCTATTCTAGGATGAGTCATCCATGTTCTTCCAGTTTGGCCCATCAATAGAACAGCAAGCTTCTGTCATGCTCAACATCATGGAAGAATATGACTGGTACATCTTCTCCATTGTCACAACATACTTCCCTGGTTACCAGGACTTTGTGAACAAGATCCGCAGTACCATTGAGCACAGCTTTGTGGGCTGGGAACTGGAGGAGGTTCTTCTGCTGGACATGTCCCTGGACGATGGGGACTCAAAGATCCAGAACCAGCTCAAGAAGCTCCAAAGCCCTGTTATCCTCCTCTACTGCACAAAGGAAGAGGCCACCTACATTTTTGAGGTGGCCAACTCAGTGGGTCTGACAGGCTATGGTTACACGTGGATCGTGCCCAGCCTGGTGGCAGGGGATACAGACACAGTGCCATCCGAGTTCCCCACCGGGCTCATCTCTGTCTCATATGATGAATGGGACTACGGTCTTCCTGCCAGAGTAAGGGATGGAATAGCCATAATCACCACGGCTGCTTCTGATATGCTGTCTGAACACAGCTTCATCCCTGAGCCCAAGAGCAGCTGTTACAACACCCAGGAGAAAAGGATTTACCAGTCCAACATGCTCAACAGGTAAGGGGAACAGCCAGGCCAACTATACAGAAGGGCGGTCAAAGATGACCTCTGGTACCAGAATATTTCTGCCGGGCATGTGCTGCTTTGGGGCAGCAGGTGGTGTTGGCCAGAACTGGGCAAGGGGAGGTGAGCTGAGGGTGGGACCCATGTTGCTGTGCATCATGAGTGCCAGTGTTGTCACCCCCTTAGAAAGCCTTCATACAACACAGAAGGCAAGTCAGTGTGAGGAAAAGGAATAACGAAGGCATAGTGCAACAATTTGATTGCACCCCTCAATGCACAAATTTTTGCTTTCATAAGTGAACTTCTTCAGCACAGAACTTCACCAGCACTGAACTTCTTGTGGTGTCTTTGCATGACTGGGTCTGCAGCTCCCAGGTGGGTTCTTGCTGCAAGCAATGGGAATGTTTGTGTTGAAGTCTAGAAGGCACCAGCTTCTGTTCCAGGCACTAGCACTATGTGAACAGGTGTCCCTTATAGGTGGTGGTTGTGTAACCTACCAGGAATAGTTTCATGGCAACTGTTGTCTGAACACCAAGTGTCCTTCTGCTGTTCATTAGCTCTGAATTGCAGGATCGAAGGAAATGCAAAGAGATGTGGAAAACTAGAGCTGCAAAAAGTGTTAGAGCCATCAGCTCTGCTCAGATCCTGCTTCATACTCAAAGCCTTTAAAGACCTTGGATGTCTTAAGAATCTGGTTTGCCTCAGAGGGGGGTTTGTGCTGTCACCCTGCTCTTTGACACTTCACTGGCTGTTTGCTGGGTGTTTTGGGTACTGCTCTTTCTCATGTACCTTATGCAGAAAGCCTAGTGCCTCGATTAGAACAGCACATTTTTCCAAATTGAAAAGGGTATTAAATACAGGGAAAACCTGTTTGAATAAACATCATCTTTTTATCCAAATTAAAATTTTCCTAAGAAACAGTGCTAAGGTATCTCTTTAAGGGCATAGAGGAAGCTTGTGGTGGACCAACCTCTAGAACAGCACTCTGATTACTAAATGTTCCTTTTTGTCCCAGATGGAGTTTTAGCATGTAGCAAAGCAACCCAGATAATTAGACATGGAATCCAGATGCCTCCTGATCTGCTCAGCTGTCATTGTCCAATGTTTTACATATAAAATCCTTAGACATGTTAGATCCTTTGTGGTGAGAAAAGGAGAATCTAGGCAGTAGCCATCAGGCCACACAGAGCTCAGTGTCTTTGTTAATTTGTCATGTTGACTCACTGAGTGTGCAAATGTGATGGATTGGTCCGCATGCTGTGACCCCTCACTGTCAACTTTACTAGGCAGATGGACAAAGGGACAAGGAAGCAGATTTTTGCTTTGCCTGAACGTTGGGGACTGTGAGATAACTTTATTCTTTGGCCCAATATATTACCCATATTGCTATTTGTCCTTTGTCTTTATGATCCATTAGCATGTTGCCTGGTCTTATTGCTTTTACTTCATCCTCCCCATGCTTTTTTTCTCTATGCAGGCCTTGAAACTACTAAAGGTACCTAAAGCTTTTATCTCTTTCCTTCCCAGCTAGGCTTAGGAGTAAGGATTTTTTCTGCTGCTCTTTTGAGTCATCGCTGAAATGATTAAGCAGGGAAAATATATATAGTGTATACAAAGTAATGAGAAGTAACATCGAGGCAGGCTTTTGTTCTACCTTTCCAAATGAAGAGGGATTCTGGGGGAAGCTCTATTGTGTCTTTTCAGCAGTTATCTAGAAAACAAAACGTTCCCTGCTATGTGATGCAGCGTTCTGCAGAGACCTTCTGCTAATGAGTTCTGTTGACACTGTTAGCCTATGCATAACATCACACCCATGTAGCTGTGCTGCTTCAAGGACCCAACAAAATCTCTCTGCATAGCACCTCTTTGCATTGTTTAGAAGTCACCAGCTCAGAGACTCTTGAGTGTAGATATGCCAGCACTGTTGTGCTGTGTAGATATGCCCTGAAGCCTCGGCACCCCACTTGAAAGCAGCTCCTGTCACTTGTGAATATCATAGCTTTCTTTTCACCTTCACGGCCCAAATCATGCTGTCTCTGCTCCCTTGTCTGCTGTGGGTACAGCATTCACAGGAATGAGTGCCAATATGTGTAGATACACCCAGCTCAGTTTGGCTACTGACATCAGTCTCACTGAAAAGCACAGTCAAATTAGTCAGTGCCAGGCTCTGTTCTGCCGCTGTGTAGATAGCTACAGGCACCTGAGCTAACTGAGAAATAATTATACTTTTGTAGTTACTTGTAAGCACAGTGCAAATATTTGCTTTGCCTCGCATGGTGCTGGCCTGTGAGGGGGTTCTGACCTTGCATCCTTTCCCCCCCCCACCCACCCATGTTTCCACACTCTCTGTATTTCCAAGTGAGATGGTTAAAAAGTTGGACTTCAGTGAGTTGGGTGCTTAGTTTTTTATTTAAGTCAAATTACTTTCAGGCACCTTTTGAAGTTTAAAAGCTAGTGGTGTCTGAAATAAGCCATTGCTTTTACAAATCCAAGGGTTCAATAGAAATTGGATGGCTTCAAGCTCAGCCTCATGCCTGAAGTCTGTGGAGAAGAAGAGGCAGAGGAGAAGCACAAGATGTGGAAGGAGGCAATCATGAAGATGTGAGTTTGCCTCACTGAGCCAAAACCCTCAGAGATTAATAGCTGCAATCTGTGTTCCTACCTTCAAGTTCCACTGAATTTACTGGAATTTACTATGTGCTAAGCTTTAAAACTCTCATGATATGCACTGTGCACGCCAGGTAGCAGCAATACCTGCATGTCTGGAACCTGGTTTGGCTCATTTTGGACTGGACTGCAGGTTCTGGAAAGCTAATTTTAGCCTTGCTCTCGACCCAGCAATACTGTATTCAGCCATCTGTAACTTAAAGTTCCCCGTCCACCTGCCTACACAGAGTAGAGAAATGAATGTATGTGGGCTTGATGTCTGGGGAGACAAAGTGTATGTGACCTCAGATAAAGCATCACCCTGTAGCTACTCTTTCAGAAACTCTTGAAGCTAATCCAAAGGGGTCCAATTTCCTTCAAATCCATAGCTGGGGAGGCAAAGCAATAAATGAACTTTCCCATTTTATTCTGTGGAGAGTGACACTTCAAACTAAAAAAATGTGTGATTTAGCTCAGCTGAGGCACACTATACACTGACTGTGAATTAGTCATTTCCCAAGATCTTCCTTTGAACTCTGACCAGTTCTTACTTTTTTCCCTTGTCTTTCTAAAAGAGCACTTGTTCTGAATGCAGCTAAAATCAAATGGTCTTGATCAACATGGTGTCAGTGGTTGATGTGGGTATATAATGGAGTAAGGAGAAAATGAACTGAATGTTGTTTAAATTCTCCATATCTTTCCTCCTTTTTACCCTGACACTTGTTCATTTTTGCAAGAAGTTGTGCAAACAAAGTTTTATTTGAAGTATGGCTGTAAGCACAAAAAGAAACAAGACAGACTGTTATCTAAATGCCATTTCTTGACAATGTAGGTGTTTGGTCTGCATCTTCTTGTATCACTAATGGTCGCATAGCAACTGTTTCTGTTTTGAAACTGGTTCTCTTTTGTGTTAGACTGGAACTGCAGAAGTATGATCACAACCATTGAACATTTTGGATTTTGTCCAGTTAGTGAACCTGCTGATGAGATAACTCCACTAAAGAGTAGTAAAATTATACTTTGAGAGAGTTTTGTCCTACAAGATTTGTTAGTTATCTTTTTGAATGATTGTTGAGGAATTTTTCCTCTAGTGAGGGATTTATCTCAATTTATGCTGATAATAGGCTTAGGTGGTAATTTGGAGTCCAAATATCCAAATGCTGTTTCCCAGTTCAAGTACAGTCTTTAATTCTTTGTTCTGTTTGTAATAATTACCTATTCATTTATTCCTTCATTGTCCCAGAAAAAAAATCTGATCTGAGTATTTCAGTCTACTGAGTTCATAGTTATCCCAATATCTGGTCTTCTGGGCACCCAGCAAAAACACTGTGTGCTCCGCTCTTTTCTACTGGAGGAGAAGATCTCAAAGATTGGGAAGGAAATGCTCAGATGAGGAGTTCTTACCTCTTGGCCCTTCCTAGGAGAGTTGCTAGGCTTCCAGGCATCCTGCAAAGCTCATCTTTTTTCCCTTCACCATGGCTGCTGAGGAGTGAGTGGGCAGAGGTGGATGTGTTTATAGGCAGCCTTCTGCTTATTTCGTTATTTTAATTGATGGGACAGATTTCCTTGAGCTCTGGATTGGTGCTTCTCATTACATTTTAGAAATGGGAAGAAATAACTAAATGACAGGAGTATTCTTAGGAGTGGAATTCAGAAATGAGTCATGAGAAAAGAATATAATTTCTGGCACATATTTGAGGAATGGAAGCTCAGCTGTTTTGTATGGATATTCACAGTCTTTGGGCTACAGAAGCTGTGGTTTTATTGTAGCCTTCAATGAGACCTGGATTCTTTCTCCTTGTTGTCATGGCTGCTTGTGAATGCTGGGCCATAACTACTAGTTTGTTGTTGTAGGGCTTCTAATGAGTTCTCCACTGATTGGCTTTAATAGTCTCTCATTTAACACCAGGCTGCACACAGCAGATTTCATTTTAATAAAAAGTGCAGTGGAGCATTTGCTTTGGAATTAAAATACAAATGTGGAATTATACCACCTTTGGAAAAAAATACTTTTAGAGGGAAACAAAGTTAGGTTCTATTCTGTACCTCAGATTCTTCAAATAGGAAAACAGCTGGCAAGCTTACTTAGTGCCTTGTTTGGACATGACACTTCCACTCTGGGGGAAGTAACATTCATCTGTAGTTTTACCTTTCCAAACAGATAAAAAATGCAGAAGAACCTTTTGATGAGTGCTGGGCAACTGTTTTTTTCCTGGAACAACCAGAGCAAGCTCTGTTCTCACATGACCACATTTCCCTAATAGAAACTAGGAATTGCTGGGGCTTAGATACCTCAACAGTGAGTCAGTGAGCAGAGAAAGTTCTTGAAATTGGGTTGTACAAACAAATTGCTTCTCTGGAAACTCAAGACTATATGGGCTGTATATATCCATAAAAAGATGCAGTGCCCTTTCAGGGTGTTGTGTCACCCTGATACCTGTGGGCCACACCATACCCATAGTACCCTGGACCTCTTTTCCCCCGGTCAGTGTCAAGGACAGTGCCCAGGCAACACCTTTCCTTGTTTCTCTGGTCTCTCTCAACCCACCCTCCTGCCCTCTCCTCTCTAATAATGGCAGCCATCACCTTCCATGCCAGACACAGAGGACATCTTATGTCACGTGCAGGTATTGCCATGAAGCCACTCTGTGTTGTGTCCTAGTTGAGTGGATCACACAACTTCAGAGAGTGCAGCAGGGGAGTTGAGGGCAGGAATGGACAATGGACCATTTGCAGTGTTTTTTCTCCATTCACAGGTTTGTCCAGTTACCCTCGTACTGAGAGACAGGAGCCCTGTCTCACTCAGTGTGCAGGGCTACATCTACCTGCTTGGCAGCTGGCTGGGAAGGCCCTGCTCCAGCCCTTGAATCCTTTGGCACTCCAGCTGTGGCAGGCACAGTGCTGACACTTGCTTCTTAATGCTGAGGAGGTGGTGAGAGAAGGTATAAGTGGCATGTTCCCAAGGATGCAGAAATTGCCCTTTTCAGAAACTTGGAGGGTGAGGGAGCATATGTAACTTTTGACCTTTTGGAGCCTTTAGGCCCATGTCTAGTTAGCAGCTCATTATGTTCCCACTGGTTGGTGTGTCCTGCTGCTGTCAGGCTGGTGCAGAGTGGCAGCACGTGGCGTGAGCGCTGCTGACAGATTAGACATCCCTGCTGCTGAAATCTGCTTGTTCCTGTCACTGCTCCAGCAGCAGCTGGAGGCTGGGGCTGGCCTGTACCTCCTGCCTCTGTCAGGGTCTCTGTGCCTCCCTGCATCCCTTGCTGTACGCCATCTCGCTCTCTCTGTGTACTGCCATCACTTTTTTCTGTCCCTATCTTGCATCTCCTGTTGCATTTCATTTGCCCTGTGTGCAGTGCTGGTGAAATGTGCTGGGTTTGCTGGCTTGGGGCTACTGAATATTGATGTTGCCTGGTCAGGAGGTGAGCACTGTGTGCCACCACATCTTGGAGGAAGTGTTGGCTTCTTCTGAGTCCTTTTTTTCCTGTCACTGGAGAGGAATGCTGAGGGCAGTTTGTAACATGCTCTTGATCCAAACCTCTCCCTGCAGGTGGGCTGGTAAGGGTGCTGGTGCAGAAGAGCAGTCTGCATCTGGCTGCCCTCCTTGCTCTGCCCAGCTCTGAAGCAGTCCTGCTTGAGCAGTGGGAAGCACAGCTGTCCTACAGTGGAAGGACAAACATCAAACTAACTTGGATGCTGGTAGGATACTGGAGATCCCTGGCTTCTCAGTGGGAGTATGTGATGGCACAGCAAAAATGTTTGTTCCTCAGCAGGCACCACAGGATGCCTTAGTCCTGCATAGCTGGACTTTGTCAGAGGGGGAGAGTAGGTACTTGCTCAGTGTGGACAGTTGGGTATTTCAGCCTCTTTGCAATTAAAATAGAATCACAAAATATTCTGAGTTGGAAGGGACCCATAAGAATCTCTTAAGTGAGGCCTGTAAACAGATTGAACCTGCAACCTTGCTGATGTTAGCACCTTGCTCTAACCAACTGAGCTAAATAGAAAGATTCAAGTAAAATGATGGGATTTTGGCAAGGCTTGTCTTTTGATTAAAGGACATACCCTTTCATACACGCCTCCAAAATCCACCAGCTGGGAATGAATTTTGGTATGCACCATCAGTTTCCAGATGGGAAAATGTCCGTGTTCTGCTTCCAGCCCTCTGAGACATCTTCTGCTCTGGAGCCAAGTCCAATTAGTGCTAGTACTGTGGCAACTTCACTTGCTGGTGACAATATGTTTTAATGTGTGCCTTCAGACTGTCTCCACTCCTCATGGAAAGTGAGTCAAAATCCTCCTCTGTGGTGGAGCTTGGAAACCACAAACCCAGTATGGGCCACAGTTTAGCACCAGCTATGCCCTTGCTGATCCTGCTCTGATCACAAAATGCATTTAGGGTGCTGTGGGCTTGAAAGTGCCTCAGGGAACTTGAAAACCTGCTTTAGCAGAGCAGTGTAGGGAAGGTGAGAAATATCCTTTTTCCTTTAGGAACTGGCTTGATGGGGATATTTTCTGGCTTGCACACCTGCACACTGATGGCTGGCCATATGTAGTTTCATCACGGGTGCCTGTCAGGAACATGTGCATTTTTTTCTTTCTGTTAAAAACGTAGCTTCCTTTTTTTTTTTTTCCCTCTCTCCTCCCCTCAGACTTAATGTTCTTACTATCTTTCAAGTTTTTAAAAATAGGAACTGCCGTGTTGCTATGGCTCCCTGTGCAGCTCTGGAGCAGCTTTTTCTTCTCTTTGATGCAATTTGGGTTCCCAGTTTGGTTTGACAAGAGCTGCTTGCACCTAGTGCTCCCTCCTGGAAGGCAGGGGGTGGGGGGATGGACAATGACAGCCTTTGTGTTCACTAAAAAAGGGGAAAATATTAAGTCAGGTGACCTTTCTTGGAAAAGAGTGGAGATATTAACCTTGGTGTGGCTGGGATGGGATTTTTAATGTTCTGCAGATTTAACACTGTTGCTGTGGTTTAACTTTCAGTGGGGTGTTCTTTTCCCCTTTCTGTCTTACACGCTTGTGTGATGGAGCTGAGCCCTGTCCAACAGCTGCCTGCTCCCTGCAGAAGCACCTGCTGTTCAGTGGCTTTTGCCATCTATGCTTTGGCCAAGAGATTGTGCGTGGTTAAGTGCTTTTCTGAATTGAGGCTTAGAGCACTCCTGACTAGATGCTGCTGATGAAATTCCTCTCAAAATCATTGCTTTAAGGGTTACTTGAGTCTTGCATCCACATTTTGGGAAAATGTGGATCTGCGTATCTGTGGGGCAGCTGAATACTTATCTGAAAGGGACCCTACCAAGGTCTGCACAGGTAACAGGTTTTACATACCTGTTACCTGGGCAGAATCCAGACCTCCCTCTGCAGTGTACGCATCTCTCCACTGGCCTATTTTCAAGTAGCAATAATTTTTAAAGTACATTTTTGTTTTACTTAGCAAATTTTATTTTCATTCACAGTCGAAAGGTGAACAATTTTTGAAAAATCTGAGCAAAAAAATCCCTGTTCATCCAATTTTGAGTTAAGAGAGTGTGAAATGGATGAATTTGTTCTGCTTTCAAATAATTAGCCAGCAGTGGGGTTTCTGTTAGTGTGGACAAATAACTCAAAGCTAGCTTCACTTCAAACTTCAGAAATTGGTTTGCAGTGTTAGATGAGGGATTCCTGCTTTGCTAAAGTTAGAAAATGTGATTTTGCATTGAATATAAACATTTGAGGGTGATGCATGTTACCTTAGTGTAATTTTTTTTGTATTGTACATTCGCTGTGCACTATATTTCTTGAAGTATTTGAATGGAATAAAATCTAGGAATGTGGTGTTTAGAATGTTTGAATGTGAGTGAAATAATAACAAGGAAAATAGAAATAGCAGAGGCCTGTCAGCTTGTTCAGTACACCCTGCTCTATCATTTCTGCAGCATGTTCTCTCCTGATTTAAGTAATAAAAATGTCCTTACTCAAGCCTGCAAGCACCTTAATATAAAATGAATATTAAAATCTAACCATAGTTGCCCTTGAAATGATCAATCAGACTGAGTGCTGCCAGCCATCTTCATACAAAGAAAGCTCTTTTCCACCTCTGTGGAGAGATTTCTGATCTTGTTACATCACACCAAACAGGTCTCTATGCTGTCTTGATTGAATAAAGATGGTAAGGTGACTGGGCCCTCCCTTTGCAGTAATGTACCGTGAGAAACGGGAAAACAGCTTTGGTCAACTCAGTGCTGGTCTTTGTTAAGGATTTGGAGAGACAGAAGATAATCAGATGAAGAGTTCACCCTCTTGATGGTGTGGTCATGGTGGAAGAGAGCTGCCACAATGGACTGAAAGCCTGTGAATCTCTGTAACCTGACAGTGGTTAAAAGTGCACAAATGCTGACTCGATGCTGGCTTTTTTTCTTGGTTTTTGAAGCTGTATTAAAACGAGATGGAAATGAGTTTTTAGTGTCTTGCCTAGTGTTCTTCCCTGTATTATTAGTGTCACAAATGAAATAATTTTTCAGCAAGATGGCTACCTCCAGTAGCAGTGTCAGCAACTTACATTTATTTATGACAGGCTCTAGCATCTTTAATCTGCAGTTCCAAAGCACTTTACAAAGTAGAAGGGGATGGCTTAATTCACCAAAAAATTGCAGCCATCTCTGGGGTGAAATAGAGCAACTGTTTAACAGAATATAGTACGAAGTGGAGATGAATACTGCACCTCACTGGAGCTGCACGAGGAATTTCAGCTGGCAGAATGAATTTACTAGAGGTGGATTTTCGCCAAGACATTGGGGGTGTTTAATGAGCGCGAGATATTAGTGGCAGTGCCACACATGCCTCTCTGATGCCTGTGTGCAGCAGGCAGCCAGCAGCTCCAGAAGTGATGTCACAAAGGAGGTTAGTTAGCAGCTTTTCCAGTGTGCAGACTTCAAGAGAAAATGATATCTAATTTCAGTGACCTCCTTCATCCCAAGAGAATTACATTTGAGCTGATAGATCTAGATTTTACATTGATTATGTGCTTATTTCCCCTGGAGACAGCCCTGGGCAGTGGGAGATATCCAGCAAGGCTGCTGTGGTTACAGACAAGTGATAACCAGAACTGGATGGAGAGCAAAAGGGTTGACTGCAATGAAACTCTGAGAGGTTTTATCCACTTGGGTAATAGATGTCATATATAACAGATGATCCTCCCAAAAGGATACTTTTCATTGCTTTCTTCCCCCTTAAAATAATGTGTCACTGACAGATTAGGCCCTGTGAGTGACATGAGGTATCTCAAACAGATTGCTGCAAGCAATACTTTCTACCTTCTTCACAAAGATGCTGATGTTGTCCTTCTGCATCTGAGTGGTGACGTATGGCATGGTGAGTGCGTACAAGTGCTGGTACTTAAGCCATCACAAAATGCTCTTCAGCATCACCAAGGGACTGTGAAGACTTTGAGGTGCAAAATACAGATGCTTACAGCCTCTAAATAAATGTGAGCATCTCGCAACCACTCTTCAGTATGCCTAGTGTGTGTTCATGTCAGAAAGCTGTTCTGCAGGGCAGTGTAGGATATTGGGCTTTCCAGCATTTGACTTGCCCAGATTCAGGAAGTGCAGCAGAACCATTATTTCAGAGTTCTGCATGCTTTGCTGCCCTTGTCTCAGTTTCCTTTTCCTTTCCTTGCAGGCATGTAGCTGAGATACTGGGGGGCTTTACTTGCAGATCTATTTTGGTTTTAATGTAGCTTTGAGATGGAGAAGGTCTTGCTTTTTGTAAATGTGAGACTACAGATCGGATGAATCACAGAATCACAGAATAGCTTGAGTTGGAAGGGGACCTTGAAGATCATCTAGTTCCAAGCTCCCTGCCATGGGAGGGGACATCTTCAGCTAGACCAGATTGTTTAGAGTCACATCTTACCTGGTTTTGAACACCCCCAGGGGTGAGGCATCCACAGCTTCTCCGGGCAACCTGTTCCAGTGCCTCACCACCTGCACGGTAAAGAATTTTTTCCTAATACATAATCTAAACCTACTCTCTTTCAGTTTGAACCCATTCCCCCTTGTCCTGTCAGTACATGCTCTTGTAAATAGTCTTGCCTCCTCTTTCCTGTAAGTTCCCATCAGGTACTGGAAGGCCACAATTAGGTCACCTCAAAGGCTTCTCTTTTCCAGACTGAGCAATCCCAATTCTCTCAGCCTTTCCTCATGAAAGAGGTACTCCAACAAGTGCCTTGGAGGTAGCACCAAGCCACAGTTTCTCTGGTGGCTGTGGAAAGATGAGAGTTCTGGAAAAGGCTCCAGTTTGACTGCCTAGAGTGAGAAGTTTACTCATTTTACTGATTTGTATTTTTTTCTCCCAGCAATTTTTCATGGAAGGCTCAAGTTTGAATTGATGAAGGCACAAGCTTAGCAATGCTGTGAAATTGATTTGGAATAGTTTATTATAGTTCCATGAAATTGCTTAACAACGAAGTTTGGCAGAGTGAGGGAGCCAAATGAGAAAAGCATGGTGCTCCCAACAGTGGATGGCACTGGGACTACTGTGTAAGCCAGTATGGAGGGCGTGTAGGCATTCAGGGGTAGGATTAGACACAGGGAGGGAGGAGAGCTGCCCAAGTGAGAGGCATCCATCAACCTTGCATTGCAGATCAGGCTGGTTTGCATTGCTGCTGGTTTCCTCCCTTTTTGTCATCCTCTTCTGGATCCTCACAAGGCCTGCAGAAGGGGTTTCTGCCTCTCCGTGCTCAGCTGCAGCAGCTCAGAAACATTTCTCACAGCCATGAGTTGTCAGTGTGGAAGCAGGTCCCCAGAGAAGGGCACTGACAGAAAGGGAGTGTGGGGATGTGGTGCAGATGGAGGACCACTTGGGGAAATATAAAGCATCACTGAGCTTGGTTTTAGAGCACTCACTGTGAAGGACATGCAGCTGGTTCTCTAAGTGGGAAGGCTGTGGGTGACACTGACTTTCATTCCTCTGTGTGGTTTGGAGCTTGCCTTGCCTTTTCAGATGCCACAGGTCAGAGCAGCAGCAGTACCCAAACCCAGAAACCAGGCAGTTGCATGGATGCTGTGACTTTGGCTGTGGACATTCTGCTGAAGCTGAGCAGTGGGAACTCCTATGCCGGGAAATCTCTGAACCGCCTCTTGTCATGTGAGAAGTCAAGGGAAAGCAGCCATGTAAATTTGTCACATTTATGACAGAGGTTCATGCTGAATGTTTCTTTAAGTGTCAAAGAAAGCTGTGTGGTAGCACCTGGGGTCTCATCTGGTGATGGCCAAGTGACAAACAGCCCTTGGTCTGCTCCCCTCACCGTTATAGAGGAAAGGAGGAGTTGGGCTGGTCAAGGAGACAAACATTGTTTTGCCTGTGGCTATTTACTGAATTACTACACCTCTAGGAGGCTGCTGCACAAGACCATGGGCCTCAGTCAATACTTAGGGTATTGAGGGTGTTCTCAGTATTGCTGTAGCCTGGTGAGGTGTCAAGGAGCTGGCTTGGTACCACCTGGAAGCTCTGGAACGAGTTTTTGTGTAGTGGTACATGCTGGTGGGACTGTGAAAGATGTGGACAAACTGAGAGAGGTCTGTTTTACAAGAATGGCTCTTTGGTAACAACTCACACCTTTACTGATGTAGACCTATGTGAAAAAGCTTATTTTTCTAATCAAATCCTTATGCCTTGGTTTTGCAATGTCTGTTATGTATTTCACCACTAAAAATGCTATTTCTTTATGTTCCTTCTTCAGTCCAGGAATCCTTTTCCCCCCTCCTTTTGTTTTGTCATCAGGAATGGGAATGGTGTGCTTGTTCTGGCCAGTGGGTACAAGAGGAAATTTTGCATTATTCAGCATCTATTCTTCTGCAGTGCTTCTAAAGAAGGATGTAAATGGTGGGTAGTCAAATAGAGAAACAGAGAGGATGGAACAAGTACTTAAACGTTTGAACTAACCATTTTTTTTACTTCCTCCTCAATCCACTGATCCTAATGGATTTCCCACTGTTTGTCTAAGAGAGGGCTGAGAGGGGTTGGGAGTGGGACATTTGTGAGCTTGCCAGATCAACCCTAGTCCTTGCTAGGCTTGATGTTTTATCCTTCTTTTTTAGCATAATTTTGGGGCAGCTTTACATTGTGGAAAGAGAGAACAGGAAGTTGCAGGGGAGGCAATTGCCTATAGGCAAGGCCTATTGCACTGATGATTCCATGCTTGTGGTGTTTTGCAAACAGCCAGGGATGAGCCCACTGCTCTTGTTATCAGTCATGCCCCCTTTGTGTGTCTGTGTCCTTCCATCACTCCCATCTTCCATCTTCTGATCCTTCCCTCAATAGGTGATTGTTTTCTATAGAAATATTAAATCTTAGCTTAAAACAGATGAACCACCCATTTTTCCTACCTCCTTTCTCTCTTTCATCTTTTCTTCCCATGGAAGTGTTTGAAGTAGCACCAGTTCCCAAGAAAGGCTTTTTTTTTTCCCTTTGTGCTTTGGCTCTGTGTCCCTTCTTCATAATATCTTCCCTTTGTTATTTTGTTCTGCCTGCCTCCTCTCTCTGTTTTCTCCCCATCTCTCAACCCTTCTTCAAGGCTCTCTCTTCATTAATATGTTAATTTCTAGCCCAGGAATGCTTCTTGCAGCTCACTGTTCACCAGGGAGAGCCAGAGGAGAGAGCCAGGAGAGAGAGGGAAAAGGGAGAGAGAGAAAAAGAAGTGAGTCAGTAACTTACAACAGAACAGGACAAGGGGTGTTAGCAAAGGAAAATCTTACACTGACAGATGTCATGATGCCAGGAAGAAGAGGATCATCCACAGTTTTGGATTGGATTGGTCTTTGTCTATTGTTTTGACATTTTCAACTTCTGAAGCTTAATTAGTAGGAAAAAAAATCCTTGAAAATTAAAGAAGCTCTGAACTCTTTTTCAAGTAGTTCCTTTTTGGCAATTACTAAATTATCTTTCCTTCTGCACAGATTTTTTTTAAACATCAGGCAGGCCCTACTCCCACCCTGATATAGTCTCTTTGTTTCATTTGTCTGCAAATGTCTGATTTGTTGTCTGTATGGTCTTTGCATAAGGCTTTGGGCATATTTTGCAGTATGAACAAAACCCTACCAGAAATTCTCTGAAGGTAGTTTTACTCCAAAAGAAGTTTTCAGGTGAGAAGTAGGGAATGTTTAAACTGCTGTTCAGGTAAAGAGGGATGAATAAAGATTAAAATACTCCAGAAGTTATATAGCAGTGAAAATGTTAGGGAACCTGGGGTTATGAGGAGCATGACAACTGCCATTAGAGACAGGTGTGATGAGTCAAAGTTTTCCTTTCTGCCGCCCACCAGTACAGTTACTGGGTGGAAGGTTGCAAAGAAAGAAAAGATAGAGGCAGGCATCTCTGCATCATGGACCAGATCTGGGAAGGATGCAGAATGCCAACACTATTGCAATTTTGCCCTGAAATGAGGAAACCTCATTGCTGTTTTATATCTAATGAAGCGAGACCTCTGTCTGTGCTCGTAGTGCTAGGACCGTGATTGCCCAAGCAAATAATTAACACTGCAGCAATGAAAGCTGGTGCTGGGGAGCTGGCAGGGTGGGTGGCTGGAGGTGAGGAAGCACTTCTGAGGAAGGGCATGTGCTAAAGGAGAGAGACAGGAAAAGACAAGCTCTGATACTGTGCTGCAAAACTGGTACGAGCTGGAAGCAAAATAACTGGGGAGGAAAGCTCAGGGGGCCTGCTGCAATGTTCTGTGAAGTCCAAGGCCCCCGAGCCAAGAGCCTTTCATATATTACGTACACACAACTGTGTCAGAAGAATATTATTTAGGTTGCAAAGGCAAGCACTTCAAACAGAAGAAAGTGCCAGAATTAAGGCTGCAATCTTAATTTGGCATTCTTGTGTCTATGCATTATAGAACAGTGGTTTCAGTCCTATCTTTCAAGGCAGGACCCCTGCCTGCTTCTGTATGCGTGGTGGGTAATATTTCCTGACTGAGCAGTGATTCAGTATTTCATTTCCTTTGCCTTGCTTAATGTGTATCTTTAAGCTTTGTATTGTGTCTGCTTTCACAGGCTGCTGAGAATTGAGGATTCTTTGTCTCAAGGTGTTATCTGTGGCACGTTAGGCCAGTATCTCGGCACATCACAAAGTTCATGGATTTTCACCCTGCTCCTACGAGATGAGAGGACACAAGCTACTTTATGTAAATCCATTGTATAGGCGGGGAACTGAGGTGCAGCAAGATTAAGGTCAAAAATGTCTATTAATTTTTCATGGCCCATCTGAGACACCTAGAATCTTATTATTCAAAGTACTGATCATTACAGAATGCTTTCAGTGTTCAAAGCAAATTTCTCTTTGTCTTCAACACAGCAATTCTTCAATTGCCCCCTGCCAAGTCTTACTTAGGACTGAGCACCGTTTTTCATTGATTTTTTATTAATGTAGAAATGGAAATTTGGTGACATACAAGTTATATGGGCTGTTTGTTTATACCCCATATAATTATTTGTTTTGCAGAAATCATCTTGAACCCAGGAGAAAAGCAAAACAATCTCCAAACCATTTCCCTTTTTTAATTTTAATCTGAATTATTTCTTTCAATATATTTGAGATGAAAAACTGGATTTTGAATTCCAATTAGTTTATAACTTCAATATGTATCTTCCTTTCATTTGAAAAAAAGGTGTTTGAAAATGCTCAGATTCAAAAGAAGACAGACTGAATATATATATTTTTTCTTTCAACAAAGTCAGAACTTTATATTTACTGGTCTGCCAAAATTGGGCTATCAATAGAGTACTTATTTCTGTTTGGCATTGCCACCAGACCAAAAAAAGGGGCCGGAGGATTTTTCCAGCTTTTGCTAAGCATCCAGAAAATGGATGCATAGATTTAGAGACTGCTTGTAAAAAAACTGGTTTAAGAGAATTTACCGATCTCTTCTCCCTTGTGTCCAGTAATAGGATGCATGTGAATGGTTTGAAGCTGTTCTATGTGAGGTTTAGACTGGGTGTTAGGAAGGTTTGAAGGTTTTCGTCACTGAGAGGTTGGTCAAACACTGGAACAAGCTTCTTGGTCAATGCTCCAAGCCTGCCAGTATTTAGGAGGCATTTGGGCTAGATGATTGTTGTAAGTCCCTTTCAACTGAAATAGAATAGAATAGAACACATAATATATTGTAATAATAATGAAATAATATTTTGTTCTATTTGTGCCACCATGGCCTTGTGCAGAGGTTGGGACAAATCCAGCCTTGCAGTACACCTTTCAGCTTGCTTAGCAATATGATTTTTCCTGTTTGTCCACTCTCAACCTCTCACTTGATTACTGCCCACTTTCCAAACGGCTAAGTTTGATTCCCAAATTAATCTATCTGGTGCATTCAATGAGATCAGGCTCCTGCTAGAAAAATTGTTGATTCAGGACTGATTCTTGTTATGCAAAATGGGATGCATTCAAATTGGTTGAATCACTATAATGCTGAAGTTTTCCCTCTTTTGCAGCGCTTTACTTTTTTAAATTAATAAGCCAGCACTTTGCCAAACTGCATGGTTTAGTGGTCACAAACTCGTTAGCTTTTCTCTCCCACTGCTGACCTCTTTTGTCTTGTCTCTACCAGCTTGCCTTTTCTGTTCTGCCCTTCTGGCTTCTTGTCCCGGTCTGGTTCTTGCCTAGTAAAGTTAGAATCTGTCTTACTGAAAAATAATCTAAGCTCCAGAACCTGGATCTAGAAAAATCCAGCCTCCACTGCTGGACTGTGTCGCTTATTTTCATCCATTTCCACTTATCTCACACTCTTGTCCAATCTGTCTTCCCTTCCCCTCAGCTCCAACAAGTCACAGTTTCTTTGTCCAAATAGTCCAGGTGTCACACCTCCCAGTTCTCTTCTTTTTTAGCCCCTTACTTCTTGCAGTGTCCCAAGTCAGTGTATCCTGATTACCTTCCTGGCTCTTTCGTGCTGCTTTGGAATTAGCCAGCCTCCTTTTCCAGCCGTCTCTGTGTGCAGGGAGCAGGGAAATACAAACCAGATCATGGGAAATACAAACCCAATAGATTTATTCCTTCTCCTTCTGCTTCCCCAGTCCACTCATAAGCCTTACTTGAGCCTTAGACTGCAGAAGGCCCAGCCAGGAGAGGAGTTTAAAAAGGATGGGTGTTTTTTGAAAGCTCTAATAATTTTTCTTGAACAACTGTAAACTGTAGTTTTTCCAAAGGCTTATGACCTGTCTAGGTTTTCACAAGTATGGGAAAAATCAGCATGAAATGAATGTTTGCTTTCCTCTCTCATCAAAATTCATGTCCCTTGAAAGCAGAGAAGTACGGGAGCTTTTTATAAAGGTCGCTATCTTTTTCCTAATGTTGGTAAAATAGCTTTTTCCTCTTGCTTGTTTTTGGAAAATAATGGACCATTTTAACTTCAATCTTTGTCAAATATCAGATATGACATGAACATCTGATATGGAAAATGTCACTCTTAGAGATAAAATTTGGCATAGCTAGAGGAATCTATAAGGAAGGCTTTACCTTGGGAAGAAGAGACAGCTTGAAGAGATGGTGATACCAGCTCCAGCAGTGCAAATTTCTCTGTGGGCTTCCTGGAACATTTTTAGGAGGTCAAGGTAGATCTGCTTACTGGCTGAATGTGTTCTTGTAGGGTCTTAAACCTGGGTCTCAGTCAGCAAGCAGAGAAACTAATTGGATTTTTCAGTTTCAATTGAAAATGATGTTTCTTAAAAAAAGATAAAAAGTGTCTACCCCAGGCTTTCAGTACCTTTAATCTTTGTTTAAGAATGTATGTCACACAATGAAAGAAAATCGGTACCAGTCCCCAGCATGGAAGTAAAACCAACCATCCAAACAGCTAGAAAAAACAAGTGCAAGAGTGGAAAAAAATCCAATCCTCCACAGGCTGTCCTTTTCTTACTTCTCCTTCTCTCCCTCCCTCCTTGCTGCAGCCATGGGTGTTCAGCTACAGTGCTGTATTTTGCAGTCCTGCCTTTACCAAAACACATTAACTCATGCAGCTCATGAATCATCCCCAAACATGGGAAGCCTTAGTTGGAAGAAAGCAATGCCAGAGATACTTTTTTTCTCTCAATTTTTTGTAAAATGTTTCTAGGAGCCAAGTGGCATGTTGAGGTTGCAGGCTGCAGATGAGAACTCTGGTTGAGAGCTACAGAGTGTGGCAGACTGGAAAGGCAAGTTTGGGGTCAGAATGTTGGGAGAGATTTGGCAAAGATTTGGCCAAGCATCTTCTGACACTTGATGAATCCTCCCTTGGTCTCTTCTTGGAAAAAAACATAGTGAAAAATACTACTTCTTTGCACTCCATGAAAGGCATTCTGTGTTCTGGGAAGAGATTTCAGAGTAGGTGGTGCAGCCTTGAACCTCACTACTAGCCTTAGCTAAATATTCATAGAATCAAAGTATCGTTTAGGTTGGAAAAGACGTCAGAGATCATTGAGTCCAGTCATTAACCCAGCACTGCCAAGTCCACCAGTAAACCATGTCCTTAGTGCCACATCTACACGTCTTTTAAATACTTCCAGGGAGAATGGCAATACCATTTCTCTGGGCAGCCTGTTCCAGTGCTTGACAACCCTCCCAGTGCAGAAATTTTTTCTTATATCCAATCTAAACCTTCTGTGTCACAACCTGAGGCCATTTTCTCTCATCCTATTATGGCCATTTAACAGCAGTGGTGTGGGACTTGTGAGATGAACAAGGTATCTCAGTCTGGTTCAGTGCTGATATCATCCCTCTCCTGAGGCTGTTCCCAGATGGCTCTTGTGAATTGTCCACAGCAGAAGGGGTGAGGTTTGAGTGGGGCTGAGTTATGAACTGCCTTCTCGTGGCAGGTAAGGGATACTTCCTGGCTGACATTCAGTTGACAGTGGAGGTAACTTGCCTGGCTGATGTCCACTCTGTACCTTTCTCAGGAATAAATAAAAATCTCCAGGGTTGTTATGATTCCTCCTCACATGAGCCTGAAATGCGCTGAGTATAAATTGAAAAAAGGAGGAAACAGGAAAAAACACCAGCATCGCAAATGATGTGCAAGAGGGCTGCTGCCTGTGGCACTTCATGTATTCAATTTCAGTGTGCTGTATTTACTTCTGTTTCCCTTCTGAAAAGACAGCCTCCAGGCACTTCACTAAATGGATTGAAAGGTTTGTCTGGTTTTAATGATGCTTCTGAAAGAGCTTGTGTGTTATTCCTCCACTCAAATACTTCAGAGAGACTTTGCAATGCCTCTTGGTAAATCAGAACATTATGAATACCTTGGCACTTAGGGGGCAGGCAATTATCTGTTCTGGGACTGCTTTAGAAGGAGTGACTGGGGTTAATAAACTGATGTTTTCTAGGAGAGGGTATCCTAATCTGGGAGAATATAGGAACAATCAGTGGATTAATTAAGATGTGTGAAATGGCATGGTCTGAACATTTAGCTTTATCCTATTACTTATTCCTATGATTATAGGAATTGGAAGCACAGTTTCAGTCTCAGGTGGGATGCTGTGCCAGCGCTGCTCAGCAGTAGCCAAACCTCTGGTGTGTTACCAACTCCTTTCTAGGTACCAATGCAAAGCACAGCACAGTGAGGGCTGCTGGGGGAAAATGACTCCATCTCAGCCAGACCCAATGCAAAGCTCTACCCTTAATAATCATGGGAGAAATCTGTAATATCAGTGTGTTGAAGAGTGCCACAGAAGAACTGGGCAGCAGAGGAAAACTAAATAGAGTCACAGGGATTTACCTGCATGGCGGAGATAAGGTCTGGCTCTATGGTTTTGGCAGCAGAGAGGGGAACTCAGTGATCTGGGTGTGAAAGGATGTAGTTCTGGTCCCTCAGCATGATAGTCATGAACCAGCATCCATGGGGAAAAAAATTGGAGCAGGTTTTTTTTTCTGCTTGCATTCCCAGATAGCCTCGGCTACATATGAATCGTGAAGGATGGGAGAGCCTGGGGGAGAAAAAATTGATTTGGTCCCAATGACTGGTATTGTTTGTGCACACAAATTGCTTGTATTAGGGAAGAAGTCCTACTTGGTACTTCTATGACTTCAAGGAACAAGTTCCAGGGGTGGCAGCTGTATTTCATTACCAGTACATCTTTCCTTAGCCGAGATGGGGCTGGCACTGTGGCATGCAGTGATGACACTGTTAGATGCCACAGATTCAGGCTTCAAAGACTCACAGAATCATAGCATCGCTAAGGTTGGAAAAGATCTTTAAAATCATTGGGTCCAGTCTTCCTAAACTGTCAGGTCCACCACTAAACCGTGACCCTAAGTGCCACATTGCCATCTACCTCCAGGGATGGTGACACCACCACCTCTCTGGGCAGCCTGTTTGCTGGTTCACCTTGGAGGCATTTCCTCTTGTTCTGTCTCTTGTTACCTGGGAGAAGAGACTGACACCCACCTGTCTGTGATCTCCTTCCAGAGCAGTAAGATCCCCCCTGAGCCTCCTTTTCTCTAGGCTAGACACCCCCAGCTCCCTGGGGAGGGTTTAGCCTGGTGGCACCATGGGAAAGGTGCTCTTCTGTCCAGTATCCTGGGGGTGCTCCCTGGGCTTGGTAGAGATATCTTTTCATAGATAAGTTTCTTTGCCTTGGAGACAGGTTTCTCACTTTCCGTGCAAATTGACAATTGTGCACAGATCATTTCTCACACCCTTTTGGAGATGGGTTAGAGGGCTTTGGAAGGCTTGGGTGGTTTTGATCCCCCCCTTACAGTCCAGAGCTGCTTCTTGGCCTCATTCCTGCCCTTGCTCTGTACTGTATTATCTCCAGAAAGTACAACAAGGATGTTTGCCTTGGAAAGGTGCTGCCCTTCTTCCTCATGGCCCCTTCTTCAGCTACTCTTTTCTTCTGTTCTTTCCCACACCATGTTATTACCAACAATCCTTTATCAGCTTCACAGCCAAGGGCTACAGGGGTGCTGTGCAGGTTCAGGGCCAGCTGTTGTCCTGGGGACCCACCTGGTGCGATGCAGGGGCACTGGAATGCCCTTTGCAGGGCCCCGAGCCACCTCCTGAAGAGGGAGGGCCATTGCATGTGGTATCTGAAGGTGAGGGCTTGCATTGCAAACACTCAAACACCTGCTGGTCCCATGCCAGCAAGCTGTCCTCCCAGCAAGTGGCCCCTCTGACAGACTCCATTTCCCCTAAACCCCTCTTTACGTATTCTCCAATCTGGTAAAAACATTATTCCTCTGACTCCGTGCCTGTGCTCCCGGCAGATCCAGATCATTGGCTGGGGGTGTGGGGATGTGTATGGTTGAAGGTCTGAGTGTTCTGCCCATGCAGAGTATTTTTTTATGATATAAAATTACTTCTGGAAAAGGGATTTAGAGATTTTTTTCTATATCAGTATATATGACATCTTCAAATTTACGACACCTTCCCAGGGAGACTTTGCTTGACATCCTTATCTGAAGTCAGGCATTTAGGATTTGAGGACCCAGTGCTTTAACTGCTGGGCTTAACTAGTGGGCTTTTCTGGAGAGGGAAGGAAGGTCTTGGTGACTGACTAGAGGAAGGCAGTGAAGAAGCAGAGGCTGTATGCATCCAAAAGACTGTGAACAATGATGTAGAATAATGGATATGAATTGTAAAAGGCTCTGTCTCTGAAGTGCATCACCTTGTCTTGAGCTCTGAAAAGTGTCTGAAAACACCTTGCCATCTCACACCTTGTAATATTTGAGCCACTTGTGAACACTATCTTTTAGAACTGATGGGTCAGCAGCAGAGCCTAAATTCCTGGTGTGTCTCATAGTACTGTGTGGGCATAGAAAAGCAGCCAGCAGTAGCGTCCATTGCCCGATTTTCACTCAAGCAAAAGATAGTGATGCAGATAGCAGTAGTTACTCTGTTTCTAAGAGGTATCATGTTAAAGAGCTTGTTAATACCCTCCTACCTCCTTCCCATCCCTTAGGCAACCAGCATGGGCAGCAAGTATAAATAAGTAAGGATATGCAAAGGGCGAAATTTCATTCCAGCTCAGGGCATGTTCTGTGATGCAACGCATAAGCACTTAGAGGGAAGGCTGGGATGGAAATCTGCAGTGCTCCTTCCCAGAGCTGGAGATAATGGTTAAAGGCAGACAGAGTCGGGGTGTGGATGGAGCTGAGTGGGACTGCACGAGTGGGAGAAAAACATGCCTGACTGACTCTGGCAATGGTGGGGGTGCCTATTCTGGCAGCAGGTGGGTGTGTGTGTGGGCTGCAGTGAAAGTGTGGTGAAGATGCATGATTGAATTATTAGTTTGTTAGGCACGTGGCTGAGGCAGTTGTGGGGAGGAAGGTGGTCAGTGGAGCAGACTTTTCCTGTCCATCTGGTCGTGGTGCAAAGAAAATACTGAGGCCAGTATTTTGATTGGGCTGTGGATCTAGAAGGACTCCCAGCGAGCAACAGCTCAGCATTGAATCCACTTTTTCAGCTCTCTGGGACGTCCTTATTCCCTCTTGGGCTTTGCGGACAAGTTTTCAGCTATTGTAAATTGCTGCAGGGCAATAAATCCATTTACATCTGGGTAAAAGAAAATGTAAATGTTGTGCCATCTTTCTTGTCCCTCCATCTGTCTTACTTTGCCACCCTTTCTGCTTTGTCTTCGTTAGCTCTCCCTGGCTGTCACCTGAAGCTAAAATGAACTTTCTGGTTTCCCCGTTGGTTCTTCCTTTCAGATATGGTTAGCAGTGATCCTGGATTCTGGGCCATGTGTGACTGTGCAAAGAGGCTGCACTGTGCACTGGGGAGAGGGATAGGCAGGGCTAGCCAATTCATTGTGGAAAGCACCCAGAAACCAGGGTATAAACCAGTCTGAAAGCAGCAGGAATAGCTCTGAGCACTCATGCTGGAGCCAAATGACTGGCAGTGACCAGACCCAGAGCTACACAGGGGGGACTCTGGGGGTTAGGGTCCTTTCCTCACCTGGAGAGAATTCTCCTTTTGGACCTTGCTGTGGGTGAGGCTGCTGTGCTGGACCATAGGAGCTAAAGGCTGTGCACCCTCAGTCTCTTAAATCACAGAGGTTGTAGTGGGAGAGCCTCTAGTACTGGGAGTGGGAGGGCTGGAAGCTTAGACAGGGAGTCATGAAGAGAGATAGATGTGGGCAAGATGTGGGTGTTCCCACCCCACATGTGCTTCCTACAGGAATTGTGGCTCCTCTTCAGTTTGCAGGGAGTGGCTGTGTCTGTGCTCAGGGGCTGGAAATGGCTGCCATCAAGAAAGCTCTCCTCATCCCTGGAATTGGAGAGGTTGATGATTTCCAGGCTAGGACCAGTTCTTTTTTCAGTTAAGCACTTCTCCCTGCAGAGCTCTTCTTTTTAGTCTATGGTTTGGATATCTACTCCTCTTTCAAACTGTGGGAGGCTGATGGGGTGTGTGATGTGTGTTTCTGCTGTGTGTATGTGAAGAAATCACCCCACCCAAATTAGCTTCTGAGCACCAAAAGGCTCTAGGGCAGAAAAAGCGATTGATATTAACCTTGTGCATTCTTTAGCTGTTGGTTTTCTTTTTACTGAATGAATATCACATGTCCTTCCTTCCTGCATCATCCCCCCCACCACTCCCCCTGCTCTGGGCTTTACATCAGCCTCCTTAATAAGAAGTGCTCTGTTTTTAGTCCTAAGTGAGTGCTGAGCCCTTTTCTGCAAGGCTTACTGTTGCCTAAAGCTCTCAGCTGAAATATCAGACTGGTTCTTCAGGCATGTTGCACACCCCTGAAGAGCCAGCCCTATCTGAGCTACTCTGCATTGTGCATGGGGGCTCACAACCCTCTCCCACCCCACCTCCACTCCTTTTATTCCATATCATCAGCACTCACTGGGAGATGGGGGTAAAAATCAGACTCTCCTGCTTTGTGGTTTATAATAAATTTCTTCAGGTAGTCAGCTGCCATATGACAGTGCTAGTAGAAGAACTCCACAAAAAATCAGGGGCAACAGGACCCTGTTATTAAAGGAAATTGGCAAGGATACACCTCTGCTAAGCTTCACTCAGGACTGCCGAGAGAGGAGTGGGGAAATGTGTCCCTGTCAAGTGGCACTGACCAAGTGAGCACACACCAAGAGGCGCATCCTTTCTCTCACCTGTGTGCCCCCTACTCCACAGCAATGCCTTTGCAAGGTGCTCTCAAGGCAGTGTTTCTTCCATATGTATTTCCCAGTCCTTCAGCTGCCTGCACCTTTGTATTTGAGAGTTCGTTGATATTTCTTCCATCTCAGTACCAATTTCTTGAGACTTCCTTGCTTGACCCTATCATACCTTCTTCAATATTCCAAGAACAAATAGTATTCCCTGAGGTAAAATGTATGAAAGGCAAAAGACTAAAAGGAGGAGACTTAAAAATACAGTGTCTAATTAAAATATGGAAATAGCTGGACTATTATGGCAAATAGCTTAAAAAGAAACCATAATGGATTAACCAGCTTTCTGAATAAGACCAACCCCAGCTATTACACAGGGCTTGGTAGGAGCAGTAAAAGCTCATGTATTGATTCTGCAGAGACAGGAAGTTCATTTGGACAGTGATAGGAGGGAATTGCAGATGCTCTCATATCTCTGTTCCAGGCTGGGAATCCTCAGTCATCATTGTCATCGCTAGTGATGAAACCAATGCACAGGGCAGGGCTCTGAGGTGGAGAAAGTTTCATCTTTAAATGACCTGGCTCTGTGCTTACCACTCACTCTGAGCCCTTCATCTCTCTGTTTTCTACCATGTGCAAAGAAAGCAGCATCAGCTCCCTCTTCAATGCCATCAGCTTTCCTTCACTCTTACAGCTGTGCACATGAGCTGCTTCTGCCGTGGGTGCCTCTGCCTTCCCCTAGGGCTGCCTCTGGACTGAAGTGGTGGGAGAGCAGACATAGTGGTCAGGGAGCCCAGCAGGGAGCTGGCACCCATTGAGGCTCTGTGGAAAGGATGCTCCACAACCAAGCAGGTTGCCTTCAGTATCTAAAACACGGCTGCTTAGCTCAACTGCCCATACACATTGGCTCTGAAGTGCTGAGCTAGAAAACTCAGAGAAACTAATCCTTGCTTATGAAATTTTTTATATTTTGCTATAATTCTATCACAGATCCAAAGGTTTCTCATTCCACAACACTCCACCTCTCCATCCAACCGTTCTACAGTCACATTTTTTGCCCTTCACTCTTTCCTCTCTTGCTTGAACCTTCTTGCCACTCTTTACCCATCATACCTAACTGCAGGATGCTTTAGTGGTTTTGTTCAGTTGTTTTTTATTATGCTATTTGTTAGAGTAACTGAAGAGACCTATTGTTTATTTTTTGAGATGGAGCTAAAAAGCTCTCTGTGTATGTGTCATTTGGGTGTGTAAGAGTGGGCTACTATGCCATGAAACAATAGGTGACAAGTAAGCTAATGATCATAGTTTGATGGTTGGTTGCTTCATTGAAAAATGGGTGGGAAAAGATTACATAAGCTGTCCCTCTTTTGAATGGAGGGCTGTGCCAGGTCACCTGCAGAGGTCCTTTCTAACCTGAATTTCTCTGTGACTTTTAAAATCCTGTTTGCTCTAGTGATATTTTCATCCTGAGGTGTGTTTTTATTTGTTTGTCTCACAGTGCGTGGCATGGGGGGACTGGGCAGTATCTGGAATATTGTTGTCTAGGCACTGAAATCCAATCAAGTGTTTCTTCTTTCATGGCCTAAACAAATCTTTCTTTGCAAGAGAGCAAAAAATTGCAATTTGAAGAGCTCATCTGTAGAAGTGTTTTGCCAGTCAAGGGCTGCAATAACAAATAGGGTCAAAGCCTTTACAATTTCAGAGAGCTAAATGAGGGCTTGCAGCTGGAAGTGGAACTGCAAACCTGAAACTGGACCTATATGTGAATTTTGCAGTACAGTTTGGGATTTTTTCCTGTCAAAATGACTCCCAAAATGGCAAATCTCTGTAGGCTGCACTGAGTCTTCTTAGTCTCTCAACTACCCATTGTAGCACCTCAGCTTCTTCCTAGAAACTCATATTTCTCACATGACTTTTCCCATGTCAAAATAAAATGAATTGAAGGGGGCATAATGGAAGCTTCAGTGTTCCTAATGATTTCATGTTCTCATTCCAAGGCACTGTGATTAGCTACAAGAGCCTTGATTCTGGCTTTCTGTAAAGACTCTGAGAAGGATTTTCAGATATATCAAACAGTTTGAATTTTTTAGACATTAAGAAAGCAGGGTTAAGAAACTCTATCTTGAATGACTGGCTACTTGATGTACCATGGCAATTGACCCTCTGGAGGCTCTGCAAGCCTAGCTTGCCTCTGATGTCCCTTCTCAGCTGTCCCTGTCAGAACTGCTCCGGAAGGACTGAGTCTGGGATTGACAGATGACATTTGCAAGTTGAGAGGCCAGGGATGCTCAGAACATTATTCCAGGGCCCACTCCACTGAGCTGCGTCCCTGCACAACCTCAGCTGTGTGAATTCCTCTTTTTCAGTTGCTGACTACTGGTCTTGGCAGCAGTGTTTGTGCATGGGATTCAGGAGTCATGAGGGCCCTACCCCAGCTCTCAGCGTTCTCCTTGACCCTTCCAACAGACCCCAAAGAAACCTGTAGCTTTGCCACCCTCTCTCGAGCTGTTTTCTATCACCATTATCATATGTGGCTGTTTGGATGCCAGCTGAGGCAGCATGTTTTGGAGTGGGTCAGCCTCCCCTCTTTCACAGGAGCTATTGGAAGAGCTGACTGCAAACAGATTTTCACTGCCCCAATGTGGACTGATGTCAAACAGTGCCCAATGAGAGCTGACAAGCTGACAGACCCAATCCATCAGTGGAGGATGAGGGAGGGGGGAGAGAACATCTCTTGTGCACGCCTTCAAGAGACACCGAGCAATTTCACAGATGGGCCGGCAAAGCTCTCGTAAGTGATACCAGTCCATATTTAATAGCCTGTCCATTTCCCTGGAGGCAGGTGCAGGTGCAAGGGATACAGGGATAAAAAATTCAGTGCCAGGCACAAAGTAGCCGATAGGAGTCTGGCTTCTAGGGGCAGGCTCCTGTTTGGTACTGCCACTGAGTTATTTTATTGGTAAATAACTGGGAGTGAGCTGGCTGGGAGCCCCTGCTGAGCTCAGAACTAGAAGGTCTCTGAAACCAGACTTCAGGCCACAAGAAATAAATCTGTCCCCTTTTGACCTGTGCATCCAATGTTGCAGAGTATTCCTGAAGAGTAATTGCAACAGTGAATTCAAAAAGAAAATACTGGATATTGGTTCCTTTTATTGGTGCACAGTTAGTTGTTGTATGCATAGTGGGCTCTGGGCTGTGCACTGTCTTCACCTTTGTCTGAGGCTAAAACGAAGCTTTGCTCTCTTTGGGTAGGGTTCACAGTGTTTTCTTTCATCTAGTGGGAGCCCCCATGCCTTTTTCCTGCCCTTAGGGCATGGTACTTCATCCAGGCTCCAAATCAGACCACATCTCACAAAATTGACTCAAGCTTGGACTCATCTGGGCCTACTGCCTTTCCCCAATAGCATCCCTTATATTGACTTACAGAATGATTCCCAACATCTTACTTCAAGATTTCAAAGGGGCCCAGCCCAAAAAGAAATTCTCTTTGTGAGGTCACCTGCTTGAAATTGGTCCCAAAAGAACAGACTTGCCAGGGACTTCTCAATAGAGACCATAGAATCATCGAATGGTTTGTATTGAAAGGGATTTAAAACATTTTCTAGTTCTAACCCATCTGCTATGAGCAGGGACACCTTCCATTAGACCAGGTTCTCAAAGCCCCATCCAGCTTGGCCTTGAACTATCCCTCCTTGTGCTGGGAACTCCAGAGATGGGTGCAGCACTGAAGGTGGGGTCTCACCAAAGCAGAGCAGAGGGGGAGAATCAACTCCCTCACCCTTCTGGCCACACTGCTTTTGATGTAGCCCTGGCTTTCTGTGCTGGAAATGCACATTGCCAGGTCATGTTGAGCTTCTTGTCAGATCTGAAAATCAGCACTGATTTGGATTTGATTTATTGGTTGTTTCACAACTAAAGACCATGTGAAAACACTAATCCCATGATGACTCTTTTCTGCATTGACTTGTTTACTGCTTAAGCCCATAACATGTCATTTTTATAATTTCCTTTTTCTTCCTCCAAAATGTTGACTGGTTTTAGGTCCCAACAACAGTTGAAGTAAGAGTTTGACCCATTAGTGATTTTTCACTATTTTTCAGCCTGACGCTGAGATTATGAAGCATTATTGTGGTATATTTGCATCAGACACATCGGAGGTTATGAAGCTCAGTAGAGTCAATCAGCTGTTCTTCCCTCACCAAGAAAGTTGAGAAAAATTCTGCCACTGTCTGTGCTCATCCTATATAATGTGACTAGATAATCTTAGAGGTGGACTGGAGGCCTGGTCTTGGGCTCCAGTCTCAGTAATATGCAGAGCAGTGCAGATGAATCACTTGGTGGTCCAGCAGAGCTGTGATTGGGCTCAGAGCACAGGGGCAAGGATTTTTTTCTTCTATTTGAGCATTGTCTGCAGGCTGGTTGCTTTATTTCATCAGTGCAGATCATTTAGAGAGATGAATGATCAGAGCATAGAGCACTTTGGGATCCCCTGCTCTGAAATATATGTGGGAAGACCAAGCTGCTGTTGCAATAAAAGTTAAGCTACTTCATTGGTGCTATCCTGTCAGTAGTAATCCAAACACATAACTTAAAAACATTACAAGCCAGGCCCTTTCTGTTTGGTCCGTGTCCTTTTCTGTGTTGAGGTGGGAACTGGCATCTCCTTGCTTTATAACTGCCTGATTTGCAATCTCTCTTTCCCTCTTCCCCCACCCTCACAGCAGCCTGTCCTCATACTACTGATTCATTGTGCAATCAGATGGGTGATAACAGATGCTTCAGGAGAAGGGAATCTTCCTCCACAATTTGCTTAGCCAGTTGTGTGGTTGGAGTAGGAGTCAATTCCTTCCTGCCGTCTGCAGCCGTCTGCAGCCTGAAACGACTCATCCATCCCTTTCCATGCTAGGGGTGCAACTATAAATACTAGCAAGGGTTCCTAGAATTTGCCAGCCCTTTTAAAGTTCTTTCTCCAGACTCTGTCTTTGACCATTTCTTATGGCACCAAAAGGCTTCTGACAAGAAGGGTGTGAATGGTTGCTCATTTCACTGAGTTGCCCACCCTCCAAGTGTTGCAGATGCGGGTTAGAAGGCAGAATTCACTTATTTTCACCATGTACTTCATTTCCATTAACAGAATCTCCTCTAATTTTTGCTTGGCCACAATATTGTGACATCTGTCATGTAGGTTAGGACATGTGCTATACTGGGTGGGACAGACACAGTTGAAGGGGACCTGGCCTTGTGCAAATGTGAACCCAACAACAACAACAACAACAACAACAACAACAACAACTCTGCTTCTTTCCTTGGTAGCTAAGTTTGCAGGGAAATAACATTTCCATCTTGATTTCAGTGATTAGGAGTGACATCCTCTTTCTACAGCCATCTGGGGTGTGAAAACAAATACATTTGCATGGTCCAAATTGATCCAGAAAGGTGGAAAGAAAACCAAGGGCTATCAGAAAAATTATCCCTCTTTGCCTCGCTGCTTTCCGCCCGCTCTTGTTGTTTCGTTTGCTGACTTGTATTTCCTCCCACTCTTCAGCTGGGCCAAATTTGACTCTGTCTGATGGAGGCAAGGGCAGGAGCAGTGTCAAGGCTGCTGGGAAAGGGGGAGAGGAGTGGGACTGGGGTTCTTGGGGTTGAGATAGCCTCAGGGCTGGCAAGGTGACTCCCCCAGCATCTCCCAGGCCCCCCTCCAAGTCCATTTCTAGGATCCTGACTGACTTTGGCAGTTGGCTGCCGATGGAAGAGGGTTTCCATGGCAATGTACCAGTGCTGCTTGCTCCCTCCTCAGCACTCTGCCTCCCATTCCCTCCCTCTCCCTCTCCTCACCCCCCTCCCCAGCCCTCCTGTTTCTCAAGCTTGTTGCCATGGAAAAGTCATAATCCACAAAGAATTTCAGATCCCCCCACACCCATTGGGGTTTGGGTTTTTGGTTTGGTTTTCTTTCATGTTAAAAGTTTGCTTTTCTGTTTAATGTGTGGGTAGGGAAAGCTGTATCTCCCTCTTTGAAACCTTGTACCTTGGCAAGAGGGAGGTCTTTATCTTGGAATTGAAGGTCCTCCTGGAGGGAGGGTGGTATGAAGCTCTGCATGGGAGCTCCAGCTAATGGGCACCCCATCAGGGTATGTGGCCTTGGGAAGTGCTTACATGACATTAGAGTTTATTACCAGTTTTTTTGAAGGGACCGTGTCATTTGGCATCTGAATCAATGATGTATAAACACCCAAGACATGTTGGAGAAAAAGGAGGAGTGAGAGATTTCTGAAAGGTGCCTCCTCTTGAGGCTGCTTTTTCTGAAGTGGTTTTGGTGATTGCTGCCAATAGAAGAGGATGCAGACAACTCATGCGCTGCCACAATATGTGCATAGCAAGAGCTGTGGAAATGATGCAGCTGAAGGTACTGAATGAGACGAGAACTAGAGCCCACATTATTCCATTCCACCTGGTGCTCAGGCTAATTCCCAAGCTTTCAGGGTATGTCCACATCCATCAGGACTTGTGGATGAGATTTGTGGGTTATATTTTAGTTTGTTAGCTTCAGTACCAGTTAAAGGTGAAAATAGTTAAATTTCTGAGAGCTGGTTGAACTGGAGGGAGCTGTGGTATGGTAATAGATGTGGAGCTTGACCCTTTGATGCACTTTCCATGGAAATGCTCTGGTCTCACTCCTGGGACACTTGTTTCTGTGTTCAGATTTCCCACCATGGACACTGTGGCCTGGAATGCTGAGATGCTTGCTGGAAAACTGTTTTCACTGTATTTCTAGGACCAAGGAGTCCTGTAAGTCTCCTGAGCAAAGAAATATTCTTGTCAGATTTCCTACTCTGACTTTCAGGAGGGAGAAGGAATAAGGTTCAGATAATATATCCCAAATTTGGACCTTGTACTTATTTCAGACCTCCTGAGAGTCTTTTATTGGATGCAATGTTAGTATCATGCCTGAGGCTTCTTTAAAGTGACCTTTTCTCAGAGAAGAAGCAGAGAAGTAATTCAAGATCAAATGCAACTCTAGAATAAAATGGCACATTTATTTTGCTGGAGATGAAGCAACATGGGCTGAAGTTGACTCTTTTCTTGCTTCAGGAAACACTGAGGACGCATGCTCTGTTTCATTTTTATGTATATGGCTAGGTTCAGGTGGTCTGCTGCAGCATCCTTATCTATTCATCATGGTTACCTCTCCCCATTGTCTGTGTGTACCAGGCATCTGAGTCACTTGCTGCTCACCTGACCTCAGATGCTGAAATAGTCACGGAGTCTGGCCTGGACATGTGGAGTATGGAGTATAACATTGAGTCTTTTCAGACTGTTAGAAAAACCATTGGTTTACAAAACCATAAAGTCATAGTGCTAGGTCATTTTAAAGCCTCTTCTTTTGGATTAATCCCTGGAAAGTGATGGATTTCCAACCGCCACACAGAAAGCAAAAAGCCTGATCTCTCAGCAATGCTTGCAAAAAGCCTGATCTGTCAGCAGAACTCTACCTTTTTCCTTGGCAATATGCCTTTACTCTCTTCTAGACAGACATAATTTCTTCAGTTCCATGCCTTAGGTTGTTTGTCTACTTCCATTTTCAACCTCTTCTCCAACACTGCTGAGGAGGAAGCCTGAGAAGTTGCAGCAGTGTGTTGGGCACCTATCAGGTGGACCCCATCTCTGTGTTTCACAGAGGCTTCTGAACACTTAGTAGCAATTGGAAAAATTACTCAACCACTACCAGTCTGATCTAGAAGTTGAATTATTGACCAGAATGCAGTATTTCCCTTCTTTTTGCACCTGTCAGACCTCAGGGAGGGATCCCAAAAGATTTTCCAGAACACAATATGAGAATGTAGGAGTGCACTGATCTTATCAGCAAACCAGTTACCCTCCTTGTGCTTAGCAAGAACTTGTGTAGCCCCAGATCTCTCTCTCTCTCTTTTACCAAAAGGAAGAGAGAGAGAGGCATGTAAGTTGATTTAACAGAGCCTGGACTACAAACTACATCACAAAACACTCTCCAAAGTTAATAATACAAGGCACAAGTCGGATATGATATAAATGATGTAAATGTGTGAACTCTGAGTAGGACTTTGGCAGTGTTCCCAGCCGTGTTCAAAATGTACCCATGATATTTCTATCTCCCATATTGGGAACCCACTAGAGGCAGGCATAAAAGACTTAGGTTGGGTTTATTATCCATATTTATCATTCATTTCAGAATAGCATCTTCCTCCCACACTGATCCATCCTCACAGCACTACATATGCATCCAGCTCAAAGCAGGATTCTTCACACCCTGGCTTTTGGGGCAAGAGTTGAGAATGGTGAGATAGTCTTGAAATGTATGTTGGGAAACCCAAAATAGATGGTGCAAGGGAATATGGACTCTGTAGCTATACAGGTGGAATTAACAGAAGCAGTTTGCAAGCTGTCAGGACATGGGACTTTGGGACAGAAAGGAGGCATGTCTGAGTGTAGGAGACCATGTGAAAAACTGGAAGGAACTTCTTGGTATTTATCTCTCTTTTCTATTTTCCCAGTGTTTGAAAAATGGATGATGTCAGTGAAAGAAGAGCACAGAGGTGTTATTGCTGTGACTGGGGTGGGTATAAGCAAAGGCCGGGGGCTGAGGATTTGCAGGGTAATTTTGGACCTGGGACCTGGGTCCAGGCAGCACCCAAGTGGGGACATCTTGACTTCTAGAGCCTTTCTGTCACAGTCAGAGCAGAGAAAGTACCAGTTGTGCAGTTGAGCTGGCTGCAGTGAAGGCAGCAGTGTAACAGCAGTGGCTGTGTTGGAAGTGCTGATGGAAGTGGCGGATGCCAGCACAGAGCCAAAGGGAAGGATGGCAGACATGGCAGATTGGGTGGAGAAGAAGCCACACAGGGAAAGGGCTCATGGTGAGGAGGCTACTAATTGCACCAAGTGTTGTTAGAGTGCTAACTACGAGTGAGGACAAGGATGACTAATTACAGACAGAATTGTGAAGAGGAAGAGGAGGCAGGCTCGAGGAGGAGTGGTGAGGTCTGTGATTATGGCACTTTGTAATGAAGAAGATGCTGATCAGTGCGTGACTACAAGGATTTGAGCTCTGGTATTAACCAAAGCTGTGTTCTTCGCATGTGCCAGCTTGTGGCTTTCTTGCTTCTCCTTCTATCTTACTATTCATTTTATTTGCTACTGCAGCATTTTCCCTCTTTGCACTTAATGTGGAAAGAAATGCATTAAAGGTTTCATGTAGGAAAAAAAAGGGAATTAAGAAATCTTAATTTAGACATTACCCCACTGGTGATGCATCCTGTGCCCCTTGTCACACAAATGCTAGCTGGGAGGCCTTCTTGAAAGAAAGAGCTTTTCCTAATGCTACAGAGAAAAAAAAAATCACAAGAAAGCTTAAAGGACATGCGGAAAATAAAAAAAAAATGAACCCTGATAGTTCTGAGACTTTCCTCAGCCCAAAGAAGGGTTAATGCTTTAAATGCAATGTAATTTCAGCGGCAGTAAAGAACACCGTTTCCATGGAAACATCAACCCACAGAGGGAGAGAAAGAGGGAGAAAGGAGAGGGAACAGCAGCAGAGGGAGAATGGCTCCTCCGGTGAAGGAAGAGCAACCTCCAGACCCTCCCTTCCCAGTTACAGACAGAAGTGATTATTTGTTTATTTTTTGAATCGATTTCCCCTTGGAAATGTTATAGGGAAGAAAGTGATAGGGTGCCAGCTTGGCCAAACTGCTACAGACCCAAGAAAATCCAGTCACACTTTTTGGAGTGAGCCTCCTTGCAGGCGTGACTCTGCTCCTGCCAACACTGTGAATTCATTGCCCCTTACAAATGTGTGAATGCCTCCAACCCTTGATAAACTTGAATAACCCCAAAATCTCTAGTGGTTTCTCCTTGGGTCAAAAAAGTTGAACTAGTTTGCTTTTTCTGAGAATATAATAAAAGGATTTATTTCAGTCTCCAGCTAGTTTAGCCTTGCCTGGCTTCTCTCAGTGAGATGGACCTTTCTAGCAGATTTGAGTGGTTTTCCACAAGCAAAAATGCTCTAAAAGCTCTCTAGGAAAACTGACATGTTCACCTGTTTGCTGGTATTGACTCCCAGGACAGAAACTGGAATGAGCTCTGGGTAAATAGCAAGATGCCCTGATGGCTGGCTGCACACCAGCATACCAGCCATCTTCAGAAGACCAAAGAGGTCCTTGACTTGCACATCTGCTCAGCCAGATTTTTTAAGCCGTGGTCCACAGCCATGTGAGATTTCAAGGGGATGTACCACAATTATTAAGAAAAGTAAGGCTGCTGTCAGTGGGATTAAATTCACTGCATAGGGACAGTAGTTCAACTGGAATATTTTTTTACAGCTCTTCAAATTGACAGAGCTTGAAAGACATCGTCCTGGGTGAAAAATCACTGAAGAGCCTCATTTGACTTCTGTTCTGTGACTGCTTCTCCTATCAATGATTGTATGACTATGCCTTAAGACAGATAAACAGATCTGAAGGACGTCTCCTAACCTTTCAGTATTTGCTTTATTCTAGTGGTATGGCTTTCATCAGTGACCTGTTGTCGGTGCCAAGACATAATTATGACCCATTGTCAGCTGTTCTGACAAATGTAATTTTCCATGCTTTTACTGCCCCATGTAAGCTGATTTTTAGTCCTTTCATATGAAAGAAATACCTTGAAAGCTATTTTTGCTTTGGAGAAAAGTGATATGTTATCTGTACCTAATGAATAAGGAAGGATATAAAGGTGTAGCAATAAAAAAATAATACTTTAAAAAAGTAACTGGCAGGAATTTAATAACTCTGTAAAGCTTTCCAGCTTGATCCAATTTTGGACTGAACATTTAGTTTTTATTTTATGCAGTGACTGTAACAATTTTGACCTTAAAGCTAATTTTCTATTAGCTATTTTCTTTTACTTAAAGGTTTGGTGAGTCAGTTCAGAAGTATATTTGTTTTTATCAAAGCTTTTCTGGCTAAAAAAACCTTTCTGAGAATTGGCTGATTTCCTATGACATTTATAGATAGTTCCAGCTTTAACAGACTATGCTCTTAGAACACTTTCCTTATTTCTGTTTTATTTCCAGTGGGGCCAGAAGATGTAGAGGTATATTCCCTAGCTACTCGGGACTGTGTCATTTTCCCATGAAAAAAAAAAGGACAAAACATAGATAAATTTAGAAGAAATCAGAATTTGTAAATCAAGTATTTGGGGTTTAAAAGGGAATATTTTGACACGGAAATCCTATATGCTTTCTCTTGTGATTAGGAGCATGGGAATTTTGTATTCCTATTTCTCCTTCACAAAACTTGAACTAAATATTCAGTGATATTCCTTCTCCTGTTGAGGTGATGCTGTTCCTTGTAGGATTCTTTCCATGTGGCACATCACAGATGCGTTTTAACTGGGACTCTTTTCCACAGAAGAAGGGGTGGAAGGTGTCACACAACAGACCAGACTGTGTGGGAGCCTGATGGTACTGGAAGCTTCATCTTCTGTCCAAAATTACTACAGTTTTCAGATCTTATGTTTCTTTTTCTTTCTAACAAAATGTTGACCTCTCCATGAGAAAATATTGTGGCCACATTCTCATCCCATTTAAAAACTGGTTTTGCCAGATAATTTTTCATGGCCCTGGCATTTGTGAAAATAGGTTAGTCAGGATGTCTGTGATAAAAAATTGGTTTGGGTTGAAATTTCAAGATATTGCTGTGACTAGCATAGCACACAGGGCAAAATCAAGATTTATCTTGCTCTTCTTCCCATGAGCAGGTTACCTCATCCTATTGTACATTTTTTTATCCTGCAAGTCACATGCAGTCTGGCTTTGGGACTGCCAGCAGCACCCTGGCAGAGGGAGTGAGAAATGCCACTAGGCCTGAATGGCACCTCTTTCCCCATTAGTGACTGCATAGGATGAAAAGCAAATGGGATCAGGTCCTGAATGACAATATGTAGACAGAGGAAAAATTTATTGCGAAAACTCTGATTCTCACACAAGCAGCCTTCCACCTAGGTGTCATTGCTGTCATGTCAGCCCCAGGTTGGAACCCGTCTTCCCTTTTGAGGGGTAATTCAGTGACTCCCCCACCCTGTCTGCTTCCTGATGGATACCTGTCTGTGAGGCAGAGCCCTGTGGTGCAGTGATGAGTTTCCCCTTACATTCTCAGGAGGGAGGCTGGGGGCTGCACATGCTGTGGAAAGTGAGCTTTGCTTCTCATTCTCAGGACTGGTCCCGTCTCATCAGGATCAAGCAATGCGTGTAGGAAAGCAGCCCTACCATTGCTGTGGCTCCCTGCATCCTCCAAGGATAGATATATCCTCAGTCCCCAGGAGCTGTCATCTCAGAGTCTTTGTGAAATGACAAATTTGTGGTAGATAAATAGAAGAAATGGGAAACAAAGTGGAAGCACATTTTTTTTTTTAGATTAAGAGAGAGATTGATGTAAAAGATTCATCCTTCCACTGTACATAGGAGCTTTCACTTGGAAGTCTCAGCACACATACACATTGTTTTCGAAGCAACTTTGCTAAAAATGTTGGAGAAAGGATAGTTCAGTTGAAATTTGTCTTCCACCAGAAATGGTTATTTCAGAGGTCAGGATCAAACACCAAAAAATTTAATCTTCTTAGAGGTGAGGGGCCAGTCTCAGCAGATTGACCAGTATCACTCCATTGATGTCAGATGAATATCACTGATTTATTGCAGCCCAGTAGCTGCCCTCTTGTCTTCTAAAAAGGTGTGAACAGCAGAGACAAACCAAATTAATCTCTTACATCTCTGTTATCTTTTAGCCTGAGGCATATTTCCTAATCTAGATGATCTCTAAATCTTTTTGCTTAATGAAAACAATCTTGAGCTCTGGGCATTTCTCTAAGGCTTCTGGTCAGATTGATTCCCAGAAGTAATTTAGGCTGTAGTCTGGGCAGATCTGGTGCAAGATGCCTGTACAATTTGGAATTTGGTAGCACTCTTTTCTACTCTTTCTTTCTTACAGTGCATTTCCCCATATTCAGTGGTACCACTGGCAGTGAAAGAGAAAGAAGTAAATGCAGAAGAGTGAAATACCATTCCCTCAAGATTCAATTTTCCTAGTCAATGGTTGCTTCTGTTTTTTTTTCTAATTTGTTTTGGTTTTGTTCTTCGTAATAGCCTCTTGTTACATAAAATCAGCTGCACTCGTGCCCTTTGCATGGAATCCTTTCGCTGTAAATTGTACCTGACACCAGACAGATGTTACACAGATACAGCCAGATGTGCCCGCCTTTCACAACTCTGTGAGCTACTGACGGCGCAGCCGTGTGAGGGACAGTGCAGGGCAGCGAGCAATGAGAGAACCTCTGAAAGGCTCAGAGAGGATCAGGATTTTCAGAACAGATTCCATGGCGAAATTTGATCAAAGGCCCAGGCAGAGGGCCTTTGCCAAATGTTTTTGCCTTTTTTGGGGTGAACAATTGGGTTTGATATCCTGTGGAACCTGTCTTACCTCAAGAGAACTCATGCACGCACAACCGGGTCTGGATGGCTCTGGTGTCTGAGTTGGCTGTGCTCTGAGGCACAGTCAGCCCCAGAAATTTTGAACAATAGTATGGAGAAATAACATCTGTATTATTTTAAGTCTTCTGTGGGTTTGGAGAATGGAGGTATAAATCAGAAGCAAAAGGGATCACTTGCGGTTTTCTCATTAAAAAAAAGTCAACACTACTTCAGTCACTCTGATGAAGGCATTATCAGCATAGTTAGTGCAGGTTAAGTCTTTTATCTGTCAATCACTTGCCCCTTGAAGGTCTGAATTCCCATTTGTAGATCAGTATTCTGGTCCTAGACTCCCTTTTCCTTGTCCTTTGAGTCCACCCATCCTTTTGTCTGTCCATCCTTGTTCAGGAGCAGGCGTGAGGGATGGGCAGGACCCTGCTGCAGGGCTGGATTGATGTTCTCTGCCCTGGTTGTTTGCATCAGGCAAGGCTGGGTTGGTCTTGCTGGTGCTGAGAGAGAGAACGTAGTTTGGAGCTGTGGGTACTTCTACTAAAATGCAGTAACATGCTTTTGCTTTTTTGCTCCTTCCTGGTCATGAAGTGTGTCTGTTCCCTGATACCTCAGACTGGTAAATTTTTAACACTGTCTCTAGGGGGAAAAAAAGGCTATTTCACCATGCAGATTCTGTGGAGTAAAGGCCTTTCACTGCTTCCATCTCACTGCTGTTATAATTGGCCTCAGTGTTTCCCATTACAGTGAGATTCCAGACAGGATGGTGGTGGTGTGCATCCCCATCCCTTTATCCTGCATCACATTTCACCTGCCTTTTACCCTGCAAAGGTAAAAGGTATCCCACAGCTTTTCCTTCCCACCCTCCACCTACATCTTGTTTTTCTCTTGTGTGCTGGGCTGCAGAGATGACTCCCAGTGCTGACTGTGGAGAGGCTGTTTTATTTATATGGTCTGTTTTATTCAGGGAAGCGATCGATGGAAGGATAATCACGCCATTTCAGACAGACTGCTTGTCTCACTGAAGCATAACCCACACTGATAGGACGCAGGGAAGGGTGTGTGTTTGTGTGTGCTGCACGCATGTGAGGCAGGGAATGTGATAGTGAACCGATGCAATGTCCAAATTTGCCCCTCCAGTCAGCAGGCTTAGGGGGAGCTGATTCCAGGCAAGGCACTGGAGGCAGAAGGACGAGTGGCAGGTGCTGATTTCAACTGCGTCTCCTTCACAGCTGTCTCTGGGGCAGAAAAAATTTGGTTAGCACCCTTTCTGTGTTCCCTCAAGCCCCCTGTGCCCACCATCTGCCTCCTCAGGCTTTCTCCATCATGGCTGAAACCATTTAAAATGCCATCATCTCTCTGCTGGTCCTAAATTGGCCGTCTGATGTGGTTTTAATGCTCTATTAGCTATTCTTTAAAACACTCTCCTTTAACTTGCAGGGCTGACTGATTTATGTCCAGGATGGGTGATGTTACCTCAGAGCCCAGCATGGGGCTTAGGTCCCCCTGGGTCTAATTTGCTTTGTGCCCAATGGGCATATCCCTTTGCTCCTGCCTGCTTGTCCATACCCCAGGGCTCACGGGGTCAGCCTGTTTCCACAGGCTGTGTGTATGTTTTGCTCTCACCCGTCTGACTTTGGGCATTGCATCCGCTGCATCGCCACTGGGCTGGCGAAGGGCTCAACCCTTCTGTGCTTGCATCAAGTAGTTCCAGAAACTGCCACATAAGCAAAATCTTTTGCTGAAAGGTGATTCTAGCAAATTAAATTAAATTGCCTGTGTCAGCCCCCACCATGCCCCCTTTCTCTTTCTTGGAGTGCCAAATATGCAGGGATTAAGATTTTTACAGGCACAGTTTCCTCCTGGTTTATGTCACCTGCATGCACAACCTGCTTGCCCTCATGTTGTGCCCCCGTTACATCTGGTGGCTCAGTTCAGACATGTCAGGGAGGCTCTCAGCCCCCTGCTTGCCTGCTTAGGGACTGGACTGTGTGTAGGCTGTAGGGAGGACCCAAATCCCCCTGGCCAGAGCAGGCAGCAGTGGCGCTGGTGTACAGAGCAGCAGTGCTGCCGAAGGGGGGGACTGCTGCTGCAGTAATGGTGGAGGGCAGAGCCACTCGAGTGTGGCTGCCTTGCAGCATGCTGCTGACTCGGCCTGCCTGGGAGTCCTTCAAGCCCTGATGCTTTGTCACATAGGCTCAGTGCATCCAGGCAAGCCCTGCAGCTCCCTGTGAGCTGCTCTCGCCCTGCATCCCTGTGTTAGCTGGCAGCATAGGTACAGGAGAGCAGGGAAAGCTGGGGGGGATGCCACTTCTTCTGCACTTCTCCTGCAAACTTTTGTAAACATATAGCTAATGGGCTGGAGAGAAAACACTCTGAAGAGTTATATTGCCAAATTTGGAGACTAATTTCAGTCATTAAGGTGTGAAGCAAGGGATTTTAGTGCTGCTTTAAGTGTAAATCTCAAGGCAGCTCCAAGGATTGGAGTCGTTGATGATCCCGCCTTGATTATTATTAGAGGTTCTAATCTTTCCAGTGAAAATGAGCATAAATGACACCCTCTTGTCTCATATCTGTTGCTGATTTCTGTGAACTCTTCTTGTCAAGCTGTGCAAGGGAGATTCCTGTAGTGGAATTGTTCTTGGGTGTAAGAAGAAAGAGGGTTGAGAAGGGTTTAATATTGGTGTTTGTTTAATTAGATGTTGGCATTGGTTATTAGTTACTGACATATAAAGCTGCAACTCCCATCAGGCTAATGGCATCCTCATCTTCTTGGAGCTTTTCTTTGTCTTTACTCTGGTGGCCAGTGCAGAGAAGTCATGAAGTTGTAATCTTGGTCCACTGGAAAATCCCTCCCACCACCACCAGAGCCTTAATTAGGTCTTGTAGGGTGCACATACCAGGCAATGGTCTGTGCCTGGCACTCCTGAGTACCAGAACAATTCACACAGCTGGGGGAAAAAAAAAGAGCATGTGTGGTCCTGACATGGGATGTTTTATGTTTTATCCATAAATCTTATCTTATGGCTAAGATTTTCCAGGTGGAGGATGTTTTGGGGTTCACTCAATGTTCGGGTTCCAAATGGCTTTGGTTTTTGGAAAATAACCAATAGTCTGCCTTTGAAAATTGTCCTGTTGCAGATGTTTCATGCTGGGCTCCCTTATGGCTGTATTTCCAATGCTGAACACGTCCCTTGAAGGTCACAACATGGAGCAAGTGTGGAATTTCCTTTAGAAATAAACATAATTGCTGATTGCATTTGGCAATGGGGAGTGAGTAGATGAGTTTGGTTGATTAATGGAGTTAAAACAAAAAAGTTTGAAAAAGGAAGAAACTAAAATAATGACCTGCTTTTTTTCATTTATTTGAAGAAGTTTCCCTGATACAATGATTTCATTAGATTAGCAGGGAGGTCTCTTTGTGCAGATAGTAGGAACGCATGAACCCACTGAAAGACAGATTTTTTCCCCTCTTATTTATTTTCTTGAAATTGGTTCAAATTGAGTTCATAAGGGACAAAATAAAGCTGAATATTAGGAAATGTTTCCTGATGTCACGGTGTAATAGAATAGAAAACCTCTCATGTCTGTAATAGAAATGTTGCTTGTGTAATTTATAGGACTGTGCAAAGTAGGGGAGTGCAGAGTCCAGGGGCCAGCCCTGCAGGCAGCTTGGTCACCTCTGCCTCTCACGGTGATGTCATGCTACTGGTGCCAGAGCAGATTTACAAAGGTAAAATCTACTTCATGCAACAGAATTGTGAATTGAAGTGAAATATATGAACAGGGTGTAAACGGTAAGAATGCCATGGTGATGTCATATAAACCACTGAACTGTGAAATGTGTATTTACCTCCTTTTCCCTACAGTGTATTTCTAGATGATCTGACAGTTAAGAAAACAATAGACCTGATTCTTATTTACAGCAACACCCCTTTAACATGCTCTCAGTGTGCAGCAAGGCCTTGAAATGAGTGTAGCTGTAATCTCAGTCCACTTAAAGGCCTTCCCTATTGCCAGAGCTGAGTAAGGAGGCTTTAGGATAAATGAGATTGAAGCCTGGACTGTTTAACTGTCCATTTGTACAGCTGACATGAAATGCCCCAACAGGGAGTGCCTTCTGCAGGAGTGATGGGGCCTTTCCAGACAGAGAGAATTGCTGATGTTGGCTGCAGGGCTGATCACCCTTTAGCTTGATTTTACTGGGTGTAAGGCTGGACTCTGTCCCTAGGAAAAAAGACTTTCACTGGGCTTTTTCAACATCCTTATCCCTATTCCTAAACTCCTTCACAGGATCACTCTGGGCCCCATGAGGTGTGCTGGCTCCAATAGGGATAGAGCTTCCTGCAGGTGTGCTGCTCCTTCCTCTGGTCTCCACTGCTTCCCGAGTCATTGCCTTGGTATTTGGGTCAGGGGGAGGCTGTCCCCACTGCTTCACCTGTCGTCCATCGCTGTCCTCAAGTGGCATGCAAAATCCTCTTTGGAGAGTGGGTGAAGTGTAGGCTGTGCAGTGTGTTTACACAGCTGATTGCTAAGGATCCCTCTGCCCTTTGAGGCAAGGGAAAACCAGGGATAGAAGACTTCATGTGGGCATACATGTGTGTGTGTTACTCTTAGATGTGTTTTTAGGAATTCATTGAGAGCCAACACAGTACATCACTTCCCTATCCCAGTCACAAAATGGGGGCAATTACCCTGCCTTGCCTGATTGTCCCAATTTCTGGACTAATTGTCCTGTTTTTCTAACTCCCTTCCTCTAAGATTTTTGATTGTTTTGCACTGGGCTTCTACCCTCCTGATGTGAGCTGAAGAGGAGAGGCAGGGTCTCGTTTTGGGTTTGGTTTCCAAGCATTAATGTTCTCCTTGCTCTCTTCTCTCTCCCACAGGTACCTGATCAATGTCACCTTTGAAGGCAGGAATTTGTCGTTCAGTGAGGACGGATACCAGATGCATCCCAAGCTGGTCATCATCCTTTTGACCAAGGAGAGGAAGTGGGAGAGGGTAGGATATGTTTGGTAATTCTCCATCTGTGTCAGGGAAGAAGAAGGGGGAAGGCTCCCGGCAAATAATCCTCCCCACCTTTCTGTACTTCTTATCAAGGGCTGGCAATCTGCTTCTCGTATCCCAGACCACTGGTATCTCCACTGCCCAGGCCGCTGTCTTCTCCATGCAGGATGCCATTACAGTCTTCCATTAGGATGCATAAAAAATTCATCAGCTTCCTTTCTGTAATCTCTGAACATAAGTTTTCCGGCCTTTCAGAGAAGATACCTCCTCTGTGCCGTGAGTTTCAGTGGCTGAGGCAGAAAATATTTCTCTGTATGGCTTGGTGGCAGTGAAGTTCTGTACACTAAGTGACTATGATTGAGCTACAGCCACACTTAGTAATTTATGGCAGTATTAACTGTGCTTGATGTATCTGGCCAGTGTCCCTTGCAATGGGATGGTGCATTAAGTGGGATGTGAACGTGAGGTCATATTGAGTTGTTCAAAGATCCAAATTTGCATATTTTGGAATAATTTGCATGAAACCCAAAGCACCATTTTAGAAATGGTGTGAATTTCTGAGTTAGTGGGAAGTTTTGGTTCATTTCACCTCCCACATAAAAGTCAGTGGTCCAGGCTCTGAACAAGCATTCCCAAAGGATTTCTGTTGAAGCAGAGGGGGTAGTTTAAGGGCTATGAAAATGAGATATAAAAAAAGTTTTGGGTGTGAGAAGTCAGAGCAAAGGAAGGAGAATTCATCAGAATGCTCAATAGATATGAAGCAGGTCTATATACAATCATGTGTATGGCTTAGGAAAATGCCCCTTTGTCCCATTGTGCACTGCTTGTTCTCTGCATGGACTTGCAAGTGACTTGCTTGGTGAAAGTGAGGAAGAAATTAATGGGGAAATGAAAATGAAATGGGGAGCTGTCAGGAGAAGTGTATTCATAAGAGAGCTGTAGGAACAACTTGTGAATGAGACAGAAGAGCAATCACATTGGTGCCTGGCAGTCACTAAGGTCTCCCAGTAGTTGCAGGAATTTGGCAAGAAGGTGAAAGCCCCCAGCTTGTGCCTGGTTTCCAGGAGGACCTGTCTACCTCATAGTCTTGGCACTCTTCAGACCAGATGAGGGTCTGTGGTCTGGGAGAGTCAGGAGAGGTCTCAGTGGGCCAGCAGTGTGAGGAAACAAAGGGCATGGCATAGCATGTGTGGACAACTCTTGGGCATAGCTGAAGGCCGGCTGTCTAGATACTGCACAGGGTGTGCACACGCAAAGCTCAGGCTGTAGAGAGCTCACGTCAGGCTCGGTCCCTCACTCAACTCCATTAAATCTTACCAGCAAGAGTCCAGGAGGATTTGTTCCTGGCACCACATTTGTTCTCACGGGGGAAAATTCCATCGTCAGAGAAGGAAAATGAAGCAGTAGCAGCATGAATCCTCCTAGGGGTTATTAGCAGGCCTGGCTGGGGGAATCTGTTGCTGGAATGCTTTGCAGTCTCTGGGGAGGCACAGCTAAATACAGTCCTGTTTTTATCTGTCACATGCTTCACATGTCACACCCTCAGTGAAGGCTTGGTGGCTTCTGTCAGTGGTGAGAAGGGTTGTTCAGTCTCTGGGAGTGAATTTGTGGTCTCTCAGATGAACCAGACAATTAGTAGAAGGGTCTTCAAGAGAGTTGGGGTTAGATCTGAGACCTGCTTGAGCCCTGCTGTCTGTGAGGACTACTTGGCATCCATTAAATCAAAACAATCCTTAATTTCATAGGAGCTGGGACTGGACTGAAATGAGGCCATGATGAGCTATGGTATTAGTGGTAAGAAAAACACATAGTCCTCCCTGGACACAAATGTTTTATCTTGAAGTGGGTGTCTTCCTCAGGGAGGATCAGATTATTATAATCAAACTCTGAACTGGTTGAATTTTATGCTGGCAGGCTCTTTCTGGAAGACACTGAAGTAATCTCCAGCATGTTCTGATCACAGACCAAAACTTTTCATACCTGGAACCTCATGCTCTTTTTCTTAATATTTTTCCATTCAGCAGAAATGCAAACATACGTGTGAAGCAGAGATCTTTGTGACAATGATCATAGTTTTGTTCCATGTTTGCAGAGTCAGGCAACACAAACCGTTGGCCCTTAACAGCAGCTCCCAGGCAATGCCACAATACAAGAAATTATTAATATATTTTTAGCACATAATTCCAATACCTTTGTAGTGCTTTGGAACATTATCCAAATTCCCACTAATTTTATGTAAATAGCAAGGTGCTTCATCCTGGGAACTTTTAGGCAAACAGGCAGTAGGAGACATGAAACGAGAGGCTGAGTGGGAAATACTGATTTGGTCCAGTTGCATTCACTGTAGCTCAGTCTTTAACTACACACTTATCTATAATCAGATGCTATGCCTGGAAGGAACATCAAGAGGTCAACTAGTGCCCCAAGAGAGGGTTTAACTGGACTGAAATTATTCCTGACAGATGCTTGTCTCACCTGTTCTGAGAGACCTTCAATGCTACAAATCCCATGAAATCCCAAGTCAATCTCTTCTATGGCTTCTTTCTCCTTACCCTGCTAAGTTTTCCTAATGTCTAACCTAGATTTCCCTGGCTGCAATTTAAGCCCATGAATACTTCGTGTCTCCCTAATGGACATAGGGAATTGTTTATTCTCTACCAATTCTTATTGTCCCCTTGTGGGTTTGAAGTCTTCCATCATGTTGTCTCCCAGTCACCTCTGGTGTAGGTTAAACAAGAACTTGTTCAGTCCTTCTTGGTAGGTCATGTTTCCTGGTCTTCTGATCATTTCTGTTAGTCTCCTCTGGATTTAGTAACACAGCTTGCAGCTCTGTACAGCTTGGCATATTTGATTCTTGAAAGATGGCAAATGGATTTTGAGGGTATGTCTCATGGAGTATATATAAAAAGATGTGTTTTAAAATAGGTGTGAACTCTTCCATTTTCTGAGCAGCAAAGATCCAGACAGTGACTGAACTGTTTCAGGATTTCAGGTCTGTGAAATCTTTTGCGATTTTGATTTTTTCCCCAGTAAATATCTTCACAACCTCACCAGTTATTTCAGACCAGGAATTAATTTTCCAGAGGAGCTGCAGCTGCCCCCAGACTCTGATGATGATGACAAATCTCTTCATGAGTGCTTCATACAAACTGAAGCCTTGTAGTCCTGACAATCATGAAAGAACCAGAAGAAAACCCACTTCCTGCAAGGGGGCAGTAACTTGAGCTCTCCTGCTTGTCTTAACCATGAGTAATGGTTCATCATGATAAGCAAATGTGCTGAATTTCATTCACTTCTCTGTACTTGGCTCCTTAGGGGCAGAATACTGCATGCCTTTCCACACTACCTGTTCATGAGCTGGTTAGTAAAGCTCTTTGCTTCACTGGCCGGATAGCCTAGGTGTGTATTGGGTGCCTAGATGCCCCTGTTGTATTTATCATAGAGGGGCAGCTATACAGATGGAGGTGGTGAAGGATGTCTACTCTTATGCCCCATGAAGGACCATGCCTCAGTGCAGTGATGAGTAAGGGCTGGATGTCTTGCAAAGTGAGCCAGAGGGTCAGTACTACTCTAGGTTTTGTGTCAGTGGGTTCTGATATTTTGTGTGGGAAGAGATTTCACCCACTATTTTTCTTCACTATTTGCCTTTCTCTTCTGCTCTCTTATGATCCCACATATGATGAGGACTTAATTCTGGGTTCATGACCCCTCTGTGAGTGTTGCTATCTCTAGCTCTTGCTTACATCCTCCTTCTGTACTGAGTCCTATCCCACTAGCTCCCTGCCAACAGTCCTGTCCCATTAGCTCCCAGATCCTCCCATCTACTTCCTCACTTTCCCCCAGCAAACCTGAGGATGACACGAATGTTATAAACTTTGAGGCCCTCTTTCAGATTCCTTCTCTACTTTAATTACTAGTGAGTTTGGCATAATTTCTATGGCTAGTTTGTGCTCAGCCTCTTCTCTTAGGTGTGTCACTGGGGATTCAGAGCACCTTTCCATGAGGCTCCTGACACCAGGTTCTTGTGCCACCCCACAGAGCCCTTTGATTCACAAGCTCCCTCCATCTCTTACCAAGCATGCCTGATTCACTCCTCTTCCTGTCTGGGCTAGCAAAGCCCCAGGAGATGGTTTTGGTCAGGGTGCCACTACAAGACATCTTAGAGGACAGATGGGAAACTTATGTTGAAAGATGCATTCTCCTTGCTGCGTGTACTAATCCTCTGCCCCTATCAACCTTCGCCCCACTCAGCAGATAAAATGTTTGCCTGCTGCTGGTGCTATAATTATCAGCACTTGACTTTTGAACTCTTCAGCTCCAGTAGAGTCTGTTCTGTTTCCTATATCCATTGGTGTGACCATGATTACAAATTCACGGGCAGGCTGCTCCTAGCCTGTACCCTTACACCATTGCACACATTAGTGCTCCCTGGGGATGGGGCCATTTGCTATGACATCCTCTCAACTGCCTCAGTCACTGTAGACTTCCAGGACTTCCTAACGATGCAGCAGGGTGGAAAATAGTGCCACTACTCTCTGCCACATGGATTTTCCAGAGATGTATTTAACCTTGATCACAGCCTGCATAAGATGAGTTTGTGAACTTCTGTGACCCTGTCTTCAGCTTGGGACAGAGCACCATTATGCCCATCCATGCCTGGGGAGAGTTCCCCTGGGATATGGGACAGAGATAGAGAAAGAAAAGGAGGATTTAGAAAAGAAAAATGAAAAATGAAGATTTCTCTTATCTAAAAAAGTGAGGAAAGAGAACAAGATGAATTTTTGGACACCTAAATGATTGTTGAAAAAAGGACATACTAGTCAGCTGCTTTTCATGCCCCAGTAGGGAGAAAGAAAAAGTTGTCTTGCTAAATTGTCAAGCAGAAAGATTTCAGTTAGAAATGTAGGGAGCTGTCTAATTATTGGCATGGTGAGACATGGTGAGGCTCATTTGCTGGTAGAGGTTCATTTGCTGGAGTATATAGAGAAAAATATCCAGCAGTGCAGGCTCTCAGTCTATCGTGTCCTGCCTCCAAGCTGGTGGACGCAGTAAGTGATCTCTTGTGGTTCTCTGCCAGCCTACATTTCTGTGATTAGATGAGCAAGAAAAACCTGAAGAGTGTTTCACAAAAAGCAGCTTATCTCATAGGAGAGGTAACCCGGGTTATGGACAAGCTGATCAGCAGAAACTTCAAGCCTGATCCAGTGAGGACATATTTTCTTCAAGCTTCCACCATGAACCTTTTGTACGAGCAGGCAGCCGGCATGTGAAGGCTATTGTGCATGTCTGTGAACAAAAGCTCTTACAAACAAAAAGCACTTGTCACCTCCTGAAGTCTGCACCTTTGGGGAGCTGATGAACGCCACAGAGATGCTGAAGAGGCTGTAGCATTTGATGATGATGCAGCCTTCAGGCCTCATCTCTTACTGTGCATTAAAAGAAACATTCACTGTCATCTCTCTGTGTGCTTCAATGTCCCAGTGGCAGAAATAACAGGGGAGATGACTGAAAATGTGATCAGTATTCTTGCCTTTTAGTAACAGTCCATGTGGTACTGACCACTCCATGAAGAATCAATATGAATCATGTTATCCTATCTGTTACATTGCTTAGCAGAAGGAAGGACTTCGATTTTTTTTTATTTCACTTTCTTAGAGAATAAAAGCCTCCTCAAAGAAGGCTCTTTAGAAATAAAAAAGGAAAAAGAATGAAGGGTTTTGAGGTGAAAACTTCAGCTGTACAAATCCAAGTCTTCTCTGAAGGCCCTCCCCTGCCTTTGGAAAGATAACTAGATGTTTTGAGACAGTTTCTTCCTCATGTTGTCTGGTGCCCACCTAGCCAAGCCTTGCACATGTATGCTTGTCTCCATGGGGTAGAATTACTGCCTTTGGTCAGGTTCTGCTCTGTATGTGAAGCTCTGGCATCTTGCCTGTGTGTCCAGGGAGAAAATTATTTTTTATTCCACCGACTCCTTTTACAGTGAGACAAGATTGGATTGTTTTTGCCAATCAGTCTTGTTTTGCTAATTTTGCTGTGTGCAAGGGGATTTATGACTCATTGTCCCTGAGGATAAATGGCATAGAAGTTTGTTTAAACCTACTCAGAGTAAGAGACTGATTCTGTTCCCACAGAACCAGTTTTTAGAAGGATATGTCTTCTCTTAGGGCAGAGGGACTGTTCTGGATTCAAGCACATATGGCTGAAATTAGAATGGGAGTCTGTACATGCATTTCCCCCTTTATTTTTAAAGTGTTCTTTCTGGATATGTCTCTAAGAGACCGTAATTTGCTGAATGCCTTACTTCTCATTAGACAGCAGACTTGCATCAAAGAATACATATTTTATGGATATCCCACTCCCAAGCGAGTGTCCCTTAGATACCTGATCTAGGTCACATCTGATGGGTCTATTTATGACCCTGATTCAATCAGACAACCAGATGGCTTTATTTGTGCACCTATGCTGCATCCACTGCCAGGATTTGGCCTGACTTCTCACAGTTGCCCAGGATCTAACTGTATGTATTTGTGGCTAATTATGGCCGTGTTAATCTTTCACTGACTCCTAAGGAGAAGGACAGATTCCAATGCCTCACAAAGCCTTCCTTATCAGAAGACAAACAGAACCTTCTTTGTGAAAAAGCCTTCTATGTAAATCTTGAAGACATGCTGGTCAAACTGTGTCTTTGCTGGATTACTGCATCCTGCAAAAATAAGCTGGTCTAGCTCTGACCAAAGAGAACATATTGGGTGTCTCTTCCTAACCACTGTGTGTTATGTCATTATGAGCTGTCTGCTTTCTTTGCCTCTTGCTAAAGCAGTTCCTGACTTTGCTTGAATTTTGGAGTGTATTTGTATGATTCATGAGCCTGCAGAAAAATATTCTGGCTCTTCTCCACCAGACCTTACTCCCTTGCTACTGGAGGGAATTCTTACATTGAAACAATGACAGCTTCTTGGAAAGACCTTGTCCTCTTATGCAAATCAGATATTGGAATATCTGGAGATCTTTATTAAGCCCAGGCTGTAGTTAGAATGCCTCCTACCATTTCTCTGCTGGTGTAGCTGATGAGGGTGATAGCAGCCATCTGACCTTTACTGGGGTTGCCAACCTGGATCCTGGAGGATTGTGCTTGGTGTACTAATAACAACATGTGATAGCAACATCGAGCCACAAGCGAAGACTGCCCTCACCTCCGTTGTATTCTGCATGAGAACTCTTGTCTGGAGCTCTCTCTCAGCTGACTTGCTCATGCCACAAAGCGAGAAGTGCCACTGTAACCCTTTGCCAGTGTATATGCACCTCTTGCACATCATCATTGCTGTCCCCAGCACCCAGTTATGGACTCGGGACTCGGCTCTGCAGGGAGCTGAGTGAACACTAGCAAAAAAGGTGGCTCCTACCCCAACGTGGTTACACTTTAATTACAAGACAAAAGGTAGCAGATGGGTACAGATGGACCAACGGGGGAGTACAAGGGAACAATCAGACAACATTAGTCAGCATGGTAGGCAGCAGGCTTTACACACCAACTGCCTAACTCTTGTGAAGGCTTTGATAGGCAGCAGAGAATTATAGCTGGCTTTGTGCAGGCTTGTGGGAGCCTCAGTGAGAGTGCGAAGGGCAGACAGGGAAAAGCAGCAAAGGTGCTTGGAGAGTGCAGCTGAGAAGGTGCAACAGCTCAAAAATACCCAATGCTGTTGGGAAATTTACAGTCTTCTTAATATCTGAGGGGATAATCCTAACTTTACAGAGAACCAAAAAGCCTCTAGTAAGGCCACATCTTGCAGTGCAGCACAAACTCCCAGTACACGGTGATGTGCTAGTGCCAGAGCCTCATTGCTTCTGGTTGAAACCCTCCTGCTTGCCAGCAGCTAGGAGATTTCTATGGCATGTCAGATGCTGCTGTGTATCTCTGTTCCAGCATTTCATTGATTGTGGAAATGTTTCATCTCAGCATGTTGAAAATGAACATCCATATCTTAATGCAGGAGATAGCTGATTTGCTATGGGAAGATGAGCTTTCAGGTATGGATACAGTAATTACATAATCCTATCACAGCACAGTATCAAGGATCCATCCTATCATCATCCCTGATGAGTCTATAACATCCTCAAAAAACCCCAAACCCCCCAAAAAACCCAGCCAGGGACGATGATTTGATTTTGTCCCTAATTTCAATTTGAACACAGGAGTGATTTTTCCCCGAATTCCATGTACAAGTGAGCTGAGTGAAGTGGCTGAGGTCACTTGGCTTGTTCAGCCTGGAGAGGAGACTGAGCAGAGGCCTCATAGCAGTCTCACAGAATTCACGGCCTCACAGAATCACAGAACATACGGAGTTGGAAGGGACCCACAAGGATCATTAAGTGCAGCTGTTCCTCACAAGGGGAAGCGGCCAGGCAGACACTGATCTCTTTTCACTGTGACCAGTGACAGGATGCAAGGAAATGGCATGAAGCTGTGCCAGGGGAGGTTGAAGCTGTATATTAGGAAGAGGTTCTTTACCCAATGGGTGTTTGGGCATTGGAACAGGCTCCCCAGGGAAGTGATCAGAGCACCAAGCCTGCCATAGTTCAAGAAGTGTTTGGATAATGCTCTCAGGTATATGGTGGGATTCCTAGGATGGTCCTGTCCAGGGCCAGAAGCTGGACTTCAAGGATCCTTGTAGGTCCTTCCCAACTGAGGATATTCTAAGATTCTGTGATGCTGTGACTATTCATCATCCCAACAGTAATTACTTCATCTGTACTCCACTCAGGAGTGACGTGAACAGGTTATGTATCCTTCAATCCTGGATAGATGCACAGCATAGCTATTTTCACTTTCCCTTGCTTTGTGCCCAGTCATCTACTGGAAATCACTCCAGGGAGTCTGTAGCACTGAGGAGCCACACAGTGCATTGGAAGAGGAAGTTTATTTCCTGTTGCTTTTGGTGGCCAGGCTGTGCCATGAAAAGGCAGCTGAAGAAAGCATGGCAATTTAGGCAGCTTTAAGATTTGAAATGCATGAAGAGATGAGGGCAGAGAAAGCTAGCAGCCAACCAAACTGAGTCTGGAGAAAGAACTAGCAGAGCTGCAGCTGAAGGAGACTCAGAGTGAGTGAACGTGCCCCCAGTGCCTAAGGGTGTGTTTTCATCTGTTCAGTTGCATTTGCTTGAAACTGTCTCATGTCAGCGACATCTTTGCTTGGCCTGTGAATCCTTTGCTTTTTCTATTTTTACATTATCTGAATGTTATTAACTGGAGGCTCTGTTTTCCTTCCATGGGGCTTGAGAGAAGGGAAGTGCTGCATATTCATAGCACCCTATGTTTTTCTTTCTTTTGCCTTTTTCTTTCTCTTCCTCCTCCTCTGCTTCTCTATTTGTTTTGGTAAGATTTTGGCAGTTTGATTTTCCTACAGTAAAAGTCTGGCCACATTTGCTTCTGAATTAATTTGAAATAATGTTTTCCTAATAGGAAATGGCTCAGACACTTTTAAGTAAAAAATAGCTTGTTTGTTGTGTCTTTGGCTTGGTTTGCTTCTTTCCCCTGGTGTTGGTTCAGTGTTCCCGTGCTTGTTCTCACATGCTCCTTGTTTTGTGTTTGAACCCTGGTTGTATGTGCTTGACTTGGCTCGATGCTGAACTGCATCTTGGAGGTGTTTTTTACTAGACCAGGACAGTCTGTTCCCTTGTGGTCTTCTACGCACTGTTACGTGTAAACTTCTCTGCTGTTTTTCAAAGGTTTTTCAGCGTTAAAGCTGTGGTTATCACTGGAACTACTCTGTGCTTGAGTTACTCTCGCTGCTCATGAGCTCTGGCATGCGCTCAGTGTCATTGATTTGAGCATACAATATGTTCAGCATCCTTTGTTTTCCCTGTGCCTGAACTGTGTTTTCCCTGAGTCTGTAATTTTTTTCAGACTGCCTTTGGTAACATTAGATCCCAGCTCTGACTCTTGCCTTGCCTTGCAGTGGTGTCTGAGTTTCTGTTACTGTCCTTTGGCCTTCCTTCCTTGTGAAAGGACCTGGCATTTACTGACCTGGGTTTAATTCTAAAATGTGCTGGGAGTTGTGATGTCTTCTGCTGAGTCAGCAGTTTGACAGTCTTATTTAATTTCCTTCTGCTGGGCTAGCTGCATGCTGCAATGTCTCCCACCATGCCAAGCCCGAGAGGCTGCTTGACAGCTGTTTTCTTACTCCCCTTTAATCTTTCAAACTGGGCTACATTTTGTGTGGCAGCTTCTGGTGCTCGTTTCTCTTAGGTTTATTTCCTCAGTTCCTGTACACGATAATGACTTACATTTCTATTGTTCCTTCCTTCGAGAAGGATCCCAAGCACTTTGCAAAATTAACATAGAGACAACATTTCACTGTGAGTAACATTCAGCTGCTCGTGTGCTGGAATGGGGTTAGGCTGTTTAATGATGTAAAATAGTACTGCACAGCCATGTAAGGTAAGGAACAGGAGTCCCAAACAGAAGGAGGCGAGGAATTTTTAATTAGATTCTGGCCAACTTTGTCCACAAAGTCTGTTTGTGGGGAATATGACATTGATCATTAAATAAGAGGAGTGATAAGGCCTGTGTCCTTCTCTTTCCAGATGATAATGCCCAAGCCTCAGAAATATGGTGGGAAGAACAAATGAGTATGAAAAAACATAGTTCAGGATCAATGAAAATATTAATTTTGACCAGATATGGAGGCTATATTTTGGAAGTTTTATTGCTGTAAATGAAAATGGACATCTTGGTGTTTTCACATAGACTCACAAAAGCCTTTGGGTACCATTCACAAAGGTGGTGTGGAGGAGAAAATGGCAGCACCTTCCCCCAGAGCCCAGAGCCTCGTTAGGCAAACAGTGAGGACAGATACTAGGCAGTGTGCAAACTGTATTCAAATCATTTCAGCCTGACTCAGAATGGAGGCTTAAACTGTGGTCTCTGTCACTTCCCATGAGAGAGGTCTACCCTTTGGAACTGGGATTTTAGAGTTTATTTTATTTTTTAAATTGATACTTTGTTGCTAGTGAGTACCTGAAGTGTCTCTGCAGATGTGTGTTTCGATCCAAATTTCCATCACTTTTATTATTCATGTCTGGTAAAGAACATTTTTTGTGTGTGTTGAATGATCGGAGTTTGGTTAGTGGAAAATTCTAAAAAGGCAACAAGCCTGGGTTTAGGTGGAAGAAATACCTGGGTTTAGATTGAAGTAATATCTTTAATTTTAAATTTTTTTCAATTGTTTGTATCTTGCTTTGAAAAATCTTTTTTTGCACAGCTTTATCAGAGCACCATTTTAGTCAGTGGTGAAGCATGAAGTGTGGGCACTTACATGACAGGACAAACTGCAGAGTGAAATGTAAATGCTAACAGGTGTTGAACATCTTATTGTTCTCCCATTAGATCCATTCTGGTTTATTTAATCATGTGTTTCTTTAGAGGAAATAGTCTTTGCTGGCAAATCAGCTTATATTGGGCGCAGCACTGGACAGCAGAGACACGCTGCAGGTTTTCCAGTCTAAACAGTGTCATACAACAGTCTCACCATCCAAGCTGGGAGATCTGGAAGTAACAGAGAGTCCATTCTGCAGTCTGCTGCTGGAGATCAGCACCAGCACACTGAGTTAACTGTTTGCTCTAAGCATCATCTGGGTGTTTTAAGAATTCAGGATTGCTCAGGTCACTTCTTTCAGCGAGTGCTTTACTTTTGTTCTTTTTTAGAAGTGGGAACTATTTGCTTTTCTTCTTAGATGTGCGCTCATTTTCACCGAGGCCAGAGTTCTTTGTATTGCTGCATTAAATTATGTTTGCTTTGTAAAGACTGCTGGGATTATGGCAGCATCTCATTTCTGTAGCTTTTTTCGCCTTTGACAGGGGCTACCTGTGGACAGCTGCTTTCCTAGAGCTTGTCCTGTGTGTATGGATCAGCCTGCATTTGTAGTTTCCACCAGGTTCATGCCCTGTTCCTTTTCTTACAGGTTACTGCTGTTTGAAGTCTCAGTTTTTGGAAAGGCTGAGCAACAGACCCATAGAGAACTCCCTGTGTCTCTATTTGAACGTTTGTCCTCTTCATGCTCTGTCTCCTATTTGGGTCCAGAATAAGTTCTGTGTGTGTATAAATTTTCCTGCTCATTGCCCAGACACCTTGTTCCAGCCTGGGACTAATGGAGACACTGTCTTATAAATAAATAAGGATTAAAAGAGTAATAGTCTAGTGAAATTGGCACTAGGAACTTCCTCCATTAAGAAGTCCCCTATCTCAAATAAACACTCTAAAGAATTCCCAGGGTTTATTGGGCAATGTTACTTGAACTTTAGTTATAAACCTATTTTCTCTGGCTCACCTGTGTCTCACTGGACCTTTGCCTGGTTCCAGAGGGTAGGTTTTCCCCAAATATATATTTTTGCTAGATAGGGAGTATGATAATTTCCTGCAAGTGTTTGAAGGAAATATTCAATGAGAAAATGAAGGACTTCTTTAAGACAGTCCAAGCGAATGTAATTAAAGAGTAATGGAAGGCAGAGGGTAGAGCAAAAGTGCATTTAAATGTAGTACCAGGGAGGAGTGGGTTCTTTCAGAAGATACAGAACACTAGTCTGATGGATATGCTGGGAGCTTGGTTGCTGTAACTGCTGACTGTGGGACAGGACAGACCACATGGGAGAGAGATGGAGAGGAGCTGACAGCAGAGATATCCACCAATTTTTTTATTTTAGTTGTTCCATGTCTGTATGTGTTTCTCTAGAGGGAGAGCAGCACAAATCTCCCCCCACCTGAGGAGAAACCCTCCCTTTCCCAGATGTGCTCTTCCCCCAGCAGCCCTGCCTGCCTTCCTATGGGCAGGAATGTAGAAGAAATTTCCTTTGCTTGCCAGGGGCAGGCCCAGTTGGTGCCATGTCAGAGAGAGAGAGGGCTGAGAAGCCCCTGATACCCTGAGGAGGCTGGCAGGTCTCTGCACTGCCTGCTTTGTGCCTGCACGGGTGGAATTTTCCAGGATCATCCCCCTCTGCCACCACCATCACTTTGCAAATTCCAAGAAATGCAACTCATGAAAATGCATTCTTAGCACACAGCTGACATGGTCAACATCTGCTTTCCAAAGAGAGAGTGCTGTGAGAGATTTCAAATTGCTGCACTGTGGAAAAAAATTACTTGGGGTAATTATAGATACCTAACAATACTATTTAATTTCTTCTGCCATATCTTTCCTACATAGTGTATCTGGTAATGCTTCAGAGAGCTGAATAATTCTGACAGAGGGCAGTGAAAGGGGTAGGTAAGGGAGGAGAAAAGTTTCCCATGATTTCAGTTGGGATCTGAAATGAAGGAAATGTGAGCTAAAGATTAGGCATTTTCAAGTCCTGCTCCAGAAAAGAGGCCTTTGCCTTTTTTGTGCAGTGCCTGCAGGAGTAGGCAGAGGATGTGGATGATGAAGGCAGCTGAGGAAAGCAGGACCTCCAAGCACTGTCTCGTAGGGGAGCTTAGCGCAAAGCCTTGCTGGTACCTGGGGTGCTGCTTGACAGCACTGCTCCTGAGCAGGCTCAGAGCTTGGGATCCCAGGAAAAAGGGAAGAGAAATTTATGAGGTTGGACCTGTGACCAGTTGTGAGACTGACTCTTCCAGTCGGCAATTCAAAGTGCCTAAAGGTCAGCCCTGCTCAAAAGCACCTTTGCTTCCTCTGCCACAGAGAGAGCCTGGAAATTCCAACCTCAAACAGGCTCAGTTAGGACAAGTGTGGGTCCTGTGGGTCTCCTCTCTGCTTCACAAGTGCTGTTGCTCTGTTAGCATTACATTCCCGAGGTCCCGGATAAGCTGTGTGTGCCCACAGACTCCTCTAGGCTGCCTGCTGGGATGGCCTATCCCCCAGGAAGGGTTCACATTCCCTCAGGGCTGCTGCAGCAGGAAGGGCTCTGCAGGGGACACTTCAGAAAAGGCTCAAGGGTCACATAGGTGGGCCTGTGTGGGAAGGTCAGAAGATGGCTCAGGAGAAGCCTTCAGAGACTAAGTGGCACATGTGAAGGGCACAGGGAGAACCATGGAGAGCAGAAGTGGGGAACAGTGGGCAAAAACAGAATTTGGGGGTATTGCATGTCAGTTCTGGCATCAGAATGGATAGAGGCCTTGGGGACTGTTGAACCTTTCTGTTAGCCAGCAGCAGGAGAATGATGGCAGGTTGCTAATTGACTTAGCTTGCTGTGCATCCAGGATCAAAGTGGTGCAAGGTGAAGATGAATCCCATGCTTTCTGCCCTTGTGCTGGGTGCTCTGTCCCACCTCACTTGCTGTCCCTGAGACAAATACAGATGTGTGAAGTTGAAGTGAAAGGCAGTGGAGATTTTCTAAAGGTATGATAGAAAGTCAGGCAGAGACTTCAAGCTGAGGACTTCTCAATTAGTATGGCTTCTGCTGGTAAATTATCCCATGAAGGCAAACTGTTAAGTATGATTTCTTGTAGAGAAATGGACCAAAAGGGATATAATGAAGATATTCATACTATGGAAGTGTGGCTGTTATCCTGGAAGCACTGGTTTGCCTATCCTGCTCACTGGGGCTTTGTCACAGGGATATGTAATCTGAAGAGCTGTAGATGCTGATTTGTTACAATACTTAAGTATAGGCCCTGGGTAAGAGGCCCGCATATGCAAACACATATATTTGAGTTACTCTGGCCTAAAGCAACTTGTATGGAATTAACTTGCAGGAAAACTTCTGAAAGTTTTTTTGGTGGAAAATTAGTATTTTTTTTAAGTGCTTATTTTCATTGAGACACCCTAACTTTTTTGAGAAGTCTGAATGATTGAAAAGTGACACTGTTGAGTCTTTTATGGCTACAAATGGGCAAATTTTGTTTTGGTTTGTTTTGTTTTTTGTCTCAGATTTTTGACTACTATTTTGAAATTTTCAGCAGCAGAAGTCAGGGACCTCCTCTCATTTCTATTCAAATGGATATTTTTGTGTGCTTCAGGAAGCCAGAAACACGAACCAGATGATTCTGGTATTAAAAAAAGAACATACTTTTAGCCACTGTACCTCCTTCAGAGGAAATTATCATCTCTCTCTGCTCCAGAAAGTTCTGCAATGATAAATGCAAAGTTGTGCAGATGCTGATGGAATAACCAAACCTTGGTTTCCGAGGAAAAAAGCTAGGGATGGAAATCAGTTCAAGGCTGAGATCCTTGAACTGAAAGTGTTCAAGGACAGTTGGATGGGGCTTTGAGAAACCTGGTCTAGTGAAAGGTGTCCCTGCCCATGGCAGGGGGTTTGGGACTGGAGGATCTTCAAAGTCTCTTCCAACTCAAGCCATTCCATGATCCTGGCCAAATCTGAAACTGTGAACCCTGTTGAGGGCTTATGAAGGGTATGGTGAATATGGGCACAGGTGTGTGGCAGGAAGTATACAGAAATTATTGGAAGGAGATAAAAGAATAAGTGATAAATATTTAGACAGCATCACAACTTTGCAGATGGTTCCTAAAAATTAAAGCAAAAATGTTCTGTTCTTGAAAGGCCTCTTTCACAGACCACCCAGACACCATCCTCTATAGCGACATGCAAAGTGTGTGTCTTTTCCTTGCTGCTTTCTGCTTTCTTCCACTTCTGTTGCTGCAAACCAGACTATTCTGAGCTATATTGATGCTGTAAAAATGGTACTGCAGTTCCTGACCCCAGACCCTCTTTCTGGGGCACAAGCACAATCTCTGTCTGCTGATAGGTTGGGACAGCAGTTCTTGCCTGGTTCTTAATGTGAGATGCACATGCCGAGGAAGTGTTTTCATGTTCTCCCAACATTGTCAGACAGTGGTGGACAGGACTGTCGTGGACAGCTCAGCAAAGTCAGAAAAGGAAGATAGCCAAGAAAAGGGGGAAGAGGTGGGAAGGTTTAAAATGAAGGACTCTCATGAGATCTGTGTTGAAAGAAAATTGACTGCATCCTTGATTACAAGCGTGTATCCTGGGGAAGAGACTAAGCCAAGGTTATTTCTGCTTGAAATTTTGCAGTTACTGGTCATCTGTTTCTGCAGTACTTTGCAGAGCAGTGAACTGAATACTGACTGCCACGTGGGCAGTCAACAATCTACCTGCAGCACAGCATTGACAGCAATGGAAACTGGAACTGACTTCAAGGATTTTCTGACATCACCATGAGCTCTATAGAAAGAGAAGGAGACAGGTTACCCGCCTTCTGTGAGAAGCTCTAAGAGATACTGCAAACACCTATCTCCTAAAGTAGATGACCCCTCCCTTTATTTCCCTGCCTGTTCAGAGGGTTTCCTTACAGGTGAAGGTAGTTTCTGAGTTGCCTGTGTAGAAGTAGATCTGAAAAATCTCTGATTTTTGTCGCCTGTTTCGGCTTAGGTTTGGGAACAGGGAAGCTGTGAAGGTTGTAATTACCATGATCCAGTTGCTGAGTCAGACACAAGGTTTTCATTAACACCTCCGTTCTGTTCACTTCAGCTCCAGGGTAGTTTAAGGTAATTGCTTATCTCTACAAGGGTGGTTGGTCTGGGGGATAAGGCCTCCATGTGAGTGTGAGCAGCATCTGGTTTTGGTAATTTTCAAGGCTCAGACTTGGCTGGAAGAGGCCACAAGAACTCAGAAAAGCACTAGACAATGTTCCAATTTGCCCATGAAATGAGACTGGGTGGCTGATCTCCTGGTACCAGGGTGTCCCATCTATTTTGTGTTGGACATGCAGACAAAGACATAGCACCACAGCTGTTTAAAAACATGTTTTTTTTATTTTACTTGTTGTGTTTTGTTCCCTTCTTACTGCAGTCACTAGTTCTCTTGCTACTGGGCATACAGGAGCCTGTGCCAAAGTCATAGTGAGGTTAGAGATATTTCACTGAGTAGTGCTCATACACTGACACTACAGTACATGTATTTTTCAGGGGTAGATCTACCTTGTTTTGTGTTTCTGGTGCAACTGAAGGTACTGAATATGTTCTTCAGAGCCCTCTGTGGCTTTGCATGCTCAGTATTTTATAGGTTTATCTTTCAACCTGGATTGAAATCAGGTTTGTGCATGTAGCTTACTGGTGGTGTGGTACCCACACAGGGTGCTAGATACTGATGCTTTCTTCCTTGCTCTTTGTAAAACACAGGCAAAAGGTTGCTGACCTTTATGACAAGTTGCACTGCCTTGCCTGCTTGCTGAAGCTGTTTCCGAGATGTTTTTCTTCTTTATGGGCTGTGGAGGTCTCTAATGTAATTTTTCTGACCTTGTGTTAATTGGAAGTGTTTCCATGGATGTTTTTCAATTTTATTGCTGTTGCACTTGGAGAGATTGAAATAATTCACAATACAGAATGGGAAGTAAATAAACCTAATGATCTTATGAGGTTTGGCAAATCTTACATCTGTGGTGCCTGGAGCATCCTTGTTGACTAATAAACTACTTGTTCTTCTTTTTCTGGCTTCTCTTCTGGAGAAAGTATCCTTTACCTCTTGCAGTTTGCCACATTCAGAGCAAACCCCTAAAGGGTTTTGCTGCAGTTCACTAAAACTGTCTGTGATGATATTTTTTCTAAATCCTCCCGAAGAAGACACAATTTTATTTGCTTTGATTTCCATTCTCAGTCTTTTGACAGCGTAGTTTACAAAGGGGTGTATTTCTGGGATAAATTTGTTCAATATTTATTGTCCCAGAATGAGAATTTCTTCTGTACCGCCATTCCCAACAAATTAGTTTACTTGAGAATAGGAAAATTTTGACATCTTGTAATTCTCTGTCTCATGCTAGCTACCAATGATCTTCTGGCTTGTGGCTGTGGACAAATGTTATTTTTCTGACTACCTGTTTTACATCAGCAGTTTTTAATGCAGCGCTGTAAGGGGGCAGTTGCCTCTGAAAGGGTGATGCTTGATTGTTCGAGGTCCTTCTTGTGGTACCCCTGCAGCCTGTGATGGATGGCATGTGGTGTAGACCAATTCATTCTTAAATCTGTGCACAAACTCCCCAGGAGGAGCCAAGGGAGGAGAGGTGGAGCTGTCCTTGTGACAATTTTCCATCCCTCCCCTGAACACAGGAGCCAATTTTCCTGGCTGCTGAGGAAGATGTATTTTGAGAAATGGCAGCTGAAATTAAACTGTGGCAAGAGAAAGAGGTGGTAGAGAGAAGTACTTCTTGAAAGAGCATGTTAAGTCCTAAACATCTCCTTCAGTCCAACGTCCCTGCCACTTAACTTCGCGGTGAAGACAGATCAAGGGACTTTCATTGACAATCAGAAAAAGTGGAGTTTCTTTCAGCGGCTGCTATGAAACCTCTGCTCTATGCTACAGATTTTTTCTGCTCATGGGTAGAAGTGTAACATCTCCACAGCAGGTAGTGTTTTAATGTGGGCAATAAATGATGTGGGAAACCTCAGAGTGGCTCAAGACATAATGTCCCATTTTTCCAGTAGCAAGGCAGGACTGCTTCTGCTTTCTGGTGAGCTGAGTGAGTTGCATCTTCAGGCTGTCCTTCCAGGCTCCTCCACAGATGCTGAGAACTGTTAAAATGACAGTGGACTAATTTAAGTGTCCAGTGATTTGGACTTCATGTATAAGGCTTTGTCCCTTGGATATTTGAAGTGTGTGGCCCTCTGGAGCCCAGGAAAAGAAATAAAACTGTTCTGGGGACAAGCATTTTTCTGGCATAATTCTATTTTCAAAGCTGTGTTCTTTCAGAGTTCCCCATAGGCCAGGACAGTCAGCAGAGGTAGATTTACTTGTAGAATGGCTTAAACATAATTGAATGAATGTTATGTCTTCAGGGAAAATAGTCTTATTTTTTAGTTTTGGGGTAATATTTTTTTTTCTATCCTCTTTATTATCTTGTTTTGGTTGCCGTCTGAGACTTCTGTTTAATGGCCAAAGATCTCAGGCAACAAAAATGCCAAGTGTGAAAGTTTGCAATGTTGTGTTCTGCTTTACACTTACCATCCAGGCTGGCTTCTGGGTTTTGTCTGCTTCTTCACCCAATACACCAAATGTAAGCCTAGAAACAAACCTCACCATGGCTGTGAGCAGGCAGTGGTTGGTATTGGGTGTGAATCTTGATAATTTTTGCAGTGTTTTCAGGATATGATGCTTCTGTGAGGTACTGTAGGGCAGAAAAAATTTTGCATGTTGCTCTTTCAGGAGCATAGGGAAGTGGTGTTTGATGCCTGCAGAAAGTTGCAGATCTGTGCATGGATGGTTGGGCTTAACAGGGTAGGTATGGAAGTGTAGTGGTCCTGTGTGTGTTTCTGAGTGTGAGTTAAGAGATGTTGGTCCTTGCAGTATGTGTGGAGGGCCGAAAGCCACTGTTGCTTCTTTCACTCTTGATTGACCACAAGAGCTTTTACCACTCCTGTAAATACAAGTTTCTTTGTCTTTGCTTCTTTCTAATCATTGCCATTGCAACTTTTGGAGTGTTTTCTAAACCTGGGAGTACTCAGTCCTTCTTTCAGCATCAAGCCATGTTCCCTATTGTTGTGTTATGACAGCAAATTCCATAATCTCATACTCTAGTTTGTGGAGAAGCTTTTCCTAGGTCCCAAAAGCATGTATGTGTGATGCTAAATGAGACATTAATACAAATAAATTTGAACAAATTTGTAGCCACTTTTTAAAGACTCCAGATTCAAAACATAAGACTTTCTTTCTTTTCTGAATTGTAAACCATTTGATTCTAGTGTGGTCTTCTATAATTGCATCTAGTCTTCTACAATCTCCTAGCTGAGAAAGCTCTGCCTTTTGAGGATCAAGGTAATCCAAAATATTCTTATTCTGTATGTGCTTAACCCAACATTTCTTTAAAATGTCAAAACTGTGACAAAAATCTCGGAAAAAAAAGCATTTAGAATTTGACTTTACTAAGTATTTTTCAAATTCTATCACTGTGAAGAAAAAAATCCCTCTTTTTAATAAAGAAACACTTTTTAGTGCTAATATAATTCTGTGGTTGATAAAATTTTAGCTTCATGCTTGTTACGTGGCTTGAGTGACGTTTCACATCCAAGGAAATCTAGTTCACAAATAGAAACATTCTGCGTGATTGTGAGTGAATGTTCCTTGAGATTGCAGCTGTTCCTTGAGATTTCTTCTCATTTTCTCTTTTTGAAAGCATAATCAGCTGTGGATCTCCTGAGAGAGCTGCACCTAGACATGCGATTTTCTGGAGAGTTGTGCTTCATATGCAAAACAATGGTGAAGATTAAATGCTGGCTATAGCCAGCATTCCTGGTGAAGTGCAGTGTATGCATGGGCTTGTGCTGTTAGGAGAATCTTCTATCACATCCCCATGTGAAAATGTGTTTGATAGATGGGGTGGGTGTTTAAATGTTGGCACCTCATTAGGGGTAAAGGCTGTCTATGCTTTTCCCTAAAAGACCATTGGCACAAAGGAGCATCAGGTCTTTCATAGCTCACTGAGCTATGCCATAGTCTGTGGCAGCTCTTCCTAAAGCTGTGAATTCCATTGAGGTCTGGGGCAGGGCAGTGGTCAGGATGTGGTAACAGTGCTTGCTGAGGCAAGGATGGGTCCTTGGCTTTACTTGACTCCAGCCCAAGGACTTCTCTGCAGTCCTGGAGCTGGCCTCAGAGGGTATGGGCTGCACCCTGAAACAAGAATTGCTCTGGAAGGAAAAGGTTTATACTAGATGGGTGATACTATGGGGCATCAAGGAGGCCTTTTCTGCACGACACATGATTTCCTCTGGCAAGGGGAAAGGCTCTGCCCTCTTCTCTCTCTGTTCTTACTTCCTTCTCTCCCTCCACCTTTCTCTTTCCTTCTCACTGGCTGGGTTGCTAAGAGCAGCCCAGTTGGGACTGAGGTAGAGCTGCAGACTGGCCTCTTGTGCAGTTCTTCTAAATGCCTTTTCAAGCAAGCTCAATAATTGATGAGCACCTGAGTCCTTGTCTGCACTGAAGAGTGCACATGGTATTTAGTACATGAAAATGCTATTTTGCCCATCACAGCTCATTGCTGGAACAGCACTGTTTCCCCAGCACACCAGTTAATTGATCTCTCAGTAGTTCTAGAGAAACTTCCTTTCTCCAGTTGTCTCAACTGCTTCACTTCTTCCAGCACAGAACTTGTGCCTGCTGTTGACTTCCACTTGTCACACCGGAGCCCAGTTCAGTTGCCTTCTTCCCCCAGTGGGTTATTCCCTGATCACTCCTGTCCAGCCTGTCCTCTGCTGTAACTGGAACAAGTGTAGCAGGCCTCAGATCATCTCCTGGGTTTCCACAGCTTGGGTTTTTGCACTAAAACATTTCACAGCTTATTGCCTGCCCAGGATTAGCTGCTTTTATTGAGGTGAAAGATGCACTGACACAGCTGTGGGTGCAGGAGAGAGCAGGAAGTCAAGGCTGGAATGTCTCAGAAGAGATGGAGAAGGAGGAAGAAGTGGGTGCTGTGGTTTAATGCCAGCCAACAGCTATCTACCAAGTAGTCCCTTGCTGACCTCTGCCAGTGGGATGAGGAAGAGAATTAGAAAAAAGGTAAGACTGATATATTGAGATAAAGCAATTTAATAATTAAAATAAAATAAAATAAAATAATAATAGAAATAAGAAGGAATCTAAAAAAGAAAGGAATAAAACTCAAGAGAAACAAGTGATGCACAATACAATTTCTCAATGCTTGCTGACCAATGCCCTACCCATCCCTGAGCAGCAACTGATGACCGCCAAACAACTCCTCTCAGTTTATGTACCAGGCATGACATTCTATAGTATGAAATATCCCTTCAGCTTGTTTGGATCAGCTGTCCTGGCCATGCTCTCCCAAATCTTTTTGTGCACCTACTTGCTGGCAGAGAATGAGAAACTGAAAAGTCCTTGGCTTCAAGTAAGCACTACCAGCAACTAAAACATCAGTGTGTTATCAACAGTGTTCTCATAGTAAATCAAAACCACAGCACTGTATTAGCTAATAGCAAGAAAATTAAGTCTATCCCAGCTGAAACCAGGACAGTGGGTGAGAACTGTCATATCAGGGAAGGTGCAAGCCATCAGCTTAACATCAGTCCCTGCTGAGCACACAGGGTGGATAGGGTAAGCAGGACAGAGCAGCTGGGGATGCTGCTGGCAGGACAGAGGCATATTGACAAAACTGAGCATGGAGTGGCAGGAAGGACTGAAATAGTTGAGATGCTGCAGATGGGGTCATGGATACACTGAGTAAACTGCTTAGTAACAACCTCCTTTCTCCTGTTGCAGCAGCACATTACATACCCAACCTGCTCAATTTTCAAAGCAAATCTACAGAAAGGGCATTCACTGAAGGCACTGCATTGAACCTGTATGTGTAAAGCTGACCCAGCTGGTATTTGCCAGATACTGGAGAAACATCAATGCCTCTCTTTAAAAAGGATCAGAGGGAGCAGAAGGGAAAGGAGCTCGGGAATTGTAGATTTATGGCATCACTGTTGCTTAACCCTGATTCTAAGAAAGCATATGAAATGAATTATCAACTAAACTCTTCATCAGCACCTGAACAATGAATGGAGACTTGTAGAAGTCCACCAGGATTTGTTAAGAGCTAGTCATGTCAGACCAATCTCATATCTTTCTTTAACAGGGGAACAGATATTTTGGACAGAGGTGAAAATTAAGGTGTCATCTACTTGGACTCCAGTAAGGTTTTTTCATCTCTTTTATCACACTTTGCTAGCAATCTAGAGGAACAAGGGCTTGAGGAGAGTGAATAACAAATGCATGCAAAAATGAGTAAAAATGTCAAAAGGGAAGGGACTGGAGTTCTGTGAGGCTCTGTCCTGTGCTCATTTCAGTTCAATGTTTTCTTTAATAGACTTGGTGGTTGATGTAGAATTTGCATATTAAATTTGAAGATGACAGAAAGCTGGGGGGACTGTAAATTTGATGGAGAGCAGGATTAGAATTCATAATGCTCTTGACAAACTGGAGGTACACTGAAAAAGTGTGATGTAATTCAATAGAGACAAGTGCAAACTTTGTACCTTGGCAGGAACAATAGACTACATAAATACAGTGCAGAGAAAGATCAATTAGATCACAGTTCTGCAGAAAAGGATTGGGGGAAAGGATAAAAGAGGATCACAAGCTGAACATGGTTATGTATTGTTGAGAAAGAGGCAAATGCTGTACTTGGGCATATAAATAGGAGTTTAGCCTGCAAGGCATGTGATGTAATCTCTGTGCTTTGCTGGGCAATGGTAAGGCTTAAAATCTCTCTGCAGTTCTGTGGATAGCACTTCACAAAAGGTCTGGACAAACTAGAATGACATTGGGGGAAGCAGCGAGAGTAATCGGGAATGTAGAAAATAAGCCTTACAAACAAGGATTTAATGAATTGGCATTGTTTAGTTGTAATTTGGAGAACTGAGGAGAAAGGGGGAGAGACTGCACAACAGGCAATGGACTCTGAATCTCAGAGCTTCCCCATTTGCAGCAATCCCTTTGGCAGCACTAAGTGGCAGCATCAGTGACAGCGTCAGCACTTTTACCTGGTCCCCAGAGGAGGAAGCATTTCTGTGATGTGGTTTGTATGGTTAGAGGTTCAGGTGGTTCCCCTGTGCTGGAACAGTTCCTTTGGACCATGGTCAACATAGTGACTGGAGGCTGTCACAGGGAAGAAGGGGAGCAAGGGAGCAGTGCTCATGAGGAATCTCTCTCACTTGAAACAAATGGGTGCATCTAGGCCAAGGGTCTGCTTGGGCCCAAGAGCTGCTGCAGTTACTCACTGTCTGTGCTGTGTGCCAGCTGATGTCTTCAAGGTGAGGTTGGAGGGTTGGCAGGTCATCTTCTGCACAATATCTGTAACCCTGGAAGAAGGATAAAGGCTACATATTGTCTCTCCTATTTTTTTCTTTAAGCCGTGCTTTGCTCTTTATTGCCTTACTTGGCTTTATCTTTGTTTTTCTCTTTCATCTCTGTCTTCCTATCTATCACCAATATATACCTACAGAGATTTAACTGCCTCAACTTCCTCTTCTGGACTTGTATTTGTCTTCTGGCTTGCTGTAATTCTCTAGGACTTTCATATATCAAGTGTCTCATCTTTAATGTCATTATTATGGTGTCTTTTATTAGGCACCACAAAAACACATTCTGGAGGTCAGTTTCTCAAAGTGTTGAAAGGAGATATTGCACACTACAAGTAGATAAATTAAACATACATATGGAGAGAGTGGGAGATCTTGGGTGCATTGAGGAAATAAAATATCTGTATTATAGCATAATGAATGGTATTTGTAATTTGCTGTTCGAATAGGTCCTGCAGATATCAAAGCTGAAGAGAGTTTGAAGGCTGAATGTCATGGCATTTAAAATGATGTCTGCAATCTATTGGATGCTAGAGTGCTAAATTCTATTTTCTCAAAGGAACTGGGGAACAAATTTAGTCTTCCATACCTGAAACTGTATCCCATTAATTTCTATTTTTTAAATTTCAAATGTATTCACCACATACTGCCTTGACATACTTTTTGTTTTTGGGGGGTAGTGGTTGTGCTGGTGATGCAATAGTCATGGACAGTTATCATCTGCATTACTTTTAATTTCTATTAAGAGTCTGAGGCTCTGTGAACTCTTTGATTAGCCCTATCTGGCAATACTTAGGAGCTATATAAAACAACCTTGAAGTGCAGAGGCAATATTTGGGCATGGAAGGACAGGTGTTCTTAGTCTTTTGAGAAGATCTAAAGTCTGTAGCTGAAGATAAAGGGGGCAGGCAAGAAAGCTCCTAGGAAGGCAGAAAACAGAAACGCAGCATTTTTATGGATGAATGAGTTTTTATGAAGTTGCTTTTAAAAGGCGAAATTATATGGCCATTTGCACTGCCTCTTGATTGCTCAGTGCACCAGCTATTCTTTGTGCTGCATGCCATTTTCTGCCTTGTATTTAACTTCACAAAATATTCTGGGATGCAGTTTTCATAAAGAGACCTGTATTAACACATCTGTACTGTTTCATACTGTTAGATGGGGGTAGGATTTCCTCCAGGGGTGCTCATTAGCTTCCAGTATTTCTTGCCCTTATTTTATGCCATAGCTGAGCTCTAGGCTCAGCTGAGTTAGCGGGGCTCTAGACTTGAGTATGACAGATGGCTATTCTGTTGCAGCCTTTTTTGGCCGTTTTTGTCCTCCACTCACGCTATGGCCTCAATGTAAGCTTTGAAGGCTCATTATCTAAATCATGGCATAGAAAAGTCCTTTGGGAGCCAAATTCACCTCTGGCATTAAGTGTTGCAATTCCATTGACTTCAGAGTAGGTTCACTGCTTGATGTCAGGAGAAAATTTTTGCAATGTAGATATCAAAATGAACAGGTCTAAGACATAATGGACTGCTTTCTCTCCTCAAAATGACCCATTCACAGGTTTGGTTTGGCTTCTTGTCAATGCTGCACTCCACCTTTGCGTACTGAGAACCTCTTTTCTGTTCGTTTCTGTCCTGGGACTTTCTTTTCTGCTCCATGTTGTATCCTCCCGAATGCCTTCAGATCGGCTTGTCTGCAATCTCAGGCTTCCTCTCCTCCCTCTTTGGAGATGGTTGTGCTGAGTTCTTGCAGCAGGCATTATTGAGACAAAGCTGAAACAGCTGTTCCAGGATCATCATTGCCACCATGTCTTAGGAGGTTGTGGAAGATGTCAACTGAAGTCCATGAATGCTGCCTCATAGCTACTGCAGGCCAGAACTCTCGTATCTCCCTCACACAAGGGAGCAAAGACGGGGAGGACCCCTGGAAGCCTGGTGTACAGTAATCTTACCAACCTGAGGTCTTTTCAGTACACAACTCCTGGTGGTATTTACAGCCTTGCAACCACTCAGGAGGGGATAAGTTGTGTCAGCAACCCCTGAGATGGCGGAGGACAGTAGAAGTGCGGGCTGGCAAAGCCTGAACTGATTGACTCTTATTGGCAACAAACTATTTTTGGGAGCCAATGATGAGAACAGCGTGTACTGCTGCAAGTTTGACTCTGCCTTGCAAGGTCATTATCTGTGAGTTTAATCAGTCTGTCACATGCATGAAGTGAGTAGCTAGTGTTTCAAAGGTTGTGTTTCATGCTGGGATAGGGGGAAGGAGAGCCAGGGGGTGGGGAGAGAAGCTTTTGAGGTATGAATGGAAAAAAATAGACACTCACTTCTTGAGTTTCTGCTGTTTTTTCAAGTGCCATTAAATACATATAAATTACTTACATAAATTCAAGACAGACTTCCCAGATACCTATGAACTTGTTGTTGTCAGGCAAAGGCAAATCTGTGATAGCAGATCTCTTCTTTTTCCTGAGCCTAGAGGGTCTGTGAGCTCTCTGAGAATGAACTGTGTTCACAGAGGTTGCTTTGCCCTCTGTAGAGATGTAACTGTGCTTTCTTGGGATGAGATGTGGCAGCCGTTCATCAGCGCAAAGCCCTTCTAACTGGCCATTAGGAAATGTGTGAAAATGGAGGGGTAATTAGGGGAACAGGCACTGTAATGAATAGCACTCAGGCTGCAGTACGACTATCATTCTCTGTCATGCAGACCAGCCCTGGTGGGTTTGAATTATGAACTGTGCAGAACAAGCTTTATGGTTATTTTGATTATCTGTGTTACTCTATTCCCTGAAAAAGCCTGCCAATAACCAGTGCCCTGCTGTGCTGCGAGTTGCACAGAGAGGCGTAGATGACGGCTGCAGCTACTAAATAGCTACCAGGTAAATATAAGCTGGGAAAACATGGTCACACAGACAGAGGGGAGAGCCAGTGCACAGCAAATGCAGGCAAGTTAAGAACAGTAGTAAATAGCCAGGATTTTCTTGCTCAGCATACTTTGGGGAAGATCTGTAAAGAGATTATATATTTTATCCAGCAATGGCAATGAATATTTTTGCATTGACCTGCTATGGAAATACAATTAATTTACAAATTAATTGTAAATGGGGGAGAATTTTGAGTTTTGTGGACTATAAGCTTAACATGGCAGCAGCCTGACCACTGCAAATTATCTGCAGAAAATGAGTAAAAGGGCAAAAGTGAGTCTTATAGTAGGGTAAGACAAAAAGCAATGACAGAACTTCACTGGTGCTCATGGGACCTCCCTCAAGAAGAAGGCCAAAATTGAAGAAAATTGTGTGGGTCTCTGAAAAGCTCCTGAAGAAAGTGGAACAGGTCAGAATTCACATCTTGTTACTGACTGAGGGATTAGATGCATAAAGTTTCTTGGAAAAGAGGGACTTGATGCAACTGAGGAGGGAGGCAAAAGAAGAATGAAGAGACGGGGGAAAAATTATATCAGGAAAATAATCTCTGAAACAGCCTTTAGAATGGATGTGCAGCGTTGGGGGACTGAGAGGCATTTGCCACAGCCAAAGTGAAAACATGGTAGATTAAGGAGGGGATCAGAACCATTTATGTCAGTGAGGGTCAACAGACCTGGGTCCCAATCCCAAACCTCAGACCTGCATCTTTGAAGACAAAATGGGGTCAAGAGCCTGGCTGTGTTCCCCTCCAAAAAACAGTCTGTCCAGAAGCAGGGTTTGCTTTTTTTGTACCCAGGAGTTTGAGCATGGAGCTCTCCTTCACTGAGTCTCGCTGTGCTGCTTGCTGCATGTCACCAGACTTCTGTTTTTTGGAGATATCTTGTCCAGCTCTCATGAGACCTGATTTTTCCTGATCTATAAGATTACAGGCACCTCTGACAACAGCTTGACAATGGCACAGTTGCAGAAGTGCAATAACCTGCAGGAAGCAGACAAAAGTTCTTATGTGTAGGTAGATGCATGGATAGTGAATGGAGCCCATTAGTCTGTCAAAAATTCTTGTTTGTTCTCTATACCAGTGTCTGTTCTGTTTGGAAAGTCTGCCTTTTTTAGATGAGAAAGTTCTGTAAAGTGAAAAATGAGAGACCCGGCAATATACACATATTTACTGCAGTGCTGACAGGCGGGGGTAATCACAGACAGGGAGGAGGTGATGGGTGGAAAGGGCTTGATGCCACACAGAAAGCAAACTGCAAGAAACCTGACAATGCAGCAGCCACTTTGGGAAATCATCAGCTGTGATGGCTGTGAAAAATCCCAAGGGAATCCCAAGTGCGCAAATGCAGTTATGATTTGACATCTGGATGACTGGATTGACATCTCGGGAAGCATGTTTTCATTTTCCACTCCGCTTATAGAGAAATGGGAATGGATGGAAGGAATGGGCTGAATTCTCATGTTCAGTGGTGTGCACCACGCTGACAGGGCACCTCCATCTGCTGCTCTGGTGGATGCTGCTGGCTCTTCTCACTCTTCAGGTTGCTGAAGGATGGGGTGCTTCTCCCTATAATGGAAGAAAGTTGCCTAGGGAAGGAGGTACATTTCTCTATATACTTATTGCACAGAGTTCAGGTAAAGAAACATACCCTCTCCCGTTGAACACCTAGTTTGCAAATGTGCAAAGGCTTAGTTTTTTTATTTATTTATACAGATTGGGTATTTTATTTTGTTTTTATTATCAATAATGAGCTTTTAACCTAAATGTCTTCCTTTCCTAAAGAACACCGATGTACAGCAGGGTAAAAAAAAGTGATAAAAACCCATCCTGCTGAGGCAGAAAGAAAAGCTGCAGAAATTGCTGAAACAGAGGGAAGAAGTGACTTTGGCTGATTACATTCACTTTGGGCCCAAAACTCTTGCTGATGGCTTGCTCCTTACCACAACTCCAGTAGCAGCCAGAATCTTTGTACTGGAGGAGAAAATAGTACTAGAGAACCTGAAAGGGGGCCTTCCTTGACCTTTCCTGCTCTCTGGGGAAGTGAAAAATCTGGGACATACTCCTGAAGGAAAGTTCTCCAAATCTCTCTGAAATGTCACCCTCCAACAGCTGCGTGCCAGTGCACAAAGAATGCCCTCCTCTGATCATACAAGTGGTCCTTCAAGTCTGCTGGTGCCTGCTGTGGACTCTGTGATTTTTGCTAGAGTCTGCTCTGTAAGAAACTGTCTCTTGACTGATTTTCTGAGAGCTTTTTAGCTCTCCTGGATATGTTGGGAAGCATACAAGTAGTATGTGGTTTCCTAGAGTATGGCATATTTTATATGGCTATCACCCTTAAAACTGCTGTCTTACATGGCTGACATAAGTGGCCAGGTACATACCCTATTCCCTAAAATATCCATTTCCAGAACAGCATTTCTCAAGGAGTCTAGAAAATATCCAAATTATATTCTTTGACATCTCATAGAGACTTGTGAAATTTGTAGTGCTATGAGCATAGGCACAAGTTATTCTGAGTGGATGTAGGATCTCTAAACTGGTGATCCTGGAAGGAACTCTCAAAGGAGCCTCCTGGTACCCAGTTCAGAGGGCAAAGGAGCAGCCAGGTCTGGGTCTCATGCCTGGCCTCTCTGAGTGACAGACCCAACCAGTCCTCAGAGATGAACCTCCAACCTTCTCCTGGGCATTCGAGGCCTCTTTCTGGAGTATGGCAACAAACTAGGAGAATGGTGGAGCAATTAAACTGAAGAAGACTCAGCATTACTAGGATTCGTTATCTGTGTCTGTGATGGTTCAGTTAAAGGCTGTTTCCTCTATCAGCCTCCCAGTATGGCACATTCTTGGCTTTTGGATTTATGCAGCTGTACTAACACAGACCTGTACTACATCAGCTCTGGTCTCAGGGTGAAAACCAACCCACTGTGCTGGCTGGGTCAGAGAAGAGAAGGGTATAACTGTGTTTCCAGTTCACACCCTCATCACTTGTCTGGTCCCAACCCTCCAAGCCATGCCTCCCTTCTTTCTCCTTTGTGCCCTGAATACTGCAGACAAGTCCCTCATGTACTTTTTTGCATCTTCTGTGGTTTAGTGGCTACTTAAATATTTATTTATATAGTACTTGCCCCTAGGGATTGTCTCATGAATGCAGAGGAGGGATATTGTGAGAGAAGGAGGTAATGAGCAGTCCCTAGAGGGCTCAGTGTTGTCTATTGCTGAGAGGCAGAAACTGCACGAACAGTCTTGTCCCGGAAAAAGATTAATGTGTGAAAGAACAAGTACACACCCGTGCACACAAACACACTCTTACACATGTATAAACACAAACAGAAAACTGGCAACTGGACACAAAGAGAAGGAAAACATTTGCATGAGTCAAGTGATTAGAGTCAGTCTGATCTGTTCAGTCATGGAATTTGCTCTCTTTTGACCCATAGGACACAAGTATTTTTACAGACCTGCCATCCTGAGAATGCTGCAAAAAAGATATATAAGGCAGCAGGGATGGCCTGAGACACCACATTAAAGAACAGGCTACCATAATTTGAAAGACAGGCTGTATATCATCAAAAATATGAGTTTCCTGAGCTTTGCAAACACACTTGAATTTGCCCATTGATTTAAGTGTTAACAATATCTTTGTAGACAGCATGTAGGAAAATCTGGAATCTTTTTTGCTGTTATGATTGATATTGCTTGAACTTTCATCATATGCAAGAGGCAGCTCAGCTTGTTGAATTCATTAATTGCTAAGGCGTAACATATTCACTTAATTGGATTCTCTGCTAGATAGAGATGTATTTATATATATTTGTATATGTGGTTAGTGTATATATTTAGCTCCACAGAAGATTATATTAATGGAATGTTCAGGTTGCCTGGTGAAATAATCAGCAGACTGGAAGGAATAAATGTTCAGTCACAACCACAATCTTTTCTATTGCAAAAAAAGGGTAAGACCTGGCTCACTGGATATTCTTGGCACAGCAGTAAAGCAGCCAGGCCTATAAAGCTGGCACTGAGAAAAATTTGCACTTGTATGTTCTTGGACTGGCTGTGGGGCTCTGTCCCACCACAGTGCCTGTGTTGTCAGTGAGGACTGCTGGTCTGTCTTTCTCCTGCCCTGGTCTCAGAAGCTACCTCCATTTCCTTGTGGAAGACAGCACTGCGTGAGCCAACAGCTCTCAGCCACAGCTGGGAACCGTCCTTGGAGGTGGGCTCTGAGGGTGCAGGACAGGAAAAGCAGTGGTGCTATCTGAGGAGGCTGCAGCCTCCTTCCCTCCCACCCACATCTCACCTCTGTGTGTGGAGAACTAGTGTGTGGGACCCTGGATGGCACAGTGGCTGCTTCAGAGCCATGAGGGAGAGCTGTGGCCAGGGGCCTCAGCTGATTGAGCTTTATGTTGAGTGTGGGAGATGAGATGCATCTGCTTCCTGGAGGCTGGAGTGGGCAGGGCCGAGTGCCCCTGCATCAGCCAGAGCATCGATGTGCTCCCTTTTCCAGGAGAGGGATTTTCAGAGAGTTAGGAAAGACAGCTGCCTGGTCACTTGTGTCGCTTCAGCTTCCAGAGCAGGTGGAGAAAACCCAAGAATGTTCTCTTGAGCTTTAGTTAATCTCCTGCATCAAAACTAGTCCCTAGCAAGTCCCATGCAAAACCCTGCTGCTCCATTTAGAGCCGCTGATGCACATGGCTGGCTGGCGGTGCTGCTGCTCTGTCATTAATCAGCACGATTCCCGCTGCTGTCACGCACGGCTGCTCCCCACAAACCACCACCCTGCTTTGGAACCACCACTCTGCTTTGGCAGAGCTCCTGCCTCTGATGTGGGGCAGGAAGGTGGTGTGGCTGCAGCCCTGAGCTGCACAGCTCCTCTGGAGTGGGTGGGCTGAGGCATCTCCTCCCTGCACTGACCCTTGTCATTGCTCTCAGCTGTCAGGTCCTTGTTCACGCCCCTTGTAACAAGGGACTGATTATTCAGAGCCTTTAACAGAGGGAGAGCTGAGCTTCAGGAAGCTTTGGTGTCTTGCTTAAGGTTACAGAGTAAGCACAGGACAAGATAAAAGACAGCACTTGGGTCCCTTCACTCCTGGGCATCTGAGGAGAAAGCGTCTGCTCTCTGCACAGCTGCTGCACAGCTGCTTAGGGCAAGTTTGCCCTGTGAACACAGCTATGCGCTGCCTGTGCTGGCATATGCTTGCAATGGTAAATCCAGACGGTGGAGAGCAGTGCCACGGGGGTGCATCAGCCAGCAGGGTGCAGGACAGCTGTGTGAGCCTGGCAAGCTGCCTCAGCTCTCACCTTGCCCTTGCTGGGCTAAGGCTACGTGGCATCTGGACTGTAACCATCCCCACTGCATCCTCCCCCACCATGGTGCTTCTGCTCTGAGGTTACACAGACCAGACCAGCTTGGTGCTGTCCTCACCTTCCATGCAGTACAGCCCTCAGCCCTGTCTTAGTCTCTTAGGAGTGTGTTGTGCAACACAAGAAACCTGTCTGCAGCATCATCTGCCTGATTATGCCTTCCTATGGCCTCACCTTCTGGGCATCATGACAATGAGGGACCTGCCAGCTTCACCCTCTTCCACCTCTCTCCAATGCACCTTTTCCAATTTGGCTTCTGCTTTCTTTGCCTCATTCAACCCCTTGGCAAGGTCAGTGCTGCTTTTTTCATCATAAAACAGGATTGTGTAATCTACATTGGTTGGTTTTCTTGCTGTCCATTGCTATTTCTTTATTCCTCTCTTCTCTGCCAGTGCTTGGAGATTCATGGATAGCTCTTTCTCCATCTTCACAGAAAGTTCTTGGCCCATTTATTGGTTTTGTAATAGCTCGTGCACATTCAAGCTGTAGAAGCAATTACATACAGAAAATAAAAGAACAGTGATTCAATGTTTAGCTTGTGAAGTCAAGCTAGGAAATGCCAGTCTTGTTTCCCAGGCCACCTTAATTCTACTTCAAGTTTCTTTGAAGTGTAAAGGTTGAGGGAGGGACTCCATGGAGAGAGCTGCATGCACTCATTAATTAAAATTTGAATCGAAATGTTCACACACAAGTAGGATGGAAGAAAGGCTGAAAAGGAAACTGTAAACCTGCCATTTTCTAATACTTCAGAGTAAATAAATTACCCTTCATGTAGTTGGTTTTATGGTTTGGTGGGTTTTTTATATGTGCTGTGTTTTAATTTGTTTCTTAAGAGGAAACCCCTCAAAGTCTTTTCAGTAAAATAAATTTTTCATTCTCAGGCATGCTGAGCTTTCAGCACTGAGTCTGACTGTTCAAGCTGGTGACTAACCTGCACTTGTTTCACAGACATTAATGAAAGCTCTAAGTGATTTGCCTTTCTTCTGCATCCTGAGTAGGGGAGTGCAGGTGACCTTTTCCCATTGAGGCACATTTAAACAGATAGAAGAGAACCTGGATGATTTGTCCACATTTTGTGTGTAGCCTGATTGGACCTCTGCCTTTCTCTTGTTCTGCCAAAGCTGAGGTGTGGTACTTACCATGGCACGGACAGGGGGACGCCACTGGTTTACTGAGGTGTTGGCTTTAGCTCTTAAACATTTATGCTCAGATGCTGTTTGGACTGTCTGCCGGGATTTCTGCAAGAAAGTGACAGAAAAGAAATTGTGATTATTCAACAGTTTATAATGCAGTTTATAAGACAGAATGAAATTTGACTGGCCAAAGTAAAAAACATGTCCTTAGCCTCAGAAGTTTTGGCCTGCTGACTTTGAAATGCCTGTTGCAAAACATGGAATTGTTGTTTTTTCTCAGAGAACTGGCCTAAAGATTCTTGCAATGGAAAATGTCAGCGAACTTAATTACAGGCTAACTGCTTATCTCCTTAAAACAGTAGTAGCTGCACAGTACACACACATTTAAATACACAAAATCATCCACCTGGTTCTACACTGATAGAAATCATTCTGTGTGTGGACTTACACGCCATTATAAAAGATATCCTGCAACCTGCTGAGAGCCTTAGCTTCATCTTATGTCCTCAAGACTGCCTCTGTCATGCCTGTTCTCCTACTTTTAGGCCACAGAAATGGCACAAGATCTGTTTTGTGTTGACATGTTTATGCCCAAAATGACACAAGTTGAAAAAGAGGTGTGTCTGAGGCCCATCAGGTCTGAGAGAAGGGAAGAATTTTATTTCTTTAAGGCCACACTCCCAAGAAAACAGTTCTTGGCTTAACTCTTCTTTGCTAGCTGGGGTTGGCAAATACATAGCTTCTTCTCTCCTTTCCAAATCACTGATTTCAAGGTTACCTCTCACTCCCTCCACACTCATGTCTGGTTGTGCTCCTTTTGCACAGAGATGCCTTGCAGCCCAGATGGCCTCAGCTGGGCCCTTGGCAATTCTGCTTGGACTCCAAGCTTGGATGGGCTTAAGATAACTGCTGCTTGGGGGTACCTCTGTGTGTGAGTACCTGTGTAAGGCATGGGAAAGGAGAAAAAAATCTTTGGCAGAATCACTTCCTGATGCTCCCAGAGCACCTGCTGGCTACAACCAGCATCAGTAATGCACATGTGTGTCATGAACCAGTTGTCCTGCTGGTGGGCTTCATCCTGGTTGGGTCTTCTCTGTAAGGTGTAGGTAGAGCTGGCAGATTTTGTCTAATGTTCCACCCGAACTTGGCAGAATGCTGTGGTTTTCAAGCAAAGCCCAGCACTTGGCTGTAGCAGTGAGTCAGGTGGGGATCCTGAAACTCATGGGTTCTCTTTCTGGAGTTCTTATCCATCAGAAAGTCTGAAGCTTGAGCTTCTTAGGCTGGAGTCTCCAGCTGGGGAGTTCAGCCCACACTAGCTCCTGGGGGGCCCCATCTGGCCTGGCAGTCTGTGCTGTATGAGAGGTTGGTCTGCAGCTGCACAGTGGAAGTCCCACTGCTGGTGGAGACGTAGAGTGCTCACACTGCTGTGGCCTGGGCCAGCAGTTCATTTCAGGACAGAGGTGGACGCTGCTGGGATGCAGACAAGCCAGTCCATATCTAAGTCAGTGGGAGCTGAGACAGGGGGAAATCACCCTGCAAGTTGCTCCCCCATCCCTGCAGGTTTCTTGACTGCTTGCACTGGCCTCACTCCTTTGACTGGTCCTGGCACAGGGGCACCAGACTGAAGACCTGATGGAGGCAGCGGCTAGGCCACAGGTCTGTGCAGTGAGGACTGTGTCCCTGGTGCACAGCAGCGACAGGAGGCAGGACCAGAGGTGGGTGGGTGAGATGGGGTGCCGATGAGCCAGGCAGGAGGGACCACCATCCATTTCTGTTACACAGGTGAGATGGAGACTGTCTGCTGTCTGCTGCTTTCCCTCAGCCCCACTCCCTGTCCCATGTGTTTGTTGGGGAGCCCCTGAGTGAGTAAAATAAGGAGGAGAAACTGAATTAGGGCATGAGGGTATTTACATGCTTTCTGCATAGAGGCAGATAAAGGAGACTGTGGATAAGAAAAGGTGCAGGAATGCAGTGAGCAGCCCCTTTAAACACCCACAGAATAGAGGGAAAGCAGCAAGGTTGTCCCTGGTTGCTCCTATCCCACAGCTTTTCTTCCCATCCTGTCTCTTTGCAAAGCCAAGAGAAGAGTCCTGGCAGAGAACCAGGATGCAGAGCAGACCTGTTGTTTGTCCTGGGTTTGGATCTCTGGTGACAACTTGGAGCAGTGTTTCAGTTGGCTGCCCCTTGGGTGGCCCTGGTGCACTGCACAAGACTCCCTGCCTTGTGCCAGGTTGAGGGGGGCTGCAGACATGCACCCTGAAGATTTGGAGGTAGTGTGGCTGGCTGTGGCCATGCCAGGGTGGATCCAGACCCAGGATCCAGACAAAGGGTGTCCTGCCGATGAGGACAGCATTTGCAATCAGCAGCCCGGTGCTGTCAGTGGTGGGAGAAGAAAGAAACAGGGACTTGTGGCTTTGTAAATGGTGTCCCTGGAATCTGGCTCCCAACGTGTGCAGTAATTCCTCTGGAGGAGGTTTGATCCTCCCCTTTCCAGCAGTGAGAGGAGAGCTGAGCACCCCGTGTCGCTCTGCCAGAGGGGTGTGGGTACGGCCGTGCCAGTGCTGCTCTCAGCAGGCTGCAGCTCTGCACAGGGGCAGTGTGGGGCTGCCAGGCACAGGGCAGGCGCTCTGTGAGGGGTGGGGAGGTGTTTCACCCGCTCTGACACCCCCCACTGAAAGGTAAAGGGTCTCTCTCTGATATTCTCAGAGATGTTTTTCAAGCAGTGCCTTCAGTCTTGTTTGCAGAGCATAGAAGAAAGTGAGATTTAAGTAACTCACCCCCTCTCTTTTTACGTTTTCTTCTCTCCTAGCCCTGCTGGGGCTGGCTTCAACATTTAGCTTTTCTCAGCACAAGGGGACAACTTTGGCCTTCTTCTGCATCTGCATTTTTGAACATTCCTTCAGCTTCAGATCCCAAGAGATTCTGGGAGAGATATTCAATCAGTGTAAAGAGCAGGTGTCACTGCACACGTGTCAGGGTTTTGTACTGTACCGGACCTGCTTAGCGGCCAAAGCTCTAAACTGTCTCGCAGACTGCAGAGTGAATTGGCAAGCATCCCTCCCTCTGTGTAACATGCTTTAGGGGGAAAAAAAAATGTGAGTGAAATAAATGAAAGCTCAGCAAAATGAAACTCAAACCCAGAACTCAACAGGGAAAGCCAAGGGGAAAAATCATTAGGTAGGGCATTACATGCATGGACACGTACTGGATGCAGACACACACCTGCACAATGCGGATGCAGTCCTAGAGACTGCAAAATGCTTACATAAAGCATTTAGATGCCTATACATGCACATAAAAATACATTTTCTTTAAAGCCTTTGTGACTCCTGAACCGCCAGGGACACAAAAGATGCAATCTTACCAGAACCCCTGCTACATTTTCCCCTGCCTCACAGTTCTGCAAAGGAGAGCAGTAGAGATGCTCAAGGTGAAACCTTCTTTCACCTTAGATGAACAATGATAGGGACAGTATAAGCTCCCCGACTTTAGATTTTATTTACCAGACCAGAATCAGAAAAGACTGATCTTGCTGGAATTTGGGACATTTACTAAGCTCCCCTGTCCTCACACAGTCATTTCAGAAGGGCATGATGGCTCTAAGTACACAACACTATTAAGTAAGAGTCTGAGTCAGGTGCTGTCACTGCCTGTTAGCTGAAGGTGGGTTATGTTGGATGGTAGTCAGTTTTCAGTATTTGTTCAGTTATAAATTTTGTTCTAATTCTTCCCAAATCCTAACACCTGATTTGCCCCTGCTAGAAGCTTAGAGTTACATTCTCCAGCCTACTCAGATCATAGCCCCCGCTGCCATTAACAGCTTCCTCTCTCCTCATGTCTCCTATTTATGCCTGTGCTGATTGCAGTCTGCATTTCCATAAATCATGGTTATGTATACATCAGGTAGCACTAAGGTCCTTGAACAACTATGTCCCCCTGGTGTCCCTGCTGCATCCAGGCCAGCCTTGCCTGCATGAATCACTTTCTGGGATACTAAATTAATGCTACCATCAAGAACACCATCATCTCCCAGAGGGGCTAGTTTTATACCTGTATTGAATTCTTGGTGCCTTCTGGTTTGGAGGAATGATTTAGCAAGGCAAACTCTTTGGCATTCTCACAGCTCTGACCTTCTTGTGATACCAGTGGAGCCCCATAGTTCACTGACTTTGCAGAAGTCAGAAGTGCTCAAAGTATACCTCATTAACCTTCTCTGGCTAATCATGGCAGGGGACAGGACCTTAGCAACTGCAAAAGGCATATAAATGCACCAGGAAATAAATTTTTCAGCAAAAATGGCAAGAGTTGTGTAAATGCCAGACCTCAGTGAGATGGAAGACCGTGTTTCTGCAAAGAGCTTTTATTCCCAGAATGAGTTGTAAAGCAGGAGCAAGTATCTCACCCTGTCTGTATTCTAAGCTCAGCCTCTCTCCTTCTGGCATATGCTAGGTGCTGTATAAATATAGAGGGGAGAAAATCACACCATCTCCTGCAGCCTACATTTTTAATTGAAAGGCTATTAGAAGCAATTCCTGCTTCTGCAGGTGCAGTCAAGAAAGCATCCTTCCCCAGGTGGTTGTGGAAGGTGAACTTGAGGTTCAGGAAGGAGTGTTGTTTTTGTGTTAATTAATTTTGCATGTGGAGCATTCACAACCGTTTCTTGTCTGCTTTGGCTGATGTGGTTAATTAATCACCTTAAAGTGTCTGTAAACAGGGGATTTTTGCTCTTTGTGGCATCTCTTTTCCACCTGCTGTAGACCAGCCTATGTGAGGATACAAACCTGTAGCATCTCAGGAATGATACATTTGGTAGTGGGGTGATGTCAGCACTGTAAATCTGAGAGTCATAGCTTAACCAGCTTGGGTGAAGGCTAAGAGGAATGTTTTATTTTCAGGGCACTAGAGAAAGTGTTGCTGCTGAATGAGGAAAGTAGGAGCAAAGGAGTTGGAGGTATCATTTGCATGAGTCTTTGTGTTCATGTGGGTTAGCTGGGGGACAGAGATATGATGATTAAGACTGAGTTTTGACATTTGCAGATGGAAAAATTGAGGGGAAAAGGCTTTTCACAGTGGAATTCCTCCTCTTGCTTCTGCTTATTTATAGTCACTGGGCTGGAAAGGCTCATCTGGTCCCATCCCTCTGCTCTAGGCAGCAAAATCATATAGCCCTATGCAAACCAGTGGTGCTGCTTCTTGACCCCATTTTAGTTGTTTTCACAGCTACTTTTGGACAGCTGTTTCAGGAACTTCCTCCTATGATGGTTAAAATCTATCTTATTTTTAAGGCAAATTTCCTTACAATCTGTTGTTCTTTTACTGGCATTGCTTTTCCTGCTTAAAAATCACTTTCTTTTCTCCCATGTGTATCTGTCCCCCCTTTATTTATACAGAGGAGTCATATCCCCTCTTGTCTTTCATTTATCTAGGTTAGACAAGCTTTTTAATCTCCTTCTTTAAGACAGGCTCTCTGTTCCCCTAATTGCTCAATCCAAGGTTATTTTTGATAACTAGCTTTCCTGTAAGGTTCCTTGCTGCTTTGCCCAAACTGAGTGTAAAACATCACGACCTATTGCCTGTTGAGTAATTTTGGGGTAAAGAAATATGCCAGCTATCAGATCCAGAAAAAGAAACATCAAGGTGCTGCTGTGAAAATTTGCATTTGTTCTCCATCTAATCTCTGTGAACCTAAAGATTTCCATAATAACTTAGTTCCTGATAAAATTTCTCTTTAGAAATAGTAATGGCATCTCCATCTAGACTGAGAGCCAAGCCTGTGGAGCTACAGTAGATCTCTGTAGTTTGGTCCTCATGGAATATCTTGCACCAGCCTTACAAAAGCTATTTCAATCCAAAATGATTCTACTTTATTTATGCATGATTTATTTCTTCACAGTCTACTGCAGCATTAAGGTTACAACAGCATCCCCTAGGTCTACCTTTATTTTATGTACCCTGAGTTATGCCTACTTCCATTGGCAGTGTCCCAGTTATAACTGCTATTTCTATGATGCTTCTACAGTAGCCCTTTTCAGGTCCTGCCCAGTTGTTCTGGTTTTCCCATGTCCTCATTCAGGATCTGGACCAATTCTACTGGCAAGAATCTTTTATTTCTCCTTGGACTTGCCCTGCTTCCCTAAGGGGCTAGGTATGCTTCTCCATCAACTATATTACCAACAACAGTCCCATTTTCTGCCCCTTGTCCAACATCCTACCTTTACCTTTTCTGTATTTGATCTTCCATCTTTCATGTATTTAATTCAGGTGTAAAAGTTATGTAAGATTTTTCCAAAGATGAAAGACAGGAAGTTTTGACACTCATACACATTTATACATTTCACATTTATAGCATTCATAGATACATGCTGTATATGTTCCCTCATCTAGCTCTAGACACTGTGTATGCGTCTCCTCACTTCTACAGTACCTGTGAGCTTTGTGGCCTTTTCTGTGTTTATCTACCCAGTGCACCCCAGATGCAAAAACATGACATTATCTCAGTTTTACCCAATGTAGAGCCACAAGGGTGCAGATTGGGTTACAGAGATTCTTTGTGGAATAGGGAATTTCTGCCTCCTAATTCATGCTCTCTGTTGTTGCTTTAGTGCTTCCCCACTGGAATGAATAAACTCCTTTGCTCCTGGGGAAAAAGAAATAAAAAAACCAATAATAAGGGAGGAAACATTGAGCTTTGGGAAAAATGCAGAAAGCAGTTCAAGTCCTAAGTGAGTTTGGAATGGTCTTTTTTTTTTATTCTGCAGATGAAACCAAATCCCTTTTGTTCCTTTTGCATTTCTTCTATACCAAGGTGGGGGTAGGGGGGCAGGGAAGAGAGAGAGCAGGAATTGAGATAAGATTGTAAATGAGAAGAGATTGGTGCAAGGCATGGTGCAAACAGGAGCCTGAATAAAATAATAACTTTGAGGAGACTTCACCTAGCTAGTTTTACTCCAGCCTGTTGAAAAACAAGTACCTGAAGGTTCAGGCTCTCTCCTGAACCTCTACCCCAAATACCAGTGAAATGCTGCTGAGTACCTTGCCTAAGAAACATCTCTGAACATTTCTTGTTTAATTCAGAACCGTATTCTTGTGCCTAGCCCTTGAAAATCGAATTTCTAGGAGATTTTAGTTTTCCATCTGTTGACAGTAGTTATAGGTCTTTCCAGATGCTCTTGTGTTTTGAAGTCCTACCTTGCCATATTAGGAGGAATTTACTTACATCAGGAATTTACTTATGCCTTTGTTGGAACAGATGATTTTGGAAATTCATGAGAGTACCTTGTACTTGTCCATAGTACCCATCTGGGTAAGGATTTTGTGAATTGTGAGGCTGGATGCTGGTCATTTGAACAGGTGGCTGCTTTTGCCAGTGTAGCTTATAAGATAGCCACTGAATGAGACTATCAGCTCCTCTCTGTTAAAAATATTTTACTGACCTGATAACACTGAAAAGAGCACATGTAGGAGAATAAGAAAATACACTCTCCTGGTATAAATTGCAGCAAGAAGATTCAGGTTAAACACCGGGAGAAAAACCTCACTTTTTAATGGGAAGGATAGCTAAGCACTGGAATAGATTGCTTGTGGAGACTACGGACTCTCTGTCAGTGTAGGGACAGGTTAGAGAAACATCTGCCACAAATGGCTGTTACAAGCCTTAGCTTCCCTTGGGAGGAGAGAAAAGCCTCTGTTAAGAATTAGTTTCAAGGAACTAATGCGATGCACCTTTCATTAAAGAGGCGCATTAACATACTGCAGAACTCTTTTATTCTGGCTGCATTATACCGCGGTTGAGGCAATTTGCCAGCTGGCTGGAAGGCTTTCAGAAGGCTCCCACTTGTTTTCCCCTTGCATAGGCAATCTTACCTTTTGTCTGCATGGGATAACTTATATGCTTAGACAAACAAATAGCATGTGTGTTTACCTTTCTGTTCTACAATAATTCTCCCTTTCTTTCTTTGCAAATGTGTTGGACTTCTACTTCAAATCTTGTTATCCAAAATAGGATCTTATATTTAAGGTAAAATTTAACTACTCCCCTCCTTCAACATCTCCAAATTCACCCCCAAGCCAAAGTGACTTTACTTCTTGACAAGATCAGATGGAGAACGGGACAGTTAAGGCGAAATTCTGTTGCTTAGGAGCTGTGTCCTGGCATAAAGTAACATTTTACAGGGATTGGAGAATATGATTAGAAAGGAGTTTTTATAGATTCCTAGTATCTTTACTTTTACTGATTCTGTGACCTTTCAGGACTCCCAGTGGGAGTTTGGATGGCTGGACTGATTGGAGAACACCCAGCGGGTCTTGAAACTGCAGGGAGACCAATATGAAGGATGCCTGGGATAGTTTATTTTTCCTCTTTTTGCTGAGGCAAGCACTCATCAGAACCCAAGTAATAATGGTTCATAGGCTGTTAATACAAAGTACCCTGAGTCTTCTGAAATGCCTTGCTCTGCTCTGCACAGCTTAGTAGGTTATATTCTTTAAGCTTAGGCATCTTTACCTGGACAAATCTGTGGCATTTAATTCTGCTAATTTCTGTCCCTGCAGTGAATTGGTCCTTTCCTCTTATGGCAGATTATCTAGCCTATGATACATTTGAGTATTCTTTATCTTGCATTGTCTCCATCCTCTGCACATGTGGTGTTTCTTATTGCCCACATGTTGCTTATGCCCATCCTTCTTAAACTATGTGAATATATATTTGACCTTTGCATGCATAAGCATGTAAAGAAGTCTGCTCTCTTTTAATTCACTATGATTTTCTGACTTTTCTTATTCATATCTGGACATGTATGGAGTTACATGGCATGTCTGATTGTCCAGGTTAGCAATAAAATGTAACATTTGCACATATTTTTGAGACAATCCATCATTGATTTGGAGATCAGAACATTTACTTAGTTCCTTTTTTCTTCCTCTTTGGACGATTTAAAATTATTTTATTGGGATAATAAGGAATGGATGTGTACTACTGTATTTGCAGGTGAGGTGATTTAGTGCACAGAAGGCTGTGGCAACGCTGTCATTGTTATCCTAATTTCATAATGTTTCTGTGTAGTACAACACTGTGAGACGTGCCTGGCACACAGCCTTATGAACTCCCCTTTCTGTCCCAGAGAACTTCTGGGTAATTATGGGTTGGGTTTGCCTATCTGATCTAATTTATCACTTAGGGGGTTATATCATGCCTGTTACTGAGATATCTAAGTGCTGCTGAGATTCTGCGAGATGTCTCTTTCATCAGCCACTTATTTCTATGATAAGTTAATGTTACTGAACTGAAAACTGGGCTGTTCTGTGCAGCATCTTAATCACTGGTCCCTGCTGAGCCCCGTGTGGCAGTTACTACTTTTGGGGATTTGAGCTCAGTTACTTGAGAGCTAAAGTAGCACTGCAGAAATCTCTGGCTCAGATGATGATAAATTGATCTGCTTGGTGAATGAGTGGGAAGCCCAGGGCTGAGCAGACCCTGGATAAGCATGTGAGTCTGTGCTCTTTTTTTCCCTTAGAAATTCACTTTCCACATCCAGTTTCCACATCCAGGCTTAGATATTAGCATGAGAACAGAGCATCTCCATGGGTGGAGGGAACATTATGGGCAAGCTCTCCTTGGCATTCTTTGCCTTTGGGAAGGCAAGACCAACTGCCCACCTTTTTACAACTCTCCCCCCCCCGGCTTGTGCACTTGTGCTCACTGGGGTGCTGTGTTCACCCTGAACAAGGAGGGTGCATGTGGAAACTGCTGTCTCTGGGTGATTTCTTCTGGCTTTCTTCCCCTCCAGAGCCCTTAGAGAGGATTTTTCTTTCATGGCCAGAGGAAATGTTTGTTTGTTTTGAAGGTGACAAGTGTTTTATGTGAATTCTGGATACTCTCAAATGCCAAACCCCAGCTGGGCTTTGAGTTTCACAGATAATCCACTGACACCTAATGAGCCTTTAATAAATGTTTCTCCCTCACATTATGTCATTTCAATAAATAAATGACTGAAATTTGGGGGTTGTGGGAGGGGTGTTGGATTGGAGTGGAATGTAGCTTTTCTGTTTATCCACCAAGGAGGTACACCACTAAGAGCAGTCATGCAAGCTCCCCACGCACCCATGCTGCCTCTGCCATCGAGTCAGCATGTCTCAGTCCTGGCCTGGAGGACTTGCTTTGAGGATCATACAGGAAAGCTTCTTCTAAAGCCCAGTTAGCTTCTTCACCCTCTCAGCTTTGGTTGCCAGCCAAGGTGCTAATTACTGTCAACTGTGATGGTGGGAGGGGGAATTGAGAACAAAGGCGAGACTTTGATAGTTGAAAGTACAGTTGATGTTCAAGTTTTCTTTTTTTCCACAGATTTTTTTTTTTGGTTTTTTTTGCAAGAAGTGGTCTGCCTGGGCAGTGGGTGAGCTTGTATGTATTGTCTCTTTAAGGACTGCAGTGGCTTCTAAACTGCTTTCATTCTTAGCAGTAGATATAAGATAATTGAGTTCCACCCCCTTTTTTGACTACTGAAGATATGATCTCTATTCACTTAGGAAATGGAAAATTAAGTGTTCTAAAATTGCAATAGAAATTTATGGAAGTTATGAGAATTAGGGAAAAAATAGCAAGATTTAAAAATCATCATAGATACTCTTTGGTATTAATTTTCATGCATCAGAAATGTAAAACAATTCCTTGTTTCCAGCTAAGGTTCAGTTGTTTGGCTGAAAAGGTTGAAGGACATAAGTCTGTTTGACCACAGTCACAGTATTCCCATGGTTATCCACTCACTCTCCCAGAAGGTGAGACCATAACAGAGATGAGACAGCTCAGAGATATTTCTTTGTTGCAGTGTGATGCAATTTCCTGTTTTAGCTATCCCAGTCCTTTCCCAGGTGCGGCAATTTCTTCTCCCTTCCCCTCCCCTTGCCCCCTTGCTAAGTGCTGTCTGTCAAGCTTAACATTCCAGCAAGGGTGTTGTGTGATTGGCTAAAGTTCAAAAGATGCTTCTCAGCCCTGGGGTCATTGGCCTAGCCAAGTGTCACTTGTCCCCTGAGACTCCCCCACTCCCACCTGGTTGGTGCCATACCTGCTCCTTTCCTCCCCCTCCCCCTGAGCTTAAAAGGATACTGAGACCATGCAGTCGCCATTCTGTTGGAGCTGTTACCAAGATTCAGAGATCTATGACCCTGGAATAAAACTCTGGATTAACACTCCGGCAGAATCCGTCTCCTTTTCCTCTTCACCTCACCTAAAGCCTTTCCATCAGAGGTAAAGCCTGAGTTCCTGCATGTCTGGACTTGTTCCAAGTGCCTAGCTGCAACATACAGCCAGCCAAAGGTGTCTCTGAGGTGAAACACCGCAGCTGCTGCCTCTGGTCAAGCAGCAAGGGTCAGATGAGCCCTGGCACGTTCCATCCGGTAATTTTGGGATAATATTCCAATATTTCTTGTTCTGTGCTTCCTCCTTGTTTGAATCCACTCACTCAGAGCCTTCTCCCCAGAAATGTCTCCATCTTACATGAATCATGAGTTTGGGTACTCTGGAATGGTCCTCTTACCCAGTCCTGCAGTAGCTGTGGTTGATGCAAAGGGATGGCTCAATTAGAGGTCTGTCTTCTGTGGTTTGTGTCTCTGCAGGTGGGGAAATGGAAGGAAAAAAAGTTGCAGATGAAGTATTATGTGTGGCCGCGCTTTGAGCTGTATCCTGACTCTGAGGAACGTGAGGATGATCACCTGAGTATTGTGACCTTGGAAGAGGCACCATTTGTCATTGTGGAGAACGTGGACCCCCTAAGTGGCACCTGCATGAGGAACACGGTCCCTTGCCAAAAACGCATCGTGACTGAGTATGCGCCCCTGTATTCTTCTGCTCCTCTGGGGCTCTTTGTTCTCAGCAGAATGCAAAGTGTCTGTGGGGCCAATACCATCATAATCTATAATCCTTTTTAGAAAATCACCTCCATTTGCCTAGCCTGTCCCATGTCCACTCATGATGGGCCCCTTTGGGCAAATGATTGCAGTGTGTCCCTTCACCCTCCAGCACAGATACCACAAGATAAATTGTTCACATTATATAGTGGGAGGGGGGACGCAAACTGACAGCAGAGGGGAATTACAGTTGTTTCTCCCAGTCTTTTAACCCATTATTATTGTGATGGTTCAGGAACAAAACAGATGAGGAGCCAGATTACATGAAGAAATGTTGCAAGGGGTTCTGCATAGACATCCTCAAGAAAATCTCAAAGTCTGTCAAGTTCACCTATGACCTCTACTTGGTGACTAATGGCAAGCATGGAAAAAAGATCAATGGGACATGGAATGGAATGATTGGAGAGGTCAGCAGCAAAGGGAGGGCATGGTGGGCTTCAACCCTGGGCTGGGTGATACGGGTCAGGTCTAGCCTCCCATTATTATTGGGTCCACTTCTGAGGCAAGGACAGAGGTGACTCTAGAAATGACTGGCCTGCGTTCTTTCTTGGCACTGAGTGAATTTATTTGCTCTGACACTCCGACCATAACAACCTTTCTTGTCTGACCATTAATTATTATTCTCTATGGTCTCACAAATTTGGCCTACACAGTCTTAGAAAGAGGCTGATATCCATTCACCATAGCTGCTGCAACCTAGATTATGCTTTGGTTGTATATAAGGTGAATAAAGAATGAAATAAGGCTTTGCAGTGTTCGAGAGAGGATAAAGCAAGGACAGAAAAATGAGATAAGACGTCTTCTCCGTGGATGATGTGTTTATCCTAAGACCTCTGTGGATTTATTTTTTGTACACATACCAGCTTTGAGGAGAAGATTAATGTCTATAGGTTTTCTGAAAGAAGAAGGTGTCCTGATGAAAGATTAGAAAGGAGAGATGTTACAAACAATATAGGGAATGGGATTACAGGAGTAAAAGGATTGTGTTGAAAGGCAGGAAGATGAGAAGGGGCTTGCCTGTGGTGCTTGAGGGCTGCCTCGTGTCTGTGTGTGATGTCTTTCTTTTCTTCCTCCAGGTTGTCACCAAACGGGCCTATATGGCTGTGGGATCCCTCACCATTAATGAAGAACGTTCAGAAGTGGTGGATTTCTCTGTGCCCTTCATTGAGACGGGAATCAGTGTCATGGTGTCACGTAGCAATGGAACTGTCTCACCTTCTGCCTTCTTAGGTATTGTTTCAGTCTAAAATTAAAACTTCACCCGGTGGTCATAAAAAAAATTAGGTGAAGGTTGCTTGTGATTCTTAGCCTGAAAGCTCTTTTTTGGGAGTACCTGTGGGATAGGTGTATAAAAATATACTGTGATGTTTTAGAACTGAGTCCCAGGCAAGTAAAATCCAGGCAAATGCAAGTGCAAATAGGCACTGCCTATGAGTTCCAAGCCAAGGCATTTTTCAGCAATTGTATGCCTAATCCTAGAAAAATTGGGCTCACTCAGAGTTGTCACATACACTGCAGCACATGATTTCCCAGTGACTCAACTAATAGTATGTTCAAGGAGTGTAGGCCAGAAGAAAATTGATTCAAACCTTATAGCTGGGATACCGTAACACTTGGTGATAGCAATTGGCAATAAATAGTTGCACATGGAGAGACATTATTTGTAAAGATGTCATTAACTTGGCCCTCCCTTGACACTTAGTAGAAGTTAGAGAACTAATAGACCTTTTCAAGAACAGTTAAGCCATTGGTTCTGTGCTGATGCTGCGTCTTACAATAAAGGCATTTCTAATGTCCTTCAGTGATGGAGGGTGATCAGAGCATGCGGAAATGATACTGCATTTCCCCGAGACATTCATGCCTTCCTGGTGTCTACTATTTGGATTTATAAAGTGCTTTATGATGCTGCAAACACACTATATGAGTTATGTAATTACTGTCTGCTCACTGCCAGAGTCCTCAGAACATTCACAGACAGAAATACTTTTATATGGGTAATGAAATTTTCCCAGACCTTTTAAAATGCGAGTTTCATGACTACTAACTCCTCAGGAGTTTTTTCCCTTAGCATGTCCACCAATATTGCTGGGGTATGTAAAAGCAATGTCAAAGTTATCTCTTAAGTTCTAAACTGCAATTTAACTGAAGTTGCAATATTGACTATACTCTGGAGCAAAGTTCTTTTTTCTTTGATCTGGTTCAGTCCTATCTTTTTCTGTTCAGACTGGGAGAAGGAGAAAACCTGGCAGAGATCAAATACTTGCAGAACACGAACACTAACATTTCTAGAATGAGCCAATGTTCCCATTGCTAGAGGGATGGAATACTGAAAACCTACTGTCATTATGGCTGAACCTTAGAAATTTGGAGATGCTCTTTGGCTGGATAACATCTTGAAAGTTGGATGCTTGTCTGAAACTCTGCCAGTTCTGCCTGATTTTCCCCACACTCTCCAGATGGTGCTGGAGGACTTCCTGGGAACAATCTTTTATCAATGTGTTTTATTTTATCAATGCATGCCACAATGGCTGTGCGTGGTTCCAGATGGAGCCATGTGTCACAAATGTAACAGTACGATGGAATGCAGTCATTACAGAGACAGAAACTTCAGTTTTTCCAGTTCAAGAAGGTTTTAGAATCAGGTTGAAGACTTAGTTTTAACTTCTGCTTTTCCCCAACCCGATTTGCTCCACACTGGGCTACTCTGGAGAGCAAAGGAGGTGAGGTGTTATCAGGTCTTTCACCATGGTTTTCTCTTCCTCTCCAGAACCTTTCAGTGCTGACGTATGGGTGATGATGTTTGTGATGCTGCTTATCATCTCTGCGGTAGCTGTCTTCGTCTTTGAGTACTTCAGCCCTGTGGGCTACAATCGGTGCCTTGCTGATGGCAGAGGTAAGGGAGCTGTGTCTTACTATGATCCCCTCTGGTTTCCAGTCTCTGTTTGTTTGTTGGGGTGTTCCTTTGCCTTGAATGTGATAGGGATCTAGGCCACTCTGAGCTCTGCATTCAGACTGAAGAGGACAGGGATGGAGGCAGAAAAAAGGCTGTGAAGAGAGCAGATGTGTATAATGGATCATTTGGTTGGCGTGAGAGATGGAGCTGTGTCGCCTTTCATGTCTAAAGCACATACCAGCTCCAGCTTGTTTCTCATTGAAGGAAAATGGGCCCTGGTAGCCAGTGCTGGCAGGGCCTATGATGCTGCACTCTGAGGCAATCACAGGGCTCAGCACTGTCAATCCATCCTTCAGTGCTACATCTCCCTGCAGAGCAAGTTACTCTGCTGGCCTCCTGGCACAGTGCTGTGTCCTCCAGAATCCACATCTGTCACCTCGTCAGGTCCTTCCCTGCCTTTCTGGCTTTCTAAGATCAACTAAGAGAATGGGAAACTCATTTTCTTGGGAGTGGGTAAAGAATTATTTTTCAAGGGCAGCAGGAAATTTGGGACCAAGCAAGTGATCCATTTTTGTGGTTCTGATCTTCAGAAGACAGACAGATTAATTAAAGAAAGGCTGTCTGTCCTTCCTAAGATACAGCCTTTCCCCCTTATTGACGTGAAAACAATTAGCAAGTTGTGTCTTCTGTCAGCTGCATATCTTCACCCCCTGGTGAATCAGCCCTTCAAACCTTTCTGGATTTATTGGCTCATACAGAATAGTGGGAGAGAGACAGTTACTGGAAAATGCACTCATTTGCTCCCAAGTCTAGTGCTTTGAGTGAATTTATGCCATCAAATTAGAGAGGAGTGAAAATAAAAAGTGTTAATGAGAATGCAGGCAGAACCACATATATGGGGAAGTGGAGAACTTGTCTCAACACAGAGCTGTGGAGGGCCTTTATGGCACCAGATCATAATTGCACGGATCTGTGGGCACAAGTACTGAGAAACCTGAGTCTCTTTGGAGGTATTAATACAGATGTGGAACTGGAAGCAGTTTTTAGTACAGGCATGCAGTTATGCAGTTGTTAAGTTAGCCCAACTGGAGCTACAACTATCAATATTTCTGACTAATTATGAAGAGTATTGCATGATCAGACAGATATTATCCCTGAGAGATGAAATATGAAGATACAGAAATCTGCTGCAGAGACTGCAATGCTGATTTTGGTAATGAGAACCCTGGCGAATGTTACTTTGGCTGCATTTGAAATATGACAGTATGCCTTAAACAGCTGCATTTTCTCTTTACGGACATCAAGACTTTTGGATTGGAATCTCCCGTTACAATCTTGGTTTGTGTCTGACAAAGTAATTGTAGAAGCATGTGGGGTGATCAGTGGAGAGAGGAAGGCTTTTAGAAGGGAACTTCTCAAGATTTCCTTCCACCATACAGTTCCCACTGATGTTTTTCAGGCCTTTCACCTGTATATCTTAGGACACATTAGGTAGAGAGGGATATAAAAATACCACTCCAGCATGTAAAAAGATGAAGACTGCCAAGCTATGTTTCTCTTAGGAACTTCACCTCCCTGGAATTTAAAGGCATCTGTTTACCAGGTGATGACTGTGCTCTGAACTTGGTGTGCAGTTCCCTGGGTAGAAAATGAGCCCCTTGCATTGTTCAGTTGTATTTAGGGTAACATGGTTAGTGTTTCCAGATGATCTATGCTATTTGCTGCTTGGAGGTTTGGAGAGGCATGTCAAAACTTCCTTCCCTTTTGCTATTTTGCTGGAGTCAACCACAGGCAGCAGCACTAGGGCCCAATCAGCCTGCCTGAGGAGATAAAGTGTGGAATGTTGATCAGGTTGGCACCATTGGAGAAAGGACAGATGCTTGAACTGTTCCATTCATCCTAGGAGGATCTTCTCAGTGTCCAAAGAGTGATCACATCAGCATTCTCCCTCTCAGCTCTTCTTGTGCTCAGGTTGAGGAAATTCTGGGTTAGGTTCCCACTAATGGAACCAGCATGTGCTGGGGATACGAGATTGCTGGGAGACAGGTGCCATTTCACATGTTTTCAGATCTAGAGCTTCCTTAGCACACATGGCTTCGGGGGTATGACTGAGCTTCCACACTGAAAAGGGAGAAGGGGAAAATAGGAGCTTTTAAAACACTGGATCTGCTCCTGGACTATGTAGGGCAGACCTGCAGATTTTCTTAAGGTGGAAGAAGTATATGTCACTGTCATGTACCTTAGACACAGAATATGGGGAGAGGGAGCTGTGTTCTTCTCTGGTTCATGGATCTTCAACAGGCTGAGTAACGAAACATTCATGCAGAAGTATTTGTAGAGCCCCGTTATTTCAGATGGTGGTCTTCCTCATACCTTTACAAGTACAGTAAAGAGAGCCATGTTTTACACAGGTGTATACTGGCAGTTTGAGGACATTACTCTTGAAGAGATGGAAATGAGGATAGAATGTTTCTGAGCAAATTCTGTTTCTGGAGACAACCCTTCAACCAAAATTAAATGTTTGGTCTTCTAGATACTTCAATCAAATAAAAAAAAATGCCCTTGTATAAGGTTTCAGTGGAAATCCCTGAGACAGAAAAATATGAAAACCTGAGGACATTTTTAAAAAATAATTTTTTTGGTTGTTTTTAACTGAGATATGGTAGCATGAACTTAGGGGAGTGCAGCTGCAGATATTCACCTCACAAGTGGGAATAGATTCTGCTTTTAACTCTGAAATTAAGTTGTGTATATGACTGCAAATGCAGACCGCTTACTCTCAGATGCTCACTGTGGGATCATGTTTCTCAATCACTCTAGAACCAGGAGGTCCCTCTTTCACCATTGGCAAAGCTATCTGGCTGCTGTGGGGGCTGGTGTTCAACAACTCTGTGCCAGTACAGAATCCCAAGGGTACCACTAGCAAGATCATGGTGTCGGTGTGGGCCTTCTTCGCTGTCATCTTTCTGGCCAGCTACACTGCCAACCTGGCTGCCTTCATGATCCAAGAGGAATACGTGGACCAGGTGTCTGGCTTGAGCGACAAAAAGGTAATATATCCCCCCAAATCCTAAAAGCAGCCTTTTCCACAGAATAGCCTGCTCTACCCTCCCTTCTTTCCTTTCACAAGGAAAGTGGGCAGGTGTTTTCAGAGTCACATCATAGCTTTAGACCCTAGTTTAAATAGCACAACTGTTCTTCATTGGTATTCAGTTACACTTTTACATGTGTTAAGCACTTCAGGAATGAATTATAGACAGAACTGAACTGTGCTTGCTTGCATGATCCCCAACCACACCTTGACTGTCAGGAAGAAACACATTAATGGAGCTTTGGAGACGATGTGTATAATGGCTGTAACCTGGTTTTTCAGGATTAAATAATTTGTTTTGGGTAGGAATGCTGGCCATTAGACTAGCAAATATGATCTGTTAATTTATTCTGAAAACAAGTTCTGTCCATGGGGGTAAATCACTGTGCCTTTGATGATTTACTGTTGTTTGCATTTGAAGTTATACTGTTGTTTTTTCAAGGTGTTTGGAGACTGACCACAAGAAATTGTTTTGTATTCAGACTGCATTTCAATGCCTTGTTTATCTGCACAGCATTTTGTCCATGCAGAGCATTCATTTCTGCTGGACTCTGAACACTTGAGGATTTGAGAAGATTGCTGATACATGCAGGGTAGCACTGTCTGGCTCGTGAGGGTGTAATGCTTTGTGCATTCCTTACTTTTGTTTTCTGGTGAGGCTACTCACAAGGAATTGAGTATTGTGAGGCTCAATTGCCCATGCTGAGCTTGTTACTCAGTCACTGAGGCTGCTTAAGGGGTCATGCCACTGCAGGGCAGCCAAATAGCAATGGGCTGCACACATTGCTACTGGGGATAGCAGCAAGAGGAGGACTGCAAGTGTCAGTTGTGGCTGCTGGGTTGGTTGTAGTTACTGACTCTTGTGTCCATCATGACAGTATAGAAATAATTTGTGGCCAGGTCTCCTGTTCAGCAGGCTGGAAATCCTGTGATAGATTAACCATAGGAGCTTTTCTTACTCATTTTGTTGTTTGGTTTTTGTTTTGTTTTTTTTTTTTCCTGGAATGAAACATGGCACAGAATAATACAATCCATGCAGAATTGCTCCTGTTATTTGTTTTAATTTTGACCTCAATTTGTTTCACATTGTCTCCTCATTTGCAATGTGCTGTGTTTAGGATGGGGTGGAGGGGAGGATGCTTTTCTGTCAGGTGGAGATTGTTGCAGAGACTCCTTAGAGGCTGTGAGCTCTAACCTTCAGATTGAAAGATACTGTTCAAAACCAGCCAGCCCTATGAGAGGTAACATTAGTTTGTCATCATTAGGTTTTCAACTATCTGAGCTAAATGGGATGGTTTGTACCTGTGATCTATTGTTTCAGGCTGTGCCTAGGCTCATGGAGAGAACATGCTTTCATTCTCATGTTTTTCAAGATATTCTTCATAGCTGCAGAGATATGTGCATGAAATACCATTTTAAAGCAGTGACTCCTGGAGCTTTACAGAGCCTTTGAATACAAATTTCTAGGCCTGTTTTAGTTGATTTCACTGTAGGGCCACCTGTGTGTATTGGATTGAGGCCATTTTCTTCTACTTTTCTGTGCCAATGTACCTGTATTTACTTTTGCTACGCTAAAGCATATGTGCTTTTTTCCTTGGGGAAGAGAAAGGCTATAGTACACAGAGGATTGTGGTATGCCTCAAACATAGCTGCTAGTGCAAGTGCAATATTTGGGTAAGATTACAGCCTACCAGAGCATCTGGAATCAAATGAAAATTGGCTGGTGAAACTGAAGGCCAGCAGCTGCCTTTGGGCAATAAAGGCAGGTGGGACTAACTCCATCCAAAATAAAGTGAGTGAATGAGCTTGATCTACTGGGCTTATGGGTTTTACTCCCTGAATATGCAAAGGGCCCTGTAGGATTTGTGAGCAGTCATCCAGACATTTTTCACCGTGCTTCAAGATCCCCTGGTTAGGGAGAAATTCGCTCATCTGAATCTCATCTTTACCCTTTTCTGAAGCCTGCACACTGCAACTCACTGACCCTCTCAGTGCACTGCTTGGCCAGGATGAAGGGCACAGCCACATCCAGGGCACGTGGAGGTGCACTGTGTTCTACCTCACTTCTCTAGTCTGCTTAAAGCCAGTTCAGACTTTCAAAAGAGGCAGTCACTGTTCAAAGCCAGGTGGGAAAGAGTGTTTTCCAAGAGGAAAAACTGTTGCTTCCAATCTCTTTTATCCCAAATGTATGATCTGGTGTCCACAGCAAAAGTCAGGAAGTTTGGTCCCCTGGCCTGCTCCATCAGCTGGTAAGGGCACCTATGTCCAGCACAAGGACTCAGCAGATGATGTAATCCAAGCCAATCGGCAAAGTGACAGTAACAAAATGATATTGTTCCTGCTTGCCTAGACCCAGATCTGCTTGCAAATGTCTCTGTAGTTTGACAGAACCTGGGGAAGGTATCCCACTGACACTGTGGAGCAGCCAGAATGCCAGATGCACTCACAAAATCCCTTCCTGTACCTGGCTGGGGTGCACTTGTCAAGGTCAGACTGGCTACACTGCAACAGCAATCCTGAGCGTCTCCTTGGACTCTCTTCCTTAGGTTTTGCCTGGGAAGAACCACTGCAAGAGATGCCTACAGCTGCTGGCATGCCACTTCCCCAGAAAAGCATGAAATGCACTAGATGGCTGAGGATGGTGGATGTCTCTTGGATGATGTCTTGGCTGTGTCCCAGCATTTAGTTCCTAATGGCATGCAATACAATGACTAAAGTCATGCCCCCACTGTGCTTCTGTGGATGCTTGAGCATGTCTGTCTGAGCTAGGCTGGAGTGGATGCCTCTGTCCCAGGGTACCAGGTTGAACTGAGGGTGTTTGGAGGCCCCCTGTATGAATTCAGGGACCTCTGTCACTCTCTCTTTGTCCCAGGTGATGCTCACCTTGCTGAATGCTACCCTTTGGGCATAGCTGGCTCAAAACAGGTGCCAGAGTTGGTGCAGGAACCCACCTTATAATGGCTGTTAGTTCCCCCATCTTAAACCTTGGGATCTGCTAAATCATACATCAAGCTTTATCTCTTAACTCTGGGGCAGCCATGGGCAGTTTGAGGGAGGAGAAACCTGCTCCTGCCTGAGAGCAGCACTGGCCTTGTCAGTTCTGCAGGAAAAGTCCTGATGTGGACAGCACCTCCTTTCCAGCTCCCTGTGCCTGTGGCATGCTGAACCACTTTCCTCCTGCGCAGGTACCAAAGCAGCACCTTCCACCTCCACTGGTCCATCTTGTGCAGCAGAGGGGCTGGAGGTGGTCCTGGCAGGGGCAGTGCCATGCTGGCTGTGCCAGCTCCCAGCAAGCCCAGCTGGAGCATCTCTGCACGTGCTGCTGGGCTGCATCCATCCAGGATCCACGTGGGGGCTGCTGCTGCTGCCCTGAGCCCAGCAAAAGCCCTCGTGGTGAGAGGGCCTGTCGAGAATATGCAGTAACCTCCTGGGTCTGGATTTCCTCTGAGTGCAATCAGAAGATATAACCCAATTTCCATTAGTGGGAGAGCCTCAGACACATTAGAGAAACAAGTGCCTGCGGTATTTCAGTCTAACGAAGGCAATAAATACAGGAAAGATTATATAAAATGAACTAATGTGTGAAGTAATCTAATAGCTATACGTAATTTCCATTCATATAAAGTAGTAATAGAATAAAAGCAAATGTGGACAGCCAGCAGGGCATTTAAATAAAGTGATTTAGAAGGCAGTAGGTTAATAATAATAAAAAAAAACAGTATCCTTTCCTATAAATTAGTTGGAAATGCCAAAGAAGTTAATAAAGTATCAAAATGGTAATTTGTAATTGACATGAAAAGAAGAGAAATTGATTTCTGCATGCCTGCAAATTGATATAGATTGCTGAAATTTCACACGTATTTGACTTATTTGCTTTTCAAGATGTTAATGCAATGTTGAGACAAATGCAGCGTGGGTCAGTTATTTTTTCAATAGGTATGAGTTTATTTCTTTTTTTGAAAGGCAGGCTTTGAAGTTAAAACTGGTCAGTATTTTTATGAAAAAAAAACCGAAAAACAAACTTGAGGAGAGTATAAGAAGGCAGAAGGAATTTCTGATATTTTCCAAAGTAGCTCATTTTAGTATAGTTTTACAAAATACTTTGATATTTCTGATATGTATTTTGACATGTCATTTTCTAAAGGCACTACTCATAAAACTGACCTACATTTAAGGGGGAAAAAAAGTGGAAAAAAGATTTTTTTTTTTTCTGTAACAAAGGAAGGGACAGACAGAGATAATTGGAAGATGAAACAACATAGGTAGATCTGAGGTAAAGGAACATTTCAGTTTGATACAAAACAAAAGCCTCACTGGAAAACCTGCAGAAAGACACTGAAAAACCTACAGAAAGAAAAGGATCTGCTCTTTTCTGGCAGTAATAGGTGCTTGGCTGTGAAACTGAAAAATGAATTATTTCCCATTTTATTATTTTGAAGTAAATTATTATTTATTGTTTCGAATTAAATCGAAGTTATACAAGGATCCCAGATATGCAGAAGACTTAAGCATGTGCTTAACTTTGTGCTCATGAGTGGTGACATTAAAGTCAATGGGCTATTATTCACATGATTGAAGTTAAATGCTTCCCCGAGCTTGCAGCTTTTGTACAACAAATACCTGTTCTGGAGAAGTCCAGGGAAAATACAGAGCAGATGACTTCAGCTAGACGTTTTTCAAGAGGACTAAAAGTGAGGGTCAGTCTGGGTCAGTCTTGTGCCTTGTGAGCTCTACAAGGGGAAGATTGTCGAACTGGATAACTTGGAGGCAGTACAAATCTTCTAGGGATTAAATATTTCGTGTTAACTGACAGTTGTGGCACTTCCACACATTTCAGCAGGATACAAAGGAAGTTTTATGTGGCAGTGTCCAAAGGCAGAAAGTACGTCATCTTTCAACAGCAGAATGATTTTTATTGTCAGGACACCTTTGTGGAGATACGAGTTAGGCAGACAGAAGAAGGACCATGCCACTTCCAATCCTGTCCTCTTGTGATAAATCATAACCTTTTCCAAAATGTGTAAACATGATGCACCTTACTTGACAAAAAACTCCATAAAATAAAGAGGTTCTTGAATCTCCAGAACTTATGTCATGGGATAGAATTGAATTTCTTTCCACAGTGCTTTCCTAGGGGTACATCTCCCTGTAAATGACTTGAACTGTGCCTTTTGCTTAAATATGACCTTTATCAATAACAGTGGAATCAACTAGAGTGCTTAATAAAAGAAACACTGGTTTATAGTTAAGTGTAACAAACTCAGAGCTCTGATAGTCTGAAATATTATGGCTTAAAATATGATTGTTTCTCTGCAAGTCTTTGTAAATCATCAGGTGCTTTAGTAAGAAGTATTTTTAAATATTATATAGTGTAGCTATATATTATGTGTAAACACACATAATGCATGCGTGCTATGTGTAATTACATATTATGCTAAAAGTTTCTTATTAATAAATAGCTATTAAATAGCTACAGCTGATCATATGTTAGTAATAGATTTTTCTGATTTGTGACTTACATTTATTGTATACATAAATATAATCTTAGATAATTTCTGCAGTTGCAGATGGGTGTGTTTATCATAGATTTAGACATGCTGCAGTCTTTGTATTGAGATAATTTTTATGCTTTCTGAGATCTTTGGAACAAACCTCTGTGCCTGTGTGCTAAAATGTGATTCAGTAGATTTTAAGACTATAAATGTTTAAAGTCAATGGGTCTTCAAACATGTTTTGTTTTCCCCCTGCTTCAGGCCTAGCTTCTTTGTCATTCTCACTCTTTTTCTTCAGCTCAGCGCTGTACAGTGCAGAGCAACAAGGAGGCTGCAGTGTACTTTAGCCTTCACTTGGTCTCTCAGGATTCTTTCTTTTTCTGTTCATCTGTAGGGACTTCCCTGGTATCAAAAATCACTGGGGGATGAAGGGATCAAGGGCAGCCTTGCCAAGAAGGATTTGGGAGTGCAGGTGGACAAGAGGCTGGACACAACCCAGCAATGTGCACTCAGCCCAGAAAGCCAGTTGTATCCTGGGCTGCATCCAAAGGAGCGTGGGCAGCAGGATGAAGGAGGGGATTCTGCCCCTTTGCTCTGCACTGGTGAGACCCCCACCTGCAGTGCTGCATCCAGTTCTGGGGTGTTGTCTTCTGAACAAAAAGAACATGGACCTTCTAGAGTGAGTCCAGAGGAGGCCACCAAAATTATTAAAGGGATGGAGCACATCTCCTTACAAGGAAAGGCTGAGAGAATTGGGATTGTCCAGCCTGGAAAAGGGAAGGCGTCAGGGCGACTTAATTTGGCCTTCCAGTACCTGAAGGGAAACCTACAAGAAAGATGGAGAGAAACTTTTTAACAAGAGTATGTAGTGACAAGACAAGGGGTAAGGGCTTCAAACAGAAAGAGAATAGGTTTAACTGAAGTATTAGGAAAAAAATTCTTTGCTGTGATGGTGATGATGCACTGGAAGCGGTGCCCCGAAAAGTTGTGGATGCCTCATCCCTGAAGCTGTTCAAATCAGGTTGGATGGGGCTCCAAGCAACTGGTCTAGTGAAAGGCATGAGGATTGGGGTTAGATTATCTTTAAAGTTGCTTCCACCCCATTCTATTATTTCATGACAGTAAAAACCTCTAATGGGACTATTTAGGATTTTTGACAGTTAAAATGCAGTTTGGTTGGGAACTTAAGCAGGCAAGATGTGAGGGAAGGGGATACTCAGTCAGACTGTCGGCTTAGTTCATCCTTGCTGGAAAGGAAGAGATGCAAAGCCCTGGGGTTTGTTGGAGGTACAGATGAGAGTTGCAGGATGAGGGTCTTTGGGGATGGGGCCGTGGCGTAGTCCTTAGCTTGCAGCTTTTGGATTCCCCCTCCACAGCACCCTGGCCTTTCCCAGGCCTTGGCCACCACTGGCCCTTTCTTTTCATCTTCCTTTTCAGCAGCTCTTGGAGCTATCCCATTTTGGAGGGAGTGGTTAAATTTGGTTGCCTCTGTGCTAATTGCTTGGCAGTCTAGAAAAAGCAGTCTTTGGAGAATTACATAAGGGGGAGAGTGAGAGAGGGAAGCAAAGGATTGTCCTGCTTCTCACATCAGTATAAGTCAGGGGAGAGGATAACAATGAATATTTTTATTTATTATTTATATGGTGCCATAAATGTACTTGGCACTTTGCAGTCAAATAAAAGACAATGGCCCTGCCACCAAAATTTGGCAGCCTGAGAGATGAGAGCTGGCCTCCTTCAACTGAATGATCAGGGCTGAATCACTGGTGAGAAAGGGATGAGAGTAATCTACAGGATTAACAAAAAAAAAACCCCCAAAAATACAACAGCTGTATCCCCACACTTTCATTCCTGATGCCTGGTGACTGTGACATTTGGAGTTATATGCACATACATATACTTGACAAATACTTGGCAGGTTGTATCTTTCCAGACATTTTTACTTCACTGCATGCTTTACTTTACTTTATTGCCCTGCTTCTCCCAAGCCTTTGGCTACTCAAGGTCAAACTTCCCCATAATCTGGGTGGCCCAGTAGATTTATTTACTTCAGGTGTAGCTCAGTGCCCCAGGACTCACATGGTAGTGATGTGGCTTTCATTTCTCTGTCTTTCAGTTGCAGGTAGGAGGCAGTTTTCATCAGAAGGGAAGGCATTATCTCCCAGCTCTGGGAAGGTGCTGCCCTGTCTGAAGTGCCCTGCTTTTTTGCTTTGCATCTCTGCCCTACAGATGTGCTTAAGAAATTGCACTAATGTAATTACTAAGCTTTTAAAATTGCTTGGATGAAAATTATGGTCCCTGTGAAGTCTTTTGGAGGTTTGCCAGGCTTGTGCAGGGTTTCACCTGGCTGCTCAGTGGATAGAACCCATATAATAGTAGGTTGGTTACTCTTACTATTCAGAAGACAGGAGGACCTGACCTTCCTTTGTTAGTGAAAATGGGTGAAAAATGGAATTGCTTCCTCACCAAACTACATCCCCTGGATTTCTGAGAGTGTTTCATAATTTGTTAACCAGCTGTCTCATGTGCAAACAAAGCAGATTTCAAATTCCTCTGTACTTAGCTGTCACCTCTGCTCTCAAGGTCTTTTTAATCAGTTAATTTTCTCCTCTGAATGAACATCTACACTCGTAATGATATTAACATAGGTGTAGTAAGTGGCATCTTTCTGCCTCACAAATTTCTCTTTTGTATTTGCCTGGGATTATTCAGTAGATATCCTTTGTCCCATTGTGTTTAGCTTCCAAGGAAGCTGACTTTCAAGAATTAGATGCATGGCATGATTTGATGCTGGATAAACAGATGATCGCCATCCTCTACATGCATGCAACCAAAAGTTAAGTGCACCATAGCTATGATTTCGTAGCACCCTTCATTGCAACAGCTATGACTGTGGTGTTCTGATACCATACATACAAGCACTGCAGCTGTGCAAGCCGCTTTTGGCTCTGACTGGTGACGCTCAGTGATTCCACTACAGATTTCTGGTCAAGCTTGAGGGACACCTAACAGTGACTTGATGCCTGTATACTGCCAAGTGTGTCCTGAGGAATATTTAAGGCTTTAATATTACCTGTCAAGTGGAGAAACTGCACAGAGCCTCTGTAATGTTCACGCACTTGCCCCACCCAGAAGACTCTGGTGTGCTGGTGGTGGGTGGGCTCTGTCTGTACGTGATGTGGGATCCTGCAGTGGCCCCTCAGGCCGGGGTCAGCAGTGTGGTGGCAGCAGGCACAAGCAAGTGTGTCCATGGAGGATGTGGGATCCCTGACATGCTGTCTGTTTGGGTGATGATGCCCTGCCCAGGGTGCAGGAGTGGCACAGAGCAGATCTGTACATGGCAATCCAGCTTGCAAAGAGGCTGCACAGTCCTACTGTGTGCACTGCTCTGGCAATAACTGCATGTGATGGAGGCTTCTTCCACCAACTGGATCTCTGCTTTCATCTCAGTTATTTTGCAAGGACGACTATTTTTAAAGTTGCTTATATTTGAACTCTTTTCTTTTGCTTTCACCTGCCCCACCTCACCTCTACATTGTCACCAGGTTGCTCTGTTCCCTTTCCTGACCTGCACATGTCCATATTTCACCAACAGTCTTTCACAGATATTTTTCTTTCTTGTTTGTGGGTCTGACCCATACTACATCTTCCTTTAAAAGGGACTTTAATAGAATTCTTTGCCAACTTCACTGCAGTCAGCTGCACTAACTGATAACTCCTTTCCTAGACTTATCTAGAGCAATTCATGGGTGAAAGTGCTATGCAAAGCAAGACAGAGAATTTGAAACATCACTGGGTACTGAATAATAAGATAAACCACAAAGTCAAAGTCTGAGGGAGGACAGGGTAGTTTTATGCCCTCCCAAAACAGACATATTTGATTTGTTGCTGTTTGGTCCCCTTTTTCTTTTGCTTCCTTTTTTTGTTTGTTTATGCATCAAGACGTGTTGTTTGACTAGTGAAGACAAGAAACTGGGGTTTCAGGAAGAGTTGATGTGGCAACTGGATTCAGAGCTGTGAGGAGTCCCAGCCACTGCTGAACAGGCAGAGAACATTATTGTGATGGAATGCAGGAGGGAACTAAAAAGAGCTAGGGTAAAAGGATGATCTGAAAACTCATAGTCACTTAGAAATGGCTGAGAGTTCCCCCTTGGAAATAAAAAATGTCTGTAATGTCAAAACTACATGACTGTGCAGAGGAGAGAGGAATGCTTTAGGAATGAATCTCAAGAAGTATCTGTACAAGAGAGTCATTAATAATAGAGAATAAGCAGCACAGTCACTTTAGTCTGTTCTCCTCACAGACTTGTACCAGTGCTAAGATTTAGGTTTGCAGTATGATTTTCTGCCTATGCTGTTGGGCTGGCACACTCCTAGCTGGGATGCAATTTTGTCAGTTTTACAGTGCCTACAACACCAAGCCACCAGCAGTTGCAAGTTCTGTGCTCGAAATCTGTAGAGCACCTCCTCTACCAGGACAGGTGAGTGGGGGCATGGGTTTGTGGATGTGCCTAGGTGCATAATCCAAGCTGCAGAAAAGAAAAGAATACAGTAAAAGCTCTGAAGACAGTGCTGGCAGTGTTGATTGACATTCCAGAAACAAACTGATTACTGCCTGAATGCAGATCAGGACAGAGTTGCAGCTCTGAAGAACTTGCAAGCTGAAAATGAAGGATCAACAAAACATGATATAATACAGAGAAGCCCTGAGAAGAGGAATAATAAGCATGAACTCTGATGAGCATTGTTTGTGTTGCCTTACTGCAAGCTTTTTTAGTGTAATATTCTCTCAGCATCTTTGGATCTTGATCAGATGGTTCGTGATATGATGGAACCATCAAGATATGGTTCTTGATGTGGGGATCACATCTGTTCTTGATTGGTGAACATATATGTTCACCAACCAAAGGTAAGTCAAGGAAAGACCTGCAGGATAGAGCCAAAGGACAACAGCAAGAATGGTTGCAGGTCCACAGCTTGCAAAGAAAGACTAAGGAAACTGGGCTTCTTTAGCTGCAGTCAAAGAACATGGAGAAGCAGCAGCACAATGGTCTTCAAAAACATAAAATTCACCTTCAGAGAAGAAGAAGCTATTTGGATTTCCCTGCCCACGGACAAGATAACAGAAAATATTGCAGTTGTATTTGCAGCTGGAAGACTTTAGTTCAGATACTTGGAAGAACTTTCCAGTAGTAAAGCTCTGATGAACATTGTCCAGGGAATGGAGGAGTCTCCAGCACCAGCCATCTTCCGCAGTGGACTGGATTAAGAGCTATCAGGAATAGTGATGCCCAGGAGAGACTCACCGGAGAGACAGAGGTGAAAGAGACATCTTCTCAGGGTCAAATCCAGGTTTGGGATTCTGTGGCATTGTTTGTGGTGTAGCTTGAGGACAAAAATTATTTATTTTGGGGATAAGAAAAAACAAGCTTTTTCTCTTTTGAGAGTCATCCATTAGCTGTGAAGGAATTAATTTCCTAGCTAAAAACAGAAGACATAGAAGGCAGCTATGGCAAGACATGCTGCTGTGGACGTGTGTAACCTATCAGCACTTAAGTACAGGCATAGAGCTACCTCAGAGTTAGACCTGAAAACCACTGACCCACTCTTCAATTTTTAAGGTTCTGAAGGAAGCTGTTTTGCAAACATCCTGATTGGATTTTCAGGCAATGAAGAAAGGGGGAAGCTGACTGCAGTGACACACAGAACAAGAGGAGACAATTGAGGATGTTTGGGCAATGCAAAGAGGTTGTACATTATGGGGGGGGGGGGGGGTGGGCACTTTGGGCTTGTTGCTACCCGTAATGGTAGGCTCCCTGTGCTTTTGGTGGGAGATGCCCTGAGAGGTGAATGGCCCAGTGGCTAGTGTCATTTGGGCTGATGTAGATGTCTAGAGCTATTTTAGGTGCACTAGGTTGCATCTCAGGTGGTGGGCAAATTTGACACAGGGACTATGAGAGACCTGTTCCCAGGGTGAAATTCCCTAGGCATCTCAGTTTGGCACTTACTTTTGGGTGAATGAAGCAAGCTCAAAGTATCTAACATGGCTTCAGCTCTTTTGGACTTGCAGCTGGCAGAGGAGCTGAATTTGTGGCTCTCAGTTTGATGGGTCAGAGCTGTGTGGCTTCCTGTGGTGGAAAAGTTTAACTGGTCATCAGGGCCTTACAAAGTGTAAGGAGCCCTCCCAGAGAAGCTGTACAAGGGTAAAGCACTACACCCACACACCCACGCACCCACCCTTGCACCAAGTTTTCTGCCAGCTCATTATGTTATTCAGCAGTGCATTGATTTGGGGTTTTTTTCAGCAGTGTAAAAGTAGATCGGCTGATAAAAAAGAGACTTTTTGTAGCAGGAGCTTGCTGAGTTTGGGAAACTGCTTTCAATGCTATTGGCAAACACTTTACAGTGCAAACAGGGCCTACATGAGGCAGATAAATAAGTGCAGATGTGCTTTTCTGTAGGATCCATTTGGTGATAGACAATATATTGAAAAAAAAATTCTCATCAAATTAATTGTCGCCAATTAGACATAACCCCTTCCCCTCATCTCTAAATCCCCTCCATTTGCTGCATGAATGGGAAGAGCTCCTATCACCTGTTTCATTATGCAGATTGATATCTGAACATCTGAGAACAATGCTGCTTTCTGCACCGCACGGCTCCAAATTGCTAATGAAACAGCTCTGCCAGCCGAGCCACTTCAACCCGCTTTCACTGCCGCTGTTGACAGCTCTCGTGGAGAGAGGGGGAGAGGAGTGGCAAAGGAGTTCTCCCCCTGAATGTGCTAACAGCTTCCAGCCTGTGCGTTTATTGCTCTCCAGAGGAGGAAGATTTCTGCTCTCTGACTCGGAGAGGTTACTTTTGCAAAGGCGAGATCTGCTTTGCACTTAATGCTCCTTGATTTCAGTTTGTGGAGTGAGAGGTTGAAGAGGCAGGCAGCCACTGGGCTCTGAACATAGGTATCTCATGTCCCAGAGCTACTGCAGCCCTTCAGGCATCCTTGGTGCCTGCTTTCCACCCCCATCTCTAGCATCCACCTTCACAACTGATGTAAAGCAAGTGGGACTTCTTTCATGGGTGAGAGGATGTGCACATCACCTTGGGTACATAACAGGGGAGCATCTCACAGCAGAGGTTCCACGGTGAATGACTGGGAGGATGCAAGTGGGATACATCTCTGTCTGAGGCTCTTTGGGCGCAGGACTGCAGCTGAGCTCTGCTGCTTCTTCACAGGCAGTCGCCCTTTGAGGTAGGTAGAGCTGGGCAGCAGGACAGAGCTCCTGCTGCAGGCAAGTATAACATGGGGCTCCTACAAGTGTGGACTCTGTGCAGCTGGGCTTTCTCAGCAGCTGATGTAGTTGCTTATCTTCCCTTCCCCTATTACCACTGCATTTTGTTTTTGCCAGAACCTCACAGGACTCCTCTTCACAGATGCCTAGAGTGGAGTTGTTGTGATTTAAAGCTCTGACAGGAGAAATTTTTGCACTAAATAATGCAAGTTCTCTAATTGATCTACTTTCTGACCCTTTCTGTCCATATCTGTGGTTAATTCCTTTGTCAGTGTTCACTGCAGCATTGAGATTACCTCTGCACAGGCTTCCTCCATGTAATGGCCCCTGCATTGTGCATCAGCTCCTCACTCATGTCTCAGACTCCCTACAGACCCATCTGCCAAAGAGCCCTGCTTCCCTAGGGATGATACTTATGATCCAGGCTCACAGTCCCAGCTCCTGGGAGAAATCAAACGAGTGGCTTTCCTTACTGAACTCTTTGACAATCTGTCAATTAACTTTCCTCCTTACAGATCATCTCCAGTTCCTCCACACATTCCTCTACCATGTTGGCAGAAGAGGACACACTCTTTCCCTATCTGTCCTATGAACTTTCCAGGAAGGCTCACATGTCTTCTTGTTCCCTCAGGATGAGCTGTGTGGGACAGAAGTTAGTTCAGAATGATGCAATAGTTTCTGACTCCGGAGAACTCACTGGAGATCCCTTCATCCTTTGACTGAGCTGTGCCCACTTACTGCCAAGAGACACACATGGGGATTTTTGAACTGCTATCTCCTATCAGAAAGCTGCATGCATGTACTGCTATTACTTCTCAAATATGGAGAAATAGTTACAGGGCTTATCTCTGGCTGCATGGATTGTGGAGTCAGCTGGACATTGGTTACTCTCAGCTTTGTAAACATTAAGCTAGGTTAGCTGGGGATCTGTGTTCCTCTTGGGCACTCAAGCTAAATTGTCTGGTGTGGGCCCCATATGGATCCTTTATTATCATTTCCTATCTTGCTGTTCACCAAGGTATTGCTGAAGTGTGTGTGCATGTTGGTGTGTGGAGAGTGATTTGCATTTGAAGATCTATTCTGACTAAGGAATCAGCAGGAGGAAGGATTGGTGAGTGAATGAGTAGTATGTGAAATTGAAGAAGTCATCAACCTGACCTCTTTCTCTAGAAATGTGCTTTTCCTGTTGCCAGAAATGGTAATTTCTTACAAGAGAAATGTTTTCATTTATTTATTGATTGACCAGGAGATTCTGGATCCTTTCACCTGTGACTGTTATTATGGGCTCTGGAGCAGCATCGGGACAAAAGATAGTTCACAGTTGGGATTATTTCCCTTATCACAGGGAAATGCCTGCCTTTGTAATCTTCTTACTCCAGTTTGTAGGCATCAGGATGGAAGCAGACAAAAGCAGAGACTGTATCACTGGGAATGGAGGGTGGAAGTATAAAATGGACTTGCCAAAACTCAGTCACACAAATGCTGGTCAGGCCTGCCTGATGCTTCTCCTGTTGGCTGTACTCTGTCAGAGGGCTCTGTGGGAATGGGAATGTCCTGTATGCCTTTAAGGTGGGGTTCTGCAGCCTCTGGGAAAGCAAGTTGCCCACGCTGCAATCTCCTGGTTTAGCATGTCAGGGGAGAGACTGTGTTTCTTTGTGTCTGGCATGGCAGTGCCCTCCTTGTGATGGGTCCCCTAGGCTGCTGCTTTAATCAGCTTAGTAAAAAAGAATAATTTTAGCATGCTGCGGTGATTTTTCTCCCATCAAAGTTTGCTTTCATTACAGTCTTTGATAGCTGTGAGTTTGTCTTCCTCCCTAGAGGTGTGACAGAGTTCTAAGAGACACCTTACTGTCTGTTTTATGCTGTGTGAAACTTCTGTTTTGTTGGTGATGCACTAACCTGAGTTCAGAAAAACAGCCCCAATGTTTTTTATCGGCTTAAAACAGTAGGACACATGTTCTCTCACACACTCACATGCACATTCAAGTTAGCCCCTCTTGCCATCCAGACTGGAGATGAGTTGGCTGGTGCACAGAAACAGGTGAACAGTGTGTTCATCTATCCACAGACCCAGCTTCTAGCTGTCCTCATGGCTGAGATGTGAGCGAGATACACTGCTCTAGGGGCTCTGGCCTCCTCAGCTGAGCTGACCAAGTTCCAAAATGGCTTTAAGTAGAGCTCAAGAACAAGGGTCATCTGCACGTGTTTTAAGCTGGAACTATCTGTGGATTGCAGCCCTGTAGAAGGTGGCAGTGCATGACTGCACGTATTCATGAACTAGGTGCACTTCTGCTCTTAAATGGTTTTGGTCCGACCATTAGCCTGTTGTCAGTGGGCTTCTCAGGATCATAGAAATACACAGTCACACTTGGGAGCCAAGAAATAACACCAGGCAACCTACTGCTTGATATATCCAGAGAGGAGGAGGCTTCCTTCCATTTAACCTACCTTTGCATCTTTTTCTTTACTGCTTATTCAGTTCCTGGTTTGTAGTTCTCTGCTCCTTCTCATCTGCTGGTTCTAGGGGTTTTAAGCAGTCTTTATAATTGACAGTCTAAATTTTACTCCTCATAAAATCCCAGAGAGCATTGATTATGACTTGAGTTAAGCAAGTGACATATGAAATCTCACAGGCTTGCAGCCATGGGGGAATGATATGATGAATGTATTTCTTGTGAGCAGCAAAAGCTTTGGAGTGTTCTGCCAGCTCTGTTCTGGGCATCAAATGTAACTAGTAACTTGCAGCCACTAACAGCATTTTATCTGGGACATTTGCCCAAAACTTTGAAAGCTAATAATTTGTTTGGTGAAGTGGGTGTGAGGTGTGCTGAGAGGCATCTCTGCTCATTAATTACTTTTCTATCTCTGTCAGGACCAGGAAGTGTAAAGGCATCCACAGAGCTGAAAAAGATACTTCTTAGGAACTAAATGACAGTTTGTGGATAAAAAGCACATCACATAGATTTTATTGGAAACCGTTTCTTGACTGTGTTCCAGCACCACCGTTACATTTTCCCTTTCCTTTTTGCTTTTATCTAACCTCCTACTTAATCTCTGATCACTGACTATTTCATGCACTTAATCCAGAGTAGAGAAAAAGAACAGCTTGCTCAGATTTATTTCTTGTGTCTTCAGCATTAATAAGAGATATTCATGTTTGAAAACAATAAAATATCTTTTCGATTATGTTTCCTACATGGGAGTAAAATAAAATCAGATCAACCTTCTGATGTTCTCCCAACCAGATGACTGCTTCCATCTGAAAGACTGTGAGAAATATTCCTTTTTCTGTCTCTTCAGTTCCAGAAACCAAATGACTTCTCACCCCCTTTCCGCTTCGGGACGGTTCCCAATGGCAGCACGGAAAGGAACATCCGCAACAACTACCCTGAAATGCACAGCTACATGGTGAAGTTCAATCAGAGGGGCGTGGACGATGCTCTGTTCTCGCTGAAGACTGGGTGAGGCTTTCTTACATGCTTACTCACCACAGAAACCTGACTTTTTGCATGCTTGTCTGGAAAATTTAAGTTTTAGGGTTTGAAAAATGAGCCTCAATTGTCATTCCATGGTTAAAAGTATAGCCAGACCAAACACAGCACAGTAGCACAGGAGAGTGACTCCATGGTTCTTTTTGCCAGGTTTTTGTATTGATATCTGTATAAAAGTTTCTGGTTTTGCTGTGTTTATAAGAATTTAAAAGAAGAGAAAAAAGAGAATCTACTGTATCCCTGTGTACATAATCCATGTGTGTGTTGGTCCCCAAGACCTTGCTTCATCAAGATGTTTCATGCTGATGGGTTTTATGCATACAGAAGAAAAGCTCACAGGTCTCTGTGGACAAAGTTTTTTTCAGAGCATTTATATTGTCATCTGGAAATTCCTTTGTTTTCCCTCCTTCTGTGTATAAAAGATTATGTTAATCAGGAAGCTGTCAGACTAATCCCACCCCAGTGTATCACCAGCTAATACAGTATAATGGAAGGTAGGTTTGAAGCAAATAGTTTGGAAGTAGCCTACTCGCTGGAATATTTTAGTATCAAGGGCTAAACAATACATTATTTGAATAATATGGAAGTATAAAAATGTAAATGTTTCCTTGGGTAATTTTGGAGACATGGGAAAAATCATTAGCAAAAAGGATGCTTGAATACCTCATCCTATTTTAATAACAATGAATCTGCAGAGGACCTAACTCAAAATGACATTTTGCAAGCCTTTGTCCTTTGTAATTAAAGACCTGCTCTCAGAACTGACCATTTTGGTTGTCAGAACCCAGACACAGTGAATAAAAAACATTTTTGCTTACACTCATGTTGTACTCTTAGCAGAAAGTTCATTTCAAAGCACAAATTAAGATGTTTAGCCAATTTAATTACTAGATTGACTGAATATTCCTAAACCTGCTTGCCAGGTTCAGAGGCCCGCAGCCCATTGCAAATGGCTGTACCATAGTTGGATGTCATCCTGGGAAGGTACATTTGCCAGGATAGTCGTCATTCAGGAAATAAATATGCACTGTCCTGGAAATATATGGATGAGATAGAGGTCATCACTTGTGATAGATATCATCCTGGCTTCATATTCACCCTTGGACAGACTTCCTCACAGATAAGCACTTGAACTGAGATAATCACCATACTGTAAATATATGTGCAGGAGGTGTATTGTAAACATAGTATGTGAGAGAGAATGTGCAACTGGAAGATCTTAGGTCATTTATCAGAAAATGTTTATTTCAGATCTAGTGGGAGGATTTACTCATCAGCTGTCTTTGGGTTTGTGGAAGATGCAGCCTCCTGAGACTGTACCCCACATCCAAATCAATTTGTTGCAGTGTGAAAAGGCTCTCATCATGTCATTGTACTCTCTGCACAGTCCATAATGGGGATTTCTCTGTATTGAAACATAATTTTTGTTGTGATTTTCAGCTGAAAATTCTTCAACAAAGACCAATTCAACAGGGTAAATTATAAAGCTGCTCTCGTGGCCAGTTCACATTGGTGAAGATCTGGTAGTACTTTTCACAGTAACTGACTGTATTTGATTTGAAAAAAAAATCGTTTTTCTCAGCTAAGTCATGCCAGTATTTGAATTGGAGAAAATAGTTTCCTTACTTCAATCCCTACTTTGCTATCTAATATTGATATATTTTATAAGGCAGTTTAGATTCTTTTGAGATGAAAGGCAGCAGAGAAATATAAGATATTCTTAAGGATATAGATCCCCTTGACTTCCTCTTCATTCATCTTTATCTTGCAGTATGTGTGTATTCCAAATTTCCTTTAAGATCAGAAATGATGATTAGCACATAGTCAGAAAGAAATAGACAATCCTCATTTATAACCCAGATTCACCTGTAAAACAGCTTTAGGCTTAGATTTTAATCTAACTATGGTGAAAGTGAAGATGACACCTGAAGGATGGGATACCATCCAGAGGGATGGAAGTGGGCACATGAGGATTTAATGAGATTTAACAAGACCCAATGCAAGGTGCTGCACCTGGGTTGGGGCAACCCCTGGTATCAATACAAGCTGGGGCATGAAGGGATCAAGGGCAGCCTTGCCAAGAAGGATTTGGGAGTGCAGGTGGACAAGAGGCTGGACACAACCCAGCAATGTGCACTCGGCCCAGAAAGCCAATTGTATCCTGGGCTGCATCCAAAGGAGCGTGGGCAGCAGGATGAAGGAGGGGATTCTGCCCCTTTGCTCTGCACTGGTGAGACCCCCACCTGCAGTGCTGCATCCAGCTCTGGGGTCCCAGCACAGGAAGGACATGGACCTGCTGGAGCGAGTCCAGAGGAAGCCACCAAGATGATTAAAAGGATAGAGCAGATCTCCTTACAAGGAAAGGCTGAGAGAATTGGGATTGTTCAGAAGAGAAGACTTTAGGGTGACTTTCCTGAAGGGAACCTACAAGAGGGCTGGAGAGAAACTTTATTAATGCATGCAGTGACCGGACAAGGGGGAATGGTTTCAATCTGAAAGATTAGGTATTAGGAAAAAAAATCTTTTGCATGATGGTGGTTAGGCACTTTACTTGTGAGGCGATGAAGTTGTGGATGCCCCATCCCTAGGAGTGTTTGAGGCCAGGCTGGATAGGACTCTGAACAACCTCATCTAGTGGAAGGTGTTCCTGCCCATGTCATGGGAGTTGGTACTAAGGAGTCTTTAAGATCCTTTCCAACCCAAAGCTTTCTATGATTCTACATCACATATTGCAGACCATCTTAAAGAGGTTAATTTCTTCCTTAGCTCCTTACAACCACCTTTGATTTCATGCAGGTGTTATGTTTTCTGTACTATACCCTCTTGTTTCTTGCCTCTGTGCAGGAAGTTGGATGCTTTCATTTATGATGCAGCAGTGCTAAACTACATGGCTGGCAGAGATGAAGGCTGCAAGCTGGTGACAATTGGGAGTGGGAAAGTGTTTGCCTCCACTGGCTATGGCATTGCCATCCAGAAGGACTCAGGCTGGAAGCGCCAGGTTGATCTTGCAATTCTACAGCTTTTTGGAGATGGTAAGTGACAAGAAAGAGAAGTGCTGGAATTTTCCTTAGAAATACTGAGTTTTGCATGTAAGAAATGGAAGCTTCTAGCTCTGGTGCTTCAGATGTGAGTTGAGAACATGGAATTATTAATAGGGTTTTTTTAGAGGCAACACACCAAAAATGCGGGAATGTCACTTCTTTCTTGTTATTGATGCAGGGTAGCAGTATCATCAAAAGCCTTTAGTGCCAAAAGCACTAAAGTTTTCATAGAACAAGATCAGATATGTGTTTGAAAAATATCTTATGTGAAAAATATCTTGTAAAAACAAGAACTCTGGTGTGAATTTTTCACTAGCTCTGAGGTTTTGCCATGACCAAACCCACTAATTGTACTGGACTGTCTGTGGTTATTCCATATTTATAAGTATTCTTTTTCTCCCCTGAAATCTGAAAATAACATATAGTACTATAAATATGGAAAGAACATGGCTTGGACATACTTCAGAAAATTGGCCACCTGACAGACAGATTGTTCTGTTTCTTAAAAAGCCTAGTATGTGTTATTTCAGAGAAGGACATAAGTACTCCACAAAGCTTCAAAGACTCTGTTATGACGCTACTTAAATGCATGGATTTTTTCCCCCTGCCTCTGGACCGGAGATTGAAAATGTGAAAAACAAACTCTTCTAAAAACATGAAACAATTTGTCATCCTGCAAAATTAGTTTATTCTGAATGTCCCAATATTCATGCATGCGTGTGAGTGTTTTTCTCTCTCTCATCCCTCATGAAAGCACCATAATGGTAGTAAGTGGTGTATGAAATTAGAGTACAGAACATTTGCTCATAGCTGATACAAATTAGTAAAATTTTTGATTGGTCAAAGCCCTTTTAAGTGTTGAATTTGGACAGAATTGAAGGGAAGAAAAACAAGTAAAAACACTCAAATGTTTTTTGGAACATTGCACCTGGTTTTAATGAGCTATGGATATGATGGAAACAAAAATTGATTGAAAACAATCAATATTTTGATTCCGAGTTGGAAACATACAATGTTTTCATCTAGAAGTGTTTAATTTTTGTCTACCACTATCAGTCACTAAGTTTTCCCTTCATTGACTTAATGAAAGTGGAAGTTTGTGAGGCCAGGTCTTCAGTCATGTGGTGGACAACTGTTTCAGGATCTCATTGTAGACATCCAGAAAGAATCATAGCTGTGTCCTGTGGTACAGCTTGTTATGGCTAATATCAGGCTTTGGAAAAATCCTGTTGACTTTCCTGTGACAAATGGCACAGAAGGCCAGTCAGGATATTTTATGGATGTTGGAGATGTGGAAAAAGAATGTGGAGACTGGAAATTGTGTTAGATCAGCTTCTTGCTTTCAGTCTGCCCCAGTTTGAGCTTTTCAGTCATTGCAGGATTATCTAACCTGTTTCTTTCCTCCTGTCATTCTAGGGGAGATGGAGGAGCTGGAAGCTCTCTGGCTCACTGGCATTTGTCACAATGAGAAGAATGAGGTTATGAGCAGCCAGCTGGATATAGATAACATGGCAGGTGTCTTCTACATGTTGGGAGCAGCCATGGCCCTCAGTCTCATCACCTTCATCTGTGAGCATCTCTTCTACTGGCAATTCCGCCACTGCTTCATGGGTGTCTGCTCTGGCAAGCCTGGTGTGGTCTTCTCCATCAGCAGGGTGAGTGCCATTAACTGCCAGGGACAAACAAAGGCTTTATTTACACAGTCCTAGGTACTGGAGATGGGAATATCCACCAAGACTGTCTAATACACCGGTGGCAGTCTGCACAGTGTCATCTTTGCACTGTTAACATTGCAAAGACGTGTTAGCTTTTTTCTGTGACACCTCTGGTCTCTGCTGGATTATGGTAGAGGAAATGGAAATTTCACATGGAGATGAAAACAAAGGAAAAGAGAAGTTAACTGTTACTGTTTGCTCCTCCAAAGTGAGTTGTGAGTTGTAATCAAGTAATGATGGATGGCATGATTAGAAATTCAGGAGTTTTACATTGTCCTCTAAATTACAGCTTTTCAGCTGACCTTTTGTTAACTAGAAGTGTGCCTTCATTGACAGTCAGAAGTCCTTAACCGAAAACCATGCCCTGAACTATGCAGAAATCTTTTTACAGAGGATGACCACATAAACTTAGCAATTGCTTTATGCAAATCTGCCTTAGGGTACAACATTTACATTTAAAACAGATTCTAGCCATTTCTGAGTCATCTTCTACTATTAGTGTTGCTAGCAGCATCCCATTTGAAGCTTTATTTTCCTTCTGTCAAGGCACTGGTCCATTCTCCTGATCTATTCTGAAGTGGGGTCAAACCTTGGCATTTTTTAGCTCAGCATCTGATGTAGCAGAAGTTACTTTGATTGTACAAGGAGTATATAATTGCTGCATAACATATTGAAGAGAAATGACAAAGCCTTTAGAATGCAAGGGCACAGCTTCTCTTCTATATTGTTAGTTTCTAATGTGGTTTAGTCTGGAGATGAGGTGGGGCATTGTGTTTGGTGACCCTAAGCTAAGAATAGATTATTTCATTCTGTGGTTATCTGTTAGACCTAGGCCAGGTTGGTGAAAGGTCTGAAAAGTGTTCATCATCTGCTAGCTGCTGAGAAACCATGATGTGATGGTGTCTATTTCACAATTGACATTAATCATCAGGCACCATTTGGAAGGTCAGGGAATAAAGGAGCCCTTTTTGTTCTGTTCCTAGGGATAGCCCTTGCAAAAAGTCATGGGTGAAATGAGCTTGTGGAGAATGTGGAGAAATTGGGCCTTTCTGTTGTCTGACTTGAGGTTGAATAGAGGACTTCTGCTTTCAATGGTTTAGAGCCCTGTTATCACTGTTAAATTTAACAAAATGCAATTAAGAATTCTATTGTACCTCAGTCAACCACATGCAAAATACCTAAATACCTATTCTAGAGTTCTGCTCTTTGTTTCCTTTTCTAATCTGTACTGGTGATAAAGGTAGCTAAGTTTATGACAAATGAAGCTGTTCCCTTTTAAGATAGCTCCTGTCTCATTGATTCACTGATGCCCAGCTGATTTTCAGGGCCCAAAACAGACTTTGATCCTCTCATCCCCACAGAATCATTTGTCTCGATTATTTTATTCCCAAGGATATTATTGTCTCCATTTGCAATTCTGTGTTATACCTACTAGATTTGACTAACTCTTACAGATGCAAGCAGGCATTTCTGCATCCTGGAGATACAACTTGAAACAAAGCAGAGGAAGAGGAATGGAGGGAAAAGAAAAATGTGAGGGTCAAGAAAGAGGGTCAAAACAGCAAGGGTTGGTAGAGCAGATCTGATTTCATTTGGTTTGATTGTGCTTCATGATGGAAAGCTGATAGGCCCTACTATCCTACAGGAACAGACTCTTGATGCACAGGGTGCTTCCCAGTTTTGGTCCCCCTCTGTGTATTCTTTGCAGGACCGCTCACCTCCTTTCTTTCTCTCATTTCAGGGTATCTACAGCTGCATCCATGGCGTGGCCATTGAAGAACGCCAGTCAGCAATGAACTCCCCCACAGCAACTATGAACAACACCCATTCCAACATCCTCCGCCTGCTTCGGACAGCCAAGAACATGGCCAACCTGTCAGGGGTCAATGGCTCACCACAGAGTGCCCTGGACTTTATCCGCCGCGAGTCATCTGTCTACGACATCTCTGAGCACCGCCGCAGCTTCACCCACTCGGACTGCAAATCCTACAACAACCCCCCCTGCGAGGAGAACCTCTTTAGTGACTACATTAGTGAGGTGGAAAGGACCTTTGGCAATCTCCAGCTGAAGGACAGCAATGTGTATCAGGACCACTACCACCACCACCACCGCCCCCATAGCATTGGCAGCACCAGCTCCATCGACGGGCTCTATGACTGTGACAACCCGCCCTTCAACGCCCAGTCGCGCTCCATTGGGAAGAAGCCCCTGGACCTGGGCTTACCCCCTGCCAAGCACAGCCAGCTGGGTGACCTTTATGGCAAGTTCTCCTTCAAGAGTGACCGCTACGGGGGCAGTGGGACCCACGACGACCTGATCCGCTCAGACGTCTCTGACATTTCCACTCACACGGTCACCTATGGCAACATTGAGGGCAATGCAGCCAAGAGGCGGAAGCAGCAGTACAAGGACAGCCTGAAGAAGCGCCCAGCCTCCGCCAAGTCCCGGAGGGAATTTGATGAGATAGAGCTGGCCTACCGCCGGCGCCCGCCCCGCTCACCTGACCACAAGCGCTACTTCAGGGACAAGGAAGGGCTACGGGACTTCTACCTTGACCAGTTTCGGACCAAGGAGAACTCACCACACTGGGAACATGTGGACCTGACGGATATCTACAAAGAACGGGGAGATGACTTTAAACGTGACTCGGGAGGAGGAGGGGGTGGATCCTGCACTAACAGGGCCCATCACAAGCACGGCTCGGGCGAGTTTGGTGGAAGCAATGAGCACAAGCATAGCGTTGTGAGCGGGGTCCCAGCGCCATGGGAGAAGAACCTGACCAATCTAGACTGGGAAGACCGGAGTGGGGCTAATTTCTGCCGCAGTTGCCCTTCTAAGCTGCACAACTACACGCCATCAACGGTGGGGCAGAACTCCACCCGCCAGGCCTGCATCCGCTGTGAGGCTTGCAAGAAAGCGGGCAACCTGTACGACATCAGTGAGGACAACTCCCTCCAAGAGCTGGACCAGCCGCCTGCCCCTGTGCCCGTGGCCACCAGTGCCACCTCCTCCTCCAAATATCCTCAGAGCCCTTCCAATTCTGCCTCTAAGGTGCAGAAGAAGAACCGCAACAAACTCCGCCGGCAGCACTCCTACGACACCTTTGTGGACCTGCAGAAGGATGACTCGGCCCTGGCCCCCCGCAGCGTCAGCCTCAAGGACAAGGGCCGCTTTTTGGAGGGGAGCCCCTACGCCCACATGTTTGAGATGCCAGCCAGTGAGACCACCTTTGCCAACAACAAGTCCTCAGTGCCCGCCACCAGCTACCACCACCACAACAACCCCGGCAGCAGTGGGGGCTACATGCTCAGCAAGTCGCTCTACCCCGACCGGGTCACCCAAAACCCTTTCATCCCCACTTTTGGGGATGACCAATGCTTGCTCCACGGCAGCAAATCTTATTTCTTCAGGCAGCCTGTGGTGGCAGGAGGGCCCAAAGCCAGGCCAGACTTCCGAGCCATTGTCACCACCAACAAGCCGGTGGTCTCAGCCCTTCATGGGGCTGTGCCAGCCCGTTTCCAGAAGGACATCTGTATAGGGAACCAGTCCAACCCCTGTGTGCCTAACAACAAAAACCCCAGGGCTTTCAATGGCTCCAGCAACGGGCATGTTTATGAGAAACTCTCCAGTATTGAGTCTGACGTTTGAGTGAGAGGGGAAGAGTGCGGGGAGGGACTGGGGATGTATGTGGAACATGGGAGGGTGGGGTGGGATCAATCCCATCAGCTACTCTCCTGAGTCGTCCTTAGTTTGTGGGATACTGGAGTTGTGAGTAGTGCAGCACTGGTGACAAGTGCCACCTCTTTGGTTTCCCCTCCTCCTCCTCCTTTCCCAAGCCTCCCATTTTATCTCTTTTTCCATGTTCTCGCTCCTCCCATTCTCCTCCATTCCTGGCCATTGCACTTTACAGTGATGTCGGAGTTGGATATCCTTGCTCATGGTTTCAGGAAGCAGAGAAAAAGGCAGGGAAGGGGTGGGCTGAGGAGAAGCAGCAGTGACTTTAGTGTTCACTTCTGCTGGCTCTCAGCAGGGAAAGGCATGTGCGCACACATCTACGTGTGTGTGTGTGACAGGAGGAGGCAGCAGCAGCAGTGTAATGGACATGCAGGAAAATATGCTTGCTCAGGCAACTGTTCCTAAAACTGCCTAGAAGAGAGTAGTGTTTGACGTGGAGAAAGTGAAGGGAGAATAACAACACTAACTTGATGATGCACTTACATGTTAGGTATATTGAGGTTCTTGTTACATTATTTTGTGAAGACTATGGGGGTTTAGGGCTGAAATATATATATATATATATATATTTACGTATATGCTGAGAAATTTTACGCTAAAATTTTGAATTGTCTGCTGGGGGGTGTGGAGGGAGGGAGGGAAGATTTGTCTGCAGGTCAGGCTAGTGGTTTCACTATGGCTATTACAGCCATTGAATCTATGGCAGACCAGTGGGAGAGAGAGAAAAGAAGTGGAGTGTGAGTTTGAGCCTCCCTGACTCCAGGGTTGGTTTCCCAAACTTAGACAAAAGATGCTGGTTTGCACAGAAATAAGAAGGATTTGAGGAAAGAGGAACAGGGTTGGTGCGTTAGCTGTGAGCTGCTCACTAGTTCTGACATTCTTCAAGGGTGGGAGCAGTATGTAGTATGGGTTTGCCTATCTGCGAGTATATACGATAACTTTATACTTGAAATGTCTGTGAAGAAAGCAAAATAAACCCAATATCCTATGAGGTGTCTGGAGAACAAACACAGTAGAACAGAGCTTAAGAGTAGGGAAAGGTGGGGAGTTTTTTCACTGTCACTTCAGGGGACACCACACCCATTTTGGCATGTCCTTTCAGCAAGGACGGGAGAGAAAGAAGGAGCTTAATCCTTCTGCTCTCTCTACACTTGGCCAGCAGGTTGGAAGAAAAAGAGCAGGGTGCCCTCTGCCAATGGTGGAAAGGAAAAAAGAAATGCCATAGAAGGGTGCATGTGGTGGTGGTGGTGGTGCTGTTGGACTGTTTCAATGCCTCCTTGCACATGTGAAAATGGGAGGAGGGTGTATGCACCCATGGGAAATACATGTGTATATTTACTATTGAATGTACAGAGGAAGTACACAGCTTGTCTTCCTGGGAAGGGGTGTGCTTGAATAAATGCCAGAGAGCACAGAAACTTGTGCTGAAGACTGAAGATGTACTAAGCTGAGATGTGCGTGTACGTGTGTGTGTGTGCCTCTGTGTGAAAGTGAGAGATACTAGCACAGGTGTAAAGCTGGAATAGCCTAGGGTTTCCCATCCCTGCAGTTGTAGTGACAGCTTTCCTGGTGCACTTAGTATCAATAAGAGTGTTTTTTCTTTTCATTGTATCATTTTAGATGCAAGCTAAACTAAAGGAAAAGGAGCAATGGTAGGAGTGAGAAGCTGAACACACCTTTCATATGTCATCTGTCTCCTCAGGTGGGGGTGTGGACCGACCTCTCCCATCCTGAGAGATATGGCAAAGTCTCTATGGCTTATCCTGGGTCTGTCCCAGTGTCTCAATCACCATGGCTCACCAGGTGAAGGGTTGAGAGAGTCCTGTGCTGAGGGCATGGGGACACTGCTGAGGATTGACTCTGAAGGGAGATGGCAGCCCTGTCTTTATGAGCCACATTTCTTGAGCTGAAAGCCACCTCTCTTACATTCCTCACCACACCATGGTTGATTTTATCTTATCGTTCTCTTTTTAAGCCAACAGAAGGCCTTTTATTTGTTTACCTATTTATTTTATTTATTTTTTAAGCTGAGGTGGGGGGAGGGTGGGATTTACCTGTAAAGTCAAAGTGTGTGAGGAGAGGGTGGGCAGGATTGGTGAGGGGAATATTTTCTTATATTTCACAGAGGAAATTAAGGAGAAAAGAGGGGAAGAGTCTTTGTGATGCCACTCCCTAGTCTTTGGGATAAGGGCACTTCTTATTCTTTCCCTCTTCTCTCATTACAAGGACAAAAAGGAAAAGAGTAAAAAAAGAAACCAAACAAATTAACAGAGCGATCTGCAATCCAGAACACACGGCAGCTTGTCAGACACCTCTGATGGCAGCCACCAAGAAGGCGTTCCTTTCTTTTGTAAATATTTCTTTTTTATTGCGTTTTTGTATAAATTGGTGTTTCTCTTCTCGTGAATATTCAGGTCGTGGGGTGGGAGGGAGGGGAAGTTTGTTTCCGTTCTGTTTGTTTTCTATGACTTTTCAGGCTGCATTTTTGGAAGCGGTTTACGCAGGTCGAGGCCGTATGAATGAGGAAAAAAAAAAAAGAGAGAGAGAGAGAGAGAAACCCATGTGTGTTGTGTTCCCCTGAGGCCCCTTGTATTGCCCTGTCACCTTTATCTTCATGAATGGAAGACGCCGGAACGTCACTTCAAGCCTTGCCAGCAGGGTTTCATGTTTTGATGGGAGCACCCCCAATTCCTTTTTGCATATAAACTCTCTGTACCAGCATCTCTCTGTGGAATTTGAGCCTCAAGGCACTACACTGTCTTGATAGTGGTGGGGTGAACCATCAAGTTGGCCACTCAGGTTGGACCATCATTTTGACATTAAGAGACTTCTCCAATGCTACTTTGGTTTAGAAATCTTGGACCTGGGAAAGCTCGTGATAATTTCTGGTATTTCCTAAGGGCTTGGGGTTGGGAAGCTTGACAGCTGACGAGGGCAGCTAATCTCTTTGGTGGTTATCTCGGTACTTTTCTGTCCCTCCCCACCTGGAACGAGGAAACCTGGAGGGTGGCTCTGCAGGGAAATTAAGCTGAAAACAAACCAAAAAGAAGTTAATGGAACTTTTTTCAAATCTCTTCTTAAAGGTTCTGATTTTTGTGTTCCGGGTTGAAAGTTGGTTCGTATTTTCTCCGAACTGGTCTGTCCCTTGTTCCACTGATCGGCAAATGATACTTTGCCAAAATCATTATCTAGTATTCTTACTGTTGTAGCACTGTTAACACTCCGAGTGCTCTGCAAATATTAACTGTGCCACAAACCACTCAAATGAATGCTCTAGGGCAACCAGAAAAGAAGAACTGGAAATTCTGGACTGAACCACTGGTCTAACTACAGGAGTCTGGTATTTTGCCTTCTCCCATAATATATTAGGCCACGTGTCCATCAGGTTAATCCTTTCTCCTATAAGTGATCTTTTCTGGTTGCTTTGTTTATTTTAGTTCTGACAGGTCAACAAGTTTTTGGGACAGAGATGAAGGGGAAGGGGTGGGAGGGGGGAGGGTATAATTCATAATCAAGAAAATAAATCAATGATGTTATTAAACTCTGATTATATATTTAGAATTTTAGATTTGGTGTATTTTCATTGTAAGTATTCAAGTGAATCAAACAGGTAATATTAGCAGCAGGTGTTGTCTATACTAGAAAACCACCCATGTGCTATTTATTACCTGTCCAGAAAAGAATGGGATTTCATACCAGAGCCTGACAAAACTCCACATCCCCTGCCTTACCATTTCTCTCTCTCTGCTGTAGAAACACCAGTATTTTCTGGGGCAGTGGCTGGGAACATTTCCTCTCTCTGAAGTTTTCTGCACACAAGAATACTGAGCAAAAACCATTGTGTCCTCTACAGTTGGTGACCTCTACTGATTATTTGCAGATAGCCTCCCAGGAAAGATTAGGCACCTTGGGCAGTGTTTCTGACATTTACCTCCTCACTTCTAGCCAGAGGCATGGCTCTCTGAGAGGTATTTTCATGAGCCATGTTCTTCGGAAGTGGCGCTGGAGTGTATGTACTCAGCTGAAGGAGGATGTCTATGAAGGAGATGGAGGAAATATGCAAAAAATATCAGAAATGTGCCATACACAGTAGAAAGCAACTGGCAGGTAGAACTTGCAGCCATGGATCTCCACATCATAAACCTTGTTGGAGTATTCACACCAGCTTTTTACTGTAGTGCAACAAAACACGGGCTGGTGTACTAGTTCTCTGTCTCCCATCATGCCTCCAGTGAAGGCAGTATCAGAGCTTGCAATGTCACATCCTAAGCAGGCAAGAAAAGCTGCAGTCAGAACTTGTTGTCAGTTGAGACAATGAAGCACACCGTCCCCACCTCAACAACAGCAACAAAAAATCCCATTCTCTCTGAAATCCAGCATGCATTGTCAGAATTCTCCAGGTGAGAACCCCAGTGGGTTCAAAATGCTCAGCAATATCAAAGTATGAACTTTGCCTGTAGGGAACTGGTACTTCAATTTCCAGCATACTGGGGGAGGAAGCTTCCTTTGTGTCTTTGCAAAGGATTCGATGGAGGGGTTAAAAGTTGCCAGGATGGGCCTCTTCTTCAGCAATGTCTGCTGATGTTGAGCTCCTCACTCTGAGAAGACACTAGCATCCATCTTGAATAGTGCCCCTTCGTACATTCAGATCAGGCTGTTGCTCACAGCAAAATTGCCAGCAAAAGAGAGAGGGGGAGATAAAGAATGAATATGATGGTGGTGACAGGTTGGAGTGATCAGAGACACCTCAGGGATCTTCATAGACAAGTCTTTGCTTTAGAGCTTTCTATCAAATATGGCATATCCTCCCACCTCCATTGCTTATCAACAGATGGAAGCAAGCCTGGGAACACAGCCAGTGATCAGACTTAGGCCTTTCACACATCCTCCACACCAGTCAAGCAACCTTTGATGAGCCCTTCTCTTGGAGAAGGGTGGGAGGTTGCACTTCCCCACACATTTTTGGTTGCCAAAAAGAAAGAGAAAATTGAAGCAGATAAAGATCAGGAGTGTTGATGAAAGGACTTTGTGCTGACCCTCTGTGCCCTTGCTCTATGGTATTACACTTCACCCTTTCTTCTCTTTCCAAGCTGGCAAAGGCTAGGGGCCAGTTATGCTTCCTTTCTGTGGCACATGCCTGGTCACCACAGGAGTCCTTGGGAGCTGTGTGTGAGGAAGGAAACTAATTGCTGGCAACAAATGGGGACAGACTCCAAGCCATGATCCCCATCTGCACCCACTCTTTCCCATAAGTGCTTCCCTGCTGCTGAACACACCTGGCGTGTCCACCTGGACCACACCTACCATGCTGCTGGATGCTCCAGGTAGTTACATTGAGATAGTAACTAGTGGGACCTGATTGTTGTCCCCACAAGGGCTTATTTTCAATTTGCAGCCAAATAGATTTCCAAGCCATAGACCCTCGCTGCATTTACCTACACTTCCCTGTGGCTTCCTCTCTCCTCCCCCATCAAAGGCAAACTGGGGTGCCGAGTGTCTCACTGGCAATATGAACACTATTGCTTCATCTTCATTATGGGCCCTCTGGACCTCCCTGGGGCTGACTGCAGACAAACCTGGGTGTCTGCCACTAGAACGGCAGCAACAAAAAACACTTTGCAATTGGCTTTCAGTTTTTTTCTCTGTTTCTTGAGATTCCCCAAATTCCTCTCCTAGCCATGCCATTTGAGTGAATTCTGGCACCCTTCTGCCATTGCTGACAACAAAACTGACACAGCATAAACTTGCTTGTGTATAGAAAAGGGCAGTGAAACCATATTGCAGAGAGCAGGACTCATGTCCGCCGATGTCAAGGGTACAGTCCCCTGAGTGCTGAGGTAAAGAAGGATCTCTGTGATGTGTTAGTAGTTCAGATCTCTTAACCTGCTGGCTTCCTGACATTAAAGGTTCACAGCAAGCACTGGTATACACTCCAACAGGTCAGAAAATAATTCCATTCTGTGGAACAGGGGTTCCTCTGGGCACGCACACACATACAAGACATACTGGGGAAGTGAGACATACATGAACAAACCTGAGACAGCAGGAAGCTGTGAGGTTTGCGTGCCTGTATGTACACACACACACACACACGACACAGAGTACATTGCAGTACACTTAATGACTCTGTCCCACAACACATTTTTGCCAAGTAGGAACAGCGTGACCTTTCCTAATGTTCTACTGGTAGTTATTTAATTTATGTATTCACTTTGTGACTTTTACATCATCTGCTTTCTTGACTGCAGCATTACTGTGTAAATACATGTGTATATATGTACAGAAACTAGCTCAAGCAATTATATTCAGGTTGGGAAATGGGTGGGTTTTATATCTGTACAGTATTTCCTTATTAAATAATGGCATGGGGGGGGGTTGGGAAAGTTAACTTCTAAATTGTGGTTTTATTGGTCTGTGGTGTTTGAAGTTGTTTCAGTGGTTGCTTTTGCTGGTTCGGAAAGTTTATCTGGATGTTATATGTGTGTGCCAAGAAAGGGTCCCCAGAGAGGGGAGGTTTGGGATTGGTAAGGGGTGGTGGGTAGCAGAGGGTGTTAATAATTTTCTGTAATAAAAGCCGTGTCGATTGCTAGGGACTGTTTGTGTGAGGCACAAGGCTGTTTCCTTCTCTATGTGCTTTGCTCTTTGATTACTTCCTCTTCCCTGGTCCCCATTGTCTTCTTCCTGGGATGTCAGCAGGGTACATTTGTTACTGTGGATTACAGGGACCTCCCTATGGGCCTTCCTCTCCTGGCCAACCCTTCCTTCTCCCTCTTTTTGTGATCTTTCCAGTTCCAGTGAAAGGGGAGGGAGCATGGTCTCAGATCCTCTGCGCCATTCTTGACCATTTTATTTCCTCTGCTCTTTGTCCTTCCTCTTAGCAGAACCTCATTTTCAGGTGTTTTGAGCTCTCCAGCAGCTTACTGCTTCATCTCCCTGGCCTCTTATCTACTTCCCCATCTTACACCAATTCTTCAATTTCATCTCAATCCCTGTTCCCTCAGAATTACTTATGTTGGCTGTTTTCCCACTCTCCTTCTCTTATTACTCTCTTGTTGCTCTGTTGTCTTCATCAGCCTGTGCAATGCTGTGTAGAAGATGAGTGAAGGGCAGGCGTCCACTTCTTGTCTCCTGGAAAATTCTAGCCATGACCAGATTTTTAAAAGATGATATTTTGTAGCTATTTTTGACTTCTCTATCATGTTCACTGAGGTAGTGTTCTGCTCTTGCACACTCAAGAAATCATCAGTATGGCAAATTTGCCCATGCAAGGGAGCAGTGAAATTGTATTTTCTGAGAAAGCCCAGAAAATAACCAAATTTCTGTCCTTGATGACTGAGTGATAAATTTATAGCAGGGAGAGAGTTTTTATCCAGGTGGACCCATATCAGGATCAGTACAGTTTCTTTGCTTTTACTCTATGTGAATAAAGCAAGGCTGCTGGAGAGAAGTATGCTGTCTTTTAAAAGCACAGGGCACTTCCTTTATTGCCTAGAGGCTTCTAAAGACCTGTGTGAAGTTCTGCTGTGTTGCAGACCTGAGAGTGAACCCCCGGTAGTATTTGGTCCCCTTCTGTCTGACAAGTCAGTATAAGCTGGTACTTGGCATTATCTGCTAGGGTTGGTGGTCTGTCATAGCAGTAAGGAGAGTGACAGGATGGTGGATAAGCATGGAGAGAGCCAGTGTGGGACTGGTAGAGGCTTTAGGCAGATGCCAAGACATCTCCTTCCTTCCCTTTTTGACAATTTGCATTGTTCCTTAATGATCATCCATCAACACACCATCCTCAATGTCCCTTGCACTGGCTGCTTATCCCTGAAGACACCAGGGTCTGCTGGCCACAGTCTGAGAAAGGGCCAGTCAGTCTCTGTGCGTGTAGTGTAGCTGTATGGGAGTACACGGGCAGTGCAGGGAGCAATGCAAAGGATCAGCATGGCCAGAGGTTATTCAGAGCAGCAATCTTCTCCCAGCTGCAGCTAACTCTTGCTCAACCTGCCATTCCATTGCAGGCCTGTGTTTCTGATTTCTGAGTGAGAAAAACCACCACAGCCACCTGGGAATGGATCTCTGCTCCCAGGTGTGAGGAGGGCAATCAGGCTTCTGATGTACCCTTGCTATGATGTTGGCAAAACTGTCCCAGCACGGTCCAGGGAGGTCTGTGTGCCGGTGAATTAATGGCTACAAATACCTGGAAGTCTGGGAGGAGGTGTATGGTTGCACTTTTGAGTGACTCCTGGCAGAACTCTAAACATAAATGGAGTTGGAAATGCTGGCCCATTTAGTGCTACTGCAATGGTGCAGGTGGGTATCTTCTTGGGAGAACATCCCATAGATTAATTTATGGCAAAATAGTGAGTTACCTTTCTGAACATCATGAGGCCCTTTGCTGTGTTTCCTTTGCTTATTCAATGTGCCAAAAGAACAGCATAGGCAACATTTGCAGGGTGTCCAGAGAGAATGCATCTGTTACATGAGACTTCTCTCTAGGTCCTTGGGCACTTGGCTGATAAGTCCCTTGTCAACCAGAAAAAAGGTGATACCTGTCCCTGAACAGATGAAAATCAGTCAAGGGGATAAGATTCAAGTTTTGTACTTTCTCCCTCTGCTTTCCTTCCAGGCCTTGGAGCCAGATCCATCTTCACAGGCAGCTAAACTCCTGTGAAATTCAAGGAGCTTTCGGAAGAGCTACTTAGGGGTTTAGATGCCTGGAATGGCTTTTTTGGATTCTCTTCCTTTCGTGGGCCTCTTTCTGCAGTGTGTTTTGCCAGGATTCATCTCCCAGGAACCTACTGTGCTTGAACATAGCTTAGAGGGGTTCCCTCTGCTTGGGATCACCATGTGTATGTTGCATGCCTGTTGCTACTTGTCTGTATTTCTTGCACGTGTCTGTCGTGGGGGGCAGGGGTGGGTTCATGTTGGTATGTGTATTTATGCAGCCTGCACACATTTGTATGTGTGGTGCCACTGTGCTTAGGTGTTTGTACGCATGTGTTTGAGCTGAGACAAAAGTGATGGGAGCCGTGTGCTGCTAAAGCCAGGTGATGGTAGGTACCTGCAGGTAAATTGGCAACCCTCTTGTTTCTTCCTGGTACACCCTGGCGTGGCTGCTTTCTTTGGATTCCAGGGGGCCAGATCTGAATCAGTGATGAGGCTGGGATGCAGACCCCTGTAGAGGGTTTGATTACAGCATCAGAAACCCATTCCATGTGTTCATTCACTTCTGTGCTTCATCCACTGTGCCACATTTCCAAACCGTCGTGCCACACTCATTACCTACTTTGGCCTTAAGTGGTAGGTGGAGCAGGAAGACAATCACACCCCGACTGGTAAGGTCTTTTGGAAGAGATCTGGTCAATCTGATCTGTGACTGTAACAAGAGACTCCCTTGCTATTCATTTTGCTGCCTCCTTGGGTGATGCAAGCACTGAAATTCCACTTGCAAGAAAACACTAGCCTGTTCTTTCTTTCTCTTATGTCAGATAGACACACAAACAAGCTGAGCTGAGGTGAATTGGTCTCCCATCCCATTATCTGGAAGAACATCACTTTTGCTGCTTGGAGCTGAGTAGGGAGCTTGCAAATCCCGCTCTCTGGAGGGTTTCCATTTCTCCAGAGGGGACAGTGAAAAGGGAGAGTAGAAGGAAGTAAACTTTCTGCAGCCATTCTCCATCCCATTCATTTCCAGGAGAGATCACAAGACTGCTAGCTCCAGCGAGGATGACCTTCTGGGAGGGCCCTACAGCAACTGGCACAGCACTTTAACTGGCCAGCTGCTGAACAAGACACTGCTGTCCTCTGTCAGCAGCCAGAAAAGACAATCGGGACCCAATGAAGAGATGCCATGATTAGTCAGAAAAGGAAGGAGCAACATTTAGGGGCTAGGGCACTCATCATTTAGCCTATCTTAAGTCTGCTTAGCCAGCCCTTTAGTGCTGTTGTCACTGGGCCTCTTTGATGGTTTATTTTTCTTCATGTATATGAAATGTAAGAGAATAATCTGTGGTCTCCAATGACTCATTCTATCAGACCACTTCCATCCACTTCCTCTGCTTTCTTCCATGTCTAGCTGCTCTTTCCTCTCCCATCAAATTATATCCTGTGCTCTGCCAGGTTTGTCTTTTATGGAAGAGAAGATATATGTGTGTGAATGCTTGTACATGTGCGTGTGTGTATTTTAGATATTATTGCTATTATCAACATGCTATACACCTAAAAACTCCTAGCAAGCTGGAGCCTTCAAGAGGTGCTGTAGGAAATGACCTTCCCACTGGACAGCAGTCAGTGTGGAGGTTAGCACAGAAAGCTGCTAGCTTTGGAGGCCTCTGCCTGTCTGGTTGCTTTTCCTATCTTTGGAGCAGGCTGTCTCTCACCTGAGGTCAGAAACACAGCAAACTGCTCTTTTTAGTTTTGCATTTTCAAAATTTCTAACATGGGGGGGAAGGTTTATTGTTTAGCTGTTGATTTATTTTGTATGTTTGTTTGTTTGTTTACACAGTCCTTTTAGTGGGCGCAGGGAGGTGTTTTCAGCAATACAACTTTCCGAGACCTCAGTTCTGTGCGGTTATTGTTTGTATGGTTCAGCTGTATTTGGGGTCTTTCCTTTGTACATGTTTTTCCTGAATGGCAGGGCTATCTTGAAACGTCTCTTTGCCAGTGACCAAAGCACCATCTGTAATTGGAGGTGAGGCCTGGTATATAGTGGAGGCAGCAGCCTTTCAGGAAGTAGCTTTTCACTGACTTCCCTGTGGAGTCACAGAAGACAAAATATTTAATTGTTGCACAAGTGGGCTTTGGAGATTTTTGTGTGTAGTTGTGGGGGTTTTTTTGGTGGTTTTTTTTTTTTTGGTACTCCCTCTCTTTCCTTCCTTTTAAAATTTCTCTTTTTTTCCCTTAAAAAATGTTAAAATGCTTCTCCAGTGAGCTTTGGCCATTGCACCAAAGGCTGTTGCAAGGCAGGGAGCCTGTCTGACCCTTGGGTCCTGCCCTTCTGAAGCCATGCAAGATTGTCCAGGTGAGGATGGAATTGGCAGTTTCCATGGTCATTCTCGGGACAAGACCCCTGTAGCAGAGGGGCCTGACCCAGAGGGAATGGTCATCCACAGCTGATCATCCTCTAGTATGTGTGGGCTGTGGGTCAGGCTGGAGGGCAGGCAGGGGAAGATGGTTCACTGACCCCTGCACAGTCCTTCCCACACTGGAGCAGGAGCCAGGCATGTAGGTCTGCAACAGGGACAAATGAATGACCCTGAATGGGCCAGAGGTCTTCAGCCTTGCCTCTCCTGACCTGTTTGCAAGTGGGTAGGAATGACTCTGAACTTGGACAACATCATTTAAGGCTGAGCAGAGTCTCACAGACCGTGAAGTAGGAATTAAAGGTGGTGCATGGGCAGCTGGCCAGCTCTCAATATTATGACACCTAAGGGAAAACCCAGCACCTTCATCCTTTGGCACTTGGAAGTGGCTGAGGACAGCAGTGGAGGACTGTTGTGTCTACTAGGGTTGGGGCAGGTAGCGTCTCTAGACCTGTCACAGGTCAACTTCAGCTGTATTTGCTTTCTAACTAATGTACATTTACTTTGAAGAGCACCTTTGGTAAGCTCAGTCTATCAACCAAAAGAAAAAGAAATACTCACCTCTAGTCTAAGTCTTCTACTGCCCAACACTGCTACCTCCTCTTCTCTTGAGCTGTTGGTACCTTGTGGTGAACCTGGCCACCCATCAGGCTGTTAAACACAGCAGATATATCCTGTCCGCTTCTGAGACCATCTCTGCCTAAATTTTGCCTCCTCTTTGTACCCTTTATGCATGCATATGTGTGTGCACGTGCACACACACACCCGCCCACCTCCAGCCACTTCACTGGTGAAAATCAGAGCCACAGAGACATGAGTGCCAAATGACTTTTTATTTCTCAAGTAAATGATATAAAAAGTTTTGTTATTTTTCTTTTTTTTTTACATATGCAAATGTAAAAGGGAACTGACAGTGAATTGGTGGTGGCGAGAGGAAATGGGATGTTTTGTAACCCTAGCTGCAGTAAAAAAAAAAAAAAGAAATAAAAATACATTAAAAATATTTAAAAAACACAAAAAGGAAAAAAAAACTTGAACTATTTTGGAAATATTGTGAATAATTTTTTGATATAAAAACTAATTTTTATGTAGCATGAAAACCACCAAAATAAAATGATCAAGAATAAAAGCTGTGCAAAGGGTGTTTTTGTTTAGTTACTGAGGGAAAAGAAGGAAGAGAGAAACAGTGGTGTATGAGAGAGGGATACTGCAGTCATGGCTTTTAGAGCGAGATTCACAATACATAATGTTTTTCTTCAGTCTTGGTATTCAATTTTGGTAGCTGGAATCTTGTGATTTGTAAAAAAAAGAAGGAAAAACCACAAATCATTCTATATGAAAAGATTTTTTTATCTGTGTTTGCTGGGAAGAAAACCTTGAAAATAAGAACAGAATGAATCCCAAGGACTCAAAAAACCAAAAGGCAAATTGAAAATGGCCATGAATTGCTTTTGAGTGTTGCATTCATCATGATTTTTTCTTCTTGATTTAAGATTGTTGAGTAGTTGAGGTATTAATAGTGGGAGGCAGGTACAAAGGAGGTAAGACATTAACGAAGGACTGAAAAAATTCTTTTTTTTTTTTTGTAATGTGAATTATAGGTGTTAAACCAGGGGCTCTTCACATTTCCTTCTGAGTAAAAGAATAAGGTAGTGTCCTTTTGCAGGATATATTGCTGCCATTCTTCACTACTTAAAAAAATTTACTCCTCCCCCCCAGTTTACTAAAGGAAGCAGACTGCCTCTCCAAATTCTAGACAAAACAGTAGGTAATCTCAGCATTACAGACCCTCTTAGAAATGATGGCTGTGGTTCTGTGCTCCCCTGAAGGTGGTGAGGTATCAGTGCTCTTTATCTCCACTGAGGGCTCTGATTCCAGGTGCTGAAGCACTACATTGCCTTTGAGCAGGTGATAGCACTCACCCCACTCTGCTGTGGATCAAGGTGGTTCCTCAGCACATGCTGTGAGTCCTTCTTGCCCGGAAGACAGGAGATGCTGGTTTCTGGAATGGTCAAGGAAAGTTGGTAGGTTGCTCTGTTCATCCTGCTTTGAAGGTATTCCATGTGCCTGAGTGAATCAGATCTCCTGCAAATGAATTTCAGCTTCACTCCCTCATGCTCCCGTCCCTGGACACAATCTCTAAAATATTGCCCCTCCAACTAGCAGAGACCTTCTCTCATGCTCCTGTCCTTTTTGTCTGGGTGTCTTCTACACTGTAGACTGGAAGGTAAGAGGCAAAGGGTGTACCATATAGCTTAAAATAAGCTATTAAATAAATTGTGTTCAGCACTGACTGAGAAGTATGAAAAAGAGTGAAGTCTCAGTGTCAACCTAGGCCACACCTCTAGCAGTGTGCTAGGAAAAAGAATCCTGGATAGAAATCTTGTCTTGTGCTCAAGTCAGTACAGACTTGGGTGAAGTAGATAAGAAGGACCTGAAGGCAATGATGGTGTCGACCAGCTAGACTGGTGGGTTCTTGAGTTCTGAGCCAGGTATGAAAGAGGATCCATGGGAACATTACCTCTTAGTGGAAAAAAGAGGGGGTGAGTCCTGTTAGCATAAAAAGACCAAATTCTGACGCATCTTCGTGGCCTCTGTGGGTCCTAGTTAGCCTCTTTCTCCCTGTTGCCAATCCCTATGCCATGCACTATCTGTGATAGCTTTTTGACTCCTACAGGGAAGAAGAGACTTTGTCTGCTTTATGAAGCTTTTCTCATTATTAGTTACAAATCTAGGCTGTTCCTCCAGTGAGCATCTGGCTATTTACCATTCTTCCCACTTCTTCTGTCTGCTAGTCCCATCCTTTTTGCCCTTGTGATTTCCTGCACCTGCATGTTAAGAAAAAGGGCCCTTGCTCCTTTATGAGAGACTCCTTTGTGTCCTTCAGTGATTTATGAGGGCAGAGAAGTCATTACACACAAGTTAGGGGTATTGTTTATCTCACTTTGCTCAAGTACCTTGTAGATTCCACCTGCTTCCTTACAAAGAATATGGTATCTTCCACCTGTGACCATTTTGCACTAGCTCTGCATTTGTTACTGGTGGACCCATCCAGTGGACCAGAGTTTAAGCAGACATTTGGAGAACGCTCTGAAGATTCAGATTTCCAAGCATAATGTCTCAGACTCTGGAACCAGGGCTGTGGCAACGTGATTTGCTGGAAATTGAGCCAAGGGCCATTCTACTCCAGCCTGTGTGCTCGCTCACCTTCCCTTCCCTGGAATGAAGCAGAAGCCTCATCTTCCCTTAGACCCACAGGGCCTAATGACAAAGCAAAACAGCTTTCATTCTGCTCACCTTGTCTCTGCACCAAACTGCTCAGATATCAGGTCTTTCAGGTAGACATTCAACCATGCCAGAGGGAGGACAGAACTCCTTCCAGTACATATGTACAGCAAAGGCAGGAGTCTGGAGGTCTGGAGCACACAAGCCTTGAATACTCTTGAAATGTCTCTGTTAACGAGTGCTGCTGGGTTTATTTGCCCTCATAGATTATTTGTGTCACCACCAGAAGCCAAGATTATGTCAGTGAAAACCAGCTATTCAATGTGTCTTTTTGACATTTGAACAAGGGATTAGGATTGTAGTTACACAAAAGGCATCTGCAAAGGGGTATTTCCCATACCTGGGGAAGATTATTAGATGTTCTTTACTCATTGAAGCAAACAATTAGGCTTCTCTTAGGCCTTTCACATTAAGGACTTTTCCATGTAATGAAGGCACTTCCCCAGGTTCTGGTCCTTTCCTGCACAGAGGTTTTTCAGCTTTTTCAGCTCTGGAGGCTGAACCTTGCTGTGCTAAGATACAGGTAAAAGCACACTATTTGGAATGAAGAGGAGCTAGTTGTAATGAACCAGCCACTTCTTCTAGCTTTGCAGCTTCACATTGCTTAGGAACTAACTGTTCAGATGTTCTTCCTCCTCAAGCCACTTCAGGGCTCTCTCTGTGCTGCAGTGGCGACTGAATTTGCAATCCCTGCTGACCTTCCCCATTTTACATGCAGGGTGTGAGGGCTTCATGGCCGCTTTCTTATCTGAGGCATTCAATTAAAACTGGAGCAGCATGATGCTTTGGGCCTGTCTCTGTGGCCCCTTGATTAGCTGTCCTTGCTGAGGAGGCAGGACACCAAGGCCTGGCAGCTGCAAGGTGAAGCTTTGGGCAGGCGCTTGTCCTTCGGCAGCGGACGTGCACTGGAATGCTGAGTGACTTACACCGTGTGCTTGCCACTCCTTCAAGGCTGGGATGTAGACTCACATCAAAGCAGAACAGAAGGAACTGGATTCTTCCTTCTCTTTTTCCTCAGCTCCCAAGGGAAAATTTCCTGGAAAGGAGAAACGGACGGTTCTTCCCTCACTTGGAAACTGACTGTTGTCACTCTGTGCAGAGCATTGTTTTGCAGTGGTAGAATGAGGCAGATCTTTGACTGGTGCTCAAACACAGCCTCTGGCCATGTTTCTGCTTGGTTTTTTTTGAGGGAATAGACTAGTTCCTGCCACAGAGGGCAGGGTCAATTTCTCTGCCACCTTGGTCTCAAGGGATGAGCCCTGAGTCCAAAGTCTCAATCACTTAGCACTTGCTTTGCTCTGTTCAAGTGCCCCTACTAGACATCCTGGATCTAGAGTACCTCAGGCAACCCCACATGTGAGCCATCAGCACTGCATGTTGGGAAGAAATAAACAGTTAATGCTTTTGCCATGTTTGCATCACATAGGGAAGGATTTTTAAAAACACACAAGAAATTTCTTAAATCAAAACCCATCTTATTGAAAGCCAATAGTGCTTAGATGCTCAGATGCCTTTAGAAATTTCCATTACAGAAGCTAGAAAGGTTTATTCTTTTTAACAATCTCTTCATGAAGGGGCTGGAATATTTAATACTGAGGTAAATTAAATGAGTTCTCCTGAGCCTAAAATATTGTGATATTAATCTCAACCACCAACTAATCCTGGAGGATGCCCTGGGTTGAGCTGAGGATATGAAGATCCCTTGAGAAGATGCAAAAGTTCCCTCCTCAGTAGCTCCTGTCACTGAGGGGGAAGTAGGTAGCATGTGGGGCAGGATTTCATCAGAATGGTATGCTTGGGGATGCATATCGATTGCAAGCAGTGACTGGTGGCTTCAGGGGTAATTTTGTGTTCATCAAAATGACTCCACCTCTCCTAACAACACTATTGCTGTGGAGGTGGACCGTGTCAGTGCCAGTCATTAATTTGGGAAGCAGCAAGTAAAGTGAAATGCTGTGCCAGCAGGGTGAAACCCTGACATAAAATTGATCAAAACCATTTAGGTCCTTTTTTCAAACAAGATTTGTCCATTTGATGCTTCACTCTGCCATAGCCCTTACTTCAAAGAGTTTGCAATTTTGATGCTAAACTAAAATACGTTAATATTAGCATTTACATTAACAAGTAAATTGACAGATGCCATAGTTTACATATATTATGCAAATATCCTGAAATCTTGCATGCATTTGCATCTAATTTTCTTGAGGTTAAATGAAACATACATTTTATAAGGGAAATAATTGAGGTATCCAGACGTGATAAGCCAGGTGACTTGGTAAAACTTGTATGAACAGGGATAAAGACTAGGAGCAGAGGAAAAGGACATCTGGCATTTTCATTTGGAAAAGTATTATGTTCATGATTGCTGTTTGGGGAAAGCAGTGTAGTAACTTCCTGGGATGCAGTCAGAAGTAGTGCAGGAAGTTTGTGCTGGGAGACTTGATTTGGGATGTGGACAGACCTCAACCTGAAGGGCCAGGGCCAGTCAGGGTCTCAGCTTGGTTGGTTTGGTTTTTTGTTTGTTTGTTTTCAAGATTTGAAAGAGTTACACTCATCTCCTTGCAGCATGGTGCACAACATACCACACAACTGAGATTCCCCCATACTCTAAGGTGATTAGGTTTTCCTACACAGGCAGGGGAATCTGTGATCCACTCAGGAGCAAACCACAAGACCCCAGAGTCTCCACTTCAGTACCTGGAAGGATGTTTTCTTCTTACATTTCTGGAAATCATGAAGGGATGACAGCATGCCTAGGGTCATCAGATCTGCTTCAGGTGAGTGGTGAGAAATCTAGCTCTTCTGGCAGTGCTCTTGTTTTCCAGCTTCATTTCACTTTATCAGTTGGGCAAAGCCTTGAGAATGCTGTAACATCCCAGCCTTGGACAGAGAGAACCTGAACCATAAATTGTGATTGCTCTGTGCATTTTCAATTAGCACTGCTTTTACAGGTAGCATGGGAAAGTGCATGTATGGACCTAACCCAGAGAGGTGCTGAGCTGTAAATGCTCTCTGAGGATGTGTGCAGTGCACAGGGCTCAGCCTCTGCTGCCAGCTTGACCTAATTTCTCTCAGCTGAAGCTGTACTAGGATTCAAAATACAACTCATTTCCCTTCTTTGGAAACTTGCACATCAAGGTCTTACTGTACTCCTCACAAGTAGTCTTGAGCATCCCTTTGCTGCTTTTGTCAGGCTGCTACAAACTTTCAGCATTTCCAGGGAGACTGTCAAAATATTGTATAGAAAATATTTCCCTTTTTTTGGTTCCACCAGTGTGCAGTAACACCTCAGACTGTCACATTGGAGAAGCTTCATCAAGAACCTCTTTGTATCATGCAAAGTGTTCATTCATCTTGGCAACTCTTAATGAATTTCATCCAAGACATCCTGGTCTGTCTGAATAGTGACTGAACTTTCTGGCCAACTATTTATTGGGCATTGCTTTCAAACCTTGAAGGATGGTTTGAAGTGCAAACAAATGTTCAAATGGACAGAGGCTGACCCAGCTTCTTTTTGTTTTCAAAAATCTAGGATGATAAAACCAGCTTTCCTAGGGTTACAGGTCAGCTTAGTTCAATTTGCAGCCTAATTAATTGCTCCAAAATTGTAGGTCTGTCTTGCCAGAACCCCTTTAAATTATGCATACTCCTACTTACACAGTCACTGCCACTTTTCAAATATTCAAGGGATCCTTACATTTTGGATGGTTTACTCTCTCCAGGGAGGAGGCAGTGTTTTAAAAAGAAATTGCTGATGGATAAAGTAGAGCTTACATGACTTGCAGCAAACAGCAATTTGAGTTCTCAAGAACATGGTTCTTGGACATGTAGATTTTACTCATTTGCATTTAAAGGACACATGACACAGAACACTGCTTTCTCATCCAGTAACATTATCATCTAGTGACATTAACTTAACGGTTAATGTCAAGTTTTTATTAACATTTACAAGCACATTGGGAGATTAATTTGTTTACTTGCATTATGCAAAACTGATTTAAGATCGTGGTCTGCATTTACACACATTTACATAGTGTTTCCTGATTAATACATTATAATACACACAAATCATGTGGAAATTGCAGGCTCACATCTGCAACATAAACTTCATTTTCTGTCGTGCAAAATTTGGCTTAGCTGGCAGACCTTTTCCAGCAGGTTGCAGTTGAAGTCAGAATATTGTAAAGAGGGAAGGAAGAATTGGGATCCGAGGTGGATTTTCTGTGAAGTCTTTCCATAGTGCCTGCTACTTGCCAATGCCCTGCAGTCATGAAACAGAAGGAGAGGGTGCCAAGGGTAGCTGGCAGCAGAATGAGTCTCATGTAATGGAACCTTTGGAGCTGGAGTTAGGCTCCTGTGAACACGCAGTTTAGTTGAGCACTCAGTGGCTTTAGACTGGGAGTGAAATGGGTGAGCAGCAAAAGGAGCTGGTGGGAGGAAAGGGGCAGCAACTGTTGCTGCCAGCGGTGGATCTGTGTGAAGGGGCTCAGCTGGGCGCAGCAGAGACCCCCGAGGCACTCCCTCTGCTCCTGGTGTACCTTTGGCTGGAGATGTCCAGGGCTGGCTGGCTGGCGTGGGAAGACCAAGGGAGGCTGTGGGGAGAAGGGCAGCGACAAACACCGAGCTCCTGCTGTGGGTCTGAGACAGGATCCAGAAAGGCAGCACCCTTGTGCTGAACGTGGGGGCAAGGGGACACTGGGGACACTTCCCAGTGCGGCATCTTCCTAAGGGAACGTGCAGTCGAACTCAGGCTTGCCTCACCTCTCCGAGGCCCGAATCCTACAATCTCCTCTCCGCCTGTCACAACCTCATTCTCCTCTCTCCTACACCCTCACCCTCCTCCGGTTCTTCTTTCTGTAAATAACTCTTTCTGATTTTGGACAAGCAGGGATCAACAGATTCTGGAGGGGGGGTGGGGAAGACACTTGTTTTGGTTTTTTTTCCCCTTTCTCTCTTGAATTTTGGGTGTTTGAACTTGAAAAAATAATATCTATAAATATAAAAATATATGTATTTAAGCAAATGGATTTCCTGGACAGCTATGAAAGGAGTTAATTTTTTTCCCCTTTGATTTCTCTTGTTTCTCATTGGGGTTTGTTTTCTGGGGAAGAGGTTTTTTGTGAACTGTTGAGATTTCCAGTTCAACATTGTTTAAAGGATGTGGAGAAAAAAAAAAAAGAAAAAAAAGAAGAAGAAAAATCAACAAAAACATGAAAACCTTTGTGATGTACAAAACCTGTAAATAGTCAAAGATACTTTCTCTTTTCTAACAACAAATTATTTCTGTCACTTTATATTCAAAAATAAAGAAATGTACCACAGAATATCAGGGTTAAAAAAATTGGAACCCATAATCAGAATATTTTTGTTGTTGTCTTCATTCATTTTGTTCTTAACTTGGAGAATGCCTGGGAATTTTGCTGCATGGGTGAATGATGTTTTAAAAGCCTGGAATGGTGATGAGTTGAAGTTAGGATGACAATGTCACTTGAGAGGGGCTCTTGCCCTGGTGCCCACTATTAGCCGCGGGTTGAGGCTACACTCTTGGGGTTGGATGATGAGAGTGAGCGGATGAAGGAGCCTGATCATATTCATGAAACACAAACAATACTGAGGCAGAGACAGGAATGGGAGACTGTCTCAGCGGGTTGAATCTCCCTTTATACTGCCTGAAAATGTTTCTGGGGGTTGCATGATGAAAGCCACCACAAAGTTGCTGATATCACTGCTACCCAAGCTGCAAGGCTTTGGAGATATCTTGAACCCCTCCTGTCAGCCAGCAAGTGACAAGGCTTTGGCACACAGTTTACATAAAACAAAGCCCAGACTGAGACTGTAGAGGGGTGGCAAAGACAGGGGTGGCAAAGATGGTACGGAAGTCTTCAATGATGTCACCTAATCTGGGAATCAGTCATTAATCACAACGCCAAGACTACAGCAAAGTTGAGGGAAGGAGTTGATCTTTGCAGAGGTTACCCTGGTCCAAACAATAGAAAAGGCTCAAGAGGTTATTTATAAAGAAATGCTAAGAACTGACATGTTTTGGAAATACAGAGCTGTGCATCACCTTTTATGGTGAGAGGGCAGTCAGTTATTTTTAGGGGAGCTAAAAATAAAGAAAATGGACTAGCTGAGTTAGTCAGAGGATGCTAGACTACCTGTGGGGTGCAATTTAAAGTGTGGAACACAGCAGAAACACTCAGATGCTCCAAGTCAGATTCAGAACAGGAAATGCAGTGTTCAGCCAAGAAGCTTATGGCAGCTGACACTAAATGTCAGTAAATGAAGATAATTCATAAGGTGATCAAAACTGTGAACCGGGGAAAGAAAATCTCCAGCTAGTAAACATGAAGGTAAATAGGATTATATATACACAAGCCCACGCTTATTGAAAATCCTGAAAGTAGATGTTAAGTACTAATGATGAGCGATAAGTCAATAATAGCACAGGAGAGACTGAAAGGCTCAATACTCAGTTTTTATATGAAGCTGGAGAGACAAATGGGTCATTACCCATGTCTGCACTGTTGTCCATCACCAAAGGAAGTGGGACACTATCTGAGACCAATGAGGGCTGCAGCTCCAAGCCTCACTGTCGGAGATGCACCCCCGATACACCTGCCCCGTTCCCTTCCCCCCGTAAGTCACTGCGCTTGCTGCACTGAAATGACTCAGCTGCTGCTTGTGTGGATAGCCTTGTGACAGTGGTTCTTCCCAGTCTCAAAATCCACCGGTGCACTTGTGACCTTAATGATACCAGAAGGCAAAAAAAAGGTGAATATTGAGGTTTTGGTTTTCAGTCTCAAACCATGTGCGAATATAAGGTACTCACCTTTATATTTCTGAGTTCCAACAACATCATTTTGATGAGTAATAATTACTTTTTTGGCAGTGGCTTAGTGCAAAAACGAAATGTGATTTTCGGGCCAATTCTGCCAGCACCTGATATTTTTTGTTAAGAAAACAAAATTCTGTTTTCTGGGTCTGGAATGGAGCTGCATTAATTCCCACTCAAATGCAGGATACTTCACCAAAATTGGTTAACTTCCAACTCTTAGCTGAAATACCGTATAGTTTATTCAAACTTTAGCTCTTTGCCCGGGTTCATGTGCCAGAGGCAGGCAGGCATTTCACTAGATTGCACCTGCTAGCCAGAACAAAGTCTTGGCTAGAGGTGCAGGGGAAATTAATGGTTTGAAGGTTTCAGTGTTTTGAGCTTTTATCTTTTCAATACAGAAAGATTTTATACCTTTTCAATACCATTCTAAACATTTACTCCTTTTTTCAGTACTGAAATTTTTAATTGACAGGTTCTGCTTTGAAGATAGAAATATTTGCCAATTTAATTTCAGGTTTGAAAATACTCACCTTTTGGCCAAGCTGCACACTTGAAAACTCCCAATTGACTACAAGTAATCCAAACAGAAAAATAAATGGAGTGTGTGAGAGAAAAGTAAAGATAATCATAAAAGGGAATGAAAAAGGATTCGAACAGTAGAAAAGTATTTCTCAGGGTTTTTTTACTTCTGTAAATTTCACTGAAATATAATCCAACCAGAACTTTTTAAATGGCTTAACTGGTGGTGCTTTAGCTGAACAAATGATTTTTAAGAGGCCTGGAGATGCTATCAGTGACTGGGAGAGCAACTGAAAAATCAGATTCCCTCTCTGAATCTCCCAGATGGACAACAATGTGCTGAAAGTGGGAAGAGATTGATTAACTTTCCTCTATAGATTTCCTTCTTACTTTCACCTCAGCCACAATCTGGTGACCTGGGACTAGATATGAAAAAGTGGGTAAAAATATGTAGGGAAATAATGACATTATCATTGTTCTTATGATACTCAAGTTTAACAAGTATAGGTTCATTCTGATGTCACCAGCACTTACTGACCCCTTTGGTTCTTTGAAGGTTTACGGAAAAGCTTTTAAACGCAGCACAGGAACACAGTGATAGAAAAGAGCTATTCCCTGCTCCATCCAGGGTCTGCTACCCTCACCCCTTAGGTGGGGATGCATCTCCCTAACAGGGACACCCTAACTAGTGCCTAGCAGGGGATATCTACAAGCCTCTTTCCTCCAGGCAGAAAGCATCTCTCAAACATAGGCTATGCTGGCCTGAGGCCTGTGTAGGAGGCACAACTGCTCTTGGAGGGCATTTCTTTTATAATTGTTCAGATGATTGGCATTGGAGTGTGCGTGTGCCTGCGTGTGTGCATGTGTCTGTGTGTCTGTGTGTCTGTGTGTCTGTGTGTCTATGTGTCTTGTGTGTGTTTAGGGGCTCACCTGAGCTTTAGGAGTTCAAACCTCAGCTATATGCTTAGGTTTTTGCTGGCACCTAGACTCTGTCTAGTCAATGTACTACAGAAAATATGTACATCCTCTCCAAAGAGAGATCTCTTTTGGCTCAGAGAAATCTCCCACCAAACTCATGGTCTGGGAAACATCTGCTGGGGGTTTGGACCCATGGACAAATTCAGCAGAAGACAACTAAGGACAGATCAACCAAAGCCCACTGCTTGTGTTTAATTGAACATAGCAGACATGACTGGGGGGTAAATGCCTCCCTTACAGGTGAGTTGCACTGAGTGACAGGCCCTGAGGACAGAGGTGGGGTTGGAATTCCCTCCTGGCCAAGTTCTTTGCTGCAGGGTAGCTGAAAATGTCAGGCACAGAGGAGGGGAGGGCTGAGTGATGTAAAATGGGAGCACAATGAACTGTAATGAACTCTATTGTCTGAGGCATCTCTTGGCAGCCTGCACTCAATGGCAGATCAATAAGCAGCAGAGTCAGAAAATAATGTATGTCTTTGGGGAAAAAACGTAGCTGAAATCAAAGGTAGTTATGATTGCAATGGCGAACATTGTCTGCAGTACAGCGAGGGTCCCCACATGTGTCCCAGAGCACAGCCACACTGCCATCCTTCAGGACATAATCTCTGACACTCTCCCCAGCACTGACAGTGCAGCTGTAGTTGAGAAAGACCTTTGCTCCTGCACTTGCCCTGGGGACCAGCCCTCCCCTGCTGGGTGCACCATGTCTTGTGGCTGTCCCTCAGAAATGCTGGCAAATGGACTCAACCGATCGGGAGCGGGCAGGCTTCCCAACACCTCCTGTGCTGTGTGCACTGCCTTCCACCTTCCTATTTGTGTCTTTTCAACATTAATCCCAAGCTATGCAGAAATATGGTTGTCCCAGTAGAGGTCCTGTGCCAGCTGCCACATCCTTCAGTGCAGGGTGAGGGGATGAAATCTCTCCATCATGTGCCAGCATTGAAATTAACGGAGCAAAGAGGGCCCCTTTCTGTACCAGACAAACAGGAAAAGTTTAGCAAGCAATTAAAATATATTAGTGTCGTCCCCAACCTCTACTATCCTGGGCTGCCCTCTTCCTTGACTGGCCTGAGGGATGCGAACCCTTCAGTCTTCATTATTCTCAAATTAGGAAGGCTTATTAGAGGACCCTAAAGCAAAAGTCATCACTGCGGTGCCTTGCAGAGGATAAAGCCTCATTGGGAGAGCCAAACAGGATCCTGCAGGAAGATCTATTGTTGTAAGAAGTACTCACTGCTTTCAGTCAGGACTGAAAAAGAAGACTGAGGTTGTCAGTCAGCTGCAATGTTGTCTTTCCCCTCTTGTCCCCCCATTTCCTGCCACATGAGCTGTAAATAAAGCACTATGCAAGTAGAGAGCTTACAGGTCCCTGTGAATTGCTCCCTGGTGTCAGCTGCACAGGAGTGTTTTCTGTATCTAAATCCTGGTGAGCCCTCTTCTCAGCTGGTGTAACATTAGCACAAATGGCTACAAGAGCATGAAGGACAGTGGTGCCTTGTACCTGAATGCTGTGTTCAGTCAGAGATTGGATCCTGGCTGATGTAGCAGGGCCCTGGAAAAATTGCATTCAAAAGCATGATGTCCCATGACAATAACACCAGAGTGACCCGGAGGGAGCTGTGCTGGCTTGCTCCTGCTCTCAGAGGAAAGCTGTGCTCAGCTTTGTGTCCTGTGACTCAATTTGCTACAAGCATGTTCAAACATGATAACGTTGTGTAGTATAGAAAAGGACAGTGTCCTGGCCCAGTTCCAGCTTGCATAATTAATTTCTTCTTATCTAAAAATTCTACCTGTAATTTTGAATGAGTGTGGATGGATTTTTTCATCTTTTCCCAACTACAGCTTCAAACCACCAACTTCTTTTTTCTTTCCTCCTGTGACTTCTTAAATATTTTGTGTCTCCTTTACATACATGTATGCATGCATATTTATATCCCTCTTTGTATCTTTTGTGTTGTTTTGCCAACAAAAGCTGTAATTCACTTGCTTAAATTATTGTGTGATCATGCAATGTGCTATATGGGGCCACATGCAATAATATCCTGACAAGAAAACAAAAAAAAAATTGAGCATCCATATATTGAAAACACCCTGAACTATCCAAATCTCCCAAAGACTGACTGCTTATTACTGCAGAGTGCTCCTTGCACCAGTTATCTGAATGCTGCTCTTTATTCAGCAATCAGGCATATACTCAGCACTGCACATGCATTTGGAAATGCCTGAGCTCAGGAGATGCAATCAGAAAAAGATGATTATTCTGTGAGATGATACCTATTCTTTGCAGAAATATTTTTTAGTTAACAATGTGGAGGAAAATGACTGTCCCAAAATTACCAAAAATCCTTGGTTTAGTGCCTGACTGAAGGGCTGTTGTATGTGTTTTCTTACTTGAGCCCTGCCATGGGGAACTGCCTACTTTTAACCCTTTCATAAGGGTGGAGGAACACAGCAGCTGGGGCATGACAAAGGTGCTCTGCCCCACTCTGCTGGGCAATGCACTGTGTAGGTAATGTACCCAACCCTGAAACTGTTCACATTAACATATTTGCTGTGTGAATGATAGTGTTAAACATTTTCTAGTGAGGAGATGCTTTGTTTGCCTGCAAATGAGACATGCCCAGAAAGTGGTGTTTGCTTGAGCTGTCAGGGTGCTCTCCCAAAGCACTTGGATGTGTCCTTCTGTACATCCTTCTTTTCACCTCTGATGCCAGGTTGTGACCACCTCAGTGCCTGGTAGCAGTGACTGTGGGAGGTGGTTGTATGTTAGTGGTGAGTAAAATGGTTTCTGCATGTGTGTTCTTGCACAGTTTGAGCCAGCAGAATTGCCACTGACCCTTTTGGAGGCCTGGTAGGTGCTTAGACTCAATATTCAGCTTGTGGAGGGTGTCATCAATGGCACAGCAGATCCCACCACCAGGCAGATGTGTGAGGGAGGGTTATCCAGTATGGTTGAAGAGTGCAGAAATAGTGTCCATGGCTGGCTTCCTTAGCCTGTGGACAGTGTTGAGAACCAGTTTGACAATGATGTCGCTGCTGGTGCTGAGAAGAGCTTCAAGCATCTCTCCCAAGCCCTGTCTCCTTCTCTGTGTGCATCACATAGGGAAGGAGGCTGTAGCTTTTCTCTTCACCTGCCCAGTGTTTCTGCCGCTCTGCTCACACCCACAGAGATGTGTGTGGTGATGTTTGTGGCCATCTCCCCTCCCTCAGCTCAGTGCAAAGGCAATGTGAGTGTGCTGTACTGGGTGACGGGATGTCTGAGCCAATTCCTCAGTCAGCAGTGCCTGTGTAACTAACATGGCATTTTGACGGCTGTTCAGCCCTCACCAGCTAAGCTGTTTCAACACCCTGTCACCATGTGTTGCCAGGTGCTTGTAAAACAAGCAGAGGTGTGCCCACACCAACAGAAGAATAAACACAGGAGGGAAGAAAGGAAGGGTGTAATTAATGAGGAGTGCAGAAATCATAGAGGTCCAGTGAAGGGCAATTCAAGTGATCCAAAGCAAGAGGGGCTGGGGAGCTGTCAGGAAATGAGCAAGGAGCTGATGCATGGTGGGACTAGGGATGCTGCAGACCAAAGTGTAGGTAATAAACAGGTGCATGATGAATGATCAAGAACAGGCCAACAGACACTCCAAACCAGCCTAGTACAAGAGAGGAAGTCATAAAGGCTACATGCTTTTCCTTTTTATAGATTAGAGACACCCACATTTCTCACCCTGCAATTAATCAGGCCCTGGGATTTGTTCTTTTTGCATACATCAAATATATATAATGTAAAAATTTTGTGGAAAGCCAGGCAGGTATTTATTAACAGCAAGGCTCCTGGGCAATGTCCTTAGAGAGACTTGCAGCTGTTTTCCACATCAGTCCAGCTGGCTGGAGTTCTCATGGCTCAAAACAGCCCCCAGAGAGGAACAGATTCATCAATTCCCACCTGTCCAGACCAAAACCACTGTCACAGTACAGCACAAGGAATGGTAAATGTACAGATTAGACATTAATGTAGGAGTGTTGTGCCCCAACCAGAACTTGGTTGAAATTTACCAAGAGCAAAGTCAAAAGCATAAATTATTCTATAGTAGGATGAGGGATTTTCCAATTACAGGTAGTGTAAAGCTCAGGTAGGGAAGAAAAACTACTGCCTTCCCTGCTGGTGTGCTTTAGGCCACAAGAAAGACAAGCTGCAGAAGAAGAAGGGTCTCCCCTCTGAGGGATCACCCAGGTGCATTGAGATGAGGAGGATGAGTCTAAAGCAGCCCCCTAAAGCATGCTGGCTGTTGGTACCTGCACACAACACAAACTGTGTGTGTTATTGCTCCTTCACTGTGAATCCTGGAATGTCTGTGTGTCACAGTCCGTGTCTGTGATGTGATTCTGCCACTGCTGACAGTAATGAGAGGATGCTGTGGGTACCCTTTGCTGCTGGACCACCCACACCATGGTTGGGTAAGCCATGATGGAGGAAAGGTAGCTGGAGCAGAGGCCTGTATCTGCTCATTCCCCATCCATCTTACTCTAGGGTTTCTCTGGCCTCAGGCTTCTCTTTCTGTGTTAGTTGAACAAGTCCTTGAGAGGGGCTAGGCAGTGGGTATGCCATAACCACAGATTATCCTACTGCTGACAGGTCAGGAAAGCAGAGCAGCTGCCAGGGCACAGGTGCAAGGCTTGAGAAGGGGATCTCCACTCTGGGTCCCTATGTTGGGTCTCCTGCCTCTTCCCTGGCTGATGGGCTGTGCCTCCTCTGGCAGTCTTGCTGTGCCAGCAGCTTTTCACCACGTCTGGTGTGCAGGACTCATACAGGAGGGATGAATTCTCATCTGTGCTCGTGCAGCAGCTAGCAGGTGGGGACTTTGCTACGTGATGAGGTTGTCTCCAAAGGTGTGCCACAGCACAAACACAGCGTGAGCTTCTTGAAATTAAACAATATGTTTTAGCCACCTACATCACATTTGTAAGTACTTCTCTGGGGGCTCAGTCTCTTGTGAGGCTTTTATCTTCCAGTGGAAGAAAAGCAGAACTCAAAAGGGTAGGCTAAATGCTTTTAGAAACAAACAGTTGTACAAAACCACATGGGCACTCTTGGAAATTAATCCCAAAACAAAAGCAAATTCTTGGAGTGGGTTAGCAGCTAGAGACAGCTTTGCATGGGAATTCCTTGCCCTTGGGACTAACATGGGATCTATCCTCCTGGCAGGGTATATATGTGACCAGCTGGTAAGTGTTAGAGCTGCTTTTCCTGTTTGGATGGATTTAGACATTTTGCTTGCACTCCTGTACTGTTCTTACTTCAGCTGCTTTGCTTTGTTAAATGCTGAAGGGTCCTGAATGGAAATACTGGAAGGGAAGAATATTACAAAGGGAACTGACACATGGCATGAAGTCCCCTGGCACTGCTCTTCTTGTGACAGGCACAGAAGGAGCATGAGCCAGTTCCACACTTTCCTGTGTCCTTGTGGTTGCAAGGATGGGGACGCAGGTTTGTGTGTCTGCTCAAGGAGAGCTGCAGCAGGGACAGTGCAAGCACACTGATGACCAGCTGTATCTGCCATGTACACAGGTGATCCAGTCGCTCAGCTATAAAAGTGAGGGGCTATGGATGTGCAGGAGGCAGAACTGATAGGAGGAGAAGCCTTAGCTTTTCTTAATCCTGTAGAAGAGGTATAAAGAGGCCTTGAGACAAGCCTCTCAAGCTTGCTGCTTTCAAGCACAAGGAAATACCTGTGTGTCTGAAAAATCTCTGTTTTCTCACTGTAATATGAGAGTATAAGTGATTCCTCCTCAGTGATACACATTCTGGTTCCTCTTTGTTAATGTAACATTTGTTATTTTATTAAAACACCTTAGAGCATATCAAGCCTGTAATCAAAAAATACTACTAGAGAAAATTTCAGTCCAGCCAACAAAAGTCAGGCAGTGGGGAAAGGGCATTATTCTGACCAGCAAACCATTCCTGGTTTACTAAACTTGTCCTTTCTGTGCACTTTGGCCACTGGCTTGTTTCCAGTAGGTGGAGAACCTCATTTCATGCCGGGAAGGACTGAGTTCTGCCGACACAGAGCAACATTACTGACATTTTATGAGTCCTGGAAAAGAAGGTGCAATCTTCTGTTTCTCTCAGGGGGTGCCTCTAGGGACATCTCAGACATTCAACCTAGATGTGGGTAGCAGAGGTGTTTTACCAGTCAGCTTTCTTCCTTTCTTTCAAAACCTATTTGCCCTGCCCTCAGACCTTTGATCATGCTGTGGTTTCATCAATGGCAGGCTGTGTTTTAAACCAGACTCATGCACAGCCTTCTATTTCAAATTCTGTTGGTGTAGTTTGTCTTTATACAAACATGTCATGGTCACTTTTGCCACATGCTCTCATTTAGTGGTTATGACACATCAAATTCTTTCTCATTTCTCTAGCAGGTAACAGTTTGACCCTTTTTTAGAGAGGTCTTCTGTGTCTTCTGGCACATAGGTTTATTTTGTAGCAACTTCAGTATTAATTAATCTTGGATCCAAAAGCTTTTTAGACAATGGCAGAATTCCTGTTCAAGAATCTCTGAAATGGTGAATCTCATAATGTGCTGCCAGTTTTTTTTTGTTCTGTGCTAAGACAGATCACTTGAATCCAATAGGGCTTGATGTATCCAGCACTCTTGTCATTTGTATGGATTCCTCGTTTACCCTATTTGACTCTGCATTGATGGTGTGCTTGGAATGACACATCCAAGAGGAGCACACAAATGAATCAGTGCTTATTAGGAATGCACCCAAAACTTGGTACAAAACACCCGCAATTTTTTACTTCTATTAACCCTCATTCCTTGTTGTGCAAAGCTTGCTTCATAGAAATGAGAATAGTTTTTTCCCATTTCATTCCATCTGAACAGTAGCTGCACATGGACAATTAGTAACCCCTAGGAACATCATGGATCCTTTGCCAATTTGTCTCAACGATTTTTGTTGATGCCATAGATTGACAACCTTTCCAACAGCTCCTTCTCTGTGATCTCACACCACCTAACACTTTGGACTGTCAATCTTCAGTTATCTTTGGCATCTTCTTTTACTTCTCCAAGGCCTTTCCTCTTGCCGGTTATGTTCACAGAAGCACAGAATGTCTGAGGTAGGAAGGGGCTTGGAGGTAATTTTGTCTGGCGTCAGTCATCAGGCAGGGCCAAGGACCACCTGGAGCATTGTTCTGGACCACACCCAGATGGCTTTTGAGTGCCTTCATGGATGAAGATGCTGCAGCCTCTCTGGGAAACCGTGCCAATGCTGTTGCTGTCACTGTGAAGTGTCTCCTGATGTTCAGAGGAAACTGCCTGTGTTTTAGTCTGTGCCCATTGCCTCTGGTCAGTGTTCACCACTGAGTAGAGCCAGGCTCCAGTGTCTTTGCACTCCCTTTTCAGACGTTTGTGCATATTGACAGGCCCTGAGCCTTCTCCAGGGTGAACAGCCACAGCATTCTCAGCCTTTCCTTAGATGAGTTCAGTTGCAGCAGCTCAGCTGCAACAAAGCAGACAGACCTTGTGTAAATATTACTTTACACGTTATTTAAAATTCTGCATTTTAGCAGATTTCTTTCCCACTACTAATGTCTTTCCAGGATTTTTAACTGCTTTTTTCACAGCAGTTCTTTTTAAATAATCTTAATAATTTGTTTGTTTATGCTCCATTAAACAGTCTTATCTTGGCATGCAGCAGAGAAAAATGCATAAAGTTCTGTTGATGAGAAAAAAAAAAGGGAAAGAAGGAATGTTAAGAAAATGCAGCCACAATCCTTTTGGTGAGTGCCAAAGGGAGCTCTATTTCTGTGTGTAACATCCCAGGTCAACAGTAATGTCGTCACTGGCAACTCATTCTGTAAACTACACCCAGGTGAGGCTGCCTACTACAAACTCTACTTCTGTAATTTGTCTTGGTAAAGGCAAAGATGTTAATCTTAGTTTCACTCTATGGACCCCCTGGGAGGCCATTTCATAAAATTATTTTTATCAAAAGAAGTGCTTGCTGTGATGTAGATATGCTTGGCTTGATCTGTCATGTTTCCTTTGCTTCTTTGTTCCTTTCTTTCTGTCAATCACAAACCAGTTTGTGGTAAAGGCTGGTTTCAAAACAGCTATTTAAATCATCAGCAGGATTTTGTCCTTCAGAGACATTTAGTTAACTCATTTTACATTTCTTTCTGCTGAGAACAACATTTCTCTCCAATGGTTTTCTAGCATGCACGGCACAGAGTCATCGTGCCTGGACACTGCTCTGCTGTGCTGAGGGTGTCTCTGCTTCAGTGCAAGGCAGCCCAGCACTGCTGTGTCCCTGCCCTATTTACCATGACTTTTTAAATTAGGTGTGTATTTGTTCCTGCAGTGTTAGCTTGTGCTTCAGTGTAGGCAGTAAGTAACCTTAAGCAGTTGTCAGCAAGAGTGTTAAAACATTTATTTTTCCCAAGTGCTGTGCTGTTGTTGCCACTGCTACAGACACATCTCAGTTGAGAGTTGATGTTAAAAGGCAAGCCAGCTCAGGCCCAGCAGTCATCTGATTCTGCCCATCAGCAGCACAGTCCTTGCTGCCATTACAAGTACTCATGGTGATTCCAAGGTCAAGAGGCCTCCTTCAGCTATTTTTGGGCAATAATTACATCTCAGCTAGCCCACTTTTTAAAATTTTAAAATACTTCAGATTTGTATAATACTGTTTTATTTCCTTACTGCATTCTTTAATGGGATCATCAATGTTGTAGTCTTCTAGCTAGTTTATGGCAGAAACAGGGTACTTTTCCTATGTGGCATTCTCATCTGGAGCAGAAAATCCTCTAACAACTTCTGCCTTGCTGTTTACACTCACTGCTGAATGGCAATCCTGCTGACATGCACACCCTGGCATTGATATCTAGCTTGCAGGGTTTTTCAGTGCCTGTGCATTTTTAGGCAAGATCCGTATTGCAGCCTCCAGTGCCTCTCATCCTGCCAGCTCCCACCTCTGTCCCTGTAGCTGTACACCTCATCTCTGTGACACAAACTGAAACTCAAAATGGGACAACTTTGCTATCACGACCAGCCCTGCAGGGATCCAATGCAAGCCCTGCAGAATGGCTTTCATGGGCTGGAGGGTTGCAGTAAGCTGTAATATGTGTGTCCTCTGCACAGTGGCACGAAGACACAGTGATCCTTAACTTGCCAGAGGTTTTCACTATCTGCTCCACTTGTTCTCTTTTCCAGGAAGAGAAATTCATGTGACCTGTTCTCCATGTGGCACTGCAATGATGAGAACTCCTCTGTGTCACAGTCTGCACATGTTGAAACGGTCCCTGTTGTGTGATGGGAATTGGGAACACAAATGTGTAAACTCCATTTGCAAGAACAGAGATCAGTTTCATCTTTTGGCAGCTTCACATATCCCTTGCTGAACGCTGATTTATTTTATTTTATGCTATAGTCCAAGGTCTCATATCACTGATATGCCTGCTGAGTATTTGAGCAAGCTTCAGTCACCCGAAACAAAATTGCAAATTTTCAAGGCACAGGACCATTATAAATCTCTGCATCTAACTTTTCTCAAGGAAATTAATGTTTGTGACAGGGGTGGAAGACAGTGACCTACCTCTCTCTTTTCCAAAAGCTGTCTGGCCATGGGGAATCACTCACCACTTTCCTAGGTCAATAGAAAACCCTGCTGTGTGGCTTGTGGAGCAAGTGAATGACTGGCTGTGCTGAGAGCTGGACCTACCCCTGCACACACAGCCTCTACACCTCCTCTCTTCCCTGTTTATACCTCACAAGAATCTGCAATTCCCCACGTGCACACTTCAGTTCTTTCTCTTCTTGCCTCACTGCTGTGTGCTCACAGGCTCTGACCTGGCTCTGCACCCAGCTGACACACTGCTATGGCTGCTGCCAGACCACCACCCCCACGGAGCTCAAACCACCCAAAAATACAGCTCTTTCCCGGCCACAAGTGACTTTGCCAGCTTCAGAGCCCTCCAGTACCCAGGTGGATCCACATCCTCCTCAGAGATGAGTGTGTTTCCCCTTTCTGTGGGTCCTCAGGGCAGTCTGTGGGCTGTACCTTCAGCTGGCTGCAGGACCCAGAGACAGAGAGTGCAGGTTCTAATTATCTGCTTGCCAAAGAGGCTGCTATAGCTGCAACGTGACACAGATCTCCTCTGCTGGGAAATTTCACAGCCACAAAGCATCAAGCAAGGGCAGCTCTGCTGTCTGCAGCTCTGCATGCTGCAGGGGCAGTGAGCAGTCTGGGACATGGCTGCTGTGCTGTGTGGCAGGGCTCAGCTCTGGCAGCAGCAGGGGAGCAAGGGCCAGAGCCTCGGGGCACCAGGGCAGCTGATCCCTAAGCAAGGGGAACAGTGTGAGAGCAAATGCAGCCCCAAAAGGACCAAGTCCCTAGGTGCCCTGCTTCCTTGCATTATTGTATATGCTGGCATGTGACAGCACAGGTTCAGTCCTGGTGGAGGTGGTGTGGGGCTGCAGAGGCTCTTATTAAGGCTGGACTGATTGCAGGAACATGAACTCCACCTAAACCTCAGGTTCTCTTCATACCATGGTTGCCCCATCCCTGCAAGGGAGGACTGGTCCTGCTGACTGAGCAGGTCAGTGCTACTTGCAGGAAGGAGTTTTTGCTGCTGTGGTGAAGAAAGCAAAAAAGGGACAAACCCCCATCCCATACACAACAAAAAAAAAAAAAAGGAAAGCTCACGTGTTAAAAAGGAGAAAAAATACATGGTCTCTTGGCAGGAAGGGGAATGCTGGCAAGGTGAACAGCGAAAACCCAGGGCAGGATGAACCATCTGTGTAGGGGCTGAAGAGTAAAGTGTATATTGTGGTCAGACATTTCTGGGGCCTTTACCCAAACCCGGCAGTGCTGGGGCTTCCCTAGCCACCCTACTGTGGTGCCACCAGCCCTCTGCCGCGACCACAGGGCCTGCACTGTCGTCATCAACAGAGTTCTTTGAACAAAAGGCTCTAGCTTTTACAAGTATGGTCTGGTGGTTTTGCAGCCCTCCCTTGCCCACACAATCTGGAGAGCTGGACTTTACTTCACCCTTTCACTCCGCTGCTGCTGTAGAATAACCCCACAGCAGCCAGTAAGTATGAGGCAGAGGTTCAAGGGACTAAGCTGTGGAAGGACCATGTAAGGCAGATCTGTAACTTTGACCCCAGCCTCCTGCCTAGCACCCAAGGTTTTCTGTGCAGTCTCCTCCTTGAGCCCCAGTGCAATTTTTCCTGCTTTCCCTGGAGGTTTGATAAGGTGACAACCCAAGGGCAAAGAGCTTCAGCACACATTCTTCTGGCATAGCTGCCTCAAAGTCTTCCTCATTAAAAACAAAACATGTTACATGGGACTTCCATGTTGTGGGGTTTTCATGTTTTCCTTTTTCATGTTTCAAAATCACTTGCTCTAAAGGCTGATTTCTGGTTAGGAAGAAGCAGATGTGGAGAAGCCAAACTTGATGGACATTATACTGGAAAAAACCTGTTTATAGAAAGAGATGCATCACTGTGTTTTCCAGCGTGGTATTCACTTGGCCTACAGATGTGAGGGAAACTGAGACAGCACAGGGCAGCAAGAGCCAAGATGTAAACCTCAGAGGATGGGAGGGGGTGCGTGGATTTCATTCAGTATGCTCTCCCACTATGCCAATAAGAGTGTGTCATGGCATATTCCTTGCATATGGAAACAATAGGAAGGCCCTGGCATGAAAATATGCAAAAGTATTTTTACAGTCTGCCCTGAATACTGTCAGTGATTGATTCAGTCTGTTGAAGCCACTAACACCCCCACTGGTGATGGCAGAACAGTTATCCTGAACAGTTCTCACAGAAAGAAAAGCTTGAAAGTCAGGGAAGAGCACTCAAACCCAGGAAGAAATGGTGTGCAGGAGAGATAAAAGCTTTACTGAAGAATTCTGAACAGACTAGAGGAGGTAAACCAGTTGTGGCTGTAGAGAAAAAGGTCTGACACGAGCAGAGAAAGGGTGATGTGTGTGCCCATGAGCCCTTTGAAGGTCTCAGAGGTGAGCTTGTCCCATCAGCTCTGAGGAGCAGGAGCAGAGGTGACCACAGGATGCCTCTGCCTTCCCCACAGGCAGCAGCTGTGCCCTGCAGAGCTCAGCCCTCCCCACCCAGTGGCTTGTAGGATGTCTGCAGTGGCTTGTAGGATGTCTCTTGCCAGTGTGCCTTTAACTGCCTTTTCCTTGGGGGTCTTTCCTTGGGCTGGGCTGGCAGCTCACACACGTGGAGATTGCTCTGGAAGAGGCATTTCGGCTCCTACCCAGAGTGTGACTTACTTTTGAGTCGAGAAATGCACAACAAAGCATGAATAAGTAGCATTCCCTTCCCCACAATGCTTATTAATGTCTAGGTGGCTTCAGGAGCAGACAGCTGAAGTCCTTGCAAGACACTGGCAGCAGAATGAATAGGCTGCCTGTGGGGAAGCAGCTCAGACTCTGTTTTACCACCTCAGAATTCCCTCTAATCCTTCTTTTATCTTCATGGGTTCCAAATGAGAGGTCTGAAAGCAAAGGCACACAGCTGTACCAGAAGACAGGAAACTTAATTTCCTCCTTATGAAGAAAGAGGAGGGTCCAAGACATGGATTTAAAGCCATGAGATGATTTCCACCCTTGAGACTTTGCTTGCATTGTAGACTCTCTGAGAATTTGCAGGGATTTGGGGCTTCATGAAGAATTTCTTGACACTGTACTTCTGCTAGAAAACTGATTCATGAGGCTCCTGTTGTTTGGCAGGAGTGTACCCAACTGGATAAATCCATGGATAGGACTCGGGCATGTTAAATATTTGTTTAGAAAAGGAATTGGCTGCTGCGTTGCCCTTCACCTTGGCTTCCAGCCTCCCGCCTTTGAGTCCAGCAGCTGTATCCAGGCTAGCAATCTTGTTTTGTTGGTTTTTTTGTATTTCTTTTGGTATCCAAAGGGTAGTTATCCCTCAGCCATTTTCACAGGATCACAGAATGCCTTGGTTTGGAAGAGATCTTAACATTCTGAATGTTTAATTTGGCAGAGCCAGAGGTTTTCCAAACAGTGAACCAGAGGATTTCAGAGCCTTCAGAAGAGGTTGGTGCCTCTTAGATGAATTCCCATACCTTACTGTGTGCTGACACATCAAATATATTGCAAAGTGGGAAGGGCTCTCTCACACCTCTCAGTGGTCCCATTTTATTCATGGCTACACACAGGAAGGTAGTTTACAGTGATGGTACCTTGCAGCAGAGAGAAAAATGAAGGGAGAAAAAATGCCTTAGCCTGGCTAAAGGCAGTAAGTACCTGGTCTCTGACCATGCTGACCTGCCTCACCTTGGGTATGGAAACAAAGGATCTCTGGGCTTGTCCAGCACTCCACAGATGGGAAAAGATTATTGAAGTTATGGGAGATACAGGAAAAAACTGGAAACACTTGATGGCAGTTTGGCTGCAAAGTCTGGGTTAGTCAGACAGGCTCCACCAGAGCCAGTGAGCTGACGGGAGGGAGATGGGGTGGAAGCCTGCAGTGGACAGAGGACAGAATTGCTGTAAACAGCTGCACAGAAAGCCCTTATTCTTCATAGTTCCGAGCCTTTGACTGGCTGTAGGTGAATCTGCCTCTGCAGAGTGTATAAAGGAAGGCCCAGTGATGGCAGCACTGACAAACCAGGGCACTGTCAGAGCTGTGTGAAGTGATGGACATGAGCAGCTCCGTGGCAGCCCATGAACCAGCACAGTCACTCCCAGCAGTTCTGGGGCAGTATCTATAATTGAAGAGCTCTGGGAGGCTTGCAGGCTTGTGGTTCTTCATCAATTAGGACTAAAAGGTTCCACTTATTAACAACTGGATTGTTTAAATAACAGCTCCCATCAAGTGCTTTGGCTGTTGAGCACTCAGAAACTCGAGTGCTCAGTGAGTTGTGCAGTGCCTTACTGATGCCTCTCTCCACAGCCCCTGTGCCAACCCCCCTGAGCCCTGCTCCCCTCCAGTGCCCTGCTGGGGGACACTGATCCCTCCCCACTGCCCACCACCTCTTGCCCCATTTCCTCAGGACCACCGTCCTGCCTGTACCCACACAGACCCACAGCGCTTCCCCCATGGTAATGTGCTCACACTCCTGTGCATCAATTAGGCTGCTTTTTGGAGGAAAAGTGGATTTTATGTTCAGTGCTGGCACTGGAGGGACAGTGTGTTGGATCTTGATGGAATAGATGATGTGCCACGTTTGGCTTTCTTCTCCCCTAGTGCTCCTGGGACACACTCATGCAGTGCTTGTACTGTTTTGCTGAACATGTTTTTCCACTATTTCCTCACATTTTGCAGTGTCACTGCCCTCCCAAAAACCAGAAAAATAAAACAAAACCATACTTTCAGAGTACAACTTTTACCAGAGCATGTCAAGGTCCGACCAGGGCCCACACAGATGGAGTCCTTGCCATATGTTTTTGAGGCCAGAACAATAGTACATCACAACTTTGGGGTGTCTACAGCTAAGAGAGAAACTGCTTCCTCCTCCACCTTGCCTGGTCTGGATTTTTTTGCAGGTTTGTTGTGCTAGGCTCGTGCAGAGTTCTTCATCTGCCAGCTGAAGAACAACCCCTCCAGCAGTCAGAATCACATCCTGAGCTTGTGAAGGCAATAACTGGAACTTGAAAGAGGCAGGGGCTCCATTGGCCACAGCACAGCCTAGGAGCCTTTCTCTTGATGTGTGGATTCCCATGACAAGTCTCAGACCATGTATTCAGCTGTGTCAGGCACAGGAGATCCCAGGATGGGGGTAGGCGTGAGATGAGGCTGGAACAGAGGAAGGAAGCTGTGTCATTGTCGGGTTTGTGCAAGAGGAAGGGAAGGTGTGGAAGATTCTGGGTTGCCAGACCCTTACGGCACATGCGATGCCCTCTGTGTCTGGCCATTGTCAGAGTCCTTCTGTCCCCTTGCTCCTCACTCCTGTAACAGGCTCCTCATTTCACTGTGTGCATCCAGGTTTTTGGCGTTTTAGAGTGTGTCTGTTCCTGTTAGTGCTGAGTGGACAACCTTTCGAAAAGGGACTGGCAGAGGTTCTGAAATGGCCAGCCCCAGCGAGGGTCTGGTTTCTCTGCTTTTCTGGGTGGATCAGCCCTCAGTGCTGTGCTTTTGCAGCATGGTGCTGGTATGTCTCCAGTGCTGGGACACTTGGCTTCAGAGGAGCCATGAGCACCCCTGACACTCAGGTCCATTGTTCAACTCTTAGTCCAATCTTTCCATGCACAGGCTCTTCAGGGAGCACAGCAGTTCCACTTCTCTCTCTTGGGTATCCCACAATCTGTTCCAGCAAAATCCATTTGCTATTGTGAGCTCAAATAGGCTCAACCCTCTGCCAGCTCTGCTCCTCCACTGCTCCCTCTGCTTCATCCTGAACCTCTCCTGTGCACAAGGGCTATTTTGTTATGTCCTGCACTCTCAGGCCCTGGGGAACAAAAGGGGAACTGAAGTTTATTGATAGAACTAGTGAAGGCCAGAATTGTTCAATGCGTGCCATTTGTTGAGAATCCCCCAGGGATGCATTTATACAAAGAAATCTAGCTTGTATCTCTCTTCCTGAGACACAAGATTGAACACAACCACTTGCCTAGCTGTAAAATAGCTCTCCAGATTCTGACTGGATTCTCTTGCTTGTGGCCACTGTCCAGGCTCTTAGGTCTGCATGGAAGATGAAGAAGAAAGTTATGCAAATAGGGGAATTATTGTTTTCCAGCTCTGTAAGCTCATTTTCACATGGTCGGCACACGTGATTATGCACATATAAAACTAATGCCCTTCTGCAGTTGGAGCTAGCTGCGTTCCTGTTGGCAATGTCTGAGGAGATGCCAGAGGTGGAGCAGCCTGGCTTCCCGTAGACAGCAATGCTGAAGCACCAGGGGGAGAAGGCTGCTCTGTACCTCTCCCCAAGCAGGACTGCATTCTGAACATCAAGACACAAATATTCCTCCCTGGAAACCAGCAAAATTCATTCATTATGTAGAGGAGGGCAGGGGCTCCTGAGTTGTCACTGTTCACTTGTGTGTGGTGCCTGTTAAACAAAGACCTCTTTGGGTCCCTTCAGAACAGGATATTTCTTTTCAAGAGTCTTCTTAGCTTCTCTGTGAAGTACTTCTTGGGCGCGGTTTGTGGCACAACTCCCCCAGCCTGCACTCAGCTGCCAGTCAAACAGAGAAAAGGCAAGTGTTCACTGTAATTGCCCTTCTGGCTGAGGCTCTTGGGCAGCTACAGAGGCTGCCATGACCTTCCTGGGCCACAGCTAGCAGACCTAGAAAAACAGAGAAATGAGAAAATGGGGCTGGGCAGAGCAGAGCATTAGCTCCTACTTGGCATGGAGGCTGCCTTAAGTGGTGGGATAGATAAACATTTGTCCTATAAAGGAAATGATAACTGCTTGTTTCTTGCCTCTTCCTCTAAAGGATGTGGTGGTTCTGAGACTCTGGGGCTTTGTCTGCAGGGTGTGTGTGTGGTGATACTCTGCTTTCCACACCTGTCCTTTTGCTGGGGTCATGCTGGGCCTCAGGAGGAAGGCACTTGGGCTTTGGAGAAAAGTCTTGATCTCTTGAGTGAAGGTCAAGGCAGCCCCATGGTCTTTCCCTGTGGTGGTAGTGGTCCTGCACCTGCAGCATGCACAGCATCTTCCCAGATACATGGGCTTTGGGTTTGTGTCATTGGTGTCCTTGCTGGTTTTATTGCTGGGTCAGTTGTGTATTTACCTGGGTAACTGAAGCCTTTAAAAGCTCTCTAGCTGTGGGGAGCAAGTTTCTCTCTTATGAAAGCTGCCTACCACACTGCCAGGCTCCCCTTATATCTGTGGGAGAGGAAGGGCATGATTTATCTCATCCTTATGTACCTATCTCAAAAAGATCAAAGAATCACAATGTAAAAGTAGCTGTCTCTCCTTTGACTGCAAGCAATTCCAGCTCCATTTTCTATGTTATGCTTTTATCTGTGCTTAGACACCAAAAATTACATGACATTAACCACACCTGGGCATCCAGCTCCTTCCCCACATCAGAAGTGCATCTTCTGCCACTTCTGTCACTCTCGTTTTCAAATGAGAGTCTTTGCTTCCTAAGGAAAGCTTTGTGGGCAAAATATCCCCTGCCAAGCTGCAAGTGGTACAGGGCATGGAAATGCTGACCACAAATGAGCATTTGTCGGGGAAAAAATTCACTTTACCCTGCCCCAGTTGAGAGCTTTTATGGAAGACTGGGCCAGTCTTGGGGTTGAGGGCTCTGGGGGCTTTCTGCTTGTCTCTGGGACCTCCTGGCACTCCACATTGCAATTGTCTGTAGCGTTTCATTGTAACATCTGAAGTCCTGCGTTAAGGTGTCTGTAGTGTGAGGGGTTACTCTGCTTCTGCACACCTCAGGGGCTTTTGGTGCCAAATATAGCTCCTCTTAATTATGTCCTTGCTTGTCAAACAGAGGCCCTGCTTTCTTTTGATCTCCTGAAGCCTTGTTCTGTGCATGAAAATACAGGGCATGAATTCAGGGAGATATTCAGAATGTTTTCTGCTGTTTCTTTCTTTGTCCCTGGAGTTGGGTTGGGGTTTTTTTTGGGATGTGTGTCTGGTCCTTTTCCCTCACCTGGAGCTGGGTCAACCTATTGGCTTCTTCCTCCTCTGCACACCCTATCCTCCAAATCTTCCTGCTTCTTTTCTCATCCTGTAGCTGGTTTTGGTTTTTGCCGAGGTCAGAGTGCGTTCAAGCTGGGAGGAGTAGCCCAGTACTCCCTCTCTTAGGTCTGCAATGATGATTCCTCTTAGAAGTTCTCTGGAAGTGTCCTGAACAGCTCTGCATCACTCTTCTGAAGGACTTGACAGTGTCCTCCAGTACTTGATAATGCTGCCTAAATCTCTCATATAGCACATTATGCCTCCCAATAAACTGAGCATCAAAGGCTTTCCTCACCTTCTCATAACACCTTTTTCATTTCTTTCTTTCCTGGGAATGTCAGCAGCATTCCAGTCACCAGCCTGGGGCCAGAGCTTACTTGAAGCCATTTGTATCCCAGATGAGACCTGGTGTTCCCTGAAGTGCCCATGCCTTCCCAGCCAGGTGATCCAGCTTTCTGGAATTCTGTCATTAAATGTCCCAAGGGCCAAACTTGTTACAAGAAGTTCAGGTATTGTCCCTGTTGTTAAAAGAACGAGTTATTATGCAAAAGCAGGAGCTTTTCTAAGATTGTTCTCAAGAGCTGTGTGCTCTGGTTATTCACTGCCTGTGGAAAGGGCTGGATGATCAGACACGACCAGTGTGCCTAACCCTTCCCTTCTGTGCTTAAAATCTGCTGCTGAGAGCCACCAAGCCCATTCCACTTTCCAGTGAGTGGTGATGGGGAAGGGATCACTGTGAAAAACACACAGTTTTTTACTCCCCTTTGCCAGTGCTGCTGGCTGAGTTGATAAAAGGAATTCTGGGATGGTTCGTATGAAATCCATGGGAACAGTTCCTGTGTGGCTGTGCAAGATTCCCTGTTTGTGGGAATGTAGCCCTGTCCAACCCTGCTATTTAACAGGAGCTATGGATGTAAATCTCCTGTTAAAGGGTGAGCACTCCCTCCAAACCTCACCTGCCACCAGGATCTGCTGTTCTCTTGCCTGTCTTTTCTTGACCTTTTTCCTTCTTTGGCTACATTTAATTGATTCTAGTGCTGGTTATTTATTATGTCTTTCCTCAGCCTTTTTTCTTCTTGCTGCTTTAACACAGTTTCTGGGATGTGTGTTGGATCATCTCCCATTCCTTTGCTTTATGTGCTGTGACCTCTGTGGGCTCTTTTGTCCTCATGTGGGATATTTTCTTTTTCCATTCAACATGTAAAGCCAAGCTTTTTCTCTTTATTCTTCCCTGCTCCCTTCACTGACTCAGGCCTTTGCAGTCAGGTTGCTGCTGCCTGGTGGGCACTGAAGAGCACAAATTCCTAAGGCAAAACATCTGTTTCCAGGATGATCTGCCAGGAAGAGGCATAGCTGTGTCCTATTGCCTCTCTTGGACCTGCCTTCCCACTATGCACTGTGTGGATTGCAAACATGAGTTCCTGTCCATGTCCCCTCTGGGAAGCAAATGCACATAAGGCAAATAGAAATGTCACTTTCTGATCAAGAATAATCATGTTTTCTTTGCCCTTTTCCCCTGCTGCTGTAGGAACAGTCTAAATAACAGTTCTGCCTAAACAAAAAGCCTGAGAACAGAGAAACCATTTGTATCCTCTGAAGGCTTCCATGAACGATGCTTTCTGGGTGGATGGTGCCAGATGTGCAGAGCAGGGGAAGCATTGACCCTTCTCCCCCATGTTCAAACCCTGTTCTCCCCACTGCCAGATAGACTGGGACAGGAGCTCTGCTTATTAATCTTCCTTGAAAGAATTTCTGTCTCCAGACACCATCATCTGTATTTACCTGATGACAGTTCCCTGTACAGTTTCTTAATTACAGGCCTATTCCAAGGGAATTAATTTGTTGGAAATGCATAGGGGGTAAGAGAAATCTTTGAAGAGCAGGTAGGAAATTTAGGCCATATCTTCTCCTATTTGGGGAGACAGTATTAGTGCAGATTTGGAAAGCTAGGCAGAGTGCTTCTGCTTGCTCTCCTATAAGACACACTGGAGAAAACCAAGAGTGAGATTAGTGACTGCATTTATATCTCCTACCAAAGACCTCATCACCACATCTGAAACTACTCTGGATTTTTGTGGCCCAGAGCAGCTCATGCTATCCTGCTTTCCTGATGAGGCAGGGAGCCATCAAGGGTGCTGCTTGCCTGTGCAGTCCGCAGCTTGTCCCCATGGCAGAGAAATGGACAGAGAGCAAGGCAAGAGCTGGACCATGCCAGGCTCATGACTGCCCCAGAACCTTCTGCACCTGAGTTCCAGCATGCTGTGGCCGTCTCCTCAAATGACACAAGAGGCTTAGCAGATACTGAAGACCCTGCATGCTGGACCTCCATGCTAGTGATCCATTCCTAACCCACAGGCCAAGAGAAATTAACTCTCATTCTGCACCCCCACTCCCACTGGTTTAGGAGCCCAGACCAACCATCTGTGCTGTCTCCTCCTCAGTTTGTCCTGTCTGATGGATTTATCCTCTAGAAAATCCCAACTTTCCTAATGCACACTGAAATTTTTCATCAAGTTTCAGAGAGGCTTTATCGAGGATTTGTGCTATCTTCAAATATACTCTCCATTTGCTCTTCAATTTTCAGCTTCTTAATACGGCAGGGGAAAAGCCTCCTCTCTTTTCTGCTTTATCACTTTATTGGCCAAAGAGCAGCAGGACAAGAGTTGGTTATTTCCTTCCCCTGATCCATTCTTTTCCTCCTACTTGTCTTACAGTGAATTTAAGCAGCCATCATGTGAAGAGAACTCAACACCCACTTAGTTGAGCCAAGGGAAAGTTGCTGTGAGTGCACTTCACCTAGACACCAGCTCTGTCCCAGGGCCTTCAAGGGCACTGGAGGGAGCTCTGCTGTGTCAGCCTCTTCAGCTTTGCCATCTCTGCTGGGCACGGTTCAGAGGCAAAGCAAGGGGACAAACTGCCTGAGATAGTCCCTGGCTAATGCAGAAAAAGGGGCTGGGATCTGGGGGTGCCTCTTTTTCCCTGCAGTCCACAGTGATCCCTGTTGGCTCTGGTGTTGGACTGATGGCCAGAGACTCCGTACTCTACACCCCTTCTCCTCTGTCATGTCCATTTCTGCTTTAATGTCCTGGGACCCCTCTTGCTGCTCAGGCAAAGGGTCACTTTGTTTCCAGGGTCCTTATGTTGCTTACAACAGAAGGAAAGTTTTCATACACAGTTACTCAAACAGTTCTGGGGCTCGCAACTGGTTAGAGCAGCTTAGGTGAATGATGAAAGAAAGTGGAAAAAGGAAAAGTAATGCAGCATAATCTAAATGCTCCTATTGAAATTAGATGAGAAAGTCAGATTAGACATCATGTGATGCACACTTCACACTCTGGATCATGAAAGACTCTTCTTCTTTTGGTCATGAAAGAAAAAAATAAATAAAATCCACAGGGATAATGTATTTACTGTCTGCACAGGATAAGAAGTTCCCTCCCTTCTTCCCTGCATCACTGCAACACCCTGTCTCCCCTTGCTGACCAGTCCTGCTACTGATGTGAGATCTGACAAGATTAAAGTCCAGGTGGTTTGGCTGCAGGCAGAATAATTCTTCCTTTTATGGAAATTCTTCTGCTTCTCCCCTGACAATGGCCTTCAGATCCCTGCTTAGTAACAGAGGAGATTCTTCTTCTGTGGAGTCCTCACAACAACAATCTCACCCACACAGAAACCACCTTGCCTTCTGCAAAGAGCCACTGCTCCCAGCTGTCTTGCTGTGAGAAGGTTCCAGCTGTTAGAGAGGGGGAAATGGGGTGCACAAGGAAGAAATATCCCTCAGTCCCCTTTACTCATCCTGCTGCTAAAGACACTGGTGTAAGGACAGAGGTGCTAATCTGCTGAGTGAGGCAAGCAAAGGATTCTCCAAGCCCCCAGATCATTTGGGTACAATATTTTGCAGCTTCTTATAGACCATGGCATAATTTGGTGATAGCTGCAGCTAAGATTAAAGTTTACTTGCAGAATGTGCCAGTGGTACATACACCACCAACGATATCTATGCTCATAGAACCAGAGAGAATTCACTTTCCCATCTGGCAGCATCTTCACCCTATTTGTTCTTTCACATTATGGTGATGCTTTCCATCAATCTGCCAGCTTCTTCTTTTAGGCTGAGAGGAGATTTTATGCTACAGATTCAGACTTTTTCACTTAAGCACCACCCCTCCACCTACACCCCAAAATAATACTCATTAAAAAAAATGAAAAAACAGTGAGGGGATCTGGCCTGCCCACGTAGGACTGGAATAGCTGTCGTGATTTCAGTTAATTGAAATCAGAGATGAGCTGGGGGAAACCAGGACAAAGAAGCAGATGTGATTTGGCAGAATTTGAACCCTGCTGGGACTTCCTGGCAGGTATCTGCCATTGGAATGGCAGCTATGGCTTGGCTGTGTGGCACAGGGACAAGAGGCATTTCTGGCATGGGAAGGGCATGAGAGCAGAGGCTACAGACAGCAGCTCTGGAGACTGGACTGTTATGCCCTGAAAGGCTCAGAGTCAGAAAGGAGACTGCTCCTTTCTGATTTGCTGCACCAGTGAAAATACAGGTTGGCTGTGAGACCCTGCCAGGGTACAGGATGCCAGCTGGCTTGCTGGGAGCACTGGTCCAGGATCAGTTTTGAGCTTCAGGGAATAGGAATGAGGTGAGGTTTCACACATCAGGGTTTGGGAAGGGAGCACAACTCTTCAATGTGATGCAGACAGATTTAGCTTTAGCACTGACTTGGAGAGAAGGCAGCAATGTACTAATTCATCAGCAGCTGTGGGATATTCTTTCATGTTGCTTGTATTTGAGCTCTGGCAAGATCAGAGCTTGAGGGGTAAGGGTGCATTGTGCTCAGGTAAAGCTGTTCCCTGGGGCTCAGATGAGGAGTATCTATTCTGATGCATTCTGCTGGTTGACTTGTCCTCCAGGCCAAACTAGAAACTCTGGAGATCTGATTTTCTATTTATTTGGCAGCAGCATTTGCTTTGCAGGTTCCCTGCCCACATATCACTGCCATCATGGATGTCTTCTCCTAGCTGTGGAAAGACCCACTGCTGGAATGAAAAGCAATTCAGTGACACAGTATCTCAGCTGAATGGTCTATATCACATTACACTCCCAGGGCTAAAGACAATACCTCTGAACATATTTATGGGATTCTGTATGATGTAACGTTTTGCTAAGTGTCTGCTTAGATATCACAGCACTAGACTGCATGAGAGTTACCCTTGGATTCATCTAGGATGTTTTTCCTGTGCCTTTTTAAGCGGAACTAGGAAGTGCCTTTGCACACAGGTCACCAAACAGGCACTCCTCATGAAAAGGATTGCTCTGTAGGATGGTGTTCTAGGATGGTTTGCACTGTCAAGCACTGTCAAGCCAAGCACTGTAATGTTGGTGCTCCCATTTGCAAGAGCTTTGAGGGAGCTGACTGATTTCACAGCAGGGCACTGAACATGGCACCATCTCACACGTGGGTGCATCCCTCCTAACTACAGCTCAGAGAAACACTTTGAGGCTTTTGCTCTGCAAGCTCAGATCCAAATTCATGGTCTCACTTTTGCTCTACCCTGCGGATTACTGACTTAAATTTCTTGCTTGTGAGCAACATGTGGTTTGAAACAATGCCAAGCAGCACCCCACGGTTACTGAGCCACCCATTGCTCAACTGTTGATGATTCAGTAGGCTGTCAAACCGATCTTCATCCTTTTCCAGTTCTCCAAGCTGACCTCACTGAAACACAGGGGAGCCCTGGCTGCTTAATGTGGCTGACCATGTGCCCTCAGTCGCCAAGCACCAGAGAAAAGAGGTGAATTGAGTTTGGATCTCAGTGTTGTGTGCCTCCAAACGTGCTCCTTGCATTCAAGGCTGCACAGGGAGTAGTGTCTGGTTCTGGTCCGTACCTGGACTGTGACATCTCTCAGTAGATATCACAGATGCTTTGCAGTGGGCTGCTGCCCAAGGGTATGTTTTTAGCATCAGCAGGGTGCACATATGGTTCTTTCTGTGGTGGGGTTGTAAAACGAGTGGGTTTCACTTACAGGTTTTGCTTTTGATCATATAGGATAGATATTGGGAAACCTCAGAGATTAAAAAGCTTTTTTAGTCCTATGGGCAAGCTGGGTCAAAACCTCTTATTCTTTTTCAGCATGTGAAATCAAAAGGAATGAAGTTATAAAAACAGTAGGAAATCTAGGCAAGAAATGAGGAAGTGGAAAGAAATAAACAATTAAGTGATGAAGCTTAGGGAGCCAAAGAAAAAGATCAATAAGCTTTAGAAAAGGAGGAAGTTGTGTTAGATCTGCTGTGATGCTTTCTGAAGCCCAAGTAGTCATGAAAAAGTTTATCAGCAGTTGCATTTAAAAGAATTTTTTCTTATTCTACCATGGTCCGGGATTACTTCTGAATGTTTTCACCCTGTACACAGCAAACTTGATGGAAACAATCTGTTGGATTTCTCATAAAGCCTAACTTCATCTCATCCAGTGTTAGATACTTAAGTATTATACAGAATTAAATATGGTAGGGCCATCTCATAACTATTTCAGAGATCAAGTAGGCAAATTACCCTGTCTCCCTATTTCTATTGACTGCAGAGGAAGCCAGCGTGATCTGGTTTCTAACTCTGGCAGATGAATCTGTGCACATGTGATTGCAAAAGGAGGGAGAGGGTTTGGGGGGGAACCAGAAGGGGCTGAAAAGAGAGGGGGGATGGTAAAGTGCTTTTCTGAAGCGCTCAAATTGCTGTCAGGGGGCCAGGAAAGCCTGGAAAGTGGCCCATGCACTTGTGTCTGCAACAGACAGGAGGGTGGCAGATTCCACAGGCCATCAGCTACTGTGCAAAATTTTTCATGGTGCTTTATTCTGGCACTCAAAAGAAGCACTAGAAAATGGTTGAACCCATTCAAAAATGGTCCCACATTTCCTCCCTGGCAGGAAGGAACAAGAATTGGGCTTCCACAGCTGGCTCCACATGCTTCTCTTCCTCTTTTCAGTGTCATCCTTGTTGCACATGACATGCCCTTTGCTGTAGATTCATGGGGTGCAGGGGGGGGGGGTCAGAAGCTCAAAGCTTCCTCACTTTCTCTCTGTATGCCTTTCTCCCTCTCTCTCCCTTCTCTCCATCTGCTTTTTTCCCCCTTTCCTTCCCTTTTCCCTGTTGGCAGCAAAATAATGTCTTGTCTCTGAGTAATGTTCATGGTGTATAATTTACAGCCTATAAATAGATGACTGTTATTAACATAAAAAAAAACCACGAAAAAAAACCTTCCACATTTTTTATTCCCTAAGCATTAACCAAAACATTTCAGACACAGAGGAGCCAGTCACAGTGTAAAGTGTGTGGTGCCCAGCTGAATGGCCAGCTCTCTTTCTCCTCTGATTCTCATTCAGCTTGTTCCACTCCTACTCTTCATCCTCTCCTTCCCTCCAGCTTTTCCTTTTCCCTGCCCTTGCCCCCACCACCAAGTCCCTTCTCCACCACGTGGAGCCACCACCTGTCTCCACCACTGTGCTCTCTGCTCCTTGGCCCTGTGGGCTCAGCTGGAGCTCCTGCCCTGGCCAAGCCACCGTGAAGTGTTCTGCTACCCGAACAGAGAAGCAGAACAGTAAGAGAGAGGGAGGGAGAAAAGCTCAAGCACAAGAATGAGCAAGCAGAAGAGATGGCAGCCAGGAGCCACGCTGGAAAGCACCAAAGCCTTGAGGCTGAGCCCCAAATCCAGATCTCCTGCAGTCTCACTCTTCATGTGCATGCCTTGCTCTGCCCACAGCAATGCTTTCCCCTGTGCATCACCTCCTGTGCAATGGACCTGGCTGCGTAAGGTGCCTGGGCAACAACAGCAAACCATTGCCACTACTCCAAGGTTTTCTCCAACTTACTGGCACCTCTGACCTTCCATAAATCTGTGGGAAGGGTTCCCTTTTAATCACGTATCTCTTCCAGGAGCTTTGTTTTCTCTCTGTGTGTCTCTTTCAACCCCTGTCCTCTGCAGCCACCCACTTGTGTACTTTCCCCAAAACCAGCCACCCCCGCCAGGCCTTGGGGAGGCCCTGTAGAGGCCAATTTGTGGTGCCAGGGAGGAGCAGACAGGGGCAGGAAAGCTGGAAAACAGGAGACAACTCCATGTCAGGGGCAGTAGTCACCCAAGGGGATCCCCAGGGATGTGCAGGCACATGGTGGGGGCAGCTGGGAGAGGAATGGGGGATGTGATGGACTGCCCGGGGGTGGAGGGTAAAATGCATTTACAGGCTAAACTCTGCAAGGTGGCTGCCAGTGTAGAGTGGCCAGTAAGAGTGGCAGAGGGATGTTCCCTTTGCAAACTCTAAAGAAGGGATGGAATGACCAAGCTGTGGAGAAATAGGACCAAGGGTGCCTTGCATTTCCACGGTGCCTTGCATGCCCAGGAATCCCATGGGAAGAGATTCATACATACACTGTGCTCCACAATGCCCTTCTTGGCCATCAGGGGCTCATCTCATGTGGAAACCCAGAGCACCAGGAATATTTCTCTGTCTGCTCTGGGGTGCCCTGACCCCCAGGGCAGCACTGACTTTGACCCTCACTCATGGAGAAAGTTTCCTAGACTTCAAGATGGACTAGAATCCACAAAAGTATGAAATGGATTATAGAGAGTAGTGTGGGTGTATCACTTGGTGAGAAATTTAGGTTGTGGGATTTTTAGTATGTTGTGGATGGAAGCAAGATGGAGGGCACAGGGTGTCATCCTGGGTTTCTTCTTCATGCTTCTTCCTCCTTCTTCTTCATGGGTTTGAGTGGCATTTTGTAATTGGGCAGGAAAGTCCTCACTGGGGGCTCTTTGGGATCAGTTATTGGATTAAAAGGGAAAATAATCTAGGTGTCAGTTCTTCATTGGATAGTTTAGTCTTAAAAGCCCTTGTAACAAGAGATTGTTGGCCATTTTGTGCCTTCTAATGAAAAGCTGCCAAACTCACAGCAGCGAGCCTGTTTTACTGATAAGAAATAATAAACACTTGAGTCCAAACATGAGCTACTGTCTCAAGTGCCTTCAGTCCAGACCCAGAGAAACCAACAACTGGTACTGCCACTATCTCCTATCTTGAACCAAGAGCAATGCAGGCTCCACTGTCTCCCACCACACCCCAGGCTTTGAATGACCAGTGTGAGCTTTGCATCCTCTGTAGTTTTCAGGGAGCGACTGGCTCACCTGCAAAGTGACTGAGAAAAAAGCAAACAGAAAAGTAAAGGCTTGTGTCCCCTCAGCTGAGCCACCTTGGGGCAGGGCCGTGACCCAGAGAGGGGCTCACCATCCTCAGCACCCACTCTTCTCTCCAGGGGTGCAGGCAGCTGAGAGAGCCCCTGGGGTGCAGCCCAGCCCAGGGGACAGGGACATGGGTGTCCATCCTCTGTGTCAGGACAGGCAGTGCAGCAGTGACAGTCACAGGCAGGCAGCTGGAAAGGCCACACCTAGGAAAGATGCATCGGTGCAGCACAAGACTGCATAGTCCTTGGAGATCTGGGTTATTGTGTTTCTGGTTTTAAATAATAGCCTGGACCCTTGAAAGGTCTTCACAAAAAGAATAGTGTAGCCTTTTTTAAGTTTTTTATCTATGCTTTGTTTTACATTTGTGTACTTCTCTGAGTTACAGGATTTAGAATCCTGCAGTCTAGCCCTGAGCTGCCTTCCTGGGCTCTTGAATTTTGATGTGGAAAAAGAAATCTTGTGGAATAACTGCCAGAAATAACACATTGAGACACTGTTAACACGGATGGCAGGGATTTCTCTCCTCTCCACCTCTAAATATATTGGCAGAAGAAGGGAAGAAGCCACAGTCCTGAGGTCAGATGCTTCACTTTTGCAAGAGACCCTGCTGCTGGGTACTGGGAATGGCATGAGACCTGGGTGCAGACTCCAATCTCCTCCCAAAGCCCAGGCAGCTCTGACAGACACTGTTTTCACCCTGTGAGCTGAGGCTGGACTCCTAAATGTGTCAAGAGATCTGAGGAGTCTCAGTGCAACCTGTTCCAAGGGGTTCAAAGTGGTAGTTAAAAAATTACGCTAAGAGCAAATTAAAAATTTAAAACAAAATGTTCCAAGTACCAAACAGCTATGGCAGCAGTTCAGCAGGGATTGGTCTGGATTCCCATCTGGACATTAGCCTAGAGATACCCTTTTCCAGCTATCCTAAGATGGTTCTGGTCTTTTGACTTGGTATAGATTTATTGTCTTTTACATTCAGACAGCTGCCTCAGCTTTCAAATTTCAGCTCTGACTCCTGAATTGTGCTCAGTGAGGAAGAGTTTCAGTACATCTTGTGAGGAGGGAAGATATTCAGAAAGCAATAATGCCTGGATTCAGAGAAGTGTCCCATGTGACAAGTTTAGACGTGCCTTTAACAATTTAGTGTTCCTGTGCTGGCTCTGTGTGAGTGCTCTGCCTGCATTTCTGCCTTTCAGATGCCTGTGAAAACTCATCTGGCAGTGTGATATATCATACATTATTTTCACACAGAGGGGTTGCTTTATTTGACTAAGGGCAGATATTAATGTGCAATAGAGATACCCCAGCATCCTCTGTTACTGCTGATGGCTGGGCTGTAATAACTAATTGTGTGGATGCTAACAGCTCATGACAGAAGGGAGATAAAACATCTCAGTTATCATCACCATGAAAGTGCATCTGCACAGCTTTTCCACTGGCCAGAGAAGCTTGATACAGCCAGGCTTGCTGTGCTGTTGCTCCAGTGCCACCAGATGTGACTGATTTTCTACTAGGGTTAGCAGGGCAGGTAGCTTGCATAGGAGCATTCATCCAAAAGCCATGGACGGCTCTCCTGGCAGCTGGACTTCCACAGAGCAATCTGCTGCAGTCACCTGGACCCACTGTGCTGCATGCCTTAATTGCATTGAAAACTGTACTGATGGTTGCAGTCACAGGGCCTCCTCCACAGCCTGTCTAAAAGGCCCCATTGATATTTACCTGTCCACCTGTCTTTCCACCTGTGCGTGAGCCCACCCAGCTACAGCCTCAGCATCCCACTGGCATGTGGGATAGATAAAAACCCTTTGGAAAATACAATTAACTGGTTAAAACCAAGAGAATGTTAGTGCCTGGAAGCAGCTGAAGTAAATCAATGGAAGTCCCAATGTTCCACATGAGCTATTTTACCTCAGAAGGCTGTGGGCCATGCAGGAAGATCATTAACATTCCAGGGTGACAAATGCAGAATTGACAAATTCCAGCCTCAAGCCTTGGTCCTGCATCCCAAGAGGTGACATTCAGGTGGGAGGAAGGAGGAGCAAGCTCTTTTAATTTTGGAATATAAACCCCTCTGTGTTAAGTCAGGGCCCCTGACGGTTTCCAGTTACAAGATTGGGCAGCGCCTGAGCATCTGTAGCTGCACATGGGTCATCCACACAGACACAATTCTGTGTCAATGGCCCTTAAGGATGCTTTCTAAAACAAATCATCCCCAGCTGTGGTGCAATTCTGCAGTGAGGACAGGTTCATCTCCTCCCTCTGCTCCAGGGCCAAGGGTCCCTGGGTGGTGCCACCAGCTCCTGTGGGCTGTGTGGAAGAGGTGGTGTGGCACAGAGATGTCTGGTGGCAAAGTAGCTCTGACTTCTCACTGAGACACTGCTGACACCTGCTTAACGGTAGAGTTTAAAGGAGAGATGTTTTTGTGGGCCTGTGAACAGAGCAGGATCCCTATGGGAATTCCAAGGAGAAAGCATGAGGAAAAATACTGGAAGAGGCAGAAAGGGATGAGAGGTAAGTAAGAGAGGTAAGAGAGAAGAAAACATCATAGAAGCAGAAGGGAAAGGGAACAAATGAGGTGAGATAATGAAACTAAGGCACACAAGTTTATTTACACTTTGGGGTCCTTCTCTTTTCCGCTTTGATGGGCTTGATAAAACCTCTTTTCAAAGTTACTTCTCTCCCAGAAGTGAGGTGACAGAGGTGATATTATGGGGAAGTGAGAAATGTCAGTGTGGGCTCTGGGCATCCTACCTGTCCTACTCTCCTTCTCCTCCTGTCTGAGGGAAAGCTCATGGCCAGAGCTGGAGGGACTGTGTGCACACCCAGCATCTCGCTCAGCTTGGCTGACTCTCATACAGGCCATGACTTCTCCAGCCTTCTCCTTTTTGGCTTCATAGACACACTTGCTGGGCATTTCTGAGTAGAGAGGATCTGAAACATGTGGCAGAAGGAGGCCAGTGTGAGAGATGCTGAATTTGGACCTATTTTTTTGACAAATCCTCCATCCCACCGCTGAGCTGAGGGCTGTTGAAGTGATGTTGAGGATGCAGGGCTCCTCTTCTCTCTGAACTGTGACAAGCTGGCATTCCATTTTGATTTGTCTTATCAACAGAGGATCTGGATGCCTCTCCAGAGCTCATCTGGACCCACTCAGTTCTCTTGCCTGACAAAATTTCTGTCTGAAATTAGACTGATGAGAGTGCTTGACTGACACCCCAGGAGACTCACGTTTCCCTTTCATCGCCCCTCCAGATAAAAGCTCCAGCTGCAGCACAGCAAAGATAATGTGCACCTCTCCTGGCTGACCATTTCTTGGAACAGGAAGGAAGCTCATTCTGTGTTCTAGTGAGTCCTTTGCCTTCTGGGCTAAAGTTGCCAGCAAAAAAGGGAATTGGATTCAGTTTTTGGATGCCTGTGATATGTCATAGCACCAACAGGAGCAGGAGATGACCATTTCTCACTGGGCAGCACAGTGGCATTTTGTCACTAACTGTATGAACTGCAGGTGAAAGGCTGGCAAGCATTATCACCCCAGTCTGTGTGACTCTTTAACCCAGGGAAGAAACAGTTGAACTTCAGTTAGGCAGAGATCTATCCCTGTACTGTGCCCATTTCTTCCTGCAACCAGCCTCACTGCTAGGTTTCCAGCAAAGATACAGAGCTCATAAATTACTGAGACATCAATAAATGACTCAATGATTTTAGAATGACTAAAATGAAACGTATCTTATTTATGTTAATGAAGATGACTGACATCTTGAAGAATCACTCGCTGCTTTGCAGACTACATACATTCAGCAATCATTCAGCCACAACTAAATGCAGCTACCTCTGGGATGGATTGTGTCAGATGCTTAATAATGTCTGGGAACCCAGCGAAGACATATAGCAGTAAGCAAAAACAACACTTTGTATGGAAGCCAGTAGGGCAAACCTGAGGTAGACAGTGTGTAGCAACAAACTAGGATCTAATAAGATTCTAACCTTCTTTTTGAGCAGTGTTTGACACTGAAATTGCAGGACTTTGCTGTTAGGAGCTGGGGGAATGGACCCCCACCACTGGGGGTCTTGTGAGGCTATTGCATGCTTACTTTATGTGTGTAATGATAGCAGCTTTGTATTCAAATGAGGCTGAAAAAATGTTTGCTCCTGTAAAATGCTTGGTTTGTACAGGCACTCAGCAATTGCAAATGCCATTTCAGAACTGGGCAGGCAGGAATGCAGGTGCCTCTGTGCTCTGCTTCTGCAAACCTGACTGAGCTGTCATGAGCAGGCACTTGGCTCTCCATGTCACTCAAAGCCAGTATGTCACATATCTTCCCTGTCTGCTGCTACTCACAACTGTGAAACAAAGCGATAGCAAATAAAATGCTTTACCAAGTAATTAAGAGAGACGTTTATGGGTTTGCTTTCAAGTCACTTCTGTGAGTACCACCTTAGAAAAGCTGTGGATTACTGTAAGGTAAAATGAAGAATGTTCCTTGGTGCATGGGCATGAATCACATCGCAGGTGCTGTGGTGGGCGGGGGAGAGCTGGGGGGGAGGAAGAGCCTCCTCAGTTTTGCATTCCTGCCATTTAAAAGCTCTTCATATGAGGTCAGTTACACCCCTAATTATGAAGGAAAGAGCTTTAGAGGTTTGGGAGGGGTGAAACGACGGTAGCACAGCCCAAGTAAAGGCAGACTGACCATTTTACACCAGCAGAGCATGGCTGAGGGATGCAGGTGTGGAAGGAACAGAACCAGAACACAAATCCAAAATCTTCATGTATAAACGGGAATTCATGTAGGGAGGCAAAAGGGTCTCCTCTGTGCCTGCTGCTGGAGACTGCAACCCATAGGTCCCTGTGGAACAGAGGCTACATTAGAGCCCTTAACAGACCACAGGCCAAACTTGCTCTGCCCAAATAGACTCATCTTCTCCAGCTCTGCCCCACAGCATTAGAAAAACTCCCTCTAGAGTAAGGCAAAAAACTGCCCCATCTTGTCCTCTCCAGAAACAAATGGATTAGAAACAGCTGTGGATGCTTTTTGTCCTTTTGCATCTGAGAGCAAGGAAATGGCTGCTGCCCCAGCACCATGCTGAATTGAGGGAGAGCTCAGAGTGTACACCGAGTTGCCTTCCCAAGGAGAAAGACGGAACCATTTTGCCTGAAACAACTGTCTGACTGCAGCAGACACTCTGGATGGATATATACAGCGACTCTAAAGCAAGCTCCCTCCTTTTTGTATGTTAATGCCTTTTGCTCAGCAGATGCTCTCTGGAGCATGCAGTGTATACTGAAGGGTGCAGACCATGTTCCAAATTACAGGGGTGTAAGTCTGTGTGCAATACACCTGGCATGCTTGCATTTCCTGGCTCCACACCGCGTGTGAGGCCAGCCCCTGGCCCATTTCCCCCTCCCTGACACACACAGAGATCTCTGTGCAGTTACACATTCCCAGGCACGTCTGTGCTCCGTTCACAGCCTGCCTGCAGAGCAAGTTCAGAGGGGTCCATGATGCAAAGCTGGCAGAGCTGTAAGTCAGGAGAGCAAGAAGGAGAGAAAGGGAGGGGAGGAGTACAGTCTGCAACCACTTCTTGATTTGCAGCTCAGGCAATGCACAGCCTTCACCTTCCACAGGTTTATCACCTCCAGTCTGCCCAAAAGGATTGTAGGGAGACAACTGGTCACTGCTAACAATTAAGACAGCCAAGTGAAGGTAGAGAGAAGAAGCAGGGGAGCTGGCAGAAAGAAATGTCCGTCCAAAGAACAGGATACCCGGGTCTTAGGCACACTGTCCTGCCCGATCATCCCTTCTCTTTTGCACCCATAAGAGGCAACCTGCTGTCTGTTCTCTGACTAAAGGCTGAACAGCTTTAGCTCTGCAGGTATTGCTGTGGGAAAACAAGTGCTTGCCTAATTTTTGGCTGTCTTGGAATCCCTCCCTCCTTACGCTGGATGAGACCACAGTCATCCTGCAGCCTGAGAACTGGGGGCAGCATCTTGGCTGCATCATGGTTCCCTGTCTTCAAGTGACATAGCACAAAAATTTTAATGCACAGGAGTTTTGACACCCAAAAAGACCCCTGAAACTCAGGCTGTGTTGGGTCACAGCCATCTGACACCAGCTTAAAAAAAATGCAGTAAGTGAAGTAACTCAAATGGAGTGGACTGTAAAGACAACATAGCCTAATAATGGGCGAGAAGAAAGATAACAATTATGGATCTAAAACCCTCAGTAAATAAGACCTACCTGGCTTGGGGATACTCAGTTAAAAATATCAAAAAACAGTCTTCCTTTTGGCCAAAGGATCAAGGTTTGCTTTCAGTAACAGAGCTTTCATACTCATTTACTCCTGGTTTACTGTACAGGAAAGCAAGACTGGACTGTGAACACTGGCGCCAGTGTCACCTGCATTTGCAAGAGAGGAACTGAACATGGTCTTCTTGCTCAGGGAATTCTTCTGTCCTCCTTTCCCCAAGTCAGCAGTGTGCTGTTGGTTGGCTTTTGAGTGACCCACAGGAGTCATCCTCCTCAGCCAGAGATTATGAGAGTGTTCAGCTGCTGTACCTAAACTGCAGCATCTCCTTCATGTTAGAGCCAGTGTTCCTACTGCCCTGTACCTTACAGTGGCCAGGCTAGCATTGTCAGATTGTCCCTGCTGGGCTATGAGGTCTGTGTTTCTGCAACATCTGAGGGTGTCCAGCCAAGGGGGGCCATTCTTTTACATCTCTTGTTCGCACTTGGGATTTAGGTCTGCAAGCTCTTCATGCTGTTCAGACATTAACTAACTGAAAAACCTGGAGAAGGCAGCAAGGTAGGTGGTGCAGGGAAGGAATTTGTGTTGGAGCCAGAGGATAATATATATTTTAAGACCTCAGGGAAGCTGTAGGACATATGACCTTTAGTAATCTCTTTGCTTTCAGGCTCCTTTCCTCCCCATTGAGAGCCTGTCTCAACTGTTCCCCAGGGGATTTCAGGCATTGCTATTATATATAATTGCACAAAAAAAGAAGAACGCTCTGGCCCATGAAAGGAATAAGAGGGATAAACTAATTAATTCCAGGCCACAGAAGTGGAAAAGAAAGCAAATACTTGGCAATTAATCAGGGGCAGCTGAGCCCTTCTCTCCTATCAGATATGGCGGAAAGTGCTAATTGCAGAAGATAAGCCGCACAGTGGGATGCATGAAACTGCCTCTGAACTGGGGACAAAAATAACACATTCAGCTGCCAGTGCACAGAGGAGAAGGAGGGGGAGCAATGGGCACCCTCCATCACCGTCACCACAAGTTGTAGTGTGGGAAAGCACATTGTAAAGGGTCTGGGCTGCTCTGAAGGGTTTGGGAAGAGCTGGGGAACCAAGGTAGTAGGGAGGTGGATGGGAGATTGAACTGTGAAACAGTACACCTCTCTGTGCATCCCTCCTGTCATCTGTGAAATGGGATTTATGGCTCTGTCCCTGGGCTGGCTGTGACCAGGGCATGTGTGATGCTGAGAAGAGCTCATGAGAGCCCTCACAAATCTCCCAGTATGTCTGGCTTCAGCAGGGGTCTGCAAGGCCAGCAGAGAAGCTGTGGCTCTCGGGGCAGGGAGTGTGGCAGTGAGTTCGGTAGGGTCGCCTGAGGTATGGAGCAAGCACCAGGCAAGCATCAGGTTGGCTGCTTTGCTCGTGTTTGGCTTCACTGGGTTTGGCTTCTGGCTGAGAGACTTTCAAAGGGGATTTTCCAAGGTCTTTAATCACTTCAAAGTGAAGGTAGTGTAGATGACAGTGAGGTTTAGAGTGCCAGTGCAGCACTAATTTCAAGCATTAGAGCTTGGGAAATTCTTATTATGCTCTTCTCTTTAGGAGGAGAAGCTTTCATGTCTCCATGTTTCACATCCCTGGAAGTGTTAAGGGCCAAGCTGGATGGAACTTTGAGCAACCTGGTCTAGTGGAATGTGTCCCTCCTCATAGCAGGGGGTTGGAACTAGGTAATCCTCAAGCCAACTCTTCCAATAAAAACCATCCTATGACCTTATGACCAGGGGAAAACCAGGATGTTTCAGTGACGTGGAAGACTGAGAGAAGACTCTTGGCACCTGACCCCTTCTCACTCATGCCTTTCCTCACTGTCATCTTGCCTGACCACTCTTCCCCTACTGGAGAATATAGGCTGCCTTCTCAGATGCAGAAGTTGATAGAGCCTTTAAAAAGGGATCAGTAGCTCTTTTGGGGAAGGGCTGTGGTTTGTATGCAGTGATGTTCGAGGCCTTCTATCTCCATCTCTTCCTACCTGAATGCCAAATGCTCAGGAACAGGCACAGTGCTTCACTCAGAGGTCTGTTAGCAATGCTCACCTCTTTGATGTTCCTCACTTAGCACTCGGAGTCCAATTACATACACAGACTAACAGGCATCATCGCTTTGTTCCTCGGAGGATGCAAAGAAAAGCACAGCTCCCTAAATGTTATGGGTTGTTGTTGGTTTTCTTCTTCCAAGTGCTCAGATCCCCTGGGGGCGAGTCTTTTACATCAGGCCTGGAGGGGACTGATTACCAAATTGTTATGCATGCTTTATTCCTGCCAGAGCCCGTGAAAGCTGGACATGTGCAGCGATGCCTGGAATGGCAGAAGGCACTGTGGAAAACTACACGTATAAACCCCCCTGATGGGAGTGTAAATCTGGAATAACTCCCTTTTAGCATCACTAGCCACAGATTTACATCTGTGCTAACAGCAGCTTGGCCCTCCCCTATAATTCAAGGCATAAATTCCATGTAAATAAGCTCCCTACTTGGGCAGCATGTTTTTGCCTCTTGCTTGGCAAGCCAGGAGGGTCGGCACTGCTCGGGGCAGCTTTCCTGCCCTGCTACTGTCCGTGCCCGTGCGCAGAATCAAACATGATCTGGCAGCTGCTGCAGCAGCCCTTGTATTTTGCTGTCCTATCCCTCCTAGGATTTCAACACATTTGCATTCCTCCTGCTGAAGATGAACTGCAGGCTTCTTCTGCATCAAACCTTCATTTAGGGGAGCAGAATTCATCAATATTTCATGCTGAAGGGGGAGAGGAATATGTACATGTGCATATATACTCTTAGAGAAGGAAAAGGTTAGTGCAGTGAAAAGAAGCAGATAAAGCTGAGGAAGGAAGGAGGGAGGTTTAAAGGATCCATTCCTTCATTTTTGACCTCTCATTGGTTATGCGTAATCCTAGGGAAGGAAAAATCCATGTGGCATTGAAGAATCCCTTCTTAATAATTCTTTTGTTTGTAGACATCAGTACAGGCAGCATTTCATCACAGCCAGGCAGAGACTGCAGATCTAGACAGGTGAAGGGAGAAGGAGGGACAGCAAAAACGACACGGAGAGAACAAGAGACAGTGTGAGTGAGTAAAACATGTGCACACATGGACTGGGGGGATTTTCAGCAGCAAGGCTCCTTCTGCTAAAGCCCTGCAGCCCTTACTCAGCATAATGTGGCTAGTCGAGTGAATACGATGCTTTTAAAAGTCTCTGGCAGCTCTTTTATTAAAAGCTTGACCGCGAGGCTGTGTTATAAATAATTTGATATTAAACACACATGTCAAAGAAAAGGGTGGTGAGGGAGGAAGATTGTTTTCAAGCCAAAGAATAATTATTCGGGTATATAATTTTAGCTCCAAGCTTCTTGGGGGATGAAGAGGCAGCACGGGGTGAGGGAATGGTGAAGAGTAATGGTTTCAATATCAGGCAAGACTGCGTTGGTGCTGGCTGCAGCACAAGGTGGGGCTGCCAGCTGGCTGAGGTGCTCCCATGTACTGCACAGGCAGAGGCTCTGCTGCCTGTATCTTACAAAATGGGCTCAGAAAGAGGTGTCTGGGCTTTCACTCACTGCCACAGAGCTATCTACCCTGAATGCACACACACACACACACACACACACACACACACACAACACACACAGGGCTCATTCCTGGGTCTACCCTGCACACATACACACGCCTGTCTAAATGCTGCAGATGCTGAAGAAGACTCTTCCAGCCAGGACTGCTGATGCTGATGATCTGCATTGCAAAGGGCAGGCTACAAGGGTTAAAAGTATCTCTTGGGAGGCAAATATTCCACGTGGATCTGTGGGGAAGGAGACAGACAGCAGGGCTGATGAGCAGCCATGAAAACCTGTGTGGAGGAGGGAGGAAATGTTGTGGGATGTGCAGTGAGCCTCCACACTGGCATGCTCCAAGAGGGTTTCCTTGCACCTGCATGCAGAGAGCCCAGCTAACTCACTGACCCACCTCTCTGTCCCCACAGGGTGGGGTTGCTTGAGCATGGCCCACACAGGGCCTTTCCTTCAGCTGGTTCAGTGTGACATCAGGCTCTCCCAGTGCTGCCTGGGGCTCCTTGCCAGGGACAGCACTCACCTGCAGGCTGCCCAGTGCCTCCCAGCTGTGTGCAGCAGTTGGCTGTCTTCTGCACAGCCCAAAGTGCTGGGTGCGTGGTTACCTTAGAAACTGCTTTTCCTCCTCTTCCTGCTGCTGTGCATGAGTTAAGTGATAGGTATCGCAGGAAGAATTTGGGCTTCTGCCTTCAACAGGAGAAAAGACCCAATGCTCTTCAGACTGGTCTTATCCCTCTCTATAAAGGTGCTCCTGGCTCTGCTGCCAGAGTGAAAACTCCTCATTTTCTGCCATAGCTTGGCCAAGGTAACTGTGGAGGAGGAAGAGGAGGATAGGCTTAGACATTTTTTGGGTTCTGGATACCATTGTGGATGCTCTTGTTATATGTAATAAGTTAATTCATGCTCTAATGATAGAAATAGATATATATAAAATTAGTAGAACTTAAAACTCTATGTGGATAATGCTTAGACTAGAGAATGCATTCAAACGATAACATCAAGCAAAGCTTGCAGCTTCCCGGACCAGAAATGCATATGAAGAGAAGCAGCCCAGGCCATCAGAGATTTCCTGTAACACTATGCAAGAGAAAAGATACCATCTAGACTTTCCCGGAATAGACATCTGGAAGGAGCCCATGGGACCCTGCACCTGGAGACAGCTCCCAGGAATGGACATTGCCTATTCCATGTGAATACATCTTTCTGCCTGGGTATTCAGACATTTGTCTGGGTTCGGACTTCAGTCTTTGTATACTTCTACACATGTATAGATCCAACTTTACATGTAAAGAAACACAAAGAAATATGTGGTCATCTCTGCCTTAGGTGAAATAAACTGTATATAAGCTGGCTCTGGTGTGCACTTGGGGGAAAAGCTGTCACTCTGTCAGCCCGAACCCAGTGCACCCAGCTGCTGTTCCCGGGACTGAAAGCTGACTTGGCTGTGGTGAGATTTTGAAATTTATTTTTTTTTGTTATTTGATCTAATAAATTTTTGTCAATTTTTTATATAAATTGGCTACGAATTTAATAATTTATAACACTCTTGTCTGTAAGGCAATTGTTTCGAACCTTGGGCACACATTTTTAACTAAAATTGGATTAATTTAATAAATAAACACCAAGCTTTATGTTAAATAAAGCTTAGTGACCTTCATACTCTTTAGAACCTAGAAACACTTCTCCCTTGTCTTAGGGTTTTTGGACTGCTAGAATGGGATGGGGACTCGGATTTTCTCTTAGAGGGGCATTCATAAATGTGGAGCCGGTAAGGTAATCAGTGTTTCTGACCTTGGAACTGACAGGTTTTTTAACCCTGGAGCAGTGATAACAGTGACAACAGATGTCTCCCTCTGAAACACGCTGGTGGATCTCAGCCTGGTTTCCAGGTAGGAAGAATGGGACCATATCAAACTACCACTTAATAGCTAAATGCAGACTCAGCAGATCAGGGATTTAAAAGCAATGAGCCGTCGATCAGTATTCCTCATTAGTTCTGACCGAAGTCACCGTAGTCTTTTTAGAAAATGGATGAATAAGCAAAAAGATCTCGAGCCCATCTTGTGTTCTATTGACATTCTTATTCCATAATTATCTGAGATTGATGTTTAAAACAAAATATTTATTTACTACCAGTTTTTGATTTTTTTCTCTGGCTCATTCATCCATGGCATTGGGAATAAGTGCCCATCGATTCTGGGGAGCTGCAGGAAGAGGAGGGTGATGTCATTTTGCGGAGCACTTGATGCATTTGGATCACATTGGATAGGCAAATTGGAGGGTGGGGAGCCCAGTGCAGAGCTGTTTGTTTGTTGCAGGTTGGGATTTTATCTTTGTTTGCTTTGTGGGTGTTCCCCCCGCCCCCACCCCAGTCCCCTTGAGCAGATTCCAGTTTCTCCATCTTAGCTACATGTGGCTTCAATTACCCTGAGCGTTTGTGTGGCTCAGTGTTAAGGGAAAGGCTCCGGATCATTACTGTGAAATGTGTTTGATCTCCTCTCGCCTTTCCATTTGAAATGGAAATAACTGCTCTCGTTAGCTTCTCAGGTCCCCAAGTAATCGTCCCACCGGTTCCTTCCTCTCCTTCGGCAGATTCCCTCCCCCTCCAGCACTCGGGAGAGCTAATGATTAGCCTACTCCAGCTCAGCAAGACGTTTTTTTCCCTTTCTCCAGTGTCATTTTGATCCAGATTTGATAATTGCTTGTTCTTCCTGCTGCCAGCAAGTTCCTCTTTTCAGTGGTCCTTGCTTTTGCCCTCCTGACTCTCAGGGTTTGCTTACCTTTGCTTTACCCTCAGAGCAGAAACAGAATTTCCACCTTTTACCTTGTGACTCCTCAGGACTGTGTGAAGAAACAAGAGAGCGCCTGGAAATTCACTCTCCCGTCTTTTTACTCGGCTCTTCCCTTCACTGGCACAAATGGTTGAAGGTGGTCCTTTTGGTTGGTTGGTTGGTCATCCTCTTCATTGCCTTTTTGTCTTCCAGCCAGAAATTGTTTGGCAGACCCAATTACTGTATTAATCCAGCTCAGCAGCATGGAGAGGATGTGTTTGTGTGGTAATCTCTCCCACTCAGGCAACCTTTCAAAGGAGGTCTCCTGCTACAACTGCAAGTCAGGGAAAGAGAAGGGAATGAGTTTGTGGTGCTGGAGAAGAAAAGCTTGACTTTCCCCATCATAACTTTTTTAAAATCTAACTGTCACAGCATTTGAAAATGCCTAATGCAAAAACGATACCAGTTTCTCAGTCTCTGTAGGGCTCCCCAAAAAGAATGCTTTATCCCTGTAGTGTCATCTTCTTCCCACCTCATGACCACCTCCTTGCTTTTTCCTTCACTAGTGTCTTCTTCCCTTCCTTTCCCCTCACAGCCCTCCCCCATTAGGCTGCTGGACCTGCTTTCTGCAGGATCCTTGGCTCCCATGGCATGGAAGATCATCAGCTGAAGCACAGGCACTCTGCAGCCTGCCTCCAGCTCCACAGCAGGTCCATGTGCAGGTTTTTCTTGGGCTGCACATCAGCATGGAGGAGCAGCAAAGGAGCTGCTTCAGGCACAAGAGCGCCTGCTGCAACCCAAAAGCCCCATATTCATCTCTGCAGAACACAATTAACTCTGCTCATGAACACTCTCTTATCTGAAACACAGAAGAAAAATGAGCTGTGGTGAAGAGAGACGGGAAAGGGAAAAAAATACAAAAAAAAAAAAAAAAAAAAAAAAAAAAACTCTCTCTCCTTGTTGACGTTTGGCAGTGTAGCAAGGCAACAGATGGGCAGCCAGCATCCCGTGGTCCTGGCAGGCACAGACCAGCCGACCCGTGCTGCATCCCCATCGCTTGTTCACAGCCAGGCAGGGTCAGGCCCCCTGCTCCCCTTGTGGGATTGGAGAGTGCTGATGCTCAGCAAGGCAGCTTGTGACTGACGCCTCCTTCCTGCTGTGAGGTCCTGGCTGCATGTAGCATCCTTCTCCTAATGTGGGAGATCATTACTGCCTCCCTCCCTCTCCTCCCAATACAGCCTGTCTCTCCTAGGGGAGGGTTTCCCCCTTCCTCAGAGGATGGGGATGCTTACCCGCCAGAGGTATGTGTAAGGATCTGCACACAGCAGTGCACATGGCGTTGTTCCACGTGCAATATTCTTTCCTGACTCTGGCTGTTGAAAACAAGGCCCCACCAGCCATTCCCAGCAAACAGTAAGTCTATTTTAGAAAGAATATGGTCATTTGACTTCTTTTCCCATGGCTTTGAATACTTTCTGTAATATATTGTGAAAAGCGCCAATCACTTGTTTTTAAAATTTTTAAAAGTTTAATAGTAATAAAATGGTTAAAAAATAGTAACACAATTAGAGTAATAACAATTTGGACCAATTGAATTAGGACAATATGAGACAATAAAAACAAAGAGTTACGGATATCCGGGCATCACGAGCCCGAAAAAGGACCCTCCCGCTAACAAAGGATTAAGTCTTAAGAACAATAGCCTGTTGCCTATTCATACACTTCATACATGATGCATAAATTCCATTCAAACACAGGATTCTGTCTGGTCTTCATCAGCTTCTTCCTTCTAATCCTAACAGCGCCTTTGAGGCGGAAAGAAGTTCATATCTTCTGATAAGAGAGCAATAAATTCTTTTTCTCTGAAAGATTTAGGTGTCCTGTGCTGCTATCTCGCTGCAAGTCCTTTCTTTTAAACAAAGCATCTTACATAGCATAGTTTCTATTTTAACAATTTTTATAACCTAAAACTATATTTAACACAGTACTTAAGAGAATTAATACAGCATTACTTTCTAACACAACACATATAATATTCATTTTGATATTTGCGAAAAGCCAATTATAAAATACATGCATTTTTCACATATATGTTAGAAATAATTCATGCTATAAAATAATGTAATTTATAAAGATTGTGAAAACCAAACGAGTCTCTGACCACAAGCAGCCTGAGAGAAGGATGTCTGTTCAAACTCCGAAATTCCTGGAGTAATCAGATAACGATCGGCATTTAGCCCAATAATACACACACCCAACGCGATGACCACCAGTATCCCGAGTCATCGGACGACACTTAAGAGCGATCATCGCCCTCTGGATAACAGCAATCAAGATAGCCCAAGTCGTCAGAAAGATACACATGAATATGGGACTTCCCAGGATTTGATCAACACTGGCTATCAACCAGGAAACGGCGATTGTCCAGCTCTGCACAGTGGAAGAATCAACTATCAATGTGAAGAGTTACAAAAGAAATTGGGACTTCTTCACCTCGGGCATGATAAACTGTATAAAACATCCCTGCTAGTAGTGGCTCTTGTGAACGAGGGGGGATTCAATGCAATAGAGGTCGGATCCAGGTTCACCCAGTGCCGATCCCGGGCTCGATGCTGTCTCTTTGGCTGCGGTGGTTTTGAGGACCGTATTTTTGTTGTGGAAAAATATAAATAAATCTTTTCGCAATTTTGATAATTTGGCTTGCAATTGATAATTTATAACACTTTCTCTTGGTGGTTTCTCTTCAAGCAGGTGTTTCTTCCTCTGGTGGCAGTGGGGTGTGCTGGTCCTCCCCTGTCCATCACGATGAGGATGACAGGCCGGGTGGCTGAGGCTCAGCACATGGGGATGAGGCTCTGGATGCTTCTCCAGGATGTTGGAGCCGCCGAGCACATCGGCTTCCCGCATGCTCGCTGTGTCACACTTGCCAGCTGAATTCACGGGAGCTCGCTGTGGGCTGCCCCTCCGGTCCCAGCCCAACCTGATAATTGATGCAGTAATCCTCTGGATTCCCTCATTAGCAGCCGCTAATGGCCGTCGCGTTAGCAATGAGCAGCCCGAGCAGCACGATTCAATTAAGCCTCTAATAAACCCAATGTAAACGGCAATAGCCGCGGAGTTCAAAGGCAGGATTACAGAAACTCTTCCCAATGGCTTGTGACAGCAGATGGGGGGTGCGACTGGCTCCCGTTAATTGACTGCAGTGGACTGAATGGCTTGGAAACCACTGCACTGACTGGTGGAAAGAACAGGGGACCTGAGGAAGGAGGCAGGCGAGGCTGTGATTCCTGCACGCCGCCCGTCAGACCCTCCCGCCCCTCCGCAGGCTGTGGTCCCGAGTGCTGGGGCAGGGTGAAAAACACCAATCACTTGTTTTTAAAATCTTAAAAGTTTAATAGTAATAAAATGGTTATAAAAAGAGTAATACAATTAGAGTAATAATAATTTGGACAATTTGAATTAGGACAATATGAGACAATAGAAACAAAGAGTTTCGGACATCCAGGTACCTTTTTCTGGACAGCACAGCCTGGAAAAGGACACCCATTAACAAAGGATTAATCCTTAAAAACAACAGCCTGTTGCATATTCATACACTTCATACATGATGTATAAATTCCATTCAAACACAAGATTCTGTCTGGTCATCGTCAACTTCTTCCTCTGAATCCTAACAGGGCCTTCAAGGAGAGAAGAAGTTTGTTTCTTCTGATAAGAGGACAATAAATTCTTTTTCTCTGAAAGATTTAGGTGTCCTGTGGCTGCTATCTCGCTGCAAGTCCTTTCTTTAAAAAAAGTATCTTACAAAGCATAATTTCTATTTTAACTTTTTTTTTATAACCTAAAACTATATTTAACACAGTACTTAAGAGAATTAATGCAGCATTACTTTCTAACACAACACATATAATATTCATTTTAATATTTGCAAAAAGCCAATCATAAAAGATGCATTTTTCACAGGCAGTGAGGCTCGGGTGGGCTGGACTGGCGGCTCCCGTGCTCAGCCGGGCAGGCACCGACTGATGTGCACAGGTGCCTCTGGGAACTGCTCAAGAGCACATCCTGGTTTCCTCACACACTCAATTTGAAGCGACTTGGCAGGTGATTTTCATAGATGATTTGTGGCCTGTCACTCATCCAGAAGACACTGCAGTGAGCAGGGCAAGGCAGAAATGTCTCGCTGAAAACTTCTTCATTCTAACGGTTGTGTGGTTCGTTTCTTTGTTGTTTTGCTATTGCTGGATAAAAGTTGAAAGAATCTTGTAAAATTCCTTTTTGGAGAGTGTGAGATAAGAAAACTTAAACGTGAAAAAAAATCTTAAATTGCCAGAATTGCATTTGAAAAGATTTTTTCTTTAGAGATTCTTCTTCACAACTTTATTCACATATTAATGATATGAAGATTATACATGCTGACATCAGAACTCATTTAAAAGCTATAAAAAGACTAAAATTGGAAAACTAAATAAAAAAGAAATAATAGAACTAAATACATGATTTTGAAATGTTTAAGTAATTGAAAGTTCTATTTCTTGAGAAATATGGCATATTCATTTCAATTTCTAATTGCTTTAATTAATTCCATTCTGCATTTGCACTAATTAGACTGGGCAGGTAGGTCACATAATAGGTCTTTGTTCTCTTGTTGGATGTGTGTGATTCCTGGAATCAAGTTTCTCAGGTAAATCCTGGCTACAGAGGATCTGAAATCTCTCCTATCACATCTCCTTTAGGACTCATTTAAACGTTGCTGGTTCTGCAAACACACGACTGAACTTGTCCTAGAAACCTTATGAAAATGACCACAGGTGGGGTACTCACATGCAAAATTATTTCATAATTGAAATTAAAGTTTCTAGCTGATAATTTTTTGCCTTTTTTGCCCCTCATGCTTTCTTTGGTTCTGCAGCCTCCTTTGGTCCTACAGCCTTCAGACTTTGCACCACCTTGAAGACACACCTTGCATGAGCCCTAGCTCAGGCAAACACAGCAGGAGCCCAGGGCCGTGTGCACTCCTGAGCTCCCATTTTTTGTCCAGGCTCACTGGCTCCCAGCCCTGCTGTCTACACCTGAAGGTCTGATCTGATGGTGCAGGGTTCAACTCCAGGGTTTGCCCAGCTACAGCCAAGGGTGAGTTCGAAGGAGCTGTCAGCAATAAAGAGTACATGGGCTTGATCTGCAGTCAATCTCAAATGCTTCTGAATCAACTGGACATTCTCTCTTTGCAACCCAAGGATTCCAATATCTCTTATGGGCATGGGATATAAATGCATCATCATGTAGTTCTCCTTCCAGGCTTGATAATACAATTACCTTCTCTGGACAATTCCCAGTACACAGAGAGAGTTTGGAAGAGCTGTTAGCACTTGGTGAACCTGCTCTGGGTGGGATTTCAAGGTAGTGACTCCCTGACACCTCCTTAGTGTCCCCAGGAGAAAAATGTATTTACCACTGCATCTGACTCAGCCCAGAAATAACAGCAGCCTTTTATTCTCTGCCAGTAATGCCCTGGGCAAAGCTCTTAACCTCCTTGTTGATGCATACAAATCTAAAAAGACTCCATAAGAAGCAATATAAGTTTTCCATAAAAATACAAGGCCTGCACATACCAAAATAGAAAGAGAGAAGTAGAAGAAAAGGAGATTGACAAGAAGGCAAGCTGGTCCAAACCCAGCAGCAGGAACCTCAGCTCCACTTGTCACAAAACTTAAGGTCAGGTATTGTTCTCCTCACTCCCCGTGTGAGAAAGTGAAGCTATCTGTCTTTCACACATGCTCTCACACTTTCTTTCCCTATCACTCCTATATTTACTCAATCATTCTGGCTGCAACAGTCTTAAAATTGTGATTGGATACTCTTCTGGATTTTGAGGGACCCCTTTGTCAGAAGAATTCCTGGTCATGTAGTCCCTACTTATTGAAATTGAGAGTTGAGCAATTTGAGGATGTTGAGTAAATTAACAAGAGACTGAATAAAGACATGATTTTCTGTTAATGTAGAAATCTTGCTTTACACTTTTAAGGAACCCTTAACCAAATACGTACACTTGTACAAGCATGTTTTTTGTTTTCTGTCAAATAAGATTCTGACTTCATGTGTTGTGATCTGTGTGTGCCTCACTGGGATTTTGGACCTTAGCCTGTGTGCTTGCCAACCTTGACCTTGGAGATCCTCAATGTATAGGCACCATTTGAATTTGCTTCTCCAAATCTCTTTAATTTTTTCATCACTGAGTATATATGTGGCTGTCAGTCACATGCAAAAAAAGCATGCAATGCAGAGGAGGGAGGGCTGCAGTGCTAAGAGAAATTCTCCTTGGGCTGGAAAAGCACAGTCTGCTGTGTCCACCCTGGAATGATGGTCTGGATGCTGCACGAGTGTATCAGAAATCAGGGCAGAACAGTTCAGGGGACCAGGCAGGATGGGGACAAAGCGTGGGAAGGTAACTCTCCCTTAAATTATACCCTCGGAGTGCATGTCAGCAGGGACAACACTGAACAACTCTGAGTCGTAACCTTGCCTCTGGGCGCCTGTCACCACCTCCAGTTTCTGTCTTGTCTTTTTTCCCTTACCCTTACTTCCTGCACTCCTTTGTTCTCTTAATTCTTGCTTCTGAAGAACACCGCAGCATTCATATGTAAATTGCACCTAGAGCTGCAAGGGGGAGTGTGTCTCAAGGAGATATACATGCCATCCTCCTCCCGTTGCATTTTCCACTCCTCTCTCTCGGTCTAGGAAAAGAGGCAGGGATAGGACGTGTGCGGGATGGGGAGATCCCACGCATGGCCTCCTCCTGCATTTCCTTTGCACCTCTGCCTCCATGCTCCCTGTTTCTGCAGTTAGCAATTAGAGCTGTCATCTCTCATCGCGCCCACAGCGTGTGGGGTGGTCGGTGCTGCAGGTACCACCCTGCACCAGGGTCATCCCAGGTACCAGTCTGTCACAGCCCAGAGCTGCGCGGCTGTCCCATTCCTTTGACACAAATGTGATGACTGTCATAGTGTCGTTGTTTGTATAGGTCTAAGTCAAGCGGAAAAATCACATACAGACACACACATGGAGTGATTGTTAATTTTTATTTTTTTTTCCTCCCAGGAAAGGGATTTTCAGGAGAAGTCTCCCCCGGGGGACTGGAAACAGAATTTCTTCATGTGTAGGCAGTGTGCTGGCAGGTTTTTGTCACTTTCATTCACTCCCTAGATAGGTTACTGGGGGCTGAGAGCTACTGCTCTTCTCTCGTCACCTCTTAGCCAGATGATCAGCTTCAAAAATCAAAGATTTCTGTCCTGCAAGTCAATGGAGCAAAGCCATGTAGTGCACCCTGAAAAAGGAGAAGAGATCTACCTGGACAGCTTTCCTATTCTGCTGGGTACTGACGCATTTATTCTCACCACACACCACAGTCCAGATTTAGCTCATTCAGCCATGGCAACCCAGCTGCCTGGGACCTGTGCTGTATTTCTCCCAGGCTGTGTATGACGTGTTCCCTCTGCTCTGCCCCTCCTTGCCCCTTCTTGAGGAGCAGGCTCTGAATTCGGCACAGGTTCAGGAACGTTTCACACCAGCCACTCACCCTTTCAGTCAGTGCTGCCAAGGTTTCTGGACTGAAATACCAGTACAGCTGGCTGGAGACAATCACCTTTCTGAGCCCAAGGGATGGTCGTGCAATATGAATGAGCTGCTGCTTCGTGAGGATGCTGGCTTTCCCAGCAAGCAATACTCCATGCTGAAGCACTACAGAGGTGAGAGGAGCAGCAGCCCCTGCAAGCCCTGCATAGTCCCAGGGTGCCATGATGGGAAATGCTGAATGCTCCCTGGGATCACCCACTCATCCATTGGTAACATTAAGAAATCTGATGCTGATCATTGGCAACCGTTTTGACTTTTGTTGTTGCAGCTGCTGGTCACTGATGCATCTGGTGGTGGGCCCCAACCCTGAGTGCCTGCAGGTTAGGGGAGACTTCCCTTCGTGTTTAGCAGATTCTGGCTCAGATGTGTGCTGCTGGAAAGAGAACTCTGGACTGTCTTTGCTTTGGCTGCCAAGGTGGCTAAACCTGGTTTGCCTCTCTCCCTCCCTGCCTGTGCTGACAGGGTCTGAGCAGCCCTGTGGTGAACCTGCAGGATACAGGACTGATGCCAAGGGAGATGCTCCAGGGGACCAGTGGAAGGGGTGGAGGGATGTGAGCAAAGGATTTCATCCTGCAGTGGGGCTGAGATCAATTTTGATGAGTGGATGTGTGGATGCAATACAGTAAAACCCTTTTCTCTGTGGTGCATCTGAGATAGCTGAATGAGAAGGAGCAGCTTTTTAAAGGATATTTCTCTGCAGCAAGACTGAGCACAGCTTAAAAGATATTTCTCTGCAGCAAGGCTGAGCACAGCTTTCATGGCTGGATGCAGAGATGGGGCAGCACTGGCTCTGGTTACACTGAGAGCAAGGGATGGAAGCAGGCTTGCAAGGAGATGTAATTCTTAGTAATGTCAGGTGAATGAAATGCCTATTTATTAGGAAAGAAGCAGCAGTTTTATGCTTTTGATGTCAGCTACTGATTTACAGTGATTTATATCAACATCTGCAACTTGTATCTACATAAGATTTCTCACAGGACTGTCAGGGCTCTGTAGAGGAGAGGAAAAATTGGTCTTAGGCTAAAATTGTAAAGCCAGAGAGGCAGGTTCTTTGCAGGACTCTGCCAAAGCCTCCTGTATCCATTTAGAAAGGTTGCTTTAAGCTTAGCCCTTCATGCCTGAGTTTCTCCAGCTCTGAAATGGGGACAATAACACTTTTCATCTTCACACAGAGGGGTGGGTGATGGAAACTTCATGAGATATGATTAAAAAAAACCAGCTTTAAGATCTTGCAATAAGAAATGCACAACTCCTAGCATAACATCCCTTGGGTGAAAGAGCACACCAAAATCTTTAGTAATCCTGCCTTGCTCTGGGCCTGTCTCCAATGAAGAGACACTCTGTCTCAGTCTGGATTAGATAGATATGCCCAGGCCAGGATGCATTCCTTCAGTCATTGCTATTTGCATGACCTGATAGTCAAAGAAGTCAAAACAGACAGGGTGGATGCACAGCCCCAGCCACAGGGATAGGGCTGCCAGGGCCCATGCATAGCTGTGATCTCTGCTAGAAACTAATGTGCACCCCTAACAGCCCCCTTGTCCTGCAGAGGATGTATTTTCCTGTTTCTATCAGAGCCCAGTGCCTAAGAGGCACCACTGCTCCTTGTGAGAACTCTGAGTGACAAACCTGGCCCCTTTGCAAGGTGCCAAAGTAGTGGAAAGGGGCTGTGTGTGTCACAGGGAGGGAAGGATGCTGTTTTCCCAGCCAGGTGAGATGTGGGAGGGGAAGGCTCTGTCCGTAGGTCACCCCTGTGTCCTCCCACTGGTTGTATTTTTAGGCCTCACTAAATAAATTACCCAGTTTGGAACACTAAAAATGATTTACTAAAACAGAACAAAGAGAAGACATTATTTTTTGCTTACCATAGCCACAGTTGGATTCTCCCAGTATAAGCAGGGAAAATGAGTGATTTTCCTCTACTGTGCCAGGTCCAGAGAGGAATCTCTCTTCTCATTTCAAGCTGACAGTGAAAAAACGTGGTCAGTAAGAACAGATTTGTCAAGCTCAGCAGATCTTCCTTTATCTTAATGTCCAGATTCTGCCAGCCCAGAAATTACTTTTCTGAACCAGGCCTTTTAATTACTCCCTTTGTGCAGTTCTGGGAGAAGCATCCCAAGTTTAAGCTACTTGAGGGCATTCCAGCCTGCTGCAGCTCTTACCCACGGCTGATAGGGTCTCCAGCCAAGAGAGGAGAGGCTGCTGGCTGCAATGAGCAAGCAGATACATGTGTTTTGTCCCACAGTGGTCTGTGGTGAAGATACAAGAGTGTTATGTGATACAAGAGTGTTATGTGAGGCTCTATTATGTTGGTATTAGATAACAGTGTTCTGCACAGCAATTCTCTCCCAAGCAAAGAGCTGTGTGGCTCAGAGCACCATGCTGGCTCTGCATCATCCGAGTTGCTAAACAGATGAAAGGCCTTTAGTCCATATGTCTTGAAGTTGGCCACAAGTAGAAAAATATTGATTTGCGGTGAAAATTTTAATTTCTAAATTAATTGAAGAAAGAGATCATTCTGCCTCAAGCTGTTCCATTTGCATAAGAATGAGATCACCTTAGACAAGAACAAAGAGACCCTTATACATAGTGAATCGTGCAAAAAAACCCCACAAATTAGCTGGAGGTGGGAGAGCTGAACAGCCACTGACAGGACAAAATTAGCTAGTCTGCATCGTAACTGTTATAGAAACAACAAGGAGGAAAGAAAACAGACCTTTGAAGAAAACATGGATGTTTTTTCTCTGGAAAATAGACTCATGAAGTACATTTTGGCACACTTCACTTGATGGATAAATGACCTAACAAAACATGCAGCACTATCTGCCTCTCCCATTCTTGGTGTGATGCTCGCAGCAATTTGCAGAACACTTTAACATCCCCCAGCAAAGGTGTTCCAATCTCCACTTTTATCCATAGGTCTATTTAGTGAAATGTTTATGTCCAGGCAAGAGGCAGGTTTTAAAGGATCTCTGGCACATTGCCTGCATAACTTATCAGTTATAGGCATCTGATTTGGCAGATTTTACTGGGGGCTGCTGTACATTCAACCTTCTAGGCTATAGCTTTGCTTTAGCAATTCCCAGCAACAGACACAGGTAGAGGCAGTTCTGACCTCCAGGGAGCATCAACACAACCTCCAAACATTCCTGGGTGCACATGGACACTTGGCAGCTGGGCTGGGGTGGGCAAGGCTCCTCTGCCTCCCAGTAAATCCACAGCTGAGATAACTCAGGAGCAAGCTTTTCTCACTGAGCCCATATGCTGCAGCCTCTTTCCCCAACACTTGCTTTGAACAAGGGCTGGAACACATGCTCAGCATGACTGGTGGATATGCTTGTCTCTTGTAAGGTCTCTCAGGAGGTCTGTGGCAGACCTCAGAGCTGGACCCAGGTGTCTGGGAACAGACCCAAATTCAGGGCTCTGCATCACTGGAGCAGACCAAGGTGACAGCTAGTAGCAGAGCTTAGCTATGCTGCAGGCAGCTCTTCTTCATGTTTATTTTCTTCATACACACACACACAGAGCCTCTCACCTCACATCTAAACTCTGATAAAAAACTCTTCCTGGCTGCCAAACAGGCAAATTTCATAGGGATGGGAGAAGGGAAAGAAAAAACAATAAAACACCAAACCCTTATATTTTTTCATGGCAAATGTTTGCTCAGCTCTTCTTCTGACTATGACTAAGAATATTTCATACTCAAATAATCCGTCACACTTAATGCTGTTAACTTTTCAATACCAACTGTACAGCCCACAGAGTATACAAAACCCCTTCTGGAATTCTTTATCATCACAGCAACAACTACAGAAGCCATTTGTCCTGCTGGTGAAAGGCACTAAAATCACATGATCATCTAAAGTCCTTCCAGCTCTTTTCTGGCCATGAAAGATATAACTGATTCACAGGTGAGACAAAGGCTCATTTTTTCTCCCTTTATGTGGTTCTCCCTGGGAGTTTCTTTGTAGAAATAGTGTGGGTGGGGGTATTAACCACTTCAGATAGGTGGCAGGTGTAAAGGGAAGCAGTAGGGGACCCTTCAATAATACCCTTCTGAAATTGTCTTTATTGTTTTGGTTTTTTTTTTTTTCATTGCTGCAGTCTCCTACATCCCCATGCCCTGGGGATAACTGCTGCCTCTGGAGCTGTGCTTGGCACCAGGAGACTGCTCTGGGCTGTGCAAACTGTTGCTCAGGGCTTGGGAAGCAGAGAAGAGAGGAAGGCTGCTACTGGGCATTTGGTGGCTGGAGAAACTGCTACTGGCTGCTCTTCCCAAGCCCTCTGATTTGCTGCTGTAACTGTGTGCACGCTGGCTGCCTAGCCTGCTCCTGGGTGGGGGAAACACATCTTGGGTTGTTTGGGAATATTTATCTAAGCTGGTTTATATGAGCAGAGCTGTGCTAGTGAGTGCCAACGACGCTGCTTTGCTGCCAGGTCTGGAGCATGGTAACTTAGTCTTTCTGAGCTGTACCCATAAAAGTGTGCCCAAGTGCAGCCTTTGTGTGCCTGTGGGAATACCTGTGGCTTAACTCCATTCAGGGGCACACAGATTTGTCTGGGTGAGGCTGCTCCTGCTATATATGAGTGCCCAGGCCTTGTCATGAGTGGCAAAACTTGCACAGGAGAAACTAGGGGAATGTGTGGCTATTTAGCAGGTGGACATGCTATGACCCAGCTGCACTGGTAACAAAAGCTGAGCTGACCCAGCTTAAAGACCTAAAGGGAGAAAATGTTAAGTTCAAAGGGGTTTTAGGATTTTCTTAAGTGTGAACACTGCTGGGATATGCAGGTGATGTATGGGTCATCTCTGCTGACACCAGTGATTCATCCAGTGATCCTATGCACAGGAAATCCATACACCTCTTAGATGCCAAAAACCTGCTGTGGCTTCACTACAAATCTGAGTGCAAACCCTGAATCCAAATCCTTACCTCAAAAAAGGGCATTTCACTAGCACAAACTCTTCCTAGTACTGACTTCTAGATTTACTTTAAATGGATTTAAATAAATGTTTGGTATGAAAATAATCTTGGGCAAGACAGACTGTTTGACAGAGCAAGCAGAAGCCTAGCTCTTGCTTTGCCTAAATCTCTAAGCCATGGGCCATTATTGCTGTTTTTTCTTTCCAAATGGAGTCTGACAATGCAGTGTTGTTTCCCTCACACCTGAGGCTGGAGCAAGTAGATGAGTGTGGGACTAAACCTCACAAGGAGCTGGTCCTGCATCCAGGCACTGCCTCACTGCTATAAGGTCACTCTGACATCTACAGGAAGCTCTAGGCTGCTCTCCTGAGCAGAGAATATTGAGGTCAGACCTGCAAGACTTGCTCAGGAAGGAGTTGCACCAAGCTCACTCTTGAGTCCTTTGAGAATATTATGCTCCCTAATTTAAGTGGGTCCTACAACTTTCACATATAAAATCTGTCTGTGATGTCCATAGGTGCAATTTATCCATAGGCTCCTGTCTGATTCATGCTATGAGAAGTGTCTTCAGGCCTGAGAGAGATTACCAACAGATGCTCAGCTGAAGGCGAAGTGGGTCACCCTGGCCATTGAGGCTATGTGGAGTTTAAAGGGAACCCAACAGGAAAGCAGCTTGGGCTGGGTCTTGGGTAGTGACTCAGCACAAGGGAGGGGATGTGGGGAGCATGTGGATGTAGCAACTCCTTCAATCATATCTCGTATCTATATGGAAACCTTTAAACTTCTGGACAAGATGTTCACTTGACATAACCAAACCTGCAAGATCTTCTTGCTGAATGCCCAAAGTTAACCCGGGTTTTCAAATTTCAGGTTGTGTTTACTGCAAGCAGTAAACTTGGGAGCAGCAGGACTTACAGTTATCCAAATTGTTGAATGCAAACCGTTAGGTAAATGGTACAAGGAACAAACAATGTAGGCCATCCAAATGAGTATCATTTTAGGGCACTGAAAATTAAACCTTTGAAAGTTTAAAATATTCTCTCTGAATGAAAAGGGAGATGTAATTCAGTACCCTTTTCTGCAGAAGGTGTGTTCAGGTCTGGCTCTTTATGTTGGTAAAGGCACAAGTACAGACATTGTCAGGATCCTATGGTGTTAAACATTTTTCTCATCCTGAATAAAAGTGACCCTTTTCACTCTCATGCTATCTCGGAGCACACATATAAACGCTGCCAGCTCAGGTGCCCGCTGCAGGGGAGGGGAAAAGAGTCATGGAACAGGAACCAGAACAGCTGATACAAATTACCTCTCAAATTGGAGCAAATGCTCCCAGAAATGTCACCTATTAAAAGATCAACTAATAAGTTCCTGCTGCAGCCCAAATAACTCAAGAGAAAAAAGATATTAAAATTCTGATAGTCCTCAGGCGTAGGTTTTTTCTGAGCTTTGAATTCTGGGGTTTATCAGTTTTGTACTTACTGCAATTGATGAGGCTCTGGGCAATATTTTTTTCAAAAACCTGCTGGATCCCCTTGAAAACCTGGACTTATCTGGAGAACAGACATGTGACTCCTTCCTCTTGCCAAATCAAGATGAGAACTATAGCAGATAGCCAGAGACTGCTGGATGCCAGGGCTGGGGGGTGCTTTGCTGGTTCTTCACAGGCTGATTTAGTATAGTTAAGCTGAAAAATGCAGTAAATGTCCCATGCCCTGAAGCCTGAAAGACCAGTATGGTTTGGATGAGGCTACAAGATGAGCATCTCTTGGCTGCAAAAGCTTTAAAATAAGTATGGTTTGATTGTATCCTAATGGATAGATTTATTCTTTTTGAGTGACTCCTGATCACTTTTCAGTCATGTATGTAATCACTGTGAAACCTACAACTTTCATAATTATAAATATTGGCTATTTTAAGGTTTATGGACTCCTGTCATACATTTCTTGTTTTTCCTGTGGCTATCAGCTGTGAATGTGGAAGTTCTTTACCATCCTGACACAGGTGAGGAACTCATTGGTAAAAAAGATTTTTTAACTATGGAGCAAACCTATCAGAAAACAACTAACTGATAAAGCAAACCTCTGTAGAGGCTTCTTAGAGCTAATGATAGTGACACCAAGCCCTAAACTGGAGGTTGTAGAGTCCAAACACCACTTGAGTCCAGCTGGTTGACAGGATGATGTCTACTTGAGCAGCTCTTGATTGTAGCCTTATTTGAGTATCTTCTGGTCATTGGCTTCCTGACTCGGGGCAGATGCCACTATGGCCTAGAACCAGGTAAGGATGAATATGTGCTGTCTGCAGTAGCCTGGCATGAGAAAAGCAGGTTCTCCTGGCCAAGCCCTCCAAGACTCCTTGCGAATCAGCAGTTAGCACCAGGGCCTATCATTAAGATGCTAAACAAGGAGTGATGTGTCAATGCCACTCCTATCATAGCAGAAAGCAGCATGTCCAGGCAGGCCTACAATGAAGTACAACACACCCACACCAAGGGTTTGCAGCTGGGCTGGGGAGAGCACCCTAGCTGAGGCACAATAGCAACCTGTATCACACATCTGGTAAGATAATTTTCTGTCTGCCCATATCATAGTAGGCACAGATGTTGCCACAGATCCCAGCTGTGCTGGCCTGGTGTCCTTTGGCTGCTGATGCAGGAGGACTCACTGTTGGGGTTAGACTGGCACCCACATAGCCTCATTTCAAGTCAGTAGGGATGTTCCTGCAAGGGTAGCAGTTGCACCTGTATGTTGCAGTGCAGATGTGTCTGTAATCATGAAAGGGTTGGAAGGAGATGATTTTCTTCTCCTGTAGTGTAGAGGGTAACATAAATGGTTGAACAGAGTTACAGCTTTCTGTATGGGTGAATTGCTGATGGTGTTTATTGTAAGATATTACACCTGAGGAGAAGTATCACAGCAGAGAATCTTCTGTCTCCTTCCAAGCACCATGCAAGGGAAACACTGCCAGAATACTTCAGTACCTCTGGCCTGCTACCCTCTCTGGCATATTCTGTGTAAGAGCAGCATTGATACAGACACTTGCAGAGCTACCTGGGAGGCCTGCTGCCACTGCACTCTTTGAGCACTGAGTTCCAGCTCAACGGAAAGCCAGATTTCAGGTGAATTGCAAATGGGGCTAATGCAAGTGGCTCTGGTCTTGTCTGACCCCAGACCCACCAGGTCACATAAACAAGATGAATTAAGACCTAAGTTTATGTATGAAAAGAAAGAAGTGTAGTTTATTCAACACAATATGCAGAACAAGATGCTCTGCTTTTTGTGCTTTAATGGCTAGATAAAATTGCTTTTCCCCTGCAGAATGGTGGCCACTTGCCTTCCTGATGTTGTATGTACAACAGGTGGCCACTGGAACTCCATTGCTCTCTAAAGCTTTTCTTCTAGCTTTTTCACAATCTGTTGCACAAATAGTTGACTATATTTGGGTGTTTCCTGGGAAGCTACCTCTCCTGCAATCTCCTAGTTGGATTATTCTCAAGCTACTATCAAGGAAGTCTTATTGCCCTGTGGCCAATCTGCCAGTCCTGTAAGGGTGCCTTGGTGATCCTAGAGTGGCACATCCTGAAGGGAACAATGCAGTAGTAGGGGATATCCCACACCATCCTTGAGATGACAACAGGGTTTGTACTCCTGACTGGGAAAGAGAATTTTGACTAGTCATCTGGGGAGATGCAATTGTTTGCCACCACTTTTCCCTCCAGATCCTTGCTAGTACAGGAACAAATAATTTGTTCTCTCTCTCTGTAGTGATGTCTCTGCCAGGGGCAGAATAAAAGGGAAATAACAGGGTATGTGGAGCCAAGAGGCAGGAGAGTGTCTGCGCTGTGCCAGATAAACCGACCCAGTGCAATATATTAGGGGAGGACTAGAGCCAAGAGCTCTAATCCACAGTAGCTGTGATGCACCATGTTTCCAAAGCCTTGTACAAAGGCACCTCTTCTTCAGATCAGCCTGCTTCCATGGAAAAAGAAAACTGTCAGGGCTCTCTGTAGTCCCTGTCTTTATAGTCTCTATAGGGACATTTCTTGAGGAACACAGTTCTTTCTGTGAACATTAAGCCTCAAAGTTGGCTGAATGAAGGGTAGAGAACAAGGTCATGGCCTTCTGCTCCCCTCCCCTGACACTCTCACTTGACTGACACCGTGAAACTAGATGCTAATAAATCAGCAATCAGCCATGTCCTTCTGAATAATCTCCTGTTCCCCTACATTATATCTTCTAACATTGGTGATTTCATATAATTTATGCTAGACAAGGGAAGGTTTGGAATTCATGGCCTATAGGAATGCAGGCTCTTTCTATGCAAGTCTCTCCTGCATCTGAAAGAACTCTGCCTTAAGTGATTGTTGCCCTGATTTTAGGATTACTGCTAGAATAAGTTAAAACAGACAAACGGAGCTGCCTGATGCATGGCAGAGGGGGCTGAAGCCATGAGGTCTTTGCTTTCGCCTGGCTGCGCTGAAAATGTTTTACGCAGGCAAACTGTGCTAATCCCAGAGCACCTGGAACTCTCGCTGGGAAGGACACTGCCTGCCACTTCTGTATCATGGAGATGGAGTATTTAGACACACGCAGGCTTACATAATTTTCCTGACTAAGTGGCTTCCTCTTTGATAATGTATAAATCAGATGTACCTTAAATTGCCGTCCTGTTTTCATGAAAGCATGCGCAAATCTGTACAAGCTGGGAATAATGATCCCTTGATAAATGAGGGAACTTAACTTCCCAGAAAGGGGGGAAACTGTATAGGCGACATTCTCATGAAAGGCAAAGAAAAAGCCCTCACAAAGGCTCACCCAATACCCCAGTACTGGTTTTGGTTACAGTGCAGTCTTCCCATGAGGAAAAGGATGTTTTGGCAGGGATGATTTCTGCCCCATTGTCTTGGGGGGGAGGCAAGTATGTGTGCCTAGTGAGTGGGAACAGAAGTACTGGCTGAGCCATGACATGGTGTTAATCTCTCTGTCCTCTTCAGTGAATATTTGCTGGTTTCCACCAAAATGCTCGTTGCTGTAAAAGGATGGATTTGAAATCTGATGGTGTATAGGCTTAGGGAAACATTGATTGGTGTGATGAACATCTGGTCAAATGACATACAGGCAGAGATGCTGCAGTTTTCTACACAATATTCCTGCAGAAGTCATACTTTATCCAGAGGGAGTTGTGTGTGAGCCAATAATGCGTCCATAGGTCTCATGAGTTTTATTTGTAAAACATGTTACCAGACGTTATAAAAAGGATGCAAATTGATTCCAGGCTACTGCATTTGTTGAGCTTCTCTGGGAAAAGGGCAGCTGCCACCAGATTCCTGAACTCATCTCCAGCATGGCAACGGTGTCTGTTGGCAAAGGTGGTGGCTTGTCACTCTCTTCTGTTTCCCCTGTTGTGCCTCTGCCTGTGGCGTTAACTCCCAGTGAGAAAGGCGAAGGAATCTTTTGATGTGGGTTTTCTCTGTCATATTTTGGAAAGCTCACTGTGTCTGTTTCGGATCTTGCTCAGATGTAAACTATTTGTTTATCTCTTCACTAGTGTAAAGCACAGGGTTTTATGGATGTAGAATCAGTTCTTTACAACTCCTTAGGTAGAAGGCTTAATCCTCTCTTAAGAGTAGGGAAAGGCACACAGATAGAGCTTCAATGACTGACTAGAGGCCTAATTATGAGTAGAGAGTAAGCTTGAGATTAAAAATAAGGTTTGAATTCAACCCCTTAATGAACAGTCCTAGATCTTGCTGCCTCATTTCATGCAAATGTACAAGTAGCATATGTTTTACACAACAGATTCATCGTGTTGACTCATCGGAAGGAAGAGAAAAGGGACTGTTTCTGTATTACCCACTAGCTGCCTTTTGCGATGCACTTTCCCTGTCTCAGTATCTTGAGCACCCTCCTTGCTCTGGTCTCTGAAGTACGTGTGTGTGTTCATGAAGACAGATGGAAGTCTATGCAGTCACACTTCAAAGGAAGGGGTAAAGGTGGAGAGGGAAGGAGGGGATTTTGGCAGGATGGAACCAGTTGAGGAATCTGCTCCCTTGCCCTGGGAATGGCACAGAGGGAACACTGTCTGCCAGAGCCTGCACTGCATGTTCTGGGGGGAAGAAGAAAGCCTATAAATTAGGATTTCTTCCTCTCTCTATTTTAACATTTATTTATTTGTTCTTCTCTTTCTTTCCCCTCATCCCTCCCTGCCATCAATGGCAAAACTAATGGCATCATGTCAAAATCTGTTAACGCATCTGCTCTGCAGGTTCAGGTTATCAAAAGTATTAGCTAAGCCAGTCTGCAAACACTTGGCGAACATCTGTCTGCCATCACACAAAATACTCTGGGTGGCAGGGAAAATTAATAAACTTAATTGGTTATGAAGCAGTATTAGACGTTGACTAATATCATGCTGGATTTCTTCCAGTGTCCCCAAAGCTGTTGCACACACTCTCTCTGTGCATGGACCATGACTGTAAGGGAGTCTAGGAGAGGCTTGCTCTGGATTTTCCAAGTCTTAAATATTGCTGGTTGATGGCATCAATATGAAGTTCCTGCTCTGATATTGCACCCTCTTCTCTCTAATGATTCCAATGGTGATGGCAATGGGTGACTTTCCCGAGTCCATAGATGTTTAGAAAGTGGTAGTGGGCATGCTTTTTGTTCCTCCCTCTAAGAGAGTATACACTGCCTTTGAGCATTTTTGTCATGTGTGGCAGAATCCTTGTTTTTCTGGGTAGTAGATGCTAACTGTGACTCCAGCGTAAATCCTTTCGTCCCATCTCCCCTAAGAAATAAACTATAATTATCCAGGCTGAAGATAGGAGAAGGATTCATGAGATAGAAACCAAAGATGAGGTATCTTTTTAGCAAATCGATAGATTTCTGAAGAGTTGAGTAGCACAGTGAGAGCTGTTGAAGGATTGGCAGAGAGGATTAACAACATGAATCTATCCAGCACGAGGCACAGCCACTTGCGTTGACTCAGTCTCCTGGCTGCTGCTAAAAAATCAGAACAAGATGAGATAAAAAGACATTCCAAAACTGTCTCCCCTGTGGAGGGTCATACATGGTGGCTGAAAATCTGCACTCCACAGACTGCACTGTAGACCAGGTTTTTACTGTTTTCTGACCTCAGTGAACCATGGCTGCCTCAGGGAAAAGGGGATGTAAGCAGCATGAAGAGGAAGAACTCCCAGGGAAATTGTGAAACAGCAGTCACGAAGAAGAAGCAGCTGTCCTGTGCTGCTGAACAGGGGATCCTACTACATTAACTCATTTTCTGCTTCTGGATCACCTGAATGAGTTCACTTTCCCAATCTGAAGCAATCTGTGACTTACTTGCTAGATCCTCCTACCTCTTCTGAGTGGTTATGTCACAGGTTAGCGACTGGTTCCTCTTGTCTTGTCCTCTTGAGATCTGAATCATCTTGTCTCAGTCTAATGGCCTAGTGGGAGATGCTAAAGAATCTTTGCTTTCTCCATAAACCGGAGAGAGGTGGCAACATTTGATCCTCACCCTTGGATCTCCCCCAAACCTTCATAGCAGAGGGACTGATCCCAGCAGGCTCAGTGCCATACCTGGCAGCTCCAGCAGTGATGCTCAGGCCCCAGTGAGGTGTCTGCTGTGATACTCCTGCTTTTGCAAATAGGCTAAAAACACTACCCCTGGACTGAGACTGGTTTTTAGATTTGCTCTCAGTATCTCTTTGGTGGCTGTAGCATCCCTGTGTGTTAGGCCATTCCCCACTGGAGGGGCACTAAGTCCTCAGGAGACAGCACTTTATGGTCAGCTCCACAATCAACACTTGCTTGCTTCAACTCTTGCCAGAGCTTATCAGTGCCCTGAAGCCATAACTGCTGCTGCTCCTTCCCTTCAACACTGGCTCACAAGCTGGAAATGTCTCTGTTCCATCTGGCAGCCTTTCCCATGGTCCTGGTGCTCCCAGTCTCCTTGTCAGGCTGAGCACATAGGGTTCTGCTCCCCAGGTAGTTTTGTTCCTTGCCCACCTGAGTGCTGACGCTATGGTAAAAATAATTCTGCAAGGAAATGAGAGCACTGATTGGGATTTAAATAAAATTTACATAAAACTCTACCTTGAGTACTAATTAATTAGGTGTTAAAAGCCCCTGGAAAAGCAGAAAGGGGGGCTCGTCTGCCTTGCCACATGGGCAGAAGCTATTAGGAATCATAGAATACAGAATCATAGAATCTTTTAGATTGGAAAGGACCCTTTAGATAAAGTCCAACTGTTAACTCAGTACTACCAAGTCCTCCACTAAACTAAGTTCAAGTGCCTCATCCATATGTTTTATAAATGCCTCCAGGGATTGTGACTCCACCACTTTTCTAGGCAAGCTTTGACAATGCTTGACTACTCTGTTTGTGAAGAAATTTCTCCTAATATAACAAGGAAAAAAAATTTCAATGTAAACATCCTCTGTCACAACTTGAGGGTGTTTCCTCTTGCCCTATGGCTTGTTACTTGGGAGAAAAGACTGACTCTCACCTGGCTAAAACCTCCTTTCAGATAGCTGTAGAGAGTGATAAGGTCTTCCCTGAGCTTACTTTTCTCCAAGCTAAACATCCCCAGTTTTTCTTACCTGAAACTCATTGTCAGCCACAGCTGAGGCTATGGTCACCAAGTAGTCCAGATGAGGAAAATGGGGAGGGAGCAGTGTTAGTCGCAGTGCTGTGCTCCCCTTGGCATGTTTTTTGCTGCAGCAGTATTCCTGGAGCTCTAGGCTTTATGGCTCTCAGAACCCTGCCTGTGACCCAAAACAGAATTGCAGCCTTCAGTTGTGCCAGAGGAGCCCAGCACCACGGCTGGCCCAGATGGGAGAGGTGGGGAGAGAAATGCTGGGCCAGTGCTGTGCTCCCCTTGGCATGCTCTTCGCAGCACCAGTGTCCCTACTGCTGCGATGGGGAAGTGCTTCTAGCCTCTTTTGTGGTGTCTCCAGGCCTCCTTCTTGTGTGGGCTGTGCTCACAGAAGCTCATTGTCTTGTCCACTACCCAGGCAAGTGCAATATCAAGAGGGAGAGGGGCTGTGCTACTGCTTCTGTGTGCTCTCTGCTAGCCCCTCAAGACAACTTTCCCCCATCTATTACAGCTCTTATAAGGGGCAAGATCTGCTGCTTGTGGTGACTTACTGGTTAATTAAGCAATGACCTGTACCAGCCTGGTTGACACCAACAATTAACTTGTTCTTCATACTGTCTATCTAATTTAATCTATCCAGGATTTTATAGAATGCTCATGGCCACGGAGAGGCCTTGTAAATGTTACTGCAGTTTATAGTGCTGCCAGAACCCTTTGGCCACCATTAGAAAATGGGTCACATAAATGGACAACTAGGAATGCTCAGCTACTCAAGTTATTTGAAACAGGATTGAACCAGCTTGTTGTGTCAGAGAGAACATTTGATTTTTCCTAGACACATATTGGACTTCTCATGCCCCAGCCAGTGCTCAGAAAATTTCAGTGGGCTGGGTTATGAGGCTTCCTTCCTCAGTAGGTCCTTACTACTCAAAAAAGTCCTGCTGTGTCAGACTGGCTTCTCTGCTTTCACAATCTTTTGGTTTGGAGGACGATGGAGCAGTTTTGATCTTAATGGGTGTCCTCATGGAAGCTGCCTGCCAGGTCAGGTGTACAGTTTGTCTGGTTCCTGCCCTCTCTGGGATATATCCCTTTCTCCTCTTGTGCCCACCTGAGCAGCAAATCACCTTTCACTCGTACAGAGATAGGCTTTCTTGGCCTATTGGCAGCCTACTGGTTGGCTTGCTCAAAACTAAGAAGACCGGTCTCCCTGTGAAAATTGAGGGTTTGTCCCAAATTGGAAATTCTGCCTCCAATAGAATTATAAATATTTAAATCATCTCCAGAACAGAATTTTCTTTCCTTGCCTAGTGGTACTCTCAAAGAATGTAACAGGTTGCTTGTGCAAATCTGGAGTTAATACTTTATGTGAGTCAAAAACCTCTCCCTGCTCAGCTTTGATAGCCAATCTCTTTAAGCTTTTTTTTTTTTGTTAATTTTTCAGAGAGGTTTGGAGCTCACAAAATCCACAGGCAGAGGAGAATCCCCTTGTTGTGCCATTAATTTTTCTCCACAGCTGATCATTAAGTACATGGGAGCTGTAATGAGCCTCACTCTATTCCAGCCTTGGCATACACTACATACCTTGAAATGACAACAAATCCCCATATGGGAGTCCCTTTTCATCCCTTCCATCACCCAAAACCAGTCATATAGAATCTGCAAATATTTTGCTTAAACTCTCTTTCCCAGCATTTCTCCCTGTACACATCTGTGCCCCCTAATATTTTGAAAGTGCCAGTGTCCCTGGCACAGAGATGTGCCTTTCTGACTTGTTTTTGTGTATGTAACAGAGGGAGATCTGTCCTGATCAATGTGTGGATGTGGACCTTTCAAGGAAAATCAAGTGGGTAGCCACCCTATGGTGGGCACATAGTGATCACCTGAGCTTGGGCCACTGAAGTTCTGGAAAAGATGTGAACAGACACCCTCATGTTTTTTTCAGTACTATAGAGGTTAATTCCTCAGACAAATTCCAGGTGACATTACATGCTGCTTATCTTTGCAGTAGCACTTGGCTATTGCTATGTTGTTTGGGATTTTTACCAGAATGGTAATGGTCCAAGGCCTGGGGAACAAAGTCTAACAATCAAGACTAGAGTCCTTCAGTGCTGGATACTGTCCAAAGACAGGAAAAACCAGCTGGAGACTGGTTTCCTGGTTTCTTTCTTTCTTTCCCTGTCCTGGTTCTTAGCCCATTTCAACTTATTTAAATTGCAAGTTCAGTCTGAGCAAGTGCATAGTTAGCATAGCAGGCTACATATAGTTTTGGAAAATATCATTCTTCCTGGAATCTCAGATGCTTTCAGCTTCCATTTTCAGGTTATGTATTCTATCTTCCAAGTGAAGTGTAAAAGCAGAGCTGCTCTGTTCTGAATGGATATTGAAGAGCCCACTGTATCTGTTGTTCCAGGAAGAGTTTGTCCCTTTCTAATGTCCAGAATCTCTTTGTCCTAAAATGCACAACACCTTGACAGTCTGTGTAGTGCTGCTGCCATTCTACTGATCACTGTTTCAGCGTTGGAGACACCATTTGCAACATGTATTTGGGATTAATTTGTGTGGATATGAAGCTATGCCAGAAAAGTAACATCTCTCCACAGCTGGGTGACATGTCTTGTAACCAAGGTGGGATCTGTAACCAAGTGGGGTGGTTGAAAGCTGCATGCAATATTCTGATTCTACAGTGTTGAAATCAAGTCTAGCCTTCTGGATCTTTGGCAAGGTATCCAGTCAAGATCCAGGGCTCATTTTACCTCTAGTCTTACCTTCACCACTGAAATGTTTGAACCCTGCTCAGTAATATATTATGTTAGAAACTTGATAAGCGTATCTGTAACTAGAGGTAAATTTCTGAAGAGAGGAAATAGCTTTGAAATATGAGAACTTAACTATATATTCCATTGTTTTATCAAATGGGAGGGAACTCAGTCTCTGTTTCTGTTTAATTTATCTTGTGTCAGGCTTATATTCAATATTTCTGCAGTTGTCAGGTCTTAGAAAGGCTTTACTTCTCCTGCCTTCTGAATTTTCTTCCTTTTCCATCTTTCTCTACATCTCTGGAGACAGTCATAGCTCAAGACAGGATGCAGATCACAAAGTTGCAGAGCTTCAGGTACCTTTGATGTGTTCTGCTTACATGCTCAAGATATTTGCTGAGCATATTCATTTTCCTGTTAGATGTCTGAACCCTTTTTAGGCCTTCTCTGAGGAAGCAAGCATGCTGCTCCTAGGATCACCTGGGAATTGTGTTTAACAAATTACAATTTAATGCAGAAATCCACAACAATGACAGCACTTACACTCTCTCTAACCTCTTCTAAGGCCACATTACAGTGGTGGCATAATATGGGTCATAAGTTTGTAATAGTTTGGTGAAGCATCCTGCAGACCCTAAACTGAGCAATGCTTTTGTGACTGACTGTGATGACCAGGCAGCAACCTCAATACCCCAGCTGCTCTGATTTAATCCTATACAGAGCAGGACACCTGCCCAAAGCTCCTCATTAACTGAGGTTAGGATAGTCAGAATAATATCAGTTCTGCATTGCCATACTTCCCAGGAGATCTTAGCTGTAAATGTAATTATTTCAGACTTTTTATTCATATCCTGTTTCCTAATCCTTACCCCTTGCTTACCCCTTCTTCTTATCTAGAGAAAATCCAAATATTTCCTCTCAGTGATGGTGAACAGAGAGAGTGATAAAGGCTCACTGCCTACAAAAGAGCTGCATTGTATTTGATCCATTTCAGCCATCTCCTATCATTCTAGTAATTACAAGGGAGCTAACTTGTTCTCAACTCTATAAGAAGTCTCAAAACTGCTTTAAGTTCCTGGGTGCTGCTGGTTTTGATTTATTTTTGTTTGTGAATCTAAGCTCCTTTCTCATGTGTGTTCCTCTACATGTCTTTCAGGTTTAACGTTATTTTGAGTAAGATGCTTTAATTTATTTTTTTAGGGATAGCTACTGCAAAGAAAGAAATAAATTACTCTCTCATACATGTGACAAATTCAGTATTCAGAGAGTAATTAATCTGAAACTGAAAACAGCCACTGTTTTGGGGGAAAACCTGTAGATTCAGGCTGCAAAAAACTCAAGGGGCCATTTAGAACTTGCTCAGGCAGAGTCAGTGACCTGACTTACTTCACCTTACTGTCTTGTAGACACTGTAGCCTTAACTGTAATGCCATCTGAAAAAAAAAAAACAGTAATAATAATAATGTAAACACAAATCCATCAACATTATATGCAATTTTGAAGCATTGCCACAAACACTGACTTATTTCTCTGCTAAAATACAAGCAATATCATCTGCAAGTGGTAAACCATCACTTTCCCATTTGATAGCACGTTTTTCTAAAAATCTCTTGCATACAACTACCACTAGTTTCAGTTCAAATCTGATTCTGTATTTTGAGTTGCTGGGAAGTGCTGGGGGCTGAGCACAGGGAGCTGTGTGTTCAGGGAGAGGAGCTGTGTGCAGCACATGGCAGCTCTGGGGAGGTGGTGCAGACATCAATACTTAAGGACCCAAATCCAATGCAAGTAAATTTGTCCCAGATATCCTGGTCTGTTAGGCACCTGTCCTAAGCAGTGGAGGAATAAAACCATCTTTCCTGAAGTCAGTGGTCTCATCTCTGCACTGCCATGGCTGCCGGCGCAGCTCCAGCTATTGGATAGGGTCCAGGGATGGAAAGAAGCTGTGGTGATCTCATTCCTGCTCTCAGCTTCTACTGTGTGCAGGGTAAGTCTTTGGGAGAAGATTTACAGCAGTATGTAGGTGCCTGCCAGGGTCATACAGATATCTTCAGAAACTCCCAGGCACCCAAGGACGCCAGTAAATATGCGCCTCGTTTAGTCCCTCACAGCACGATCCTGAATTTATCTGTAATGAGAAGCTACTGGACGCCTGCTGGGACACCACTCTGGGGAATGGAGCTCTGATTAAGCCCAGGGGACCTGAGTGGCAAACGACAAAAATGATGCAGTTCTGGGAAACTGAACTCACCAGAAACCTTTCCCAGCCTCACTAGCAAGATGCCTTACTCTGCCAGGGCTCAGCCCAACTGTCCAAACAGAAAAAAAGTCAACCTGTAAGATTATTTTTTTACTTGCCCAAATATGGATTTACCTTTTCTCCCCTTCCCCCTCCCACTCTTCCTAATTACTCTAGCCTGTAGTCCAGATTTGACACTGGTCAGCCAAGGGACAGTTTTCTACACATCCACATGTCTCTTGGTAACTGAAATCATGTTGATGAACTCTGTAGCAGGTTACTGTGCAGTCAGAACACACTTCTTAACAGACACAAGAATCACCAATGAGTGGAGCAGCATTACTTCAGCTAAATATGCCATGCATTTAAAATGTCTGTCTTCTATGATAGGATCTTCCAGGCATAGTGATGGAAGGCGTGTGGGCTGTGACTATGCCTCAGCCAGAGATACTGTAGAGATCCAACAGAAACATTGAGAGTTGAATGGATTGGCATGAACAGCACCAGAGGACATAGCAGAAGAACAGGAATGACAGCTGTTGATCACACCTAAGCTAGAAGACCATCAAGATCACACCACATCTTGCAGCTTCGCAAAACACCCAGACTGGGAATGATGCAGAAGACAGATAGAAGCCATTAAGAGGTAAGATAAAGGACAAGCCTCAAACCATTGAAGATATACAGGTAAGGCAACTAAAGAGAATATTTCCTAATAATTCTGAAAGGTAGAACCAGGTAAGGAGACAAGAGATCACAATCACTGTGAATTCTTAAAGTGAACAAAAGACAGATCCAAACCCAGCCTGGCCACCTGCCTGAGACAAACTCTAGAGATGTGGTGACACATTATATCATGTCCCCTGCCCCCCTGCCTTTGGAAAGAGTCCTAGCTGGAGCACCCTGGCACACAGCTGTTGGTGCCTGAGAAAATGCAGACATGAAAGAATGAATGTGAATGAAAGCAGGGGTTTAGAATAAAATCATCTCCCCTGATAAGGTCTTTCATTCAACTCTGCTGCATTAGTTGGGATTTGTGCAAGAGCAGAGCATTCCAGTTTCTAGCAAAGGAGTCAGTGTGAGCTAAACCCTAAAAGACTCTCTGCAAAAGAAATACGGAATATTCACACGCAGCTTTGTGAAGGTAGGTGTGTGTGCTCCAAAGCCTGTGGTTAAATTAATTCTTAAAGCTCCTCAATTTGACACTGCTTTCCTCTCCATAAAGAATGTAACTGAAGGAGGGATAATTTTCTCTCCTCCTCTGCTTCTTTCTTTCTCTACCACCTGTTCCTACATATGATGTCTTCTGCCATCAAAGACTATACATACGATATTGAATGAACAAGCCCTGATGCAGGGCTGTAGTCCTGAGGCAAAGGTGTGCAGGGAATATTAAGAAGGCAGGCTATGAATGGAGAGAAACTCTACAGATTATATAAATCCTTCTTTGTCTTCATTTCTCTGTAAATTCTGGCTCTAACTCATGTGTGAGCTGCAAGACATCTGTAAGATTGAGCACTGCTTATTGAATATATTTAGTGAGGAAAGAAGGGTTGGGCTAGTGCAGCAACAACAAGCAAAGCCTTCATCTCAGTTGACAGGTGGCTTGTGGCTACTGGTGGGACCCAAAAGCTCATCTTCCCAGGGACACTGGAAGTGACTGCAATTTCATCCTTCCTTCTGTCCTTAAGCACTCCAGAGTACCTGGGTAACAGCAGTATCTGAAGCCCCTGTGCACCTTTCCCCCCACCCCATTTTCACAGAGAGAGTGGGGACACCACCTGAATGTGAAATGGCTTCTTTCTTCCTCCCCCTCAGCCCGTCAGATATTTTTGAAGCCCTGTTGGCTTCAAGCACAAGTCCTGCTGTATGAGGCTACCACTGTAGCTAACACTGGAGCAGGCTGGTGGCTGTAAAAAGGAGTCAGTGCTTGAAGGGTGCCTGGATCCTGCCTGCCCACTGCGCACACTGAGGTGTGACTGGGTTGGAGGTGGCAGCTGGTTTACTGGGGCTGCCTTCACTGTGTCCCCCTCAGCACCGTGGCAGGTGGTGAGCAGCAGCTCTGTTGTCACCTTACCTACCAGACTTGGGGAGTCTGTAGAGATTCCTAACATTTTCCTCTCAAAGCAACAACACAGCCATTTTGCCCTCTCCTTCCACAGTGGTTGCCCCAACCCTTGGCCATTTTAGCTGCTCTTCTCCATGCCTTCTCTGACTCCATGCTGCCCTCCTGGGAAGCAGGAACCAAAACTGCCTACCATGTCCCAGAGCTGCATGCATCTGGATTTTATATGGTAGCAAAATGGTACAAAGGAAGAAGACTTCACAGTGGCATCCTGTTCCACTCAGGAATAAACACTTTCAGCCAGTGCTACACTTGATCCCTTTTCCCACCAATTCCTTTCATTGGACAAAGGTATTTTCACCAATCACTTTAACTGTGATATTTTCCCAACCTTTCTGTCCAACACTAATCAGGGAAACTTTCCCAGGGTGTGTGTAAGAGAGAGACCCTAACTTCTTGTGCTGCAAATATGGGGACAGCTCAGCCCAACCTCAGGCTCCTCTCCAAGCAATGCAGTGAAGAAAGTGTGACTGGATGCATCCTCAAGGAATATGGAGCCATCGCTGGGCAGGAAACTACAGCAGCAGGGTGTGGTGAACCAGGGAAGTGTGAAGGTGAGGACTACTGCTAATAGAAGTGGCTTGGGGGAATTTTGAGACAAACTAATTGCATGAGTTAGCAGTTGTCTCACGGGGAGCCTCTCTTAAAACAATCTTGCAGGGTGTCCATCAGACAGTAGTTCTCATGACCTTGCTGAAAGGTGTGCTACGAGGCAGAGGAGCAAGAATGGAGGAAGAAGGAAGGACTTCTCTGACTCTTTTCCTAAGTGTGAAATGCTAGTTCTAGATAACTTTGGATTTTAGTGGAGAAGAACAAAATATCTAAAAATAAAATGTCCCTTCTCAAGAGCCATACTCTGTTTAGAAAGAATTGTAGCATTTAGAAACTGCATTTATTCTCCAGCATTTGCTAACTGGACCATGGCAGCATGTCAGAGCATCATTTTCCACTCATAATACAGCTTCTAGCACTGTCAGTGCAGTCTTTTGCCATCTCATTCAACAACTTTCAGGTGGGAAAATGGGAGAAAGGGGAAGCGTCTGCTGTACTGCACTGCATGACTATGGCTTTGGGAAACCTCCTTGGCCCTGTTGGCATTGTATTTGCCAGCTGGGTGCTCTTGGGGAGATGGCATCATGCAAGGACCCCAGCAGACAGGGCAGGGGTTCTCAGCTGGTTGAGCATAGCACATGTGCTTGTGGGGGGACTTGTGGCATGCAGGACTGAGGCATCCCATGCTCAGCTCCTGAGGTATGTCTGGGTCAAATGCACGCTGTTTGGGAGGCCAGAATACCCCTCAGAATGGTGAAACAGCCTGGAAAACATATTTGCCCATTTTTATCCTGGCTTTAGCTGAACTCACCTCCATAGCAGAGACAAGTAACTTGAGCCTTCTGAGTCTTAGTGTCACCAGCTATAAAAACGGGGTTAATATCAAGCTTACCTACTTTCCAGTGAGTTGCAGCTAATTAGAGTTAGCGTTAGTTAATGTTTGCACAGCCTTGGGATGTGAAAATGGTAATATCATGCTAAGTATTACTCCTGGTGCTTAGACACCATGATTCCTCATAACCAGAGCAGTCAATTAAATTAGCTGGAAGAGGAGAGATACAGCAGTGAGGAAGGCAGAGGAGATACAAACTTCATACTGTATGCATGATGGCCTGCAGCTGCAGAGGGCAGGGAAAGCTCTGTTCCTGCTACTAAGGGAGCCAGAGAGACAGCTCTGTTTGTGTAGGAGCGCAGATGTTCCTCAACAGCTTTGGGCTGCACTGTAGCAGTCCACTGGCTGAGGAAGGGAAGGGTCAGTTCCTGACAGATTTATGGGACAGAGGGCTCTGTTTAATCCTCACATGACTCTTGCTCATAATGTGTTGAGGATGCTGATTTCCTGTGAGGTCTTCTGGACAAAGCAGAGCAGCACTTCCCAGAGAGTGAAGACCAACCCTGCCTCATGTCTGTCTGCTAGCAGCACCCCTGGGGGGGCATAAGGAAGACTCATCACAGTGGGCAGCACAGGGCAGTGTTTCACCAGCCACAGTGCAGAACAGCACTGGGCATAACACAGCCTGATAGGAGCACTGTCTTGAACAGGGGATCCATTTTACCCATGCCAGCTGTGGGCTTGGAGCAGACACTCGGGGACTGTGGGAAAAGTAGAGTGGAACAGGGCCATCTCTGCTCCCAGCAAGGCATTGCTCTGAAGGGAAAAGTCATTGGACTTGTTTGAAGCCCAAAAGGGGGAATGTAGAAGTGTGTGGTGCCATTTCCCAAACCTGGATTTTGTCCAAGACACTTGGATGAATACCATATTTTTTGGTGATTAATCAGGACTGATTACCCATATTAGGACCACGGCTTGCAGCCTTCCAAGAGCCATCCTCAGTCACGCAGAAGTCTGACCACTTGCAGAGGTATGACCCACCAGGAAGGCAGAGGGAGGATTGTCACTCTGGATCACCAATGCTGTTTCTTAGAGCTCCCCAGCGCTAACTTACGTATTAGCTGAGGATTTGGCTGGAGCTCTTGGCCAGCTTCCATACTCTACAATTGCATTCTGCTGCCTTGAAACCCCCCTCCTCACACATATGCACAAGCACACCCCATGGTTTAAGCTGTCACTGCTTTCTGTCCAAAATCCCTGCACAGTGGTGGAGGTGGCTCATCCTTCTCAGGAATATACTTTATTTCAGTGCCACAAGACATGAATTATGTGCCTGGAAAGGTTATAAAAACACTTTGGGACTCTTTGGAAGGAAGATGCAATCTTGAGATGAAAAGTGATATTAAAATGTCACCTGGTTTGACTTCTGGCATGATCAAGGCCTCAGGCTTGGACTAGGGAGAGGCATCCTCGTGATGCTGGGAAAGATCTAAGCACTAAGCATATTCCATTTATGAAGTCATAAAGATGTCTGTACTGGGTAACTGATTTAGGATTTTGTTCTTCCTTTCTCCTCCTTTCCCTGTCCTGTAGTTTTTCTTCAGCCTCCTCCTCCTCCTCACACTCTGTTCTCCTCCCAAAGAAGCCAAGTATCTCCCGCTGTCAGAATGATTATTCTCCCTTGTATTAGAATGAATGATTAGTCTTTGTCTAGTTGCCTCCATAATTAAGTGCTGCATGAAAGAATATTTTTATAAGTAACCAAGGCAGTTGCTCCCTCTGGAGCTGTTGGGAGCATGGTACAGTTCTCCATCAGCTTACAGGCAGAGAAGTGGGTGTCCTCATGGAAAGGCATCCACACCCAACCCCTGTCACGGGTGCTGCATGCTCAAGCTGTGCTTGTAGCTGGGGTATATACCTCCCCAAGAATGCTGTGTGCACATGATGATCCATGGGGATTCATTTGTGGGCTGCTACAGATACCCCACCTGATGGGTGTTTGCACAGGGGCACAGACTCGACCCCAGGTACCCATCCTATGTAGGTTTGTACACTCCTGACCCAGGACTGAGCCTCTGCATACCTCCAGCTTGTCTTTCTCATTTCCCTGACTCAAACCCATCAGACTAGTCCTTTCCAGTCTCTGTGTACCCTCTGGATAAGCTCCATATTAAGACAAGGCTTTTGAGGGAGGGCTGGGGTAAGGGAAGAGGTCGTGAGTGGAGAAGGGATATTAGACAGCAATAAAGCCTAAAGAACACCCCACCCTTCCTATAAATATCCCAAGAGCTCCTCTGCTTCCTAGCAGCGCTAATGAGGCTCAACAGGAGTGATGGAGGGCAACAAAGGAATCACTGATGAACAATCAGAAATGGTGCTTGGCTGCTAATCGGACTAATGAGCTGCTTTGCATAAAATGAGAGGGAGGGAGGAAGATGAGCAGATGGGCTCTTGGAGGGAAGGCCAGTGGCAGCAGGAGTGCCATGAGGAGTGCCCTGCAGCATGGCAGCGCTGGCTGCTGTCTCTCTACTCCTTCCTGGCAGGAGACACTGACCATGAGAGGGCCAGCACTGGGCAGCTCTGCCAGAGTGGTTCAGGCACAACTGAAAGCCTGGTGTGAACCACGACTTATCACACCATGCCTCAACCCACATGGCAGTTCTTGTATCATCCTTGTGCATCAAAGAGGTTAATCCAATCATTTGCTGAGGAAAGGAGGGACACATCTTCTGTAACTCCAGTGGCCAAGACACAGACATAGGGAACTCCAAAGTACAATTCATACTACTCTTAGAGATATCCAAATCAGAGCAGAGGTGTCAAACTCTGAAAGTGTATTTACCACGGAGGGTTGGACTGATTCTCCACTTGTCTATCTTCTGAGAGACACCAGCTGACCAGCTCATCAGGCACATACCCTGGGGGTTATTATCCCTATTAAGGGGATTAGCATCTTGCTCCCTACATTTTTCCGGTAGGAACAGGGGTCCAGTTGTAGGTGAGAAACTGAGGTTTCACAGTGAATTAACAGTTGTGTTACTGGGAAGGAGGGTACAGGAGAAGGACAAGAGACAGACATATACTGCAAAGGAGCTATGCTAGTCTCAGCCATGTATAGGCAAACCATAGCCTAAGCCCAGCCTACATCAAAATATTGACAAAGATTTTGGGACTTGAGGGACTTAAATGCCTGGTGCATTCCAGCAATGCATGTCAGGTACACAAAGAGGATTTCCCAGCTTGAGGATATGACACAGGCAAAGCACATTTGAGTCACTTTTCCTTGGCACATTGGTACCATTTCTTCTATGCTTGCTAATAGGAGAGACTATGGTTTCCTGTTTTGCTTCCTACATCTGACTGCTGATCCTTCAGCACTGCTAGGTGAGAGCAGATCCACCATTTCTGTCATCTTATTTCAGACCTTGACTATTTTTCTGAGGCTGTGGGCAACCACACAAGTCATGATCTCTATTTCAATCCAGACAAGCATTTGCTAATAGCTGTCTGAGGTCTGTTAATTTGTTTCCCTTTCACAGAGCTCCCAGAACAGCCAGAAAATGGTGACGACTGTGCAGCAAGAGCAGCAGGTTAGAAAGGCTGCAGCATTGCTCTCGTTTGAATTCAGAAGCAGATGCTATAATTTATCTTGCAAATGGAACTGTAGGAATGATTTTCTGCCTCGCCTCCATAATTTGTTGGCACTTTACCTAGGTGCACAGCTGTGGATGGGGTGTCCTCACAACAGGGAGAAGGCACTGAGCTCTCTGCCTGCTTACCAGCTTGTACTGGGAGAGATGATCACAGGCTAGGTGCAGCTCCTCTAGCAAAGAGGAGCTGGTGAAAACCTTATTTCCCCTAGGGCAGGCTGTATGCAAGGCTGCACACTGACTCCCACTCCTGATGCTTCTCCAGTGCAAGGGGCATCTCTAGCATAAAATGGATCTAGAGAACCAGTTCTATATTCTGAGAAGTGTATGAGCTACATAAAGCCGCCAGATATTCAGATGGTCCTTATGCTTCTCAAGGTTTTGCAGGGAAAGGGAGCAATAGAAAGGGATAATTTAGTACTGGATAGATGAGAATTACAGTGCCATGTTGTCTTGAAGTCAGACAGGTGGGATGCCCCCAGTGATATGCTGAGAGAGACTCCATATTGTGCAGGTGTCCATAGGAGAGCCATGCTCCATTTCTCCCTCAGACCTTTTCCAGCTGCTGCTTTGCCCTTCCAGAGTCCTACATGTTGAACTCCAACCTGTGAAATCCCTAATTTGAGCCCAGGAGGACAGGATACGTATACCTAGGATGGTATACCTATCTCCTAGCATGGAGCTGTGAGGCTGATCACTTACAGGCTCTTTGTGCTGCTTGTGGGGTATTCAATCCTGTCCCACTTGTCAAGTCTGCATGCCTAGAAAGCTGCACTCTGACTTGCTGTGAGTGTCCCTCTGTCGCTGTACCCCTCCTGTAGCCTTCCAAGGGCTGCTGAAAATGCTTCTCCAGGACCACCTTCTGGCAGCTCTGCAGAGCTGCATTGAAGTCCTGTAGAAAAACCCGGAAGATTTTCTCTGTATGAAGAGTACTGCAAGGAAGAGAAGTAAAAAAACACATACTTGGCTCAAAATCCAATTTCCTTCTGAAATGGCCACCCTGCTTTTCTGAAACCTGATCAAAGAAAGAAATCTACCTCTTTGTTAATGTAATGTTATCCTTAAGGACTGTAGTGACATGAGGCTAGAGAAGGCCAGATCCTCATGGATGCACAGATGTAGATATATAAATCCTGTGTGTCCCAAGAGAAATCCATGATAGATGACTGGAGCAGAACATGAAAACACAACAGAAAAAATGCAACATGAGTGTAGCAGTTATGGTTGTCACTGCCAGTGGCATTGGATCAGGTGGGATGAAAGAAGGGCTAGAGGCCAGTCTGTAGCACTGAGGAGGGAAAGCATTGCAAGGCAAAACTGCAGATAGTGATGGGAGGATATTGTCTATGGCCATCGGTCTCTGTCTGGTTTGCTTTCTGTAAGTGCTTTGCCAGTTTCAGGCTGTGATTGGCATTTTCTGCCAGCTCCTTCCCCGGAGTAAAGAAGGGGTACTGCTGTCCAGGACTAGCAATTATGTACATTCTTCCCTTCAGGATCCAGAGGGGCTAAGATTGCTCACTCAGAGCACAGTTTTGTAGCCTGTTCCCCTGCTGCTGATCCTGGCATCAGAATCTGAGAGCACAGCTACTTGTTTGCTCTAGCTATTGGCACACTTCAGTCTCCACTCTGTATTTATTTTCCCAAAAGTTAGTCAGAGTCAAAACGAGGAGGAAAGACACCAGACAGACCTGCCCAATAGAAATTTTCCTCAGCATGTCCTTTCATAGTCTGGTCCTTAAAATACAGGACAGGGTGGTTGTTGCTGCCCTTAGTTCAATGAAGCTAATCACTATAGCAGTATCTTCCTTCCAGCTGATAAATGCTCTCCTGCTTCCTCTGTGTGATATGCTATTATGGCTGGAGGACGCTGGGTTGGTGGTGGTTGGGTTTGTTGCTGTTGTTGTTTTTGTTTGATTTTTTTTTAATTTTGTTTAGTTAGTGCTCTTTCTAGTTGGGGAAAAAATGTCTTTGCTGAAACCATGGTGGGCAGAGAAATGTCTGTCAGGTTCCCATGACCATGGAGCTGTTGTGCTGACTTTATTTATTCCATCCGTAAAATTATGCTGGCCCTCAGCAGCTGAGCTGCATCTGCAGAATTCTTCAACGAACACCTGGAGATATTACTCTGAAGATTAGTTATACCATTAGACATCTGGATGGAGGTTAGGAGCCGTAGGATCAACCTCTTCTATCACAAACTTTCATTGCAACTTTAGACAAGGTATTTTAACCTTTTGCAATTCATTCTTGCCTCCCCTCTGCAAAATACAGATACCTAAATCTTTCTCTTATCCACTCGGATTACAAAATGCATAACTGCCTCTCTTTGTGCTCCTGAGCATTACCCTACCACAGACAGATAGTTTTAGTATTACAGCTCATCGTTTTTAATAAATGATTATCCAGTGATGCTCATTGCAATAGGGTGAAAGCTATGTTTGGAGTCCTGTTCCAGCTCTTCTCATATCAGTATTTTCTGTATCTAATCAGTTCCCTCTCCTGTTTCATATTCCTTTTTTTCTCTTGAATTTTTTCATGCCATGCTGCTGTGGTAAAACAGCTTGCATGGAGCACCTCAGCTTTGACATACATGTATGTGAGAAATAGGAGGTGACAGCTGGAAACCAAGTCCTCTTGTCTTGGATGAAAAACTGCAACTTCTTATTCCAAAATCTGCATTTAAGAATGATTTTAACCCTTAAGTTCTGTTGCGGGTCATATTCATTCAGTAAAGCAACATCATGGAACGGCAAAAAACCACAATGCACCCAAACTTTCAGACACATTTGGAGTTCATTCTGTCATCTATGGAGACATCCATTTCCAGGAGCTTTGTAACATCTGAGCACTCACATACATCAAGCAGAAAATTTACAAATGCACCCAGCTGAGGAAAGGGGTCTCTGTAATTATCTTTCACTTCACTGGCATACCTAACAGTGAAAGTCCTCTTTCTCTGATAGATTGCTCCAGCAGAAGTACCATAGGATATGTTGCTATGGAAACAAAACCCTTTCCTTCTCGTATTTCAATAATGTGTTGAAGGTTTTCAGGGCCTTTTCCCTTTCGTTGCTTTGCTTGTCCCTTCAGCATTTACTGTGCATCATATGCTGGAAGTGTAATGCTCTTATTCTTCAAAACCCAAACAAAAAACAACTCACAAAATTGCTCTTTCATCTAAACTGACTCTTTGCCATCCTTCGCTCTTACTCGTTGTCCTTGTTATTTAATGGCTTTCTGTGACAATCTAGCTCGGAATCAGAAATTTACTTTGTGTGATACAAAGTTCCTTTGCCTGTGCCCAAAAGCTCTCCCAAGGGCAAGGGAGAAGTCCTGCTGCCATGGGCCTGTCTTGCAGCTGAAGTTTTTCCCTGTTACACAATGCAGTTGAATGTCTTTTGGGGTATCAGGGGTGAGAAGGAAGGAGGTGTAAGCTTTTCCACTCATGGGAAGAAAGTGATGAAATGTGCTTTCACAGCAATGATTTTTGTCTCTGCAGATTCAATGCCTTGCAGTGTCTGCTGTGAAACCTACAACCACAGCTCGCTTGCTTCATTGCATAGCACTGGGTTGCACTTGCGTATTGGAGTCTTGGTTATTGAATTGCATAACAGATGAAGGAAGAGATCTAGGAGCAGTCAAGCTCTGAGGTCCTCACTATGCTGTGCAGCTGCCTGTTTCCTTTCATGTCCTACAGTTCACTCTAAACTTTGTATGTCCCACTGCAGCTCCTCCCTTGCAGTCCACAGGTGACTTGCAGCTCATGAAAATATTTTGAAAAGCCTAGCAAAAGGTCTTATGTTGGTGGCCATCATGTTACACCCCCTCAGAATTTGTGAGCTGCATTTCAGATAAAATTATTATGAGCACACTCACCAGCCACAGCTTCCCTCCATTCTTTCCCTCCAGAAGGACAGCTTTGGGTACCTCTGCCCATATGTGCTAAAGCTACAAAGGATGTAGCCTGTTTGTGTTTTGTTGCTTCTGAGTGTGTGGGAATAACTGTCAGTCCTAGAAGGCAACCAGTGTGTTCTATATGGTTAAAAAACAAAAGAAAAAGGCAATTTATTTGAAGGCAGCAGGGGTTTGGATGGCTCTGAAGGCATCCTCTGACCCTGCAGAAGGTTAAGCTAGGACACACAAAAGCATGAGAGAATGGCCAGGTTTACTGCATTTGACTGCCAGGAGTAAGAAGAGCTGCATTTCACAGCTGAGATACTGAGGTGGGATGACAAGAGCACAGATAATCAACAACCAGTCTTAATGAGTGTTGGGCATGCTACAGAAAGAGAAAATAAAAGGAGGGGTTTCCTATGAATCAAATTGTTCCTCTCTGGTAGTTTGGAAACACATACTCTAAAATCAGTCATCAACCACCATCACTGACTTCCATAATCTACTGCAATTGCCCCACTCCAGGAGAAGAGTCAGAGGGGAAGATTACGAGACGCCAGTGTGTGCACTGGAAGGCTTAAGATTGCAAAACAAGAGTGGCTTCCTCCCAGGGAGATTAGTCTCTTCTGTTTCCTTATCTGTGCTCTCAAATAGGAGTATGGTTGAGCTGCCTCTTTATTTGTTTAGGGGACCCTTAACTTTTGCTACAAAAAGGTTCTAATGGATTCAGAGTTGGTGGAATTCCCCAGGAATCCATGGGAAATGTTGTTCACAAGGGAAGGGCATGCTTTGGGAGGTGCCCTCTTTCAGGGGAGCAGAACCACAACACTGAGCACTCAAAGTAGTGGAAGACTTTGCTCTCCAGGTCCAAATGATACAGTGTGCTAAAATGCACTCTGAGTTCACAGCTTAACAACAGAATTGTCTACCACCAAGGGAAGTGCTTGAGATTAAACCATTATGCAATTGCACTCTAAACTCATCATTACTTCTAGCATTTCCTTCAAAGATGCAGGGCTGAAGAACAGTGCATCTTATTTTGTAGCAATTACTGATAATAAATGGTTTAGTTCAAGCTTAGTAAAGACACTTTTAGTTGAAGCCTCTATTTTTCCACTGTGGACTGGGACTTAATATTTTTGGCCACAGCCCAAAGAGGTGACATTTCGAAGTATGAATAAAACTAGCATAAGAAGTTGCAATTGTGCGAAGACAACTAAGATCTACAATTCCTCTAATTCCTTCTGTTGTCTGCTGTTTTTTCTCATGATCTGTACTACCTCCATTTGCTTTAACAGCCAAATAAAGAGGCAAGAGCTATCTTTCTGTTACAGTTTTATCTAGTGCCTTGAACAGGAGCTGTTGGGGACTGTTGATGTGGAGTGGGGCTCTACAAGCAGAGATGAGACTACTGCTGTGATGAGATGAGCAGAGATGGACTGCACAGAACTGGGAGGGTGGTCCCATGGGAAATATAATCATCACACTGGTGCCAGTCACAGCTAGTAGCACTGGGGCTTAAATCCCCATCATCATGGTTATCAGAGCTGGCAGGAAAAGGGAGCAATTTAAGCAGATGGAATATCTCTAATCTTCCTAGTAGTTGTATTTGTGCATTGCTGCCATGAGGGCAAATAATCTGGGCATCTAAATCCCTTGTCTACACTTGGAGAGTATCCAAATGGATGTCAAGGTAAACAATCACAAATCCTTGCTTGGACGGTCTACTCTTGAGGCCTCCAGCAATGTCACCAGGCTGGGTGGTTGTGGATTATGATCCCTGCCAAATGTACACAGGGCTTACTCTGAATGTGTCCTTTGGAGCAGAGTTCCCTTCCTAACACAGCCTTTAGGAGCCAACCCCTGTGCTGGCACACCAGCCAGTCAGCAGCTTTGTCATGCAGTGGAAAGGGGCTATGGGACTGATAAAGAGCAAGAATTTGGGACAGATGGGAGAGTGTGGGTGACAACCTCTCCCATGAGATTTTGTATGCACACCATTTTCCTCAGGGCAAGATCTGGGCTCTTCAGACAGCAGCAGTGTGAGGCTCTGGGGGCTTGGCTGGGCTCCTCTGAGGTCCTGATATGCTGTGCAGCTGTTCTCCATGGCTGCCTGGCTTCTAGGGTACAAATCAGCAGTGCTGCGTGGCACGGGGTAGGAAGGCAGGCTGCTCTGTGGGTGCAGTTTGACTGTAGTAGCAGCAGACAGTGGATGCCCACCGAGCTAGAGTTCCACTTAGGGGTGCATCCTCCAGCCTCTGAGCCCAGCTCAGCAATCTGGCCTCTTTCATCCCAGAGCCTGTAGCTCTCACACTGCTGTCTCAGAGATTAACTGGTTCCTGCTTCCCTACTGGTCCAGAGGCTGCCTCCTGTCCCTTCCACAGACCACCCCAGCCCCCTTGCTTCTGTATATCCCTCCTTAGTCCCTCAGAGCGGCCCAACTGATGCATCAAGTTTGCTGTCTCCCATCCCCCCCACTGGCTTTTTTCCAAATGCGTCCCTTTTTTCTTCATTTACATCAATGACAATTCCTGCTGCTCTATGTGGCTGCTCCAGCCACCCCTCACCTGCCTCCCCAAGGGAGCAATTGCTCCAGTGCATCATGCAGGTGTGCAAACAGCTGGATGCTGGAAGCACTTGGCCAAAATTTCTCTTTTGAATGAATCAAAGACCACAAAAAGAGATGTGTCTAGGAAAAAGTTGACTTATGCTAGTCTTACTGTTGTTGATTTCTACTGAAGGTACAGTAATTTGGTCTTCCTATTTTTTATAACTCTGTCATGTGTTTGTTTAAAAAATGAAGGGTTTTTGGTGGAGGAGGCCAAACTAATTGGGCATTTGGGCCAAGTTTGAGAGAAGATATTGGTATTTTGAAAGTTGATTTTGGACACAGATAGATTTTGATTTGGGTGATTTTGGAATAGGACTTAAAAATACCAAAAAATTACTAACATTGCTAAAAAAAGTGACCTTGCTAAAAACAAGAAAAATGGGAACGTCTTTTTAGAGTGATTAAATAACTCCAAACTGTAAGATAGGTCAGTTTGGAAAGAATGAAAAGGGTCAGGCTAGATCCAGAATAAACTACTTTGCTAAAAATCTGCTTAAAAATATTGCTCTGCGTTGAATCTTATTTAAGGTTATATAAAAATAAATAAATGTCTCCCCAGCTCTACTTTATACAACACTGAAAAATGCTAGAGGTGGACTTGCAGACTTTTGAATGGAGACAACCCTATTTTTGGACAGTACATAAAGAAAGAGACAGTCATGGCACAGCAGAATGTACAACCTCTAAGGAAAAGAACAGAGGAAAAAGAAATAGAATGAAAAAGGATTTGTCCTGTCAGCAAAAAGGAAGCCTTTGTAATATATATTTGTTTTATGATGATATGTTTTATTAACAGCATTTTGACCACTGTTTGGGCTTGTTTAAACACCAGTTTTATATAGATTTAACTAAATCGGTTTACAAAACAATTGAATTAAGTCAGGCAATATCTGAGAGCACAGGCACCTGTATCATAAGTGTTTATATTGGCTTAGCTTGTGTCAGTAAATCATCCTTCCTTTGCTGCCTGGCTTCTTCCCACAGCAGTCTCTTGATTGCATTGCAGGTGGCTTTGCCTCCCTCTCACCCTCTGGAATCTGACTCCATCCCCCTGCAGCAGAACAGCCATAAGCTGGAAGGACAGGTGCAATGAAGGCCTGCTGCCCTGGTGGGCTTTTTGGGAGGTGCTTCCTGAGGAGGGCAAACAGGCAGAGAGGATGGCAAGCAGCTTTGCAGATGCAATGCCTGCATCACCTCAGAGATGCAGCTTGCAGCTGACTACAGTGGAGCCCTGCCTCACCCAACAGCTATTTTAGCTGCAGCATCTCAGACCCAAGCAAAAAAGCAATGGTTTTTGGTTTTTTGGATTTTTTTGTTTGTTTTTGTTTGTTTTTTTTTGAAAGTGAGCAGTGCATGTGAGGATGCCATTTTTTCATGTTTTGTCCCTGTGCTGGCTCATTCCCTCCTGACCCAACATGTTCTGTGAAAATGTCTCTGCCTAGGTCACAGTGATACTATTGTTAGACAGTTTGCTTTGCCTCTTCACTGACCACTGAAGTGCGGGTCACTGAGACCTGCGGAGCAGTGAGTGTCCCATGAAAACCAACCTCCGCTGGTCAACATACCTGACATTTTTGTACCTTCCTGTGCTTTACTTGTTGCTGGATGTGGCAGTTTGTTTGGGTGTAACACCACAGCTGGACCCACATGTCAGCAGATGCCATGTCAGCCTTGACCTATGGCTCATGCATAGAGGGGAAGAGAGTGGCCAGGGTATGTGGTGAAGACATGCAATTCCCAGTACCTGTCATGGAGGATCAGCTGCCTGGCACTCAGCATATCTTCTGGTGTATCAGTGAGGGTGCTGCCCGTGTCCAGGTGTTCACAGGTGATGTTGCTGTGTGGAAAAACAGGGAGCAGAGCTTTCCTGCAGGATGACAAGCACACACCTGTTAGAAAACACTTGTGTAGGCCTTTAGCAGGGATGGAGGAACATGTGAGCTCCAATACGTTGTGACTCTCACCAGTGTCCGGAGAACATTATTTTTGTAGTGTCAGTTTTGCAGTGACCAGTTGCAAATGCCCCCTGCAGTGGGGTGCACCAGGACCGGTGCCCCAGGGATGGGGCAACCCTGTTGGCATGGTACATACAGACTGAGGAACGAGGCACTGGAAAGCAGTGCCATGGAAAGGGACATGGCAGTCCTGGCTGATGGCAAGTTGAACACGAGCCGGCAGTGCCCTGGGAGCCAGGAGGGCCAACCCTGTCCTGGGGGGCATCAGGCACAGCATCACCAGCAGGGCAAGGGAGGGGATTGTCCCCTCTGCTGTGCACTGATTGGCCTCACCTCCAGCGCTGTGTGCAGTTTGGGTGCCGCAATACATAAGATACAAAGAGAACGTCCAAATGAAGGCAACGAAGATGGTGATGGGCTTTGGGAGGAAGGCATATGAGGAATGGCTGAGGTCACTTGCTCTGTTCAGCCTGGAGGAGACTGAGGAAAAACCTCATTGCAGTAACAACTTCTTGTGAGGGGAAGAGGAGGGGCAGGCACTGATCTCTTCTCTGTGGTGACCAGAGACCGGACACAAGGGAATGACCTGAAGTTGTGTCAGGGGAGGTTTTATGTTGGGTATTAAAAATAATTCTTCACCCAGAGGGTGTTTGGGCACTGGAACAGCTCCCCAGGGCAGTGGTCACAGCACCAGCCCGACAGAGCTCAGGGAGTGTCTGGACAATGCCCTCAGGCACAGGGAGTGACTCCTGGGGATGGTGCTGTGCAGGGCCACGAGTTGGACTCTGACCCTTGTGGGTCCCTTCCAACCCAGCGTATTCTGTGACTCTGTGATCCAACCGGCAGCCGGATCCGCCGGCCCCGGGGGCTCTGCGGGGCCCCGTGGCTGCGCAGGGCACCCGGACCCCTCGAGGCTGCTCCCGGGGGCGCTCGGCAGGCCCGGCCCGGGGCCGCCCCTCAGCGCGGGCTCTCAGGGGGCCCGGCCCGGGGCCGCCCTCAGCGCGGGCTCTCGGCGGGGCGGGGCTGCGGCGGGGCTGACGGGGCCGGCGGGCGCCCCCTGCCGGCAGCGCTGCGCGGTGCCGCTCGGTCCCTTCGGCCGCTCCCGCTCGGCGCTTCCCCTGCCCGCGCCCCGCCGCCGCGGCCGGCCGAGATGCTCGCTCTCACTAGGCCATCCTTCTCAATCTGGTACCGATCAAGCTAAATGAGGCATAATTAGGAATAATTATGACATGACATGGTCTGGAATGAGAAGCAGATGGGGCTTCCCCCAGGATGCACCAGGTTGGATTTCAGGGACGAGAGAATGGGGACAGAGCGGGGACACAGAGCAGTCTGTCATGGTTTCCTACCACTTGTCACCTCCGCTGGCGAGGGCTGGAGACACTGTCCCAGGCAGCAGGGTGCTGCAGCAAGACCTGGGATATGGGCACTGTGGTGTGAGATGCCTGTCTTGGCCACGCTGGATGCTCTGCAGTGGCTTTATTCATTCTCTGTCAGAAGAGTGAAGCAGCACCTGGGTTTGGCCATGTGTGCTGTCCCTCTGACCCTTCTTTCTATGCAACATCAGTAGCATATGGAGTTTTTCTCAAGGAAGTAGGTGGAAAAGAGAGAGGTGAGGCGTATTGTCTCTTTGGTACAGGCAGAAACCTCTGGTACTGAATGGCTGAACTCAGGAAGGTGTTTTCACACATCCTTTGTGTCCCCTCTGAAGGACACTCAGCTACTCTGTGCTGTAGGGTGGATTGGGCAATGACACGGGAGAGGTGCTGGGGGCTGCTAGGAGAGGGATATTTAAGGGAAAGAGCCTTTAGCTCTTCAGGTCAGATGCTCCTTTGAAAAGGCATGAGGAGGAGGCCCCGTATTTCTGGCACATTTATTTACCTTGATGCCTGTGCAGGAGCAGAAGAAAATGTGGGTTTGGAATGGAGATGTATGGCACAGCAAATGCACATGGATGTGTTGTGGAAGGGTAGGAGTATGAACTGTCATGCCAGCATCCATTTCTCATTAAAAACCAATGTCACCCATAAGAAAATCCAGGACTAACTAAAGGAAACTATAACCACTCTCTTTTCCCACTACAATAATATGACATATTGGAAGGCTTTTTCCCCAGCATTTTCTTATGCTCGCGACAAAAATCTGGGTACATCTCCCTGAGGAGAGATCCAAACCTCAGCACGCAGGAGGTGGTGCTGCCAGGGGGTGAGTTCAACACCAGGTGAAGCTTTTAGGTGCCTTGCTGGCTGCCTTGCTGCCAGGAGCATGAGGGCAGCCTGGGCCAGGTCTCAGATTGGTTGTTGGGAGTCAGGACACGTGGCAGTGGAGGAGCACTGTGCTGCTGTCCCCTTCACCTGTCCTCTGCTCTCCAGCTCCCAGCCATGCCCCCGAGGCAGCATCTGACATACAGAACTCTGGTTTTCTTTAACCCCTTTCTGTGTGACCTTGGCTGCAGGGAAAGCATCCAGAGGGACAAGTTTCTTCCCTTCCTGTGAGGGTACATCTTGCTTGTTGCTGAGAGGCATTTTTCACTTAGTCTTTCAAGCAGCCATTCTTTAAGCTGTTCCTGCTTATAGTTACCATAAGTATAGATTTGCTGTTTCCAGCAAGAAGCCTTTTTTCTTCTGAAAAATGAAGGTAAAGCAAGAATTTCCGGAGAGTTTTATGGGAGATGGATAGGTGCATCCAGGAGTACTCAGGAGCTGCAGACTGGTTCTTCTTGGACATACGGCCATCCTGTGTCTGCTCCTGTTCCACTAAGTGTTGCTTGTGGTATCTCCAGCACCTGGAGATTTCCTGGAGACCTCCATAGTTGAATTCAGCCTGCTGACCACTACTCTCACCCCCTTAGGGTAAATTAGTTAGCACTTGCTCTTCCTGCTTGTTGCAAGGTGTCTGCCATGGCTCATATGTAAACAAACAGCTCAGTTCACCTGTGGATTTGCAAAATAATTCCTCCTAAGGAGCTGGCTTTGTGCTGTGATAGTGATGGCTGTAGGTTTTTAGTTTTCTGGGGTTTGGAAGCTCTGCCTTTACCAAAGTTGATGGGCTTCTTGACATCTTTCCCAGCAAGTGGGAATGAAAAGGAGTATTTCTGGTTTTTTCCTCTACAGGGAATTTTCAAAATGAAACTGAAAAATTGCTTCTGGAAAATCAGTCTTGTCATCTCAGAGTTCTTTAGAAGTGCCATACTGTTAACACCTTTTCATGCCAGAACAGTTGAAATATCTATTATTCTCATTTCATTTTCAAAACCACTAAAGGGAGGATTTTTCTTAGAATCTCTTGAAACCTCTTTTCTAGAATAGCTGCTTCTGTTTCTTTTATAGCAAAATATTTTAACATACTGATAGAAAGGGAAGGTGGATTCATCTTGTTCAACTTTACTCATGGAAAAGTTAAGCACAGTTTGTCATTTGGGCTCCTTTTGCAGTCAGGGAGAGAAACATAAATCAACAGTATGATCTAGCGAGGTCATGCTGTAACAAGAAATACCTCCATCTCACAGAGCACTGAGTGAGTAGTGCTGCCCTCTTGTTTGTTTTGTGATCAGGCCTACTGAATTGCCCTCTGGATGTTTCTGTTTCTTCCTTTTTTGCTATAGAGAGAACCCAAATGCTTAGTTTTGCCCAGATGCCAGATGCCTAATTATTAGAGACCTAATATTAGTGTGATGAATGTCACCTCACAGGTCTTGTTCAAATTTGAAAAAGGGAATGAAATACTTATGTCATTTGGGCATTTTCATAAATGGTAAATGCAGTCATCAGCATGCTCCATACCCCTTGAGTCTCCATGCCCCTTGAGTGTGCATAACTGAAGCTTGGCTACTTCAGGAGATATTCTCAGCTCCTCAGTGAGATATTGCTCATGAGCATAATGCTGTTGTTTGCTTATACACTGTGACACGTGCTGTGTTCACACACACTGACTGTGCTCCCCTTGGGCATCCTGGATAGCACTTTTTCTGCAATGGCATCTTTCATCATGTCCAGTTTTAAGAACTATCTTTATCAGCAAGACAAACTGGGAAACATTTTATGCTAGAATCATTCTAAGAATAGAAATCTGCTGGCTGTCTATGCAAGATGCCTCCTGGGTTTATTGCCTTGTGGAGGCTTCAATCCTCTCTTGGAAGTATAGGTAGGGACCTGCTTTGAAGCAGATCAAACTGTGCTGCTGATTCACATAGCCCCACAGGTTATAGACTTGTGGCAGTGTGTGTACCTTAACCATGCCCAGTGCTGGCTTCTGGAAATATTTCTAGATGAGTGTACTACAGTTTGCAGTAAATGAGGCAGAGTGGAGTCAACTCACATGAATGATGGTTATGAAATGGAAGCCAATCTCACCTTCTCTGGACTGCTGGACATCTAAGGGTCAGCAACTGTAATTTAGATACAGATCAGATTCAGAAAAGATATGTGTGCCTAAGGTAATATGATAATGCAAACTACTTCCCCTTTCTCTACATCTTCGCCACATTTTGGTACTTACCAGATGACATGGGGGCATGGCTCTGGTTGGAAAATTAGGGAGGAAGTGCAGCATTACGCATTCACTAAGCAGATAATGCAGAGGCTCCTGGTTACTGGCCATTCCCATGCTGATTTTTTTCTCTTTTTGTTTCTCTTTTCACCATCCTCAGTCATAGTGGCTGGTAGGATGTGCACCAGTAGGGATATTTGCTGTTCAGCATGTGGCTGAATTTCACCCTGAGACCTCAGTTGTCAGCAGTTTAAAGATTAGATGCCACTTCTCTAAGTGAGTGTCAGAATCACCACGAAAATCACTGAGAGGTAAAAGACATAATCCCTTAGGAGCATCTCATTGATCCTCTCATGGTTCCCAAGCAGCATGTAGTACTGCACGACTCTCTATTTCTTCAGATTAGTTGATTTAGTTACAACATCCCTTGGGTTTTTCAGGGGGTAAATTTGTATCCTTGGAAGATGCAAGAGTCAAGTAAAAGCTACTCCAAACCAGACCGAACAACATTACTCACTTCAGCAAAGTGCAGGTGTCCCCTGGGTCTGGAAAAGAGCTGTTTCTGTTGCTCCTGCTGAAACCAGACCAATTCCACTGTTTCCAGTGGAACTGTATGCTATGCATGGAGATTATTGCTGCTGGCATCTGACATGGGATCTAAATGCTACTGTGCTGGGGAAAGATCTTGAGTTTTTTCCCAGCCTAAATGATTCCAGGATTCTATGACTTATGTCTTGTCCCAGAGCATCTATGATCACAATCTCTCCCCAGCCAGGTGTTGAATGGGTGTATCTGCATACAGCACCCTTGAGAATTGTTGACAAATGCTATGCATATTGCATGACTGATGCTCTTTCAAGGAAGCATTCTCTTTTCTCTTTATTTGCTTCATTTCCCCCCTGCTCTACCCTCTACCCCTTCATGTTTTGTAAAATGTCTCTTGTTTTCTGATATTCAATGTTTGAAGATGAGGTGGCTTGTCCTGACTGTGAAGGCCTGGAGACAGCAGCCATACTACCAGGGCATGTTCATGAGCATTTTCTCCAAGGAAAACCATTGAGTACATTTTTTTTCATCTGTTTGTTTGTTTTTTATTTGTTGTTTGTTTAGTTGCATGGGAGGAAATGCAATGAATGGGGAGACTTGCCTGGTATTCAGCATACACAGTCATTTTTGTATGAATTAAGGAGTCAGTTTCAGCTAGTCATTTCTCATATATATGCAAAGCCCTCTGGTGGTCACTGAACATTTTGTTTTCATTTTTTGAGTTTTATCCAAATATATATGGTCATTTGTAAGACTCATTGTGTGTGCATGTGTTTTTAAGGGGGAATTTTGCAAATGTTGGTGTAACATTTTAAGAATTGTTTTCCCACACATTTTCATCAGTTCTTTCTATTAAGAGTGGTATTGTTCAGTTGCTCAGTAATGTTTACTTGGAAAATTGGCTTGGCCTGAGAAGTGCCATATTTACTCTGCAGGCAATGGAAATTAATGGAAGCTGTTGCTGTGCAGTTAAAGAAAATCCAGGGACTGTTTTTGAGTTGGAATTAATTTCAAATTATCAAGTACTGAAACTTTGACTTTGCCAAAATCCTTCCTTTTAAACCTCCATCTTGGAATCAAATTTTTAACAGCTCTCTAAGGTTGTCTGAATCTCTGGAGTAGAACAGGGGAAGTGGTGAAAGAATGGAGAGGAAGGATACACGAAGTGCCATGCAGTTCCGCTGCATTTTCTAGATGTCACCTGTCCTTCAGCCTTCTCTTCTTAAGCACTTTAGCTGTAGCAGCACCACTGTCACTCTGGTTTCCCCAGACTCTTAAAAACAAAAGATTGTCTGTGCTCGGTTAGACCAGAGGGACATCTCTTCTGGTGCCATGCCTCCAAAAGATGTCCTGATCAGAAGTCAGTTCCCCTAGGTTAGACTCACATCTTGCTCTCCTGTGGGTGTGCTCATCCCTGTAACATCAAGCTATGGAGCACCTCTCTTTTTGCCTCTGAAAACCAAACTGTCTTCATGTTATTGTCAGACAACCACAGTCTAAAAGACACAATGGATATAATCTCTGCCAATCCATCTGGAGAACAGGAGCTGCTCTACTTTAAGAAATCATAGAATACAGACAATTATGATGTAAACACTCCCCTCAAGATGTCTGTCATCCCTCATCTCTGTGTTCCCAGTACATCCCAGAAACCTCTGGAAGAAGCTATCTTCTGAATGAGTGGGGCTGTGATTTGTGTGCAGGACTGCATGACGAAGACAGTGAACAGTGGAAGTCAAGAAGGAAATAATGAGTTTCTTTTTTCCTACCTGAGGAAGGAGGCAGCTGTCCCTTGTGAGGAAGAGACAAGAGTCAGCAAAGAAGGAAAGAAAGTCTGACTTACAAGAGGAAAAGAGCAAATATTCCTTAAGAGGGCATATGTGATCTTTTGGTATTGGACATGCAGTAAGCTTTAGTGTGTGTGTGTTCATGTGCATACACACCTGGGGATCTTAAAAACCTGTTCCCAGGAGGTTCAGGTAAACTTATGCCTTCTTATTTTTGGGAACAAGGTGGCCATGCAGTCGCTTTGGGGCGCTGGCAGTGAGCTCCTTGCCAGGTGGTTGCAGGATGGAATGTGAATGATGCTGTATGTCCAAGGCCAGCCAAGGAGCAACTAGAGAGGAGAACTTGCTGCAGACTTGATCCTCCTGTCATCATGTTGAGAACTGCAGCAGATTTGGATTGCTTGTTTTCTGGACAGGAACCACCCCAATCTGATTATTGGAATGCTGTCAATTTGCACATAAATGGGTAAAAGAATTATTGTGGTCACTTATGAAACTTCACTCTGGTGGATAGTTTGTATAAATTTCCTTATGTCATGGGCTGAGTCTTCATCTTGTTGCTAAGTAAAAGCTGTAGGGGTTAGGAGAACACCTGGGAGCCAGGCTGTTCTCAGATCACTCTCTTGATTGTAAGCTAAGTAATTTCTCAGCCACAATTTCTCTCCTGCATTGAATAGCGATAATAGTCATTACCTGCCCTGCCAGGCTGCTGAGACAATTGAATAGTTAATCAATTTGATGATGGCATGATATTGCAAGGCAAGCAGATCTGGGCCTGATCTAGCTTTGGTGGAGAGGTAGGGTGATACAGTAGATGACATTAGGATGCTGTCTGTGACATAGTGCAAAATTGATGAACTTGATGGCCCTTCTGTGATCAAATAATTTGTATAAAGCAGAGAGTTCCCTTCTTATCACAGGCTTGTTACCATTTTCACAATGATATGGCTTGATTTGGACTGATGACCTTGCATTTTTTAGTCTCCTAAGCCAGCCCCTGATACATGCTAAAAAAATATTTTTTCTTTTCCAATCTCAGGGAGAACAAAAATCAAATCCCTACAGAACAAAGGACTTAGAAGCACTACAGAGCCACAGGTAGCCAAGTCAAGCCATTGGACAGCAGGAGAACTCTGAAAGCTTAGATTAAATTGCCTGCTTGCTGAACAACCCTCCTGAAGAGATGTCACCTTTCACTCAGAGGCGGAAACTTGTTCTTCTCAGTGTGACCATGCATGTGTGAGAGGCAGGCAAGGAGGGGGAGGAACAAGTCTAGTGAAACACTGCAGATTCCTATCAGGAGCTGAGTATAGTAAAGCAGGGCAACCCCAAAGAAGGGAGAAATGATGTATCTGACTCCATGATATTAGAAGGTTAATTAACTATTTTAATATATTATTTTATACTATATTACACTACATCTAAACTGAAACTGCACAAGCACTCAACTCTACCAAACAGAATTTTGTGACTGTTTGCTGACCAACAGTCTGCACACATGTTTGGCCCTGATAGGCCAAGGAAACAAAACACCATCACTTTGGGTAAACAATCTCCATATTGCATTCTACTGTGGCACAAACACAGGCACAGTGAATGAGATAAGAATTGTTTTTTCTTTCTCTGAGGTTCTTCGCTGCAATTCCCAGAAAATATCCTTGGAAAGTTGTGCCTTGCTTTTCTCTGTGAAGAGAAATGTGGCACAGCTGAGTGCACTGAGTTAAGCAATTTGCAGCCATTGAGATGATCTGTGCTGACTTGTGAGATGCAGAAGAGGCTTGTGCAAGTCCTCTAGCACGGTTATCTGGAATTAGGGGCTAGTGTGCCACTGAGTTTTTCTACTGGAGTCTGCAGAATTACTGTAAGTTGCATCCTAAAGGCAAGTTGCCTTATATTTGGAGATAGTAGACTCATCTCAAGAGTGTATGTTCCTTTCCCATGAATTAAAACTTCAGGATCCAACTAATAAAAAAATCTCCATCACTTCCCACTCTTCCCCCATAGCCAGGCACGATCTAATTTCCTCACACTGATGAGAAAATCCTGGTACCTATCTTCAAAGTGATCTCTGTCACCCTTAGCTCTGCTCTCCCAGCTGCTGTGGGGCCAAGGGCTGCAGGAACAACTGTAGTGCTGCCAGCCCAGCTCCCACCAGGCAGGCAGAGCCTCTCTGTGTTCAATAAACTGTGCAATAGCCTTAAGCCATTCTGCTGTGACTGCTGCTCTTATTGTGTGACATTGAGGTCAACACTTAACTGCATTCACATATGTGTCTCTGTAGGTCAATGCAAATCAGCCCAGGAGGAACTTTTCCACTAACAATAACTGGAACTGGGGGAAGTGCTGCTTTCACCTGGGGTACTGTGAGGAATTGCTCTTTGTAATCTGCTTCTCTCCTTCTGTGGCATGGAACTGGGGCAGGGATGGGGGAGGGCCCTCTTACAGCTGAACAACAACAGAGAATTTGGCCTGTGTATGTTTTAGGGCAGTCACACTTCTGATGGTTTTCTGACAAAGCTTTTAATTCCTTTTATTGGTGTAATAATTGATCTCCTAACAGTGCAGCCTGAGATGCTGCCAGGCATTTCCAATGGGCTTGGATTAAATAGCATGCAATTCCTCCATTCAGCTGCGATAACACTTCTCTGGAATTATCCTGTAGATGAGATCAGGGTGAAGTAGGCTACCTCTGGCTTGTGTGTAGCAATTCAGGGGAAATGGGAACGTCCCAAAAGACATTGTTCAAGGATAACCTTCCCGGAGGGATATTTCTGCTTAATCCCTGCCACTTAGAGTCTGGTTTTTATACCCTGCAATACACAAAGCTCCTAAAAATTCCCATCCATTACAAGATGCGTGAATCCTGCTCTCTATTTTGCTAAATTCTTAAGCTGAAAGACATCTTCCAACAAGAAATTTGACAAATTATTTAGATGCCACGTGGAAAATATTTCACTGTACCTGCCTCTATCATAAATTGAATCCTCTTCCATTTCCTGTACAAGGCAATAGTTTTGCCTTCAACTTTCTTTGATATTTATTTATTGTTGACCTCACTTATTTATTGCCTCTTGAAACTAAGCAAAGATAATTGTTATAATTTCTCTTTTTGCCACAGTCTCTTTACTCATCTAGGTTTTTGCCCTTCTGTTTCTAGTTCAGTTTCTGTTATGTATTTCTTGACATCCTGGTCTGACTAAAATTTGAGGCAAAATTAATGGATAACTTTATTAGTACCTCGGTTTCACATTAAAATCTTGAAGGTAGAGTGCTGTTTCAAGTGGAGGTGCATCACAGTTTTGTCTTCTGAGGGTACTTGCCCTCTTTGCAAGTTACTAATGCTACCACATATTTGGGTTATTTCATACTCTTAGAGGAAGAAATTGCCTAAGAGCTGTGATAACTTTAATTGCTTGTCAAGACATTTGCAAAAATGTAATAGTAGCTGGTGTTTGGCATCCAGAAAGTACACTCAGGTTCTCTAGGATGAATTACGCTGGAAGAAGTGAATTTGTCATCCTTACTAAAATTATCAGCTTACATTACTTTCCATAAAGATAATGATTTCAACTCGATTAAGTGATTTCTGTTTTTTAGACATGAAGTCCCTCATGCTCTCCAGTTAAATCCATCACATGCTTGGCTCTGGCCTCAGAGATGTTACAAGGATGAAAACTTGCATTTACTGTGGTTAGTTCTTTTGTAAAGGATAGCAGACAGTGCTGTGGGTGCCTAGGTTTCTATTTAATTGAGGGAAACAATGCTTGAAAAGGTACGGTTGGCTTCATCTCTGTGATGTCTGAGACACGGAAGAATGAATCACCAGGATGGAAGAATTGCTTGCTTTTTTTTCCCCTGATAAGTCCCAGCATGGTGTCAGGCTGAAACCTGAAAATTTATAGCTTCAAACTGTCTGTGGATGTGTTAGATGCCACGTGGATTCCCCATTCACTTGCAGGTCAGACTGCACTGCTGGCATGCCATGTGTGGGCTGCTGTGGATATAGGAGCACAGCTATTTAGGAATTCCAAGCTGGTTTTCTGACCTCTCCCTTGGTGCATCTATAAAACTTCCTTCCTCTTTCCTGGCAGTCATGAGACTTTGGACAATTGGTTCTTTACAGATTTGGAGTAAATACATAGTAAAAATGCTGATGAGGAAAAAGACAAGGAATTACATTCTCTTGGAAATAGCAAAAGAGCCTGAAGGACAAAGTTTGATCTGCCTGTGAATGGATATAGGTGGGTAGGAGGCTGCTGAGTTCATGATTTGTCAGACTGACCAGAATTGCTTCATTGTCTCTTCTTATTCCCCTCCTGGTTGGTGTCCATCTGTTGTGTCTTGTCTTAGGATATTAATTTTGGCATGGAATTGCATCCCATAATCAAAAGGAAAGAAAAAGGCTTTTAAAATAAATGGATGTTGGAATTTAACCCCATCCATAAAGCACTCCAGTCCTCTTGCCATTCCTCAACTCTGGTCCCCAGTCTTATTCCTGGTTTTGCTGCTCTCGGTATTTCTCACTTTACTTGTCCAAGACCCTAACATTCTGCTCCTATCTTCTTGGCCAACATGTCTCATGTCACTGGCTGTGCACTGCCTCTGGTACTCCAGAGCAGAGCTGGCACCTCAGGGGTGTGTGATATGGTTTTTGCTCATGGAGGTCTCCTCAAGCTGTCCTTGTGCTGCTGTTGAAAGGAAGCTGGCAGACAACAGTTTTCTTTTCAGAGTGAATGGCTGAACATCTACTGTTTTCCTGCCCTTTTCTCTCTTGGTAGGCTTCTCCCCATTCAGCCCTCAGCTCTGAGACCCTTGGGAACCGTTACTTTTCAATACTTCCAGTTGGGAATCTTCAGAGTAGGTTCTTCAGTCCAGTGAAGGTTTGTGGTGGTGAGGTTTGGCCTCAAAAATGCTTCTGGGGGTTGTGTTGTGGCAGGATAGCCCCATTCTCAGACACTGGCTCTCTGAAAAGCTTATGTTCATACTTAGCTCTGTCATTGCACTGCAGGATACTCTAGACTGTGATTTATGAAAACCCTTAAAGCTGTGTTTGAGCACTGGTTGGGGGTTGAGAGGTCAATTATACAATTAGAATTATTGTGAAGGGAAAATAATAATACAAGGTATATTTAAACATGGAGAAATGAAGTAGGCGTGGAGTTGGGCAGGAAAATTAATGCAAGGTGCAGAGAGTATTTCCAAGGTACTTGTATTTCCAAGGTGCTTTTATTTCCAAGATACTTGCAAGTGCTCATGTAAAAAAAATCTGTAGTGGATTTCTTTGTGTCTTTCATTGCTGTTTGTCACAGGGGATTATCTCTGCATTGCAAGAAGTCACCAAAAGTTAAGGGCTTGAAGGAATACTTAAAGCATTGACAAAAACAGATATGAAGGTGTGCCAGCTTAGAGTGTTTATTAGAACAATGCAAAATTAGTGCATCTTGAGGAAAGAAATGTAGAGCTGAAAAGTCAAGATAAATAAGGTACAGATAAGTACTTTATCAGAGTCTGTGGTCCTTTATGGTCACCATCAACCTCACTAGTACATCATCATTTTGAATTAGCCTATTATTTGCAGAAACAGTTCTAACTTAAGAAACTGAAATGGTATGGGGGAGATAAAGAATTAAATTAGACTTATGGATGCACAAATTGTTTTAAATTACTGGGTATGAATTTCCTATAGTGTACAAAGTATTTTATCTCATTTGCCTCTTTTTCCTTCTACCCATCTGACAGCTACTGATCTGACAACTACATTGTTTTTTGAAAAAAAAGATACAGGACCAACAAGTGCTGTGGACAAGACACAGAGCTGTGTGGTTTGCTGACAAATCTGAAGCATGTGTGTGGTCTGACATACACAAAGGTGGGCTGGCTGCAGGCAGGGGCAGAGCAGGACACTTCCTTGGGAGACAGGCTGCCCAGGGTAGCAGAACAGTGGGATCTGTCACTGTGACAGGAGAGCGGTGCCATCCACTTAAAGCAGTAGGCACTGTGAGCCTCTGCCTCCTTGCAGGGCAGACAAAGCTGGGTCAGCCTGGCTGGTGTGCCTCCCAGGAGCAGGTTTGGTTGTGTTCGGTCCTTCTGTTTCCGTGGGTGAGTTTGTCCCAGTACCAACTGTGGCCACTCTGCCACAATAGGGTGGTGTTTGCTGCTCTCACTGCTGCCGTGTGGCTCTGATTTCTTGCCGGGGAAGAAACCTTTTGTTCTGGTTGTCAACACCGAATTTTGCCTCTGCTGCTAGGCATTTTTGAACTATCTCTGAACCTGTCTTCAAAGGCACACACATGCATGCTTGTACTTATGCAACGCCCAATACCAGGAAAGAACACTCGGTATAAACACATGCACACACAGAGCCATATGGACACATGCTTATTAATTGAAACCAGGCCCATGTTCTGAATCTCTTTGTTAGCATCCAAATCCCGGCCAATCTGCCAGTACTTAGGAGATGCAACACTGGATCACTTCCATTGTCTGTCACTTAAAAGCTGAAAATTATTTCACTGGCCCCTGGCCTTTGCTCCCATATTCTTTGAGAAATAGCATTGACGTTTTGTTTGAATGCACATGTGGATAAATTTATATTTTGTGGAGCATTCTACATATAAGCTGTACCTGATGCTTACTCCCATGCAGATGGTTAGCTCAAGGCATACAAATAATTTAACTTGTCAGATCTAGTTTAAGTACCAGAAACACAGTGAACTCCAGAGCAGGGAATTTCTTCTTAATAGTCTACACGCTGGAAAACAGTGTTTTGATGGTAAAAAGACTTGATTGCCCAGGAAATGTCACAATAAAGTTTGGCGTGAAACGGAATTCTTGTTTGGCATCCCAAACAATTCGCTGATCTTTAAGTGCAAGAGCACATGGTGCTTCTATACAGAACCTCACTTATCAGCACAGGAGAGGTCAGAGCTCAATGGCAGTAAGTACTGCAAAGCACAGAGCCTTATATTAGTCCCTGCAGATATTGAAAAGTTTGAAGAGAATGAGGTGGAGGTCCCCAGGCTCGACACAGAGGTACCTCCACATTAAGGCTGTTTAATGCTCTCAGGACAATTCAGAGGAATGCCTGCCTCTACCACAACTTTCTGTGTGATGTTGTGGGGGGCAGTCAGATTGCTGTGACCATTTGCTGAGAATAAGTTTGTGTTTACCCTCTAATCAAACAAGAAAAGCTTTTTATGCAGCCACATATAGTGATATCTTAAGATCTCTCTCTGGTGTTTAAGGTCTGGTCCTGTGAACAGATCCCTGTGTCCTGTGCCATGCTCTGCAGGCAGAAGATGCACCTGGGTCTCATGTCATGAGCACATAATCTCATCATGACTTGGGCATGTAAAATTCCTCCCTGAAAGCCAGGTCTCCTGCAGTCTCTGTGGTGAGCAGTGCCCAGCCTTCAAAAGACCAAACTCTTGCTTCTCTTCTTGAGATTGTTCAAAAGATTTGGTCTGAGCGTTGTTGCTAAAAGATTGTTTCTTTGAAGCAGGCAGGGGACTGTGGTGACCAAGAGTGGAGCAAGCAAGCCAGGTATGGCAAAATCTTTGCCTGGCAAAGGAGAAAGTGCAGGGCACAGGGGCTTGGGAAGGGTGGACTGGCAGGGAAAGCTTAGTTGCAGGCATTTTAAGCTATCCAGTTGAATCCATGCTCTGTACCCATGTTGCAGACCATAGTTTTCCTGAGGACTTGGTATTTTGAAACTAACTATATGTGTTTGATCTGTCTTCCCTCTAAAAGACCATCAGGAAGATTTGCCAGTGATTTATTGTGCCCATACTGGAGGGAGGGAAAGCAGATCATTAAGCCTGGAAAACGCCCTGCCATCTGGATGGGCTCAATGCGCAGGAAGGCGTAAAGTTGGGATGCAAATGTGTGGCACTTGGTCTTCAGCCAAGACAGAGCTTGTGCTCAATTGTTTAAAAGCAGATCTATGCAGGCATGACTTATTGCAGGGAAGGAAAGGGGCTGAAGGCAGCCCTTGGGGCCTGCTTTGCAGAACTCACTGCAGCTGAATCCTATGGCAGCTGTGCTTTGAGTGCATAGAGATTTTATACATGGGCTATTAGTGTCTTGACAGAGGTACCTAAGATTAATTGGTCCTTTTGACATTTGTCTTTGTGTTCTTGCGTTACCCATCCAGAGGGTTTACACTGTTGAGAGGTTTCCTGGAGTTCCCCAGATCAGGAATCCTGAGGTGACTGGTGGCTTAAGGAGAGGCATGCAATCTTCCTTCAACCTCTTTATGCAGGCAAGAAGATGAATACAGTTTGCTGTACCAAGAACATTATAGTGGGTTGTAGAAGTACACTCTTCCCCCTCTGCCTTTGCCACGGACTCTGAATGTGATGCTGAGCACATCACCCCCCCTCAGCTTTTCAGCAGCGGCCACAAGCTGTTTTATATGTAAGGGACCACTGTGGTGGCCAGAATTAATGGCCAGCATTGCAGATTTTTAGCTGTGATCTGCCTATGAATCAATTCCCCTGCTTCTAAAATATCTGTGATAATGGTTTGGTTTTGTAGGGGTGACTGAAAGACAAAAGTCCTTTTGGGTTTGGGAATGGCTTGATGGTGATAATAATGAGGCACATTGAAAAGCCCAGAAAGGAGGCAGAGCTCTGTGTGCTGTGCAGTGCACTGCTGGCGTGCAGATAAATACGGCCACAAGAGTGAATAACAAGGACAGCCTCATCCACAGAGCACTTCTGTGTGCTGAGTGAGGCAGGGGGTCCAGTAGAAAAGGGAATAATATAGGATGAGTTAATTAAAACTGTACCTCTATTATTATTTCTGTTTCTAGAGTTTGGTCCCTTTCCACAATCCATTTGGTATCAAATCAAGGATGGGTAGGAACAAAATGTTTATTTTTAGAGACTCTTGTGGGGTTGAAACTTACATTTGATATCAAAAGCCATTTCGTGTCCATATTTGAAGTTGGTATCAAGCTATTCTGCAGCAGTTGCTAGTGGAAACTGTTGATGTGCTGGTACACTTCCATTATCCATTGCTCTGCTCTGCAGTTCGGGAACTGGAAGGCATGCAGGTGGCTTCATTTTAATGTCTATTTAAAGTGTAAATGGCTGTCTGCAGTGCTCTTTCAAAAGGCAAGGGCTGTTGGAAGCTTTCAACACTGGTGGGAGCTAAGAGTGCACATGTGACAGAGAAAAGTGGCAAACGTGGTGCACAATAAGTGCTGATGGCTTTGAGGATTAAAGCCAGACTTCTGCCCTTTGAATACCAGTGGGAGCTCTGGAAGGTGGCAGCACTGGGAAGCAAGAGGAATGCAGTCCCCAGGGAAGCAGTGTGCTGGGGGTGTGACAAGGCATGTGTGAGTCAGCCCACCCCTGGAAGGGCTGGGGATCAGACTGTGAGAAGGGTGCTTTTGGTTAAATAATGCCAAGTGGTGCCTATTTCATGCCTGTTGATCTGGCTGTCTTGAAAGTAGGAGCCTATATAGTAGCCTTGTTTTGCTTGTCAGAAACCATAAGGTTTTCATAGACTCAGAAAGCAGAGGTTATTTGATTTCTCTCTCATACCAGAAATCTGTCTTTCCAGACCTGCTGGAGGTGAATTTGCAGCCATGTTTTCAATTTTTGTGAATTAGATTATGTGGAACTATGAAAATTGAGGTAAATCCATGCATATGAATAATGCTGTTATAAACAGAAATTCCAGACAGTGAAAGAGAGGAGAAACAAGGGCTTAGGGTCTGTGACTTCCCATCCATTGCACCTTCTCACAGAGAGAGCTCCCTGATGAAAGAAGAGCTCCATTTTACTTGAATCCCACTCAAATCAGTGATTCTGGGGAAAAAGAGTAAGTTTACAACATAGGGATGTGGATTTGTTCTCTTAGCTCCATCTGGCATGACACAAGCAGGCCTGTGTAGTGTTTTCCACTTGAATTCCAAATATATCTGACTCTACAGTGGCACAAAAGCTTTGCTGATATTTGGATGCATGTGCAACACGGTTGAAATTGGCAAAAAGTTAAGAATGGGTTAATTTTCCTGATTGTGGATTCTCTGAGCAAGTAGTAGTTTTATCTATAGCATATGTGTTGGCCTAAGTGACACTGTGATGTATATTATAGCCATGCTTCTCTATGGGCAAGCAATTATACAACAGGGACCACTAGATTTACTGCACTGCAAATACAAACTTTGCCCTTATTGCATCAAGGTCATTGCAAATCTTTTGGTAGACACATGGCAAGAATAAAAAAAAAAAAAGGAAAAAAGGACACTTCTCTTTGTCTCCCTATTGCAGGGTTTCAAGGTCTCTACTGAGTGCCTGTGTCCAATTTTTCTGTCTTGGGTGTTTGAAATGAGATCCTTAAACTGATGGACCTTGCCGAGCCGCTGCAGCTTCCACAGATTTCACTGGCAAATCATCAGGATTAAAACCACACCCCTGAAAGCTGGTTGCCTTAATACAGGTTTAGCTACTGATGTGCTGCAATCAGTCTTTAGGGACCTAAGGCTTGCTGTTTGCAAAACTGAGAAAGACCCTGTTTTCTCAAGATCCACTGGAAGTGAAGGAGAGCTAGCTACAAATGGTGCCCCCTTGCAGCAGGAACTGTTGAGGTCCTAAAGCTCAGAAGTATTTTCATCTTCAGGCCATCCTATCACCTCCTCCATTCCTCCATTCTCTGCTTCCAGTCTGCTTCTTCCAGGTCAATCTTATTTCTTTGCCTCAGTTTCTCTGTCTGTACATAGCAGAGGGGTTGGTATTAACTGCAGGAGAAAAGGGCAAACATATTTACCTCCCTGAGCCCAAACCAGCTCTCGGTAGCCAAAGGGAATTGAGCCATGGTCATCTGTTCCGGGCTGATGATTCCAAAGTTCTGCTGATTCCCCCACAGAGTTTCTTCCTCCATTTCCATTCGTCCTGAAGGTTTCTTACCGGTGAGAAACATTCCCACGATGTCACCTCTTACGTGGGTCAAGATGCTGCGTTTTTCCTTTTCATGACATGCCACAGGCCAGCAGGGAGCCCATCTGAGGGCTGCCAAGTGGGGCTGGGGCATGCTCCCATTTCTGAATTATACTGTGACAAATCAGCACTGTCCTCGCTGGGGGTGGCCGCACCCCACAGGAACATAAATTCAGCAGAGGCGTTTGCTGGGCTTGCACTGACCTCTAGTGACAACACAGGGGACCAGGGCCTTCAGCCGCCAGTGGGCTGAGAGGGCACGTCTGGGTCCATCCCCCGGTGCTGGATGGCTTACAGCAGCTCACCACAGATTTTGGCAGAGCTGTGAATGTCCGCCCTCGGTACTGGGGAGCAAGCTCACTGACTGATGAGGGCCTGACTGCTTGGTAGATGACTGCAGTGGGTCTCAGGTGTCCCAAATTCCATACACCTTCCAGCTAACTTGCTTGTCCTCCCCAACCCACCAGTGCAGTAATGGTCTTCATCTTCTGCAGTTTCTGTTCCTCCTGTCCATCTCATTCTCCCTTCTGTCCCTAAATTCAATAACTCACTTCTTTCTACTGCCCCATTCCTTCATGGCTTCCGACCACTGCCAGTCTACCCAGGGGTGATCCTGAGCACTTCATCTCTGCCTTTGACTTCTGCATCCCCTCCTCACCCCTGGCTCTTTTGCAGAGCCTGCAGGTCCTTTCCAGAGCTGGGATACAAAGGGCCAGGTTTCTGGTTTCTTTGCCATGAAGCTTCTTGCTGTACCACTTAGTGGATCATCTTCTGTGTCATGCACATGAAGCATTTCCTGCTTTTAATGTGGTCTAGAAACAGAACTCTCTAATAAATACACACAAGCTGTGTTGAGGTTGTCTTTTGCTTCTCCAAGTCTGTAAATGAAAATGGTGAAAACTTGAGATGCAGTCCTGGGAGCTGCTAAAGATACCTCCAAAATGCTTAGGAGACAGCTTTTAGGGACACCACTAGGACTCATGGGCTATCAGCAGTTCCCAGGGAGCCCTGCATTCCCCAGGAGCATGAGGGAAACCTGTCCTGGCTGCAATGTCTGAAGCACATGGAAGCCTCTCTCACAGCCCCCTCTGCAGCGTGCTGACCCCACCCCTCGCAGGCCATGCCCACAGCAGCACCCTTTGCTCTCGGCTAAGCAGCCCTGCCATTTATGGTTGCTGGGCTCTGATAACAAGACAGCGCCTCATTTGGCTGATACTCCTATCTCACACAACCATACATTCCCCCATCCTCCCAAAGCCCTAGGAAGTGCTCTTACTCACTGAATTACAACTCACCTACTCCAGCTCCATGTTATCATCAGAGCAAGGTCCAAAAAGTTCTGCAGTGAGCACATCAATTAAACGAACCTTTTATTCCGGTAATTGCTTCCAGAGGAAGAAATAATCTATGATGTTCCATAAAACTCTGCATAAAAAGTCCCATCCATCTGTGAACTCCAAAAGCTAGTCTTCTGTCCACCTATACATTTATCTGGAAAGTTGACAGAGGCGGGAGCATCCCCAAAGCCCCTTCTTTAGCACCTCTGACTGTGTTTATATTCTCCAGGTTATGAGAGTTACCATATTCACAGGACAGAGCTCCACAGCACAGCCTCTTCCCTTAGATAGGCGCAAGTTCTGTCATCCAAATGCTGATACTGAAATTAGCCTGAGAGATCAGTTGAAGCATCTTGGCTTCTCATAAATCTCTGCTGAGGAGCACGCTTTCTGTATTTGCCTTGAGGCATCTGCTATGGATTGACCCCTCTGGTCTCTGGCTAACCTGGTTCACATGAGAAGCCTGAGAGGGGGTGGAATGTAGGAAGGCTGCCAGCTACAGCCTTCCATGCTAGGCTGAGCAGAAAGGCAATCAGGTTTCCTAAGCACTGTAACAGATGACAAGGTGTATATTTATACCACATACCCACGTACTTTGAGTGAATTGTGCAACATGAGATTTGTCATCACGCATCAGATCATAGTGTGTCTAATTCAATACTGTGGTGCTGACAATGCTGGGAGATCTGAGCTGCCTGCAGTGATGGACCTCATCAACTGTGCAATGTGGGAACAGAGGGTCTGCCATTAATATTCCTCCCCAGTTCCTGCAACAATCAACTGGTACCCTGACTGTTCTTATCATCTGAGCAGGCAGAGCTGCAAATATAAATAATCACAAGTTTAGGCAGCCTTCTAATTACAGCTAGTACAACCACAGAATTCATTTCTAGTCTGCCCCCTGGACTGGATATATTTTGAGTGGGATAATATGTCACACTGATTTCACCTTACTTTCCTCTGTTAAAAGATTCCTGGGCTAGTTGCACCCAGGATGCCAGCAGTGAAGCCTTATTCTAGTGCTGGAAGCAACCTGTAGTTTTTTACATCACTCCTGATGTCATCTTTGATACCTCCCATGAGCTCCTCATTCCTTGCACACTTGGGTTTTTTTTAGTTTTGTTTGGTTTGGGGTTTTTTGTATTTTGTTATCGATGGCGGTGGTTTGGTTTTTCTCTATTGTCTTTGCTGCAAGGGAATCAAGCCATTCTTCTGCTTTGGGTGTGCTGGCAGTCAGCCACATTCTGTAAATGCAGCAGGTGCTGCTGCCTTTGTGTTCACAGTGCTGTCATCACCCTCTGATCAGGCCAGGAGTCACTTACTTTGCTTGGCTGGTTTGGACCTCTGCCATTTGCAGAGCAGGACTCTCCCCCAAGGTGTCTGCAGCGGCTTTGCAACACCCCCATGAATATGTAGAGATAATTTCAAACCTTTTAATGTGACCAATTATTGGACTACTTCTTCCCAGACTACATAGTGTGACTTTCTGATCAGAGCAAGAATGTCTCTTGTCCAAAAATCTCTTTTCCCTTCAGCTGTCCCTCATTCTTAGTGCTTTCTGCAGATGATTATCTGTAGTCAAATGCCCTGTATTAGTCAGCTGTTTGTCTGTGTCAAACACCTTTCTCCTTGCAGTGACCTGCAGAAAAGAACCAGGGAAGGGGGAATCCTTTTGCTCTGCTGTTGAACCTCAGGCATGGGAATTTCTCCTCCCTCTTTCTCCTCTTTCAAAGGCTTCTCTTCCAAGTCCAAGGAAGTCCACTGTGAAGTGCTGGAGTCAGCTATTGTCCTGGGCCTTGTGAAGCTTGGTCCCTGAAATCCCTGTAACAAGTGTTGCAGGAGTGACATGACTTTGTGTCTAACAGTCCATGTGGCACTGGGTCAATATCACTTCAGGCTGTGTTGAAGATGATTTTTGAGAAAACATCTGTCATATGACACAACCAATAGTGCTATTTGCTCCTATCCTTTTCTGCTTCCTTATGTTTTGTAATTGACCCATATTTGTTGGCATCTGCTTTTCTGTTTGATGTGTTCTGTCTTGGTGGTGCCAAATGTAAATTCATGTCTGTGTGCCCATGATGTAACAGGATTCAGAAGATGGTGGCAGGAGCTACTTGGTATGGAGCAGACTGTCTCATTTGGAATGAATTATGCTTCAGGGACCAGATGACTAGGTTTGTCAGATGCCAGGGGACTCTGACTTTTTCCACCTGTAGGTTAGGCTACTGATCCTTTAGTAGCCCAAGTGATTTTTTCAGGCAAACCAAGCTATCCAGTGTCCAGTAGCCTTCATATCCTTTCTAAGCTATCAGTGACAACAGTTTGATGACAGAATTGCTGTTGGAGACCACTGTTCAAAAACTGAGACCACTGTCTATGACCTGCCCTGGTCATGCCAATGAGGCTGGCATTGCCTTGTCATCCTGTGACGTATCATATTGTCACATCTGCACCATGCTAGGACAGGACACAGATACCAGCCTGGCAGTGGGGGTGCTCATGCAAGGCTCCTGCACTGGCTAACCTCCCTCAGTGCTCCCCTCTCAGTGGGTGGCTGATGTCTCACCTGTCAGTGTTAGCCTTGTCCGTGGTGGCCAGATGGTCTTTGGTTACCCTGCACTTCTAGGAGTGCCAGGAGCATGAGGAACAGCAGGAATCAGTGCCCACGGGATTAAGCAGTGCCCACAGCACCAAGCTTGGCAGAGTTCAAGAAGCATTTGGACAATGCTCTCAGGCACATGGTGTGACTCTTGGAATGGCCTGTGCAGGACCAGGAGCTGGACTTGAAGATCCTGATTGCTTCCTTCCAATTCAGCATATTCTATAATCTGTGACTCCTGGAACCTCCTGAGACCAAGACAAGTGTCCACCCATGGCACACTGTGAGCCCTTCCCACACCCTGCTGTAAGAGATCCCCCCTCTGGTAAAACCTCAGCTCCTGAAGATTCATGTCACTGTTCTACCCTCAATTAGCGTGTCTTAGCTCTCCCTGCAGTAGATCAATGGATAAAGACAAATTTCCTACACAGCTGATTCTTTCTAGATCTTACCTCACAGCTCACAGGATTGCGCCCCAAGTTTTCTGAGATCTGCCAGTGTCCTGGGCTTTCGACTCTTTGATCAAACTCTAGAACTACAGAGGTGTTTGACCAGACAACGCTGGAGAGGCAAGAGCTATACCAACTCGTGAGACCCAGGCAAACACCTTGGTGATTTTGCTTTGGGACAGATGAGACTCTGCCAGGGTGAGAAAGTATGTTTCCAGCTTTCCTGGGTGTGAGGCAAAGCCTGGCACTGAGACTGAGTGATACCACTGCTCACACTGTCTGCCTGAGCTTGCAGGCAGCCTGAAACAGGAGCTCTGAGAGCTGTTCTGCTTCCTCCTTCCCTCCAGAACAGGAAATCTCATCTACTGGTATGCAAGAGAACATGGTAGTTCTGCATTGTCTTAAAGGGCTGGGCTGAGATTCAGTAAGAACAGCAAGTACTTCTGCTAACAAATATCTGAAACACTAATGGGGAAAAAAAACCAAAAAAGAGCAAAACTCTTTATTAGAAAGGGAATCAGATTTTATTTTTATACCCACAAAGTTAAAAATATGCATTTCAAAATATTTACAATGACTATATATGAAATAACCTTTGTTAATGAAACACCAACATACAGTACTAGAATATATCCACCAAATTTATAAAGACTACATAAGAAGAAAATGTAACAGAAAGAGAGAGAGAGGTAAATAGCATCCATGCACAATCTGTACTAACATGGTTTTTATATTCTCTACCTTTTAGTTGTGAATGGAGTCACAAGAAATTTTGACCTCATCTCTTGCAAATGCCACTTGTGACTGAGATTCTTCACACTAACAGAAATTTGTGGGTTGCAGCAGTACCAGTGCCTAACTTTCTTATGCCAGCCTTTCACATGGGGACCTTGTGTTACAGAGTGGACTCGGAATCTCTCAGCAACCCTGGGAGGTAGCTAGTTTTATGGAAGGATTTGGCAGATGAAAAGTGGCTGGCCTAATGTTGTGCAGCAAGGAGCAAAACTTACTAGCCCTACTTCCTCTCTCCTAATCTCTCATTAGGGAATAACTTTCCTCTGCTTTTGAGATGAGCTTTGTCACAAGGTGGGGCACTCAATTAATATCATATACCAGATGATTATGTGGGAAAAAAGTCCTGCCTACACATAAGGACTTGTGTCACCAAGGATCTGTGATGTAGCAGTGCTGTTACCATGTTCTGGAGTTGAGCAGAAGATTATTTTAGTGTAGACACAAATCCAGGTGGTTCCGTCCCTGCATGTGTACCACTGAGCAACTGCACCCTCTGTAATTAAGAACCTCTGTATATCTTTACCCCTATTCTCTCTCTCTCTCTCTCTCTCCATCATCCATACCTGTATATTTGCCATTCCTACTTGTATCTTATTCAATCATGGGAATATTAAATAGAAAATAGAGCAGCAAAAAAATTTGCTGCCTTATTTTTGTAGATATTTTAATACAAAATTAATCCAATTTCTATTGGGTTTTTTTCTCAATTTAATGTCTTTAGCGTTCACTTATGTGCATATATATATATATATATATATATTAAAAAATGTAACAAAAGGCCCATCCCATTTGTATCAATGGACAAATAAAGGGGTCATAACCATCACTTGCCCAACCCACAAGGCACACTCAAATGTAAGTGAGAAGGGCTCTAGGAAGACAAAAAGATATAGCCCCTGTTTATGTAGTGCCCTTTAATCATCACTGCTGAGCTTGAAGCTTTGTGAAGGTATGGCACAACTTTGCAGAAAAGGAGAAGAGCTGTCTGGGTCACTTGTAGATTTCTAGCCCCAGAAGTGCTAGATCAGTAGGAGTTGTTTCTCCCTCTCTTTGGTGAAGGAGTTTCTGAGCATTCTAGCTTTGTTAGTGATTTTTCTGTGGTGGCAGTGGTGATGATGGTGGCTGTTTTTGTCTATTGGCCCAACAGTTCTCTCAGCAGAGTAATTCTTCCCCACTCCCAGTAGCCAACCCTCTCCCCTGGAGACCTATCAGCCTTATTTTTTCCTAAGAACAAGGTAGAGGATGCCAATGATGAAACTGAAGCAGAAGCAGATCCAGGCCAATATGAAGCAGTAGCCATGGTGAGGATTTGTGGCGAACGCCACTGTGTGTGTGAACCGAGCTGTGTAAATGGAGACTGCAATCAGAATGCACATCCCTGTGGGAAGGAAGAGGGAAAAGAGAGTTGGAAAACGCACAGAAACCAGCATTGCCGCAAGACTTCTGAAGTGCTGCTGTCCCCTGAGACAGTAATGCACGTCTTGTGCCATATGAGAGAGGAGATGCTGCCCATTAGGCTTATTTGTGGAGGATTTCTTTTGCAGCTGTGATGACATAAGACACTTGGGGCTTGTTTAGTGGGTGCCATGAGGAATAAACCTTTGTTAGGAGAAAATCAGTAATAAGATCTGACGACAGTTTGGTGCTACGTATTGAATCCCAAGTGCAGTAGCTAACTGTTTATTCCCCTGCTCCCCCAAAACACTTGAATCCTTTTTGTTGTCTTTCAAAGGTATTTTGCAAAACCCACTGGGATTTCCTAATGAAAATCTGGAAATACTTTCATTATATACAGCCAAAAAAATCCCAACCCAACACTTTCCCATTCCCCGGTGCTTTGTTTTGTAACAAAGATTGGGCCACTGGAAACATTTAGTGGCTGACAACCTCCCCTGGTGACCATTTGTGGCTACTTGTGCTCACAGAGGCAGTGGGACGCCCAGGGAGCCATGGAAGGTGTGCAGGTGCATACTCACAGCAAACCAGCATGACAGCTCCGGTCATGTAGAAACGTTTGCCTTTTTCCAGGGTGAACAGCTGGATAATGAACAGGACGAGCGCCACAACGGAGAAAATGATCGAGAGAATCATAAAGGCTTGCACAGCTTTGAGGGAAGCTGTCAAAACACAGAGAATGGATTGGAGAAGGTCAGGACTCGGTCTCGGCAGTGCTCATCAACGTCCTGTGATTCACCACGACGAAAATGCAGCTGTAACTTACCCTCATCTTGACTGCTAACTGGCAGCTCAGTGCAGGTCCCGTTGCACAGCAGCCAAAGCCCTGTTGAGATTGTTGCATAGTAGGAAGAACCCACCATCCAAACCTGAAACGGGATAGAACAGATGTTGTGTCTTGGGGCAGGAAAGCTTCTTTGCTCTTCTGTCAGACTGTGAATTGAGCACGAGTAGCCCAACTGCTCGAAAATATCGTCACGGGACAGGTGGGACATGGCACCTGTCATGGCAGGAGTCATTTGGTCCAGGCAAAACACTGTGAAGTCTGTTCCAATCATCATGGAGAAATCTCCCAGGTCATCCTGAACCTCCTTCTGTGGAAGGCGGGTGCGAGGGGACCGCAAGATGCGCTCCGACGGCGGGCGGGGGGCGAGGGGGCGCGGGCAGCGCCACCAGGGGTCCCCCTCGGCCCAGAGCTCCCGTGGCCCCGCCGCGCCCCTCGGCGTGGGATGCGCCCGGGTGGGAACAGCCTGGCCCCGGCCGGGGAGCAGTGCCGGCTCTGCTGGATGCGCCCGGGTGGGAACAGCGCCCCCGGGGAGAGTGCCGGCTCTGCTGGATGCGCCCGGGTGGGAACAGCCGGCCCCGGCCGGGGGAGCAGTGCCGGCTCTGCTGGATGCGCCCGGGTGGGAACAGCCTGGCCCCGGCCGGCGGAGCAGTTCCGTGCCAGGGCTGGCACTGCTGAGCCAGGCACTGCTGAGCTTCCCGGCCCCATGAAGGGTTGGCGTGCTGCGGGCTCGGGGGTCCGGGGAGGTGACAGACAGAGGCTGCCTCCTGCACCATCCCGGCTGCCTTCCTGCTCCCTGAGCCACCCATCCCTGCTTCCCCTCTCCCCATGGCCATGAGTGGATGCTCCTCAGCCTCGCCTGAGCACCCACCCCCCGATCTGCCTGCCAGCCGTGTCTAAGGCCGGCTGTCTGCGGGAGGTGACAGCCATTCCTCGCCCAGGGCAACCTACTTACGTTGGCAATGGTGGAGACAAAGAGCATGATGACAGTGGCGATGTGGACCACAAAGATACCAGCCAGTAGCACCAACATCTTGGGTCTCTTCTAGGTGGTGTCACCGACACAGAGAGCTCTGAGGGAGAACAAGAACAGGGGGAGGATGTGAAGGGAAGAACTGAGTCAAAGAACAGCATTACCATAAGATTTGTTTACGTGCAAAAACCCAGGCTGATCTTAGGTTCACTCTGGAAACATGGAATCACCAAAAAAAAAAAAAAAAAAAAAACTAAAAAATTCGTCAAAATCTGCTCAAGAAGTTAAACAGAGCCCACAGATTAAGGAGCCAATATGGGAGGAGATGTAGAGCATGGGTAGATAACTTGGGGGCATTTAAAAAATAATATATACACAGGTTGCTTACATTGATGTGTGCTAGCGTAAAGTAAAAATGCCATACTCCAGGCATACATTCTAGGAAGAGGAGGTTTTGCCCACGATATTTACAGTGGTCAGGAAAGATTTTTCTCTTCCTGCTCTCCTCTGGTGTCACAGCCTCTTCCAGCTGGTCTGGGTCACAGACAAGTGGTACGGAATGGGAGACTATGAGCTCCTTGGTGCCTCAGCTATGGAGTAGTTGTGGAGAGTGAGCCAGACGGGTGGCAACTACTCCACAGATCACTCTTGTAAGTGAAGGGAACAGTATGGAAATGCCATGAGGTTTCCTGGAGCTGGGGAAGATGCCCAGGTTTGCAATGAAAACTGCCTGCTTCCTTTTTAAAACTTGAGGCATGCAGGTCACTTTATTAATGCAATAAAATTCTCCTGTAATGAAAATTCCTCTTTGGTTTGTTTTGGGTATTTTTGCCTGTGTACTCTGCAAACTTTTACTTTTTCTTAAGACTTCCTGTCATTGATGAACATGTGATTGGAAAGAGAGAGGGGAATGTGCTTTAGAAAGCTTGCATGATATGGTTTGTCAAAACTGATGGCTTCTCACCTGAAAACGTGAAATACAAGGACCAAATCTAAGCTTTGAGAATGAGTGCAGACAATTCACACAAATCAAGTGAGTATATTTCAGGCAGAAGCATTTACTGGGCCCACTCTGTGGCCAGTAAACTTCCTAGAAAGTTTGACAGGCTGTGCTGCTCTTTCCCTCAGAAGTGCTGGTACTGAAGAGCAGTACCAAGCATGTGATTAATGTTAGCTGTCAAGTTATTTTGGTCCAGGTGACTCAGGTAGGGTCTGATGCTGTCACCATTTGTACAGGGTGTGGCAACACTGTCATGAAACAACACACTTATACTTTATGATGTCTTTCACACAAACTGTGACAAAAGGCTTTGTAAAGTCCCATTCATGTGTCTTTTTCACTTGATGACTCCACCTACTCCACTACTGTCTTTCCTCTCACTGTGGCCATGAGTGGGAGTGTATTCCTGTAAGAGGCTGCAGCTGTTCCTGGCACTGCTTTGTTACCGTTTCCCAAACCACAGTGGGTAGGCAGGGCTTCTCCATCAGTGGCACTTTGACCAGTTCAGCATTAGCTGAGGACCAGGAAGAATTCCTTGAGTTTGGGATCTCAAGGAACCAGTTCTGTTAGGTCACTGCTCCCACCCAAACAAGGCTACTCTTTAGTAAAACAGATTAGCATTGGTGACTAGTCCCATCTCCTCAGCAAATTGTGTCTACTTTAAGGTTTCCTTCACCTGGAGAACTCTCTGGAGATGTTAAGCCCTGACTTGCTGAATGTGGGCCATGTTTGCTTGTCTGCTTTGGGGTGTCTTGGCAAACTAATGCTCTAGAGCTTGGTTTGGCTGGATGGCCTGGTCACTGCAACCTCTCTTGTCACAGTGCCTCCCTTAGTGATGATCTTGGAGAAAGCACAGCCTTCTTAGGACCTTTCCTCTGACTGTAGTGACAGACACTTATGATTTCAGCACTGCTAAAATTCAGGTTCTCAACCGGGTACCACATGAACCTAAGAGTTAAACCCCTTCTTTCCACTGTAAAAGGAACGAGAGTTTCAAAATGCTGGATGGCAACTGATACAGATATCACCACTGCAATTCAAAGTGAGATACTCTTGCTGTTGCCATGACTAAGTGACAAATCTGCAGCAAATTCTTGAGTCAAATCTTTCTGTCCCTTTGACTACTTCCCTTTTTTTTTTTTTTTGTTACCTTGGTTCTTACACGAACTTTAACAAGTGCTCTTGACACTATAGGGTGCTGGCAAGCATAAACCAGACTCTGACAAATTTGCCTGCTCTGAAATTTGCCTTTACTAAACAGTGGCTAAACTTTCTTCTTACTTAGATGGATGTATTTTTCCATGGCCTCTTTAAAATCTCATTCAGCACTTTTTTGTTCCTTATTATTTTTTAGGATCTTCAAACAAGGCTTTCTACTTGAAAGATTAAAAACCTACTTTCATGACATCCTAAAGACTAGAACAGTCCTTTTGAATGCATCTTTTGTTTGCTTTCAGAAATGAAAATGAGGAATGTTACTTTACAATGTAAAAAAAAAAAACCAACCAAAATCATGACCCCATGCCCAGGACTTTGACCAATACTCCAAGAAAAAACTGAAATCCTTTATTCCCTCTGCTTTTTCTGCCTATTTTAGCACTGCAGGAGAGCAGTGTTAGTTCAGGTGCTTTCAGTGCACCTACTTCCTGAGAACGTCAGCACCTCTCCCTGAATACACACGCTATCAAATGCAAACTCCCCCAGGGGATATGTGCTCACAGCTTAGTTTTGATTCTTTGTGAGTTAAAGCACAAGCCTCCCTCTGTATTCATTTGCTTTCCCCTTTCTTCATCTCTCTCTGCCTGTTAAATAAAACACGAGAGAACAATCCCAGAGGAGCCGTGGGTGAAGGAATGGCACTGAAATAGATTCACTTCTGCCTCTGATGCTGTGGCGTGCACATTTCCTCCCATTAGACAGAGAAACTGGCAGAGCATCAGGGACTGACAGGATACCGTTTCCATTTGTTAAGTGTGAGACATCTTTCTCCACTATAGGGTGGGGTCACATTGCTGGAGCAATAGGACAAAATTGCATGCAAATGCCTTTTCTTCCATTCCTCTACCTAAACTGCAGCTGCATTTGGAGTTCCTCAGGCTCTTCCTGGGCTGTGAGTCAGTCTTAGCCTTCCTAGAGCTGCCAGCTTTTTCCACTGACTCACCCCAAAGCTCTCAAACCCCACAATAATTTAACCCTGAAAGATTAAGTGCTCAGGACAATGTCAGTTTTAGGACTGCTTCTCAAGAACCAGTCAAGCAAACAATTTGTGAGTCTTCCCCAAGCATCCTTCAGAGGAGAGACCCCAATTAAGCCAAGAAAAAAAAGTAATGAGACATAACAGTAGAAGGACTACAGAGGTAGGGTAGGCTGGTGGGGAAGGGAAGGTCATGCATGTGCTGAACAGCCTGCATGAGTCAAGGGAAGATCTTGTGCTGATAACAGTGGACTTTCCTTTTCATGAGGTGATGAAATGAAGAGAAATAACAAGCCACACCAACAGTAAGCATGAATAAGAATCACCATAGAAGCCTTCAGCACAAAAAACCTGCAGATAATCATGGCAGACTCTTAGCTGTGTAGAGACTGTTTCTGACCATGCAGGAGTACATGTGCTGGGGAACAACACACAGCTCTGCTGCACCCCAGTTCAAGCTCAAGCAGGCTGGTACTATCTAGAGCCTAAAACTAAGGCAAAGTCTTCTCATGCAGACAGATTGTTGCCACCTCTATCACCCCTCTGTCTACTTAAGTGTTTTGGATCCTTCTGTCTGAGGGCAATACAGAGAAGTGAGTCCTTGGCCCTGGTTTGCTTCTTAGCAAAGGATCAGGATGGAATGTGTAGTGCCACTTGGAGATATGATAAAGGCCAGTGGTATAGCTCCTCAAATATAGGGAGTGAGTTACTCAAGAGGGTAAGCCAGAGTAGGTCCTTTGCTTCTGACAGAAAGTGCATTGCAGTGAAAGGACTAGAGGGTAAGTGTACGGGATGTTTCTGCAGGAACAATGGGGTTGTTTCGGGTGAAAAGTCAGGACACTCTCAACTAAATTTGAACTATTTCAGATCTCAAGTATTCCTTAATGGATGTAGCTCATCTGATTTCCATTTCCATCTTCCTCTCTGAACTAGGGTCCTTGCTTGGGACTGTGTCTCCCAGGCTGAGTTGGTGAGGTGTACTGTGAGAGAAGCTGGCTGAGGTGAGAACCTAGTCAATATCCTGTAGCTCCCTAGAGTTCCCAGGGAGAAGAAGACATCTAAATTGCACTGCCTGTGCACACTGGTGACCTCTGACTCCTTTCAAAGTGAATTTTTCAGCTGAGGAGTCTTTCGTTTGATACGTTAGATTTCTCAGCAATGGAAAGATGGCTTTTTGGGGAAAAAACAAATGCCTTTGGTTAGAATGTCAACAAAAATCTCTATAGATTGAAAACAACTAACACAAAAGAAATTCTGCCTTTCCCAGCTGCTCCTACAGAATATAAGGAAGGCAGTAGTAAGTCAGACCGGTGGTCTGACTCTCCCAGTCTCTGATGGGGACAATAGGAGGTCCAATATTTAGAGAAAGCATGTGAACTTGGCCACTGTCTGAGGGGCACAGAGTCACAGCGGGAATACTGGTGGTTCAAATCAGGGCCAAGGCCACTTGGAAATGAAGGATAAAACTGGACAGTAATGGACAGAAAGTAAAAACTGTCTGGTATTGTTTGAGACAGCCACAAGCTTCCACCTCTGTTACCAGTGCACTCCTCAATGCAAAGCCAACCCACAAATAGCAATGCTGCCATGTTGCTACCAGTAAGGGAAACCTCAATGTGGTTTAAAACCTTCTGCAGAGTTTGCACACATGCCTTTTCACTGATCTGAAACCATGACTCCACCTTAGCCCTGCTACAACTGCACACCTTGTCCTTGTGTGGGCTGTGAGCACCAGTCCTCATTGTGCCCAGAGTCATTTCACAGGATGCAAAGATGTGAATATCTCTGATATTTCGGCGGCATGATGACTTTGGACATGTCACATTGTTACTAGAAAGCTCATGACAACTTTAAACAACAGGGAAGAGTCCTTTTGCTTCCACCCTTTGCTCTGTCTCTTGCTTCAGATCCTGGTGAATCCAGAGTCCTTGCTGACTCCAGACTTTTACAAACTACTGTATGTCAGCACTGCAGTTGACAGCCTGGTTTTGACAGACCAGCCTGACTCAATTTACAAGTCAGATGCTTTTTCTAGACATGTTGATGAGTAGGTTGGTGCCTCTGGAAAGAGATTTCGCTCTGTGTGTGGGAGAAGGGCTGGGCAGGAGGCGTGCATGGGCACACGGAGACCTGGAGCCTCTGGCTCATGGCACTGAGATGTCACCTACATATGGGTACTGGCTGGGGTGGCCACATGGGTACAGCAAGGCTGTGAAACCACCAGGTTAATGTCAGCCAAAAGGAAAGTGCAGACTGGCCTGAGGGGCTACAGCTCAAAATAAGTTAAAGTAAACAGAAGATTTTTGTCTGGTTCATGTGAAGCATTTCCTGGTGGAATGGATCAATTCCACTCTCTCTCCAAGAGATCAGTGGAATTGCCTTCCCAAGGGAGTGGTGAAACACCAGCATGTGAAAAATTTTTTATGGGATCTGACAAATTCCTCAAGAATCCACCCTTAGTGATGAACCTCCACTCACTGAGAGATGCAGAGGGGAGTCACAAAAGATGACACATGAGGGTTTTCCAGCTCTCATGCTCATGATTCATATAAGAGTGGGGAAATATCAGAATTCCTAGGGCAGACAGTGAGAAATTGGCATTTTCTCCAGAAGAAACCACCCTCGAGTGCTCAGCCATGTGACAACATCAACTGAAACTCCAATGCTGGCTTGGTAGTGGGAAAGGGAAGAGGCAGCTGCCTGGGGCCTGGCAGGCAGCCAGGAGCCGCTGCTGGAGGAAAACACTGTCACTCCTCACCCCAGGCACGCCAAGGAAGGGCTGGGACTGATGGGCAGCAAGTAGAGGGAGGGTGGGGAAGGGAACCCCGGAGCTAAGGGAGGCACAGAAGGGATCCTCTGCTCCCCCAGAGGCGCCATGCAGAGCACTCTCACCCCTCAGAGCGCTGGGTGGTCCCTGGGTGGGTTAATTAGACCCCTGAATGTTGGCAGGAGTTCCAGCAAGATTCTGAGATACACGAGAAACATTTGTGGGAGGACCGACAGTCTGGGTATTGACGTGTTGTGTGTAGGGTGTACATCTGCAGCTCTGTGTGGCTCCCCCTGTGAATGGGAGTGTGCATCTGTGGGATCCCTGTGAACTCTGTGTGTGTCTGCGTGTGTGTCTGTGTGTCTGCGTGTGTGTCTGTGTGTGTGTGCACAGCTTCCTTATGGGTGCACAGATCATCCACCTGTGCCACACCGGCAGTGCCCACGTGGGAGAAACTCTCTGACAGCTCTGACAGGAAAGCTCAGGTTACAGAGAGGTATGAACAAAGTACACAGATCACTTGTGGTGGGACTTCCTGCTTTTCCTCTTTGCAACAGGACTTAGACAGAGGCTGAAGGACTGTGAAGCCCACATCAGCTGTGCTTTTGGCTGCATTCTTGGATTAAAACTGCAGTCCTGTGATTTGCACAGACAGTCTTGTGTAGATATTCCTTTTTTTCTTTTCCAAAGGAGGGTAACTCTAAAAAAGAAGTTGTATCTTACAGTGTGTCTGTCTCTTAAAACTGCAAAACCTCTGAACATGCAAGTACAGCCCATGAGGCACTGAGGAAAGTGTGACTGGGGCATCTAAAGAGTCTGAGCTTTTGGGTCAGTTTGCTTTCAGGGTGCCTTTGCTCCTGCAAGCCGTCTTGGAAAAGACTGTGCAGGATTCAAATACAAAATTGTGTGAAAGCTCCTTCTTTCAACCAAAGTGCTCAAGTGATGAACTGGGGGGAGCATGTGAATAAAGCAGACACAGGAGGAGGCTGTGCAGCCTGGAGCTGGTCAGTGCTCTGTGCAGGGTGGGGTAAAGGTGGCTGCGGTGTAAAATACCCATCTGGCTCTCAGAGGGCTCCTTACACCTGTGATCAGTACGGTATAAGCTGGTTCATGTTCCATGTGGCTCTGGAGACATCAGGAGCTCCCCTGCTGAGGGCACAGCAGCTGGCCCAGCTGCAGGCACTGGAGGCCGGCTCACAGGCAGGCTGGCTCAGCTGCCCAGGCTGTCACAGCCAGGGGAGGTGCCCAGCTCTCCTTCAGCAGTGGCCCACCTTCCCAGAGCTGCTCTTCAGCACCCCTCTGACCAGCCTGCTCCAGGCTCCCCTCTTGCTCCCAAGGCTCTCACTAACCTTCCCAGAGGCTTGATGGAGCCAATACAGGGAAGATATCTCTCTGGAATGAGAAGAATGTGGACGATGGACCCAATCGAGGAGGCTGCTTTCACAACTCCCCTCCTTCAGCAGACTCTGCCCTGAGAGGGCAAAAGGACAACAAAGGTCCTCACCCTGGATTTCCTCAAATACAAAAACATATTGCCAGGTGGCCTCACATCACAAGGGCTAAGCCTTCAGCATGAGTCACTGTTCACCTGTGTCAGCCACTCCAGTGCTCAGGGTTCAGTGCATTTCCTGCAGGACTGGGGATGACCCAGCCCAGATCTGTCCCTGGGCTCTCCTCAAGGGTGTCTCCCCACGCCTCTGCTACAGACTTGTTTTCACAGGGTAAAGGGGATAGATCTCAATTATGATCTTGCCAAGCTTGTCACTCCCTTGGGCAATGTGGGTTCTGGAGCTGAGCTGTCCTAACCTGTCCCTCCCTTCTATGACAAGGTATGGGCTATATTTGGTCTAACCAAGAGAGCAGCTTCCATATACTCTCTGCCCTCCTGAAAACAGTTCAGGAGGAGCAGGATGCATGAAGTTGCAAATTTGGCCAGAGTTTCCATTGTTCACTGTCAAGCTGTTCTAGCTAAAGAGGTACTTTCCAAAACTCTCCCAGCAGGGTTTGAAGAAATCACACTCCAGATGGCAGCCCCGAGATGTGCTGCTTTGCTGCTCTCCCTGCAGTGTAATGGCAGAAAGCAGCTTAAGAGGCACTCCAGATTTCCCTCTGGGCAGTTTATGCAGGGAACTGCTGCTTCACCCTGTGTCATGCTGTGGGATGGCTGGGTATGGACTGGCCCTGACAGAGGATCAACACAGGAATAACTGAGATGTGCTTCAGCACATTTGTTCACTGCCACTGTTGAAATGACTATGAGTTAGTTATCAATCCTGGCAGGGCCATGGAGAAGAGCCTCCTTTTCTGTGAATGCTGCTTTGCCTCAGCAGAAAAGACCAATGAAGTATTAAACACCCATCTTCAGATGTGAAGATTGGAAATCCCCTTCCTCACCCTGCCTTTTAGAGGAGTGGAAGAGCAGCTCCCTGCCTTGACGGAAGGGTAAATAAATCTCATTTTTTAGTTTTAGCTCATTAATTTTTTGTTGGAAAACAGAAGTAAGGAAAAAAATTAGGAGTGCCATGCCTCACAGCCTGTCTTATGTTGTGCTGGGTGACAGTGCTGTCACTTCCCTGTTGAAAGGTACAGGCACAGGAACCTGTTGAGATCAAAGGGGTCTAGTAGTGCTATTTCTGCCTTACAGGGCACTTGAGCATCTGAGGGCAAATTCCAGCCCAGCATCAGGTGTCTCCCCCTTTGCCATCCACGCAGCACTCAGCGAAGGGAGCACAAAGTGACCTGGGCCTGAGCAAGGGGAAACATGCCATGGGAGGGTGTCCCAGCAGCCAGCTGGGCATTATGGGCCCCGTGAAGCCCCATGGGAGCAGGCAGGGCTATGGAAGCAGGCTCCCTCCTGCTTTTGCTTGCTCTGAGGAAACAGAAGAGGGCACAGGCTGTGCTGTGTGCGAGCCTTGCGGCTGGGAGGGTGACGAATAGAGAGAAGGATTAGTGCTTGCAGCAAATCTCAGTCTCATTATAAGCAAGGCCCTGAGGTGGCTCTTTTAGCAAAAACATGCTGTCTATTATCAGCAAATCTCCCAGACCTGTTTCAAAATACAACCTCTGCTCCAGCCCAGACCACCAAACAGTAATTCCTGTGTGCACTGCACCGCTCCCACACTGCAAAACTGGAAGACCACCGGCTAGGCCAGAAGGGCAGGTTTTCCAAGCCCAGAGGTGGCTCTGTGTCCTCAGCAGCAGGGTCTCACTGGGGGAGCACTAGCAGCCCTGCAGCTGAGGCACCCGCTCCAAAACTTGGTGCTTCTCCACAGGATCCCAGGTCAGTCACTGCTGCATTAATGTGTCCTTGGGTGTGGCTGGACTCCCGGGCTGTCAGAGGTGTATCCCTGGGGATGGCATGTGCCCAGTGGAGATCCCAGCTCTCACACAGGGGTAGCTGGGATGAATGGCTCATGTGTGTCACATGTCTGGGTGGTTAGTCATAGCTGGGGAGCTTCCACAGGAGCCTACTGACAGGAATTCCTCAGGGTGGGTGGGTGTGCAGGGCCACACCAACACGCTGCATTTCAAGGGGTGCTTCCAGGCACCGCAGTGTTAGTAAGGTACCTCAGTTTTCTTTTCCGATGCTAATCCCCACGGGAGCAAATAGAAATAAGCTGCCTTCAAGCCCTCACTCCCTCAGTGCTCAGAGTCCCCAGGTGGACTGGGTGGAGGCATTTGGCTGGCTTAAACCCGTTATCATAGGAAGAGCAGCTAATGGGCTCCAGGTTTTCACACTCTTCATGCCCACCTCCCTCGAGTGTTTGCTCAGAAAAGAATCCCACTACATCCAGAAATGTCAAGTGGGCAGTTCCTGGGCAAATCTGCTCTCAGAGGTGCCTTGAGGAATTCAAAACTTCTGAGTGAAAGTTGTTCTGTGGCCACAGCATTTTTTTTAATATCAGTATGATTTAATTGTTAATCTTTTTAAATGACAACTTCTAAAAATGCTTTCTTGCCATTCCAGTTTCTGATGCCCTGGAAACACTTGCTGCCTCAGTCAGTTTCCCCACCACTCCAACACATTTATTTCTTAGTCAAAAGGCACCACTGCATGACTGAGCTACAAGCAGCAGGGCCAGAGGGGACTTAAAAATTCACAAAATCCATTGTTTTTCCAAAAAGTTATGGTCAGCTCAGCTTTTAGTTCATTCATATAGTAATTATGCACAGTCTCAGCCTGAGCCCCACCCATTCCTGGCCGTATTGGGCTAAATACTGTTCAGTCTCTTTCAAGCCCCTGAAACTGTGCAGGGGCGGGCTGAGTTCCTGCAACAGGAACCAGTGTGGTGCCAACAAACTGGCTTTGCAGCACTCCCTTTCACAGACCTCAAAAATAGCTCAGATTTGACCGCAGGATGCAAACCACAGCAGGCAGACGAAACAAGAGAAATGGTGAAGAAGAGGAGGGAAAGAAAGAGGGGGTGGTTGTGTAGAAAAAGGCAGGTGAAGAGGGAGAATTGCCAGTCTCTGCAACCCTACACTTCCCATCAGTGTCTCTATCTCCTTGACACACCCTTCCAGCAGACCATGGTGCTGCTAGCAATTCCACCCGATCCCCAACTTCGCCTCGCAGTGCTCCCCACTCCAGTGTCGGTGCTGCCACAGAAGGCGTAACACACATTTCTGCCCTTCACGTGGCTCTGCTCAGAACTGGGGCTTGGCTTCAGCCTCAGGAGCCAGAACCCCTGGAAAAAGAGAGATTGCCTCCATTGTACCCCAGAATCTGCAGCTTTGGGGCCTCTCAGTCTTCACTTGGAATGATTGCTATTGTTTTAAATTAGAGCTTGGCAAAGTAATTATGGAGGGGAGAGAGACAAGCAGAAGTATTTGAGCGCCAGAAAAACTGAGCCTGCAGCCCTAATTCCAAGCAGGCATTTTTCCACATTTGTCAACAATGCTACTCCAAAAGCACAGAGCAGCTCTTGAGCGTGAGCTGGCCCAGGTTGGGCACCCGTGCCTGCACCCTGGCTGCACGTGTCCTGGAGGTGAAAATACATTGCTGCTGCCAGCACTCCGAGGCTGCAACCAGGGTGCCTTGCAGTGCCCCTCTGCCCCATAAGGCAGCTGGATTCCAAAGCAAAAGATGAAAATTAAGGTGTGTGCCATAGCCAGCTCGAGTGCCAAGACGAAGAGAAGGGGCAGAGGAGAAAGGCAGACTGGTGCTGTTAAGAGAGGGGAGCAGCCACTGAGGGAGAAAAGTTGGTGAGGATTTTCAAGAACAGCTCTTACCGTGTGGGCTGGGGCGGGTGCTGGCACCTGTGGAAGAAGGAGCGTGCTGGGCTGCAGTGCCGATGTCCCGGAGCGCAGAGCTGGAGTGAAGGGGAGTGACCTGGTGGTGGTTTAAGTTTCCTCCGGTGGTGTGGGAGGGTGGTGTCTTTCCACTCTGTTTTAAAGGAGTTACTATGAATCAGACTGCCTTTAAAGAGAAGAAAAAAAAATTAATGAGCTACGCCCTGTTTTGTTGGCAGGGTGTCAAGAGTCTCTGGGAGGAAACCAGCGATTCAAAGAAATCTGTGCAGGGCTGCCTGTGACTCAGTGTGCAGCGCAGAGACCGCAGGCTGGAAAAACGGCTGACGCTGATCCAGCTGAGTAAGAGAGGCCCACAACAGCATCTGTTTATAAAACTGAACTTCTGGTTGTCATAAAAAAAAAAAATGTATAGTTACAAATGTGGCAACGGGGCTTCAACAATAAAATCACTCAAACAAACAGTGGGTTGGCAGGGGGGATCCCGGGGCTGGGTGAGTCATCGCATCCCCTCCCCGTGCTGCGTGGAGAGAAGGCGCTGAGGCTGACAGCACGGGGGGAATTCAAATCGGACCTGTGAGGCTGGCATGGACAAGACTTTTGGGAATATATCAAGGAGTGGAGATGCTCAAAATGCAGCTCTGCTCTGGTGGTGACTCTGGAGTGATTTGGCCAGATAGTGGTGGTTTGCTTCCACAGAGACAGCAGGCAGGGAAGAAGAAATAAGGAGCTTGTTATTCACAGTTTTCTGAGGTCAGCATTTCTTGCCATCTTAAAGACTTCTAAAAATAGATCCTTTACATTTGCTGAGAATTGGCTGGTGGAGTTGTCTTGTAGATGCTACAGGCAAGATTGAATAGGGATGTGCTTGAGATGTGGGTGAAAGGGGAAGAAGTTTGTCAGGAAGCATCCGTGTTAAATACGATCCTTACTGTGATAGAGTTGGTGGTCTGCTACTGCAAGGAACCAACCCTGCCTTTGCAAGGCCCAGCAAGAGATAAGCAGATACTGAAAAAATACCTGGCAAAGGCCTTTCCAGCTTTAATAAGGATGACATTGGATTGCCTTTATTTGAAAAACGAAGCTGGTTTTCTTTGAAATCTATACAGATTAAAAGATCTTACTGGTTTTCAGATTATTCCTGCTGTCTGGTGTTATTGATATGTGTCTGGTCTAATTTTAGACTATAGCAACCTGCTTAGAAAAGAGCTATGGATAAAACAGCAGCAAAGATGACACATATGGTGGGCAAAGACAATCCCATGGGAATTTTTCCACTGATGGAAAGTAAAGACAGTCTTTTTTCCTCAAGGATAAAATAAGCCTAACTGTGTTTAATACCTGTGGATTAGAATGTGCTTCTTGTTGATATATATGAATACAATATTCAGGAAAGGAGTTTATTTAGAAAGGAAAGTTTATTTGCTTTCCCTGCAGTAGAAGCTGGCATTTGCATTGAGCTGCACTGTCCATTTCCCCTGCTTTGTTCCCCTGGCAGAGTTTATTGGAGTGAGGGATGCTCAGCTCCATACAAAATACAAGAGTGCAGGATCTCAAAGCAAACTGTTGACCAGAGTTCAGCTGTGGTGAAGTATCCTGTGCCCCAGACCTGTTCACAAGTGACTGCCCACCTGTCAGGGACCAGCTGCCTACAATCACAGAACTGCTTACTGGCACCCAGCAGACAGAACACCTGGAGCAAAAAGATACATGGGGCAACAACAGTGGAGCCCCTTAAGAGGCTGGGTATGAAGTGACCCGTGACTGGCAAAGCATTATTTGTCCTGAGAGAACAAACTAGCTTTGTACAAACTGCTCTCTAACCTGAGAGGCCGTGACAGGCAATAGCCAATATCAGAGGCTTCACAGGGAGGTGGAGGTGCTCTGCAGCATCAGCATCAGCTTCCCCACAGGAGCGTTGCTTCCTAGCTCTCCATCTGGAAGTGTTGGTGCCCAGCCAGCAGAGAGAAGAAGAGTAACCAGACAGGCCATGCAGGCTGTGACCGTGGCCCTGGAGGAGCACTGGTACCCTGCCAACCACTGGCTTCATCCCTGCTGCTAGACCTGCCAGGGGTATGAGGGGGGGTGACAGCACGTGTCAAGTGAACAGGAGTGTGGATAGATGCTCCTGTTTGGGAGCAATGCTGCTCGTCAGCAAGGTGGTGGTTTAAAGAAGAGGGTACCTTCTCACACCAAGGTACAGTGAGGCCAGGGGAGAGTTCAGCTTCCATTGAGCAGATTGGTAGCTTGTTGAGATACTTCCACCTTTCATCTGGATACAGGGAAAGTGTAGAAGTGAGAGAACTCCTAACAGTAGCTTAAGGAAGGAGAAAGTTTCAAGTTGATAGGATTGTTCACATTTTGTGTAGCTGTTTCTGTGGGTGAAAGGTTAGCCCAATAGGTCTTTGTGTGGTGATGGAGAACCAGCTCTATCCGCTCATCCAGAGAAGAGGCTGGTCTTGCTGTGTTTCTGCAGCAATTTCTTCCTTTGTGGTGTGTGGTTTCCACAAGGCAGGTTGCAATAGAAAACCCATGACATGAGAAGTCTCAACATGAGATCAAAAGTCTTAAGCATTCTGCAGGTTTGACACAGTAAGATTGAATTGCCTAAGATCCCCATGCCATGCTTCATGGTGTCCCTTGACTTAGGCATCACTCATTTCACAGGCTTTTCTGAATGCCTGCAGTTTGTTAATTGGAGGTGGTCAGGTCAAAGCCACGAGAATTTAAGATGTGAGAATCTGAATTAGCATTTCCATGGGCAATGAGAGGGTGAAGCTTTCCCACGAAGTGCCATGCCTTTGCTGAAGTTCTTCCCAAACAAGCAGCTTGCAGCTGCTGTAACTCTATCTGCTTGTTTTGCCATGCCCCAGACGTTACTACTTATTGCCATTTTCAGGCATTACTACTGTCTGTGAGCAGTAGCCCTTGGCATTAAAGGTGAGTGTCCCCAGTGACATTAGATAAGCACTAAGCCTCTGCAAGCCCAGATCAAAGGAGGAGTGGAGGATATGACTGGAAAATGGGGTGTGAAGTTAGGAGTGGGAGAGGCATGGTCAGACTTAGCTGGAAACATCTAGAACAGATTGTTTTTAGGCACTGGGGTGCCAGGAGAAAAAGACCATATGTGATATCTCTGCACTTTGTGCATATGCAAGAATCTATGCTTGGAAAAGTTCTGTAATGGAGTTCCCATGCTCTCTGGGATGCTCTGAACAGGAATTTAACTATGGGTTATTTGGATGTGCTTTTCTAACTAACTCTCATCTGGATACTATCTACCTGCAAACACATATTGCATATTGAGCCCTCCTCAGTCTAAACAGTATGTCTTTCTGACTAAAGAGTTCCTCTCTCTTATATGTGCTATTTACTCTGTACATCATCTTCCTGGCTGGTTGCAGGACAAATGGAAGTGATACCATGTTCACTGCTTCTACACTCGTCATGACATGGGGACGGTGGGCTTGAGCCTCAGCTGGTGTGTAGGTTTAAAGAAATAGAAACCATCAAGTTTCACACTGCTCTGTAGTGGTGTAACTGATGTGTTTGTGTGTGTTGTGGGATTATCCACATGATGCAATAGTTTGCAGAGACATAGGATAAGTCTCAGAGCCATGTGATATACTGCATTTGTCACGCCTGGCTGTGCACAGCAGAGCTTCAAATGTGAGCAGGCATCCACTGGAGGGGAAAGGGTGGTGGTTCCCTTATTTATAGCTTCACAGTTTTGAGGAAGCAGATATTGCAAGCCCCACCTCTGTGGTTTTGGTCATTTCTCTAATGTGCCTTGTCATGTTCCTGTCCAAGGACTGCTAGATGTCCAGTACTTTGGGTGGCTGACTTTGCAAGCTCAATGGTACAAGAAAAGGGTGGATTACAGTCAACATTGAACAGATGCAGCTCTTCCTGTTCACAGTTTAATTTTTGGGTTGGGTTGTTGTTTTGGGTTTTATGGGTTTTGGTTTTTTGGGGTTTTTTTTGTTTTGTTTTGGTTGGTTGGTTTGCTTTGGTTTGTTTCTTTTTTTTTTTTTTGTCAGGGATGATTTCTGTCCTAAGTACTCTGGTTACTGTATGATGAACAAAACCCACAGAAACATCTACATATGATTTTTCCAAAATCATTGAGGGTTGCCAGACTGACTGATCTTTTGAAAGTGCAAGATAGCTATTGAATAGAAAATGCACTGGGTTTACAGCATTTGTGTAGGCATAGTTTGTCACAAAGCTTTAATGGGTAAAAAATTGGAATAGTTCCCTCCAGGACTTGAGCTGTATGAGTGGGATCTGTGACAGAATATGTTCCCCACACCTCACGTATCACATCTGGGAAGACCCAAAAGTTCCCTTGTTTCTGCACAGGAATAAAAAAATTGATATGGACATGAGATAAGGGGATCATTCCTACCATAGTTTCATAGTGATTGGAATGTAGTTTTGTCCTCCCATTTGGAAAGGACCATAACTTTGTTCTTACGTCAGAAAGGGAGGTATCATTCTGCTGTGCAGTGGGTGGACTTGCTTCTGAGACTCTCTGACAATCACACTGTGGTCCCCGCAGAAGATTCTGTGGGCTTGGGTTCATGGCAACCCATTCATAACTGGTGCAGGGGTTTGAATTTGTTCTCAGGGGATGGGTAGCCCAAAGGTGCCTTGGCTTCCTAGGTTGGATGGGATGAACATGATCCTCAGGCTGAGGTTCTGAACACATGGAGGAAGCATCATGAGCTGGCTGGAGCCAGGAACAGAGACCCAAACCTGGAAAAATTAACTTTTTTCTGTGCTCTGGTGTAAAAGAAGACATGGTGAGAGCCATCTAAAATGTGGTGGTTTCCCCCTGCTTTTATAAGAGCAGGAGAACTGCAGTCCCCATTTCATTTTCCCTTACTTTAATCTCCATCTTAGTCTCTTCTTTTTATTCCATTGGTAACAGCTCATCTGAAGGTATTTGCTTATAATGCGCAAATGGTGCCCCTGCTCTGGCAGACCCATCTGAGCTGTCACTTTCCACAAGAACCTCTCCCACTCCACATCAAAGGGTTGGTGGTTGGTGGTGTTCTCCACCTGCACATGAAGGCCTTTCTTATGCATTCTGGCAGCCAAAGAGGTTTTCTTTATGGCTCTCTCCCGCTCCTGGTTCATTTCTAACTTTGTCTTCTGTGACTGTTGTACTGTGCACTGCGCAGTACTGATTGCTTCGCCAACAGGTTTTACCATATTAGTAGAGGAAAAAAATCCTACAAGCACCAAGAAATGGCATAAATTGACAGTGCCTCACTGCTCTTCTTTAATTCAGTGACAACAAAGTGAATTAGCTGCTTGACTGTCCTGCATCCTAAACTGCAACTGTGTTGATTTTCCACAGAAATGGACCTTGGCTAAGAGTCCAAGGCAAGGGCAAGGTGCCCTTTGTGCTGTGGTTGAGGTTTGATAATAGGACATATTTCTATTTATCTGCTGCTCCCATGTGCTGTAAGCATGTTACCTCTACTCAAGGTTGCTGCAATTTCTTCTTAGAGCAGATGTTGTAGAATCTCCTTTTGCAGCCAGAGGTAAGGTTTGGAAGACACATAAAGGCTTATGTACTTGCTTCTCACTCTCCACAGTATCTTGCTTTTTTGAATCTCAGCATGCCTTTATTTAAATAATGTTATAGCATCACAGGTTCTATATGTGATGCAGATATGCAGGAAGAATGCTAGCCTGGGAATATAGATGGCAGAGACTGAAAGGGACCTGGCATATTAATAAACCAAGCAGGCAGATCACTTTCACAAGTAAGGAAACAAAAGCCTAGGGAAGGCTTCCTAGTGGTTACCTATACTGGTCTCCTGTTGAGGAGAAGGATTGATGGGAGGGGAAAAGCACCAAGCTCAATGCATAGGAAGAAGAAGAAGAAGAAGAAGAAGAAGAAGAAGAAGAAGAAGAAGAAGAAGAAGAAGAAGAAGAAGAAGAAGAAGAAGAAGAAGAAGAAGAAGAAGAAGAAGAAATAGGAAAGTGTCTCTGGGATGGAAAGACAACTAACATTGACAAGGTCAAGGCAGGACAGAGAGGGCTGAACACCATGGGTGATGCAGCCAGAAAGGACAACGCCTCTGAGCTCGAAGTTCCTGAAGAAAGTGCAGACAGCTGGCAGGAGGCTGGGAAGTTCTTTCCTTTCTGTTGCCATTGCATGGAAGAGGGAGGGGAAAATCTCTAGGTTTGCTTCTTCATTCCCTGAGGGGGGAGAGAGAGGGAAATGATTCCTGTGACTGCAGAGCAATGGTTCCCTTCTGAAAGAGGAAACATCTACTTGTGTCACTCTGCGGGCCAGCTTCCGAGGGCATTTGCAGCAGGACAGAACCAGAACAACTTGAACTGACTTCATGGCAGTTTTTCTGATTAGTGAATCAGGGATTGAAGCAGTGCCACCATGTCAAGAAACTGGTGGTAAGGAGAGAATTTGTGAGGGAGAAAACCTCTCACCACAGCATAAAGACCGAACATTCAACTAAGCTCTCTTTCCTTGCTCCCTGCCCCCTTTGCTTCTTGCCAGCTCTTGACTGGACTTTTGAGAAGAAAAATAAATTATATTTTACTTCCCTTTGTGCATACCCTCTCCTTGTCTGTGCCTTATGCATTCTCAAACACAAAAATTTTTGTGACTCCATTCCTTCTGCTTTTGTAATGTACAGTCACTGCTTGTGTGGCTCCCTCGTGCTTGAGGCAGGATATGGGCAGGAAATAATAGCACAAGATTCAAACTGGAAAAATGCAGACCTATTATCTGGGGGAAAATAAATTCAAAGTTAGCTATTCAGAGGGTGTGAGCCTTTGGAACTTGCAAGAGAAATAAAGCTGGAAGCAACTTAACAGGAACAGAAGAGAGAGAGCTGGAGAAGAGCTTGCAATGTGATAGAAGAACACAGATCATGTCATTTAGAGCTCTTCAGATGTTGATGTCCCTCCGACATTCACAGATCTCACAGCCATATTTCACCCCCAGATATGCCCTACCAGTGGTAATGACAGTGAAAGCTAAAGGTTTTAATTTCTGAGAGATTTCACTTAAATCCTACAACAAGGGATCTCTCTCTAGCATAGTCACAAACAGAGCTGTGGGATTAAGGAATTGCCTGGATGATCTGTGGTACTTTCATACCAGTCGCAGTCAGAGGCATCATGTTCCTGTGCAGCTGTGTACTGGGAATATGGGGGAGGAAATGAGCTAGCAAGAGGAAGGGAGCACTCACCACTTTGCCAAGCTCTGAGGGTGATTGGAAAGCATGAAGTATTAAAAGCCTGGGCTTTTGGATTTCAAGTGTGCTTATTAAGGATGATGTTTTGTGAGTGTGAACACAATTCAGCAAAACATCTCAAGGTCACAAAATGATTGCTTGGATTTGATAGATGTCACAAAGTGACTGCTTGGATTTGATAGGTGTGTCTAAACACCTCCATCCCTGTGAGATATGTGACAAAAAGTGAGACTTAGTGAATTGAAGCAAAGGACATGATACAGGTAAAGAGCACTCACAGGTGAAGAATAAAGACTTTTGGAGGTGAACTGAAAAAATTCAGATTTTGAACCTTGGACTGAAACTTAAGTGTTGCCCTAGAGCTGTAGGTACTGCCTTGATGAGAAAAAATGTTACATCTCCTGTGATATGCAAGAGAATGGGTCTACTTTATAGTACTCATCAAAATTGGACTAGAGGGTCAAGCTGAGCTAAATGAGGCACAGGATGAAAAACCTGCAACAAAGTTTTGTGGTGGCCAGGTTTGGTATGAATGCTGAGTTTCCTGGGTCAAGTGAAGCACAGAGGAACAAGAGACACCATCATCTTCATCAGTTCCAGAAGAACAGGGCAAAAGTCTCCTGAGGGCAGGGACTGATCCTGCCCACAGTGCTGCTGTGAGTGTGTTGGGGCAGGCAGTGTGCAGGCAGCTGACAGGGCACTCCAAAGTTCTATTTCTGTTATTGTAGCTAAAGAGACAGTGAGACACGTGTTAGGAACTTTGTGGTACTTGTGTTACAGCTCTTATAGCTGGTTATACTCCTTAAAATGACAGCATTTTCTATGATGGTGGGGAAAGAGGCCCTTCTGACTCATGGACCACTGGCAGGACAGCTATTCCTGCCAGATCACCACCAGCTCCCTCTGGCTGGCTGCAGAACCCTTTTGTCTATAGGAGAAGTGCTCAGGTTGGAGGAGAAGGGAGGTATGGATGTCCTTTGAAGTCTCCAAATGTTACAGCAAGGATGGACTCATCATGTGTCAGGAGCAGTAGTGTGGCAGGGCAGACCAGCTCTGATCTGGCAACGAATGTTTATGGGCTGCACAGCTCTGGGGGCTCCTTGTGCTGCCTCCTATCCTCTTGTTCCAGTCCAGTGCTGTCACCTTCATGGTTCCATCCATGCAGAGGTCATCTCCATGCCATAGGACAAAGAGTGGGCATGGTGAAGTGTGGTATGGTAAGTTAAGAGAGATCTCTGCATGCCACAGCCACCAAAATAAATGATTGCAGAGTGAAAGCAGGATGGAAACAGCAATGACAAATGGAAGCTGCAAAGTCTTTGGTAGCTGATGTGCACCTCCATCTCTCAGAGGGGTTTGGTTGTTGTCTCTGCTGTCCCCTTTTGGGGGAGCAGGATATGTGGCTGTGTTGGCGACATGAATTCCAGCCTTCTTCTTTGCTGGAACGCAGTTCTGCCCAGTAGTCATACAAGTGGCCACTGATGGTTCTCCTCTGCACTCTGTGCCAGCAGCAGCTGATGCTGCTCGCCGGTGTGGATCACTGGGTATGCCCTGTGTCCCTCCCAAAACGCCTGGAGAGGGTTGCCAAGCTGAGAAGCTCTGAGTCAGAGATCTGTGGAGGTTTTTCTTCTCAGGACAGCAGTGTCTGAAGGCAGGCTGTTGCTCAGCCTGTGACTTGCTGGGTACCATGCATGCTGAGTTCTTAATACAAGAAAGGCCAGCTTGTCACTGTAATTTAAAAATCCTTCTGCCGTCTAGGGAAATGTCAGCAGGCAGAAACAAGTAATGGGAGGTCTTGACCCTGACACAAAGAAGCTTCTGTTTTTTGCCTGTTCTGGCTGTCAGTGGAGTTAGGTTGCTCAATGCTGCAAGGAAAAGCAGCTCTGGAAATTCTCTGCCTTCCATGAAGCCTGAAGACTCGTAAAGTGAAATGCCTCTGCCTGAATAAACACCTGTCATGGGAAGAGCTGGGATGCTGAAGTACAGCAGGGTGAGAACTGGCAGTAGGCCCAAACTAGGAGTTGAGGAGAATCCTCTGGCAAGACTGACACCTTGTTTTTGATTGCTTGCTTTCCACCTTCAGATGTAATCGATACCCAGGTGCTGGAGTGACTAAACTTGCCCGCTGCTGCTGCTGCTGCTGCTGGTTCAGCAACTGCACAAGGCAGTGTGGAGGAATAGAGGGAGGGGATAGGTGTGAGAGAAATTCCTGTCTTGAGAACCACAGAGGCATTCTCATGCCTGGGATACTTTCCTATTTGCTTTCCCCCAAGGTGGCCCCTCTCACCTTGGAGACAGTGTGGCACCTGAAACCGTGGGGCACATGACCATGAGGTTTTTGGCAGCTGCAGAGTCAGGAGCAGAAGGCACATTCTGCAGTTTGGAATCTTGACCAGGAGATTCTGAGGGGCTGAATGTTGAGGAGCTGAGGTATTTTAGAAGAGGATATCAGGGCCACATCCTGGCTGAGCCTGTGGTTTGGCAGAGGAGAGTGGGGGGTGTGCTGCGCTCCCATTTGGCCCACTGATCTGTTTCTAAGCCATCCTGCTCTTGGTAGATGGAGGTGAGGAGTTGCAGTGGAATGTGCAGATCCTCCACCGGTGTGAATAGCCTCAACCTTCCTTGTGGAGTAACCCTGATTTTCCTATGCAGCCCTCAGTTGCCCTGAAACTCAGTGACACAGACACCAGCAAGCATCTGGGTTCAGTTTCTTGCATCCCTGGATTTGTTTGATTTAAAGTCCATGCCATTAAAGCAACTAGGTCTAGTTATCACAGAGTGGCCTCACATACCTGCTGTCTGAGCACACTGCATCTGTAAGGGCTGGTGCCAGGCTCTCGTTTGCACTGGACCAGTCTCAGAGGCAGCCCCTGGCTGTGGAGAGCTCTGTAAATGGGATCATAAGTAAGAAAACAAGCGCCAACCTGAGCACTTCAAATGGTCAGTCTCGACAAAGAGCTCATCAGAAGGACCTCACAGGGCTCTGTGGTAGCACTAGTGTTATTCAACACACTTGTAATGGTCTGGACAGGAACATGAGCAGCGAGTTTACTTGAATCCCACAGTTATTCCAGAGAGGCAACGTAAAGCTGGCTGCAAAGGGTTGCAGAAAATTTCCTGGCAGTGAGTGCCTAGGCTCTGTCTGGTAGATGAAATTCAGTGGTGGCAAATGCAAGGGAATTCCACTAGGAAGAAAATGGTCTGGCTGTACAGATATATTGAATGTCTCTAAGTCAGTTTCTACCAGCAGAGAAAAAAATTCTTGGATTCATTGCAGACAGGCTGCTGAAAACAGTCTCTCAGGGCTCTGTTGAGGTCAAAAAACCAAAAAGAAATGTAAGGAATGAGTACAGAAGAAACAAAGAACATGATTATGCTTCTGTGTACTTCATGGTCTGCTGAAAGTCTGAAAGTTGTGAGTGCTTCTGGTTACTACACTGAAGAGCATAAAGAAACACTAGTAAGAGAAGAGAAGACATCAACAATGATCAGAAGTAGGAGAAGTTTCTGGGTAAACACAGATTGCTAATCTCGAAGAAGAGATGCCTGAAAGGGAATCACAAATGGTATGGAGAATGTCAACAAAGAACTAACATTCATGCAGTTCCATATCACAAAAACTAATGGCACCTGATAAACTGGTTAGGCAACAGGTTTAAAATAAACAGGCTATGGACTTTTCCACGTAGGCATCAAGGAATAATGGAACTCTGCCACAGACTGTTGGTGGAAGACAATCCATGAAGGGGTTGGGCACATCTGTGCAGCGTATTTCCTTTGGAGAGTGTCAAATGCAGCAGCACAGATGTTACCTCTGCATCAGAACTGTCCTAAACCGCAGGCTGATAGGAGCTGAGAAGGCAGACTGGGATACACAGTTTGTATTTCCTCTGTTTCTTATACTTCTTTCCTAAGTGAGGTGACTGCAAGAGAAGAGATTCTGCTTCTTCAGTCTGGGCTGGCACAGGTCATCTTACATTTCTAGTGAAGCTATTTTGGGGGGTTTTGTTCTACAGTAATTTCCATATTATTATCTGACCACTGGTGTCATATTGCAGAAGTGGAAAGTGAGCTGATGAGCTGGAAAAGAGAGCAAACTTCCAGATGATGTTCTTTGCACTGCTGTGCTAGGACATGCCATAATCCAGAAATAGGGACTTTTGAGTGAAAGTAAGCAAAGATTGTGGTAATGTTCTTAAAATGAGGAGAACATTGTTTTCCCTATTAGCTTTACTTTCCTTAGATTTCCTTCATAGATTTCCTAGACATTTAGAAGGTAGAAGAGACTTAGTCTCCCCTTGCAGTAAATGTGCTCTGGCTGTCTGACCCAAACAGTTACACCTGTCCAAGCAGGAAATACCAAATTTTGTATCAGCAATTAAATTTGGATTCTGTGTATTTGCAGTTGGGAGTAGTACATTTGCAGAAATAACTGAGAGTAAAATTTATCCCCAGGGATGTTGGCCTTTCCAGCTTGCATAGATTCATTGCTTGGAGACGAATTTCAATTAAGGAGAATAATTTTGCATGAATAAGCTGAGAGGAGGTATAAGCTGTCCATAGACAATCTTTGCAGAAGAAGAGATAACTAGATACAAGTCCAGGACTGTGGGGTGCTGGTAAGAGAAGCATGTTGTTTGTGGCTTAGCACAGTTTCACCCAGAAGCTGTCTCAGACACAGCCTGCCTGGAGGTGTTTCACAGTTGAAGATCCTGTCACAGCTCTGGGGAAGGAACGGATACTCTCTCTGCAAACAAAGCTATGTTTTGGTTTATTTGGCCTTTTCCATTTCAAATGCCTCGATTGCTGATGCCTGCCATATTGTTTAATGACCAATCCCTCCTCAGAGAATAAGGCTTTTAGGATGATACACATCCTGAACTATTTCAGCTGTGGTCCTGCTTTTTTTCCTATTCTGTTCTGCCCAGTTTCTGACTCCACCTTCTCTACTGCCCAGCCTCCTCAGTAGACAATGTTTTTCCATTTAATTTTATGACACTATTGAAAGGCATTTTCATCCCCTCCCTCTGGACTGGAGAAGAAAAGCCCACATCTGGAGGCTATTCACAGCTGGAAGATCTCTTCTGACCTTCCTTGCTTTGAAATCCAATCCATGTAGCCTTCTGTCTAAATACTCTGCTGCAGACATGGCAGAAAGAGGCTTTGTGAAGGGAGTCTGTGAAGAAACCAGTGACTCTGACATCCTTTTACAAATGACAGACTTCAAGACTTTCTTCACTACAAGGGAATTTTTATTTGGGTTTAGGGGTTTCCTTGTTTCGAGGTCTCCAAATACAGATTTTGGAAACATTAGTAAAGGGAGCTTTATTCTTCTGAGGTGTTAAATGTACCCAGCAACAGTTAAAATAAGTTGTCTGAAACATTGCCTAGGTTCCAGCATCCACAACTGACTTTGTCCAAGTGGTCCAGGCAGTGGCCTGTGGGCTGCATTTTGTCTGTAGGACAGTCCAGTTCACCCAGGCTTCTGGTGACTTCCACCACTGAAGAATAAAACTTCATGTTTTTTGAATCCTCCTTGCCTCCTTAGAGTCAGCTGCTGTAATCTGACCCCTGCTAGCCGGGAAGTTGGATAATTTGTAATTCAATTTGAAATACCTCAGAACAGACACTTACTTGTTATCACTGGGTCTGCTTAGCCTGTATAGGCTTTCTTCTGTGACTACATGGTGGAGTGCTTTACAATGCTGACAGCCACACTCATCATTGTCATAAATGCCCCTGCCATGACTAATAGGACAAAGATCATTGAACTGGTGGTCTGGAATGTAAGGCCTGGCACAGGGAACGAAGGTGTGTCTTTTCCCTAAAGTAATTTAAAAAAAATGAGGGGGTGTTCTGTTTGTTCCCCAATGGGAGTCTGTCTGGTTTTATGTCCTGAGAAAGGCTAGCAGCTCCCTGTGCCTTTCCTGTGGGAGTTCCCTGGTTTTCACCAATAGCCTCAGGTATTTCACCCTGCATTGGATCTCTGGCACCTGAATGGGTCCAGCTACCTGATCTTCTGGCACCACACCAAAGTACTGCTTGCTTCCTTGTCTGGAAACACCTGCCTTGATGTTCCTTCTTGTATTGCAAATCTGGACAGACTAGAGAGGCTGTATTCTTCAATGTTAGTATAATTTGGGAACCATTTGTGGCTGGTTGTTGAATTTTTACTCTTAAAATAAGTGAGCCCTATTCTGAAAAGAATAGATGTATTGTGTATGTACATGCACTCAAGAGCTGGAAGAATATATTAGAATATATAATTATCTATTATATAATAGATCTGCCTCAATTTTCTAGTCCTTGGTCCCAGAGAGACTAAAGGCATCCATTCACCTTTTGATAAGTTAACTATTGCAGGATGTGATTTATGCTGCTCTGTTTCACGTCATAGCACTACAGGCACTGTTCAGCTCGTGTGTCATAGCTCAAAGGATAGCAATAAACTACTGAACAAGAGTGGCTTAAACCATGACAGATTTTATAGGTACTTGTCTGACTCAATTTATCTTTCCAGGCTGCCCCACAAATATAATGTAATTTAATGGTCTGCACATATCTGGGCCATATTCAGCCTATGTGCTACCTCAGTTGGACTCACGTATTGTGACTGTTTCCCTGGTAAGCCTGCTGAAGGAACAAAGGGTTAATAGCTCTGGGGAATAAGTGACTGTTTTTTTTTTTCTTTTCTCAATCTTGAATTGCTCTTTTGGTGAGACATCTGGAATAGACATGTATTTTGGGGAATATGGCTGCTTGTGCCTAGAGCTAGTGTCTCTATGTCCTCATACAGCCAGGTGAATACCTTTGTAGCACTGGAATTAAATTTGCACTGGCATGAAAGGCAAGCACAATGCTCATTACTCTTACTGACAACTTATTCTAACGGTCTGAGGAAGCAAACCAAACCATATTATTACTAATGATTATAACTGTTATCTGCTCTATGGCAATGCTGAGAAGCCAGGCCCCAGTGTGCCAGATGCTGCTCAGAAATATAATCACCACCACTGCCCTTGGAAACCCAGGTGATGTTGAAAGGCAGCAGTCATCACTAGCATGGCTATCACAGAGATCTGTGTCCCTGTTTCAGAGTGCAGCGATTGACCTGAAAGAAAACCATTTTATTTTCACTATTCTCTTCAGTTTTGATACTTTGGGGAGTATTTCTATGCATGTGATGCTGGCCTTTGTACTGTGGTTATTCTGTTTCTGGTGAGGAGCAGCAAGACCTGCTTCTGGAGGTAACCAGTCCTGTCCCACTGGGACTGTGGCCTCTTTGCCTGATGTGGCAGCTGGACATGGTCATTGCTGCTCCCACAGACTGCTCTGGGATTGTGATTCCTTAACAATTCTGAAAATCTGAGTCTTGCTCCCAGCATTGCAGGTGCTGGGCTTCCTTTTGACAGGGTGGTGAACCGAGGCAGGGCAGGGCTGGACAGGCAATTCTGCTGAAGAACTGAGTTTGCATACACAGTGATGAAACTCTATCTCAGAAGGACAGAGGCACATGGAATATGCTGCTTAAGGGAGAAGATCCAGAAGCAAGTAACTGGTGTAATGGAAAGAAAGCAAATTTTTAGTTGATTATCAGGACTGACTTTTGTTGGTGTGTGGAGTAGCTTCCCAAGGGAAACCCAGTAATGGAAGCCTATTGGTTCTGGTCTCCAAAGCTGGACTGGACACAGCAGGACATACTGCAGGCCAGAAAATTAACTAGCTTTATCTGGGATTAAGACTATGGGTGTAATCCTGCACCACAAAAAACGATGTGAGTGTTGCCAGTGACCTCAGGGAAATGTTGCCAGTGACCTTCCTTCTATCCAGTAACCCAGTGCTGATTTTCCATCTCTCCTCTGCACTCTAAGGTGTTTCTTATCAGTGCAGCTGTGGCAGGGCTATATCCAAACCCCTTCCATTCAATTCTACTGCTTGCTCCCTTCAGACAGCTGTTAAGGAATGGTTCTGAGAGTTTCAGATGCACAGAGCATTAGAAGAAGAAAGCCAGATATACTTCTCACCTCCAGGGATGGGAGGGAGCGCATCCCTGTTGTGCATGAGGCTTGCTAGACTGTGCTTATTTCACAGAATCACAGAATGGTTAAAATTGGAGAAGACCTCTAAGATTGCCAAGTCCAGCTAGCGCCACCACCATGTTCACCACTAAACCATGTCCTCAAGTGCTCTTGATTAACTGTAACTCACCCTGGCCTCTGATGTGGCAGAAACAGGGAAAGGAAAAAGCAAAGGAATTGATGCCTTGCTACCAGGCTTGGTCTTACTTCCCTTCATTTGTAGGTGACTATTTTTGCTCTTTTGTGCTAATGACTGGTCCCAGTGGACGTTTGTCTGTTGCCAGGTGCACCCAGCACAGCTGTCCTCCTAGTTCTTCCCAGTGCTCCCAAATGCTAAGGTGTGTTAGGAGAGGGGTACACAGGGCAGTGGTGAGAAGGGTGGAGGCAAATAACTGTGGTTTTAAAAGTAAATAATTTATGCAACAATAACCTCTCCACCCAGGTAATCACCTCGAACAAACATTCTGCATGTCAAAGGTGTTTCTGGAGATAAGGGTTAGCACAATGAGACTCCTGCTTTCCTGGCTTTATCTAGTGCTCAGAACTTAATGCCACCTTGCTCTCTGCTGAAGGCAAAGTTGCCCCTCGAAGTGCCCCAGCAGAGGTTACCAGTCAGGGGCAAAACTTCAGGGGGAAGCCTTTGCACTGACAATAAGGACAGCAAGCTTCCAGTATGCTGTATTTTCCAAGAGGGCTGAACATAGCCCCTAAAACTTTGCCCATGACATGGATAGTGAAGTGTTTGCCTTGGGGAGAAAATGGACAGACATGGAGAAAAATACATTCTGATGGTTGGGAAATTAGGCTCACAGCTGCAAATTGTACTTGTGCTTGCAAAGTAGGCTGAGGCTTTTTTTTTCTTTTTTCTTTTTTATTACTAATACAAATATTGGTTGGTGGAGATAATTTCTGTCTCCTGGGCTACCTGACCATGGAGAGCTCAACAAAAGAAGCCCTGGAGTTTGCTGCTGCAGGTTCAAGACTCAGCCTTGTGACCTTCCCGTGGTACACTGACAGGCCATTACCATGTTGTGATGGTTGCCTAGCAAGGCAGTGACACTTGTGCTGAGGCACAGTGACAGCTGTGTCACACCTGCGGGCTGCTGAGCCTGAAACTCCGTAGTATTTGTTTTGCAACAGCACAAAGCTTGCATCAGTGTATCCCTGAGTCAATGGGAGCTGGTGTAGTGGCAGGGTGACACTGTCTACGTGCTCCCCTAACCTGTAGCACCCTGCAGTGGCTCCCTGCCTTGGCCCCGCGAACAGAAGTGACAGAGTCTTGCTGAGGTCACAGAAGCAAAGAGACTGAGCAGGAGCTATTTTTGTGTTGGGATGGAATGAGCAAGACCATGGTGCGTAAGAGTCCGTGGGCTGTGATGCAGAAATGTTCTTGTGGGAGACAGGGTTAGAGGCAAATAACCAACAGCATTCCTGCTGCACGGCTGGAAAGCATGTCGGTGGTTAGACCTCAGAAAGTACCTGCCAGGGGAGATCCTCTTATTGCAAAATCTTCTAGGGGGGTTCCTATGGAGGTCATCTTTTATCATCTCCTGAACTCATTTATCAGGAAAATTTAATTTCTGCCACATTTGTGTATCACATAAATGACAGGGAGGAGGAGGACAACAGTAAGGTCAGCTCAAACTGCACAGATGGATCTCTTCAGTGCATTTAAACCACAAAGTGCTATGGCTACCTTCTTATAGCAAAGTGTGTGTTGGGATGTGACGGGGAGATTGGAGACAGTATCCTGTCTCACAGTGCCACTATAAAGGATATGGGAATCGAAATAAATAGGTTCCAGGCTAAAACCTTCAACAGATTAGGAAAGATATCACTCTGAAATGTATGAGGGGAGTAGTGAGTGGGACAACATTTTCATTTTTTCAGTCCCACTAACTTCTGTGTCCAAGTTGAGCAGTGGAAGTATAACTTGGCACCCTCTAAAGTCTCAATCCCCTGAGACCTCTTATCAGGGACAAGATTAGTGTATTCTACCGTTGGCACAAATCTGTAGGATCCCTAACCCTGGAAATGAGGTACGCAGGTGAGGACAGGAGGACTTGTGCCTTGTGCTGTGCTGCTAGGAGGAAGGCAAGCTGGGAAGAACCTTCAGTACAGGTCTGGCTGGTGAGATCATGCAGGAGTACTGGCTTCTGTTTCCCTGTTTGAAGTTCTCAAAGGATGCTAAAAACTGGAAAGGACTCAAAATGTAGTTTATGTAAAAGAAAGTTAGGAATTGACTTAATCGAAGTCCACAAATATTTCACTTGAGAGATAGATTTCTAATAGTAAACAGTGCTGCAAGAAAAGGTCTTGTTGAAATCTAGGTTACACCTACACTGGTAAATAAAGTGATCCAGGGCTGGTGCTCTGAACCTGAAGGTAAGTGGCACAGCATTCATTGGAATAAAACTTCTTCTCCCCCAAAGAAGGTAGCCTTGCCCCTTAAATAATCTGTTAGGAACGATGCCCTGAGCCAAGCTGCCAGAGTCAGGCCTGCTGTTAGGAGAGAACCCTCCTGCTGTTCAGAGAGCACTGGCTGCCACACGCCAGAACTTGCCACAAAGCATGTGAACAACATGGGGAATTGCCTGTCAGGGCTTGTGCATGCCTTGAGCTGCTTGGGTTGCCAATAGAGAAGTCACCTCACTGGCTGGCTGTGAAGAGCATCTAGAAATAAGGTGTGCACTCCCAACTGAGAGGTTGGTTAGCTACTGGGACAGTTTAGGGATAGTGAATTCCTAGTCAATGGAAGTTTTTCAGCCCAGCTTGGATGTCACCCTAAAAAGAGATTTAAGAGAAACCATGGCCACAATGTGGGCAGGAGAAACCCCAAGGGTGAATGCTGTGCACGGGGTCAGAGCAGGTATCTGCTGTGTCCAGCTGATGCCCCTGTGTCCCTGAAAGGTGTGACCACTACAGGGAAAGCCTCTGTGAGAACCTCCAAAGCACTGTAAAGAGACTCAGTCTCCTTAATCACTGCTAGGAGCCCTAAGCTCTGTGGAAAGCACCCGATTAAATCTGCCTCTGGGACAGGAGATTGAAGTGGCACTCCCTCATTCCCTGCTGCTCTCTTCTGTGGAAGTCTGAGCGCCCACGCATAACCCAGGAGCTTAGAGAGGCTCTGGGCTCAGAAGAAGAGAGAGAAGCTTTTTGGGGGTGGACACAGGCATCCCAAGCCATGGCTGTTTTCCAAGCAGTGGTGGGATAAGCTGGCTAAGATCCTGCAGACATCAGGTCACTTTCCCTGCCTGTACATTTTGGTTATGGGCTAGTGAGCTGGGTGTCTGACTCAGGGCACCAGTGAATGCCTGGGAAGGTGGAGAAGGAATAGTACAAGCATCTTCCCATTAGGAAATACAGTAAACAAAGCCAGATTGGATGTATGGCTCCTCTGACACCCCTGCCTACGCCTTCCTGAATACATCCCCAAGGCAGCAATTGGTGCTGTCTGGGACAACCTGTACCTTACCAGATTTGATCTGAGACCCACAGTTTTTTTCTTTAGCAACAATGAAAAGACATCAGTAGCTCTTCTGTTCTACAGGATCTCAAAGCTTCTTGAGGACCTCAGAAGAGCTTTTGAAACAACAGTCTCTAGATCTTCAGTGCAGAGTTTAAGCTTGCTGTAAAAATGGTTAAGAAGGTCTGTGGGGAAGTTCACTATAGATTTTAATTTTCATTTAATAATTAAAAAATGTTTTTAAATCTATGAAGAAAGGGGAACAGCAGATCTGCCCCAACAAAGCCATGAAGCACACATTTAAGGTCTGTAACAGACTGTGGGTGGAAAGAAACACCAGTAAGCTCAGGAATGGTTTCATTTGGAATCGTAGCAATATTGTACTTCCCACGTCACCTTTGTACCAAACCTGGAGCATGATGATTGCAGAGGGAGCTGTTTTCCTGGTCTGCTGTTAGCCCTAGAGGTGTTCCAAGGCTGGAATAATAAATGTGGTACAGTAGGATTGGCTGAACTCTCCTAGGGCCGATTGGGAAATGCTCAATAAGGTTGGACTTCTGGTGTCCCTTAGCAGAGCCCAAGGGCATCCTTAGGATTGCAACACAGGTTTACCAGCCCTGGTAAAGGGCCCTAGCACAGGCCAGTCACCTGCTTTGCAGGGGTGTGTCTGACCTGGGACTGCATCCAGTCATGAACTGAAATGCTAGGGATGTTGAAAGTCAGGATTGCATGGGTAAAGCTGTGTGTGAGGCTTCATGACTGATGGGAGTAATTGAGGATATTTATTTTCCAGCACTGGATTGGAGTGAAAGACCAGCTCTTCAATCCCTTGTTTTAATCCAACGCTCTGGAATCTGAGTTCAAACAAAAGCAAAACAGAAAATTCTTATTTTAAAGACAAGGAGAGTGTGAGAGAAGCCCCTAATCAAAATGTCCTGATAATTAAAAACTCTGCTGGCGGAAACTAATATTGGAGAGTCATGCAGAGAGCAGGAGCTGAACCTTCCCACTTCTTGCCCAGAGCTGAGGACTGACCATGAGTGATGGCAGCATGCTTAGGCAGTGTCACTGCTCCCTCAGAGCCACCCTCTTTACCACTGACCCAGCCCCTAAATCTTCACCATGGTGTCCTCAGCGTATCTCACCCATGTTTCAGCCTGGTGGTAGCAGTCCCTCCGAGCTGTGTTCCCTCCTTTTCTCTCCAGCCAGTCTCCTGGTTTCATAGCCTATTCCAGGCTGAAGACTTCTTTTTTTTCCTCCTTTGTGTCATCCAGGAAACACACCCACCTCTCTTGCTCCAGCCTCATATTCTGCCTCACTCAGAGATTCTGTAACTCAAGTGAAGGAATTTCAAGCAATGCTAACTGTGGCAATTTTTTTAACCATGGAAATTAGAGATTGGAAAATCTTGTTAGCTCATCCAGTCCATTATTTTACATTCTAGCCTAGCCCAATTCCTGCAAGATTCTTGCCTGCAATACATTTTCCAGTGCATTATCCAGCCTGCATCCTTTGCTTCCCATGAGAAGCTGTACCACAGAGGACTCCTTTCCACTGTTTGGAAGAAGTTTCTGAAGTTTTCTTTCCATTCTGCCTGACCTAATTTCTTTAAGTTCTGCCTGTGGTAACATGCCAGCTGGGTTCTCCTGCCTTCATGCTTAACCTCGTTCAGGTGATGGCAAATAATTCTTGTTCAGTCTAGCTGTTTAGCCACAATGCTTAATGCTGAGCTGTAAAGCTCAGCAATAATAGTCCTTGCTCCCTGGAAGAGACTAACATTGAGATTAGCGTGTTAATGGGTGCGCAGAGCACAGCAGACACTGCTGGTTGTGTTGCCTCTTACTTGTAACAGTCACTTGACACACTCCATCACGAGGTCTGGCCTTGGCTGCTTTTGCCTTTGCCAGACTTGAAACCAACATCATCTAGCTCATGTCTGCTTCACTAGTTTTATAGGGTTCTTTTTGGTTTTGTTTTTAATTTCAGTCATGACCACTTTGCTATTTCTTGAGAACAAGGCTGGCAGGGGAATACTCTGTTTTATCCACATTTTAAAAATCCTAATTACTTTTTCTTAAAAAAAAGGAAAAAACAACAAACCACATTTTGAGCAATGTCTTGCATTAAAATAAATCACACTTTTTCTGTCAGAAACAGATTTTTTTGTCATCTATGACAAAGACCCCTGCAAAGTTGGCTAAAGAATGAGTTTTTGAGATATTGCAGATTCGGCCTGCTCAGAAAAAAATAATGGGGGCTAGGAAGGACTGTTGTTTATCTTTTTTTTTAACTGTGGGCCTGATGGAAAAATAGCACATGGTTTAAGACCCAGGTTATAATGTACGTGCACAAAGGCCCCTGGCAGTGGCTGCAGGGTCACCTTGTTCTGGTCTCCCTTGGGCCAGGATGCTGTCACTGTGCCTGGCCCCTCCTTTCCATGGCTGGGGCACCCTTGGGAACTGATGTCCTTAGCCCTTGCATGGAGCTGGGGTTACCTGGGCATGCAGAATCCTGGCTATGAGGAAACAGGGAGGTGTGGAGAGAGGAGGAGAGAGAAAACAAAACAAAACAAAACAAACCTAACCCAAAGAAAGGCAATAAAAAATACAGCAGAAGAGAGGCAGACGCCCAATTTCTCTGCTGGCTGTCTCCAAAATATTTGGTGTTTTTGTTTTCAACCACTGGGGCACTCCTTTCCCTCAGGACTTGTAGGGAAGCCTGGGTGCCCCGAAACTCCCCTGGCACAGCATACACGCGCTGTATCCACCCCATGCCCATGGCAGTGACACCCTCTGATCCTGGCATTCCCTGCTCCCACTGGGCCTCCAAGGCTTGGGGCCAGGGCCCCACACTGGTGTCACTGCTGCCCTGTCCTGACCTGTCTCCTCCCTGGTGCACAGGTGGCTACAGCGTGCTGCCCACCACAGCATGCAAGGCCATGGAGATTGGATTTGACAGCAGGACTGTCTGTGAAGCCACAGCTCCAAAATGCTATAAAGGAATGGAAAGGAATCCCAAAATCTCATCAAATCCGAGGAAAAAAGGAGACGCCCTCAATCCTGGATAATTATCAGGATATCCAGAAAGATAAAAGGTGCAATTGTAATATCTAGCTTGTTTTCAAAGCACCCACTGTAACAAAGCCCCCCTGCTCAGCCCTGTAAGGAAAGCTGTTCTCATTATTCTCTTCAGACAGTATATTAGACCCTGACCCCTCTGATCTGTGCTTGCTAGCACGCTTGCTCTGTCAGTGAACCCAGCCTGAGAAACTCACTCGTGCCTTGTGGCCACCATGCTTACTGCATTACTTACCACGCTGCCTCTTTATTCATTAATTCTTCCCCTCCCAGTTTTCTCTTCCTCCCCCCCCTTTTTTTTTTCTTGTCAAAGCAAGGAGTTTTTAATAGCTGAAGAACGAAAACACCTCCCACGCCTTGCCTTAAAAAAGCTAACTCTCTGTCTTACTCACTCTTTTAGATTTCCAAACCTTTCCTGCTAGCTTAGATGTTTCGTTTGAGGCACTGGTTCCTCAAATACCAGCATGTGAGTAGAACCATAATGAACTATGTAGCTCCAATGGCCTTGAGAGGACAATCCATGTGAATAAATAAATCAGATGTGGAATGGACACCATGGGATTTTGCAGACATGGAAAAGGTTTCTGGTTTACATTGTGATTTGATTGGAAAAATAAGATATTACAAAGGACTGTATTCCAGGATGGAGTGGTATCTCCCTTGCAAAAAAATTTTAGCAGTAGCTTGAAGTTTTTCAGGGTGCTAAGGTCATTGTGATGCAGATGGATTGATTAAATAATCTTTGGAGGCTTCCTCTAACTCTGCTTATTCTGATTCCCCATGGAGAAATGGGGAAAAAGATAAATTGAAGCAAAGAACAATTGCTTTAGCCTTCTCATTTCCATGAGTGAAACCAAAGCGCAATGTGTTTTAACTGTATTGTTTCAAATTTTTTTTTTTTTTTGCTTTAAAACATATTAAAAATATCCTCCAAAATCACCTGCATCCGTGTGAAGTACTCTGTGCACAGATTAATTTTAGGTCCTCAAATTTTTTCATTACCAACACAGAATGTCTCCCACTATCTTTGTGCTGATTCCAGTATCAACAAGGATCCCCTGTGCTGTAGATTTGCTTCTGTAGGAATGACTCCAAGGACCCAACTTCACAGTGTGTGGAAACAAGGGCTATTTTGAACTATCAGTCCAGCCATGGCTATGTGGAGCTTAGCAGAGTTTGCTCTGTTCCTGGACTTGGGTTTGTACCCTGCATTGTGCTCCCTGCTGCTGGAGTGAGATTCCTAGCAACACCCAATTAAAACAAGCACTGAATGTTTACTCCCCATCACTGCCACTGCTTTGACTGCAGTGTAAATGCACCACTAATGACTTGGCCGATGGGAGGGGAAAATGATGTGTCAGAGCCAAGTACAGAACTAGGAATTTGGGCCACCAGCCAGCTGGTTAGATCACAGTGTGTGCCTCTAATGAAACACATTGATTTGTGACTCTTACAATAACATTTTTAGGAAATCACTTCACTAGGTATTTATTTTTGTGTTGGAGCAGCCTGGTCAGGTTGGAAAACTAAAGTAGACACCGTTTACAGAGCAAGAGTAAAATTTTAAGAATGAGATAATTAATCATTGGAATAACTTTTCTAAGGATGTGATGGGTTCTCCATCATATTCTGCTGCACAGTCAATACCAGATAGTTGTATAAAATATGTGCTATAGCTCTGGTAGGAGTTCTTTGTATCACTAGAGGTGATTATCCAAAGTTATTTGGGTTCTGCTACATCTGAGAGGAGACTATGTTGTTGCAATGGTTCCCCTTGATGATAAAAAGTCCCAGGAGCCTGTGGTAGTACATGAGTCTGAGTGTTTGTGATTCTGAGTAGTAACAGACTGAGATCTTGTCAGTGGTAGATTTAAAAGTAGCAACAATTTTCATAGAGGAGACTACCAAATTACAAAGGCTCATTCTGCAGAAGTGGACGCCCTGCCAATCTAGTGGCTGATATAATGTGCCGTGATGATTTAGCGAGCTCAGAAAGAATTAAACCATCAATAAAATGACAGACTTGGTACATTTCAAAGTGTGTGATCAGATCTCATGGAATTTCTTGACTACTACATGCTCAGTCAGACAGAAAGACATGGGGATGAATCCATGATCACCTTGTAGTGTTTCACTGGATGCCTCAGAAGAGCAGATGGGAATAGTGAGCAGCGGATAAGGTAAGCATTTGTCTGCTTGGAGTTTTGTACAGACCCTTTTCTGGACTGGCACCTCTTTAATATCCTTATAGATCTATGTGTAAATTTGAGGTTTTCTTGTCTGTTTACAGTTTGTGGTTAGCTAAATTACATAAATACTATTTTTTTTTCTGTGTGCTCTGGTGAACACATCCTAGAGTTTAAGTACTCTGTGAAAAGCAACCCCCTAGCCTTATATATAATATATAGTCTTATATTTCCTACGCAGGAATTGAGGCACCTAGAATCTCTAGTGAGTCCTCAAAGTCTTTGTGGCTGCATCTGATTTTTTTCCTTTTCATGTCTGCTTTCTGTGTGGTTTTTGAGTGTCTGAAAACCATAAAGATTAGGAAAAAAAATCCAGCCAACTAAGACTTGTTTCAAGAAAAAAAAAGAAGGAAAAAAAAAGTAATTAGGTCCAAACTGACAGACTGGTTTGTCCATCTTTAGGATTCATTTGCTTAGTCCAGTTCAATCTTTGTTTGTGCCACAGTCTCAGTGTCTAGCAAAGTAAGCTGATCATCTTAGAAACAGAATTCACCTTTAAATGTGCTTAGACTAGAAAAAAAATATGCCTGGTGAGGTCATTTTCAGAGCAAGAGTTAATGCATCATGCAAACAGCTAAATAAAGGTTACAATCTGAGTGGAATTATTCCGAGCTCAGGGAGAAATCTGGCATTTGCAGTCTGTCACTGGGTTTGAGAAGTCTGGCTCTCTCCATGTCACTGTCACTCGGGAGACATCCTGCTTTCTACGCGGCAGTAAGGGAAGGGACTGCGGCTCCGAGTGATCTTCCTGTAAAAACGGCAAAAACAGGAGCGGTGGGAAGTGTCATGTGCGAGGAATGTGTGGAATGAGGGGTGAGTATGAGCCTGTCTTTGTCCAGTTTTCACAGAGCGACTCTCTGGGTGTAAATAGCCACCCTTCCTCCTCTCCTTTCCCTCCAGGTCAGCTGAAGAGCCAATGTCAGGATGGCAAATGGTCCCTGATATCTGTGGAGCATCGCTGCATGGGGGACTATGGGGAGTCATGTGCCTCTTGGGACCCACCAGTTAAACAGTGCAAGTTTTGGGCCCTATCTGGCAAGGTCTGCTTGACCTTCTTTTCCACCAGCATCCCTGGGAGTTGAATTTGTCACTTTGGGGCAGGATACGCCCAAGCCAGGGACAGAACCAGGATAAAAATGCATCACTTGTCAACGCCCAGGCTTCTTTAAAGTTGGCAATCTCCACAGTGGTGCTGTGCGATGATTTTGGGGGTTTTTGCATTTTGTTTCCTTGTTTTGTTTCTATAAGTCAAGCATTTGGCTGATTGCACAGGAAATCAACTGCTATGGGCATTCACTTCAATGGGTGAATTTTAAACGAGTCACCAGGGACTGGCTGCTGCTGAGTTCAAAGAGAAAGAGGCATCCAAAAACTCTAGCCAAGCCAAATGATGGTGGGAAATATCAGATACAAAGAGGAGAAAACTGAAGGCACTGCTTGATTTTCCTGTCTATAGTAGGTCAGATTGAGGTGAGGTTAATATAGAAAATTAAAAAAAAAACAACCAACCAACCAACCAGCCAACCAAAATCCAAACCAAAACCAGATAAAATCCCCATAATTTTGCGAAGGGGAGTTTGTTGAACATCAGGAAACATGCTCTGGTGTTGGTGTTCTATGAGTTGTGTGCAATAATCTGGGGCAATTTAATGTGATACTTGACAAAATATTGTGAAAAGTGTTAGAAAGAATAGTTTCATGCAGGACAGAAGGTGAGCAAAAGCCAAGCTCCTGCAATCATTCCTCTTTTTTTCTTCTCCCAGTGATTTCAAGTGTTCCCATACTCAGATAATTCCAAGGGACAGATCCACGCCCCATTTCAGAGTCAAGGTAAAGAGTTTGTGCTCATAAAAATGTTTAAAAAAAAAAAGGGGGGGATGGGGGGAGGAATTTCAAGGGAAGGAATATCAGTCTAAACTTCGGTGTTGCTTTCCCCCAGCATACATGTGAGCAGCAGACTCCCAAAAAGAAGACTAGAGAAAGATTGCCATCTTCTGGAAGGATAAATATCTGCCATTTTTCAGAATCCTAAATCTGCTATAAGCATATTTTTTAAACCATAGCATATTTCTGATCAATTTATTTTCCAACATGAATTCTTATTCATATAAAATCAATTCAGTTTAATTTCATCGATATATATGCCGTGAACCCAGCTTTAGAAACTGACAGAGAATCTTGGTTTTCAATGATACTCTTAACCAAACTTAAAATTCAGAAGGTGTTAAGGATTATCAGTAGAGGTGAACTTTATTTATTCTTGAGCTCGTAAAGCTTTTTTTTTTTTTTTTTTAACTGGGCATTTAGAAGTTAAAATTAAGGTGTTCAGATGTGGACAGACTGCAAAACAGAAAGCAAAAAAACCCACTCTCCTTTTAAATGGCATCAGCTGTTGTTCTACCTACTCCAATAAATTAAGTACATCTGTTTCAAACAGAACCTTTTTATTAATCAAAAACCTGCAGGCGGTCCATGGAGCACAGGGACATTCAGCATTGCTTTCAGTTAGTCCGTCTTAGAAACGCTTATCTACATTAGAGGAGTTTATGCAGCGACTGGATTAAAATAACCCCAGAGCTACTGCCCGTTCTGCTCAGGGCAGGGAGGGTCAGGAGCCCGGCATGGCACAGCTCATGTGCTGCGCTGTGAACTCCTCCGTCTGCTGCCCGTGCTGTGTGGGGCTGCCACAGGCTGTGCTGTCATCCAGAGCTATTCCTGCACCTACTCCAGCCTCTGCGCTCCACATTGGACGTGGGGGATGACAATGGATGCACCACTGGTGTCCTCTGTCTTGGCAGAGCAGCATGCAGGGAATCTGCCTCCTTCCCTCCCAGTGGTGGTACGAGCTTCACCTGCTTGGCACTGGGCAAAGCGCTTGTGGGGAGGACAGGATGTGTCTTCCTTTGGGATGTTCCCCTCCCTTGCAGTTTGATTTGGTGCAACTCTGCTGCATGGCTTCGAGTACCTTCTCATGAGAGGTGATGACATTCTTACTTTTCATGGCTTTGATACCACACTGGTATTTTGAGAGCCTTTAAAGTTTCAGGACAAGAGCTCAGAGGGGACTTTGTGTCAATGTGAATCTCTGTCTCTTCTTACTAGGTTCCCAAATTCATCCAATGTGAATGAGCTGGGATTCCCAGTGACCTTCACATTTTGGTAAAAGCTGCTACTACAAGTGACACTGACAATCTACCTCATTCTCCTATGCTTTGACTATTGGCTTGATTTGCTGCTGTTTCAAATACCTCCTTCGTGGTAGTGATGCCATGGTGCCAGTCTGCCACTCAGCAGCTCCTTTTGGCATGGGAATTTCCAGTGCCCATGGGGAGAGCTGTATTGGTATCTCTTCAGGGACTGAAATCCTCAGTCCTCAGAGCAGATGCAGTTGCATAAACTTTCCTCTCCCCATGTATTTTATTCTGCCCTTTCTGCAACTATCAGTGTGGCCAGGAAGATACCCTAGGGTGCTTTTGGTCTTTGCCATTCTGCTGAGACTGGGCACAGTGCAAGGGGTGACCTGTTGCCAAGGGTGCTGGCAGCTTCCCAGCTAAGGTCGCTCCTCCCCTGTAGCATTGGCCAAAGTTGCCATCTTCCTCCATACAAGCTCCCAAATACCACATGGGGATGGCTGGAATCTTTCAGTGTTTTAAAGAAACTTCCTACTCAGTTAATACAGGTCACTCTTCTGCACTTAATCCCAACCCGCCACACCAATCACTTCCCATATAATCTCCCAGAACAGCTGTGCTGTGATTGCATTGTGGATTACAAAATGACCATTTTCCACAAAACAGCTGCTGATCAGAAGGATAGCATTTAATAATCACTGGCGAGGAGAAGGAGGAGGGGACCAGACAAAGGAGGAAGGGATTTTGCATCAATTGGGTTTCTTGGGGGATATAGAGAAAACAGCAGACAAAGCGTGAGTCCTACTTCTGTGCTGTTCATCCAAATTAACAGGACTTCAAGGACTAGCTGCTGAGGTAAATTCAACTATCATTCCTTTTTGGGGCTATCTAGATATTATGGTTGGTTACTATCAGTGAGTGCTTGGTTTTTGTGAAGGGAAGCTTTTCTAACAATGTTTTCAGGAAGTAGTTCAGATTTGCTTCTCATTCCATATGTCTTCTGCATCCTTGATCCACTTCCTACTTCTGACTCATTTGTTTCTTGTACTTTTTATGTCTTTTCCTTAACACTCTTCCTGAAATTATACGGCCTTTCAACTACTGTCATAAATCAACTGGAGAGAATATTTTTCCCACTACTGAAGATTTAAATTAGAAAGATGATTTTTGTAAATATTGTGAGTGCAATTTTTTTTTTGTTAAATAAAAGCATTAGCAACCCAAAACCTGATGACAGAAAATCTTATAATTAAGCATTGATAAAAAACTGAAAAATTTTGTGTGCTGAAGGTTTCAATTTTCAGGTGAAAAACTGTTTTGAGAAGAGTAATTTTGTCTGCAATTTCCTTTTCAGTCATAAGCCAAATTTTCCACTAATCTTAGCCAGGAACTCTTCCTATAGATGTCTTCTCTGTGAAAATGGTGATATTCAACATGCCTTCAAATCATGAAAGCCATTAGTTATGGCATCACTAAGATGTTACCATCTCCAGGGTGCAGAAAGAAATGTCCTGCTGAAGAGACAAAGAAGCCAGAGTATGAAACAACACAGGAAAATTTCAGGAGCCGAGTATTTTCTTGCTTTCAATGAGGGTTTTCGGGGTCAGGCACTGCTTTCTCAGTGTGATGTGATGCTAATAAGGTCCTGCTTTTCAAGAGGAGCTTCTGCACTGTCTTTATTGACCGTGTTTCCAAGCTTGCTGGGTAGCAGAAAAAATTTGTTCTAATTGGGTTATGTGTGGTGCAGTCACAGACAATGCAAAGCTGGGTCTGTATTGTTTATTTATAGTGATGTCCACAGAATGGTCTTTCTCACACGCTCAGCGTTGGGTGAGTCAGCCGAAGTTAAGTGAAGACGACCTGCAGCAGGCAGCGTCTGTACAAACTGAATCTATTCATGGGTAAATAGATTTTCAGAGTCATAAATAGGAAAGGGTGGGAGTATCTGGATGAAGTTGTGCCAAACATAGGGAGTGCCACGTGGGAAGAGACATGCATTGGTTACATGAAAGTTGATGTGTGGGTAGATGACATCTAATCAATCTATGGAGTGATATTTTGGGGTTCTCAGGAGTCAGTGCAGGGTTTTGCAGGAACCCTAAAGTCTTCATCTTTCCTCTGAGTGAGAAAGTCCCTGGTTCACAAACTGCTTTATGAATTACTTTAAATGATGAGATGAAATCAGTAAGAATGTTTGTGGCAACATTCACCCTTATAGGAAAAAAAACCTGGCACTTTGTGTGAAAGCAAAGACGCTGCCATCCCACCAGCCTACCAAATTTCTGATGTGCAGATGACAGCTCAAGTGGAAGGTGCTGCTCTGTGGCTTGTACTTAAGATACCAGCTCTGGATAGCTGGGTGCTCTCTCTGAGCTGGTCACTGCTTTGATGTGGGACCTTCAGTGATTTGGGAACATTTTCCTGCCTTTTCCCACTGAGAAATCACTATACTCTCTGCCTCCCTAGGTACAGTAATGAGCTGCTTGAAAAAGTGTTTTGGGACACTTGGCAGCAAGATTTCTCATTTAATTGGAGAGAGCATTCGTATTTCATGTAAAGGCAACACATGGTATTGAGGGAAGTTGGTTAACAGTTCCTCCCTGTCATCTCTGAGATGGATGGATGTGATGTTCCTTTCATTTTGCTCACGTGCTCACACACCTCAATGCACTCAGCCCTGCTATGTCACCCTCTCTTCCCCAGTACAGATATTCAGAATGCTTTGCTGAATATGGTTGAAGCTGACCAGGTCCAGTGCCCTGGCTTTCAAGGAATGGTTCTTCCATGCTGGGTGAGCTGTTGGGATGTTGTGAGGAGGGCAGAGTGCTCACAACCCCTCCCCACAGCTGCATGCTGTGAGAAGGTGGGATTCCTGAGGCTGTGTGGGACAAGTGGCCGGTGTGATGGTGTGTCCTATTTGTGTGTTGCAGATGGAGCTGCTGAAGGGACTGCCACTGCGCCGTACATTCCTGGCTGTCATCCTCAACCTGCTGGCTCTCACCCTCTCCACCACAGCCTTGCTGGGCAGCTACTGGTGCACTGGGACCCAGAAAGTACCCAAGCCTTTGTGTGGGAAGAGCAAAGCCTCCCAGTGTGTGGGTGTGCCCATGCCATCTGATGCAGACGCGAGCAATGTTTCCTCTGAGGACACAGTGCACTACAGCTGGGAGACTGGGGATGACCGCTTTGCCTTCAGATACTTCCACACAGGGATGTGGCTTTCCTGTGAAGAGAGCATGGAAGGGCCAGGTAGTGTTTTGCTCAGGCAGCCACAACTTATTGCCTTGTATTTACTCCACAGAAGTTTGAATCTGAAAGGTGGAAGGCTGATAACACTTGGGAGAAAAGTATTCTTCCTTTTCCTAGATGGTATCAGCCCTGTGCACTGGTGCAGTCAATATATTTCTGTCCTTCACTGGAATTTCTGTCCTTCACAGAGCAAGGAAACGGAGAGTGGCTGTCTCTAGTGTGCCCTTTGGTCAGGAATAGGGCCTGTGAAGTGCAAGTAATGGTGGTGGTGGCAGTGACTTTATGATAGCCCTGTTCATCCTGGTGGGAATTTCCATGAGCCTCCTTTCCCTTTCTCCACATTTCCATTCCTACACACAGCTTACTTCATGCTCTTCAGTAAATTTGTGCATGTCCTCTCAGAAATCTAAGTGCAGTGATTTTATGCAGATGATAATTTTTAGCTATCACTGTAAGGACTACCATAGTTGGTGTTCTTAAATCATCAAAATGAGTAGTTTTGTGTTATTAAACAGAGACTGGGCTTTTCTTAAAAAAACACAAATAAATAAAACAGAGAAAGGGAATTACTACCTTATAGACACAGAGAAAACCTGGAGGATCTGATCCCAAAGGAACTAAAGCTAGGAAGTAAATTGACCTGAGGATAAGACCTGCAATATTGTAATTGTTTTTAGTTTTTGTGATATTGTGACAGGTTTAATTAGTGATTTTTGACCATGTGGGGCTGGCACTGTAAATCCTGAAGTGCCAGGGACTGGTTGTGCAACCTGTACTAGAACCCTTTGGTGCTTCCCTTCACCCTTGGCTTGTTCCTGCCCAGACCTGCTCAAGTCCTTCTGCTGAAACCTGTGCCACGCCAGCACAGGTGGGTGCTCTGCAGTGCTCAGATGCCCTTTACTGCCTGAAACACCATCAAGTATCAGAACTAATCCAGAAGGTGGTCAACACAGAGATTTGTATCTAAAAACAGAGTGATGAAAGTCACTTTCATCAGGGCCATTCCCCTGAGCCCACCACCCTCCCTTCAGCCCTGCGCAAGTACAAACGTCTCACCTTCTTTAACCAAGCCATCCTTCCAGTATAGTATTTTTCATACCTGTTTCTGTCAGTTTGAAAATAAATAACTGGTGAAGAAAAGCAGACAGAAGGAGGGCTTGGAGCAGAAGGGAATGTGCTTGAAACTCTCATGTCCTCACAAGTGGGCTGCTTTTTGTTATGAGCATTTCCAGAAGGGCTGTGGAAGGAGATGTGTTTATTTATGACTGGTTAGGGTTGGGTTGTGTTTCCATGATGCTTGTGGGAGTGAAACTACATCCCTCAACTGATTTCTCTAAACAACTTTTCTGTTCACTGGGCAGTCCTGGAATAACCCCAGTGCCTGAAGGAACAGAGAAAGTATGTAGCATCTGGATCACAGCAGCACACGGGATAGAGCACGGGATAGAAACACAGTCAGTCTCAGTCTCCAGCTTCCCGTAAATCACCCTCCACTACTGTGCATCTTTGAAGTAACTGCATAGACAATAAAAACAACAAAGAAGGGACTACTCTGAACAAAAGGAGTTTAAGTTGAGCTGGAGAAAGGATTTCATTTTCAGGCTAATTGCAGGATCAGTTTAGATGAGCCATTACTGAATATCCTCATTAAAGTTCTAGGTGAAGTAGCAAATTGCAAGTTAATGAGAACCGCAGATGGCACTAAACTGGGTAGCATCCTGAGAGCTGTGGATGACAGAAGTAGCACAGGAGATTTGGAAAGATTAGAACTGGGGATAGAAATTAAGAAAATTAGATTCTTACATGAAGCGGAAAAGTCAGGGAGAAAATACTGTGCCAAGTGGAGGAGAGAACCCTCAAATGCAGCAATGCAGTATGCAGGGACAGAGACTTACAGATAATAATGATGGACCCTCAGCTGAGACAGTAGTTTGCCAAAGCAAATATTAACACAATTTGTTGAAATAGCATGTCCAAAATGTGAGGACCAAGGACCATATTTCTGTAGGAGTCTCTGCCACAGAAGGGGGACTTGCACCTCTGTCACAAAGTATTTCACTTGGAAAGTTCTTTTTTTGCTTTCTTCTTTGAGAAGCAGTGCTAGAAATGCTCTTCTGAGATTAGGGTATGTGGGAATTCAGCAGAAGTGATGGATCTGCAGTCTGTTACAAGCTACACCCTTAACAGACCTGATCATCAGTAATGTTGTGAATGAGTAGCAACAGATTTTTATATTCAACAGAGGCTAGAAAGATTTACGAATTGATGAACCTTTTTTTAATGAAAAGGTAATTTCTAGTTTTGCAGGCAAATGTTGCCTTTTCACCTTTTGCCTCAGTGAAGGGCTGGAAAGATAGAAAAAGACCAGAGGTGAGAAGGTCTGATGGGTAGATTCAGGGATGAATGGATGTATGCACTGAAAAGAGAGTGAGATGAAGAGATTCTGTTTCCCCCTGTGTTCCCTGCATTGTTTTATAAACTAAAAGCTTTGGTTTTATGTTTCAGAAGAGAAATGCCGTAGCTTTATTGAGCTTTCACCACCAGCAGAGAGAGGTAAGAGCAAATCCCTGTCTTTCACTGTAGCTGTACAGTGCGCCTCCTAGGGACAGGGGACCTGCAGCATTTTGCCTGTGTGGGGACAGCAGGGTGGGTCCCCAAAGAGCCAGGTATGAAATCCTGTCCTCGCAGTTGCTAAAAGAGCAAAGATTTCCTCCCCGATGTTTGCATAAACCACTGCCATTTGTGAAGGCAGTACTGGAAACCTCAGATTCCCTCCAGTATGAGGTGGGATTTCTCTCATGTAGTGAGTTGCCTGGTCTGGAGCTGTCATCTTGCTGTAGTAAAGGGGAAGAGGATGGATGCAGCCTCAGGGCAGTCCCTCCCACACAGGCTACATGTTAACTCAGTGCTTCAGTTTTGGGGTCTAATACCATGAATCTGGAAGCTGAATCACCTCTTACTTTGTGGTAAGTGAACAGGACATCTGAAAATCACGCTTTCAAGGTGAAGTCCCTGCCTCATTAAATACAAACCTACATTTGGGTAGAAGAGATCACCCCTCCTGTCATTGTCACATGTTTCAAATCACCCTGTGGATAGCTTCAGTATACTTTGATATAATTGTACATATACAGACATTCTACTTAATGAAGGCTTTTCAATTGGTGTGGGCTTGCTAACTATTCCCTGAGATGGAGGCTGGAGACAAGTCATTTCAGAAGATGTTCATCTATGAAGGGAAAGGCCTGTGGCAGCATTCAGACCCTGAAAGCAGGGGTGTAATAAATGATGGGGATTTGCAAGCACCATTTTCACCTCTGCCTGCACAAAGTATCATCTTAAAATGACCAGTGCAGGTGCCATTGTATGGCTGGGTTAGCACTGCACAAGGGGGTGTGGCTGCTGACTGCGGGATGGACTGGCTGAGCTGGGTGTGTGCAGAGCAGCTCCACAACACACAGGCAGCATTACAAGACCAAATTACACATCATCAGTGGGAAGCTTGGACTCACAAGGAAAATGATGCAGAGGTCTCTGTGTATGTGTGGTGCCTACAACCTCCAGAATACTTTTGACAGTCTGACCTTTAATGAAATATTCTCCTTGATGGTGCTGCAGCAAGCAAGCCAGCTCCTTTAAACAGTGAATGCAGCTCATCTATTTCTGCTAAAGAGCTGGTTGACTCTACGGCACTAATGATGTTGAGTATTCAAGTCAGTGCCACATTAATGAGGGTTTTCTTCACACTCCTTTTCCCCAGCTGAATGCCTCCTCTACAGCCATTAATAGCTGCTAACAGTAGCGTTCACGGTGCTGCTTCATTTGTCAGATTAATGTTTCTTCCTCAGTGGATCCTGTGCTTTTCCACAGCCCAGCATTACAGAGTGCCTTTCTTCATCCTCCTTCAGTTCTTGCTGCACAGCTGTAGAACTCAGCTCAGCTGTGGACTCTGGTATCACTTAATCCCACTTGAAATCCCAGTATGGAAGTACCTGCACTCTGTTCAAGGAGCAGGGTGGGCAGTCAGTGCTACTGCCCTGGCTGGATATCAACCCCAAGGAACGTACTTTCATTTTAATTGAGGTTTCAGTGAGAAATACAGGCTTGCAAGAGGCTTCCTGAATTCCAGAGCCCATGTCCCAGACAGTCATAGATGCACCATATAGCTCTTAAATAGTTGAGTCCCAGGTTAAAAGTTGTTTGCTTTTGTTGTTGTGATTAGAGCTTGTATGTGTTTGTGGCAAATCTATGACCATTAGATTTTATGCTAATAGTCAACAGTTTCCCTGTCTTTTTCCTTTTGCTTTCCTCCTTGCCATTTATGACTAGTCCTGGCTTGTTTACAGAGGCCATTTTAGATCCCCTCAGCTCTGCTATGCTAGAGGAGCCAAGCCATCCTCTGTGACATGCACTCTGTCCCTTACAGCATCCACTGATCCCTTGCTCACAGGCTGGGGAGATTGCTTTTGGATGTTTGCTCTTTTCCTTCGTTCCCTTCTATCCAAAGGACATCCTTTCAGGATCAGGTTGAGAGAAGGGAGTACACTTCCTTGAACATGGTTGCATCCTGTATTCCTGGCAGGAATCCTGTGGCTGTCACTGGGATCAGAGATGCTGTACATCAGCTTGCTGCTCATCAGCTTCATCCTCCTGATGGTGGAAATTCTGCATACTGGCAATCCTGTCTGTGGGATGAAGCTCAATGCCTTTGCTGCTGTCTCCTCAGTGCTGTCAGGTAAGTGTATTACTGTAGTCTGGGAATGCCAGCACTGGAGAGCCTGCTTTTCCACTCAAGGCTGATGTATGCTGCTCTGGCTCCTGCTGTAACTTCTTTGCTTTGTCCTTTGTGTCCAGGTCTCCTTGGGATGGTGGCACACATGATGTACACTCAAGTCTTCCAGGCAACAGTTAATCTGGGACCGGAGGACTGGAGGCCACACACGTGGGACTATGGCTGGGCATTCTAGTACGTGAGCTCTGAGGCCATCTCCACCCCCAGCCTTTAGAGCTTCAGCCATGCCACCTGCTTCCTCCTCCTTTCCTGACCTTCTGTGTGCTCCAAAGACAGGTGTACCAAGGTTCTCCTACCATTAATCTCCTGTCTTTGCCTCACCCTGTTTTAATAAATGGTGGCTCAGCTACTTAAATGAATGGTTGCCAAAGGAGTTGGAAAACAATGGGGTCACACCTGAACTGAATTGCCTTCAGCCCTGCTGACTAATTAGGCTTGCCCCTCTGCTGGTTTGCCCTGTTTGGTCTCAACTCTTCCCTGTGTGCAGAGGCCAGCGTCACACTTGTAATGATGCTCTCACCTTGTTTTTCTGCAGCTTTAACAAGTTGCATGCTGGCTTGGCATCTTCACTAAAGGGCCTATTCCTGCAACACCAAGCCTGGACATGAGCCTAAAGATGTGGACAGAGCTCAGCCCCCAACCAGTAGCCACACCATCTTCTCCAGTGCTGGCCCAGCCTATAATGGCAGCTGCACTGGAGGCCAAGGCCATCTTCATGGTACTACATGCAGGAAGGAGGGAAAGCAGGCAGTGCACCACAGGGTCACTTGTGAGCCAGGAAGAGGAGCTGTGAAAAGCAGGTGGCTCAGTGTGCCTTTCTCTATAGGATAAAGCAGCCAAGCACCATGGACATGACATACCTGACCTGAAAAACAGTTGGGTGAGCCTTGCAGGTGCCCATGGAAAGTGCAGGTTCAATTTCAATGCTGTATTGATGATGACCACATTGATTCTTAAACACTCCAGTGCCATGTGCTACCCGTGGACATCAAATGCCAGGATGAAAATTTGGTTACACTCAGGTAGACAAGCCTCATGCACAGTAAGGCACTGAGAGACCAGCAATACAGAACTTGCTTCCAAGCTGTGCTCCCTTGCTCTGACCAGTTACAGATGTTCCTGATGCCCTTTTCCCTGTGTCACCTCCTTTCCCTGTCATGGGGATGACCAGTACTTATCCCACTTATCTAAGAAGAATCCTGTGGTGGGATAACCCCTAAGGAACTGTAACGCTATGAGCCTTAGTCACTCTAGTTCAAGTCTGTGCCCAGTAGATTCTGCCTGGCAAACCAGGGAGAATTGGGGTGTGTCATGGTGTTCCTTACCCTACATGGCTTTTCACAGCATCTGCTTCTTCTGTGTGTCTCTGGCAGCATGGCCTGGGCCTCCTTCACCTGCTGCATGGCCTCTGCTGTCACCACTCTCAATACCTACACCAAGACAATACTGGAGTTCAAAAGGAACCACATCAAGGGATATGATGGGACCCTCAAGGATCACCCTCAGCACCACCAGTGCTTCATACAGCAGATAAGCAGCTACTATGAGCCCAAAGGCAAGGTCTTCCATTCAGTCTCCGAGGGAGTCGACTTCTACACTGATCTGCAGCAGAAAATACTCCAGAGGGAACCAGAGCTGGACCTGGATGAAGTCTTGGGCCAGACAATTGGGGAGGATCGCTGTTAGGGATGAGTGTACAGGGACAGAGCAGCGGGGTTTGGGAGGAACTAGAGCTCTGAACCAAGCACTGGCACCACTGTTGGCAGGTTTTGGGGAGCTCTTCCAGACTCTACAGGGAGTGAGGAGCCGGGCACTGGGTCAGGGCAACTAGAGTAGAAGTCTGGGGGTCCTCCCTGGTCATATACAGTGTGATGGGTGCCCTCATCTGACAAGGATGGAACTGGAGGGACATGCTGGTGCCAGCTGTCTCCAAGCACTTCCAGAGTTGAGTCAGATGTCCTGATCCCAGTATTGCACTGGGGAACAGATAGTCAGCACCATCCAGATGGCAAACTGCACTGCTGGGTGGTGTCACATTGACCTTCCACCAGCACCTCCAGTTCAGTGCTACGGTGAAGGCCATCAGTGTTCATATTGATCAGCTGTCACCCTCTCTGAACACCCTGCTTATTCTTAATTTCCAGGCCCAAACTCTTCTCCCTGCCCCCAGATTAAAAGTCCTGCTGCAGTAGGAATAGGGGGTACCTTTCAGACATCTCTCCCTCCTTCCTATCTGTAATGACTCCCACATGTTCCCTTCTTGCTTTTTGCCCAAAAATCTCCCATTCTGAGGTACCTTGCTGTCTGCCTCTTTTTACTGTTTCTTCGTAACCATTAAGAATTTGGCAGGACTTTTGTTTTTTATGTTACTTCTATTCATCTATTCCTTTTTGTCCACTGTAAAAATATTGCAAACAACCCCTGAATCAAAACCCCAAGCAAACTCATAATCTCTCAAAGGTGAAACACTGGTTCACATGACACATGACGCTGTACACAGTATTTATTTTGTTTCACTGCAGTTCAAATACATTTTTCCAACAATATACAGACAGACTCTTTATTCACAGTGGGGGTGGGGGGGGTGTGGGCAGGGTGAATTCACATCAAGGAGGAGCTAACATCACTGCTCTTGAATATCAGTTCTCTCAGGAAGAATCTCAGAAGTAACTACTTAGGTAACAGCCAATTCACCTTTCCCAGCAAGGTGGTGGCTGCACAGGAGGGAAGAAGCACTCCTGTTTAATCCCTCATACGTTACTGGTCCTCACACTTTCAGTCCTACTCTGCAGCTCTACTAACTGACACTAGCTCTAATACAAACACTAAACCCTGTCTGGAGGAAAATGTCAGGCCTAGAGCCATTGCTACAGTTGTGCTAATATATACAAAGCTATTTACACAAAAATACCATTAAACATATACAAACTGTTCACAGCTCTGACATTAGGAGATCAGGGCCCAAAGACCAGCCTTGGGGCTTGCAGCTAAACCTGAAGGGCTATCCTGGAAGCTTTATATAGAAATGTGGGATGATGGAAAGGGTGATGCAGCAAAGGGAGGTGTCAAGGGCCCAGGAGAGCAAACCCATGGCTAATGTGCCCATCTGGAAGGAGGGTCAAAGTCTGCTATCACCTCATAACTCATGGGGAAATGTGGGGAGGCTGGAAGGGCACATGCTATACAGAAAAGTCCTTTGCAATCCTCATCTCAGCCTGGCTCTGTTTAATGTCAAAGGCCAGGCTTAGAATGGCATACTAGGAAAGGAGTTCCTATATTGCTGCCCTAAACTACTGGTGGGGAACTACCAGGGCACCAAATTGTTTCACTTTTATATGGTCTTCTCTACTACAAGAAAATTGAAATGCAACACAGAATGATGGCACACTCTGGGACACAGAGTGGGACACACCTAACACACTGTAAACAAATGTGTCCCAGGAGTAGCTTGCTCCTCCTGGAGCTGCACACAGGGCTGGGCTGGCAAGGGAATGGCAATATTGAGCTCAGAATAGGGTTAAAATGAACAGAAAAGCTTTCTAGTTCTGTCTCTGAACCTCTAAACCGTTGGAGAAGCAGCGTAAGGATAAGCTCTTCTGTGACAAGACTGAGTGACCTTTCCAGTGACAGTTGGGATCTGCTGGACCTCCTATCCCAAGGGGGGGATGACACATTGGCAAAGGGAGACTCTGCCCATGGGACTGCAGTGTGATGTTACAGTGACAATGTGGGTTCATAGAAACCTTAAGGATGGAGAGAAAGAAGCTGGGAACCTTTCACTTCTACATCACCCACATATGCCTGAACTTGGTGTCCTGAACTTGGAACTGGGAAAGAAAGACACAAGTGCAAGGGGCTGGCAAATGCTGTGGAGACCATCTTTCTCTAGATCAGGTAATTCAGCCAGAGAACTAGCTTGTTTGTGAGTCTGGCAACAGCATGGACAAGAGAGCTGAGAGCACAGGAGAAGTCATAGATAAGACTAAACCTGCAGGTGCCAGAGGCTTCTCTCCAAAAATAAAAAGATTAAGGGTGTCCTTTAGCCACACCACTTGCCTTGACTCATCATGGCTCACTCTAGGCATAGAGCTTGTTAGACTGGATTGGGAACACTGTTTGGACATAAAAAGGTGTGTCCTAAATCTCATTCATAAATTAATCATACAAAAAATATACACACATTGTATAAATTAACACATATATATATAAAGCCTGATTTTATATATATATGTATATAACCTCTAAATTCACATTTCTGTGTTACCTGGAAGGAAGCATGCAAGAACAGCACATGGAGAGGGAGCTACTGAGCAAAGTTTCTCTGGTACAGAACAGGTCTGTCTAGGACAAACCTGCCTCCAGCAGCATTCCTCAGACAGCTGAAGAAAGGGGAAGTGCTTTTAGACCCCATTCCCTCTATACAGCCATTTTCCTGAAGATATACAGAGCAGCTTCCTGTATTCCCAAAACAGGCCACAGGTCCAACCAACATCTGAGGAACCACCAGGCTAGAGCTGAAGAAGGAAAAGCAAAGAAACATTAAAGTCAAAATCTATTATCATCCAGTCTGGTAAAGTCAGCAACAGAACCTGGGCACCACTATATGGAGGACCCTTGCTTGCCCGTGTCAAAACAAGTGATCTCAGTCCCACCTCTCTGATCCCTCTGCAAGTCTCTCAGTCTCTTATGATCATCATCCCTGCTTCTTTCTAGGATGCTGTGCTGTGTTCAACTGCCTAAGTACATCTTTGCTTCATAATCTGTCCACCTTATGCCCAAAGGGGCAGCCAGTCATCTTGCAAACATTTTGCATCCCACCAGTCTCTTTCCATCCCAAAGAGCACCTTAACCATGTCTGTAGGGAAGAGATCAGATGTTTTCAAAGGCCTGGATTTCATGAGGGATTCCTGCACAATCTCACCTTCTGAGGAAAGTCAGCAAATTTCATCCGCGCAAGAAATCGCCTCACTTCTCCACGGCTGATTTTTGGAGTCCTGCTGTCCTTTAACCACACCATTCGGCCCTGGCTCATCATGGCCCACTTCAGGCCCAGCTTGCTGACCGACAGAAACCCTGGCTGCTTTTCAGAGGTTGCAGTTGTTGTCACAGTGATGTGAAATGCATCCTTTTGGAGATCATTAATTCCAACTGGTCCATCAGAAAAGGGCAAGAAAACAGTGGTGAGGAAGAAATGATTACAGTTCTTCCAAAAGAAATCTTATAGCCCTTACTCAGTCAAAACATACACTAGACTGATAGCATATTCAGTCTGACTTTACAATTCCATGTACCTTAGTTGATAAGGGAAAATTATTTTAACATTTTACCATGGAAAGAAACTGAAATATAGATCAGAAATGGAAGGGTTTGGTTCCAGGTTATGTTTTTCAGTTTGACATAGAATATGAACATATTTCAAGAATACAGTTCACTCTCAGCTTTCCTTCCCACACCTGTTAGTAGCTACTTTTTAGCTCTATAAAACTGGAAATCTGTAAAGCACTGGCAAGTCAGGTGACTCCAGTCATTGCAGAATGATCTGTACAGACCTCAGAAATCCTAGTTTCTAAAAAAAACCCTGTAACAATAGTATTCTATTTGTTCTTGCCTGAACTGTGTTTTTGATTCAAGTCCAATTAGATGTTATTACTATGCAGCAGTTTTTCTACGCTTCCTGGCCTACTTCTCTTAGTTCTGGATGAACTGATCTTTTATCCCACACTCCCATGCACAAGAGGCTGGTTATTTGCTGCTTTAGAAAGAGCAAGAAAATTGAACAGGGACTGTAAAATCTTGTATAGATGTTAAATCCAGATCTACTTTTCCCTGAAAACACACTTATATATTTTGATTCCCCCTTACAAAAATAAAGAGGAAGTAGAACAGCTCGTATCCCAAAGAGTGGGAGATGGCCAACCAAAGCAGAAAAGCAGGACTGTATCTGATGTGACAGAGAAAAGTCACATAGTGATTTTTTATGCACTGCATTAAATTAAAAACTCCATGGAACGCAACACAACTTCTCTGGTGTAAAACATGCATTAAACCTGTCATTGGTTAAACATGTAAGAAACTTTGTGGGTCTTTTATTTACAAAGTAGGGGGTGGACAGGATGCTCCTTCAGAAGGAAGATGAATCTTATTTCCCATTGTCATGCTACGTGAGGTGGACCTTAGGTGCTCCCTTTAAAGGCACAACTGCAGCCCATTGTTTCTCACAGCTACTTCTCTCTCTGTATTTCTAGCCTAGGTAGTTTCTCCTCCATTTGTACTCACCTGCTGAAGCAATGACTTTGTCTGTTGCATTGGTGAGGTCCAGAAGGACTGTAGGAAAAACAGGATGGAGGAGATAGAGGTGGTGCAGCCCTGGGCGCTCAGGTCTGGGACCAGGTTGCTGTTGGAATGCAAGACATAAAAACATAACAACTGTTAGCAAAGGGGAGTCTAGCTTTGTCAAAAATACAAAGATTTCTGACACTGTGTTGTTTTTACATGGATCAAAGAATGAAAACCTGTGGTTTTACAAAGATTAAATCCCGAAACCATTTTTCCCCAAAACAGAATTTGCTCTACAATTTCTCTTTGGTAAGGCTGAAATCTAGCTCTGTCATATGCAGCTTGATGGGCAAAGCTACAGTCTGGAAGTTTGAGTCTCCATGCCAAACTGTGTGCCTGCATGGACAGAAGGAGCACTCTGGGCTGGGAACAAATCTGCAGTTACAGCTCCTCAGTGCTGCACGAAAAAATGAAATTCACAGATTTTGGGGTTTGTGGATGCAAAATTTCTGTCAACCAAGCTTTACAATAAAGAATTTGCACATGAAAACTCCTGTGCTCAGGCTCAGAGAAGTCAGAATGTCAAAGTGAGAGACGTCCCTGACAGCCTTCTCGTATCTTAGGTTCAAGTTCAATGGCAATAGGAATAAAAGACAGAGACTGCATGTGCCTCACAGAGAAACCTCAAAGTGAAGAAAAGATGTGTGCTCACCAAACTTCGTAACACAGGCTTTGTTTCATCAGCCCAGAAGAGAAAAACAGATTTCTTGTCCAAAGTCATGACTGAGAGTGCATCGAGTTGTTGCCTCTGCCATGGAAGCTCCTGGTTCCAAACAGGGAGGCCAGATTTGCCATCTATCACCACCACCTCAAGGCAGGGAGAGATTGAGCATTAATGGATGCCAAGGCATGGGTATGCAGAGCCCCCTTGCAGAGGCATGGCCTGTGCTGTTCCCTTTCATGCCTGTGGCCACACCCTAATGAGTGCCAGCCAAAGAGATGGGAAAAGCAAGGACCAGAGAATTTTGTCTCTTTTTACCCAGTCTACCCCACTCCTGTGCTGCCACTGCCCTCCCTGCCTTCACCTGTTTTACCTTTTTATTCCCATCTCCAGTCTGTGCTTGCAGCATGAAGTCCAGAGTTTCATCAGCACCAAAGTAACCTGGTACAGGCTGGCTGTAAATTTGGAAAAAGAAACACTCAGCCCCATGGTAGAAAAAAAGTAATTTCAGATGGAGGCAGAATAGCTGCCTTCACCCTCCATTCTGCCTCTTAAAATGACAGGATTTGTCATGCTAAATAAGGTCTTTCAATCACTCAGAACTGACTGTCAGGAATCATTTGCTGGTGGATCAGAAAAATGCAAAATGGTAAAGTGGCCCATGGTGCTTTTCAGCCATTCTTCAGAGTTGTCTGTGTGGGGGGCATTGCTTGATGGGCTGTAAGGACATGTGTTTATCCCCCTGTACACTACCCTATCATCCTGTCCTTTGCATGAGAACCCGTACTGTTGTTGCTATAATTATATAATATTACCCAGCCCTTCCAAAATGCATTGGCACATTTGGCCTCCTGCAGAAAGTGGATTTCCCAGGCTGCCTTAGCTGTGTGAAATGGATCTTAACAAACTCAACATTAATGTCAGCCCATGATTCCTTGTATTGTATTCTTACTGCTGGCAGGTTTACAAGCCTTTTTGTGACTTTAAGCAGGTTAAATGAAGTCCCTTCTCATCCTCTCACTTCTGGGTGACATAACACATTAATATCTCTCATTATAACTGTTTTTTAACCATATTCCTTGCTTTTGGCTTTCTAAGCCTTGCCTCTGTCTTCCTTCAATTCACCACAGCCAGATGCACAATTCTAAATAAGCACAATTGAGTCCACAAAGTTCACAAAACCAGAGATTTTATGGCAAGGCAGGATCAGAGTATATCCTCTCTCCTCTTATTTATGATAGATTTCTGTATTTCACCCAATTAACCAAGTATCAGTAGGCTGGCTTTGCGTCATCTTTGATGAGATGAATTCATCACTTCTCATGACAGTTAGTTCTAATGATTAATTTCACCCAAAGAAACATTCCTGCATCTTCTTTCTCCTGAACATGAATGGCTTTTGCTCCAAGGCACTTGTTCTTGCTATGCCTGTTAGCTTCTATTTCTTACATACGCTTATGAACTCACCTCTCAGGCTTCTCTTTGATCATATAAACTCAATAGTTAAAATCTTCCATACCAAAGCATTTTTTCCAGGCCTTTTCCCAATTTTTTTTTCCATCTCCCCCTTTAAAACATGCATGACAGAATGGTTCCTGAACAGTAATACCACAGCACCACAGTGGCTTGACTTTATACTTACGACATCAAGCAATGTCATTTTCTTTACAGACACCTTTGGCAACCACGTGCTGCCTTCAAGGCAGCCTCACGAGACACTCCTATAGCTTGAAAGATCTCCAATAGCAAAAGGAAGTAGCAGACAATTCTATCCTATGACCACAAACTCAAAACATCTCCTAAGGTGCCTCTGCCCTTTTGGGTCACAGTCAGTGGCAGATCCCACAAACGGAATGCACACAAATGTAAGTACATCGGATGCTACCAATCAAGCGAAAAATCCCCTGGGCACTTGCTCAAATGAACCAGAAGGCTTGTAATTATTCTGCCCAACAGTAATCCCCCCAGCAACCTGCTATTAATCCTCTCTCATCTGAAACATCCATTTACAACACAATTTGCAACTGCTTACTCAATTTCATGGTCTCTGAACTTCGCCCTTGTTTTATGACTACTGATTCTCCTTTATGGTTTTCCAGGGATCTTGTCAAAAGCTATCTGGAAATGCAGCACATCTGCAGTAGCCGTGTTGGTTTTCTCGGAAATTATTCCCACAGGTGTGGACTCAGTCTGCCTGGATGAAGTGGTGTGCTTGGGGCAGGTTTACCCAGGAAAAGGAGTGCTCACAGCTGGCTTTGTAAGCTTTGTTTAACAAGGAATTCAGTCTGTTGGACTCTGGTAACATCCCTGACCTGAATTTGATGCTTAAGTAGAACTTAAGTTCTAAAAAAATCCAAACAAACCTCTCAATTAAATGCTTGGCCATAATACATTCAGTGTAGTAAATTCTGTCTTTCTTAACTCCAAGAAAACAGGTAGTCCAGGACTTTAGCATAGCAGCCTAGAACAAGAATTGCTTTCATTATTTTTTAATGACTATCTGCCAGCTCCTCTACACGTTTTGTACTCTGTCCCTTGGGAGGTCAGGGAATGGGAAAAAGCAGCAGCCTTGAATACTAGCTGCCCAGAGATGTTGTGAAGTCTCTGTCCTCGGAGATGTTTAAAACCTGACAGCACACAGCCCTGAGTAACTTGCTCTAGCTTGTCTAGAGTCTGCTTGAGCAGGTAGGTGGGATTAGGAAATCTCCAGAGGTGCATTCCAACCTCAACCATACTAGTAAAGAATGGTTTTTGACCCTTCTTGATCTGTGTATTTCAATTTATTGCTGCATCCATTTAGAAATTTCTTGTGTATAACTGATTCTACAGCACCTATGAAGTGGCTTTGCTTCATCACTTTACACACACCCTTTAAACTTGATGCCAGACACATTAAAAAGTCTGCAGATTCTGGGCCCAAAACAGTTCTAGTCCATTTCCTTTCCCCATAGCATGATCAACCGGTCATAATTAATTCCTAGAGCTGTGGCTTATGTCACCCATCAGCCCTCAAGAATGTGGACATTACCTGAATATTGAAGATAGCTGAACACCCTTTTTTTTTTCCTTAATGAAGTTCCAGTGCCTTCTTCTCATTTATGCTCTTGACAGTTGGGTAAGACAGAACTCAGAGATGCTTTCTTTATTCTCAATACTAGAGCAAGCAGTTGTTTCCCATGTAATTTCCCTCAATTGTGCCCAACTGCCCTTTGCAAATATTTAATACTGGGAGCACTGAAATTGCTGGTTATTACCTACCCACAAGATCTGGAAAATTACTTAATTTCCATGTGTGAAATTAGAGGATGAGCAATATTATTTTAAGGTTTACATTTAGTATAGATGCTGACTGCCATCAAAATGCTCATTTTCAACTTTCAAGGAACATTAAGATCTCTGGGCCATACTCATTCACCTGCTCTAAATTTTTAACATTACTAATGTAACTGATCCCCTCCACTGAAGCCCTGGACAGCAAGTGGGCTGAATCACACACATCACTAATCCACTAAATTCCAATGCCACATCATTCCCATGATTTCAGTGTTGGGTACCTGAATCAAGCCCCTTATTTGTGATCACTCACAAGCTCACAGATCAAGTTCCCAATCTTCTATTCCTTGCTCCCCCTGCCCTGCTCACTTGGCTCAACAACCCACACCTCCAGTACTTAGACTCCTCTTCAGACTTGGAGAATTACTGTCAATTGCTTTCTAAGGAACACACATGCTTAGAACTGAAAACTGGGAAATGGTACAGGAAGAAATAGGACAGAAAAATGTTCCCAGCAAGTAACCTGCTGATATTCTGCAGCTCCAGGGTCCAGCGGCGCTCCAGGTCCTGTCCCCTCAGCAGGATCAAGCTCTCTTTGGTTGTGATGAGCAGGTTGCTGCAGTTTGTGTCAGCTGTCTTCACTGTCTGCAGAAAGTCAACACCCCCACTGGCACAAATGGAAAACAGAGATCAAGGCTTGTACCTGCACATCTCAGCACTAGCTGCCTGTCCATGTGGCAATTCCTACAAAAGATGTGAACTATACTTGGAGAAGTCCATTTTTTCCCCAGTGATGTGGGCTCCTCAGTTGAGTGAACTAAATTCAAACATGGGGTCTTCTGAATATCATGAGTTACTATAAAAAGCCTGCAGTTTGTGAGTTCACATTTGCTCCCTCCCTTTATTCCTACCGAGGCCTGCCCCACAGTTTGGCAGTAAAGAAGAATGAGCTGAGAAATCCAGGCCCACACAGACTGAGCTTCCTAAAGAGACTCCACTAGCTGGGAATGCCTCTTTTTTCCCTTCAGCAATGCACACAGGGCTGAAGAAAGGAACAAGGAGCAGGAGAAGCTAAGGACTCCCTTTTATGATATTCTACACTTCTTTGGCTAGGACAGCCAGAGGACAGGGAGGAAATGACAGGTTCCCCACAGTATTCCCCAGTTATCAACTGGACAATGAAGAGAAGGACAGTACTGAAGTAGAAGCAACCACCTCTAGGAGCACTAATAAGTGCCTACCCTTCCCTTCCTCTCCCAGAAGGAGCAAGATGACAAGTCCATCTTCTACCTGTAAATGTCAATGAGCTCTGACAGGTTGACAGATCTGCGCTTTTCCCACTCTGGCTCCTCCTGCTGCAGCATTGCAGGGAAGTTGTCCCGGTTTCTGGCTTGGGTAAAGATATCCCTCAGGGCAACAGCCTGAACATTACCTGCCAGGAAGAGTAAAGATGAAGAGTCCTGACTGCAAAAGAGAGCCCAGTAGGACAGAGGGTAATTGGGAGTGCTGCAGTTGTGGTAGAAAGCAATGAAATGCCCAGAGCTGGAACTTCCCTGGCATGCTGTGCCTTTGGGAAACTCCAAAGTATTTGAGACTAGCAGGTATTGGTGCTCCTGTACTTTTCCACACCATGGCAGTGAGACTTGTGCTTCTGCCCTCTTAGATTCTACAGCAGAAGGCATGGCACAAGTATCCCAGGGACATTCTGGACCATTTTAGGTAAAACAGATGTTTTCTCAGGAAGGTGAAGTGCTGCAGAGGCAAGGTGCACCTTACCAAAACCAAACAGGATGTAGATGGCTCCTCGGCTCGTGATGTGGACTTGGGGGCCAATCACTTTCCCTTCTCCATTGGTGCTGTACCTCACAGGCCCACCCAAAGCAGTTCCAGTCTTTCCTGATACTAAGATGAAAACCACATCAGGCTGCAAGGAGAGAGAGGCAGAGATTTTTATCAGTGCTTTCAAGCACCTCTGCACTCAGAATCTTCCCTCAACCCCATAGCATGAAGTTGCACTGATAATTTCCCCTCAGCAAGGTCTAGATAGTGTTTGCTTTCTCTTTGCTCAGTCTGGCTTCCTTGTTATCTTACATTCATGTTTTTCTCTTGACACAAATGCATCAAATATAAAAGGGAATTCAAAAATCTGAGTTCCTCTAACAAAATCTATGTTAGAATTGTGGGGAGGGATGAACATAAAGGAAATCTGCATCTGAATTAATCACACAATTAATCAGAATTAATTAATAAAGAAAGTACTTTCTTTTGGATAAGGTAAATACTCCCTTCTCCAGAGATCCATCCCTACACTGCTGCTAAACATTCACTTCAAACCACACATTCACTGAACAGAAGCAGATAAGTCTCAAGTCTCAGTCAGGTGCAAATAATGACCCTTCTGTTCATTCCCAGCTGTCAAGAATGCAGGTAGTGTCATTATTGTTTGATCTCACTGCTCTGAGCTGGAAGAAAAAGGGTGCTTTTCAGCAAAATCCAAGGGAATGAAAATTAGGAGCTCTAGCAGCTCCAGTTACAGTCCTTCCACATCAGTCTATTTTTCCTCCACACAAATAGTAAAGGTCCTTCCAAACCCTGAGTAAGGATGTGCTGTACCTGTGTCTCTGTGAGAACCAGAACAACAATATCCCTAATGCCATCTCCATCTACATCTGGAAGAGTTGCAGCTGGTGCAGCCAGGATCCCACTTGAAAGATGAATGGAGTTCAGTGTCCAGATGGTCTTGCCTGTGGAAAGAACAGGATAAATGAGATCTGTACTTGGGGAACCAGAGAGCATCCCTAGAGGGTTCCACAAAACCTTCTTGAAAAGGAAGCAAGAGAAATTATTCCTCCCATTCTGTGTGAAGGGAAAAGTCACATCTACAAACTGAGACAAACTGCAGTGGGAAGCAAAATTATTCTCCCAGTATTTCTTCAGACTGCCTTTGAATCAGGCCTCAAGTTCTGCTGTGCTCCCTTCTTAGCATCTCTTTAAAAGACCTGAGCCCTAAATAATTTCTGAAATAGCAGAGACTATTTAAGGTTCACTTTACAAAGGAGAACCCAAATGAGAGTGCTGCTCTGCAGGACAGCAGTTGTTTGCCTCAGCCAGCAGTAAAGGCTAGGTAAATGTGAGGAAAGGAAACAGATGGACAGTTCTGATATTCAGAGTGCAAATCTGTGTCTCAGTTAAATTCCCAGCAGCAAATTACCACTCCAGCATGACATGCTTACTCCACCTCAGGGGGAAAGCATGTTAAACAGACATGATGTCAAATGGTTCAGCAGTCCAGCACGAACCCAGCTGGAAACACAATAAAACCAGATTTGCAAACTTGCAAATAAACATAAAAAAAGGCAACAATAAAATTTGATGCATTTAGTTTTTCATCATTTCTTTGTCAACACTTCTGCTTTTAAAATCTTTAAAAATGTTTTGCTGCTGCTGCTGCTCTGTAGGATAAGGTTTGCCCCTGAATGACAAAGTAAACCATGGCCAAACTTGTACATTACTACTGCTGGTAAAGGAAGCAGCTCATTGTCCTGACCATGCAAACACTGTGCAAGTAACCAGGTCCCTAAAAGCATTTGAAAAATGTGTGAAGATAGCTGGGGGTAAAATTAGAGGAAACTTGAGAAGTTATATTCACATCCTAACAGAAGTTCTAACAGTATGGAAACAATAGGGTAAAATACAGTTGCTGCTCCCTGGATGGAAGGTGATTGGCATGCCTGAAACCTATTCCACCATGACCCCACACACCCACAATCTGCAACCATAGCACCTGGTAAAGGGTTTGGAACAAAGGGTGGAGTGGGAATACCATGACCAGACTGTAGAAATCCTTGCAGGGAGGGGAACGCAGCTGATAAAGGCACAGCACCCGTCAGCCAGGGGAAATAGGAGAAGGTGTCTTGTTGCTGAGCCAGAAACTGTGGTGAAATCATTGTCCCTGGATGAACTGGGTTCATTAAAACCTAACTGTAATATTAACACACACCTCCATCCCAAAGTTACCCACCTTCAAGGTACCTTTTGGTTGATTCCAAAAGCAACCCTATACCTACCTATGGCTATTTCTGCCAATGAATTAATGTGGGAGAACAAACAGCAATCAGAGAATGAAGGTGCACATGATCAAGTGATTAAAAATGCAATATTCATTCACATCTAATCAATTCAACTATGGGCCTAACTTCTCTGCAAGGTTTCCTGGATGTCGTGTATATCCTTATGTAACTTCTCCAAGAATGCTGTTCAGCTTTGCAGTGCTGTTAGGTAGGTCCTGAGCTGTACCAGCAGCTCAATGCTAACGAGAACAGACTTTACATATTCTTTATGACATGGGGATGCTACAGGGTAAGCTTAACACTTCGAAATATTCTGAGATGAAGGACAAAGATGCTGCCACAGAGATGAAATGTTTTGAATTCTCTTATCCTGTGTAACTAGAAACACGTTAGTTTTGACTCCGTTCCGTGTGTCATAAGGTAATAGCCACCACGATGTGCCAGAACCAAATTATTCATGCTTATTAGTCCTTTAAAGTAAACAAAAAAGCAACAACACATTTCTAACATGCTGGTAGTTGACTTTACCTGTGGGGGCACTGAGAAGGCTGAGGAATTTTGACGTTCCTGTAACAAGGCAGACAGGCCCTGCAGCTGCCCCCAGTGACAGCCCATTGCACTGCACACTTTGCGTCTCCTCTGGAAGCTGGACGGACCACAAGGTGCTGCCATTCATACCAGAAAGTGCCACCACAGTTACAGAGGGTCTAGAGACACCTAGAAGAAGCAGGAAAGAGAGAATGTAATCCCTTGGTGTCAGAGGGATTAATCTGACCACGTTGCCTTGGGTCCTTGTGCTGGAGATCCAGTTCTACCTCCTGGAGCTGAGCAGTTCAAGACAGACAAATCCACACTGCCTGAAAGCAAAGGTCAAATGTCACCTCATGGCTGAATTTCTCTGCTGCAAAGCCCAGCAGTGATCTCCAAACAAGTTGGGCTGAAAACCAACAGCCCAGAAAATCATGAAAACCTGAGCTCATAGAAGAAATGTGGTCAGCTGGGCAGAGAGAACCAAGTTCCTGGGGACAATGTGCTCAGTTGTGGGGTCTTTCTCCTGTGAAATCTACTGCTGTCAAATCAGACTGATTATTCTGATCGCCTCTCCCTCAACAAAACAGCTAGCACCAAGGGGAAACCTTAACTGACTCCCAAGGCAGATGTCACCTCACATGAAAGTGCTGGTTTGTTTGTAATTCTGGAGCAACAGAAAGTGACTGGTAGTCTGAGAGCGCTTTCCTTTGTTTTCCAAAGGAGTTTCATTATTGTGAAAAATAGATTGAATGCAACCAATTGGTGGCACTCAGCATTCATTTTCCAATTCACCTGTTAGCATAAAATAATTGTAAAATAAAGTAGTCTATGCTGTTTCAATTGATTGTTGGTTCTGATTCCAAATGTGATCAGCTTTTAGCTCAGCCTGCCCTCAGACTTCAGTGTGGTTATTGTAACTAATCTCCACCTAGTATGGTCATATCACAACTTAAGATGAACTCCCACACATTTCAAAATAACAACAGACCCAGCCAACTTCTATCTCACTAGCATGTGACCTGATGACACAAAGGGGATATAAGGGCCACTGGCTAAACACAGGGTTGAGTCCAGTCTCTAAATCAAATTCACTCTCTTCTCAACTGAAAATCATGTGGCTTATGCTAAGGGGTTGCCCCAGGTCAAGTTATCTTTGTTACATTGATAGGAACCAAGAACAACTAACTCCTGAATGCAGCTCACAGCTGTTGTGCCTACAAGCTGGAGAAACAGTTAACAATGTTGCAGATTACTCCACTGGGTGCCTATTCCAAGCTTATCTCTACTTGGCACTGCGTGAATGCTCCAAGCACAAGCTACAGGTGGCTGATATCCAGCTATGTGAGTTTTGGATTGTGATCAGCTTACACCTGTTTTAGTGTCTGGTTTTTGTCTTCCAGCACAGCTACAACCCAGGATGCAACTAGGTATGACTAGTTTCATTCAGAGCATGCTGCCTATATATATATATATGGGATAAAAAATAAAAGCAATGTAATGGCAAAAATATAGAGTGCAAGTACAACTGATATAAATGGAATACAGCCTCTATGTCAACTGTATCTTCCCCTCTCATTTATTTTTTAAGCTACTTTACAGTTTTCTCTATGTTCATATTATTTTTATAGGACTTGCTGTGAAATACCACAGGCCTTGCTTGGGCCATGGAGAAAGGCATCTTCCCCATCCTCTAATAATATTTTTATTACCTCTTTAAAGAGCCAAGGCATTTTGCTCCAAGAATTTTCTTCAGGCTGTGCAATGTATGCTTGCTCCCTGAATACATCTCTGAGGCAGAAGAGATTCACCTGGCACCAGGCCATGCCAGGATGGGCAGATGCAGTACAACAGGCAGCTGGGAACCTCCAGGGCTTCAGAAGCCCAGTGCAACAGGATGCCACCAGATCTGGCAGCCCCTGTGTAATGGTGCCAGCATCAGCAGGTTCTGCTACGTTACCTGAAGAGTGTGAGGACTAACAGAGAAAGCAAAGCAGCCAGGAGGAGGAAGCAGGGCAATACCTGCTAAACAGCCAGGCACAGTAGCTGCCCCATTATCAGATTATTATCTGTGAATTAACAGTGATTTGGAGCCAGGCAAGTATATGGAGTGACCTGGAGAAAAAGGCAGCAAAGTGAGGGTGTTTCTAAAAACAAAGGGAAGTGTGCACAAATGCAGGACAAAGAGACAGAGTTGCTCCAAGATGAGGTGAGGGCAAACAGATGATGCTAACCAAAAGGTATAGTAGCACAGGCTTGTAATGAAAAATTTAAGCATGACCAACCACAGGCACAGTACACCAGGAATTTTAAGGAACTCTGAAAAGACCAATACAGTGGATTTGCAGTGGCAGAGACTCTTCCTGTGTGTAAGACAAACATACAAAGGTCCATACTGACACATAGAGAGGAATGGAAAGGAGCTGCAGTGCTTACCCAGGACACTGGCATTCATCAAGGCAGTGAAGACAATGAGGATGTCAGGGAGGCCATCACCGTTCACATCACATAGTTCCAGTGGGGATAACACACCACCTGCAAAAATTACAGAGAGTCACTGCATGTCAAAAAGGCCACCCGGCTCATTTTTCACACTGGGAGAGGAGGGCTGGCCCAGAAATGAGACTTGTGCATAGACAAGCCTCACAAAGTGCCAAGGAACCACGAAGGGCAGGTAGCTCACACCATGGTAAGATCTTTCATTTCATGAGAAGGCAGAAATGTAGCAACTGGGTCAGAGAAAGGGAAAGGAGAAATGGAGTAGCTAACAGAGAAGGATTAATGCTTCCCACTTCAATTTTTGAGGAAATGTGGAGCCATGTATCTTATGAAATGCTTGGATTTGGAAGCTGGGGCAGAAAGCAAGGAGGCAGAGACATATGGCAGACCTGGCAGAAATTATTTCACAAAACAGTGTTATTTTATTGCAGAAACCAGAATGGGAGATACCAATGACCCATACAGGATAACAGAAGATTTCAAATGTTGATTTATGGATTCAAGCAAGACTAAAAGACAATGGAATAAGGTTAGTTAAGCTAGTTAGAAGACACAAAGACTTCTATCCCTCTCCTGTCGAACACAACCACATACTTCAGCATGGAGGTACTGGTAAAGTCCAGGCTGTAGAAAGGGAGGCACTGTATTTTAAAGTGGGCTGGGCCATCTCCATCTGGAACAGAGCACAACACCCAGACAAAAAGGCAGGATGGAAGAAGAGTCAAAATAGTTTTTGATGTTGGCAGAAACAAAATTTTGTGGCACTCTTATGTGCAGATGCCAGATTTCACATGTCTCAGCTTCAAGAGTGAGCAGGACACAGCCACCTGTCTGTTATTTTGGAGCATCTGTAGTGGTGAGGAAGGGCCTCTGCTCTGACCTGGCTCTCCCAGATACGTCTCTCCCACCGATGCCCAGCCTGGGAGCTGCCACCTCCCCCATGCCAGATGCTGTTCCTGGGGCTTTCTCACCTGCTCCCTGACCTAGGTTGCGGTTCCAGGTGTTATGCAAGTCTCTAGGGGGACAGGGAATTAGAAATGCGCACACCAGCACAAGAATCATCGAGATCACCACAGTGAGCAAAAAGATGGCAGTGCGTAGGTATGGCATGAGAGAGGGAGCAGCCTTCTGCTCCAAACTCCCAGCTGTCTCGGCAGGATAACCCTCAGGAGCGCTCTCTGACGTGTGCTGCTTTGTCATCCCGACCTCCACGTCAGAATCAGGGTCCTGCATCTCTTCAGGGGGGCTCTTCCCATTCTTGACCCCCCCATTCTTCTGGATGTTGAGTACAAGGTCATCTTCACTTTCATCACTGTCGGCCTGAGTGAGGGGATCATACTCCCCAAGGTCTGGGCTCTTCTTTCCTGAGAAAAAAGATGGAAAGATACAATAAAGCATGAGGTTTTGCAGGATCTCAGTGGAGAAAAGCTTGCAGTGGAGAGTCATACAAAAGAGACAACAAAGTAGTCTGCATTCTGCATGGCTCCAAGTGAGAAGTGTGAGAGAAATGACAGGGTCTCTCTCTCCATGGTTCACAGTAGCATCTGTGGGAGAAAAGATGCTGACAGTTTATTTTCCTCAGATGTGTGTGTGTATACATATATGTATGTGTATGCATACGTCTATATGGAATTCATGGCTGATTTAATTCTAATACTTTCTTGATTAGCAATGAAACATGAAGTGCCAGAACCCAGGACATCTCTCTAGCTGTCCTGGATAGCTCAAGCCCCTGCCAAAAAGCTCAGGGACCTTGGCGCAGAGCCCAAGACACCTGTGACTTTGATTTTGACCCATAGAGCAAATTACAACCTTTATATGAAGAATTACAAGTCGAGAAAGTTTAAGTGGAATAATAGTTAGTCTGTCACAGAGTGAAAAGTAATTTTTTAGAGTTTTAGAATAGAAGCTCAGAGTCCCAAGATAAAAGAATTTGTGTGCCCTGTCCTTCTTCTTTCTTCTTCCTAGCCTCCATCTTCTGAGTGATCTTAGCACTTTTAGATTAGTTTAAAGTAGAAACTCACTGCCTAACATAAGTGATAAGTATTAAGAAGTTATTGTAAATAATGTACACGTAGTTTTTAGTATAAAAGACAACACCGCCTGCGAGGGCGGTCAGTGTGCCTCTGTCTAACCTGCTAAACAGACCTCAGCAAACCAAAGAAAGAATGTTACAGATAAGAAATACACAACCCTAAAAACTACAACTGAAGAATCCTGACTCCTTCTTCGACTGCCAAGCTAAGAAAAGAGACCTGTACGTATCTCAAAGTCACTCTGACCAGCAGAAATCCCAAGAATGAAGTCTCCCTGAAGATGAAGGGAAAGTAATTTTGCCCCTCTGGGCCAGTAACATGCTGATGTCTGGAGGAATCAGGCTGTTCCTTCAAGACACCACATTTCCTCTGCATGGCTCAGTTCTGTGAGAGGGAATGCTCCAAGCCCTGCCCGAGGCAACCACACTGCACTTGCTCTGTCCTGCTCCCAGCAGAGCCCACAGTCTGTGCTTAGCCTGGCCAAGACAGATAACTTGGTACTGATCCCTTCAGGTGGTGGCACAGGAAGGTAGCTCAGCTTTAGGTGTCTCCTGCACAGGTGCCCAGCACACACAACCTCCCCCAGGCCCTGGAGAGCCACAGGGAGTGTGCCCAGGGCAGGTGTACAGCTGGTCACACACCCTGATAAGCCCAGCACCATCTGGTCAGGGGGACAGAAAGATCATACGGACTCACTGCCCTGAGCTACGAGCCCAGGGTCACGTCTCAGGGAGCTGCCCTGTGCCACAAGGCTGGGCATGGAGCCATGGCCAGTGCTCTGAGGATTCCAGAGTCTCAGTCTGGTTCTCTCTCTCTGATTACAAGGTGGGACCTTGCTATCCCAAGTATCTGTGTCATTTCCTTTTGTTTAAAGCTGATCTGAAACAGGAACTAGCTGGTGCCCGAAGATTCCTGAAGTGATACATGCAAGGCATAACTAATAAGCAAAAATATGCAAGCTGTAACCCCTCTCAGACACTAAGACGATGGGAAGGCTTTACAAAGTGGAAATTTTAGGGCTTTCATGATTATTCTTCCTTACTAAAGATAGTATACCTTACTTATGGTTTTCCTGCTAAAGGCACTCAAGTTACAGATGTACTGTAGTACCTAGTTAGTGCAACACACCTATTTTGCATAATCTAGAGTGTATTTTGCAGCACATGTATCTTAGTTCTTCCTCATTTCTCACCCCACAAAAGGACCTTCACTCTCCCTTTGTCTACCACTTATAAGGATATTCAGCTTCATTTTTAGGATTTAAGAAAAACTTTCAATGCCACTAAGAACCAAATGCCCCACATTAGGTGGAACAGCCAGGACAATTCACCTACACTGAACAGAAGGAAACAAAAATATCCAGCACGTTCACGTATCTAAGACAGACTCTTCCTTTCTGAATTAGGGGCTTCTACAAAAGACTCAAAAACCTGGTGTACATATACACTCCAAAAGGCAGTTCCTTGTGGAGGCAGGAACCAAGAGACACTGAATTCCTATGGGTCTGTCTGGCGTATCCCTGTGACACACTGCTTTGTTTCACATAGCTCTGCTCTAAACATCTAAAGCTCAAAGTCTGGGCTTTTCAGAAGTCCTGATAACCTTGGCTCCACCCCATAACTGCACAGAAGGCCAATGACCCTGGTGGCACACAACTCTCTGCTCAGAGGTTGCAGTGTCATTTCACAGGTGTGTATTGCCATAGGTTGTGCTAAAAAGTGACTGAAAGACTACTCAGTCAAAACAAAAAAATCCAGAGAGGTCTCGCTGCCAGGGCACTTGCAGATTCTCACAACAGATCCAGATGTGCCAGTTCAAGCCAGGTCAGAATGGCATGAAAAACAAACTTGGCTGGCCCAAGAGTAAATGGTATTAAGCCTGGGAAGTCAAAGTCAGACAGTTGTGTTAACCAGACTGCTCCCAGTTTTGGAAACTGGTGACTTTTCAGTAAAACAACTCAAAGAATAATTATGCTTTACATATACTATGTTTTGTTTAATTATTTTAATTCCAAACGGTCAACCAAAAGACTGGAACCTGCTGATCATCCTTGATGTAACTGAAAGCATTGGTATCAATTAAATTTATCTGCAACAGTTTTGTTCTGGATCTCTTTCTGGAGACAGAAAGGACCTTGAAAACATGGCTCACCCACTCCTTGAACTGGCAGGGACTGAGATGCTGAGATTGACAGTGGTATCAACCACAACCTGCAACAGGAACACCTGCCCTACTGAGAACCACTGAGCAGTGGCTACAAAACAGCTACTACACAGTAATGACAGCTTCTGATGATCTACATAGCTAAGAATCTGGAGAAGTATGGGAGAGCTATAAGGCAGAGAGCTGCTCAGTCTTAATTCATGTCTAAGCCAGAATAGGAATCAGAAACTGGCACTCCTTCACCCTATCTTTCCCCAAAAGGTTATCCAGCACACCCACAAGGCACAGCCATTCACTAAACTCAGGCATAAAGTGCCCTGAGTTCTGAGTGTTTTTAAGCCAAAAGGAGGGAAGATATTGCCCTTTAAGAAGGGCTGTTGGAGCACTCATCTAGCACGTGTAAAACCCAATTGTATAGCTCATCTCAGAGGATTCAAACACTTATCTCTTCCTGTTCAGAGAGAACCTTAACCAATCTGTAGGTGTTTTGGGAATGCATTTGGAATGCTGGCAAACGTGCTCAGCTCAGCCTCCCAAGGCTGTTCTGTGGTGCAGAGAACATGTAAATCATGATTCACCTGGCTGGAGGGAGACCAGAAGGAAGGTGACCCCTCATCTGAGTTTTAGGTCACTAGCGGTGGGAAAGAGGGATAACACACCTGACTTTAACTAATCAGTCCCAGATGATTTTTCAGCAGAAAAGCACAAACAAACACAAAAACCAGTAAAGAATGTGTGAAAACACAGGCAGTCTCACACCTTTTAGAGAATGATGATTTATTTTTAAGTGCTTCAGAAGTCAAATTCTTTCCTTTCTGGTTAACAACAAGGCTTAGGCTGGAGGAAAACAGTTTGTCCATCAACAGAGAGCTAAAATTGCCTCTGTTGCAAGCAATCAGCTGTCAGGGAATATATACAGTTTTCAGTTTTCCATTGTGGAAGCAGAAATGGCAAGATCTGTGTTGGCATCTTGGTGAAACTCTTATCATATGTCCTGAAAGGACAACCATTGTGTAGCCTTCATGAGAAATTAGTCTCTGTGCTAAAGCAAGCTGCAGTTCTGTGGCCTTATGCAGGTACCAGGTCTGTGTAACTCACACTTTGTTATCTGTCTTCCAAAGAGACTCCAAATGTATACAAACCTTGCATCCACCTTACAGGTATGGAGTTAGTATCAGCAAAGTCAGTTTCCCTACAGCTCTGCGTTTCCTCCCTCCTACAGGTAGAGTCAACAAAGAATCTTCTGTTCTGACAGGCTCTAAATTGTATTCCATTTTTTTTCCATGGCATCAGTGATAAAACAGAGGTTCCCATTCAGTGGCCTGTGGCTACAACCAGAGCAAGTTACTGGTCACATCACCCTGGATTTCCTTTTTCTTTTTGCAGCCACTGGAAGAAAAAGCAAATACTGATGATGGAGGCTTTCAAAGACACAACTGAGGGAAAACGCCCCAATTTATTGGCTTTCAAGGGCAGCAGGTCTCTAAATCACACTTTATGACTTTGAAAATCCCCCATGTATTTGCCAAATGATGTTTTCACACAGGCAACTATTGCAGTAGAAGAATGTGATCTCTCAGTGAAGAACAGACGATTACTGTGCGATCACGATCTGGAAAGAAGGCACCCATTAGGTGATCTGTGTTCAAATGAGGTCCCAGTGACAATAAAATATTCATTTCTTGTGGTGATGGCTTCAAAGATATTAATTGTAATCTTATTTTTCCTGACTGACGGGGAAGTCTTTTATTTGCACTGACTTTGGAGCGAAAAGAGCATATTTTGGACTTTGGCAATGTTCAGTGCATTATTCCAGGGATGGCACACGGGTTCCAGTACCTGTTGTAGTAATTTCATGTCCTGTTTATTTTTCTGGCAGTTGGCAGGCACCAGTCACTGGGTACTGCAGACATATTTCTAAGCCCATATTGATTTTTAATTAATTTAATGAGATGCAGCAAAAAAAAAACCAGATATAGCAATAGGCTTTCTGCTTTCTCATTGCTGTTGGAAGCTGCATTTCTCAATAATTAAACACACAAGAAAGTAATGATCTCTGCAGTTTAACCTGAGGATTGATGCAAGAGCTGTTCTCTTAAATGCAGCTGCAAGGCCTGTTACAACCCTTTTCCAAATCAGTGTTTCCCAACAGCTGATATCAAATAAATCACGCTGGTTCCAAAGGTCCCAGAAGAGATCTGCACTTCTTATTGCAGTTTCCCAGTGGTCACGCCTTAATGCACACACCTACACCGACCAGTTTGCACTCGTCCTACACAGACTTCTTCATGGGAATGTATTCCCTCCCATTTAGACAGACATATATATATATATATATATATATGTATGTATAAAACAAGGAAGAAATCAACTTGCAAACAAAATTTCTCTGAATGAGACTCAACAGACACCACATAAACTAAAAGTAATGACTCCTGGTAAGGGTTACGATGGCAGGGAAGGACCTCCAGGGACTGATGGAGGAAGAAAGGATGATGAGTGCAGCCTCGCAGGCTGGGGCCATGCAGGACCATGCGGTGTGCAGTGCCAAGGAGAAGCCCTCCCCAGCAGCACACAGCTGGGCCCTGTCTCTGTCCCAGGGCTGTCCCCAAGACAAGACAGGTTAGGAAGAGCAATGAGCTTTTCCCATTGAAGGTAATGCAGCCAGGTGCATTGGCACCGTCTACAGTACATCCAACAGCAACTAGCACGCTCCCAAGATCTGGTTTGGCAAGGTATTTTAACTCCCTTTTAATCTCCTTACTGAAGAGAATGGCTGTTTGACTGCTGCTCACCGCACACAATAGCCCCTTATGCTTGAATATCCTTTCATCTCGCTGAAGATCTCTGGCTGGAAGGTGCAGAGGCGGCAGGCAGGCTTCAAACATTTACCTGGGTAATTGCACTGGCACTTACCGAGCTCCTGGCCTGGCTTCTGTGGGCAAAACCCGGCAGGAGCGGATCGGAGAGGTCGGCGCTTCCCTTCCTCCCGCGCAGACCCCTCACAGGGCCGCGGCCCAGGCCCCCCTCTGCCACACACGACGCCCTCCGAGCCCCGAGACGCTGCCCTGGCCCTTGCGTCCCTCCCTCGACCGCGGGCCCGGCGCGGAGCCCGCCGGCCGCCCCTCACCGCCCGCACCGCCGGGCCTCACCCCACATCGCCACATCGCTATGGCAACGCGCCCACAGCCCTCGGGCAGCGGCACCCGCGCCTCCCGCCACCAAGGCTGCCCTGGCCGCGGCTGCCCCTGCCCGGCCCAGCCCCCCCAGCCCAGCCCGTGCCGGCCCGGCCCGGCGCGGCCGGCGGTCGGTCCGTCCCGCGGGCGCGCAGCCCTTACCCGGCAGCTTCAGCGCCCGGGACAGCACCGTAGCCATGCTGGACACGGTAGTGCGCTCGCGCGCAGCCCCGCGCCCCGCGCCGCCCCGCGGCCTGCTGGGAATTGTAGTTCCCAGGCGTGAGAGGAGCCCAGGCCCTCCGTGTGCCCGGCGGTGTGAGGGGCAGAGACCCGCGGGGAGGGACGGCCCGGTGGCAGCGAGCCGTGAGCCGGGACAGCCCAGATCTCCGCAGCCTGCCTGCGCGACTATGTGGGCACAGGCCGATGGGAAATAGCCTTGTCATCCTGAGGGGTTTGCACAGAAAGTGCCAGTCCCCTTAAATTGTTGTTGCTATAAATATATGCCTTCATTCTTGGAAAGCTTTTGGTTGGAGAAATCTAGTTGCTTTCTTTTAATTTTGCAATTTTATTTTATTTTATTTTATTTTATTTTATTTTATTTTATTTTATTTTATTTTATTGTTGTCATTGGTTAATTGCAAAAGACGGCCAGGTTGTTTTCCAAAGCTGTCCTCAGTCGTCACCACAGCCTGCCAAGGTGAGTGAATAAGTGAACTCTCCCTTTCCCACAAGGGGGAAGTTGAGCAAGGAGGGTTTTGTGGCTTCCCCAAAGCCACAAGGCTTCCTGATTCCCAGGCCCACATGTGGGCCCTCAAACCCTGCCACTTCTTCAAGGCATGATTTGTGTGAGAGCTCACAAGGCAATGTGCTCTGTCACTGAATGAGAGGAAGGAATATTGGCCAAATACATCAAAAGAGACTCTGCCTGGCTAATGAACACATCACGTTTCCTCAGCATCAGCTGCTGCTCTTGCTTTCTCCTGTTTCAGGTGCTGTTTTTGCAAATAATGTACTCACTCTTTCATGTCCAGCTCTGTCCTGGAACTCCTTGAATAGTAACAATAAGGAGCAGAAGAGAGACACCAAGTGGTCTAATTGGTGAAGAGAGGTTTTATAGGTTTTTTTCCAGATATGAACAGGAGAGAGAATAGTTCTGATCCAAAATCTTTTGGTACCAGAGGGTTTTTTTTCCACTGATGTCACCAGGCTTCAGAGAGAGACCTTCCTGAGGACACAGCCCTTGCGGGGGCAGTCCCAGGTGACAAACTCTGGAGAAGCCATCACAGCTGTTGTTACTCTTTCTCTTCCAGGTCTTTCTGAATACAGAATCTCTGTTCCATATGCCATTTCCTGTCCTCCAGGCTTTCATTTAAGAGCAGCGGCAGTCCTGTATCTATGTAAATATTTACAGGATAGATCCTGGATCCTTTTCAAGTCTCGGTTAGCAAAGCCCGTGATAGGGAAGAGCTGTCCAGCAGAGTGACTCCTTCTAAGAAAATGCTTCTGGTACCAATTAGGGCTGCGAGCAAAGGAACGGCAGAAAACAGCCAGAAGCAGGAGCTGGGATGTCTGGTGTCCTCATTTGTGATCTTCTAACATCTGGCACACACACATATTGTGCAAAAGCCCATCGTTTGCTATGCTTTTACATTTATGGTGCAGCATAGCCCACTCTTAATTTCATGTGTCCCCACAAAAATGGCTTGCTCCCCAAGCCCAGAGTTCTCTGTGAGGCTAATGGACTGCAAGGACAAGTGATTTGTGGTTAAACTGATGCTTTTGAGGAACATATGACTAAGCAATATGTTCAGAGGATTTAATGATTTACAAAGCATGAGAAATTAAGTTTTCCTTCTTTACGCTGTGAATGTAAGCTGATTTGCATATAAATTGGACCTGTCAAGTGTTTGAATATCAATCAAAAAGCTGCAAATAGTTCATTAATTGATGTGAATGTCACTGTTCATTTTATTTTATTTTTTTTCCAAAGCAGCGTGAAAAAGCCAGATGCTGAAAAGTTAGATACTTGGGGTTAGGCTTGAGAGCTTTGTGTAGACAACGTGGTCATTTAGAAAAACTTTACCAGCAAAAAGCATGAAAATACACAGCCACCAGCCCCTCATCAGTGTTAAGCCTGTGCCACCCCTTGCTTCTTGCCACCTGTCTGCCAGAGACTACAGCCTTTTCCAGCCTGCTGGAGCTAAAACTTCTGCTTGCTCCTTGACCCTGAAAGGAGCCACATGAAACACTGCTATTTAAGGTTCTCAAGCTGCAGAGGGTCACTTGTGCAGAGCTGCACAATGGAGGGGCTGCACACACAGCCCTGCTGAAAGAGGGCAGTCACCTCCTGATGAGCTGCTGGGGCAGCAGTTGTTCCCATCTGAACCTTTTTCCAGGTGCCCAGAGGGAAGAAGTAACCTGTATCTTTGCATTCCTACTAGTGCTAAGCCAATGTTTTTACCCATTCTATTCATCCCATCCTTCTATTCTACATGCCTACATGGCAAAGCCAGGAACACCATCCTCTCCTCCTGTGCCTGGCTGAGTCCTTCCATGACAGTCATCATGTGGGAGTAGATATTACAATAAATAGGAAATGCTTGATCAAACAACAAAATAAATACAATCAAGCAGTGAAGGATAACAGTAAGAAAAGATAAAGGCAAGTAAACCCAGGAAAAGTAACAATAACATTTCTAGCAGTGCAAAACAGCACACTTCAGGAAGTTTCAAGTAGTGCAGGTGACCATGGAGTTTCTAATGAACCCATGCAGTAAAACCAACACCAGTTCACCCTAGGGTGAGCAAAGGCCAAAAGATGGTCAGGATGTGCAAAAGTTTAATTTGTGCAGCACCTGAGGCTGTGGGATATGCCCACATGCTGCCTTCATGGGATGTGTTAGCTGAGGGAGTTACTGCAGAGGCTTCCCCAGCCAAACTCCTGATAGCTCTACCTCTGGTCTCAGCATTGTTCTGCCCACACTGGGCACCCTGTGGCTGAGAGCCCAGAGGGAGGTGCCCAGTCCTTTATGAACTGGAGACACAATAAAGAGAAGGAGAAGGTAGATAATTGCAGGTGATCTGTTATACAAAAGGGAAGGCAGCACCTGCTGCAAAATCCCACAAACTGCCCAGCAGCAAGCATACATCTTAACATGCCACTGGGAATTCCCTCTTCCCTCTGAGCAGCTGGGTCTGCCAGCACTGGCTCGATGCATGCTGTGAAGTGCCACCAGCTTTGCTCACCCAGTGGCTCTGTCCTGTGCCCCCATGGAGGGGTTCCTGCTCAGAGCATTCAAGCTGGTGTCCCCATCTCACACTGACCATCAGCACTTTGCTGCCTCTAAGCAGGGAGGTGCAAAGGCATAACAGGACTGCATTTGCCACATGCTGAATTAGAAACAGCTGGAGGCAGATAATTGTTTGGGTTATTTGCCTGTTGCCTGGACATTTTGTTTGCTTGTTTGAGCCCTGAAAAAATATGTTTCCAGTTCCTCCGGAGGCCGGTCTGTGTTCAGCCTGTATATTGTGCGCTGATTTTAAAAACTGGTGTTTTATAACTTTGCAAATGAGTGTCCTGCTGTTTCAGTGGCAAGGCTCCACGAATAAGGCAGTCTTCTCAGAAATTTCCCTGCCACAGAGCCAGTGGGACTGGGGGAGCAGGAGCAGCCAAAACAACATGCTTCTGGTGTCAGAGAAGCAGATATTCTCGAGTCTGGTTCCAGTGGAACCTCTCTCTTCTTGACTAGATTTAAGTGGCTGACTAAAGAATAATGCTGGCTGATGTTTATGGACTGTGCTTAAAAGCCACTCAGCTTCCCTGACAATCAGCTCCTCAGTTGGTGTACACCAGCATCTGTTGTGATCACAGTACTGCATTTTTAACTGCTCTGTCTGTAGCACTTGCACATATCCCCTGGTTCCATACTGCTGGGTGTTTGCTTTTATTCTGAGTGGCTGGGCAGTCCTTTGCTCTGTGAGAAAAGTGTCTTTTTTCTCACTGTATAGTGCAGCATCTTGGCTGTGAAAAGCTGAATTAAGTAAGAATAGGCTGGTCAGGAAGCAGAAGGGGTGTTCTTGCCAGTTGATACTGGAGAAGTAATACTAAAAAGAATGCAGATTTGGCCAAGGCACTCGCAAGCAGTGCCATGGGTCTAGTCATGAGAGATGTGTGAAGCAATTCTTCAGCTTTGGGCTGTGGTGGCTGCACATCATCTCAAATCACAGCACAACACCAGTTTGACACAGACAGGGGACTGGAGTCAGGGGTTCACCCCCTACTTCACAAAATTCATCCCTTTAACACCTTGTATTTGTTTAGAAATCTCTTTATTAAGTACTGACCAGACCAAAAGCCTGTTTGATTTGGCAAGTGCAGACCTGGGGGAGGGGATCAAAGGAAAAAAACAACAACACTGCAGCCGATTCATCCCTCCTTGTTTATTCCACTAGAAATAGATTTGGCAGAATGCATCAGGAATGAACTAATCAGCAGGGAATTAATTGGCGTGTTAGTTAAAAGGCAGGAAGAAGGCGGTGAAGAAATTCATGACTGGATGGCTGGAGGGTTCAAGCAGCCAGAGAGAAGCAGTGCATAGTGGAAACTGTGACTAGCAGGAGAAGTCATCCAGCTGTGCCAGAGAGCCAGCGGCTGAGAGCTGCCCAAAAGAAGCGGGGGCAAAGATAACACGAGTGTCCTTGGAGACAGAGCTGTTTTTGAGAGGGCTCCGTCACCCAGGCTTCCCTTCCCATAAGGCTCCCATGTGTGGGGAGAGATGGCCAGTTTGCAGGAGTGGGAGGGAGGGGTAACAGAGGTACAGCTGGAGGAGGCTCCACGGAAAGACTGTGGAAATGTGGAAAGCAGGGAAATGAAGAGGGACACGTCACTCGTTGCAAGCTGAAATGCAGAGGGGGTGGTAAGGGGAAGAAAGTAGCAGGGAGGCAGAGATTTGGAAGCTTCATCACAGAAGAACTGGCCTCAAGAGAAAAGGTAACGCTTGTATACGATTCTCTGCCTTCTTTCCCAGGAATGTTTTGTTTCTTCCTCTGGAGGAAACAGATCCATACACCTCAGAAAGAGGTTGTGGCATGGAGGGACTCTAAATGCACCTGTGGGAAGAGCCAGGAGAGGAAGGACTATGTGGAGACTGGCATGGACATGGAGGTTGGAGGATTGCTACCAACAGTTCCTACAGAGAACAGGGGTGTGCAGAGTGAGAGAAATAGGGAGAAAGAAAGAGAAAGCAAATCCTTAGGCAGACTGTCAGACAGACAGACATGGAGAGTGCAAGGTCTGTGAGTGCCTATCTAAGGAGAGGAAACTCCCTCAGAGAAAGGATTGAGTACTAAATGAGAGAGAGTTGAAGAAAAGACATATCCTGAAAAAACAGGCACTCCTGGAGAAGAGGCAGAAGGTGAATATTACCTCCCAAAACCAACTGTACTTTATGGATGTATTGCAGCAGATGTTTGCTTTGCACCTGGATGGCTTTTTCCTTTTTTTCTTGTTTATCCCCACTATGGCTGCCTGCTGGCAACAGCATCACCTTAGCTGTCTGTCACTGGGGCTCTCAATCAAATCTTCTTGTTTGACAGGGTGGTCAGGCTGTTTCAGGGATTCAGATGCCCTTCACTTTCACACAACATCCAGGTAGAAAATGAGCACTGTAACTCAGTTATATGAAAAAGCACTATTTAACTCAAATTTGTAGCCAAACTTGAAAAACTCAGGAGGATATTGTTATTCCTACGTATTGTTATTTCAACCTCAAACCAAGTGTGTGTGTGTACCAACATATAGCATTGTACCCACACAGGTAAATTGAAGAATATTCCATTACAATGAATTTATAACAAAGACTTCTGAAACAGGTGATACCCTAACTGTACCACTGTGGCTGGCTTAATATTGTAGGATCCAATTTTTAAAAGTATTTTTGGCCTTTTTCATAATCTTTCCACCATTACATAATTCTACAAGCATATGCTAATGTTGCTTTTTTTTTTGGAGAGCTAACAAATGCCATCCACTTTGCAAGTAGGGCTCTTGCAAATACTTTGATTGTTCTGGACTCACAGGCTTGGCAACTTTCTCCTCTAAAAGCTTAGAGACCTTTCAAGATCCCAGGCTGGGAGTCTCATAGAACTGGCATTAGAATTTGTATGCAGCTACAATATGCTTTTTTTTTAATAAGAAACTGTTTGGTTTATATAACTGAAATCTTCTTGAACCTAATACATAAAACAGAACCTTTCAGTTGGGTGTGTGTAAGTAATATAACCTTAAAATATTGCAATGGAAATAAAAGAGATAGAAGAAAAAAAGACAGAAAGGAACTCCAACAGTATGCAAAACTAGCTTTATTATCTATTGAGATCCTTTACAAAATAGAGAATCTTAAACATACTTTGATGTTTAAATACCCATTATCATTGGAGTGAGAGCTACATTTTACGTATTTATGATTCACCTGGGATCAAACTCCCTGATTCACTTAGAACTACATTTTATTTCCCTGCAAACGACCCAAAATCCAGAATCACTCTTCAGCTTCAGTCTGACAGTAGCTCAAAAGGAACTTAAAAAAGTTATGAGAGGAAAACAGACCTCAAATGAAAAGCATTAATGAAATTCACTTGCATTTCAATGTTCAAACACAGAAAACAAATTCCTTAATTTTAGGTATCACTGCAGGGATTGATAACTGTAATCAACAACATCCTCTTCCCAAAACAAGTATGGGCTTGAGCTAACACACTGGCATGCTGATGCACTCAGAGAGGGCATGTGTTTGGAGCAGTCAGAAGTACAGGGGAAGGTTTCAAGCCCTCCTGTTGTACAAGGGGCAGGCAAGCTCTGCATGGTAAAGCAATGACTCACATGTCTGCAATAGGATGTGTGTGTCCTCCTCAGGCTTCAGGGGAGACAGGGCTCTCTGAAATGAAGCTGTGTTTGGTACTAGAAGCAGATAACCTGGGCAAATCCCTCATATCCTGGTAGGCAGCACAACCCACAAGCAGTGGTGCACTTCAGTCGTCACGCTCAACCCCAGCTGTCAAAGTCTGAGGCAGATACCAAGGAAATCTCAGGGCTCTGTTGGGATTACCCACTACACTGTGAGGGGGAATGAGCACTGGAAATAGAGCAACAAGAAACCAAAGGGGTTAATGGGAGAGGGACAGTAATGGGAGCTCAAATACTGGCAGTACTCCTTTGCTTTGGGGCAGGGATTCTGGCTCGGCTGGCACAACTGCTGATCCCAGCAGGGCTGTGCTCAGGGTATTAAGCTAGCTGAGCTCTTTAATCATGCTGAAGTGAGGAATCAAAAGGTTAAATGATGAAAAAAATACTGTGTAATAATGAGACAAATGTGTTGGTCTTCACTGCCTGCAGATGAAGGGATTGTCCGGTGAATCACTGAGCCTACTCTGCTCCAAGGGCAGAATGTGATGTAATTTTCTGACAGCACTTCATATTATTGTAATTAATAGTTACAATGACAAAGCTAATATCTTGATATTGTTATTCTCTGCATTTAGGAAAGAGTTTCCATCCAAGGATGTGAGAGAGTTGTCCCTGCTTGTCCATCTGTGCTCTACCCTGATAGTGCTTTCCAGTGCAACTCTGCAAAAGAGCAGAAGACATATTTGAACTGGCTGGGGATCTGGTTCCTGTTACAGATGACCCCACAGACTTTTTCAGCTAGGAACTTTGTTAGTGAATATCCATTTGCTGTCTACAATTCCACCTAAGAGAGGGAAGATTGCTCATTTTCTGTGTGCCTGAGGTATGAGAATCTACTTCAAAGATGATTATAACCTGATGTTTACTGTGATAATAAATTACAGTAGACCCTCAGGAATGCAGGGAGCAAAGCTACAAAGAAACTGGTCTGTGAGGGGCCCTGCAAATAGGACATGTGGGTATTGTGTTCCATTTGGACACCTGATGTTTTAAAAAGTTGGAGCTCAAGTAGCGTGGATTTTCAGTCTAAGACGTAGGTGGAATTTATTACCACCCTACTTTTAACAAATAGAGAAAGATCAAAGTATCCCAGCTGTGGGGTATCGAAACAAGTGGGAGTTGGAAAGGATAAGAAATGGACAATCTCTACAGGAAGTTTTCCAATTAGCTTGGAAGCCACACTGTCTCCTTGATGTTGGCAGCATTTTCAAATCATTTGCAATTAGACACATAGGTGTCTGGTAAGTCCTTTCCCATCAGGGAAGATGAAAAAGGCATGTGCAGGGCATAGTCATTCAAAGAAAGAGAGAAAAAAAAAGCTGTAAAGGCTGGCACATTTATCTGGAAAAGCTGAGAGGTGGAGGAGGTATGGTGTCAATGCAAATAGTTTCAAGAAGGTCCATGAAGACCTTTTCATTATGAGCCTTGGTGATATTGTCAGACCTTCTTAAAGATCTTTATTTTGGCAGCTCTGAGTTAGCAGGAAGAAAAGGTGTATGCATGTGTGAGATAGGAAGAAGGTAATTTATTTTTCCTTTAAATGAATACTGCAATTAGATGAAGAATACTAAATACAAATTACATCCTGACAGATGGAAACTAATGTTTTTAAAGTATCATGACATTTTCCATTAGTATGGTTATATTCATAATGATACTTTAAATAGTGGAAAAATAAATGCAGTTGCAATTAAAATGCACTAGTGATCAAATGTAAGAAAGGCATAAAGTGAAAGGAATTATTTATTTACTGCTTTATCTGCTACAGCTTCTGGTAGGTTTTGAGGTGACTGAATTCTTCCCAGATGGTTATATTATATTAAAAAAGAAATTTAATGTCCTCATATTTTGCTGTGAGATCTTAAGCTTTTGATGCATGTACCTGAACAGGAGAGTAATTCAGATTTTCTGGATGTCCCTGCTTCTCACATGAGCCCTTCCATCACTGTGACTACAGATGACCAAAATCATCACTAAACCCCATGAACTTGGCAACGCATTTTTTCTGTTTGCTATGTGCAATATGTGCCTAATGGATATTGTCAGCCAATTTCTAGTTGAACAGCTGTTCATGACTTTTTTTTTTTTTAATTAAAGTACCAGATTCAACACTGAGGGACTAATTTATTAGGAAAGAATAACAAATCAGCATGAGTAAGCTGTGGAGAGACTGATCTATCCTCTTACGTTTCGGGATGGTATTTGCCCAGGAGGGCTTGTAGGTTAGGGCTGGCTTGGGAATGATGGTAAACTTGAAAGAAAACAAGGAGTTGGGTAAGTGTTCACATCAGTTCATATACATGTCCCGTTGACTCTGCTGCAGCTTTGCTCAGGAGGAACTGACATCATGACACCAGGGCAAGGTGGAGATTGTACATGGGGGGTGGGGTTACCTTTGAGGCTCTATCACAAGGCAGCATCTAAGATATTGCCACTGGTTAGTGATCAAAAAGAACTTTTTTTTTTTTATTCTGGCCACTATGAGACACTTGATAAATTGTTCAGTGGTTGTTTACCTTGTTTCTCCCAAATACAAAGTAGGGATGCAGTGATTTTCCCACTTTGTAGTACCTCCTCCTGACACTGCTAGAACAATTGTAGCCAGAAGGAGCTATCCCAACACAGCTACAAAGGAAGCAAAGCTACTTCTTCAGCTGCTGCTGGTTGATGAAGTATCTCAGTACCACTCTGTTGCTTGAAAAGGAAGTAAAGTTCATACTTGTGAAGAAGAAAGGTCCCTGTGCTTCTGTAAAACCTATTCTGAGCAACTTGAACTCAACATTTTAAATAAAAACATCACCAAAGAGAAATTTGGTGTTGTGATGACAGATGGGAAGTGGAGAAAGAGAAGAAAAAAGAAATATAGCACTTAGCAAGACATTTTGTCTCCACAGAGACAGGGGGAAGTCAAGATCCTACAACAGCCATCATGGTGACTCTTCCTCTTTTCCTTGTCTTCATCCTTTTGCCCTGCAGTAAATCTCAGGAGGACTTTCTGGACCAGCATCAGAAATGGAACTACAGAGAAGGCGGTAGGAGGTCACAGTGGTGGTTCAGCATGGGAGGCATTCAGTAACTCAGAGATGCAGATTCACTTATTTTGTCCTTGGAATGGGATAGACAGTGCTCATTCATGACTGCTCTTTCTTGATTCCTGGGTAGCTGCTGAGACTTCTGGAGAAAAAATGCTTTTAGAAATAATCAGCTGGGGTATCCAGTGACAGCAGAAAACCTGGGCACCTGGAGGCAGAGAATTGCACTGGGAGGGAGAGTTACCTGCTTTTTAATTTAGATCCTCCATGTGTTTAATATTTGGCATTTCATCGCAACTGAGTTGTGATGGAGAATGGAATCAAACTCGGAGCACTGCCTTGTATTTCCTTGTGCTGACACATTTGTTTTCCTCTCTTCCATGGACATCCTGCTAACCTAGCTGACAAGGTCAACATAGAAGGTGTTTACAGCATTACTCAAACCCTTGAGAAATGGGGAAATGACATCTTCTGGCAAATGAAGCATACCCTGCTGAACAACCCAAATGCTCTCCTGCCTGAGTTCTCCAGGTAATTCTTCTCATCTGGAGGTGGGATTCAGTCCTCTCCTGGGTGTCCTTCCCTGAGCAGGATTCATCTTCTAAAAGATCAATTTTCATATTTCTCAGCTGGGGGAAATAGAACACACTATCTCAGTACCTGTTCTGCTACCAGCTCTGATTAGTAAACTGAATACTCTGCTAACTATTCATTGTGAAACACTCTCAACTGCTATCATTGTATTACAAGAATCTTCCTAAAGAAAATGCCCTTGGCAGCTCACACTTGTGAGAACAGGCTGGAAAAAATGAATCGTTCTACAAATCCACATATGGGCTTGGCCACAGATCAGGGAAAAGAAGCTGATTTGGTCTGTGATGTTTTTTATATTTCAGCCTCTAACACCTAGATCTGAGAAAGCTATTCACTAGTTCATGTCATCACATTCTCCCTTTGCATTGCTGGAGATATTAACTGTTGAATAAACTCATAAAATTTAATTCAATCTTGTATTTCCAGAAAAATAGTAGGAAAGGCTGGGAAAGAAAGAGAGAAAAAAGGCATATTGGGAATTACTAGAAAACTAATATCACTTAAATCAGAATTGTTCCTAAAGCAAGTAAAGTAGCTGTCTTCCATAACTAATTGCTTTCTTTAGGAAACAAGAAAAAAAATTTTTGCAAATGTTACACATTGAACCAGTTGAAGAGGAAAGGTTAGAAGAATAAAAAAGGCATTGGGCAGGTGGTCACATGGCATCTGTCAAATCAGTGTTTCAGGAGGATACATCATAGATTATACACTGGCCTTGAGCATCAAGTGGATTTCTCCCTGGCTGCATGGTGGCTGTTATTAGCACAGAATTCATCACAACTTTCCCATTGACAGTGCTGAAATTCATTGGTGCCTCAGATTATCAGGGAAGATATTAAGTCTTGTATTTGGAAAGTTCTAACTTTAGTCTAGGAAGATGTGATGAGAGTATCCAGCCATATATCCTGTACTGGGCTTTCAGGTATGAGTTTGCTGGCAAGGACACAGACTGGTCCATTAGAAATGTTGAGGACTGACAGTACTCCGTGGGAACCACTGGCCTAGCCTCCAGGTGTACTCCTAGTTAATTATTACTAATTAAAATAAGGTGGTGGAAACACCATGTTGTTCATGCTGGTCCTGAAGCTTGTGCTTTCCAGGGCTCAGATGGGGGCCCTCAGATGAACTCCCATCACCAAAAAGCAGGGTAGCTTTGAAGCATTTTTAATGCTTACAACTCTTTCATCATCAAGGGCCCTTATCCAGCAAGAAACAAAGGTCATGGTAAATTACTTTGTATGCTCAGAAACATTCCCTAAACGGAGTTGTTCTTCTGTATTACCCTTCTTGCAGTCTCCGCCCTGTCTCTGCAGCTGTGGACAACCTCGTGAGGGAAGTCCAGTCGATAAGGAAAAGGCTGGAAGAACTGGACGAACGTCTCAATGTCATCAGCAAAACTGTCTTTCCCCTTCGACCGAATGCTCTGCAGAGCCAGAGGCGTGGAAATACTCAGCTGAGGAGACTCCCAACACACAGGAGAAGGTTATATGCTTGCAGGAGACCTCAGAGCAGACCTCAGAGCACTTAATTCTCTACCAGGAAAAAGGGAAATTTTTTTTTTTTTCATCCGCTTAAGCCTTTCTCAATGGGACATTGCTGGAAAGAAAGAAAGTAAAGCACACACACAAGTCAGCTTTGCTAAGGAGACCAGAACTTCTGCATTTTGTTGCTGCCTTAGGTCAGTAGGCAAAACCTGACCATGTTCTTTAATGACGGCTGTTTTGTGTCCCAAGCAAAAACAAGTTGACAAACTCAGTCTTAAGCATGAATACCTTTATTCTATACAGGCATTCTTTCTGCTTACTAGAGGAAGATCTTTCTATAAAGATCAGGTGAATTTCTCTCTCTGCCCTATTTTTAAAGCACTCCATCTGAAACAGCTGGGAAATTTGAACTTTGAAAGTGCTGAACAACTGATGAATGCAGAAAGATGGATTAGTGCTTGGCCCTTCCAGCTGGGCAGGGAGAGGGAGATGAAGTTATGTATCAAAATATCACCTTAACCTATTGTCCATGTTCATATGTTCAGAGGGTGAGTAGGGCTGGATAACTTTGGTCTGTACACCATGATTCAACACTGAAGATATATCAATTGCTAGGGACCCAATATGAACATTCACCTTCTGCAAAGAGTCTTTTTCTAGCTACCTGGAACTGTGCACTCAGAATGGTGTTATTCAGTAGATATGTTCAGAATTTCCAGCACTCAGAAACACACTGAGCTGATTTCTGTCAAGACCCGTGGAAACCAGGGGATTTTTAAATTGTTTTTCAAAACTATTTAGATACCTAATGGCAAAGATAGATGTCTGGAAGGATTTTCCAAAATAGCTTAAGAGACTCTTTGGTCCCCAAAATCACAGATAATAATTCAGTTGGTGTCTAGTTCACAGAGTATTTTCTCCACATGCCAGCATTGACCTCCAGACATTTCCCAACATCCTTTAGCACAATTAATATCTGTAGAAAATTAACAACCACACTCTACAAAGACTTTGGTCCCTCAGGGATTACCCAGAATACCCTGCCTTCAGCTTGTCTTTGGTTGTGTCTTCCTGACAATAAAGCTGGTGATAAAAAAAGAGTGCATGAATCAAATTATGCACTGAATGGAGGATAGACTTGCCTTGCCCTTCAGGTCTCTAAAGACAAATCCAATACAGAGATTTCCATTCAGCACTGCAGTCATCTGTGTACATGAAATGTGCTGAAACATAAGAAATAGAGTCAGAGAGGAAAAGAAACAGGTTGTCTTTAAGGTCTGGATGAAGCAATTTATGAGAACACAAATAAAGAATGGATTATGTACAAATGATTGTGGGGGTGTCTGGCATGTCAGATGTTTTGAAAACACTCTCCAGTCACAGTGAGGATGTAGACTAGCTATTTAAGGATTCCCAAAGCCTGAGTTTATGGAAAGAAATTCAGTGACAGTACAATAACCTCCAAAAGGAAAGGGGTAAAAACTAGTTTCATAAGAAATCTTTCAGAATAGTCCAGAAGAATTAACACAGTAAGAATTTTAGCTGCAGCCTGGGAGTTAGTTGAGTGGGGGTGGTATGAGCAGCATAGGAGACAATCTGGCAAATAATTCCCGGATGTAAGTTCTCTGAGTTCAGGTTTTAAAAAAATAACAGAAAATAACAAAACTCAAACTCGGCCTTCTTTGGTTTTTGCTTGGGAGCTTGAAACGCTGCTTAGCTAGAGAAGGGGAAAATCAAGACTGTGAAAAGGTTGATAAAAAGATACAGTTGTGCCTTTGTTGAAGTTGTCATCATAATTTCTCAGGAAATGTAGAGCATTTTGATCCCAGAATATATTTACATAAATTACAAGGAATAACAGGAGAGAAAGGCCCCTAACTTCTTGTTATTCTGCATTCAGAGTTTCTAAGCTGTGCTGTAGCAACAGCTGCATCCTTGCACAGACTGCTGATCCCTCCAAGGGATGCTTTGCTTGGGGCTGTAGGGACTGCTTTTTATTTTGGCCTATCTGAAGGAAGAGTACAACATAAATGTTAGCTTTCATGGTTGTATTTTAGACACAAGCATTTTATCAGGCAACCTGAAGCTGTATAAACTGAGTACTACTTGAAACACAAAGATAAGACTTCCCTAAGTCCCTCAAGTTACAGATGGCTGGTGGTGGGAGGCCAGACCAGATCATTGCATACTTTTACTTTATACCTAAATGTACACCACCGGCTTCTGCCAGAGACAGAGGACAGAGCAAGGTGGACCCCCAGTCTAACCCAGTCCATGTATTCCTATGCTGATATGTGCAAGTTTGTAGTCTTGGCAAAACCTCCTCAGCACAATGGAGAAAGTCACCATCTACTTTAAAAGAGGACAAATAAGCTGCAGCATGCAATGTATATTACAATTCTCAATTTTCTTGCATAATGGTGAATAAACCAAGTAATATAAATGGTTAATAAATTACTAGTCCATGACCTTGTCACCAGTGACAGCAGCCCCGTCATTCACTCTGTGAAAGCCCATGCCAGGCTCCAGCCCAGCTCCCTGACCTGAACACAGTCTGTTTGATCAGATGATAACAGCCAGCTTCTTTAACCTCTTTGCACGACCCTCTCTCTAGATGGAAAAGTTTTAGTGTCCTATTTATCTTATAATTTTATTCTTTGCTCTTTAAGAGTGTAGGAAGGTTATGTGCCAGCCTACTTCTGCACTGTTCACCTTCTATTTGAGAAGGCAGCAGTCCAGCTGAGCAACTTGAGATGCCTGTATCCTATCTGCCTGGGGAAGCTGGCCTGGCCCATGGGACTGATTCCCAGGGACTGGTATTTGATTTCTGCTCCTGCTAACCTCTTCTTAAAAGATCCTGGGTAAGGCACTTGTCCTTAGACGGGGCTTATACAACAAAAAACCACTTGTCACAAGGCGTCTATGTCTTCTATACATATAAATGTATCCAGCTACAGAAGCCATCTAAGCTCTCTGCTATGTTCATTTACATGTATTTCTGCGAAAGGATCTGGATGGAACTTTTAAACAGAGGTGACCAGTTGGGTGGTCAGTGGAGGGAGATCAAGTATCTTAGGAACTTCTAAAATCTACCCTTCACCTGAAGCTTACAATATCCAGTGACCAGACCACCTCCTTAAAAAACGACTATGTTCCCCTTATTTCTGTTTATTTTTTAAAAAACACAAAAGACTGAAAAAAACAAGAGGTTATGATTTTGCAACTCCAGGACTATGGTGCCCTTCCACGCTAGGCATGACACACTTTGCCAGTACTTCCCTTTTCCTGTATTTCATTCCTTTCATATCCCCTCTCACATTTCCTGTCTCCCAGAGATGAATACCATCTGTTCCCGCACTTCATGACTCCTCACACTTCTCAGTGCCCCGCACACTTTACCCTCCGGGGCCGCCGCTCCCGCCGGCATCGCACGGCCCCGGCCCCGCGGCTCCGGCGGCCTCGGGCGCGCCCGGGGGCGATGGCTGCGCTGCGGGCGGGGCGGCTCCGGCCCTCCCACCTCCTGCGAGCGGGGCCGAGCCGAGCCGAGCCGGCAGGGGCAGGGCCGAGCTCAGCGGGGCAGATCCAAACCCAGCGGGGCCGAGCCGAGCCCAGCGGGGCAGAGCTGAGCCACGGCATCATGCTGGGCATGGTGAAGAACTCGCTGCTGAGCACGGTGGAGGCATGGCCCTACCGCCTGCTGAGCAAGGGCGAGAAGGTCTGTGCCGGGCGGGTCTGCGCTGAGGGGCTGCGAGGGAAAGCGGGGGGGATCGGCCCCGGGCAGCGCGTTCCTCCTGGCAGCGCCTCCATCCCCATATCCTTCCCCAGGATCAGGTCAGCTACGAGGAGAGGACGTACGAGGGCGGGAAGTTCGCGGCGGTGGAGCTGGTGGGGAAGTCGTTCGACGAAGCCTCGAAGGAAGGGGCAGTGAAGCTCCTCAAGTACGTCGGAGGAAGCAACGACAAGGGTGAGAGATGCTGCCTGCCCTGGGGGGCTTGGCGGGTGTTTGTGGTTGAGGCTTGGTGAAAGCGGGATGGATGGAGGCAATGGCACTGCAGGCCCGCCTGGCTTGTGGCTCCTGGCACGGCGGGTCTTGATGGGAATGGCCCCTCACTGGTAAAAGTAAATTTGTAACAGGCTAAGTCGTGCCCAGCCAACTCATGCTATGAGTCCGCTCGTCTCTGTTTCAGGATGAAATCTCAAAAATTATTTGTTTAAACAGGAATGAATTACCTTGCAGCTGGGATAACATGAGGACAGGCAGACAGGTATCTGTCACAGCTCCCTGAGTGAGCAGTAGCTGATGAAATCCAGGTATCTGGGACACTTCAGTTCTATGATGTGCCCTTGTGGGCAGTGAAATAACAGTTACGACCTTGATATTTTATCTGGCTATTTTTATTCATGAAAGGGTAATGAACAGTGAGCTTCCTTTATAATGGTATATTTTAATGTTTTATGGCAGTGCTTCCAGGTGATTGCTTCTAATTCTCATCTTACTGAAATGTGCACATTTTAACCATTCATAGCAGGAGAAGACTGCAGAGTAGCTCTGAGGCATATACATGTTCTTAAACACCTTTCTCCAGCATCTAAGTAGAGGGATTAGTGTAGTCTCTATAGGAATAGGAGGTGGATGCAGTGGGAAATGGTATTTGCAGCAACATTTTTGGAAAGGTGGTGATTGCTGTTGCTGTAGTAGAAAGGGTGCCTTCTATAACGTGTGACACAAACACAGGTATGACATCAAAGGAAAATAGATGAGAAAGATGGCTTGATCTCAGCTGTTTTTACGGCTGCCTGGTCATCAGGTTTAGAGGTCCCCTACTGCTGCAAGAAGAGTGAAGAAAACTGGTCTTCAGTGCCATGTGGTACTTCTTGGTGGTAATGAGTAGGAAAAAACCTTGCTGTTCCTGGAGTGTGGAAAGCATGGACAGTCCTGCTGAAAGCCATAACAGCACTGAGGTTTGGGGCACTTGAACTTGTAGGATGTCTGGAAGCATTTGGGAGGTTTTAAGAGAAAGCTCCTGTCACCCAGTATTGGTTGTAGACTCATGACTAAGTGCAGATAGTATTAATTTAAATGCTGATGTAGATTTATATGTGCCAGTGGCCTGCCCTGGAGCTGCAGATCCTGCTGTCTTACAGCTGATTTGTCAGAAGAATAGAGTGTCTAATAGAACCACAAAAGCAGCACCATTAATAAAAAGCATTCCAGAGGTCAGTTGGAACCCTTTTTTCCCAAGCTTCTGGTGTGGACAGGGAGCTTGGCCCAAGCAGAAGCCTGATGATGGCTGTTCTGCTTCCCCAGAGGAGCCCTCTCCTGACAAGGAGTTTGTTCATATGAGGAGTTTTCCAAAATGAAAATTAGCTTTTGTGAATTTCCTGTTAATTTTGTGGGTTACTGAGAGCTTAGACTTCTTTAGTAATGTCTGTTTGTCTGTTTCAGGAGTTGGAATGGGCATGACTGCTCCTGTCTCCATCACTGCTTTTCCTGCTGAAGATGGCTCCTTTCAGCAGAAGGTGAAAGTCTCTCTGCGGATCCCGAGTCAGTTTCAAGACAGCCCTCCATGTCCTACTGATGAAAGCATTAAGATTGAAGAAAGACAGGGGATGACCGTTTATTCCACGTAAGGAATGCATCCTGGGATCTCCAGTCTCAAGTGATGAGGCCTTCTGGGTGCTCTGATAAGCAGTGTTTGTTTTACCAGGTGACTTGCTGTACAAGGGTGCATGTGGCAGAAGGAGATGGAGGAGTATGTCTAGACTGAAGACAGGTGTTTTATGTCACTTCTTACCCCTGGTCATGCTGCACTGATGTGGAATATGGATTTTTTTCCACTGGGTAAACAAGCATGGAGGCTAGCCCTGAAAGATACTGTCCCATTTCTATTGCATGAATCTATTGTTTTCCCCACTTTCTGGGGAAGTCATTAAGAATGCTCTTTGGTGCAGTTCACAAACTGTCCACTGAAGCCTTATTCAGATGGACTCATACCAGACTCCACCATGGAAACAAAGAGGCCACTGCATTGCTTCAAGTCACCTTTGAATGTCTTGGGGTGTTGATTGACAGCCTGGACTCATGCTAGCATCACCACAGCATTAAGCTCTTCACCTTGTCTTTACCCTTTGGAGGTTCCCCTGCCTACTTTCTTGAACTATTTTGGCTGACTCTGACTTCTTTCTTGCCTCCAACTGCTGCTTGGCCTTTGCTCTGGGTGTGGGCCACTTCTGCAATATCATCCCGTTTTGTCTCAAATTTCAGCCCTGAGGGAGGGTGGTGAGGTGCAGGCTGATTGGAAACAGTTCCTGTTGGTGGGAGGTCGACATAAACCAAACCCATTTCAGTCCACCCCTTCTAAATGGCATTGTGTTCTGTAACTGCCAATTGTATGTTCCTACCTCCCCTTTTTCTTGGGCTAGCTCGAGTTTGGCTTTCCTTCATGATCTTTCCAGCAGACGGTTCTTCACACCACAGTGAGCATGGTTGTTGACACCGTTGGTGGGGACTGTGGGCTGAGCTGACTTGGAGATAACCTTGTATTTTAGAAAGTTGTTTCTCTGATATGGTGCTGATTCACAGGGCAGGGCCGTTCTGCTGGCTGACATACGTGGGGCTGTTTGGGGGGATATCTTTGGGGTCTCCCAATGGATGACTGCCCAGGGATTTTTATTATTGTGTTTGGTGGACCCAGGTAGATTTTATCTCATGCACTTGTCAGGTTGCTTGTCACCCTTGGCTGTGTACTTCATCTGGGACAGATGAAGTGTGCTGCTTCACAATGAACAGTGCACACATGAGTGAGTGCATGCTGGCAGGGCCTGGATCAAAATGCGTGTCTAAATATACTGTGCCTGTGTATTGTTCTCTCTCTCTTCCTTCTTTGCTTTTCCAGGACTGCTCAACTGCTCTCTGGTTTCTTTGCAGGCAGTTTGGTGGCTATGCCAAAGAGGCAGATTATGTGAGCTATGCTGCCAAGCTGAAGGCTGCTCTGGGGAGTGATGCTGCCTACCACAAGGATTCCTACCTGTGCAATGGTTATGACCCCCCCATGAAGCCTTACGGACGCCGCAATGAGGTCTGGTTTGTGAAGGAGTGAACATCTGGCTCCCCATGGTGCTGCCTTGCTCTGATAACCTCCCCACACTATGTTTGTCCTCTTTATAAAATAAACTAAGAATTCAACAGAGGCAAAAAAATATCACTGCCTTTTTCCATGCCTATGCCTTAGTCTTTTATGGACCATAAAAATCATTTTAGAAGAGCACTTGCTGACCCTCCCAGTGGTCCTGCTCCTTCATTCCAGACCAAGTCCTCAGCCACACAGACTCTCTTGATCTCTCCATGGCTTGTTTTTATCTCCTTTGTGCTTCCAGAGTTCAGTGCTGAGAAAGCCAAAAGTACTTAATTGGCTGGTGCCTGACAGGAGTCACGTCCAAGTGTAGGCAGACTATTAGTCTCACCTGAGACGGGCAGGGGAACATGACAAAAGTGCATACAGAGACTTTTTTATCTCCTTCAGTTTGCTGCAGCTGTAAAATGCTGCTTTTATCTTTGCCATTCCACAAACAATCTAAAGGGACACGGGCATTGCTGCCAACACAGCGCAGAGAAAATAAACGTCCTTTTCATTAATTCAGAATGTGCAGAAGATCAGCGCTTCTGTCATCTGTCTGAGAAACGCCATTCAGAGAAAGATCCAGATTCTGTTTGCAGCTTTCTTTTTTTGAGAGGTGTTTTGGTGTGTGCTGTATCTCCATCTCAGCCAGCAGCTGGACAATGTGACCTGGAGACCTCAAGATTGTTTCTTCCCCTTCCTATTACTCTTGTGTAGCATTTCTTTAAAACTAGCCTATGCAAGGGCCAAAGCAGAAATGTGTGTGATTATCTAATTGAATTAGAGAAATGAAAGGCTGGGAGAAAGCAGATGCTTATTACTTGTGATCTGAGAGTGCATTTGAAGAATGGTGAAAATATGGTGAAACTACCATAGGTGCCAATCTAAAAAGCTTTTCTTAAAAGGTGTCAATTTTTGAAGGGCTACTCAGACCGGCTGTTTTCTTTAGAGGAGGAAAACATGGCTGTCTGGAAAACAGGGACTTGGGTCAAATAATCAGTAGCCTTCTGGAAACTTCAAATACAATAGCAAGTGTGGGTCATGTTTCAGAAGAGTGGCAATGTTGAAATGTCAGGCATCAAACCAGCTGTTGGTTCTGCCAGGGACACACCAGAGTGCCCACAGTGGGAGCACTTACCCTGCTGCTGGGTGTGTATAATTCTTTACCTGCACTAGAAGAGGTGTGCTCCTCTGGTGGTGAAGTGCCCTGCAGCTCAGGTGCTTCCAAAAGCCATTTTCCCCTGGAGCTGAAAGAGACATCTGTCAGCTGGCATTGTGGCTTCTGGCTGCTGAAGCTGTTGCACGTGCTCCTGCTTTCTGAGAACAAATCTCAGCAGGAAAAGGAGAAAACCTGAGGTTTTGATGTGCTTTCCTTTTTTCTCTTGCTGAGACATATAAGAGCTTTGCTGTGAACTTCATGAGAGTTTCAGTCACCTCTGTGCAAGAGCAGCTAGTTCAGGATGGGTAAAAAGAGCAGATATAATTTAATTAAGCAAAAAACCAAACAACAATGACAGAGAAAAGCTATTGGCTGTGGTTAGTGATTGCAGTGCAGGGGAGGAAGAATAAAAGGAGAAATCGAGACAAACAAAAAATTAGGCTTTTGAAGGAATTTTTGAAGCAGCAAATGTCCTTTTAAGCTTGTACCTGAATCCAAAGGGACTGTTCATGTCCCAGATTATTTTAACCTGTGTGGGTGAGGAATGGAGGAGCACAGTATTGTCCATTTTGTGCCTTCCCAGGTTTGTTTTGGAGCTTTTGTGGATACAGTCTGGAGACGTGTCCTTCAATAATCAAAACCTTGAAATTTCTCAAAATTTATCTTGTGGAATCTCAGATGCCAGTAATAAAACTGGTATAAACAGAGCTGCAGAGCTTAGCAGCATGGTGTGGTTCTTTTATAAAGTGCATATCCTCTGAACAGAGACTGAGAGCTTCAGACCCAACAGTGAGAGTAAACATCTGTAGGCTCTGCCTGTGCAGCCCTGCTACTGGCCTTTTGCATCAGGCAGGCAGGATAGAATTTCATAAACATTGTTAAATAATGTCAAAGCCTTATGCAAACTGAATTGCCTTTTCTGTACACACAAAGATGCTTGTGTTTTTTCTGCATTTTCTAGCTTTGAAATAAATAAATAAATAATAATATTGTGATTTACAGCTTCTGTTCTGATCACTGACTTTGTGAGCTCAGTGGGAGTAGTTGATTTGCTAGACCGTAGGTTGCCAGTTTATCTTTCTCTTTGGGGTACTAATCATGTCACAGCATTTATAAATAGTCATAATGCTTTTTCCAATAAATCACTATTTTGGGTATCCTGGTGTGGCCCTGCATTATCTGACTGTGAGAGACAGGAGCTGATGAAATAATCCCCTTCATTTGTTCCAGCCATTGAGAGGCTTTGAGCAATGTATTTGTGTTAATGTAGAAACAAGGGGCCTGCTTACCTGAGGAAAATTATGTGTTCCTGTGGCTGGGGCAGCGAACACCTTAATGTTCAGGCAAATACTGGTGACTGATTTTCAGAAATGTTAGACATTTTGTCCCATTGAGGTCCATCTAGCTTGGTGCCCTGTCCCTGTGATGGACAGTAGTGGGTACCTGAGACAAGATTACAGGAACAGTGCAACTGTGGGCTCAGACCTCCTCTAAATATTTCCCTGTCTCCAGTATGATGTGGCCCAGGGATTTTTGTTATTGTGCTTAGTGGACCCAGGTAGATTTTATCTCATTCATTTGTCAGGTTGCTTTCTAGAAATCAGGTAAAGTTACTATCCATGGCATCCTTTTGTCCTTGATTATGGAAAGGTAGAAACACTCTTTGTCTGAGGGTTTCCAGCAGGCTGTCTCTCTGCTCCTTAGGCTGCGCTTTGATACGCCTCTGTCACTGCAAGTGAATGTTTGCTTGGACAGCCAGAGTTGCTGTTGACATTGGAGGATTTCCAGCCACCTCTTTGTGCTGGGGCCAGAAGTCAGTTCTGGATTTTGACCCAAGGCCAGCATGGCCACAGACACTGTTACATGCAGTGGACTCCTGAACTGGTGGTAAAACAAACATTCTTCTCCATCCCCTGCAGTATCTCTGAGAAATTAGAGTGCAGCAGATTATCTAGAGACCTCCTTGCTTCTCTTCTGCACCTATGCAATGTCCTTTTCTGTCTCCAGTGAATGCTGAAATGGAGAGATTTTGGTGCTTTTCAGTTGTTCGACAGAGCACCATGCATTGCCTGTTGTGTGTTGGTTTAAGAAGACAGTGCCAGGGAACTCAGAGGTGGATGTTTCTCTGTGCTGAGGCCCCTCAGTGCTGCCAGAGGTCACCCTGCTGGGTTGTTGGGATGTGGTGGCTTTGCGCATCACACCCTGCATTGCTGCCCATGGCCCCTTTCCCATTGCCTCACTTGTCAGGGCACTGGAACAGCTCCACAGCTGCCTGGGCTGCCTGCTGGGCTGGATGGGCTCAGCAGAGGAGTGGCCTTGGGAATTATCTCTGCCTCCCAGAGACAGGAGTGCCCTTGCTGCTTATTAGCAGCTGGGCAGGTCCCTCTCAGTGCTGTGCAAAGCAGTGGTATGATGGTACAGGACTGGCCACAGGAAGGGCTGCGTTTCAACAGAGCCAAATTTAAAAGCTTAATTTTGATGGGAATTATACACGTGCCATGTAGATTTAGCTGTGCTGGATATACAACCTTCCTCAGCTACTCCACTTGTTAGTAAGGAATTTTCTTGCCGGTATTAACCATGCCAAACCCTATATATTTTTATAAATATATATGTACATGCATATGGGTATAAATGTATGTACATGTGTATGCAGACCAGCTTTGATCTATTGTTTGGCTTCTGTAGTCACTGAATAACTCACTAGAGCGAATGCAGCCCCAGGGTGAACATTTGCAGGCTGAAGTTTTAAGACTGCTAGAACGAGAGCTTTGTTAGCTTCAGAAAGGAATACTTTACTTTGTAGACACATGCTTTAATATATCTAACACTGCATTAAGAGGATGACAGCCCTTATAAAAGAGCTAATTGGTTAAGTTGTCCATATACATCTTGCCAGACCTATAATACTCCAGTCACTTTGAGGGGATGGGTGATCTATGGTGAGTGAGGAAGTAACATCATTATATCCCCATTTTCATCAATCCCCATGGCAAAGAGTGTGTGAGCAGCTATTGTGCTTATGGTCACAAATTTTCAGTTTTGCAATGCTGCCCCAAGGCGATGGGTCAGAGCAGGAAGATTGTGGCTCCTGGCTCACGTCGTCCCTCCCTATTTAATTACAATAATACTTCTTTTAGAATAGCACTCTGAGCAGCAGCTCTCTTTCTTCTGTGACAGCACTTCAGCCACACTGAGCTAAAAAAGAAATGCATCTCTTTTAACAGGACCATAAGTAGCTTTGGATGTATAACGCCTCTATAAAACTGCTTGGCAACATGATTTATTAGAGCGGGATCAGTGGTAAAAGTGACTTCTCTGACAGTAATGGATGGAACACTTCCAGCATAGCTACTCTGTCTCTGCTTGGTGCCTATGCCAACAGCAGGCTGGTTTTGTCAGCTCATTCATAATCTCTGCTTTGCTCTCAGCAGAATCCATTGCACAAGACAGGTTTCAGCCGTGGCAGATGCTTTTTTCCTAGTCCTCTGTGGGAGCTGCTGCAGAAGATGGGTCAGTGCAAATGCTGCTTGATTCCTGAGACTCTGTCTGCTTAATTCTGCATCCAGACCCTACACCTAGGTGGGAGCTAGGTGCATGCCACTCCCACACCCCTCACTGCTGCCCACCCCCATGAAGAGAAATTTGAGTGGCTGGGGTGAAAGGAGCTGCACTGTTCTTAGACTGAGTGAGAAAAATGACTGATCAGCAGCCCAAGGTCCCAAGGAAGTCTCAGATGAATCTTCTGTGCAGTCCCTGTGAGAAGACAGGGTTGAGAAGCCTGAATCTAAGGTGCAGATTTTTAAAAGTACCAGTGGAAGTGAAAGATCCCAGAAACCACATCCTGCAATATACCACGTGCTGCAGCAGCCTGATCTGCATTGTGACTTGAATGACCTTGGGTGTGCAATGTGTCCCTGGCAGTGTGACCCGACTCTGGGGCTCCTTCTGGTGGGGCAGCAGAGCCCAGACTGTGCCACTGCACCACCCACCCCACCCGTGCCTGGACTTGGAAGCTTGGTGGATTCTAAGAGAAGCTTGGTTTTGGGATGTGTCTTCTTCAGCGCATGAAAGCAAAGAAGGATTGCCATGGCAACTATTCTCAAGTATTTTTCCAGTGTTTTCCAATCTTATTCATTTTTTCGTATATCTCTAGTGTTTAATTTAAGGCCTTTCCTAATTGGAGTCCAAAAAACCAATTGAAGTGAATTCTCTGATTAGACAAAAAGTTCAGACACCTTCCCACACAACTTGTGAAGTACAAGATCAACAGAATTGAATGTTGGTGTGAGTAAGAGGAGATCTGAAATTTGAAGTGCATTGTACACAGACAAATGAAATAAATGAAGCCTTTTACTTAAAGCAAAGCATTGAAATAAAAGATAGTGTACAGCATAAGAATTTTGGGCACTCCCTTGCTGGTAGATCTTTCTAGGCTGTTTAAACACTGATTATAGACCTTCTCAGTCTTCTTTATGACTCAGCTTTTGAAGGAACATCTTTCAAAATCAACATGTGCTGGCTCATTGAAGTATCTTTAATGAACTGTAGTGTTATTTCGTCGAGTTCTTTGAGGGGAATGGTTACTGCAGTGGTGTTTCTTTGGGTAATTACCATACCACTCATTTTCCAGTACCGTGCGTCCACTTTGTGTGTGTTTTGGCTGGGATAGAGTTAATTTTCTTCACAGTAGCTGGTGTGGGGCTGTGCTTTGGATTTGTGCTGAAAACAGTGTTGATAATACAGGATGTTTTTGCTATTGCTGAGCAGTGCTTACACAGAGCCAAGGCCTCTTCTGCTTCTTGTTGCAAGTAGGCCAGGGGGGCACAAGAAGCTGGGAGGGGAGAGAGCTGGGGCAGCTACCCCAGCTGATATTCCATTCCATATGGGGCCACACAGCATATAAAGAGGGGGAAAAAGGGAAGGGGGATGTTCAGAGTGGTGTCATTTTTCTTGCTGAGGAACTGTTCCATGCGATGGGGCCCTGGTGTCCTGCTGGTGGCAGGCTGACAAGCCCCTTTCAATAGGGCTTGTGCTGTGGGGGCTCAGCACAGTTAATCACAGAAGAGGAACCAGAGATTCGTCCCAGCTTCTCCAGCCCTGCCTTGAGACAGACTACATCTCTTCCCTACAGCAGGGCCCAGGGAGCAACGATCTCCCTGGAAATTCCTGCCTGACTCTCCTCCCGCTGCGTTGCCATCTGCTATGCACAAGACTTGGGTATACGCCTTTGTGAAAGCAATGCTCTTCCTCTGAGGACATCTTTGGCGCTGCTTCCCTGGAGGGGTGAAATCCTGAGGCACAAAGTGCAGCTGGGACTGTTCTGAGCGCTCCTCCCTGTCCCAGGGCAGGGAGGGAAACAGAAATGACAATTTCATGAGATACTGTGTCTTGGGAACCTGGTCTACAACACCCTCCAGTTGTAAACCTGCCCAGCTGATTGCAAAATGATGAAAGCAGTCCTGCAGGTTTTGACCCAAATGGGGTAACAGGGCCTGGAGCAAATAGAGGTGGGGAAAATGGGTGCAGTTTCAAGCACAGAGGGTGCCCAGGTGTGGTTTTGTTCCTCCCAGGTGTATTTGTTACTCTGCCCGTGGGCTGACCCCTGTGTAGCTTCGTGCCACAGCTCTCCCATCTCACAGGGCATGGCAGTGTCACTGTGGCACTGCTCACACGTGGGGTGGGCAGTGCCTTTCCCCACTTTGCCTCTCAGGTGCAGGAGTGGTTTGTATCAGCTTCTGAAGGGCTGCACAGGACATGTCTCTGAGTGCAGGAACGAAGGCCAGATCTTGAGCCTGGGGAGTCGCTTGGCTGGAGACAGCTCTCCACAGAGCTGGTTTGTTCACAGGCAACAGGAGTTCATCTATTTTTCATCATGATGATGCTATTTCTGAATAAGAGAGAAAAATGTGGGCTTATTTCTGAAGCCTATGATTTCGGTTTTGGCCTTTAAAGATTTGTTTATTTTGAGTGGACGCCCAGAATGCACATAATGTAGCAAAAAACTGCAGATACAGACGGGGATTTTTGTTTCACCTTTCAAGGTACTCCAACCCCTGATGCTAGGGCAGTAACATTTGAAAAGGCTTTGGATGTTTTTCCTGTCTTTGGAAAGAAACAAATGAAAATAACAATCCTGAAGCAATACTGAAGGTGCCTGCTTCCAGATAGCTCTGCTGAAAGCAGCAAGGTACAACCAGGAGATGAAGAAAATATCCTGGGAACTGCCGCCCTGACAGAGTTTCCCTGTGGCTGCAGTGCCTGCTCCTGGGACGTGTAGCAAGGGGTTGAATACGAGCTCCCCAGACAGTCCTGATGGGAAGGTAAGCACAATTGTTTTCTGAAATGTTTGATCCCATAATCCACAAATCCCTTTATCATAAATAGCCTTTCAAATTGTTGTGGCAAACTCTTCTGGACTGATTCCAGCTCCTGAATTATGAGAAGCTAAAAATGGTGTCTATTCCCATGGCTATAGACAGAGAGATGCTACTCAGCAACAAATTCACCACCAAGTGCCTTAAAAATAGCCCCTGTGGAATTATTCAGTGTTTGGGACTTGTCATTTCATAGGGGTAAAAATTTATTCATTTTGGCACAAAATATGCATAATATGTATCCACAGCTTTATAAATAGCATTTATGAAATTATGTGTATAATTTTATATTAAATTGATGCTGAGCAAAGAGACAAAACAATCAACAGGAACTTAACACAAGTTTTGTTCTTAGGTAATTGTAAGACTTTTTTCTTAGAAATGCAGGTGTCAAAGAGACCTTTCTCCCTTCACCTCTCCTTCCTTTCTTTCTTTAAGACAGCCTTAGGGAAAAAACTTGAAATTTCTGCTATTATGGCAAATGTGATAGCTGTAAGCCAAAGAAGAAGCCTGGTTCAAAGTTGTCACTCCACACCAATTAATTCCATGGCTTTAGCAATTCTGGTTTTCAAAATGTAGGCCTCTATATCCCTTGGAGTTCCAGGTTTTGCAAGTGGAGTCACAAATATGGTGGAAGTTCAGTTGGTGAGATGGTGCTCTGAGAAATAACTGGGTCAATAGCTGGAACATAACTTAAATTGGCTCTTAGAGGAGCATTTGGGGACCATGCTCTTTGTCTTCCTCTCTTGTTGTTCTGCTTCCTTTCATCTCACTTGCCCTTGCAGTGCTCCAGCAGGGCTGATGCATTGGTACTGGTGGGTGGGGAGGATGAGGTCTCATTGGAGGCATCTTTCCTTTTCCACTTAAGGGCTCTGCTGAAAAGGGGCAGGTACAAATATGAAGGCTTTGCTGCTGCCCTGCTCCAGGCTTTCCTGTCCACCCTCTGCTCAGTAGAGCCTGGCTGCAGGCTGAATGTCCTGCTTGCCTCTAAAGGTGCTCAGTAACAATCTGTAGCAGCCTAAGCCCCAGGAAAGGGTGAAAGGTAAGGCAGGTAAACCAACATCCTGGGAAAACACTTTGCAAAATTGCATCAATAATACAGCAGAACAAAATGTGAGGCCTTGTAGGCACGGAGAACAATTTTGTTGGTGAACAGAAGTGGTTTGGTTCACTCACACTTGCACACCTGTACTCAGGTGCAGGGGATGGCAGCAGCCAGGTGGTGGTTCAGGGTCACTCTGGGTCACATTGCCACAGGCACCACTGATGGTCCTCAGTGGGGACAGGCCACCAGGGAGTGACCCATGGCCTGCAGGAAGGGCAGGAGGGAGAGCTGGACCTGTGAGCAGGAGGATGTCACCCCGTACAACATCGAGCCTTGGAGCTGTGTTTGGGAAGTCTCAGGAGATGATGTAGGAGCAGACTTGGTTGTCCTCTCCTGATGGGGGGGGATGAGATGGATTAAATTGGGCTTTGGCAGTTGAGAGAAGAGAATAAAACAGACTTCCCAGAACAGTGCAATAGCACAAGACAGCAACGTCACCTGAAAGAGATACTTCAAATTGTAATGCTTTTCCTTAGAAATCATCATTTAAAAAACCTTTTAAATGAAGTGCATATTTTTTATTTGAAAAAACTCTTAGAATAGTACACTTTTAATAAAGGGTTTTTTTAATGTGATTTCACAAAAGTCAGTAATATTTTCCGCTTAAAATTACATCCCTCTTACCATTTTACTGAAATTATTAAATGGTTTCTAGGGCAACTTACCAATAGCATTAGGGCTCACTTTTCTGTTTCTTGAGGGGTCATGGAGGTCTGCATCAGAGAAATCAAGGGATAGACAAAAATGTCAGAACTGTGCTTTGATGTTTTCCCACCTCTTGCTGAAGCAAAAAAAAATTGCCTGTTAATGTGATAAAAAGGAGTGAGGCTGGCTGGAGATTTATGCCCTCCTGGAGACATAGTGTGTCAGCTCTCCTCCAAGTTCTCTCATGCTATTTCCATGGCAACTCCATATAATGATAACTCCCACAGATTTTCTCCTTTTATCTGCTATTTTGGTCCCAGATAGTGATGGAGTTGAGGCACACATTTCTTTCACACCATTTGATGCCCATCGACAAGCAAAGTAAATAATGTCCTCATTCTTCAGGTCTTTAAGAAAGCACAGTTAGTTCCCAGCCCTTTCAGGAATTCACCTGCAGAGCTGGACAGAGCTGAGACAGGAAAAGCAGCGCTACAGATGCTCAGAGGAAGCTGCAAAGGATGAATGCTCCCTGTCAGCACAACGTGACAGGATTACATTCCAGTCCTGCTCTTCTCCTCCCCTTGGCCAGGGTAGCAGATGGACACTAGGGAGGAGGCCATGGTGTAACAGGAGGATGAATGGTTTGGGTGCAGGGAGCTGCATCTCATCTTCTGGGAGACAGGAGGTCATTCTGCCTGACTGGGAGATGCTCCCATTGCCCCTGGTGTCTGCTCATGATTGCAGATCTGGTCCAGCTCATGAGACAAGGATTGGGAGTTTCAGCCAGGCGTGGCTGCAGCCAGAAAAACCCTTGACCAAGTGCCACTAACCCATGACTTCCTCCCTCTTATGAAATCTCTGCAGCAAGATGCTGCTGGCTGATTTTACACAGCAGAAGTGGCAGGCATGCAGCTTGTTCTGGGAAACTGCACTTGCTTCGCCTAACTGGTAGGGCAGGACAGGCCAAATATCTGTGCTGGAGTGGAGGGTCCACAGAGATCCTGGGCTCCAGCTGCCAATGGGGCTGAACTGAGCTTCTGTGCTTGGTTTGCAACTGAGTGCCAGGGACAACAGGACAGTCTGAATGTGAGGACCTATATCAAACATCCCCTTACTTTGTGTCCTAAGATCATCCAGGTATTTTCACCCTCCTCATTTCTTCCTACAGAGGCTTCCATTTAAGCAATGAGCAATGCTAGGTGAAAGGACATCCTCCTCCAGGAAGGGATCTGAAACCTTATACTTGATAGTAGTGTCCCTTCTGAGTAAGGCTGCTGCTCAGAAGAGCTGTCCTACCTGTTTGGGCCCCTCTGTCCTGTAAACCAGATGTTGGTGGGAGCATTCCTCCATTGTAGGGAGGGGAAGGAGGGCACAGTGTCATAGCTTGGAAAAGACCCCCAAGATCATCAAGTCCAACCTTCGATTGAATGCCACCATACCCACTAAGCCATACCATTAAATTCCATCTCTACTTGGGTTTTTTTAACACTTCCAGGCATGGTGACTCCACCAGTTCCTGTGGTTTGAGTCCCTGCCTGGAAGCAGCCCAGGTGTGACGGTCTGTTCTGAATGACACAGAGCAGCTCACCTGGGTGTGTGGTGAGCAATCACCTAGGCATGGTGAGAATTTGACCTTCACCTTCTGCCCTCAATGTAGGAAGTATCGTTTCCCCATCATGACAGAAGGATAAACATGTGCATGTGGAAGACCTTCTGAAGGACTCTTAGCAACTCAAAAGACATATCAGAACAAGAAAGCAGAATTTCTGAATAGCAGATCTAAGGTCACCAATGCAAACTGGTGACTAGCGCCTTGTCCACGTGTATTGTGATGATCCCATCAAACACAAACAGTTCTCCATTCCCCAGGGTAGGACTGGGGTTGAGACAGTGGGGTTAAACACAGTAACAAATCTCTGTTAAGAGGGACGCCACAAACACATGCTTTTAAAATCTTTATGTTTGCAAGCTCATTTTTTTTAATTTTTAGGATTATGCTAAGACACATATAGCCATAAAAATTATTCCCTAGGTACTTAGACCGATAGATATCTCTAAGGTGAGAACTAAAGTCAAAGAAACTTTTGCCGTTGATGGTACCTGTAAGAATTTAACCTTTTTCCCCCAATGTTCTCACTTCAAATGTATCATCATGCTTCTGTTAATTTAGTGTGAGCATTGTGTGCACATTTGGAGGCAGAGCATGCTCCAAAAGCTGACTACATTTGAAGAGTGCACTGTGAAAGAGAAATCAGGTGAGTCACTAGCAAGGGTTTCATCCCTGGGATCCTGTAAAAGGAGCATGCAGCTTCTTCCAGCATTTCCTCATTCATTCCATAAAGTTAATTCCACTTTTAGAGAGTATTGCCAGACGATAAAGACAAAAGATATTCAAAAAAAGTAACAACTCCCAATGAAACTTGCAGAGAGAGGGCTTTCACCTCCTCCCACCCCTCTTGTCCAAGGATTTGGTAGCCAGAACCAGGGCTGGACACCTCAGTAAATCTGGCTTTAGAACTCCTGCTGCCGGATGAAAAATGTGATCACCACCAAGAAACGAACGACTGACCTGGCGTGAACTCACTCGAACGCTTTGAATAGGTCAGAAATGGTTCGTGGTGTATGCTCGTGTGCCCTGGGCGGCCGGAGGAGCGGGACCGGGTGCCCGCGGTGGATGCAGGTGCCGCAGTGCCCCCGCCTGGCTGCTCAGGAGCCGGTGTCCCGGGGAAACAGCTCCAGATTCGTGTCCTCACACCGGACAGGCCTCTGTGCGGCTTTCCGGGAATTCACTAAAGCACAGCGGGCAGTAGGGCCGATGTCCTCTTGGGGCAGGAGCAGGGTAGCAGAGAGAGGCACAGTGGCACTGCAATGCTGCACAAACTGAGTAGACAGCTCTCAGGTCATTTGAGCAGTACTGCGACTGTCCCACAGTGCTTCCATCAGCCTCTGCTCTGAAGAACTGAGCATGCCTTGGCTCAGCACACACATCCTTGCCATCAATGAATCCACCTGCCTGTGAGCTGACTTGTGCTTAAGAACTGGTCATTTAATTTTGGCCCTGTCGATGTCTCATCTCACACAAATAATTTCCTGATTTTGACCCAAAAGTCTGGATGTAACAAAGGAGAACCACAACACAGTCTCTGCACATAGTACTGGTGGTAGTGATGGGTGAGGAGGAGAAAGGACAAAGACCTGATTCTTCTTTGTGTAATAGATTTGTCCACGTTGTTGCCAGATACCACAGGCTTTGACACTGGGGGTCTCCTGGCTTTCTGACTGGCATAGTCCCACCTAGGCCAGCCCAGAAGCTGGTGGCCTCCATCTGAGAGGCTGCGCAGAATGGGGAGCAGAGCTGGTGATCCCTACTCTGCCTGGACAGTCAGTCTGACTGAAGCACGCCCACTTGCTGCCCACCCCAGAAATTGCCCGTGTCCTGCAGCCTTGTGAAGCACCAGGAATCTGCAGTGCACGGTCTGGGTGCTGACTGATTTCCTTGACCACAGACACCTCACCAAAGATGGGCAGCAGCCTCTCCAGGCAAGCATTTCCCTCCAGCAGCTGAAGTGCAGACAGTCAGGAAGAGGCTAGTTGAAATCCGACTACACTGTGCCTGAAATAAAGTGAATTCAGAGACAAGCTCTTTGTGCTGCTGTATAAAACAAGCAGAACATCACAGCGGACAAGCTCCCTTTTTTCAGCTGGAAAGTTATAGTTGCTTGTGGTTTTTGATTTTATTTTTAATTGGAACATGCGGAGTCAAAGAAATAATGGTGGCAAAATTGCAAATTTTACAGAAGTTCAATGTAAGGCCATGAAATAATATTATTGTTGTGAATAATAATAACAATATTAACAATGATGATGATGATGATGATGATGATGATGATGATGATGATGATGATGATGATGATGATAATAATAATAATAATAATAATAATAATAATAATAATAATAATAATAATAATAATAATGATGATGATGATGATGATGTTATAGAGAGTTTTACTACCAAAGCAGAGCTGAGACGCGGGTTGTCCCGCCTGGGCTCGGTTCTTACCGGAGCCGGGCGAGTTTCCCCGCTCAGCTCCAGCCCCTCCCTCCGCAGCCGCTCCGCGGGGCAAGGGCGCCGCCCGGCGGCCGCTGGCGGAATGGCAGCAGGAGCCGCCCGCGAGGTGCCGATCCCACCGCCGGCCTCGACCCTGCTGCGCTGCCTCCTCTCCTCGCAACAGCCCTGCCGGCGTTGCCTTCGCTTCCTTCCTTCCTTCCACAACCCTAAACACAGCCTTCTCCCTGTTTCTGAGGGCCCTGCTTTCAATCCTGCAAGAGTCAGCGCGGTGGGACGAAGCCCACCCCCCGTGGGTCCCAGGCGGGTGCTGGGATCGCTCTGGGTCCCGGCGCGCCTCGGTCATCTCGCCCTTGGCGCCAGGCTCAGGTGGCTGCGGTAGGGGCTGAGTACGTGACAAACAGCTGTGAGAGAGGGAGGTTCAGCGCTGCTAAAACAGAGTACCTGCAGGAACAGCCTGCTTTTTGGACGATAGGGGTGCCCTGGGATGATCAAGTGACGCTGAAAAGCTCCTCGGTGCCTAAACTCCAAGATTCAAGCATGCTTGTTCACTCTGGCAAAACCAGGAAAGAGATTATTTGCAGAAAAACATCGTTTCTTACAGCATTGAGCAAGGACCAGTACCAGAGGATATTGAGGTCCTTTTCTGTCCATGATTAGAGATTCCATCAAAAATTTCCAGCATTTCTCTATACTCAAGCATATGGTCCTCACTACAGACTGTTCTGAGAGAGAAACAGCAGACAGCAATGTATGCTGGAGCCACAGCATTCTATTTCATTTCTTGACTAATTAGTTGGAGAGCAAGATGCCCAGTTTGTAAGCCACAGCCTTTGCTTTCTCCTCAAATGCACCTGTTAGCAGTTTGATGGGAGAAACCACCCAGCCAGGCAGAGCCCTGGCTGTCTCTGGAGATAGATGCAGATAGAATCAGCCTGGTCAGACAGGAGGGCAGCTCCTGCTCCATGCCTGGCACTTCAGAATGTCTTGGAGAAAATGGCACTCACATCCAGCAGAGTGCTTCACTCGTCACCATAGCAAAAGCAAAGCAAACACCAGTTTCCCTAGAAACTGCTTGTGGCAGCACATGTTGACTTTAAGGGAGGGAAAGAATCCTAAATAGGAAAGTACTGGGTGAGTGTGCTGCAGGTAGGGAGAGGGGACAAGACATCTCCCAGCCCCAAAGGAACCCAGGTGGCAGGGACCCCCAGCAGAGACTCAGGTGGCCACTGCCCCTCACTGCCAGAGCAGTGTCACAGGCTGCCTTGGGGCAGAGGCAGCTGAGCCCCGTGGCTGGGTGCCCCAGAGTGCACAGCTCCCCTGAGTGCAGCTGCTCACCAACAGCCCACCAGCCCCAGCCTGGGTGCAGGGACACAGACCTGGTGGCACTCAAGGGCTGGCCTTGCTGCCACTGAGGCACACCTCCACTTTGCATTCAGGGCCCCAGAAAGCCGGCAAATTTGAGCAGGGGCTCTTGGGTTTCCTTCTCCAGGGCTTCCTCCCAGGAGAGGCAGCTGCCACTGCAGCCCTCAGCTCAGTGGCCTTGGGTGCTATTTCTGGCTCCAGCCAAAACCACCTGCCTTACAGAGGGAAGCTCAGGACTGTTCAGTCCCTTCTATTTATAACCCACACAAGTTCCTCCAGGGCAAAGGGAGTAGCTGGTGCTGGGGAAAATGAGTCTGAAGAAGGCATTGTCCAGTGATGCACACTTATGGCAATGTACACCAACCACATACCAGGCTGTCTGAGTAAGGGTTGAGTCAGCAAGGTGAGGGAATTGGTTATTCCCTCTTATTTAGTGCTCAGGAGGCTCAATCTGGAGTACTGTGTCCAATTTGGGTCTCTCACTGCCACAGAGCTTGATCAAGGGGAACAAGTCTGCCAGGGCAGCTGCTGAGACCATTGGGAGCTGCTGAGACCTTTGGGAGCTGCTTGGACCATGTCAGCAAGGGGGAAAGACTGAGGGACCTGCCTAGTCATCAGAGGAAAGGCTAAGGGGCATCCAGGAGCTTTTGTCCATTAACTACATAGGTGCTATGGAGAAGATGGGACCAGACTTCCTTCAGACGTGCACGGTGAAAGGTCAAAGGATGACAGAGAAGTTGCAAGAAGGGAAATTCTGATTAGACAGAGGTTTAAAAAAGTCCCAATGAGAGCAGTCAGACATCAGCACGGGGACCCCAAAAAGCTGTGTGATCTCTGCCTTTGGAGACATTCAAAGCTTACCTCAAACTGGCCTTGGAGATGAGCATCGTTCAGCGCAGAAGCTGGACTGGAGCTCTCCAGAAGTCCCATCTGACCAAAACCTTTGAGTGACTCTATAGTACCTCTAAACCTACTAAAATGTAGGAAAGAGCTGGAAACAAGGAAGAACTCCTTTCACAATGGCAGCCTTTCGAGCTCTTGTTTGTCTTTAAGAAGCTGCAAAATCGGTCCTTCCCTGGGGAGTGTGTGTAAGAGCAGAGTGTAAGTGGAAGCGTAGGGCGGGCTGAATGCTGTCTCTTGCTCCCGAGTGTTGTTGCCCTCTAGGTGCTGCTCACAGGCTGTAGTGCAGCTGCCAGGGATGGCTGAAGGAGGCTGCTCCCAGCTGTTCACTTTGCCTCGGTCAGGGACAGGAAAATGGGGGGCATTGCTCCTCTTCAGCTACCTCTGGTTCTGGCCTAGTGTGATGAGAACACTGCAACCTCCAGTGTAAGGTTTGTATGGGAGAAGGTGACTGCTGTAACTGGGCACTGGACACACCACCTGTACTGTCAGCCCTGCTGTGAGACAGTCACCTTTGGCACAGGAGCAACATGCACCCTTGGACCAAAAGTTGTCCCAAGTTGTGGCCCTGTGATTCTGTTCTTTGGGGAGCAGATCTGATTAAAGTGATCACCTGGTCCTGTGAGCCTGGACAAAGCAGCCCCAGCTGAGGAAGAGGACTCATGACCCCTGTGCCACAGCCAGGGCTACAGGACTTGTAGGAAGAGGGTGAATCCCTCTCAAAGAAAAATCTTGTTTAGGGAGGGTGGCACTGGCACCAGCTGCCTGAAGGGACAGGAAGCACTTGGGGGGGTGACCCCAGCAAGGTTCCTCCCCATCCCAAGCTGTGTCCCCACTGGCATGGGTCTGTGCTCCAAGGGTTTGTTGCACCCTCCATGTTCACTCCTGGCCCGGCACGTGGAGCCCTGCAGCCCTGGCAAGGCCATGCGATGGTGACCCTGAAGGTCCTGGGACCAAACAGTGTTTTTTTCCTCCTTTGCTCTTTTCCCATGACACCCCTGACCTGAAGTTCAGCAGTTTATCCTGCCTCCTGATAATCCTGGCTGCTTTCATAACACAGGTGTGCTCTGTGCCAACCCTTCTCTGGTGTGTACATTTCTGGCTCTCTGGTCTCCTTCAACAGGGAGAGGAGGGACAGGAAAGCAGAGGGCCCTGGAGGCAGAGCACCTGCAAGCACCACCACCAAGGGAGAGGGGCAGGGATGAACCTGACTGGGCTTACAGGCCTCCCAGTGAGCAGGTTCCCAGAAGAAACTGCACAAGGATCCTGCCTCCTCAATTCACTTGTTCCTTTGGGGTCTAGTCTGTCTGGCCCAACCAGTTTAGGATTTCCCTGGGATGTGTGTTTGTGACTAAGTGGCAGCTGGTTTGGTTTAAGCTCAATTATAAGGAGAGAGGAAACTGCTGCTTTTCCAGAAGTCTCTCCTGAAGTGTGAGAAGCCTGCAGCACAGCAGCACCCCTTACCCAGCAGTGCAAAGTTCCACAGAAACTCATGTTTATTTTGGCATTTCAATGAGCTCTCTCACAAAGCTGCCTTAGTATCAAACAAGTGCAAAATAACTCCGGGCAGATTAGTATTTGTGTCATTACAGAGGTTTAAAAAAATTACTCTAAAAGGCACTCTTAAATCCATGGAAGGAGATTTTCCTTCTCTGCCAAACAGCATGCACAGTAACAACCAAATAATCAAGAAAATCACCATGCCCTGAATCAATGGGGGTGCATACGATGTCCCTCATCCCTCCTAGTTTTGCTGCCTCTGGGGCCAAGGCACATTGGGAGGCACTTTCTGGTCTGTGGCAGTTAGTGAAGGAGTTGGCAAGTGTCTGGGATATGAAAAACACATGGTAAGAGCACACTTCACTCCCGTTTCTCCTGCTAGCCTGCTCCTTTGCTCCACCAGACTCCACTGAAGCAGAGGAGCTGCCTCTCTTTCAACACATTTTTGAATCATCCTGGGACATACTAAAGTTAACAATGACACCACATCTGCTTAAAAAGCTAATTTCTTGAAAGTTAGGTATTGTTGCAAGCACATCCCTCCTACCTTCAATCTACAAATCAACAAGTTTCATCAGGCCTTCACAAACTCTTTTCCCAGCCTGCTCTCCAAAATTATATTAGCATCCTTGAGTTTTCTCCCTCATCCTGTGTTACACCTGTGGACTGTGTAGGTAGAAGAAAGGAGGTATAGTTAGCATCATTCCCACCTCAAATTTACTAGAAAAAGGCAAGTTATCCTGTGATACATTTCAAAATCAATCCTTTGGAGGGATCTGTCTCATGCCAAGGGATTCAGAAGCCTCAGATGTCCTTGTGCTGCCCTTCAGTGCTGGCGGGCAGAGTGGGGAAGACCCAGGCTGCCTGATTCACTGTGCCTGAAGAAGGGGTTTGCTTGCCAAGCATAAAGGTATGTGGTAGCATAACACACCATGTAGAATCTCATCAGAGAGTATTCTCTAAAAAGGGAAACTATAGTCTCATACTATCACAAGGTTTAAAAATTATTATTATCATAATCATCTTCACTGATATGATTTTGCTTTGGTATTGTTTCTACTTTCAAATAAAAATGTTACATGTATTCAGAAAGACATCTTTTTACAAACTGAATTACATACCTACAAGCTCCTTTCCTATTCTTGATCATGCAAGTACCCAACAAGAGACAAGTGAATAAATACAGGAGTATTGACACAGCACAGACATGCACAGTGATGAAAAGTTCACATCTTTCCTCTGGCATTTGCTTGCTGTGGCTTGGATTTGTATTTCCTCATTTCTTAAGCACTCCTAACATTAAATCAACTTTAATGAAAAGCAGCATGGAGAAGCTACTAACCCTTCTTCTGCATCCTCAATCAGCTGCTCTTTGGGCCACAATGACAGCTTCAAAGAAGCATCTCTCTGCCATTTTTCCCTAAGTGGAACCTTCCAGAGCTGGCCCACTACAATCCATGGAGAGCTATTGCTGTCACCCCACCAGCCATGACAGGAATCACACTCCCAAGGAAAACACCAGTTTCTCATAGACAGGCTGTTTGGGTTTTTATTAATTAAACAGTCCATATACAAAGTACTAAATAAATATACAGCTGTGTCAGACGCCAGTGTACCACACACACCCACTTGGAGAGCTCTCTGTAGTTACAGATGAAATACCATGGAAAGCTATTTATCAAATGCAAAGCAGGTTACAGAATGATTCAACTCTGCAGACTCATTGCTCATCACCAGGGTGCAGTCCACACACCACACACACACACACACACTTTTGCTCACTCATGCCTGGGAAGAAGAGTGTCTGCCCTCTGTAACCTGGCTGCTTGGGAAATGTTTGTGTAAATGCCACAGACACACTCAGGAGGAGGCTGAGATCCAGGGCTCACGGGATTATATCCCACCAGGGTATTGCAAGGAGCCACATGGAAGAGGCTTTGTCTTTGGGGATCCACAGCCTGGAATGGCTGGGGTGGGGAGGGAGAGTTTGCAGGGGGCAGGCACCTTAGGGAGCTCAGCTGAGGCACATGGGCAGGAGCCAGAGCTGGAAAGGAAGCTGTTAGAGCATGAACATGTCAGAGTAAATTGGTGTAGATGGTTTTATGCCTTTAAGTTTTCTTCCCCAGTTCCAGCGTGGCTCCTAGGTGATAAGGAAGGTGCTGGAAGCAAATATGAAGATGATATATGGAGTATTCTTTCTCTCTCTCTGTCTCTTCTTCATTGATCTCTGGAGGACAGCCAGGCAGGGCTGGGAGTGGGCACAAAAGTAACAGGGGATAGATAAAGATCTATCCTCAGTAGTGCCTGAGATGTCTGTGTGGGTATACAGGAGGAAGGAATGTGTAGGGCTGATGCTCCTGCTCCTTCCTCTTCTCCCATCAGATGAGGGGTGCAGGCACCCCATGAGCTGATTAAAGCAGGCCCTGTCTGGGGCAAAGCCAGTCACAGACCCAGCTGATGATCTTCCTGCTTCTCTAGCATTCCTGCTGGAAATAGGCCAGAATGCTCTTCCACCAGAAGAGAGAAGCTCCATTCCATGGAGACAGAGTGAGCAGGGACAGGATGGCCAGGGCTGTGTCTGAAAGCTGCGTCTGAAGAATAACTGGGAGCTACAAAGGTGCCTGTGTGGGGGAAAGAGGATCCCTCTCCTTTTCTGCTGGTGTGGGTTGACTCTTCTGCAGGATCATCTCCTTTGTCACCATGTGGCCCATTCCCTGTGCCTCTGCTGAGGGGCACTCAGTCTCTGCTCACTGTGGAGCTGCTACATGGGGCTCTTCCCACCAGTGTAGTCATGGTACGGGCTTGTCCGGGCCTTGGGGCGAGGGATGGAGAAATCATTCTGGGGTTCAATGGCCTGAAAAGGAAGCACAGAAATCTTTACCTTTGAAAATGGCAGAGACAAGACTTATAAAGAAAACAAAGGAAAGAAGGGAGAAACAGAGCTGTAGGTTTCCTGAGAATGTGATCAATAAGGTTGTGGAAGAGGATCCTGGCAGAACAAATTAGTGACAGAGACAGGTCACCAGAGGACATGTGGGAACATGATGTGAGCTACTAGACGTGGCTAAGCTGTGGTCTGAAGGAGGTCTGGTGAATGGACAGGTGGACATGCAGACTGCCCACTCTCGATCTGCACTGCACCTTCCATGTCTGCTGGTGGAAATACACTCAGGGCATGGGCTGAGGAAATGTGCACATTCTCCTAGGAAACGGCACAGTCTACTGTAGGAACCGTGCTTGAAGAGAGGACTTCTTATGTGGTACCAAATCCCAAAGTATTGAAACCATAACCTCTTTACATTGGGCCCCTCTTGCCTTCCCATGTCCCTGGACATGTCGTAGCTCTTTCTTTCCTCCCAGCCACAGGCACCTCCATGAACATGGCACAGAACTGGCTCCATGCAAAGCACAGGCCTGCCTTCACAGAGCTGCTCTAGGCCCATCTGTCTTTGCCCCTTCTCTTTCTCTTCCTTCCAGCACCTGAACAGTAGCCTGTAGCCTGCATGTGGTGAAAGGGGTGACAGTGGCATGAACTTACCTTCATCTGAAAGTGAGAAGCATACGGGGAGTAGTTTCCTGTGTCACAAGACAAAGGCAGGGGAGAGTTAGTGCATTAGCATTACACAGTAGCTCAGAAATACCACATCAAGGGACATTCAGAGGGTCTGTGGCTACATGAGCAGCTGCTTTTAGATTGGTCAAACTGTTGCAGTGTGCAGGCAGGAATGAGCTGAAATCCATAGGTGGAGGACATTAAGTATTTCCTTCTGAAAGCAGGAATGAGTGGTATTGCAAATAACAGGACACAGGTGGCCTTGGAGTTTAGACACCTCCTGTTGCCTCACAATTACTGTCACCACCACCAGCCAAATCCCTCTCACCTGTATGCACAAGACCCTCTTCAGGGTATTCCCTGGGAGAGCACAGCCTTTCTTGGCTATTCTCTCACAAACCTGGCAGTCTGACTCCAGGTGATGAATGTGATACCAGGAGCAAATCCACACCCAGAGGAATCACATCTCCTACCCACAGGTTTGGGAAACCTCAATTGATAGAAACATTTTGCTTTGTCCAAGTAGGCAAAAGATTCATACAGAAAAGAAAGACCTCCTTGCCTCCTTTTTGGATGACAGATTCATTCTTACATGGATATGGGAACCTGATCAGAACTGGAATAAATAACCTCCAAGGTATAACCTAGATAGACCTGAAGAGCTGATGCATCACTAAGAGACAAAAAAACCCTTCTGATTTTCAACATGGACTTCCCAGACACAGCAGGGTCATAAAGAGCGATATTTCAGCCCTGACATGCAGCAAGTCTGCTACTCAGTCACTGCTCCTACACATTGCTTTTGCACTGGTCCTCATTCATTTCCCTCATGTCTGGAGATGAATTTGCATGGACATTTCCAAAGTTTCATCAGTCTGAAGCTTTCTCCTAGCCTCTCATTTAGAATATCATATCATCTTGTAGCTCTCCCACCTCTTTTTAGGTCATGAGTGGTGCTTGTGTGCTTAGGGCTGGGGGGGCAGTGGAGTCATCCACTTCACCATACCTTGCACAATTTCATCTTGGGTGTAGGCACGGTTGTCCACTCCAGTTGTCTGCTTTATGAACTTGGGTTGGCAGAAGTCGTTTTCTGGAGGGTAGTCCTCTAGCTTCAGAGGAGCAGTGAGGAAACAAATTTCGGGGACAATATACATTATCAGGAAAATCCAGCCATTGGACACCAGAGCAATGGCCACAACAGGATCATCCCACATGTATTTTTCTAAAACCGTGTTGCCTTTTATGAGCATCGTGATCCACACCACCCAAATGGCAATGGAGAACAGGACAGTGACAAAGATGTGTGCCCCGTGCCTCTTCCAGCTTTTATATGGCCCACAGAATGTGAACATGGAAACCAAGAAGGTCAGAGCCATCAGGAAGAGCACGTAGATCAGAAGCATGACAAAGTCCTTGTTGGTATTCTCCCGACCCATACTGAGGAATTCTTCTCTCTGGTTTACAAACATGGTGACTAAGTACTCGATGCTGATCACAACTTGTACCAGGGCAAAGGAAACAAGCAAGAGCAGCAGTACTCGCCAGGAGAAGGGCTTTCTTCCCCTCACTAGTTTGTTGAGGTTGCAGGCATGGGTGAGGAGGCACGAGAAGCAGAGAGCAAAGATGACCCCAAACAGGAAGAAGCGAGTGGGACGAGTCCTGTCATTGAGTTTAATGATGAAGGCAAAAGTGAGGCCAAAAACGCCGAGTGTGCCTAAAAGAAAGAAAAAATAGACGGAGATCATGTGCCGCTTGCTGTTGTCTTGCACTTTGCAGATGAGGAAGAAGAGCGAGCAGATGAGGAAAATGGTGATGAGGATGCCTGCTGCAGCCAGTGACTCCAGGACAATCCCCCAGGCCTTCTCTGTGTCACAGAGCAGGTGGTAGTCGGCACCGATGCTGCCACAGCCCGGGGGAGGTGACGTTGTCATCCTCTTGCCTTCTTGAACAACCTTTCCAAAGCTGTAGAAAAAGAGAAAGCACAGGCTGTCAAGTCAACCATCTGGGAACTGTCAAGAGTGGGGAAGGAGAGGCAGGACAGACCTCCATCCTCACCTCGCTGGGCAAGGACACCACAGTGCTAAGGACATGGGGCAATGGCAGCAGAGCCACCTCAAAGTTTGGCACTGGCTCTCCATCAAGGCACGCCAAGCTCCTCAGGAGGAGGCAATTCACCTTGCATGGCCCCTGCACTGTGCCTGGTGTTGTGCAACATTTTAGGAATGTGGGGAGCAGGGAGAAGGTGAGGTACTGGAGAGGGCACTTGCCTGGTGCCCTGCAGTGCAGAGACTGAGCTGCCTTGTCATTCTGTGATACAAGAGCAGCTGTAGTCATAACGCAGTTTACACTCCTCTGACAAGTTCAAACAACATCAGTACCTTGTACCAGGGAGATTCAGACATGAACAATGCAGAACAGGAAACCCATTGTTCTCTTTTACATTCATTTTCCCCCTTTAACATTCTCTGAGGCACTTTTGGCTTTGGTTTACCATTATGAATGAAGGGGGAACTTTAACACCTTTTACCTTGCAGATAACTTATCCGGATGCCTCCAGCACAGCCCTTCTCACTCCAAATTCAACAGCAAATACAGGCCACCAACCACTAGCCCTGAACTCATATCTCTCCTTCCTCACAGCAGTGTAGCAACAAGAAGCATCTCAAAGACCTCAGTCTCCTCCCCAAGACACTGCCTTGCACTGACGAGAGGCCTGACATGTCAGAGCCAGTGCTGCTCATGGTGTGAGAAGTTACCAAGTCACTGCCTGAGGAGTCCACCAACGATGTCAAGGTCCCTAACACATTCCTGCTGTCTCATCTTAAGGACTTCAGTGCTACCTGAGCAAGCCTGTCTCCCAGGGAATAGGAGAGCTTAAGTGGGCTGTTTAGGGGAATTAAGTCCCCTACTTTCTTGGGAGCTTGAAGCATATGCAGAAACCACAGCATGGGGGCCTTTGCACATCACAGCACCAAGGGAGTTTAGACCCTAGGGGCTAAACACTAAATTCCTAAACACTAAATTCCTCACTTAGGCTTGAGTCTCTAAAATCCATCAGAAGAGGAGTTTAGATACAATACCACAATGAAACATGAGCAACCAGTCCTTAATGGTGACCCACACTGGAAAAATAGGCTAAGAGGAAAAAAAAATCAACCTTGCAAAATGTAGACTTTAGTGCTCACTGTGCCATTTGCCTTAATTTTCCTGCTCTAGAACAACATACTGCACTCATGAAGTTGGTTCTCAAACCCTTCCAGCAGATTTTAGTGAGTGCAGATTGTGGTTTTAATAAATAGTTAGTTGATCTAACCAAGGGATGAACAAAGGGTGAAAATACCACTGACTCACTCCCAGCCCCACATATGCCTCAATGGACCTGCTTCTAACTGAATTGGGGAAATATTTTTCCAGTTTCTAATCTCACTGTGCAAAAGATGTGCAGCTCTTCAAAAGGCTGGCTACAATAAAATGCAAATTATCCAAATATGCAGGAGCTTTGGACTCCCATGGAGAGCATGGAATAAGTGGATAACACATGAAGGAGTTTTCACAAACAAAGTACACAAAATTTTGGAGATTTATAATCTCTTGCACAGAGAGCTGGGTTATCTGGACAATTGTGAGTAATAAATGTCTGAAAATCTAGAGAGAAAATTCTAAAATTTTATCCATGGACATTTACTGTTGATTAGATTAGCTTATCTGCTCACAGCTCTGGCAGATACAGACTGGTGCTGGCTGTTGAGGCACGTGGAGAGCCCAGAGAACCAGCGTGAGTGACCTGCTGACAGCACGGAGCACACCCATAGCTTTGGGTCCTGCAGTGCTGACTGCAAGAAGCGCTTGCCACAGCCAGCCACCACAGCCAGGGGAGCACATGGGATGGAAATAATCTTCCTGACTTGGAGAACTGGGCCACTTGCAACCATTTTACTGCCTTCTCTTTTTTTCCAGGGTAGATGTCTTACGTAGCATGATGAGGCATGAAGCACCTACAGCAAGCAGGGTCTAGGAATTCCAAGGGGCTCTGCAGTCCGTGCAAAGACGCCTGTGCTGTGGTAGCTTATACAGCACACCCCAAATCATAGCTCTCGATTGAGAGAGCAGGAGTCTTCTCCCTCCAACTTGAGCCTCCTTTCTCATTGATGTTTGTACATAAAATACACCTATTCACCCACAAATTTCCAGTCGTGTCCTGGGAGCTCTCGCCAGCCCAGCTGGCAGTGCCATCCTACACGGCCGGGAGGCACTCTGAGGTCGCTATGGCACCCCATGTCCCGCACAGCCATCCCAACCCAGCTGCAGCAGGCAGGCCCAACCTGGATCCTGGAACACATCGCCTGAATTACCTTTGGGCCTGAATTACCTTTCTGGGTCCTGCCTGAAGAAGGCAGTGGGGAGGCTCCGTCCAGGAGAGGCACTTTCCCAGCGCAGCAGGAGCCGGGCACCTCCGCTCCGCAGTCCCGGCCGAGCAGCAGCTCCGCGCCCGCCGCTGCGGGAGCTTTAACAGCTGGAGGGCTGGGAGGTGGGGCTGAGCACGCCTATTCCAGTTCCACCGCCTCGCCTCTCCTCTCCCACAGGACACGGCGGGGAAAATTCGGTGCCAGGAAATGAAGTAAGGCCTCCTGACGTCAGCGGGGCACTCACCCCTGCGCCGGGGTGGGGATGGAGCGCTGGGACAGCGCTGGGACAGCGCTGAGTGCCGCTCGGCCAGGCCTCTGATAAGCTGCTCCCCTGTCTGGCTCCGGGCACCCGTGGGTGGGGACAGCCACTATGAATAGCAGTGCGTCCCCTCCCTGCTCCCAGCCTTTTGTGTCTTTGCCTGCCTTCCCGCCCGATAAACTGCTTGTAAAGCAGGCCATGAGGAGATCTGGTGTGTGAGCAGTGCCCAGAGCCAGAGAGGCAAGCGTGGATCCGGAGATGGTTTGTTTCTCCGGGCTCTCAACAGGTGCTGCTGTGAAATACAAAGCTGTGTTTTGTGTCAGGTACAGACATGCAATGTGTGTATTTGTGATTGTGATATGTGTGGAAACCGCACATGGGACAGTTACAAAGACGAATTCTAATAATAACTGAGGAAAGTAAAGCATGGAAGAAGGCCTTTGAACCTATCTTTTGTTCACAATTAACTTTAGTTGATTTAGGAGCATTTGAATTAAAGCATTAAGGATGTTGCTCTTTGCTGTAGTTAAGCCTTAAAGAGTTTTGCAATAATAACCTTTTGAAGTATAATTTTAGAATATTGCTTGTATTCTTGAAACTATAGCTTTGGAATATACATAAAGGAAACATGCTTATCTCACGCCTTAGCAAAACAGAGAAAAGCAGCTTGAGAAAGGAAGATGAATATCAACTCAAGGATTTATAGTTTCGACCAAGGGAAGCTGGACATGACTGTTAGGAGATTTATAGTCCTTGCAATTAAAAGTGGACCCACATCCGGGGAGCTGGACTTCACCAGATGGGATTTGTCTTCTTTCTTTCAGAAACCGGACCACCACCATCTGGGGATACTCCTTTTTGGGATACATCCTGAGAAAAACTAAATCACAATAGTGTATAGAATTGTGATGTAAAAATTGGTAATAGAAACTGCTGAGAAAGCTTATGAGTACCCCTATAAATACCTGTAAGCCTCAACTATCGGTGTGCAGTTGGAGGGAAAACTTCCCCCACTGTACCCAGCGCTGTATTGCTCATACTTTACCATATTAATTAATAAATTGGTTGCTGCTTGAATACTGGCCTAGTCAAGCTTCTTGTTTATAACACTGCGAATGCGTGTGGGGACATGTCTGCTCTGCTTGTCCCTTCCGCCCGTGCCAGCGAGAGCCACCAGCTCCTTCCCTGAAAGGGGTAGCTTGGCTCTCCCTGTGCCTCGCTCAGAGCAGCCTTGCTCTCTGAAGGCTTGGTTCTGCTCGCCAGCACTGAGTCACTTTGTCCAAATTGCTGGCCCGGGCAATGACAAATTCCCCCTTGCTCTACATTTTATGCCTCTGGCCTGACACACCTATCAGCACAGCCCCATCTAAATCCTCGAGTATATCCAATGTGTTGGTGACTTCATTTGTTATTTTAAATGTTACTCACTGGGAGTATTTCATTATCCTGATTAAGGAATTGACATCAAGGCCTATCCACGTGAAGCACTCAGTCCCTACACACAGCCCAAACCTAAAAATCCCCCTCACCTCGTGAAGTTTGTGCTCCTTCCCAAAACCAGGGGTGGAGGTAGAGCAGCTGCACGTGCCTGTGCTGAGGTCTAAGCGCCCACAGGTGTCTCATCTGCTTGTTAATTTTGTTTGTTTTAGGGCTTCTGGCTTATTTCTGGTGCTGATCCTTTTTGAATCTCACATGGGGAGACTGCTAAAAAACTCATACGAGAGAGTCCTCTCTTCCACACCCCACAGAAGTGCATGAGGACCTGCAGGGATGAGTGGCTCATCCAGTGAAAGGCAACACTCAGTGCAGTCACTGTGGGGTGGGCCATGCTGAGCCCTAAGACAGTTCTTCATGTCCTTCCAGTTTTTATTTCAGTGGAAAATCCCAAGGTTTCTTAGGAAAAGACATACCAGTTTTCTCTCCATGAAATTAATCTAAACTTTAAAGCAGGTCCTGGGCTTAGTGAGCCAGCCAAGAAGGAGGCAGTTATGAAAAATGAGAAGAGAAAATAAGTAAAGATGGAGAGGAGCTTAGCAGCATCTCAGTGGGACTCAACTTGTCTTAGGAAAGCATCCCAAGAAGCTTTCAAAGGTCACTGGTCACTGCCAGCCTATTTGCATCTTGTCAGAGCACATTATGGACTGCCAGCTACTTCCCTTCATTTGCAGAGACACAAAAATCCTCATGGAATAGACCATGTCAAATTATATCAGGATATAATTTGACAAAAAAGGAGAAACTATAAAAGTAACACAGACATTTCTCAGAATGCCTGAGAAATCCATGAGAGTCAGTCATCAAACATAACCTGTACTTTCAGAAGGCTAATGGGGCTACATTTAAAAACAATCCCAAGTGATTTAGGAGCCTGAGGGCTGCTGACTCACTGCAGTGTGACACATGGTGTCCGTGGCTCTCATGCTGTGCCAAGGAGGGTGGAGAGGCACCACTGGTCTGCAGGTGTGAGTACAAATGGCACAGTGATCACACCAGAAAGGTGAGATGGCTGTCACCTCGCTTTAGGGACAGGATGTAACCTGCAGATACAGGCACCTAAATTTAGATGTCTGATGGTTGTTACCTAAATGTGAACTGAGTGTCTCAGCTCCCAAACAGCCATAAGGTCAGAAGGACTGTCCCAGATGATTGGTGCCTATTTCTGTGTATACTGAAATGCTCCCAGGTGTGGTTGCCTGGATTGCCTGAGGCCTCACTTTAGTTGCCTGCACACCAGCATAGCATCATTTGAGATGCCCCAGTGTCTCCTGCTCAGCTTTCAGTGACCACTGCAGAGGCACATGAATTTCCCATACCTCCTCTATCAGATCTGGCAGTCCTGTGCAGATGTTTTGGATACCCTTAGGCATCTCAAATGACCTTTGTAAGAGCAAATGGATTGAGTGCTCAGTCTCCCTGGTTATTTCAGAGTTGAGAAGGCCAGCTGATATGTAGGTACCTCGTCCACTGTAAGGACTTAACTCTGGTACACCAGCATAGATAAATGAAGGTGCTGTAGCTCTGTTACCTGTTACTCAGTGAACAGCATAGGGATAGCATATAAGATACAAGAGCTGTGGGGATCAATCCTTCTGGAGCACTAGTTCACTCCAATAACACAGAAAATCCCAAATGACCCTAGGCAGCAGAGTATGGACAATGAAATTGACTCCTAGGTGTCTACAGAGCAGACTTCTTCATTGGAGACAGTTATGTGGATTCCCACTATAGTTGGTGGAGAGAAGGGGGCACTTCCAGGTAGTTGCAGTTGATCTGCTTCACAACAAACTAAATCACACCTGAGAATTACCTTTTCTTTCCAACAGAGATGGAGACAAGAGAACAATACAGATCTTTACACTTGACAGCTGGATTGCATAGCCAATCTCCAAAATTATTTAAACACAATCCAGTAGAAATATGCTGGTAATGTTGGAAGTTCCTTTAGGTTTCCTTTGGCTGTTGGTAGCCAAACTGCTTGCTTTGGCCATATTGCAGCCCTGGACAAGCAGGGTGGCTGCTGGTAGTGGGAAGGACAGTTGACAAGGAGAGTCAGGAACAGCAGCAGGGTCTGACCCCTTTGGGCAACAGGCACCCACAACTCCCAGTTCTTAGGCAGCAGGATGAGAGCTGGGCTCTCCCTCTCCGTCAGCTCTGCTCCCTGCCCCTTCTTGCTGCTGGCATTGCTTGGCTCTGCTCCCTCTGTGGGGTGGGAGTGCCCAGTGCTGCCCAGTGCCAGCCCTCTTCCACTGGCTTCAGTGTCACAGCAAAAGGCAGAGTGCTGCAGCCCCCTCAGCTCAGCCAGGCGGAAGGAAGCATGTCTAGAGGTGCAGGGACTGAGATAACATCTTCATTAAGAAAAATAATAAGGCAAGCAGATGCCTGGGGAGAGATGGTGCATGGTCCTCTGGAATGTGTCTAAATAACATGTTTATGTTTGACCAGTGATACTGGCTGCACTGTGAATAGGTTTGTGCCATTCCTTCTGCTTAGCTACCTGTGCACAACAGATAGCTTAATAAGAGAAGAACAGCCTTGCTCCCTGAAAAACATCCCCCTGCCAGTACTTACCACAGTCATCCTGAGCTAACATTACAGCCAGCTCCACTCATTTTCTTCATCTTTAAATCAGTTCAGGTACAAACGTTATGACACCCTTGGAAACAGCCTGGCACAGGGATGAAGAGTCTTCAGCCAGCCAGCTCAGGGCACCACTGCCTTAGACAGGAGAGAAGACAAGGGAGGGGTGTCATTTCTGGAAAGGGACATGAGGGATCTTTGCATAATACTGGACTTTCTCCTGGGCGTCCTGTCCTTGAATCCCTCATGTTCTGGCTTTGAAAGCATGTATCCAAGGATTTCCAAAAACTCTAAGAGCTGAATTTTTCCTTTGGAAATAAAGAGTGTTGCACCAAAAAGTAAATATTATCTAAAATAATTGCAGAAGAAACACATTCTGGTGTCCTTCAGAGCCTTTACTTGTCTTTGCAGCTATCAGTTCTTCCCAACTGCATGCTGTGCTCCCTGCCATTTTCAGTCTCAGGAAAAATATAAACATTTCTGGTATGTAGCAATGCTTTGCTTTCTGTGCTGACTGCTGCCTCCTCTCAAAGAGGTTCCCTTCTTTAAATGAGCAGGTTTTGGCCAGCTCCCTTCTCTTCCTGGCTCCCAAATGCCCTAATTCCTGGTACAGGACTTTCATTTATGGGGAAAGGGATAGATTTGGTCAAGAAAAGGACAAGGAGATTTATTAAAATATTGAAATCAATGTTAGTGAATATATCCTATAAACAGAAACTCTCAAACCTGTGAATGAACTGTTACAGTGTTCCTAACTGGTGAGCAGACCTTGCTTACAGAAATTGACTGCCTGGTCCTCCACTAGGAACGTGATGCTCTTGCAATGCTGCAAACAGGATCACTTCTGCACACAATCCCAGGTATGAACAGTCTACTACCTGGAAACCCAGAGGCAGGGGGTAGCTCCTGGAGTACCTGCTGAACCTGGGCTGAGCTCATGCCTTGGACATGCTCCTGTCCCATGGGGACAGGTATCACAGCATTTCATACTCCACAAGTGTGGAAGCTGGAGCAAGAATGGGCAGAAATAAGTTGAGAACAGCTGAAACTGTGACTGTGATCACTTTGGCCAGGAAGAAGCTTATCATATAACAAAACTGGTGCTTTTTAAGGCCATGAACAAGTTTAAAAAATTAATTATATTTATCACCTCCTTTAGGACTATCAAACAGTATGCTGATAAACATTTCACTAATGACAACTGAGCCATTCTTCCAGATGTAGTTTCCTGGAGGTCTCCTGTGCCCACCCACATACCAGTTGAGCAAAGAATGCTCCAGCCCTCCTTTATGACATTAACCTCATCTGCTTTTATGCTGTGCATTCCCAAAGCAGCAAGTTGCCCTGGTATGTATGACTGGGTATTGTATATAAACAGACATTTTAGGAAAATAATTCTCAGTAAACAAGGGATCCGAAAACATACCCCTAGAAAGGAAGAGAGGCCAGGGAAGATCCAGGAGGACCTGCATTTGCTCTCTCCCAGAAAGACTGACTCCAAGGCTGGGGTAATGATTTAAGAGAGAGGGGATGTCTGGCTGCATCTTTAGCTAGTGGGACGTGATGGAGAGACTCTCAGCACAGCACTCCCGGAGGAGCCAGCCTCTGCTGTCCTTGTGTCCCAGTCCTGGTTTTGGTACCCTTGTCTGGCCATTAATGATGTTCCTTTTTGCATTCCTTGCCCACTGTGTCTGGAGTAGTTTCCTCTTTTCCCTCCTTGTCCTCTCCACATTGTGGGATGTGGGGTTGCAAAGACTGGCTGAGATTCTTGCTGGGAGAGGATTAGGCTCCCTCTTTCATGGGTGGCTGTTGGCAATAGAAATTCTGAGATAGCCACCCTGCCCTGGAGTCTGATTTCTCCAGCCAGCAGTCTCTTGGGTAAGAGGCTCTGCAGGAGAGTGCTTCCATGCAAGGAGCATTCCTGGGAATCAGGCTGCACACAAAAACAACCCTGCTCAATGATATGGAAAATTCTTCTTTACTGTTGCTGGATCCAACACCACCACCACCATAGCACAAAGAAAAGCTGAGATCCAACATAAATCACTCCTCCCTTTTAGACTTCATCAGAAAAGAAAAAACAAAAACATTGATAGGTTTTGGATTATTTTTTATCAACAAGCTTCTTCATACGAGCACAGATCTGTATCTCCATGCAGTCAGGATAAAAGCTGACATTAACTCAGTATTGTCTCTCCTGGATAGATTATCAAAAATACAGTTGTGTTTACATGTTTAATCAGACACATCTGGTTGGACTTGATGATCTTGAAGATTTTTTCCAACTTTATTGATTCTATAAAATGATTTACTGATTCTATAAAATGGCTACATACAAGTCTGCTACTGACTGCAGAACTACGGCCTGGGAAGAAGCCAGCAGTTTTGGTCTGTGTGTGCAGACTAACCTTTAATCAATGCTATGATTTTTCTTGACAGAAATGAGCATCAGGGGAGAAAAATATAAGGAACAATTGTAAGATAAGGTCAAGTAATTGAATTCACAGCCTATTGATCCCACATAGTTTCTTACAGTTTAGAGCAGGTCCCCAGGGCAGGCAGTTCTTGTTCTCTGAGTGTCACAACTCCCAGTGTCACTTCCTGGAGCTGGAGAGTTGCTGAGGAGCCGTGCAGAGAACCACAGTGGGAATCTCAGTCAGGCTTCAGGAAAATGAAAGCAAAGAACATGATAACACACAGTGCTCTGGTGCCAGGCCTGCTGAAGGATGTCTTGCTGCAGTCCTGGGAGAAAGAGCTTCTCTTCTGTGCAGTTTCTTCTGGGTGCTGGGGGCTTGGCGGCAAAGCTCAGGCAGATGGAGCTGGGGACTCCACCTGCCTGCTCTGCTCTGTTGCACAGACACAGCCATCTCCCAGGGGTCATGGGCATTACAATCTGTGGGTGCTTGTGATTTGAGGGGAGATGGTTTGTGTTCCTGTGGGTTAGAGCTGGAGACAGTTAGAAGAGCCAGGCCAGTGCTTACCTGGCAGAAATGCCAGTGAGTAATAGTTACTAGATTATATATACATGACTTATAAAGCCAACGCCTCACTTCTGCTTGATGGCTCACTCAAGATAAAAGTTTGTTGCTTGGCCCTGATTATAGATGATCATAAAACTTGTCAGATATCTTGGAGGGCTGCTCAAGGACTCACTCAGATGTCAGCATCCATCAGGGGAGTACTAGCTTGGTCCATGCTCAAGTCCTTCCCCAGCTCAGTGTGCATGTGCCAAAAAGACCACTGTAGCCTTGCAAATCCTCAGAGATGAGACAGGAGAAAAGCAGGATGTGTGCTTTATCAGGCTAGGGCTAGAGCCATGTTTTCAGCATGCACAAAATGCCTTTTCACTCAAATCCTGAGGACTCCACTCCCTGTGGCAAGCCAGGAGCCTGGGGAAACACTTGGTTCTTGGCACAGGTGGATGGTATGCCCTGGAAGCCTGGACATCTCCTGCACAGATGGCAGTGGGTCCCACCACTGCTGGGGGAGCCCAGAAGATTGCTCAGGATGCTCATCCTGGGTGGAGGATGGAGCTGGCTGGGAAACAGAGCTCAGTATCCTCCATTTAAAAGGCCAGCATATTGCTGGGCACCCTCTTTTCACTTGGCACAAGATTATGTATGCAGGGCTCCTTCCACTGCTTCCTCCATCATGGTGTGCACTGAGGTGAGTGGATTGCTCTTCCAGCTTCGAGGACAGCACAGGCACAGTATCCCTGGATACTGCCTCACTGGATGTCCAGGACTGCATTTCAGTTCTTTACTCCTCCCACCAAAACCCTTTTCTTAAATGATTCTCTTAATGCAGCATTTGCCAGAAGTGACCAGTAGTTGCATCAGTATTAAGGTCTCTCAAGTTTCTTTCCAGCTTCCTGCTAATCACAACTGCTGCTTTCTGAAATCTCCAATCCCAAGTATCACCAGAGACACTGAGCTCCCGAAGGGACATACCAACCACATGGGTGTGTTTCAGAGGCCTGCTAGCCTTCCTGTTGGCTTCTGTAAAAGGAGGCCTCTTTCTGCAGTTTCTACCTAATTTTGGCAGGCACACACCCACCCAAGCACACACATACCTGTGTGCAGGCACACACACCCTGCTGTCAGCCACACCCAGCTCGCACTGCCGGCCACGCTCTCGCTCTGTGGCTGCAGTGTCTACTACAACTAGATGAAAATGCAGGGCCTGCAAGGTGGGAGGGTGCTGTTGGTGGACATGGTAGCGAGGGGAGGGAAGAGCAAGAGAAGGCAATGACAAGCCAGGAGTGGAAGTGGCAGTCAGGCAGGTTGAGAAAGAGAACGAGCAATTGCAAGCCAGAAGCATCACTGAAAATGGTTTTCCATAGAAAATACACTGCAGGATATGAAACATATCTACCTATTGCTCCTCTGCAATGGGCCTCCTTTGCTTTGGGACGCAGATCGAAAAGATGTGCACTCTTTAAATGCTATCTAGTAGCTCCACTTTTTAAAGATGGAGCACTTGAGGCCATAGATTTGAAACCTAGCCAGAGAGATTAAGTACTTGAGAACTGAAGTGGAGGCCTAATGTAATCCATTTAATTATTGTCCCTTTAAATCTTTCACGATAAAGAGTGGAAATCTCAAAGGGAAAGTCAACTGAAAAATGCAGTCTGTGCATAAAATTCCTCCTATTATTAAGTTTTCTGATTCATGCAAAGGAATAAGAATCCCTCAATTCTTATATAGTCTTAAACACTCACACATACACAGATACTGCTTCTCACTCATTTGACCAAAAGTCCATTATTCCATTGAAAGTTCAGGTAGAAATTCCCACTGACAATTCAGACCAGCTGTCAGAACTCAAAAGTGTCTCTTGATCTGCTGCTGGGATAGTTTCCTTGTCTCACCTCACAGCTTCATTTAACTCCTTTCCTGATTTCAGATAAGCCTGTGGAAATATTTGCTATCTCACATTTGCTATGGTCACTGAAGATATTGTAAACCTGACATGTTTACAATGACAAGCAGCAATATTGGATTAGAAAAGAGCATTAAACTGTTAAATTTGAACTTCCAGACTGGATGTTGTGCCCAGGGCTAGGAGAAGGCGAGGTCTGAACTAGACAAAAAATACAACTGATTGCCATGTCCCTGGCATTGATTATTTTTCTTCCAAACTTCTTGACAACCCAGAAGCTCCCCTAAGCTAAGGGGGAAGAACATCAGTGTGCAGTCATTATTAATAGCCAAATGGAGAGGACTTGGCTGAAAATAGAGAAGATTTACAAAGATTCTGGCTTGCAGTATGAAGAGAAATAGGTCCTGTGCAACCATTTGGACCAGTAATTCCAGCCTAAGGAGCTCCTTTCTGGATGTGCTGTTCTTCTTTCCTGGGCCACTTAGCTGGCTGCTGGGTGTGATGGACAAGCCTCCCATGGGAGCCCCTGGACTCCCTGTGTCTCTCCATACCCAGCAGCCCTGGCTATTTTGCTTGGTAAACAAAAGCGACACTGTAAGTGACAGCCATACCCCAGGGAAGGGTTGAGTGCAGGTTTAATTGCCAATTAACCTCTTCAGAAATGCAAACACAGCTTCAGCTAATGGTATGAGCAATCCAGAAAAGCATCAGAGATGAGGGATGCCTCTTGGTGTGTGTATGATAAGCCAAAGAGAAGCTTTGCCTCTCTGCAGCAGGTTCTTCTCCTCTTCCAAAGGTGTTGCATTGCCCAATAGTCCCTTCCTTGTTCATCATGAACAAGCTGCTATAACAGACACTTGTTTGCAGTCATAAAATACCAACTGGAACACAAGTAGCTCTCTCTAAAAGGCTATATATTGCTCTTCCAGGAATCCCTGGCTGCAGACAGGACCTCACCCAGGATAAGACCCATCAGCTTTTGGGCACCAGGTACTGCTGCTGCATTTCAACAAGCAAGCATTATTCCCTCTCTGGGACCCCTGGGGAGGTATATTTGATCACACAGAATATTCAGTGCCTTTGTGCCTACATTTTAAAAGGCACAAAGAATCACTACAAATTTTAGCACAGACTTTCTCCTTGGTACACAACACATCCCATTATGTATCATGAACTAATTTGAAAAAAAAAAGCCTGTGCTGTCTGTGAATGAAGGGATCCCACCCACATATGCTATGGATTTGAGCAATATTATTGCTCCAAGGGCTTTATCAAATTACAGAGCTGTGATACACATGGGATTCAAGTTATCATGACATTTTACAGTATATGGGGTTAGCTTTCCCTCAGTCAGAACTGAACACACACAGTAGATCTGAAGCTGCATTGAGCCAGAACGGAACAAAACCAACTTCAGTTCTTACTTACCAACCCCAATAAGAACTAAATCCAGCCTCTAATGATTCACCTGTCTGATCAGCAGTGTGCTGTCACTAGAGGTAAAGGCAAAGAAAAGCAGCAATCCTCATGCATGATTCTTCCAAACAAAGCACACATTCTGGATGTATTACATGACAATCTGGTTTCTTTAGCAAATGCAGCATCTGTTAACAGCCCTGTTCCAATTTTTAAAAAAGTCTGCTATTGCGTAACAGTTGATAATCCCCAATCTCCGGAGTGGTTAATCCACATGTGTGCATGGTTAAAACTTAAAACCTCTGCTGGCCAATTGAAATCTGACTTCCTTAACTACTCATTTATAATCATTGAGCTGAACAATGACACTGTTGAAACTATTACTGGTTAGGATGTATCCTAACCTTGCAGGACAACACAAAATTTTGATTCTTTTGCCCTAAATCTGACCATCTTTCTCGTAACTTATCAAAAAGAGTTGACTACTATCAGTAATGAGTTGAAACAAGTTGTTGAATATAAATAAACCATCTTTTCCTAACAAGCAGTGTTAATTAATTAACAAGATTATCATTAATTAACAAAAGACTTGCCCAGAGAGCCCAACAGGATCTGTTACTTTCTCTCATACACCTACTTGTTTGCTATCTTCTAGAGCACCTGGAAACACAGATTCCAGCCAGTCCCTTAACAACTGAGGTGGGATGTGCCTGCAGGTGTGCAGTGGAGGAACCTCTACCTGCACAGGAATTGTAGGAGCTTCCTTTGGTAAGAGGCTTCAAGGCACACAAGTGTTTCCTAAACTACCATGAAGCTGGGGAGAGCCACATGGGAACTACTGAGGCAGCTCACATCTTCCCTAAACACTGGAAAACAAAAGCAGAACAGAACTGAATGCAAACAGCTTGGGCACACACCTGCTAAACAGACAGGAGAAGAGCCTGCAGGACCATATTGCAATGCAGTATAAGCAGCAAAGCACAGAACCAGCCCTGTTAAAAGGACCTGGCTGCAGGCTATTTGGGGGGGCAAGGCTGGGGACAAGTAAGCAAAGGAGAGTGCAGAAGGTGCTTAGAAAAGGGGATGCATAGATGAGACTTTCATGGTGAAGGTAGGGATTCAAACATGTAGGAGAGGCTAAAGGAGAAGATTGGAGGTCCCAAAAAAAACCAAAGAATGGAAGCTTACTAATGCAACACATTCTGGGACATGTTGAGCAAGAGGAAATCTTGCCTGGGAAGGATCTCAGCAGAACTCAGCAGGTCTGTGCCAGCTGAAGAAACAAAGCACATCATTGTCAGTTAATTATGCGAAGGGAACCCTTGGCCAATGCTTCCAAAGAAACAAGTCAGTCCATGTGGAAAAGCCTGAAGGCAGGGAGGGTAGCTGCACTCAGGGGCTCGTGGGCAGAGCAGCTTCCCTACCCCAGCCTGTGCAGGGAGATTCCCTGTCCCTCAGTCACAGGAGAGGTGGTTCCCCAACTTCATGCACCTGCAAGCATCACTGGTATCCCAAGATACCAGTCACTGAATGCTTCCACAGCTTAGTGCAATCCCTTGGTAAGCCTTATCTGATCAAATGATGGGACTGGGTAATGATGCAATCGGGCAAGACAATTCAGGAGAGCAGAAAGATGCCAAGTGTGCCTCTGGTTTTCTCTGCTGACATGCAGAGCAGGCAAGCTCACCTGCCCTGCTCTACCAGCACCTGGTATGTCAGGCAGTTCTGGTTTCTGCCGCGGGGCTCAGCCCATTGCCCACAGCAGTCACGGAGAAAAGCCTTCCAGCCGAAGCAGAACCCAGGGCAGCACAGAAGCTCACAAGCTTTCCCCCTGCAGAATTCATTTTAAGGCTCACACCTTCTGGTTTTAAGGCTCATGGCTCTACTTTGGCAAAGCAAGCAGAAATTTCCTCATTTGTCCTGCCATCATGAAGGCAGAGGAAATGAGTATCCAGATCACAGAAGTAACTTCAAAGCAAGGTCACCCAACCATGGCTGGCTTCAGTTCTCTTTGTCAAAAGTCTTTTCCCACCAAGAGAGATAACAGCTTCATGCAAATTCACTATCCTGCTGGAAAAGAGGGCCTCTCCACCCATCAGTCCTCCTCTTTATGCCTGTATTTTCATGTGTCAGTAACTTACAGCACTGTCTTTTGCACAGACTTCGGCGTCTTTTTGGACATTAACCCACAAGCCATTTGAGGCACAAAAGCATCCCCACTTGCACATTTTCTATCCTGTTCCTATAAATTGGTAATACACAGTCCTGTAGATCTCAGGTGACCAGAGAAACAAAGGGCTAACAAAGCTGGACACTTCCAGCTGAGGCTGCCCCGGCCCAGGCAGTGGAAACTAAAGAACAGGACAAAGGAGGAGAGCTCTCAAAGGTTTTAATCTGTTTATTCTGACTGGCAGAGGACAGCCAGTTCAGGGGCTCCACCTTCCTTTTCAAAAAAGAACAGAGTAATTAGCTTTCCAAAGGGCTGCTTGTGTTAAAAGGAAAAAAGAAAAATAGGAAGTCTTATTGGCTGTATGTGCAAGATACAGAGATAAAGAAAATCACCAAAGATTTAATTGATACCATGCCCTCCAGCAAGCTCCCTTGCCATTGCACAACAGGAAGCTAACAGGGCCTTTGCAGTAGTCAAGTCTTCCCCTACACTTGCTGCTTCTACTAAATCCAAGAGAGCCACAATTTTCTGCTATAGGATTTTCATAGGACACAGCAGTCACATATTCACAAGCAGTCTGTGAATATGCAGTCACATATTCACAAGCAGTCTTGTGCACTATGTCTTGCACAAGAGCAAGACTAGTGACAGTGATTCCCCCCCATTAGCTTAATGCAACCCTGATGGAGAGGGAATTTCCACACTAATGATAAACTGTTCATCAGACAGACCAGGTGGCAGCATTTGAAAGAGGAGGGGAAAGCCTGAGAATATAGAGAATGGATCTTCAAAAAGTCATCCTCTGAACTAGACAGAAGCAGTACAACTGGAGTATAGAACTCATATCTGGGTGGCAGCTTTGGAAGAACCAAAGGGTCACAAAACACTAGCAGGTTTTTTGCAAGGAAGAGCTCTCTAACAAACTCACCCAAGATGAGAAGGCCTGGCTACACCCAGCCAGATAACCTCACATCTGCCTGTGCTTATGTCTAAGTTCCCTCTTAGAGAGAACATAGTAAAAAATCTGTTTCTGACATTTCTCCCACAGATCATTTATAATCATTCCTCACTATGCTATCCATTTTGGAGAGAACAGTCTTTTTTCATTTAAAAAATTTGCATTTTTATCTAAAGTCTTTTTGAAATTGGGAAGGCAACTCCAAGATTCCTAGATAATACTGAAGAAATTCTCACCAATGGGTAGAGAAAGATTAGACTAAGATACATATACATCCCTTGAGTGTATCCAATGGAAAATAGCTTAAAGCTCTCAGGATCTCCAAGAAGCATCTTGAAACCTGCAACTACAGGCATGGAAAGCTGCTTTGTCAGGAGTCTGTTAGGCTGTCTGCTTCATGTTGTTGATTTTGTTTGGAGAAGACTAATCCTTAATGACCAAAGACTGCCTCTGGCAAGCACCAGGGTAAAGGCTTAACAAGCCTGTAAGCATGCACATGAGCAGCAGTAATAGGAAATCACTCACTTGTGGCAAATCCATCATTCTGAATACATATTGAAGGATAAGAAGTATTACTTCCCTGCTGATGGTACACCAAGCACAGAAGCTGTCAAGGATGGATCAGGTTGGGTATTTCCTGTTATAAATTCCCTTAACTGAGCTACAGTTAAGACAGAAGACCATATGCAATTACATGCATGACTCTGGGGTACCTTAATTTCTGTTGCTTTAAATAAAACTGAGTGATCTCCATATGTTCTCTCCCATTGTTCTCTCCTTACATTGCTGCTGCAGGAAAGGAGGTACTTTTGTGACTCCGACTCTTATTGTGCAAAAGACTTTCTCCTACATCAAAGCCAATAAATTTCATGCTTTAGCCTTATTCATGGGATGGAGCAAATGTTGAAAAGCACACAAAGGTGTCTTTTTTTCTGGAAGCCTGCATAAGCAAAGCAGTTCACCCTTATCAAGCAGTCCTCCATCTATATCACACAGATAACCTGCAGAGCAAGTTTTGCTATTTGCTTTCCTTTACACAGAGGCACGTTTGTGAGTGAAAAATTTGAGCAGGATTAAGGGGGGGACTTAAGTCCAAATGGGAATAAATGCCAAAAAACCTACCTTCCCTGAAAAATATCAAAAAGGGAGGAGGAGGAAGTGATGGACAGAAGCAAAGGTGTCTGTGAGATGCAAGAAAAAACTTTTCCCACTTTTTGCATAGGAAGCCCACATTACATTTCCCTTTCCTCAGAAGCCTTTACAAGCACCAAGCCCAAAGGAAGGCAGAAGCCTCTTACAAGAGCTCTATCCCAACTTTATCATAGAGAGAGGCAACAGAGCAGCATGTACATTTCTGCAGTGATGAGTATCCTCCTGAAGAGCAGGCAAAGGTAAAGAATTCTCTTCCCTTTGGGCATGCTAAATTACCCTGTGTTAACCTCTAGGAAACAGCTTCAGGCTTGTAGGTGCTTCCCAGAAAAAGTCTTGAACAAGCTCCAAAAGCATCCACCCTTCCCTGAGGACCTACAATATCAACATCTAAAAACTGCACAGTGCCACTGTCTTCTATTGCACAACCAGGCACGACCTTGGCACAGTCCAACACATCCTACCAGGAGGCATGGCATGAGAGATACTCGATTACCATGCCTAGGAAGGCAAACACTGGTGCCCCAGGGGGGTTTTGGAAGCAGAGAGAAAGTGTTATTGTCATCACCCTAAGTTTCTGTATTTGAAAGGTCCTGAGGAAGAGATACAGCACTGCAGGCATGGCTGTATTCATCCTTGGGCCAGAGATCAAGTAACCATTTCCATTTCTCAGGTGCCAGAGGAACAAAACTTCCTTAGTTCTCCCTTTTAAATGTTGTTATTCAAAAGAAGCTTTCCTCGTCAGACCATGGGAAAAAGCCATCTGAAAACGAAGGAAGTATCTTTCACACCTTTTTTTTAGAAGTTCAGGAGCTAACTCCAAATCTTGGGCTTCTGTCAGAAACTCACATTCCGATTCTCTGTGTTTACAATTGTTGGGGGTCCCTCTCCCCTCCCACCAAAGAAAATCTACTTAGTACATAAAGACGAGGAGTAAGAATTCAGAATGACTACATGAACTACATCTGGCACCAAGGCTGGATTTTTACACCCTTTACTCTGCAACATTTACAATAATTAATTGCTCACTTGAATGTTTACAGAAGCTCCTTACATGTCATTGCAGGCAAGCCACAATTTCACATTTATACACCACCAGAGTGGTTGGTACATGCCTGTGTCTTTCACAGGTCATGCAATTAATTCCATTCTTTCTTAGGTATTTTCAAGAGCTTTTAAGTATCTCTGTTATTTTCCTTCTTCTGTGCTTGGTTAAACTGAATTTTTACTAACTTCAGTCCTGATTTGTAAACTAAGGCCTTCCAGATTGCCAATTACATCTGAGAATTCCTCCTAAACTGAGACTCTTCTCAGCACAAGTTAGTGGTGTTGCTAGAAAAGTCATGGCATTCAGCTCTCCCTCTTCAGTTATCTCTACCTTTCTGGGGGTAGGGGGACAGGTGGGCTGTCAGGTCCTTGAATGAGTTCATGTGTGCCTCATTACTTTTAGAAGATTAGGCTCAGGCTGCTGCCAAAGAAAAAGGCCCTGGATTGCCCACTTTGGTTGCCAGCTGTGCTTTCTGGCCCTTGCCTTCCCTTGCAGCCCCTGGGCAGGAGGTGCATGGCACTGGGGAACTGACATGGCCAAACCCTTTTCAGATGGGTCAGTTCAATGCAGCTCCTGTACTGCACCACTGGGTGGTTGCAGGGACTGCTACTATTTTGCAGCTATTGTCACTTATCTTGAAGTTAGTTATCCAGGCTGATATCCATGTTTAATTTTACTTCTCCCCTCACAAGGGTTGACCCACTTCTGTTAGCTGTAGAACATTTAAATGAAAGACACTCTATCCCTATTTGTTATTGCCCCAAGTATTCACCTACACAGTACTAAAAATCAAAACCATAAAACATAATTTATGTATTACAAATATATAAATAATCACCTTCTCATTATGGACTTTGGAAGTGCAGAACTGTTTCAAACTGCAAACATCCCCACTGAACATTTTTTGAGAACACAGCTTTCACTGAAACTTCACCTGAGTTTCAACCATAAAAATATGACAAATTGTGTTAGCCCAATCCTACCTTACATCATGCTGAGGTTAATCCTGCACTCAGCTCCCTGCTGTGTGAAACTCCAGAGGGTGCAAGGGTGTGCTCCAGAACTGCCCCTCAGAAGCCCTCCTGACTGAACAAACACACTGGCAGCAGTTGCTGTACAAAGTATGCAGCCACGCACATACCAGTGCTGGTCTTTTCTGAACATTTATTCAGAGAGAGACAGGTCTCACTTCATTCTTTTCGCCTCATGTTTCATTAGATCAGCTAGAGATTTTGTTTTAAGCTGGCTGCAAATTTTGTTTTGCCCAAATACATCTCCAGACACTCCCTATCTCCCTATTCCATTTCAGTTATAAAAACACCCTCTGACCCAGCCCCTCTGGAGTAGCCACAATAAAGAAACATTTCCTGCCCCTCCAACCTGTTGAGATATTTTTAGTTGAAACTGAATGCACATACCTGTGGCAGGTGAGGCACCAGCGAGAATGTGGGTGTGGTGAGACCTTTGCTTTTCTAATGTCAAGTGCTTCTACAGTTTGTCATTCCAAATCAAGGGAGGTGGCCTTCTGTCTAGTCACTCCTCTCAATGAAGCTCTGTATTCTTTCACAAGGAGCAGCTCTATTCTCTCCACCAATACTCTTGCTACTGCAAGAGGGATAATCTTTGACTCCATCAAGGGACAAGACATCCCCTCTGCTGCTGCAAGCTTCCAAACAGGAAGAACAGAGTGAGATGCTACAGACTCCAACAACCTGAAAGGAATTCTGAAAGGAATGACTCTGCCCTACCTCCTCCAGCAGTCAGAGTGCCCTTCACATCACTTTACAAGATTGCTTCAGGACTGACTCTGCATCTCATCCATCACATAGCTGGGAATAACACTGAGAGGTTTTCCAGGGATCCAGGACCCTCAGAGAGATTTAAGCTTCCTTTGCTGATACTGGAAAGAACCCTATCCTGCCTGCAAAGAATAAGAAATTTTGCTCAAGCACACAGCAGAACAGCTGAGAGTGTTCCCTTGCTCCATGGAGAACAAGCACTTGCATCTCCACCCATATTATCACTCATATTGTTCTCTCTGTGGTGCATTCTAGGACTCTTATCTGTGTGGTTTGCTACCAAAGGGCCCTGTAAAATGTTCTCATTTATGGGCTTTCACCCCTGCCCCTCTGTGCTAGGACCCAGGGAAGATAAACACTCATTCTCCTTTACACAAAGGCTCTTAGCAGTGAACATACCCAAGATTTGTACACTCATGATCTGCCACTGACTCAAGACCATATTAGAGCTACCAGACTTGAACATATTTGGGAGATTTAAGTAAACTGCTACATCACAAATAAAGAGTGAGAACACTGGCACTCTTTTTGCTCCAAAGAGGATCTCAGTACCTCATGAAAAAACAGACCTAGGTCTTCTGGCATTTCTTTACAGAATGTTCAGCCCCTAACAAAAGTGTAAAAGCTTTCTGAGTAGCATGTAGATACTAGATTTATGCCAACAGTGTGAAATAACCACTGTGCTCATCTTGACTACTGCATTAGTTTCTACTTTCCATTTAGATCTAAAAAGGACAGTTTTGAACATTGTTTTTCATGTAGCAAAAAATCCAGTTTATGAATACTGGACATTATGTTTTCAGTAAATTTACATATGCAGGAGCTTCTCACTCTGCCTACCGGCAGGAACATCCTGTATGAAAATATTTATTGCCAATGAGAACTAGCAGTAACCTTCTGGTTTTATATCAAGTACATTTATCTCATTCTTGCAAAAGTCTACTTATCTGGCATGGAACTCTGCCTAAGAGTAACAAAATTCCCTGCCCAAGGAAACAAAGAGCTTTCCAGGATACCTGTTTTTCTGCACCTCCCAGCTTGTGAGTTGCTTTCCCACGTAAATACCTCCCTCTTGTGTTCACTAGTAAGTACTACGAGAATCGGCCACAAAAACCCCACCCAAAACCCAGACCTATCCTTGATGGTGTCAACCGTTAGCAGGTATTGGATCAAATTCCAGGCACTGAATGCTTCATCCTGCTGAAGCTTGTTCTCTCTGTGCTGGACTGCTCCTCAGCTGACATATCTAAGGTATTGATGTCACATCTGAATTGCTAGGATTGACCCAAGAAGGAAACCTTCTGGCAGAGCTGATACACTAAGTGAACAAAACAGGTCAGTGACAAGACAAGGAAAACCAGGTAGCTTTAAAATTAAGCAAAATATATTCTGAGTTCTCAATGTAACACATCCCTTCACCAAGGCAAGGGCATCACAGCTGTGCTGTGAAAACTCAGTCACTTTTTAACTTTTTCCTCTTTCTTCTGACAGATCTGACTCCAGATGCACTCAAGTGAGACTGGACAGTGGGACAGGCTGCAACAGTGCAAAAGGTGCACTCACACTGCACTTCATAGTGAATGAGCAGGGCCAGACCACAGCTGCTTCCAGGCCAGAGGAGATGGTCTCTCATGGTGTCCCTGAAAGGAAAACTGCTGCCATGGTACCAACATGGGCCAAGCTCAGTCTGTAGCTGGTGAAGAAGTGTTTTTTCCTCAGGGACCACCACATTTCATATGTAGTTCTGAAAAAAAATCCACTGGAGATGGCTTGGTAGACTTTTTGATAGCTCAGATAGCCATACAGAGAAAAATAAAAAAGTCTGTTCAAATATCAAACTAGAAGGCTTTCCTTTTCTTCTTTTTCCCTCCTGCCACCTTATTCCTGACACCAATAGCCTCTTCTGTGTCATCATCATCATTCCGAGATCGCTTCTTCTCTCCCTGCTCCCGCAGCTCCTGCAATGCAATCGACAGATTAACCCAGAGTTTGGTCTGAAGGAATTCAGAATACAACAGGGTCAAAAATCCAGCACCCACCATTCGAGCAAACCTCTGGGCCTCAGCCACACGCTCTGTCAGCATCATCACTTCTTCCTCTTGCATGGGGAATGCTGGCAGCTTCTTGCCAATCAGGTGTTCAATGCGCTGGAACAACTCTACGTCATACCTGAGGGAAGACAGGGCACCAGCCTGAATCAGGCCTCCTGAGAAGGCCTCAGCTGTCACCACTCACAGCATTCAGCCCTTGTCTCCAGCCCACAAATACTGTTAATTTGTACTGATGGTCTCACAAGCAGCTCAGCTGCATCCAAATGATGCTGTTTGGCAAGGCTTCTCTGATTTATCCAGCTCATCTCATCTTTGTTCAGCAGTATTTGGTAAAGATTTTCTTTTTAGACAAATACTTCAGTGTTTATAAAACACCCTCAAAGTTACTTAACCTGCATTATATATTTAAAGAATATATATAAATATATTGCATAGTCCAGTTATAAACTGTTCTGCTGAATGAATGCCTGCTTCTAGAATTTTTCTAGACTTTCTTCCCTCCCTACCTTGGGCTTTGAATTCTCTCCCCTTTAACTAAATAAAACCAACTGGCACTTCAAAATGAAAAGTAGTATTTTATTCTCACTCAGGATAAGGTCAGATATTTTCTGCTCTGAAACACAGCTGGAAAGAATAAGTCTGTTAAATTTTATCACTTACTGTGTGACAAAGGTGATAGATTTGCCAGATCTCCCAGCTCGAGCTGTTCTCCCAACACGATGAATGTAATCCTGGAAAGAATTTTCTTGATAAGCAATAATATATGTTTAACAAACACAGAACAGATCTTATGGCAGATCAGCCTATATATTTTCTCTTTAGGAAAGAATGTCAAGAACATACTGCCAGCATTGAATGCTCAGGAGGGTGTGCAGCATCAGATTTTGAGAAGAGGCCTAAGTGGAGGCACAACTTCAGTTTTAACACTTGAATTCTTCTCTTTCTAAATGAGAAGACCAAATCCAATTATTCCAGACTGTAGGATAAAAGCTGCAATATATGACCTTTGCTAAGACTTCCCTCTCACTTCCTTGGAAAGCTAATATTCACAGTGAACCCATGCCTGCATTTTCAGTGTTGGAATCTAGTGCTCTCCATAGTGCATCTTCCAGAGAAACTCTCTGACAAGTAGACTTAAACTTGGTCAGCATGGTGAAAGAGAGGACGATTGAGAATAATTTAGAAGAGTCTATTGAGCATCTTTGGTCAATATGGTTCAAGGCTGTTTTCCAGGTTTTATACTACATTATGGAAATTAAAATACTCCCTTCTCCATAGAGGATTTGCAGAGAGAGGATTGTAAGAAAGAATCTGTTCTATGGGTTAGATGAGAGAGAAGAGCACTAAGACCACAATAACACCATTCAAGCTGCCACTCCCACAGTTTTTTTCTTACTTTTGTGCTTTTACAAAAGGATTGTCTTCAAAAGACCTACCATGCTTTCTTCTGTTTGCAAGGCACAGTATCTTTAACCATGGTAAGCAACAATAGCAATTCCTGAAGTGCAGGTTAATGGTGTGCTTTCTGGAACTAAGCTGGGAAACAGTCACATCCCTGAGATAACCCCATACTTTCCATACAGAGAGCTGGTAACCTACTTTCTTTTCCTTTTGCTGTACTTTTGTGATATGAAGGTGAGACATATTAAGGACACCTTTCTTAACCAATCATAATCAGAGAACTTAATTTTTTTCCTTTTTTTAAACACAGTTTAAAATATGAAAGCAGACCTGGATCATGGACACAGAGATGACTACATGAAACTAGTAATATGCTAAAATTGTTTTCAAAGCCCTTGAATGTAAAAAGGCAAAACATACAGTCTGAGCAGAAATGCAAAGGCACAGAGCATTCCTTACTTCCCCTCTTCACTTACAGATCACTTCTACAACCCAGGCCATGAGACCATGCAAACAAAGATACCAACTCAATAGCAGAGGCTGAACTACACCTTTCAATGTACAGATTCATGAATTAGGTTTCCACTCAGCAGAAGAGAGAAAAGATATCTCTGTTCCTTTGCCCACCTTCTTTGTCTATCTGCTCCCAGTGACCAGAAGCTCTCAGTTGGCACACAAACAAGCTTACCTTAGAGTGGGTAGGAATATCAAAGTTTATCACCACATCCACATGTGGGATGTCCAGACCTCTGCTTGCAACATCAGTAGCCAGCAGAATAGAACGTGCCTTTGCCTTGAACTTGTTCAGAGAGCCCAAACGTTTATTCTGGAAAAAGGACAAAAAGGGAATGAGAAAATAACACTCATTCTAGTTTCTAGTTAATATGCTCTTGATAAGATACTGGCACAAAAGAACTGGGGGACAAACTACTCAAAATTTCACTTCTCTTAATTTCTCTTTTAAATATTACAGAATCAGTGTCAGCATTCACATTAGTTAAATTTCTATGGATCAGTGCAGTCCACTAGCTGTGAAATACTCCTCCTTCAAGGCAGGTGTGACTCAGTGTGGCACAGCTATTTCCCAAGCCCCAGGCCCCCTGCCTACTCTGTTGTGAGGGTTCCTGCCCATACCTGACTCATCTGCCCGTGGAGGGGAATGGCAGTGAAGCCCAGGTTGCGGAGCAGCAGAGCAGTCCTCTGGGTATTGTTACATGTACTGCAGAATATCATGAAAGAGTTACCAGCCAGTTCATTCAAGATATAAACCAGGTAGCTATCCTGTAAAGAAACAGAGAGAGAATTCAAAACATCTCAGAGATAATCACATGTGCAACATTAAGTCTAGGACTCAGAAAATGACAAGATATTGGACAGATGCAGGAACAAGAAAAGACAGTAAGAGAAAAGAAACAGAAGTGCCATTACCTTGAATTTGGAGGGGATGAAAATATAGTATTGCTGTAGTTTTTCAACTGTCTGATACTTGGAAGAAACAGCACATTTAACAGGATTCTTCAGAGCAGCACGCTGGAGTTTTTGAACCTGGTAAGATCAATGAAATTTAGTTGGGCAGAGATCTTGTCAGAAAATTGTATTAATACAGGCTAGTCAAGAGGCTAGCCTGATGGAAGGAGAACTAAAACAGATTAGTCTGCTCCCACCTTCTTGGTCATGGTGGCAGAAAACAGGAATGTCTTCCTGTCTCGAGGGATCACTTTTAATATCTTATCCACCTGTAAAAAAATAAGGAAATGGAAATACTAAATACTACAAGCAAGCAGACACAAACCTTCCACAAATATAAAGATCATCCACATGAAGAGTAATACATGTGTAAACATACAGTAGGAACAATTTTTTTTTCTTCTAAAGGGAAGGTGTAGGCTGATATCTTGTTGACAATTAGGCAGTGTGAACTCCAAAAGCCCAACAAAGTGCAAATATCAGGCAATGTTTCTGCAGGAATGTGTCTGTGATTGTTTTCTATCCTAACTACATTCTATGTCAGGCACTCCAGAGACAACAGTGGATTTCAAAGTGCCTCCTACTGTCTTGGCAGTGCTCTGCAGAACTCTGCTATGTTCTAATCCCACCACAGACTTGTGTGTAATTATTAGATTTTAATTACAATACACTATTAATTTCTACAGAACAGCTCAGAGTTTCCTATGTGCCCACATGAAGAGATTTCAAAGGGACTCATCCAAACTTCAAACTTGTCTCTCAGCAGATCCCTACCTCGGTCTCGAAATCCATGTTAAGGATCCGGTCAGCCTCATCCATCACCAGGAACTTCAGAGCTCGTAAGTTGAAGCCCTTTGTGTTCTCCAGATGATCAACTAGACGGCCAGGGGTTGCTACCAACAGCACAACGAGAGCAAATTCAGAATGAAAGCAGAGGAAAAGATCCAAACAGGCAAGACAGCTGTCCGTTATAGAAATGGGATTCTTTGCCCAGGAAAAGTAAAGATTGCTTTGTGGGAATAACTCTTTCATAATGAAAGAGCATCTTCAGAGAGTGTTTTGAAATAAGACTAATGGAATCAGACTCTCTGAAGAATGTCCTAAAAAGAAGTGACACAAAAAAGACAGGAGACAAGCTGTACTGCAAAAGATGAGAGCAGCATTTCAAAACACTTGAGGAGAATGAAAAAACAAGCCAAAAGCACTTTAGGTCCAGCAGGGATGCTTTGGAATGAGCTTGTAGCAACAAAGTTACTGGCAGATACTTTAGAAACATTAAGAAGCCAGTACTCAGAGCTTGGGACAAAATACAAATGAAGGATGTACTCTCCTTCCTTTGGTTAGCTGCAGTTTGATAATACTCACACTCCACATCCCCAGCACATCAACTTACCAATAATAACATGTGGTTTCTTGGCTAAGGCCAGAGACTGAGACATCGTGTCAATTCCACCCACAATAACCGCTGCAGGGCAAAGAGAGGGGAGTGAATCCCTCAGAGTAGCACCAGCCCTCCCCTGGCACTGCAGTTTTTACTCTGACTGCCCATCACCCACAGTAATTCTGCACAAATGAAAGGCTACTTATTTTTATGAGAATTTACTTTATTTTAGCATATCTGACCTTCCTAGGCTCCTTAAGCCATGTAATTAATTCCTTCCTGGCCACAAGTATTTTATTTTCAGAGCTGAAGAGCTACAGGCAGAATCTACTCTTTGCAGTTTAACTTGGGTGCAAAAATCTAGGAATTCTAAAAATACCCACAAAGCTTTTTTTGAGAGATTATCTAAAGAATCAATACAGACAGTCTGAAAGGAAGATTAAACTACAACACACCAGAAGAGGGAGCTCTATGCAATTTCACTGGATACAAACCTGCTATTGAGAACACTCTCTTCTACTTCCACCTTTAACTATTTAGACACAGAATGCAGAAGAGCTGTAGACCACTCCACGAGGAAAGATCATTCAGCCTTTTTTTATCAAAGCTGATACCAGATCTCTGTCTTCCAGGAGCATAAGCTTTTCTCACTTTTTGTTTAACCCCTCATTCAAATCCTCTATTTTTATCTTTGCAATCCCAAGCTGACAAACTGGCCTTCAGAAAAACTGGTCCAACACCATAAAAGCTACTTACTGCTTTGGACACCAATGGAGGACCCAAGAGCTTCAAACTGCTCTGAGATTTGGAAGGCCAGCTCCCTTGTTGGTGTGAGCACAAGAGCAAATAATCGCTGAGGTGTTTCCAGCAGTGCTTGGAGAATTGGCAAAGCAAAGGCTCCTGTTTTCCCAGAGCCAGTTTCTGCCAGTCCAATGACATCTCTGCCTGAGAGAAGGAGCAAGGGGCAAAAATTGTTATACAGCCAGAACAGAGAAAGAAGACTTTAAAGCACTGTGCTACAAAACACAAGAACTCCCTAAGGACAGAAAAAAAGGCAGACACACAGAAAAGAAAAAAAAATACACAAAGGGCCAAACCAAACAATCTCAGAATCTCTCTGAAGCATTTTTAGGCTGTGATTTATCTGTACAATGATTACAGTCTCAATAGTTAATTTTCTAATTAACTTCTGTTAATATACAGGGTTTCATACAAACCTTAGGTTCAAAATAAGTTGCACTTTATAATGTCTCAAATCTGACATCAGTTTACAGCTTAATGACTCCACCTCACTATTCTAGTCCAAATGTTGTCTGCTTACCAGCTTACAAGGAAACTGACTGTGGCGTTTGAGACTTCAGTCACACAAACTACAGCACAACAGCACTACCAGGCTCACGTTCCACAAGGCACAACTGTGCCATTGATTAACAGGGTAATCTAAACCAGTTCCTTCAGTAGGAAGGGTGGGACAGAAAGTCTTTTGCCCCAAAACAATGCAGGCAACAGGGTGGAATTCATCAGTAGAATCCATTATGACCTCCTAAGCTCATGCAGCAAGAAGAACACACTGTCAACACACCTTACACTGGAAACAATTTCTCAGGCATGCAGTCTTTCCTTCGTGTTTGTGGTTTTTTTTTTTCCCCCAAGAGAATCTTCTGTGTGTAAAAGAGTCTGACAAAAGCTAAATGCTAGGACAGAGCAGACACTGAAAGTTTGTTCTCATTCTGTCACTTTGTTGTTCCTTTCCTCCTTGAGAGCGTTTTGGGGGGTTTTGTTAAAAAAAATTCTAGAGGCAGAAATGTCTGCTAAATTCAGTAATTTTTTTTTTTTTTTGTAATTCCAGAATGCTTGCAGAAAGTCACTGTGGTTTGGTTTAGAAATCAGAATTTGGGTTAGAAATTCAGAAACCTAATTTCAAAGAGTTGGCTGCTCACAGCAAAACAAATTATACACACTAAGGAATCAGTCAAGGCATCTTCACTTTCAGTCACACACACACACACACACTCTGTAGGTCTCTATCAGAAGCAGTACAGCCCAAAACCTATTGGAAGCTTCCTGTGTATCCCTGAGTATTTCAGGAACAAAATTATCAATGTGGATTAGCAGTTCAAATAATTAATAAGAATTCTATTTAACACGGAGTGTCAGAACTACACAACAGGAGTGAACACTCAAGGCACAATGTTTGTACCTATTTGAAGGTTTGTGGCTGCAGGCAGGGTTATAGGATAAACTAGCATTCCAAGCTCCACCTGGGAAGGACACAGAATGAATATGGAAACTACTTCCAGACAGAGATCCTCAACAATGAAGAAGCTGGGACATACTCATTCCTGATCCTTCTCACTCCGCAAAATTCATTCACACAGAGCTCCTGGAGCAGTCCCCAGTTCAGGACCAAAGAAATACACTGCTCACCTTGGAGAGCCACTGGAATAGCCTCAATTTGGATCTTCGTTGGCACCTTCCATCCCAACTGGTCACAAGCTTCACACAGGACATCTGTCACTCCCTGGACATTAGTGACAAGAGAAAAGGGAAACAAACATCACAAAAAAGGATTAGATTAAATCACTGAGTTAAATTAAATACATGCTCCAACAGAGCCAACTCGTCTCTAGCATAGACAAACCCCACCAGGCCCCCAGTGCAACTCTGATAGGGCAGGCTGCTCACAGTGATGCCCACTTCCATCAGTAATTTCATCGTATTTGTTCAAAATCTGCTGTCACGGGAAGAATATGGTCGGTTTTACCCTAGCTTACACAAGGAACTTCCCTCTCCACACACACCTATATCTTCAAAACAAAAAACACCACGTCAAGTTAAGACAACTTGAAGAGAGTGGCGATGGGAGCAGCAGTGCCCAGCCCAGCGGGGCAGCGGCCGAGTGCCCGCAGCCGCTGCCCGGCCCGGCCCCGCCGCACGTGTCTGCGCCGCGGCCAGGCCCGGCAGCGCCCCGGCCTCCTCCGCGCGGGGGAGCAGGACGCTGCTCCCCGGGACAGCGCAGCGAGCACCGGTGGCAGGAGCGGCTCCGGCCCAGCCTCACCAAGTCCTTGAAGCTCCGTGGCTCCTCTGCCGCCGGCTCCTGCTCCTGCTCCGCCGCCGAGCCTTCCTCCTCTCCTGCCGCCATCTTGGCCCGTCCCCTCCGGGTGCAGGGCAGAGCACTCTGGGAGCTGTAGTCCTCCCCGGGGCACGCCGGGATGTGTAGTTCCGCAGGAAGAGCCGGGCGGAGCGGGAGGGCTCTCCCTCAGCTCCGAGGGATGCCCAGTGAAGGGAGAGCTGCGGATCTCCAGCCGCCTCTCCCGGGACACGGACACCCTGAAGGGGCTGTGGGAAAGCCTGCCCGCCTGCCCGCCCGGCGTATATCGCAATACTCATCCTAATCCTCTCCACCCCCATCCTATTTCCACTTCTATCTAACAACCTCAAGAACACCCCCAACACAATCACAAACACAGTCAAAGCCTCCTTCGTAATCAGCTTAATCCCCATAATCTACATCTACTCTGGAACAGAAAGCCTCACCTCCTTCTGAGAATGAAAATTCATTATAAACTTCAAAATCCCCATCAGGCTAAAAATAGACTTCTACTCCCTTACCTTCTTCCCCATTGCACTGTTCGTATCATGATCTATCCTACAATTTGCAACATGATATATAGCTTCAGACCCCTATATCACAAAATTTTTCACCTACCTACTATTCTTCCTAATCTCCATACTCATCCTAATCATCGCCAACAACTTATTTGTCCTATTCATTGGCTGAGAAGGAATCGGAATCATATCCTTCCCACTAATCAGCTGATGACATGGATGAGGAGAAGCCAACACCGCTGCCCTTCAAGCCGTGCTTTACAACCGAATCGGAGACATTGGACTTATCCTCTGCACAGCATGACTGGCTTCCGCCATAAACACCTGAGAAATCCAACAACTCCCCACCCCATCCCAAACTCCCACACTACCCCGACCAGCCCAGCCTGAGGCCTGCACTCAGCGCTGCACGGTTTAGGCAGTGCTTGACGCTGTTCCCAGCTCATGCCTTCTACAGCAGGCAAAATGAGCTGGCCAGGCACAAAAAGGCAAGAATATGTATAAACTTACATCCATAATGCACACAGAGAATGTGAAAAATGTGTATTTTATGATTGGCTTTTCACAAATATGAAAATGAATATTATATGTGTTATGTTAGAAACTTATGCTGTGTTAATTTTCTCAAGGAGTGTGTTAAATATAGTTTTAGGTTATAAAATAATGTTAAAATAGAAACTATGTTATGTAAGATACTGTTTTTAAAGAGAGGACTCACACCAAGATAGCAGCCTCAGGACACCTTAATCTTTCAGAGAAAAAGAATTTATTTCTCTCTTATCGAGTTCTTCCCTCCTCACTCAGCCCTGAGGATGTCGTCAGGATTAAAAGGAAGAAGTTGACACTGACCAGACAGAACCCTTTGTTTGAATGGAATTTATGCATCATGTATGAGATGTATGAATATGCAACAGGCTATTGCTTTTAAGGGTTAATCCTCTCCTAATGTGGATCCTTTTTTGGGCTTATTTTGCCCAGAAAGAGGCACCTGGACTGTCTGTAATTCTTTGTTTTTGTTGTCTCATATTGTCCTAATCCCAATTGTTTAAATTTTTATTGCTTTAATTATATTACTGTTTTTATAACCATTTTATTACTATTAAACTTTTAAAATTTTAAAAACAAATGATTGGCATTTTTCACAGAGAACAAATTAAATGCTTTGGATGTATTGGTATGAAACATTTGAAAGCACTAATGATGAGAAGAGAGAAAAGAACTGTCATTGTCCCACATTGTTTTCTGCTTATGATAATTGCTAGTGTGAATTTTTGAAGTATGAATTATGAATTTTTTTTCCATCTGTCTCTGGGAAGTCTGTCTGGGCGTGCTCCCAGTGGAAATGCTGATACACTTCAGCATCTGTCCCTGGATTCTGAGCATGGCATTTCCTCTGCACCCAGAACAATGAGGAAAGTGAGAGGAAATATGAATGAACTCTCTGTGTGACAGGGAAAGAAGAGGAAACCTGAAACAATTCATGGGCAGGAGTCAAAATGAAACTGCTGCATCCCACTGTGCTCAGAAGCAGTGATAAATTAAAACAAAACATAAAAAAAGCCCAAAACCACCCTGTGTAGGTGCTCGTTGTTACCATATGTTTCAAAAACTACAGCAGCCTGACCATCAGCTTGCTGTTTATCATTGGTGCTAATGGTTAAGCCTGGCCAGCACGTAGACATGTACCCCTGTAAGGATCACTGGGATGCCTCAGGAAATGGAGTCAGGGATGGGACAGGAAGTCGCTGCTTGTGATTCTTTACTGAACTCCTTGCCCACATAATTTGGGGCTGTTTTAGTGGGGAGCAGGGTGGAGCAATTCTAGTCTGGTGAAATTCCAGTTTGTGTAATTCCCTATTGTCAACAGATGTATTTGAATGAAAGTTTTCTCCTAAAGTTTCTCTCTGTCCTAAACTGCTGTTGGGAGCATTCATGCATGATAAAATAAATATACAGCTTCTAAGTAGTAATTCCTTTTTTGTGCTTTTCAGCACAGGGCACTGCAGGATTTAGAAATTATAACTCCAGGGCTTTTAAACCTGGCTTTTAAACAAACGTGCTCCTAGCTCTACTGCATGTTATAGTCCTTAGCCGAGGCAGGGTGAGAACATACCCAGCAGATGAATTTTAGTGCAGATATAATTTCAGCTATTTCAGAAGGGGTGCATAATGAGATGGGATGGACTATGTGTACAGCACATCACCTCTAGAAGAGCAGAGAGACACTGACACAAAAGTGCTTCATGTTCATTTATTTGAATCAGCAGTGTACTTGTTCATTTCTGGCAAACAGGCATGGGTATCAAAAGCATTTGAGTCCCACTCTGGGGAACCAGAGCTTTTATTCTTCCTACAACATATTAAAACAAACGTTGATATCACGAAGAGACAAAAAGGACAAGGATTCAAGGTTTGTGACACGGAGTGCTGCCCTGCCTAAGAATTTGGTCAGTGTTACAGAATTACAGAGTCGGTTTTTCTGGTCACTTGGATTTGTGTCTGCTCAGGGAAGTTTCCCTTATCCACTGGGGCATGCTTGTGGAGGGAGTTACCTCTGCATTAACCCTTTGAGTCACCTCAAGCTAGTTTCAGGGTCTCTTCCTTGTACCTCTTTCAGGTACAGACATGATCCCCATCATCACCATACTTGGGCACTTCTCAGTGGGGTGATCCCAGACACATCCTGGTGAGGTAGGGAAGTGCTACTATCCCTGTTTTTAGACAGGGAACTGAGGTACTGATGGCTCAAAATCACAAAGGGCATATTTAGCAGAACAGCCACTTGAAACAGGGTCCTAGCCCTTGCTCCTGCTTTGTAGGGGCTCTGCCACTGAATCATCCTACTCCTCTCTACCCCTCCTGAACATTAGTACCCGCATGTATTTCACTGATATGAAGCCTTCCGTGGGAAGCATTGCTAGGAACACGTGTAGCTCTCCATGAGTGCTGCCTCCCCCCTCACAGATGATCCACTGTGGGTCTCACAGGCTGCTTGACTGCATGGAAAGTGGCACCTCCACCTCTCAGGTGTGCTCCCATCACATAGCACCAACCTGCCCTTCCCTTCCTGCTGCAGGAGATAAAACTTCGTCCTTCCACCAATGCCCTGAGGCAGACTCTGGTCCCAGGGCCACTTTTCTTCTCTCTGTTTTCGCTCCTAAAATCTATTGTCACTGTTTGAACTGTGTTTCACCTATTTTATTACTATCAGCATTCAGGTCATGCTTTCCTTTTCCTACAGGGATTTGCCCTCTCTCACAGCAAAATAACAGGTAACGTGCTCTCACATGCTACAAACTTGCTTTTACTCTAAAAAACAACAGCTTTCCTTTGGAACAGAGGCCTCCTTTAAAAAATATATATATATATATATACACACACTCTTAAATACAATATCATAAGCTTAAAACCATTCTATGTTAATAAATAGAATACAAACATCACAGTTCTCAGTCTGGAGAGGTTTCTCCAAAATGGATAAATTCTGGCCCTCTATTTCACCCTGGGATGGTGAACTATCCATACAGTCTGTCATATCTGGAGCTGCTTCTTTCTACAGCCTTTCCAGATGTACCTTGGTAATGGGGTTGTACTCTACTGGAAGTTGGCAGCTGCTGGCTTTTTTAGGGTACTCCAGCCCTTGTACCACACACAGATTCATAAGCTGTTTACAAACCAGGTTCAGTCAGCATTAGATATTTCATCTGCCTCCTGACCTACTTCTTTTTGCTGCCTTGGGGAAGCAGAGCAGTGGAGATGGTTGGGGGAAAAGGGGTCTGCAGAACGTCCACCTCACAGCACCAGCACCGTGAACTGAAAAACAACAGGTGGCAGTGCTAATGGTCACAGTAAATAGTGTAATGCCTCCAAACCCAGTTTTAATGTGGGTCAAACACTGTTTCAGCTGGAGGGTCTCAGGATCTCGGCAGTGGTTTTAGCACCCAAGCTGAATCTCCTTGTGCGTGGGGAAAGCTGTGTTCTGGACTCCAGAAGATCACAGACTTCATCCATTGCCCTGGTGCAGGTCTCAAGGTTGTCAGCCAGCTTCTGGATTTTGGCCTTCAGCACAGCCTGGCTTACTTTAGTGACCTCCTTTGTGTATTCTGGCACGAGGAAGCTGTGGGAGCCGCACAGGACCATGAAGCAGACGGAGTTGTAGAGCGAGATGGATGCCCTCTTCTCTGACTGCCGCAGAGCAGGGTCGCCTGGGCCCTGCCCCCGGCGAAGGAACTCCAGGCAGCCCAGTATTTCTGTCATCTGTTTCCGACAAGTCACCGCAATTTCCTGCACCTTCCTCACCTCCCGGGAATTGCAGAGCACCAAGGAGAGGTCGGAAGTGATGCTGACGGCGCCGCCAGCCGTGGCCAGGCCCAGGCCCACGGCCGAGGCCAGCAGAGAGGCCCCGAGCGTGGCGGGGCTCAGGGACAGCCCCAGGATGGCCGTGAGTGCCCCGGCGGCCGTCAGGGTGCTCCCGCTGACGTTGGCGATCAGGGAGCTGCGGCGGAGCTGGCTCAGTTTCCGAGCTGCCTGGTGGAGGTGCGTGATTTGGCCGCGCAGCCTTTGCCTCTGCTCCAGCAGGGCCGCGTGGAAGTGCTGCGTGGGGTCTGCTGCCGGCGCGAAGGCAGCACCGTCCCTCTCCATGGCTTCTGCGCAGAGAAAGAAAAGTCTGGGGTGGGATTTATGTCAAAAAACCCCCATGAGACATGCTCATCCTGGACCACTATTTCAGGGATGGCATCCAGCCAAATTTTTGTTGCTTCAGCCCAGCTAGAAGAAAGGTTTTCCATCTGCACACATGTGCACACTCACGTACACACACATACCCATATGAACGTGTACATTTAATTACATTTTCCATTGTAACTTTCAGACAGCAAAACTTTAAAATGTTTTTCTTAATCCCTGCAAAGACTAAAATATCCTAAGGACTGGGGTCAGAGGTGCTGTTACCATTATCTCTGTGAAGACACAAAAGGTCTTTTGAAACCCTGGGGACAGAAATTCCCCTGAGATTAGGTGACTCAGTGCCCAGAGGAGTAGTGCTGCCAGAACTAATCTGTTGTCCCCGTGATGGGATTCAGAGGATCTGCAATAGAGAAGGACATCTTTCACAAGACAGGTCAGACTGCAAGGAGGTGAGAGCCACCATCCCAGGTTTTTGTTTAGGGGTGATTTCCTGTTAAAGGAGGACAGAGGGAAGCTGCTGAGTGGAATCTATGTCTGGATTTTCCATATAGGAGGTGAGGAGCTTATTAATGTCTTGGATGGATATTGTGAACATCCTTCCTTTTTTTAAGCTGCAGCAACTCAAGGCCCTGCAGCATGTAGGTTTTTTTTTTTCCTATTGTAACCTGGTGTCAGTGTATGAACAAAGATGGGAACTATTGTTCTGTGTGCTTATTCCAACCTGTGGTCATAAATACCTGGTTACAGTGGCAGGGAGGCCTCTGAACCTTGTTAATAAGAGTCATGAAGACACATCAGAAAAGCAGGCCCATTTTTAGTGTGCACTCCCTTGCAGATGGGAAAACAGGGGAAATACAGAGGCCTGTGAATAAAAAAAGCTTGAAAACTGCTGGGTCTGGATAACCTCCCCTGGCAAGATAGCAGGAAAGACTTCACTTCTAGGATATGAATCTTCAGTGTTTCTGTGCTAGACAATCTCTGTTGTCTCTGTTTGTTGCCACAAGTGCAGAAAGAAATGTTCCAATAAATATTTTCATGTTGCTCTAGGTCTGCAAAATGCTCTACAAAGGAAGCCAGCAACTTCAATCCTGCTTACAGGGAACCTGAGGCAACGGAGCCAACAGGAGTGGTGTAGCTGATTGTCAGGTGGAAGCAGAGTTTCTGTGCTTCACCACACTGCACTGTGCATACAGCTGTGCTGCCTCTGCACCTAGCAAGGTCCTGCCATAGAGCTGAGAAGCTGTTTGGAGCCCATAATGCCCTCACAGCCAAAAGGAGTCTCTGTAGCAGAAAGACCCTGTCACTAAGCCAAGTGAGCAAAACTATTCGTTGCTGCAGGCACCTTTTCACTTGTAGGTCTTCTGTACTGTGGGAACTGAAGGTGCCTGATCCCCCATAAAGTCACACTATGTAACTAGGATCCTTGGGGCTTCATTCTGCACATGTTTCAGAAGGAGAAAACTTTGTACCATAGTCTTTCCATCCAGAAGAGTATTCATAAATAATTCTCACTGCAATCTTTCCCCCTTCTGCTGGCTTGTCCTAATTCATCTCACACAGATCTTTTAAGACACCCCCCATGCTCTTCAGAAAAAGCCCCCAGTCTCTCTTGGTGTCATTGGGTCATTTGAATCACTTAGTACATTGTGCTTCTCTCAACTGGAGGCTATGTCCTATTATTTTTACACTATAATTAGAAATAAAGCTGGAAACACAAGGACTAACACTAATCTAAATGGATACCAGCATTGAAATGAGCAATGAGCATATCACCAATAACTTAACAACAGATCAATATAATGATCATTAAATATGTCAATTCCTGCAGCCTCTCAACAATTTGTTCTGAAGATTTAGTTGCTGAGAACTGTCTCAGATAATAACAGCAAATATCTCACTGAATTATTAGAATAATCATTCAATATATAGCATAGGCTATGTAGGGATGCAAATCTTTTGACAGTGGTTAATGACAACAGAAAGGAAAAAAACAACCTCCTGCTCTTTGAGAATAATCTCCCCAGCACTAAAGGTATACATTAGTCCAAAGCCTGCAAACACTTTCCTAATGGAGAACTCAGAGACACTCAAAAAAATTACTGATTCAAACTTACCTTCAGTTTCCAGCCACCCTCCCAGAAGACAAATTTTGATCTGTTTCTGGAGGAGACCAATTTATAGCTCCTGTGGACCAATTGCTGCAATGGGAATGCTTTGCCTCATACTGGGAGTTTGCCATTTCCTGTTCTCTCTTGTGCAGAAGGATGTGACACACTGGAAAGTGACCTGTGGGACAGTGAGCACACACCATGCTCAGGAAACGATCCCTGTGAATGAACATTGTGTGTTCACTTTTCCTGAAGTATAGGGTGGAAAAAAAGTTTAAAAATCGCAGCCTATTCCTGGCTCTGAGCTAGTGCAGACATTCCCTGCAGGGAACAGTTGCCTTTCCTTTCCCTGAAATAGCAACTGACTTTACTCTGTGCTGGAGCTGCCAATTGTTTGATGACTGAAGTTTCCCTCCACTACACATCTAGAGCCAGGGGAGCTATCAGCCAGCCAACTACTCCATTCAAGGCCAGTGTACTTTTCAAATCCCAGCTCTTTGGGAAAAACCATAAAAGGGAAGCAGCCCCACAGCAAGATCACTGCTCTGAACTCCCATCCCTTCTCCTTCCCAGTACATAAAATCATGCTGCAAAAAGAGTGATCACCCTGTGGTTTTACTCTGTTTCTTAACCATAGGCACCACAATGGTTGAGAAACAGCACTCCTGTTTTCCTGAAGTGCCTGCCCAGCAATCAGCAATCAGAAAGAAAGGATTGTTTGTATGCCCTGTTCTTCTGCCTGCTGTTGCCTGGCAGTTGTGCCAGACAGATGTGGCCAGAGGGAAGAAGTGATGAAGGTGTTGAGGAGGAACAGCCTAAGTGACACTCCTGGCACTGCCTTGCATGCTGAACCAGGGCCAGTTTCAATCAAAGATTCTTTTGATGGGGTCAGGAAAAATAACTGTTTTGATGGCACTCAGTGGTAGTCCAAAGTGATGTGTGTCTTTATTGACACAGGGCCTGTGGTGATGGGGACACTTATTTTGAGCAGCTGTGCTTGAAGATGGGGCATCTGCTTTCTTGTTTGGTGGATTCTTGCTCTTCAGGACTATTCATTGACAGGGAAGCTCTGATTTTGCCCCTGACCTATCTAATCTGAAAGCTATCTAGCTGTCACTGAATGGTGAGGCTTTGCTGTTGAATTTGTGGGATGTGTAGCCACATACCCACTGGAGCTGACCTTTAAAAGGGCTGAGACTGAGAAGCAGCAGGCAGGGAGAGGAGAAGGCTAGGATTATTCATTTCATTTCAGCAACTTAGTTTTCAATTATGCTAAAATAGGTGTGAAATAGTATGTCAAATGTACAGGAGACGAAATGTGAATGAAAAAATAAATAGCGTGGAAGAGTTATTTCAAACTGTCACAGACATGAAAAGAGAAAACACCATTTTAAAGTTGCCTAAATATGCAATTCTGGTCTGTTACAGTCTGTACAAACTGCACGTTAACAGGAAGGTGAGCTTTGACACTGAAGGAAACTGCTTCAGCCCTTCCCTTTGTTTTAGCAAGCGTGTGCTTGAATTGGAGCCCATCTGCCTTGGCAAGGGTTTGCAGTTGATGGAGAGTTCTTTTCTTACATTCCCATATAGAATAGGGCACTTTTTTTCATGTGACTGCATCTGTGTTAGAATTTGTGCCTGCAGATATGTCCTTGTTAGGACAGCAAATTTTGGTAAAAGTGAAATAACAAAGAAAAGGAAAAAAGGGGTCCAGAATGAGCCAAAGATGACAACATAGTTTTGGATGCTCTCCTTCCTTTCCCAGTTTTCTTCCTTCAATATACTCATCTGCAAAACATTGTCAGAAATTCCTGCAATGCTCAATCTGTGGGCAAGAACCTGATGAGGGTGCAGAAGAAACAACTCATTTTTCTTAGACTATTCCCTCACAGACTTTCATGCCCACTGAAAGATCTGCACTTCACTCAAGATCAGATGTTGGTCTTGGCTGAGGATGGTTTCTCACAGAAATCATCCCCGGGCTCCTTCACCATTTAAAGAGAGTGTTTCCCCATAATCCACCCCTATAATAAGGTACATAGCCAGAAAGTATGGATTTCACATGAGGAGCTACAGATGTCAATGTGATTTTAGAGAAGAGATGTGTGTTATAAAAAGAAACACTATTTCCTAGGAAGTGGCTGTACCACAGCATTTTGCTATTTGCTATCTGCTGACATTCACAAACATCCTTCTGGTGAGACTGCTGGTCTTCTCTCCCATTGATAATTAGAAAGACCAGCTCCAGCAAAGGTGAGAAGGTGGGAATGGGAGCTGGATAGGAGAAAAGTGCTTTCAGCACCTACCAAGGACTGAAAGGCTCCTAGTGTCATTAGTGCACTTGCCCAGATGTAGTACATCTGCTGGGTCACTAGGTAGGTTCCAGGAGCCTGCTTGGAGTGAATCATAGCTTATCAGAGATCTCCAGATGGGAGGAGTAGGTCTGACCTTTGCTGGGTGGTTTTGCAAGCTGGGGAGGTCTGGCCATGCTGCCTGCTGTGCACTGCTGCCTCTCTGTTGGTGACCTTGGGTTTGATGGTGGAAGGGGCACAGCAGGTGTTTCACAATGACACTGGCCAAAAATGGTGCCTCTGCTCCACCCTTTCCCATCCAGCCACATCCTCTTGAAATGCCTGAGGGCACTCTGTGGGAGCAGGTGACCAGAAAAGGGAAGGAAGGATGTTTTATTGCCTCAGCTCTCTTCCTTTCAGGGGAGTTTGGCAGAAAGGACTGGTTTTTTGCTCCTGGTCTCTGCAGCAGATGGGATATATGGCAGAAGTGTCTGATCTGAAGCTGTTTGCAGCTACTGTGATGTAACATTTGAATGCAAATGTGTAACATTTGAAGCTGGAGTTTCCTTCACTTCCTTTACTAACATTGTTTTGATCAAATAACTGAGAAAACTTGAGTAAATTTACATTTATGTACCACCTTTCTAACAGATTTCTGCCATGCTTGGTACTTTCAACCTTAACTAGTGGACCCTGGAGCTAAAAGCTGTCTTTTTCTCTTTTATTTTCTTTTTCAATTGTATCAAAGACAAATCTTAACTTTTCACAGCAAGATATTAATTCAGAATCAGTGGAAATTAGAATAGGCCAAAACTAAAACAAAGAAAGCAAATTGGAACAAAAGGTCTGTGTCACCTTTTAGTAACCTTATCAGCAGACCCAAATTAATTTTTTGAAAGCATTCCAGAATGTGACAGGATGCTCTGGGCTCTGGTCACCAGTGTATGTGGGTCCTCAGCTGGGTTTGAAGAAAGCTGCAAAGAGCAGAGCAGGGTGGGGGGACCCTGTGGGATGAGAACACCTCTTGTTAGTTCCATTTAAGCAGAACATTACCCAAGCACACAGACTGTGCCTGCTTTGTGAGCAAGCATTCATGTAACAAAAACACCATCCTGAATTGCCTTGTCAAAACACTGTTAGCAGCATTTGCAGAGATCGAGTATTTATTTGGACATGGAGATTGAATTCCTGCAACGTTTTTAAAGAGAGCAGCTTATCTGTTATTTGCCAGCTTTAGTTCCATGTTCAGTGCAGGATGTGTGGCACAAGGCTGTGGTGCACAGAGGAGCAGCTCCCCACGCTGCCCGTGAGCCTGGCACTGGCCATGGCACAGCTGGCACTGGCCGTGGCACAGCTGGCACTGGAATTCAGCGCAGCGACCCGCGGGCTCTGCTGGCACCAACGCTGCTGGGGCCTTTCCTCTGCTCACCCTCTTAGCAGCAGCAGCACACCAGAGCAAATGTGGCTACCCATCCCCTCCAGCACTACAGAAAATAGAGAACTGTTAACATATTTCCAGAGCTGCAAAGAAACCTATTATGTTGGTAAAAGGTCGAAACTAGGTAACCTGGTTTCTCATGTCTCTTTTCCAATGGACTTCTTGATGGCTGAGTTCACAAGGCAATATTTCTCTTGAGAGAAGGGAGTCCGGATTCTTCTCACCTACAAAATCTACTTATTTTTGTAAAACTTTCAAGAAATCAGTGTCTTCGAAATCTTGACTGCTTTGTCAAATCCTGTCTGAGATTGCCTAGGAGCTCCAAAAGCTGCTGTGTTACATTGACTAACCCTCTCATCTGGCGTAACAGAAACACAGAGGCCCAAAGAAGTCCAGGAAAAGTTAAAAGCTGTTACCTTGAACTTCAGCTAGAGATGCATATCACCTTATTTCAGCCCTCTTTAGGGGTTGAGACACAGTCAGTTTATTCATACTCTGAAGTTCCCTCTAGAGCCCGGAGAAGAAAAGTCATCCCCAAAAGTTCCTCCAGTCTATCTCTTCCAGGCACCTGCTCTATAGCATGTGACAAATTATAGACAGCAATTCTTTATCCCTTTCCTGCCTCGTTCGATGTCCCACAGGTTTGCTAGGTTTATATTCCAGTTTCAAATATCCTGTCCTATAGACACTGCTCTGGGCCAGAGAGGGCCCCTTAACCAGCCCTTGCTGTCCTACAGTGAGCAGGAGATGCTGCTGTGGAAGACCATGTGTGGCAGTGGTGCATCTCTTCCTGTCCCCTCATGGATTTTTCAGGTGCCTTTTGACCCTGCGGACACCAGCAAGACTTGGGAACGCTTCTGAATGACAGAGCACTTGCACAAGAGGGATGGATCTCCTCTACATCCAAAGAGAAGTGGGCATCTGGCTATGAGCATGCACTGTGGCCTTCTGTACCTCCCAAATATTTGTCATGCAGGTACCACTGCTTGCATCCATACTTAGTATTCAGCAGGAGATATATGGCTGTTGGGATGGCCTTTATGTCCATCAAGAATCAAACCTCTGTATTTGACAAACCTGCTTTGAAAAGTGTTTGTGGACTCTGCCTCTAAGGACAAATTCTTGATACCAAAATCAGATTTTGACTAGTATCTCTTGTAGGGCTCCCCTCTAGGCTTGGTATTATTTTATATTTGCAGTACATCAGACATCTAGGGATTGTTTTCAGAGCAGACGACATAATTTTGTAGTGAGCTGGTATAGTTCTAGAAAAAAAATGTTTTCACACTTGAAGCAGCTCTGCAGACTTGGAGACCTGGAACTGGGCAGAAAGGGTGAATATATTCTTTACCTGTCAGCCCTTCCTTGAACCTGGCGCAGTCAGGGAGCTGTATGGGATCTCAAAAAGCAAAAATGTTGCTGTACTTTGTGCCTCTTTACAGTGATGTCTGAAGATGAACATCCTTCTTGCTTTAGCTTCAGCACACAGCAATCATTGCACCTGGAATTCTTCCTTCTTCAGCCATTCTGTAGGCAGGTCTTCCCACAGCCAGTGGTCATGAGGGAGCCTAGGAAACAACAGCCTCTTTCCCCAAAATCTGCTGCTCAGGAGGAATCTTTTCCTCCATAGCACGGTGGATTGCGAGTAGGCACTGATAATCAGGCCGCCTACTTCTCACCACTTTTTATATTTGGGGAAGCATATGGTGGCTGACGCATTTCCTGATGTAAACTCAAAAATCACATCAGTTTGGATGCAAAAGCTCAGATTATTGACATGGAGCCACAGACAATTCATTTCCTTGCTGTTCTGCAGCATTTTCAATGAACTTTGGAGATTCCTGTTCTCACCTGATATGTAGGGAAACAGAGGCAGGGAGGAAGCCAATGGTTTTCTCAATGCCTCTGGGGCAGAACAAATGGTGAATGGAGGTGGCCTTGGTTTCAGATGAATGTTTTCTCCCTGAAGCTACCCTCTGACCTGGCACAGCTTTTATAATACTGATCAGTTCCCTTGTCCTGGGCCTTTGATGGCTGAGACTTTCCCATGTTTAAGGATATATCACACTGCATTCTCCTCTTTATATTTCTTGGAAAAGAAAAGGTTTCTGTAAGCCAACAAGAATATTTCCCTTGCAAGGCTTCTGGAAGAAAATGTCTTTTTTTTAGATTATTAATATGGAAGTGATTGGACAGCTGTCATAGGAGTCCTTGTTTGAATAGATGTCAGCAAGAAGGAAAGAATATTGCTTCATGCAAGTAATTAAAAAAAAGTCTTAGAATCTGTTCATCAGTTCATCAAAACTGCCAGAAGAGTTAGTGGAAAAGGAACAAGAGACACAAGGATATATTCAGGATCCCACAGCTAAACACTTTACATAACAGACCTTACATATGCTGAAAATTAAGGTAGCGAAGCAGCCCACCAGGAGCATTCCTCCTCCTCTAGCTCTTCTCTGAATTTGCCTGCTTGCCCAAATCCATGCATTTCCCCTGTTTTCACAGGTGCAGTGATACCAGCAGCTATTTTTGCTCTTGGCTCAGGGCAGCATTTCAGCTGCTGGACATCTGTGCCAAACTGCTGCTTTCTTTTGCTGGCTCTGCATCCCAGTGTCCTCTAGGAAAGTGCTGGGCACAACATTTCAATCCCTGACCACCAGCAACACAGAGGCAGGAGAGGGGCAACCTTTTCTCCCTCAAGGATTCTTGTCCACCTCTTTTGAGCCATTATGAGCTTGTTTTTAAGAGGGGGTAGCTCATCTTCCTGGCTTCTCTGCAGGAAGCGGAGGAGCTGCAGGTGGCTGTTCTCTGCCTGACCAGGGTGGGCACCAAAGGGGACACAGTGAACCCCAAGAGCTGCAATCAGCCAGCAGTTTAAGACCAGCTGCCTCAGAGGAAATAAAAGTGTCTAAGTGATGTGAATGTCGTGGTTCAGAGCGGGATGAGAAAAGATGTGAGACCCCACCAGGAGTTGGTAGGGAGACCTGTACATTGCCTCCCAAACCAAAACTGTGAGTCAGGATTTTCTCCAGACAGCAGCTGAAAGGTGGAACAAACTGCTCTTCCTGCTGTCCCCTTTGGGTTTTGTGACTGCTGTATGGGATGGAAATGCTATTATTTTAGAAGGAAGTTTTGGAAATTGAAGCTGGCTGCTCTTGAGATGTTTCCTTGTGAGGGTGCTGAAAGGAAGGTGTAAGGGTGTTTCAGATGCAACTGACTGCTCTGGGCCCTACAAAAGCTGAGTCAAGCCATTCCCACATTTTTATGTGTTTGATGGCAGAAGAGTTGGGAATTATCAAACTGAGGTGCAGGAACTGTTGCTCCCGGCCATCCTGAACCTAAACCTGTTGAGTATTTCCAGTATCAATGACAAGTGCAAGTGGCAATAGAGTTTTTTAATAACTAAAATCTGCTTCTGTCTCCACTAGGACTGAAATCAAACATCTGCATTCAACTTGGCCAAAAGTGCTCCCTGTTGTCTGGATCCAGAGAGCTGCTGAACCAGTAGCTTTGAGAGTCCCTGCTTCACCAAGGAGGGGACTGTCAGGGCACCACCAGCCCCGCCATCTGCGCCCAGCATTTCCTGGGGCTCCCCCAACCCTGTTCTGGCCCCAGGAGGCCATTCCAGCCCCCCTGGAGCCATCAACCCCTATCCCAGCAACACAGAAATAGGGCCAGTCCCAAGTTCCCCACAGCCCTGCCTGGCCATGGTCCCACTGCCCCAGGAAGCATCAAATGCCCAGAGCTGGGAATGAGCCCAGAGCCCCTCTCCAGGCCTGACCCTGATCCCACCTGCAGCTGACTTTTGGCCTTGCTTCTGTGTATTTATGGCAGGGAGCTGAGCTTTGTGGCAAATTAAAAGTTAAAATAAGAGGACAAATTCAATGTATTTTGAACAGGTTTTTGTTTTTGTTTTTGTTTTGTTTTGTAATTTTTTTTTAATTTTTCTATATAAAATTAGATGAATCATCTCTGAACCTTTTTTCTACTGACTGGAAATGTTGAGAATTAACACCTACAGCTGGGTCTCAGCAGGAGAAGGGTAGAAAATGTGAATCAGAATAAAATTGGAGGATCTGAGCAACTGTATATTTAAGAATTGTGAATGATACTCAGTTCTTCTATCTCCAAAACAGAGATGGGCTTTACATGTTTGGGAAAGCCACGGCAATGTGAAATGCAGTGCAGTTAGGTGTTCATGTGGAAAAGTCATAAGAAAGGAGAAGAATAGGAGGAAGAGTTGAAGAAGAATTATCCTCAGTATGAGTACAAACAGCTGAACACTGGGCCTTTGTAAGGTTCTTTTCTTAGGACTTTTAATGTCATCTATGGTGGCCACTCAGCTTTGTACCCTAGAGCCAAATATCACAAAAGGGACATGCAATGATTGAAAAGAACATGCAATAATTGGAAAGATACTCTGATTCTGCAATTTTTTAGTTGGCTAGCAGGCAGTAAATTTGGTTTGCATTACTATATATTTTTGCAAGTTAGTAAGCATTTGTTACTGGTTACAATAATCTCTACTTTCCATGCTGTCTGGGAAGGGGTCTAGGGGCTTTCAGATCTGATCTCTTGCAGTGCAAGCTGGCTCACATTGATAGCACCTGCAAAAAATAAATCGTTCTCTAGGATTTTCTGGCAGATTCTTGCTGCTCTGCCAGAGATGTCTGTCCATACTGACAGTGCATGCAGAGACCGACAGCCTGGAATGCCATGGAGATCCTGCTGTTCCTGATTTCACCTCTTCTAGGGTGAGGCAGCAAAGCTGGCTGTAATTGTGATGCTAAATGCACGAGAGAGAGGGAGAATCTCTCCCAGTAAGGATCCTTCCTATCTGTTCTTTTCCATGTCTGCATTGCAGGGCAATATGTGCTGCTACACCTACCTTAATTATTAATTAAGTTTGACCATGACTGGAGTAATGATCTCTGGTGCACAACTTCAGGTTTTATGTTGCTAATCACACGAGAAACAGCAGGTTTTGGGGGAGGAGGGTGAGCCATGAGCCCCAGTCTTTGTGTATTTACTATTCTATGAGGTGATGCTGTATTCTTATCTCCTTGTAGAGCTTGATTATTCTCTTATACTTCTGCATCCTTTCCCTAATAAAAATGACTTGACTGCTTATATATTAAATGGTCATGAGATTATATAATCTTTGTACAAATAAGAAAAGGGAATGTTGGAATAAAAACAGAAGAGGAAAATCAAATAAGTAGGAGCCCCTAAAATAATTACAAAATTTAGCCTCAAGCTGCTCAATTTACCTTTTGATAGAGAATGGTGGAGACAAAAGTGGAGTGAGATGAGGACTACCACAATATGTGGCAGTGTTGCAGTGGCACACACTGAGAAGCTTTTCCTCTGGAGCTGGTTGGTGTTGTGGTTGGCACCACTACACAGGATTTAGGCATACAGCTGTGTGCCAGCTGTGTGTAAAGGAAAACAGTCTTGGGAATATTACATCACAGGCTGGAGGGAAGTGTGCTATTGTGATGCATTATTACTCTTGTAAAATAAGATTTGCAGAGACTGGGGGAGGTAGAAAGGCTTCTGTCCCAAAACAGGTATTGGCATTGGTGATTGAAGAGTTTGTGAGTACAAAAACCTGCTTAGACACTGTAACACATTTAGTTTTTAAAGGACATCAAGGATTCTACCAGACCTGGATGGGACAGAGCAGACACACAGTCATCCACCTGATTGCAGTCAACAATTTCACTATTCAATTCTTTATGCCCCCTACTACTACGTGGAGTAAATGTCATACAGTCAAGTTCTCTTGCCTTTGTAAAATTTCCAGTGAACCTTACTCTATAAGCCATCCCACTTCCAACACAATTTGAAAGCCCAGACCCAGATTTGTTGAATTTTCCATCTTATTGCACTCTCTGCCTCATCATAGCATCATAATTCCTCACCTAGTGGACCTCGATGGCAAGGAGGAGTTAGAAAGAAAACATAAATGCAAGAAAAATGTGCTTATTTTCCTAAAGTCTTTTTTTACCATAATTATGCAAGAAAATGTCAAAGTGCCTATATTAGGGTTTTTTTAATCAGACTTTGTGAATTAATTGAAGAGTCTTCCAAAGTCTTCAAGAGGTTCATTTTATTGGTCTTTAGTGGAATGAAATAGAGGAGTGAGGTGATATTTTTCCACTCATAGATTTTTCATCTTGTTCAAAAAGAAAAAGGGAAGTTGATCATAACTGCTCAGCATCATACCTAAACTATTCAAGTGCATTTTGTTTATGTGAGGAATAAATAAATGCAGCAATCTGACCCTGCTGAACTATTGATGGCCATTAAATTTCAGGTAAATTAATTAGGAACTCGTGACAGAGACACAAAACTATACCCAAAGTTGTAGCTGGTAAGAATGTATGCATTCTAATGGAGCAGTCACCACGATATGCATAAAGAGCTTTGCCTCACTTTGTGCTGCAGCCAATGGTTTTATGTACAGAAACTGCTGTGACATGATCTGTAACACAGAAAAAGGGCAGAGAGCAAAAATTGTGGTTTTTCTTTCCAGCTTCAGATCAAAATATGAATAGAATGGTGCTCTGACATCTTTTGCAGACTCAAGATCTGTCCATTTCTTTTTCCATGTTAATGAATCACATGAACGAATTTTACAGATTTAGCACCGTGTGCTTCATTTAGAGTGTGATCTGTTTATGTGCACCAAGACTTACATGAAGCTCTGTGGTCTAACACAAACTTTTTAATCTTCCGTGTTCAGGTCCTAAATTATTTCACTGATATTGCAGAGCCTTTTGCTACGTTAAAAACAGGAAAGTGTTTCAAAGAGGGGGATAAAGACGCTGTCTCATACTTCACGCATAGAATTGTGGAACGTCTGGAAACTTTGGAAATAAAGGGAAAAAAATATACCTGAGTGTTTCACAACAGCCAGAGGTATAAACCTCAGTAGGAGAAGCGGCAGCACAGCTTTGTGCTACCTCACTCTCTTTGAAAACCTCTTATCCATTCTATTTCACCCGAGGAAGCACCAGGCGGAGCGCGGAGCACCGGGCGGCGGCAGGGCGGGACGGGCGGGGCCAAACAGCGCAGGCGGCGCTGCAATAACCGGGGGGGCCGGGACCGGCCCTGCCCGGTGCTCCCGGTTACACCGCAGTGTCCCAGACCGCCCCGGCCCCGCCGCCAAGAAGCCGAAGAAGGCGGCGAGCGGCTCCAAAGCCCGCAAGCCCGCGGGGCCCAGCGTCACCGAGCTGATCACCAAGGCCGTGTCCGCCTCCAAGGAGCGCAAGGGGCTCTCGCTCGCCGCGCTCAAGAAGGCGCTGGCCGCCGGCGGCTACGATGTGGAGAAGAACAACAGCCGCATCAAGCTGGGGCTCAAGAGCCTCGTCAGCAAGGGCACTCTGGTGCAGACCAAGGGCACCGGCGCCTCCGGCTCCTTCCGCCTCAGCAAGAAACCCGGGGAAGTGAAGGAAAAGGCTCCTAAGAAGAAAAAAAACTACAGTAATCAAGCCCAAGAAGCCGGCGGCTAGGAAGCCCGCCAGGGCCGCCAAGAAGGCGGTGACAGCAAAGAACAGCCCCAAGAAGGTTAAGCCTGCAGCCAAGAAAGCAGCCAAGAGCCCAAAGAAGGCGACAAAGACTGTCAGGCCCAAAAAAGCGGTGGCAGCAGCGAAGAGCCCGCCTAAGGCGAAAGCGGTGAAGCCCAAAGCGGCCAAGCCAAAAAGGCAGCACACAAGAAGAAGAAAAGCCCCACATGGAAATAGTCTTGCTTCGCATTTAAACCCAATGGCTCTTTTAAGAGCTACCGACATTTGGGCTGGAATGCTGTGGCTGCCGCCGTTTTGGAGAGGGGTGTGGTGACAGCAGTCTGCTGATAAATATGCTGTTTGACTCCGAAAACAGCTCGAGGAACACTTGAATTGGTAGGGAGAGGGTAGTAGCGCCTTCGTAGCTTTCAAAATGCCCACAATGCGCAGGGATTGGCTGCGGAAGGGCTGAGCTGCTTCCTGGAACTGCTATCAGCCCCGCCCCAGAGCAGGGCGGGTGCTGTGTGCGCGGAGCTGCGCCCGGCACTGACAGTTAAAGTGTCTGAGATAAGCATTTCAAAACCTCCCGCGTACTTTCGCCACCGTAATGAAATTCAAGCTCTTTCTCTGAATTTGTGGATGGCTCTTAAAAGGGCCTTTCGGTTTCTCTTGGTTAAACTTCGCAGCCTTTGCGCTCACTTGGCTTTCGCCTTGTGGCTCTCGGTCTTCTTGGGCAGCAGCACGGCCTGGATGTTGGGCAGCACGCCGCCCTGCGCGATCGTCACCTTGCCCAGCAGCTTGTTGAGCTCCTCGTCGTTGCGGATGGCGAGCTGCAGGTGGCGGGGGATGATGCGCGTCTTCTTGTTGTCGCGGGCCGCGTTGCCCGCCAGCTCCAGGATCTCGGCCGTCAGGTACTCCAGCACGGCCGCCAGGTACACCGGCGCGCCGGCGCCCACGCGCTCCGCGTAGTTGCCCTTGCGCAGCAGCCGGTGCACGCGGCCCACGGGGAACTGCAGCCCGGCCCGCGACGAGCGCGACTTGGCCTTGGCCCGCGCCTTGCCGCCCTGCTTCCCACGACCGGACATGGTCGCAAACAAAATCACGGCTGAGCAAACGAAACCAACAAACGAATGCAGTAATACCATGCCCCGAGCTCGGCCTTATATACCTCTTCAGCGGAAGGCGCGACTTCCGATTGGCTAAGACAGGGATATGCTTAAAACAGCCAATAGGAACGCGGATCCAGATTTCACCAATGACGATGAAGGGCGGAGCGCTATCACCGCAAAAACTTGCTTCAGCCAATAACAGCTTAGGGTACGGTAATCCCTAATTTGCATAACCGCTCTATAAAAGTCGCTCGCTCAGAGACGCGCGTTGTTCTCTGTCCCAGAGATCATCACTGGCGCTGTGGTGAGAGGATTCGCTGCCATGCCCGAGCCGGCCAAGTCCGCCCCCGCGCCCAAGAAGGGCTCTAAGAAGGCGGTGACCAAGACGCAGAAGAAGGGCGACAAGAAACGGCGCAAGAGCCGCAAGGAGAGCTACTCCATCTACGTGTACAAGGTGCTGAAGCAGGTGCACCCCGACACGGGCATCTCGTCCAAGGCCATGGGCATCATGAACTCCTTCGTCAACGACATCTTCGAGCGCATCGCGGGCGAGGCCTCGCGCCTGGCGCACTACAACAAGCGCTCCACCATCACCTCGCGGGAGATCCAGACGGCCGTGCGCCTGCTGCTGCCCGGCGAGCTGGCCAAGCACGCCGTGTCCGAGGGCACCAAGGCTGTCACCAAGTACACCAGCTCCAAGTAAATACTTGGCTAAAATCTGCTTAACCCAAAGGCTCTTTTAAGAGCCACCCACATTCTCAGTAAAAGAGCTGATACTGTCGTGAGTTCCTACCCGTCCCGTTTTGTTGGTTTTTTTTTTTTTTCCGGTGGCGGGCTGAGGGGGGGTGTGCAGTAACGGTGTAAAAGGTACCGTAAATTAAAAGGAAAGCAGGATTGCCAGTGTTTGCGGTAAAGGTAGGCTATATCCTGCATCTCATTCAACGGGCTCGAGGACATTCATAATTACCTTAAAAAGCCATAGGAGTCCCTCTTGGTGTATGTACACGGCAGGGGAGGCGGGTTAGACACAAAAATAAATGCTCTCGGTGGTCTCTCAAATACAACAGCCAAAGGACGTTCCTGACGGCTCCTACGTGGTAATTTCTCTGCTGACCTACGTTAACGTAAGACGGTGTTAACCGGGAGCATTGACAACACAGGTGCTTTCAGACCACCCGGTGCTCTTGTTCCTTGTTCTTTGGATTTAGAAAACGGACTCCGAGGTGGTTGCCCACTCCCCTGCCCGGCAATGCGCAGTGTCCCGGATGACCAGGAAAAGCAAAGCCGAACGCGTTCTCGCCCCGACTTGCGCAGTCCGCGCGCAGGCAGCCCCGAGAACAGGCTCCCCAGAGTTGTTTTTGCCCGGCTTTCGTGCCCCCCTCTGTCTCCCCGCCGTTTCCCCGCGCCCCGCACTCCCCGCCGCCGAGCGCAGACGGGGCTGCAGCGGGCGGGCAGAACCGGGGCCGCGCCCCTGCCGCGCTCGGTCCGACCTGAGTGAGGACTGCGCGGAGCCTCCCCGCGGGCGGGCCCGGCTGCCTCCCGCCCCTCCCGCCCGGCGCTGATTGGTGCGGCTCGCGGCCCGAGCGCGCTGCCCGGAGCGCGCTCCCCGCGAGGGACGCGGCGCTTCCAGCGCGCCGGGGCAGCGGCCGGGAGAGCTCGGCGGGGTCGGGCAAGGCGGCTGCCGCCTGCGCCTTGGGCCTTGCTGCCGCGGCCCTGAACCGAAAGAGGCTATTGAGCGGGAAGAAACCGCGAGTACTCGGGCAAGGAGGCGGCTGCCGGCGGCAGCTTTGCCCAGCGGTCCCGAGGCCGGGAATGAACGCGAGAGGAGAGGTTATAGATAAAGGAGGGTGAGCCCGAGGCTCGGGCGGCGAGCCCGCCCTGCCCCGCTCTCCGGCGGTGCCGCCGCCGCCTCCGCTGTGCCCCGCAAGCCGCTGCTGCAAGGGGGGGCGGGGGCGGGGCCAGGACGCGTTTCCCGCCTCGGAGGCGGGGCCTTTGCCCGGGCTCGCGACAAGCGCCCAATGACAGACGGCCGCTGCTGCGCGAGCGGCCAATGGGCGCGGGCAGCGGGGCTATAAATGGCGGCGGCTGTGAAGCGGTGGCATAACGAGTGCAGAGCGCTGTTAGTGGCGGGTGTGGGGTTATGGCGCGCACGAAGCAGACGGCGCGGAAGTCGACGGGCGGCAAGGCGCCCCGTAAGCAGCTGGCCACCAAGGCTGCCCGCAAGAGCGCGCCGGCCACGGGCGGCGTCAAGAAGCCGCACCGCTACCGGCCCGGCACGGTGGCGCTGCGCGAGATCCGCCGCTACCAGAAGTCCACGGAGCTGCTGATCCGCAAGCTGCCCTTCCAGCGCCTGGTGCGCGAGATCGCGCAGGACTTCAAGACCGACCTGCGCTTCCAGAGCTCGGCCGTCATGGCGCTGCAGGAGGCCAGCGAGGCCTACCTGGTGGGGCTCTTCGAGGACACCAACCTGTGCGCCATCCACGCCAAGCGCGTCACCATCATGCCCAAGGACATCCAGCTGGCCCGCCGCATCCGCGGAGAGCGCGCCTGAGCTCCCTGCCGCAGCCCTTCCCGGCCGGGCAGTGAAGCACCCCACGCAGACCCAAAGGCTCTTTTAAGAGCCACTACATTCACAATGAAAGAGCTGTTGCGCTATTGCCGAACGCTGGTTTAAGCACCGCTTCATATGAATGTGGGGGTGTTAAGGAAAAAAATTAGGATGTTTTGTGGGTTATGTAAAATACTGAGCTGTAGTAATATAGGCTGTTACGTCATCAGTATCAGACAACACTTCTAGTGGCTGGGACTAAGGAGCCTCCTAATATATTGTTTCACCATTAATATATAAACATGGTATTTCTTCCGATCAAATAAGGGAAATACGTTTCCAAGCAGCTCCACAGCTTAATGTAGCGCCTGCCAAACAACCATTGTGACTAAATACAGTTGGATTGATAAACATGAACTTCAATGAGGTACAGTACCCATATATCTGTATCTCTGCAGTCTTTTTTCCCCAGTTAAGTCAAGCGTTCACGTTCGGCAATAGCGCAACAGCTCTTTCATTGTGCATGTAGTGGCTCTTAAAAGAGCCTTTGGGTCTGCATGGGTTGCTTCACTGCCCGGCCGGGAAGGGCTGCGGCAGGGAGCTCAGGCGCGCTCTCCGCGGATGCGGCGGGCCAGCTGGATGTCCTTGGGCATGATGGTGACGCGCTTGGCGTGGATGGCGCACAGGTTGGTGTCCTCGAAGAGCCCCACCAGGTAGGCCTCGCTGGCCTCCTGCAGCGCCATGACGGCCGAGCTCTGGAAGCGCAGGTCGGTCTTGAAGTCCTGCGCGATCTCGCGCACCAGGCGCTGGAAGGGCAGCTTGCGGATCAGCAGCTCCGTGGACTTCTGGTAGCGGCGGATCTCGCGCAGCGCCACCGTGCCGGGCCGGTAGCGGTGCGGCTTCTTGACGCCGCCCGTGGCCGGCGCGCTCTTGCGGGCAGCCTTGGTGGCCAGCTGCTTGCGGGGCGCCTTGCCGCCCGTCGACTTCCGCGCCGTCTGCTTCGTGCGCGCCATAACCCCACACCCGCCACTAACAGCGCTCTGCACTCGTTACGCCACCGCTTCACAGCCGCCGCCATTTATAGCCCCGCTGCCCGCGCCCATTGGCCGCTCGCGCAGCAGCGGCCGGCTGTCATTGGGCGCTTGTCGCGAGCCCGGGCGAAGGCCCCGCCTCCGAGGCGGGAAACGCGTCCTGGCCCCGCCCCCGCCCCCCCTTGCAGCAGCGGCTTGCGGGGCACAGCGGAGGCGGCGGCGGCACCGCCGGAGAGCGGGGCAGGGCGGGCTCGCCGCCCGAGCCTCGGGCTCACCCTCCTTTATCTATAACCTCTCCTCTCGCGTTCATTCCCGGCCTCGGGACCGCTGGGCTAAAGCTGCCGCCGGCAGCCGCCTCCTTGCCCGAGTACTCGCGGTTTCTTCCCGCTCAATAGCCTCTTTCGGTTCAGGGCCGCGGCAGCAAGGCCCAAGGCGCAGGCGGCAGCCGCCTTGCCCGACCCCGCCGAGCTCTCCCGGCCGCTGCCCCGGCGCGCTGGAAGCGCCGCGTCCCTCGCGGGGAGCGCGCTCCGGGCAGCGCGCTCGGGCCGCGAGCCGCACCAATCAGCGCCGGGCGGGAGGGGCGGGAGGCAGCCGGGCCCGCCCGCGGGGGAGGCTCCGCGCAGTCCTCACTCAGGTCGGACCGAGCGCGGCAGGGGCGCGGCCCCGGTTCTGCCCGCCCGCTGCAGCCCCGTCTGCGCTCGGCGGCGGAGAGTGCGGGGCACGGGGAAACGGCGGGGAGTCAGAGGGGCGCACGAAAGCCGGGAAAGAGGCTGTGCTCGGGGCTACTGCCTATGCCGCACTGTGCAGTTCGGGGGCGAGAACGCTTACTGATGGGAGGGAAGGAGGGAGGGCATTCATCACGGAGCCTTTTGCTCAAAAACAAACTGAGTAACAAGGGCACAGAGTCGCCTGCAACCGCCTGTGCTTTAAATGCTCCCCATTCACACCGTCATCCATTCGCGTAGTTCAAGAGGGAAACATCTCGTACTAGCAGTCAGGAACAGATCTCTTTCGGCAGTTTTGGGACCACCGACTGCATTCGTTTGTCCAACTCGCCACCCCCAAACCGTGCATGTACCAAAAGCGGGCTCCCAGGGTTTTTCAAGCGAATTATGAACGTTCCCTTTTCCGTTGAAGCAGATGTAGACCACATCATTTTACCTCAAACAATGCACGTCCCACTTTCCTTACAATTTACAATGATTCCACACCGTTACCTCTGTTTTCACAAAAAAAAAAAAAAACACGCACGGGACATCAAAGTACAGATCACCATAGCATCAGCTCTCTTATTGAAAAGATGATCCAAGACGTCTGTCACAGAAGCAGCTTACTTGGATCTGGTGTGTTTGGTGACAGCCTCGGTGTCCTCGGAGGCGGCTGCTGTTTTCCCCTGTCGGCTGCACGCCCCGTTCGGGTGCGGGGCAGTTTCCGAGACGGGGCTGCCGAGCACTGTGACTTCTCGTGGGCTGTACAGAGATGCCACCGCTGACGCCCCAGATCCGTGTACGTGGATGTTCCTGTTTCCTGGCTACCAAAATGCAGCGTTATTCGCGCGGCACAGCGGGGCGGGGACACCGCGGGCTCAGTGAGGCGATGTGCGCGCTCTCCGGGGGCGCCGAGGAACGCGAGTGTGCCGGGGGAGAGCAAAGCGGAGTGTTTGCCATCTGGAGCGCAGAGCCATCCGTGTGTCACCGGCAGAGGAGACATCCGTGCCCCGCCGGGCACTGACTGAGGTGTGTGTCAGCCGCTGCAGAGTGATGCGTGTGTCGGGAGCGCGGAGCAATGGCTGTATAGGGAAGCAGCAGAGGCCGTGTCCGCCCGTCGGGGATCAGAATGATTCCTCCGTCGGGGAGGACCGAAAGGATGCGCTACCCGGCGCTGAACAATATTTGTCAGCTGGTGCAGGAGGATCTGTGTGTTTGCTGGGCTCAGGAGGTGCCGTATGTTGTAGGGAACAGGGCGATGTGTGTCGGGGTGCGGAGGGCTCTGAGTGTCGGGACGCAAGGCTAAAGTGGATTGGGGGCGCGGAGCGATGTGGTTTTGGCAGAGGGTGGGGGGTGTGCGGGAAGGGCGGCGCAGGGCGACTCAGAGATACGGGGCTGCCGTGCGCTGCGTGCATCGTCGGGCGCAGTGATTTGTCTGTAAAACAGTGCAGAGCGATGTGCTTTCCTTCGGGAACGAGGCGATATGTGTGTAAATCGGCGGACAGCGGTGTGTGTGTGTGCGGGAGGAGCGGGACGATGCCCGTGCCATAGGGAGGAGAGCGGGGCGTGTTGCGGAAGATGCAGAGCGATGGCAGCACCGTACGCGGGACAATCAATGTGTGCGCCGGTGGCGGGGACCGTAAATCTAATTTGTGTGTGTCCGGGGCGTGCACGGTGATGCTGGCGCCGGGGACCGTAAATTTAATTTGTTTTCCAGGGTGCGCTGTCTTTTTCGGAATCACAGAGCTACGTGTATGTTAGACACACACTGTGTGAATGTTCGCACATCGTTTGATGGTAAACGTATTACGGAACGTTTAGAAAGTGAAGGATGTGTGTAAGGTGAACAAAGCAGAGTACTGAAACACAGCAATGGGCTGTGGAGAGGTCATAATTTACCAGTTTAACTCCGTGTTTCTTCGGTCGAACTTGCACAAGCTGCGACAGTGTAGCGAGAGTTGAAAACCTTCAGCTTTTCCGTGTTCGCGTTTGCCGGGCACGGCGCTGCCCCCCTTGCCCGAGGCTCACTCGGCGGTGGGACCCTCCCCGGCTCAGGCAGGGGAAGAGGAGCTGCTCACGGAGGTGCTCGCCGCCATCAGGAGCTCTTTGAAGCGCTCTGCCCAAAGCTGCGGCTCGTTCCGCTCGGCCCCGGCGCTCCCGGCTTCTCTCCGCGCCCGGCTTTGCCACAGACGTGTTAATTACACACACGTTCCCTCGACGAATTTGTATGTGCCTCATGTGGCTATTGCTTTCTAGAAACATTGGTTTTAATTATTTTCTGTTTCATGAATCTCTGCACGCAGCCCTTGACCTATCATACTTACTGACCCCAAATTAACACTTAAAGGGCTTCCGAGGTCTGTGCGGAAACAGAGGAGTTGTACACAGTCCCACAGCTGTGCTCGTGTTCCGGAGCAGCTCCTTTCCCCCGCCGCTGCACCCTGCTTAGCCCGTCCTGTCCGGCTGGGACCGCCGCGGGGCTGACAGCAAACCTGACCTTGCTTTTCCTCTTGGTACTAACTCTCTGCCTCATCTGGATGTTGAGTGAAAAGTGATTGCACTTTGTGTGGAACTTTTCTAAGTGTGAGAACTGCTGAAATAAATGCTGTGTCCTATCTTGTATGGAAGTATTGGACTCCTCAGATCCTCCCTGTCTCCCCCTTTGTCGCTGCTGAAATCTGTGGAGCACAATCCATACGGGAAATAGCCACAAATACAGAAATCGTTTAGGGGAACCTGCCACGGTCAGGCTCGGGGCCGAATCTCATCACCTTGCTCATCACCTACCTTCACCGTGTGCATTTCCCCACGCTGGTCCGGCACACTCCATCTCCTCTCCGCGGCTCCGGGCCCCGAGCACCCACACGGCCCTGGGAGGGAGGGAGGTCTGGCCGGAGCGGGAGGGAACCTCGGGCACAGCCCGGAGGGAAGGGCAGGGCCGGCGCCGAGTTGTTCGTGTCCCTCCTCGAGGCACGGAGGGGTCTGCGCAGGCACCCAGGCACTGTTCCTTCAGCATTCCAAAGCCTCCTGCCAGCCCTCACAAGGGGCAGTGCCACCTAGGAACACACTCCATCCATCCCACCCCTTCTGTCAGTGCCACACCTGTGCACAGACCTGGCCGTGAAGACTTGTCAAGACATCAGTGATCACTATTTGATCTTCTGTGTTATCCCTTAGCTTTCCAAGAACGGCTTCATACAGTTTCTTTAGGTGAAAATATCTTGGCATGGGATGGGGAGAAAATTCCTCTTCTCAGTGATGGTATAAAGTCCTTTCTCTTCTCAAAATTATGGCAACCATCACTGACATAAACAAATATTTTACCGAACAGCTTAGCATTTTGCTTGCATATGATCTCAAAAAGTCTCATCGTCCCAGGATATTGTTTTTGGTTTTGTTTTTATGAGATGAAGAGAATCTAAACTCTTGATGGATTTTTGCAGATGGGTCACCTTTCTGCCACTCATTGCCTGTTACGGTCTTCTCCCTAATAGGCACTGATGGATATGATATTTTGCATGGAGAATAAAGCTATGTGCCATTGAAAAAGATAGTTTTACAGCCGGGATCACCACCAGAAGGCACAGTTAAAAACAAAAGCAAAAATAACCCCCAAAAAAACCCAGAAACAAATAAAACCTCACCACCTCAACAATAAAAAACCCACACCCTAAAAAAACAATTCAAAATTGACCCAGGCAGTATAAATCAGTTTTTCTTTAGGAGTTGCTTATCAAACTGCATCTGTAAGGAACAAAACCATAAGAGCCCCCACAGTTAGTTTGATGTCTTTCTAGAAAAATTTCCATGAAGAGTTGTGAATGAGTAAGCTGAACTCATTGCTCAGGGTGGATCTACCCACATGATATCAAGGAAATGGGAACGCAAAGACAAAGAGAAACATTTGCACATTTCAGATGGGGATTTTAACACCCTTTTGTTCTTGTAAAATACTTTCTTTCCCGCAGGAGCAGCCCACAGAGATATTTGACCAGTCTGCTCCTCTCACAACTTTTTCTGTGCTTTCAGATTTATGGAACTACTGATTCCCTGAACACAGAATGACATTTGGAAGGAAAGTTGGTCCCCATTGCCCGTTCCACATGATGGAAAATCCAACCCTGGGCCAGAAGTGCAGAGCAAAATTGCTTTATTCATGGCAGTAACAGCGTACAGGTGGATTCCATTGCAGTCCTGCTTGTACTTCTGCATTCAAGAGGACTCTGTTCCCACAAGGAAAACATACTTCTTGTTGGTTGGACATTCTTTCTCCCTTTTCCTTTGCCAGACTTGAAGGTAATTTGTTTTTCAAGTTTTCTCAAACTTGAAACTCTGCACTCCACCTGCTGGTTTTCACCCCGTGACTTTGGGGCTGCATTCAGTCTCGGGTTTTACCTTCCACGTTGTGCCTGTGGGTCTCTGACTCCCCTGGCTCCACTTTCCTGGCTGCACCTCACACCAGCCCACCCCAGCAGACTTGCTCAGTGACCCAGGATGGTGTGGCTGTGCCCCATCACTGTCACAGTCCCTGCCCCACTCACCATGTGCATTGAAAATGGAAAAGAATCATAGTAATTCCACTGATTGATTGATTGATCTGAACTGATTCTTGAAGTTACCCTTTAACTGAGCTCAGAAGTTATCAAAAACTTTGTGGTGTGGGATGATCAAGGAACTATTTTTCTCTTGCTTTGAACAAAAACAAAACTGTTGAAAAAATCTGAATATTTTTATAAGAAGGTAATTTAAAAAACAAAAAGCAAACTGTATCTGTGTAATAGCTAAATGTCCTGCCTAATGCCTACCAAAACTCTGCCCATGGATTTTTTATTTTAAGAGATTGGTGTCCTATCTGTCCTTTAAATCACTATGAATACAAAAAAAGTTGTCATAGGCAGGAGTCCTTTGCTGTAATGAACAGTATGTAATGATAAGTTCTTCCCTATTGAGACATGAAGTTTTCTTACTCATGTAACAAGTATTATGGTTTAGAATATCACCACAAATTAGTTTTTTAATTAAAACCATCATGCATGTACAAAATGTGTCTTTCAAATCACACAAAGTCTGCAATTACATCAAGGGCACGTTTGAGTTGACATGAGTAACTCTGTGATTTTAGTTATGTGGGGTATTTCTGCACCAGAAGCACCCAAAAGTCAGAATGAATTTATCTGCACAACATAAATGAAGTATCACTGCTCAGTAGCAGAAGCATCAGGAAGGGCTTGAGAAAATACTGAAGTTACTGTGCAGATTTAGGCAGCCCCAGGTGAAAAACAATGGTAATGTTGGGCTTTGCAGCTAGAGGCTTTGTGCATGACCTGGTCACCCTGCTGAGGTATGCACAGATAGGCTGCACTCCTGCCTCCAGCTGCACCTGTGTGATGGGTGTCCCCATATCTCCTCCTGAGCAAACACTGACGGTCAGTCACAGCCACAGTCCACTCAGTGAGATCAATTGCAGGACTGAAGCGCTGAAATGGATGGCTACAAACTGCTCAGAAGGGTCAGGAAAGAAGGGTGGCGGCAGGTTGTCTTCTATGTGAAAACAAAGAAGTGGATTGATTGCAAAGAACTGTGTTAGAAAACCAGGACAAACACCTGAGAGCTTCTGGGTACAAAACTAGAGGCCAAGCCAAAAAAGGAAACCTCACTGTCAGTGTTTACCACACAAACAAAGGAAGGAGGATGCTGATGAAGCTTCTTTCTTCAACTACAGGTGCCACCATAACCACAGGTTCCTGTTGGGGCACATCAGCCAACCTGACATCTGCTGGAAACGTGGCACAGAAAGCCATGAGGTGTCCAGGAGACCTACAGCACGTTGAAGATAATTTTTTATCAGGTGAAAGAAAGTCCAGCTGGAAGAGAAGCAGTACTCAACCTGCTCTTGCAAGCACAAATTAACTAATTGAAGAGGTCAAGAATATCTGTAATCTGGGCTGCTGCCTGAGCCCAGAGCTATCACAAATTTGAGGGACATGGGCCAGGCAAAGCACAAAGATATTTAATTTAGCAAACATTCAGTTGCTTAAGGAAATAGGATATGCAAACCCCTTGGAAACTGCCCTCAGGGATCAAGGAGAAGGTTAATCAAGTCTGAAAGTTATTTAAGGACATCTGTCCCATGGAGCAGGTGCACTTGATTCCCACATGTAAGAAAGCAGGCTAGGAAGGTAGAAATCTGGCTGAGTAAAGACCTTCTGGTCAAAGTGAAGTGCAAGAAGTAAATGCTCGGGCAGTGGGAGCAGGGACACATCCTGGGAAGAATATAGAGCTCTGCCCAGATGTGTAGGGATGGAACCAGACAAGCTGAAGTACATCTGTAACTGAATGTGGCAAGGGATGTGAAGAATAACGAGGGCTTCTGTAGGCACACTGGCCAGAAAAGGAGGACTAAATAAAATGGGCTTCCGAATAAAAAAGACAGGAGATTTAGTGACTGCTGTCATAGAGAATACTGAGGTACCCCACAATTTTTTTGCCTCAGTTTTCACTGGCAGTCTCTCTTTCCCATCTAAGTCTGTCAATATCAAGGCATAGAGCAAGGGAACAAAGTCTCTCCCCTGCTGTAAGAAAAGATCATGTTCAAGACCATCTGAGGAATGTGAATAAGCAGAAATCCATGGCCCCTAAGAGAATTCATGCCAGGATCTTCAGGGAATTAGCAGATATAGTTGCAATTCAGATACTGTGTAATATTTTCATCAATAACAGAGTGGGATGGAGTGCACCCTCAGCCAGCTTGTGGGCGCCACCCTGCTCAGTGGGGCCACTGATTCATGGAGGGAAGGGACACCCTCCACAGGGACCTTGGCAGGCTCGAGGAGTGCACCCACGTGAACCTCATGAAGCTCAACAATGTCAAATGCATGGCCCTGCACCCAGGCCAGGGCCATTCCAAACATCAGTACAGACCACAGGGTGAACTGGTTGCAAGCACCCTGCATAGGAAGACTCAGGGATATGGGTGGATGAAAACTGGGACATGAGGTGGCAATGTGCATTTGCTGCTCAGAAAGCCAGTGGTACCCTGGGCTGCATAAAAAAGAAAGCACAGCTAACAGGTTGAGGGAGGTGATTGTCTTCATTCACTCCACTCCAATGAGACCTCACCTGGAGGACTGCATCTGCCTCTGGGGTCCCCAGAAAAAGAAAGACTTGGAGGAGATCCATAGGAGGGCCATGATAATGATCAGGGAGTTAAAACACCTCTCCCATGAAGAAAGGCTGGGAGAGCAGTGGTTGTTAGGCCTGCAGAAGACAAGGCTCTGGGCAGACCTTTATCAGAAAAGAGGACAACCCCGACAATGGGGAGAAATTATGCATCTGACTCCACTGATATCAGAAGTCTAATGAATTACTTTATTTTACTATATTATTCTATATTATATTACACTATATTACAGTACATCTACACTGAATTTGCACAAGCACCCAACTGCACTCCACTGCCCAGAATTTTGTGACTGTCTGCTGACCAACAGTCTGCACTGTGTTTGGCCCTGACAGGCCAAGGAAACAAAACCCCATCACTCTGGGTAAACAATCTCCATATTGCATTCTACTGTGGCACAAACACAAGCGCAGCGAATGAGATAAGAATTGTTTCAATTATTCTTTTGTCTGCTTCTCTCAGGCTCCGAGAATGTGAATCTCACAGACCTCAGTGTGACCTTTTGACATATGAAGAACATTTATAAGAAAGACTTTTCACCAGGGCCTGTAGTGGCAGGGCAAGGGCCAAGGTTTTAAAAGTGAAAGGAGTTAGATTTAAGAAGGTTCCAAGGAAGAATTTTTTCATTATGAAGGTGGTGGGACAAGAGAAGTTGTTGATGTCTTCATTGGAAGATTTCCAAGCCATGTAGGATAAGTCTTTGAGCAACCTGTTCTAGTGAGAGATGTCCTTGACCATGACAACGATGTTGGTCTAGATAATCTTGGAAGGACCCTTCCAACACAAATCATGCTATGATTCTGTAGTGCACCAAATGACATGGGCTCATAGGAAGGACCTTCCTGAAAGCACTTATCCATACCAGAATGGGAGAAAAGAGAGTTCTTGAATTTCTGACTGAACTTTGGAAAAAAATTCATAGAATCATAGCATCATAAAATAAGCTGAGTTGGATGGGATCCATCAGCACCATCAAGCCCAACTGCTGGCCCCGCACAGGACATGCCAAGAGTCACATCATGTGCCTGAGAGTGTTGTCCAAAAGCTTCTTGAGCTCTGTCAGGCTGGTGCTGTGGCCACTTCCCTGGGGAGCTGTTCCAGTGCCCAAACACCCTCTGGGTAAAAAACTTTTTCCTGACATCCAACCTAAACCTCCCCTGACTCAGCTTCATGCCATTTCCTTGAGTCCGGTCACTGGTCACAGGAGAGAATAAACCAGTGCTTGCCCCTCCTCTTCCCCTCATGAGGAAGCTGCAGACTGCAGTGAGGCCACCCCTCAGTCTCCCCCACAGGCTGAACAGGCCAAGTGACCTCAGCTGCTCCTCGTACGCTTCCCCTCCCGACCCTTCACCATCCCTGCGGCCCTTCTGCAGATGTTCTCTAATCAGGTAATATCTTTTTTATTGCGGCACCCAAACTGCACACAGCGCTGGAGGTGAGGCCAATCAGTGCACAGCAGAGGGGACAATCCCCTCCCTTGCCCTGCTGGTGATGCTGTGCCTGACGCCCCCCAGGACAGGGTTGGCCCTCCTGGCTCCCAGGGCACTGCCGGCTCGTGTTCAACTTGCCATCAACCAGGAACCTCAGGTCCATTTCCTTGCACTGCTTTCCAGTGTCTCATTCCCCAGTCTGTACACACAACCAGGATTTCCCTGCCTCAGGTGCAGGTTCCAGCACTTGCCCTTGTTAAACTTCATATTGTTCACGATTGCCCTTCTCAACTTTGTCGAGGTTTCTCTGCAGGGCCTCTCGGCACTCGAGGGAGTTGACAGCTCCTCCCAGTTTAGTGTCAATGGCAAACTTAGCATTCCTTGAGCCCGGCACCCCAGCCGCTAAGGAAGATGTTGAAGAGAGCTGGGTGAGGATGGAGCCCTGCAGAGCCCCAGTAGCGACAGCCTGATGTTCCCCAGTCACTGTGACCCTTTGTGCCTGACCTGTGAGAGCCAGCCTGGCCAACACATCAGCCCCTGGCTCCCTGCAGAAGGGAGGGTCTGATTAAAATCACCTTTCCTTTCCTCAGAACAGAGAAGGCCTTGATGTGGGGCACAGATGGTGCTGTTTTAGGGGCCCTCTGTCCCAGAAGGGCTCACCTCATCACCTGTCTGCCCTTCTACTTCCAGGGCCTCACGCCTGTTGTAGAAGGTGCCAGTCCTACTTGTTTTGTGTTCAGAAGGAGGAGGAAGCTTCCTCCTGGTCCACCACTTCCAAATATCTTTGTCCACTGTATTTAAAAATTGTTCTGTAACCAGAAGGATCAAGGAAATCCCTGCCTGTGCTCCTGATCTTTCAACCAACCGGCCCAAGGCCAATTGGTATCTAATAAATGGTCTGTTAGCTTGACAGTTTATTTTCAGGGGAAAATAGAAGACAGATATCATTTTGTTTTTACTGAGTACATCATAATATTTGAAGCAATTATTTTTTAAAGTAAGTTCACCCATTAATTAAAGGAATTAAATTTATTTCTCCTTCCCTCCTCCAACTGAAAACCTTTGCAAGATCTCTTTCCATTTCCTTCTTTGCTCAGCCTAAAACTGTCTATTATTGTGGAAAACAAAATTTTAAATGTCCACATAGGTGGTCAAAATTTTGGAGGGCCAGGAAAGTAAATTTCAGGAAAGCACATAGAATGTTCCAGAAATGTGCTGCTACATCAGGTGTTTAGAAGTAGGCCTAACCTAAACCCAGGAAAATGCATTTGCAAAGGTTAAAACAATTTAAAGGTAAAGGAGCTAGTCACTCTGAGTTATTAGAATAGATTAGGATACAGAATTTGAAGGAAAGTTGTATGCTACAGAATTATCACCCAGAAATGTCCCCCCAGTCGTGTGGATTCTTCCCAAGAGATTAATTTCTGTGCCAGTGTAGTTCACAAGCCAAAATTCACAGTGGGTTCAGCAGGTGAAACTACCTCAAAATACAGCACCAGGACAAAACCAAACCCACATAATCTTGTTTTTATGCTCTCTCACATGATGTTTTTCTGCTGGCTGTCTTCCCTAGAAAAAAGCCTCTCTGAAATGCCACCACATCTCCTGACAGTCCTTAAGTGCACCCCAGCCAAGACAACCAAGCACCACTGACAAGTTCATAAAACTGACCCCACCAGCATCAGAAATTTAGAAGACACTGTGTGATAATTTATTATCAAAAGATAAAGGTAAAGAAGCCAAATAACTGCATTTAAAATAATTTGGACCAATCACCTGGGTTTCCAATTTGTTCCCACAGTGCACTACAAATGTTCAAACGTGATTATTCCGTTGCTATCCAATTCATCTCAAGAAAAAATAATTTATATATATATTCAATTTATCCCACATCACAATAATCATACATTGGAAAAACCACACCATTGCTTCTCTTAGCAGTTCTGAGGAGAAAACTGTTTGCTTAAGCCACTTGAATTACATTATTTTGTTACAGAAATGCCTGCAGGTTTACATCTGTTTTTCATAATGAAAACATATATGTTGTATTTTGATTTTATTTTGGTTTTCTTTCTGTAAAATTGGTGATCGTGGTTGACAAAATTCCTGAATTATAATGTAAAAGTAAGCAGAAAAATAAACACTACCTTAAAATAAGAACATAGAAATGAATAGGTTTATCGACTGTGCATCATGAAAATAAGCATTTTGGATAAAAAATGGGAATAGAGTTCATTAAAATAATAATACAAAGGTGCAGAAAACCCAGGGGGACAGACAAGCTACTATATGTATGTATAAATGTTCTAGGATTTTAAAGATAGGTGATTATTTAAGAGAGCTGCTTTTCAGGTTAATGCTGCTGGGGAAAATTTTCTTTCTTTTACTTTTTACCAAGTCCTACGAGAGCTAAATAGGGCACTGTGTCCAAAGATTCCATTATTTTGAAGAGATGCAGTCGTGTTATGGAAAACAACTCATAACCCAGACACAGAGCCCAGTGTCCCCCTTGTGTTACTTGCATTGTTTCAAAGATAATTTACGCTAAAATAAGGTCTCGGGATTACCCCCATTTTGCAGCATCTCGATGAAAAACCCTCTCAGAAACAAGTATCCGGTGTCACAGAGGCAGTGGTGCCAGAAACAAAATTTTAATTCAAAAGGAGAAATAAAAATCTTATGCTCCAGCTCTGAGCGCAATCGCCAAACTCGGGGATTACTGAGCTGCCTAAAACTCACCTCAAGTGCTGGCTGAAAGAAACGACGCAAGACTAAAATATTCTCTCTCCTCAGCAAGAACGCCAAGAAAGGGGGTGCTGCGGTCCGGTTTTTCTTAACAAAAAGCTTTTTTTTGGGAGGCGAGAAACACAGCGCGGGCGGCGGGAGCCACTGCGGACGGGGCGGGGGCGGGGCCGACTCCACCAAGCACCAATCAGCGCCCGCCGCGCCGCTATAAAAGGAGGCGCCGCCGGAGCCGCCGCGTCCACAGCGTCGCCATGGCCGAGAGCGCTCCTGTTACCGCCGCCGAGACAGCGCCCGCAGCCCCGGCCAAGGCCCCCGCCGCCAAGAAGCCGAAGAAGGCGGCGAGCGGCTCCAAAACCCGCAAGCCCGCGGGGCCTAGCGTCACCGAGCTGATCACCAAGGCCGTGTCCGCCTCCAAGGAGCGCAAGGGGCTCTCGCTCGCCGCGCTCAAGAAGGCGCTGGCCGCCGGCGGCTACGATGTGGAGAAAAACAACAGCCGCATCAAGCTGGGGCTCAAGAGCCTCGTCAGCAAGGGCACCCTGGTGCAGACCAAGGGCACCGGCGCCTCCGGCTCCTTCCGCCTCAACAAGAAGCCGGGAGAAGTGAAGGAAAAGGCTCCGAAAAAGAAAACTTCGGCAGCTAAGCCCAAGAAGCCGGCGGCTAAGAAGCCCAAGAAGGTGGTGACAGCAAAGAGCCCCAAGAAAGCCAAGAAGCCAGCAGCAAAAAAAGTAGCCAAGAGCCCCAAGAAGGTAACAAAGGCTGCCAAGCCCAAAAAAGCGGCGGCAGCAGCCAAGAGCCCGGCTAAGGCGAAAGCGGTGAAGCCCAAAGCAGCTAAGCCAAAAGCTGCAAAGGCAAAAGTCGCCAAGGCAAAGAAGGCAGCACCAAAGAAGTAAGCCCTTCGCTAGAGAAGGCTTGCTCCACATATAAACCCAACGGCTCTTTTAAGAGCCACCCACATTTTCTTAAAAAGACCTGAAACCATAAAATTGTGTTGGATTAACTTGGCTGCTTCAGAAAAAAAGCCCTTGTGATACTTAGGCAAATTCATCAGTTTTCGAGGCAAATAAGGGCTTGAAACTGTGTTCATGAAACTTTTTCAAAATATGGAGATAGAAGAGTTGATAAATCTGGCCGTTTAAGAAAAAGCCTTTGACAGTTCACTGTGTTTCTGTTGAAACCCATATATACAAGCGAGAGATGATCAAGAAAGGGCCCTAATAAAATCAGTTACACTTGGTCAGTTTTTCAAACCTTAAATGCAACTTAGCCCTTTTATGAGAAAGTGGGTGGCTCTTAAAAGAGCCTTTGGGTTTCTCTGGTTAAACTTCGCAGCCTTTTATCTTCTGCGCTCACTTGGCTTTCACCTTGTGGCTGTCGGTCTTCTTGGGCAGCAGCACGGCCTGGATGTTGGGCAGCACGCCGCCCTGCGCGATCGTCACCTTGCCCAGCAGCTTGTTGAGCTCCTCGTCGTTGCGGATGGCGAGCTGCAGGTGGCGGGGGATGATGCGCGTCTTCTTGTTGTCGCGGGCCGCGTTGCCCGCCAGCTCCAGGATCTCGGCCGTCAGGTACTCCAGCACGGCCGCCAGGTACACCGGCGCGCCGGCGCCCACGCGCTCCGCGTAGTTGCCCTTGCGCAGCAGCCGGTGCACGCGGCCCACGGGGAACTGCAGCCCGGCCCGCGACGAGCGCGACTTGGCCTTGGCCCGCGCCTTGCCGCCCTGCTTCCCGCGACCGGACATGGCTGCAGCAACTCCGCACCGACAGCGACACAACCGGGAGAGCCGAAGAAATTCCGAGCCCGCCTCACCGCCTGCCTTATATACAATCCGGGCGGATCGGCAGCGCCTCTCGTGATTGGCCGCGAGCGAGAACTTGGTTCCGACAGCCAATGGAAAAGCGAATCCAGATTTGGCCAATGGCGGATCCTGGCGCCGGGCGCGGAGCCGACAGACAGCCAATGGCGAGGCGGCGGTGTCGGCGCAGCTCCTATATAAGCGGCTGCCGTAAGCCGTGCCCCTGCTGAGCGCTGTTGGCGTCTGAGGTGTTTTTGTGAGGAGCTGCGCTTGCTGCTGCCAAAATGCCCGAGCCGGCCAAGTCTGCCCCCGCACCCAAGAAGGGCTTCTAAGAAGGCGGTGACCAAGACGCAGAAGAAGGGCGACAAGAAGCGCAAGAAGAGCCGCAAGGAGAGCTACTCCATCTACGTGTACAAGGTGCTGAAGCAGGTGCACCCCGACACGGGCATCTCGTCCAAGGCCATGGGCATCATGAACTCCTTCGTCAACGACATCTTCGAGCGCATCGCGGGCGAGGCCTCGCGCCTGGCGCACTACAACAAGCGCTCCACCATCACCTCGCGGGAGATCCAGACGGCCGTGCGCCTGCTGCTGCCCGGCGAGCTGGCCAAGCACGCCGTGTCCGAGGGCACCAAGGCTGTCACCAAGTACACCAGCTCCAAGTAAATACTTGGCTAAAATCTGCTTAACCCAAAGGCTCTTTTAAGAGCCACCCACTTTTTCAATAAAAGAGCTGAACAGTCAAGTAAGAAGCACTTCAATACTTTTTTAGTGTGAAATTTTTGTGTTTAAGACTTTAGGATTATTTTCTTGTTTTGTTTTTTTTTCATAAGGGATTTTTGGGTTTTGCAAACTACTTAAGTGTTGGTTTGATAATAGACTGCACTCGAATTTACTTCTAATGAACTTTCAGTACCTACAATGTGTCTGTAAAGGTGGTTTTAAAGTGCTGTGGGTCTTGGGGATTTATTTGTTTTTCTTTTTTTTATTTTTTAAATTTTTTTGTTTTGGTTTTTTTTTGTCTTTGTTTTTTTTTTTTTTTTATGTGATGTTTTCCTTGAATGGTTTTCCCAATTTTCAGTACCAGCTTACAGGTGCAAGTTTCCCTTTTATGTCTGTTGTAAACTGAAGGATAGGAATCTTACTGGGTTTTTCTAGTCGGGAGGGAATCGGAATTATTCATGGATACTCATCCATGTACAGCATTGCTGTTGTAGGATCGGCCGCTTGATGGTGCTCAGCCTCTGCAGTTTTTGGAGCTTGCAGTTATTTTTGTCCCAGAAGCGAGAGATGAGCACAGCGCCCTGTACTACAGAGCAACATATGCAGCGGTAAGTGGCATTTACCTTAAGCTCTTGCAAATAGCCCAGGGATCAATATAACTCAGAAGCACTTTCTAAAATCTCCTTTATCTTCACTATTTCTCTTTATAATCTTCCTGTTCATGTCTTTTTTTTACAGTAACTTGCCTAGCTTCTCCCCATGACTGCTTTGCTTTGGGTTCTCCTTTCAAGTAAGAAAACACGGGAAGTTTTTTTTCTTTTTTTAATTTATCTGTAGTTTTTTGCATTAATCTGTCACTGATTGTATTAAAACTACGAAACACTAAGAAACTCGTCACTCTGGGCTGGCTGTGTCAGCTCCCAGGCCTCATCACACAGCTACTGATGAGGCTCAAAGTGCAGCTTTCTCAGTCACTCCCTCGCATTCCTGGATAATTGCATGCCACCCTGGATGCTGATCAAAGCCATTATCACTTCCAAACTGGATCTGAATAATTCTAAATTTCAAGTATATATTGTGAACTTCTGAACATAATTCATGCAGGGACCACAGAATGACAAAAGTGACCTTTCCAATACTGACTTGCATTTCCTTTGGTAGGACAGGTAATGAAACAGGCACCAGGTCTCAAATCTGTCACCTATTACCTAGCAAATATTCATTTCAGTTTGGAGGGTTATGGGGACTTGTCAGACTGGATTTCAGATATCCAGTGGGAAGAGACATTCTCCAAACTCTTCTTTATCACCTTGAAATGGGGTTCTGCAATCTCTCCAAGTGCTTTAGTGCAAACTCTGAAACACAGGTCGCTTATTCTGAGTACCTGTGTATGTCTAATACCTGAAAGGATTAAAAACCCTTGTACATTCCACTCTCTAGGCTTTTTCAAGCTTTCCTGGGTCACCAGAAAAGCACAAAGAAGTGCTCCTGTTTTCACAGTTGAAGATGGCCACCAGAAGAATTTGTCAGTGACCATTCTGTACGTGATCAGCCATGTGAGAAACCCCAGTTCAAAGCACAGCTGCCCTGGGACAGCCCTGCTGCCTGATGGAAAGCAGCAGTCAGGGATGCCTTTGGCTGCCCAGCTCAGAAGTGCTCGTTTTCCTTTTCCTGTGTTTGTGTGCTCCACGTTGCACTCTTCATCAGGAGCCATCCCAGAAATTCTGGGGATTTTTTCATAGATTGTTTCTAGGCCTAGGAAACTCTTCACTAAACAGAAAGCAAAATGTTGCAGATTGCTTCTTTCAATTTCAATATGAATGACAAGGCAATATTAGGCATCTGTGATGTGAACATAGCATTTGTCATCAGGTCTGATTGTAACATAACTCTAAGTTTTCTAACAGTGCTGGAAACAAAGTCTCTGAACTGACAAAGAACCTCTACCATGGACAACTTTTAAAACTTGTTCTTTTCACCAAAGGGAAAGGTAGTACGATTTAAGCTCAGCAAAAATAACAAATCTTAAAAGTTTCATGCCACAAGAGGATGAACACTCAAAAGCACTAATGCAAATAGTGGGAGTATAAAATCACATCACTGCTTATTCTTCCCTAATTCCCATTCTTTACTGTCCTTTCCCATTTCTTTCAGAGCAGTTCCCTTTGTACTCCCCAAGGCCCCTGCCCAGGTGAGATCACCCGGCAGAGCGAGAGGGCAGCGCTCAGATGCATCACCCTGGTGGGGCAGGTGCTGCTGCTGCTGCCACCAAACCGTGGAGGAACAAAGCAGAAGCCCCCTCAAACAATTCTCCTGCCCCGGGTTCATCTTGGAAGATGAGTTTCCAGCTCACTGAGTGAAAAGTTCCTTTATCCAGTGTGCAGAGCAGACAGAGCTGGGTGTCCCCAGAGAGGAGCCCCCTACAGCAGATGGCAACCCAAATTGTATCTGTGCCACCCACCATGCACTCCCCAGATAGAGTAATTTAATTCTTGGTGCTGGTCCCTGCATGTCTCATTGATTGTTTTGGTCACTGGGCTGCCTCTTCCTGAAGTTATCTCATTCTTGGGATTGGTTCCTTGGTCCATCTTCATTCTGCTCCTGTCTTGCCAGTTCCAGCTTGGTCAGTGTTTGTGACACCATTTTTGCTAAATAGTTTCCACTGTCATTGGCTCGTGTGCCCCAGGGCTCCAACTTGCTGATCTTCCAGTGCAAAGCAAAGTCATTAATCCCAACAATTCTCAATATTAGAAGTTTTTGAATGTGTAATCTACAAACAGGCCCTTCATGTTGTCTTTTAATCTACCCTCCATGTTTGCCTTCAAAATGCTTCCTGATTCACAGCATCTGAAATATGGGGAATATTTACACTCCTTAACACAAACATTTTTCTCAAAAGATTTTTTTATAGCAGCAATTTTTCCTATCTCGGATGATCAGAGTGAAATCACAGCTTAGTAAGTAACCAGCAAAAGAATAACAATATAACCAGTTAAAAAAAATTCCCCTATTTTATTTTTACTAGAGTAATAAATTTCTTGTCACTCCTGGAAGACCATATATCTTCCCTAGATGACCATTCCTGCAGTAAAATTTGTGTTTATTAATCATCATGTTTAAAAAAGAAAACCGCCTCTCTTTTTATTTCTGCCAAAGCGAAATACAGCAGCTGGGCAAACAAATATCTGTATTCTCTTGGTAACTGACTGAACAGTGCATCAGAAATGAGAAACAGATGCCCTACACGTGGACCAAAACCTGAACAAATGACAGACTCCCTGTAGGAGCTTTTTTGCTGTGTCCTGGGGTTTTGTGGTTTTTTGGAGGGTTTTGTTTTGGTGGGGTGTTGTATTTGTTTGTTTGGGTTTTTGATGTTTGTTTTGTTTTTATTAATGACATAAACCAGTATCTGTTCTCAAACCTGGATTCTTTTTATTTAATGGCCACAGAATGAAATTACCTGACACCCAAGACAAATTATTGCAATGTTAGTCTCCAAGAGGCTTTTATTTCCATTCTGAAAAGAAAAGATTACATTTTAAAATAATTACAATTTCAGGAGAAAGTATTGACTGCAGCTAGGGAAAAATATTTGGTTTTGCACACACCTTGATGTAATGTTTTCTGCCAGTGATGAAAATCTGCCCAGTTTAGATGGAAAATTTAAAAAAATTGAGACTTCAGGTTCCAAACACCAGGGCTAAGGGTTGTGCAGTTCAGAGAACAGCACAGCCAAGACATGGCACAAGTCTCATTGGAGGAGAGGCTGAAAGTAGGTGGGAATGCAGCTGGGAACTTCTCCCTTCCCAACCACACACCTGTGAGGAAGGATGGAGCATTTAGTGAGCAGAGGCAGCTCTGTCCCCAAGGGCTGGGGTCACAGAACCAGAGGCCTGTGCAGGTGGAAAGGGTGGTTTTGGTTAGATTTGGCTTCATGCCTGCAAAGAACCAAATTATTTGAGTGCAGCCCTATCAAAATGCTTATTTCAAAAGCATTCCTTGTCAAAAATGTTAGAAGGTATTAATTTAGAAAGTGCATCCTTTCATTTTTACCACTGAAAATCTCAGGAAGCAATTATGAGTAGAATTAATTTTACAACTGGAAAACAAGTAGATTGAAAAGAGTTACAGAACAGATGGGAATTTTAATCCCACATAAAATCCACAACCTTTTTGTACTTGCACTCCTGCTTATATTGCACGTAGATATTTTTACTTGCAAAGGTCGTAGGAGAATGGAAGAAAGAATTGCTGAAATAAGAGAGCACACAGAGTGACAGAGTGTTACATCTGAAATCGGAACTAGTAATAGATGAAAGGATATTGACCTCCTTTTGTGCAGAATCAGAGCTGTGAAGAAATGCACACATCTCTGGTCTGCATCCTCCTTTCCCTGTGTAGCAAATAGCAGCCACCACAACAATAAACCATCAGAACACTCCACATGATCAAGTTTTGGGGTTTTTCCCTCTTATGCTCTTGGGACACTGCAAGGTGAGTTCCTTCAGCCATTCCACTCAGAAAAGAAGACACAAATCACCCTAGGAATGGCATAGGCCCAATCTTTCAACATGACAAAAACCACCTTTACCCAGAGCTGCCTCCCCCGTGCTCCGAGCATCAGCAGCTGCACCGACTGCACCACAGGCACTCCTGCGTGCCGGGGCTCAGCTGAGCTGCCCCAGGAAGCCAAATTTATCTGAGTGGGTTCTGCTCTCTGCATGTGGGGGCTTTGAAATCGCTGCTCCCAGCCCCAAGGGAGAAGTGAAATGGTCACATTCCACAGGCATCCGGAGCTCCTGGAGCTTCAGCCTGAACTGACACTCACATGTCGTGCAGAACCTCACAGGGCGTGCGTGTGCCGTACTTCAGAGTCACCACAGCAGCTCACACTTCTCAGCAGAACATGATGTGGTACAAAGAGCAGGGGAAACACCAGGAAACTGCCAAAGAGCTGGGATTAATTTACAGCATTTACCTGAAACCGAATAATGTCTACTTTTCTTCTTCACCCTACAGGTTTGTTTCTTGACAATGGTAAAGGAAAAAATACTTTAACTGGTGGCAGGGGAGAAACTGAAGAGGAAATTCCTTGTTTCTAGATGCAAAACTCCAGGGCCCTGCTCTGCCCTTCCAGGAGATATCCCAGCCTTTCCTTTGCCTTCTCCCTCCTGTTCTCAGGGGCCTCTTGCAGCACAAGGTGTTACCTCTGTACCCTTGATATCAGAGCATTCTTTCGTAAGGGAAAGAAACCCATAAAATCCTTCAGTTGGAAGTTTCTACAGTCTACCAACTAGAATTATACTCTAGTGTTCACACAACACCGAGGTGATGCACACACAGTTTTTCTGAGCAGCCTTTCCCACTGTTCACTGCAATTCAATATGCTGGGCAGTATCATCATGAGGAACAAGGTGGCACAGAGGGGAGTGGGGACTTCCTTCCCCTGTGGAAGGGTGAATGCATCACCCACTCACTTTCAGGAAAATGAAATTCAGCGAGCACACACATCAGGTCACAGATGACAAGTCACATCTCTTTTCCCTGTGCTGGAGGACGGAGATGGGGAAAGACGAGGCCAGGTCACAAGCTGCTCCCGTCGCTGCGGTGCCAGCGGCTGCAGGACAGAGAGAGGCTCCTGGGGCCGAGAAGCCGCTGCTGCTGCAGCCCAGAGCCTGCGCGAGATGCACAGGGAAAAACGAGCCAGGAGGAGCCGCACCGAAGCCAGCAGGAAATCGGAATCCAGCAGGGCAGCACCAGAGAATTTAACTTTAAAGCAACACTGTGACCGGCGGTAAGAGCAGCAGCTTTTCTAAGAACGACTCGCTTTCTCCCAAAATCGAGTGCTGGCTCCAAACTCCCCCTACCACAGGGAGAAGAGGGCATTGATCCACTGATCAGCGCCAGAAAAACGAAATTAAAAGCGATCGTGCTCTTTCCAGTGCAGTGACCACCGCCATAGTGGCACATCGCATGAGAGCTCCTTGGGAACACGGGCAACTCCTCCCTGCCTGAAACCTTTCCCCGGTGTCCTACAATTCTGCCAAGGAAAGCCAGTGGGACTCTCACATCACGCAGGAGTGCTAAAAGGCAGCAAAAGTGGATCAGTCAGGGGCCCGAGGCTAGGAACACCCCTTCTGTAGAGAAACAATTTGTTCGAGTCACTGCCAGGACTGCCGAACGCTACTTGGGGCTTTTATTTTATGTCTTGGTTATCTCTTCGAGATTTGCTTCGCCCCACTCCTCTTCCTCGGAAACACGAAAATGCAAGAGATTAGCTCCTACTTCGGACTCACAAACGGAACAACCCAGCCTGCTAAGACTTTATTGTTGTCCTGTGACAGGTACTGAAGAGAGCCTTACAGCAAATACGGAGCTGGCTGGCCAGGACACGGGATATTTGCGCCACTACGAAACCCCTACTTCCCGCTATTAATACATTGAAAATATCAACAAATTAATTTAGACTTTCTAAAAAGGCATAAACAACGAAAATTAACCGCGGTTATAAAAACATGCATCCCTTAAGAAAAAAATAAAATAGCTTTAAGACAACCTCCGGACAAGAAAAGGAAATTTGAAATGAAGAAAAGCATAAAGACTCTAAGAAAAGACAACTTACGTGTTCCTATCACATAAAACTCAAGGTAACCAAATCGGCAGCGAATCAGCCTCTTAGGAGGAACGTGGGTGGCTCTGAAAAGAGCCTTTGTTTAGTGATGAGCCTCACCGAGCATTTACTTGGCTTTCACCTTGTGGCTGTCGGTCTTCTTGGGCAGCAGCACGGCCTGGATGTTGGGCAGCACGCCGCCCTGCGCGATCGTCACCTTGCCCAGCAGCTTGTTGAGCTCCTCGTCGTTGCGGATGGCGAGCTGCAGGTGGCGGGGGATGATGCGCGTCTTCTTGTTGTCGCGGGCCGCGTTGCCCGCCAGCTCCAGGATCTCGGCCGTCAGGTACTCCAGCACGGCCGCCAGGTACACCGGCGCGCCGGCGCCCACGCGCTCCGCGTAGTTGCCCTTGCGCAGCAGCCGGTGCACGCGGCCCACGGGGAACTGCAGCCCGGCCCGCGACGAGCGCGACTTGGCCTTGGCCCGCGCCTTGCCGCCCTGCTTCCCGCGACCGGACATGGCTGCAGCAACTCCGCACCGACAGCGACACAACCGGGAGAGCCGAAGAAATTCCGAGCCCGCCTCACCGCCTGCCTTATATACAATCCGGGCGGATCGGCAGCGCCTCTCGTGATTGGCCGCGAGAGAGAACTTGGTTCCGACAGCCAATGGAAAAGCGAATCCAGATCTGGCCAATGGCGAATCCTGGCGCCGGGCGCGGAGCCGACAGAGAGCCAATGGCGAGGCGGCGGTGTCGGCGCAGCTCCTATAAAAGCGGCTGCCGAAGCCGCGCCGCCACTGAGCGCTGTTGGCGTGTGAGGTGTTTTTGTGAGGAGCTGCGGTTGCTGCTGCCAAAATGCCCGAGCCGGCCAAGTCTGCCCCCGCGCCCAAGAAGGGCTCCAAGAAGGCGGTGACCAAGACGCAGAAGAAGGGCGACAAGAAGCGCAAGAAGAGCCGCAAGGAGAGCTACTCCATCTACGTGTACAAGGTGCTGAAGCAGGTGCACCCCGACACGGGCATCTCGTCCAAGGCCATGGGCATCATGAACTCCTTCGTCAACGACATCTTCGAGCGCATCGCGGGCGAGGCCTCGCGCCTGGCGCACTACAACAAGCGCTCCACCATCACCTCGCGGGAGATCCAGACGGCCGTGCGCCTGCTGCTGCCCGGCGAGCTGGCCAAGCACGCCGTGTCCGAGGGCACCAAGGCTGTCACCAAGTACACCAGCTCCAAGTAAATACTTGGCTAAAATCTGCTTAACTCAAAGGCTCTTTTAAGAGCCACCCACTTTATCAACAAAAGCTTTAATTTCTTTAGTTGCACATTTTTTTCATAGCTTGGTTTCTAAATACCTTTATGATTAATGTTTAACCCCAAGTATCAAAAAAAAACTGTATCATTTAGTAATACGAACATAAATCACATATTTACCCTGTTCGTGTTTTTCAGGCTTGCATCTTTTTTTTTCCCTTATGAGCCCAAATATTTACTGAAAAGTCCTTATTTTACCTGTTATGCACTAATTGCTTAAATTGTCAGGTTGTATAAGGGCAGCTTCCCTGTGTCACCCATTTGCCGTGTGCTGTTTCATAAAGTCCTTTCTGAAAAGTGAGAATGGAAAAGGTTAAAATTATTTTCCACCCCGGTTCCCCTCCCCCCCCCCACCCCCCGTGGTCTCTCCCGTCTCATATCCATGCCACAGAGAAGTGCCATATATTTCGGAGGTGTCTCCAAGAATTTATTAATTTATACGGAAATACTTCGTTTTACCTCTACACTTCTTTGGTCTTCCCGATCTGAAAAATAAAATTTGTTTAAAACAAATGCCTTTAAAATATTAAGTACTTATTAATTAGGCTTATTATTTTAAGGTTCCGAAGAATAGCTTCTTAACGCCTTCAGGACAAAGTAGCATTCATTTAACGTGGTTTTTTAGTCCGTGCTGCCCCCTTATGGGGGTTTCTGAATTTTCTGTCATTTTTTTGTTTTTACCACGTCGGTTTAAGACCTCAGATTCAGATTTGTATGAAAAATAGCAAATACTGATGAAAAACTGGCCTCGAGGGACGATATTCAAGTGGGACCTGAAAGATATAGAACTTAAAAAACCCAAATCTTACTGGATGGAAAAGTTAAATTATGTGTACAAAATGAAGGGGAGAAATTTCTTCAAATGAAAGAATTGGCGGCTCTTCAAAGTCAGAGTCTCTTCCCGACAGAGAAGGGAGGCAGCCGCCATAGACCCAAAGGCTCTTTGTTTAGGAGTCACTACATGTGTAATAAAAGGGCTGCAGCCCTGCTTTGAAACGAGCAGTTTCTTAATTTTAATTTTTTTTTAAGATTGTTACGTTAAATTTTTATGGTCTCAGTTTCTCTTATTTTGTTTCTGAGTCTCATCTTGCTGAGCTCCTGCATATTTTAAAAAATCCTTTATAAAGCCCCATACGGTTCTAAAGCTCATTTACAATTTATTCCTGAGTCTTTTCAGAGTAATGCGTGTTTTACGAACAGCGGGTAAGGACAGCAAAAACAGAGGGAAGAAATGTGAAAATACTTTAAGGGGGGAAAGTAGAGACTAAAGTAAAATGGAGTTAACATCCCTGCGACTGTGTCTGACTACACAAGTTTAAGGGAAGAGGGACGAGTGTATTAACGATTGTGACAGCACTTGTCCCGGGCTAAAAACTATGCAATCCGGGCTCTAGAATAGTTAAAATTTCCCGGAGCTCCGTGGAAATTTTACTATTGAAATCTAAAACATTATTTATGTGAACTTCAACAGCTTGGTCTGTGTATCGTAGAACAGCTGTTTAAACAGCTCAAGGTTCTTTATCTGAAGCCACCCCCCAAACTACGAAGGTTTCGTTCTCCCCCAACCATTAAATCATATTTGTTTTAAGATAGCGCAACAGCTCTTTCATTGTGAACGTAGTGGCTCTTAAAAGAGCCTTTGGGTCTGTGTGGGTTGCTTCACTGCCCGGCCGGGAAGGGCTGCGGCAGGGAGCTCAGGCGCGCTCTCCGCGGATGCGGCGGGCCAGCTGGATGTCCTTGGGCATGATGGTGACGCGCTTGGCGTGGATGGCGCACAGGTTGGTGTCCTCGAAGAGCCCCACCAGGTAGGCCTCGCTGGCCTCCTGCAGCGCCATGACGGCCGAGCTCTGGAAGCGCAGGTCGGTCTTGAAGTCCTGCGCGATCTCGCGCACCAGGCGCTGGAAGGGCAGCTTGCGGATCAGCAGCTCCGTGGACTTCTGGTAGCGGCGGATCTCGCGCAGCGCCACCGTGCCGGGCCGGTAGCGGTGCGGCTTCTTGACGCCGCCCGTGGCCGGCGCGCTCTTGCGGGCAGCCTTGGTGGCCAGCTGCTTGCGGGGCGCCTTGCCGCCCGTCGACTTCCGCGCCGTCTGCTTTGTGCGCGCCATAACCCCACACCCGCCACTAACAGCGCTCTGCACTCGTTATGCCACCGCTTCACAGCCGCCGCCATTTATAGCCCCGCTGCCCGCGCCCATTGGCCGCTCGCGCAACAGCGGCCGGCTGCCATTGGGCGCTTGTCGCGAGCCCGGGAAACGCCCCCGCCCTGGCCCCGCCCCCTTCCAGCAGCGGCTTGCGGGGCACAGCGGAGGCGGCGGCGGCACCGCCGGACAGCGGGGCAGGGCGGGCTCGGCGCCCGAGCCTCGGGCTCGCCCTGTTTTTACAAAAGCGGCTCCGCTCGCGTCCGTTCCCGGCCTCGGGACCGCTGGCTAAATCTGCCGCCGCAGCCGCTCTGAGCGCTAGCAGTTTCTTCCCGCTCAGTATCCGCCTTTGGTTCAGGGCCGCGGCAGCAAGACCCAAGGCGCAGGCGGCAGCCGCCTTGCCCGGCCCCGCCGAGCTCTCCCGGCCGCTGCCCCGGCGCGCTGGAAGCGCCGCGTCCATCGCGGGGAGCGCGCTCCGGGGCAGCGCGCGCTCGGGCCGCGAGCCGCACCAATCAGCGCCGGGCGGGAGGGGCGGGAGGCGGCCGGGCCCGCCCGCGGGGGAGGCTCCGCGCAGTCCTCACTCAGGTCGGACCGAGCGCGGCAACGGCGCGGCCCCGGCTCTGCCCGCCCGCTGCAGCCCCGTCTGCGCTCGGCGGCGGAGAGTGCGGGGCACGGGGAAACGGCGGGGAGTCAGAGGGAGGCACGAAAGCCGGGAAAGAGCCACACAGGGGAGCCTTTGCTAGGTGGTTGTGCCCATGCAAGACTGTGCAGTTTGGGGGCGAAAAGGCAGAGCATCATCCCACTTCTGTTCCCCCAATCACCCGCGAAAACCCATTTTAGGGGTAGTGAAAAAGAGCGGGTATCCATCCCGGAGCCTTTTGCTCAGAACAAAAGAACTAGAAAACAAGAGCACAGAGCCGTCAGGAACCGCCTGTGCTTTTGATGCGTGCAATTTAATCAATAAAAGAACAGGAGTGCCTTTATTTTTCCTCCCCGATAGCGTGGCTTAACCGGAACAATACCAGCGGTCAGATGATTTATGGGGCCGTTTCGAGACCGAGAACTTAAAATTTCTTAGGCATCACTCTCGCACTAAATATGCATGACAAGCAGGATCCTAAAAGAAGCAGGATATAGCCTCAGGTAACTAGTGCAAATCGTGCTTTATTTCAAAACTCAATACTTTTCACACTGTAAATGTAGATTTCCCTCACTAATAGGAAAAACACAGGGGCAGGAACTCAAGACAGAATCAGCTCTTTTATTGAGAATGTGGGTGGCTCTTAAAAGAGCCTTTGGGTTTAGAATATTAGGCAAAGAACACCGAAACCGTCTACTTGGAGCTGGTGTACTTGGTGACAGCCTTGGTGCCCTCGGACACGGCGTGCTTGGCCAGCTCGCCGGGCAGCAGCAGGCGCACGGCCGTCTGGATCTCCCGCGAGGTGATGGTGGAGCGCTTGTTGTAGTGCGCCAGGCGCGAGGCCTCGCCCGCGATGCGCTCGAAGATGTCGTTGACGAAGGAGTTCATGATGCCCATGGCCTTGGACGAGATGCCCGTGTCGGGGTGCACCTGCTTCAGCACCTTGTACACGTAGATGGAGTAGCTCTCCTTGCGGCTCTTCTTGCGCTTCTTGTCGCCCTTCTTCTGCGTCTTGGTCACCGCCTTCTTGGAGCCCTTCTTGGGCGCGGGGGCGGACTTGGCCGGCTCGGGCATTTTTGGCAGCAGCAACCGCAGCTCCTCACAAAAACACCTTACACACCGACAGCGCTCAGCAGGGGCACGGCTTACGGCAGCCGCTTTTATAGGAGCTGCGCCGACACCGCCGCCTCGCCATTGGCTCTCTGTCGGCTCCGCGCCCGGCGCCAGGATCCGCCATTGGCCAGATCTGGATTCGCTTTTCCATTGGCTGTCGGAACCAAGTTCTCTCTCGCGGCCAATCACGAGAGGCGCTGCCGATCCGCCCGGATTGTATATAAGGCAGGCGGTGAGGCGGGCTCGGAATTTCTTCGGCTCTCCCGGTTGTGTCGCTGTCGCTGCGGAGTCGCTGCAGCCATGTCCGGTCGCGGGAAGCAGGGCGGCAAGGCGCGGGCCAAGGCCAAGTCGCGCTCGTCGCGGGCCGGGCTGCAGTTCCCCGTGGGCCGCGTGCACCGGCTGCTGCGCAAGGGCAACTACGCGGAGCGCGTGGGCGCCGGCGCGCCGGTGTACCTGGCGGCCGTGCTGGAGTACCTGACGGCCGAGATCCTGGAGCTGGCGGGCAACGCGGCCCGCGACAACAAGAAGACGCGCATCATCCCCCGCCACCTGCAGCTCGCCATCCGCAACGACGAGGAGCTCAACAAGCTGCTGGGCAAGGTGACGATCGCGCAGGGCGGCGTGCTGCCCAACATCCAGGCCGTGCTGCTGCCCAAGAAGACCGACAGCCACAAGGTGAAAGCCAAGTAAATGCTCGGTGAGGCTCATCACTAAACAAAGGCTCTTTTCAGAGCCACCCACGTTCCTCCTAAGAGGCTGATTCGCTGCCGATTTGGTTACCTTGAGTTTTATGTGATAGGAACACGTAAGTTGTCTTTTCTTAGAGTCTTCATGCTTTTCTTCGTTTCAGTCTTCCGGTTCTTTTTTGGACGTTGTCTTTAAGCTGGTTTCATTTTTCTTCACGTGTGTTTTTGTTTTCGAGGTGAATTTTCGTCTATGCCTTTCGTTTATGCCTTTTTAGAATTTCTTAGCTGAATAACGCGTTGACGTTTTCAGTGTACTAACAGAGGGAGGTATGGGCTTTATAATGGCGCAAATATCCCGTGTCCTGACCAGCCAGCTCCGTATTTGCTGTAAGGCTCTCTTCAGTACCTGTCACAGGACAACAATAAAGTCTTAGCAGGCTGGGTTGTTCCGTTTGTGAGTCCGAAGTAGGAGCTAATCTCTTGCATTTTCGTGTTTCCGAGGAAGAGGAGTGGGGCGAAGCAAATCTCGAAGAGATAACCAAGACATAAAATAAAAGCCCCAAGTAGCGTTCGGCAGTCCTGGCAGTGACTCGAACAAATTGTTTCTCTACAGAAGGGGTGTTCCTAGCCTCGGGCCCCTGACTGATCCACTTTTGCTGCCTTTTAGCACTCCTGCGTGATGTGAGAGTCCCACTGGCTTTCCTTGGCAGAATTGTAGGACACCGGGGAAAGGTTTCAGGCAGGGAGGAGTTGCCCGTGTTCCCAAGGAGCTCTCATGCGATGTGCCACTATGGCGGTGGTCACTGCACTGGAAAGAGCACGATCGCTTTTAATTTCGTTTTTCTGGCGCTGATCAGTGGATCAATGCCCTCTTCTCCCTGTGGTAGGGGGAGTTTGGAGCCAGCACTCGGTTTTGGGAGAAAGCGAGTCGTTCTTAGAAAAGCTGCTGCTCTTACCGCCGGTCACAGTGTTGCTTTAAAGTTAAATTCTCTGGTGCTGCCCTGCTGGATTCCGATTTCCTGCTGGCTTCGGTGCGGCTCCTCCTGGCTCGTTTTTCCCTGTGCATCTCGCGCAGGCTCTGGGCTGCAGCAGCAGCGGCTTCTCGGCCCCAGGAGCCTCTCTCTGTCCTGCAGCCGCTGGCACCGCAGCGACGGGAGCAGCTTGTGACCTGGCCTCGTCTTTCCCCATCTCCGTCCTCCAGCACAGGGAAAAGAGATGTGACTTGTCATCTGTGACCTGATGTGTGTGCTCGCTGAATTTCATTTTCCTGAAAGTGAGTGGGTGATGCATTCACCCTTCCACAGGGGAAGGAAGTCCCCACTCCCCTCTGTGCCACCTTGTTCCTCATGATGATACTGCCCAGCATATTGAATTGCAGTGAACAGTGGGAAAGGCTGCTCAGAAAAACCGTGTGTGCATCACCTCGGTGTTGTGTGAACACTAGAATCAAGTTCTTGTTTGTAGACGGTAGAAGTTTCCACAGAACAATTTTATGGCATTCTTCCCCTTACAAAAGAATGCTCTGATATTAAGGGTACATTGTTCATAGTCAAGGAGATATATAATTAATAACTCTTATTGTAGCGATTCCTCTCTTTTTTTTCTGCTAAGGAATATGCTCCATTGTTTTCTAGTTGTAGTTCTGAGTTACATATATGGGAAATAAAGCCATTAAAGATAGGGCTACACGAGGTCTAAATTATGAAGGGTTGTGGGACCTCGAATGTATATTGTACAGCCAGACGCTCTTGTGAAAATGCTTCTTAGATGTGGTTTACCAAAAGCGGGATAAGTGAGCAGAACTGCTTTGAAAATAAATGTATTTCCCAGCAGTGAACACCGGCAGCCTCCTTGGATCGGCACAGAAGGACTTTGACGATAACTTGTTTTTGCAACAGCAGGATGGGAGCTGAAGGTGCCAGAGGGAGCATTATCAGCTCTGCTGAGGCAGATGTCCTGGAGGGAAGCACCAGTGCCCCGCGCCCCGCTGGTGCCGCATCCCCTCCCTGTCCAGCACCCCGGCCGTGCTCCAGGGCAGGATTCCGTGCTCAGCTGGGAATGGGGGATTCGCTGCGGTTCCCGGTCTGACCAGCTGCCTCTGCGATAAAACATGGAATCGTATTGGAATTTGTGCTTGGTTCGTTTTTTCCTTTGTTGTGTGTTTTGTGATTTAATCCCAGGAGCTGAATTTGGGGGCATTAAGGAGGAGAGCTGGGCTGAAGCTGCGTGATCCCGTTGCCGCATAAATACAGCGAGGGGGGAGTGACAGAGGGCAAAATTCCCAACAGGAACCCTCATTGCTACAGCGACAACAAAATCCTTTGGGTTGGTAGGTCAGGCCGTGACGAGCAGGCATTTTCCTGCTCCCTGCACTGGGGCCAGGGACGGTGATTTAAGGACTAATCCGCCTCTGGGAGGGGGGAAATGCAGGGTGACACAGGAAGGAGCAGCACTTCACAGTGGGAATGGGCTGTTTTGGGATTAGGGGCTCATCAGCTCATGCTACTCTGTGGCAACACCTTGTGCTGCAAGAGGCCCCTGAGAACAGGAGGGAGAAGGCAAAGGAAAGGCTGGGATATCTCCTGGAAAGGCAGAGCAGGGCCCTGGAGTTTTGCATCTAGAAACAAGGAATTTCCTCTTCAGTTTCTCCCCTGCCACCAGTTAAAGTATTTTTTCCTTTACCATTGTCAAGAAACAAACCTGTAGGGTGAAGAAGAAAAGTAGACATTATTCGGTTTCAGGTAAATGCTGTAAATTAATCCCAGCTCTTTTGCAGTTTCCTGGTGTTTCCCCTGCTCTTTGTACCACATCATGTTCTGCTGAGAAGTGTGAGCTGCTGTGGTGACTCTGAAGTACGGCACACGCACGCCCTGTGAGGTTCTGCACGACATGTGAAATCGGTTCAGGCTGAAGCTCCAGGAGCTCCGGATGCCTGTGGAATGTGACCATTTCACTTCTCCCATGGGGCTGGGAGCAGCGATTTCAAAGCCCCCACATGCAGAGAGCAGAACCCACTCAGATAAATTTGGCTTCCTGGGGCAGCTCAGCTGAGCCCCGGCACGCAGGAGTGCCTGTGGTGCAGTCGGTGCAGCTGCTGATGCTCGGAGCACGGGGGAGGCAGCTCTGGGTAAAGGTGGTTTTTGTCATGTTGAAAGATTGGGCCTATGCCATTCCTAGGGTGATTTGTGTCTTCTTTTCTGAGTGGAATGGCTGAAGGAACTCACCTTGCAGTATCCCAAGAGCATAAGAGGGAAAAACCCCAAAACTTGATCATGTGGAGTGTTCTGATGGTTTATTGTTGTGGTGGCTGCTATTTGCTACAAAGGGAAAGGAGGATGCAGACCAGAGATGTGTGCATTTCTTCACAGCTCTGATTCTGCACAAAAGGAGGTCAATATCCTTTCATCTATTACTAGTTCAGATTTCAGATTAAACACTCTGTGCTCTCTTATTTCAGCAATTCTTTCTTCCATTCTCCTACGACCTTTGCAAGTAAAAATATCTACGTGCAATATAAGCAGGAGTGCAAGTACAAAAAGGTTGTGGATTTTATGTGGGATTAAAATTCCCATCTGTTCTGTAACTCTTTTCAATCTACTTGTTTTCCAGTTGTAAAATTAATTCTACTCATAATTGCTTCCTGAGATTTTCAGTGGTAAAAATGAAAGGATGCACTTTCTAAATTAATACCTTCTAACATTTTTGACAAGGAATGCTTTTGAAATAAGCATTTTGATAGGGCTGCACTCAAATAATTTGGTTCTTTGTAGGCATGAAACCAAATCTAACCAAAACCACCCTTTCCACCTGCACAGGCCTCTGGTTCTGTGACCCCAGCCCTTGGGGACAGAGCTGCCTCTGCTCACTGAATGCTCCATCCTTCCTCACAGGTGTGTGGTTGGGAAGGGAGAAGTTCCCAGCTGCATTCCCACCTACTTTCAGCCTCTCCTCCAATGAGACTTGTGCCATGTCTTGGCTGTGCTGTTCTCTGAATGGCACAACCCTTAGCCCAGGTGTTTGGAACCTGAAGTCTCAATTTTTTTTAAATTTTCCTCTAAACTGGGCAGATTTTCATCACTGGCAGAAAACATTACATCAAGGTGTGTGCAAAACCAAATATTTTTCCCTAGCTGCAGTCAATACTTTCTCCTGAAATTGTAATTATTTTAAAATGTAATCTTTTCTTTTCAGAATGGAAATAAAAGCCTCTTGGAGACTAACATTGCAATAATTTGTCTTGGGTGTCAGGTAATTTCATTCTGTGGCCATTAAATAAAAAGAATCCAGGTTTGAGAACAGATACTGGTTTATGTCATTAATAAAAACAAAACAAACATCAAAATCCCAAACAAACAAATACAACACCCCACCAAAACAAAACCCTCCAAAAAACCACAAAACCCCAGGACATAGCAAAAAAGCTCCTACAGAGAGTCTGTGATTTGTTCAGGTTTTGGTCCACGTGTAGGGCATCTGTTTCTCATTTCTGATGCACTGTTCAGTCAGTTACCAAGAGAATACAGATATTTGTTTGCCCAGCTGCTGTATTTCGCTTTGGCAGAAATAAAAAGAGAGGCGGTTTTCTTTTTTAAGCATGATGATTAATAAACACAAATTTTACTGCAGGAATGGTCATCTAGGGAAGATATATGGTCTTCCAGGAGTGACAAGAAATTTATTACTCTAATAAAAATAAAATAGGGGAATTTTTTGTAACTGGTTGTATTGTTCTTCAGTGTTCTTTTTTTGCTGGTTACTTATTAAGCAGATATTCTGAGATAGGAAAAATTGCTGCTATAAAAAAATCTTTTAAGAAAAATGTTTGTGTTAGCAAGTGTAAATATTCCCCATATTTCAGATGCTGTGAATCAGGAGGCATTTTGAAGGCAAACATGGAGGGTAGATTAAAAGACAACATGAAGGGCCTGTTTGTAGATTACACATTCAAAAACTTCTAATATTGAGAATTGTTGGGATTAATGACTTTGCTTTGCACTGGAAGATCAGCAAGTTGGAGCCCTGGGGCACACGAGCCAATGACAGTGGAAACTATTTAGCAAAAATGGTGTCACAAACACTGACCAAGCTGGAACTGGCAAGACAGGAGCAGAATGAAGATGGACCAAGGAACCAATCCCAAGAATGAGATAACTTCAGGAAGAGGCAGCCCAGTGACCAAAACAATCAATGAGACATGCAGGGACCAGCACCAAGAATTAAATTACTCTATCTGGGGAGTGCATGGTGGGTGGCACAGATACAATTTGGGTTGCCATCTGCTGTAGGGGGCTCCTCTCTGGGGACACCCAGCTCTGTCTGCTCTGCACACTGGATAAAGGAACTTTTCACTCAGTGAGCTGGAAACTCATCTTCCAAGATGAACCCGGGGCAGGAGAATTGTTTGAGGGGGCTTCTGCTTTGTTCCTCCACGGTTTGGTGGCAGCAGCAGCAGCACCTGCCCCACCAGGGTGATGCATCTGAGCGCTGCCCTCTCGCTCTGCCGGGTGATCGCACCTGGGCAGGGGCCTTGGGGAGTACAAAGGGAACTGCTCTGAAAGAAATGGGAAAGGACAGTAAAGAATGGGAATTAGGGAAGAATAAGCAGTGATGTGATTTTATACTCCCACTATTTGCATTAGTGCTTTTGAGTGTTCATCCTCTTGTGGCATGAAACTTTTAAGATTTGTTATTTTTGCTGAGCTTAAATCGTACTACCTTTCCCTTTGGTGAAAAGAACAAGTTTTAAAAGTTGTCCATGGTAGAGGTTCTTTGTCAGTTCAGAGACTTTGTTTCCAGCACTGTTAGAAAACTTAGAGTTATGTTACAATCAGACCTGATGACAAATGCTATGTTCACATCACAGATGCCTAATATTGCCTTGTCATTCATATTGAAATTGAAAGAAGCAATCTGCAACATTTTGCTTTCTGTTTAGTGAAGAGTTTCCTAGGCCTAGAAACAATCTATGAAAAAATCCCCAGAATTTCTGGGATGGCTCCTGATGAAGAGTGCAACGTGGAGCACACAAACACAGGAAAAGGAAAACGAGCACTTCTGAGCTGGGCAGCCAAAGGCATCCCTGACTGCTGCTTTCCATCAGGCAGCAGGGCTGTCCCAGGGCAGCTGTGCTTTGAACTGGGGTTTCTCACATGGCTGATCACGTACAGAATGGTCACTGACAAATTCTTCTGGTGGCCATCTTCAACTGTGAAAACAGGAGCACTTCTTTGTGCTTTTCTGGTGACCCAGGAAAGCTTGAAAAAGCCTAGAGAGTGGAATGTACAAGGGTTTTTAATCCTTTCAGGTATTAGACATACACAGGTACTCAGAATAAGCGACCTGTGTTTCAGAGTTTGCACTAAAGCACTTGGAGAGATTGCAGAACCCCATTTCAAGGTGATAAAGAAGAGTTTGGAGAATGTCTCTTCCCACTGGATATCTGAAATCCAGTCTGACAAGTCCCCATAACCCTCCAAACTGAAATGAATAGTTGTTAGGTAATAGGTGACAGATCTGAGACCTGGTGCCTGTCTCATTACCTGTCCTACCAAAGGAAATGCAAGTCAGTATTGGAAAGGTCACTTTTGTCATTCTGTGGTCCCTGCATGAATTATGTTCAGAAGTTCACAATATATACTTGAAATTTAGAATTATTCAGATCCAGTTTGGAAGTGATAATGGCTTTGATCAGCATCCAGGGTGGCATGCAATTATCCAGGAATGCGAGGGAGTGACTGAGAAAGCTGCACTTTGAGCCTCATCAGTAGCTGTGTGATGAGGCCTGGGAGCTGACACAGCCAGCCCAGAGTGACGAGTTTCTTAGTGTTTCGTAGTTTTAATACAATCAGTGACAGATTAATGCAAAAAACTACAGATAAATTAAAAAAAGAAAAAACACTTCCCGTGTTTTCTTACTTGAAAGGAGAACCCAAAGCAAAGCAGTCATGGGGAGAAGCTAGGCAAGTTACTGTAAAAAAAAGACATGAACAGGAAGATTATAAAGAGAAATGGTGAAGATAAAGGAGATTTTAGAAAGTGCTTCTGAGTTATATGGATCCCTGGGCTATTTGCAAGAGCTTAAGGTAAATGCCACTTACCGCTGCATATGTTGCTCTGTAGTACAGGGCGCTGTGCTCATCTCTCGCTTCTGGGACAAAAATAACTGCAAGCTCCAAAAACTGCAGAGGCTGAGCACCATCAAGCGGCCGATCCTACAACAGCAATGCTGTACATGGATGAGTATCCATGAATAATTCCGATTCCCTCCCGACTAGAAAAACCCAGTAAGATTCCTATCCTTCAGTTTATAAAGGACATAAAAGGGAAACTTGCACCTGTAAAGTGATACTGAAAATTGTGAAAACCATTTAAGGAAAACATTACATTAAAAAAAAAAAAAAAAACAAAACCAAACAAAGAAAAAAAGAACAAAAGAAAAACAAAAAAACCCAACACCCACAGCATTTTAAAACCACCTTTACAGACACATTTCAGTTACTGAAAGCTCATTAGCAGTAAATTCGAGTGCAGTCTATTATCAAAGCAACCCTTAAGTAGTATGCAAAACCCAAAAACCCTTATGAAAAAAAAACCAAACAAGAAAATAATCCTAAAGTCTTAAACACAAAAATTTCACACTAATAAAGTATTGAAGTGCTTCTTACTTGAATGTTCAGCTCTTTTATTGAAAAAGTGGGTGGCTCTTAAAAGAGCCTTTGGGTTAAGCAGATTTTAGCCAAGTATTTACTTGGAGCTGGTGTACTTGGTGACAGCCTTGGTGCCCTCGGACACGGCGTGCTTGGCCAGCTCGCCGGGCAGCAGCAGGCGCACGGCCGTCTGGATCTCCCGCGAGGTGATGGTGGAGCGCTTGTTGTAGTGCGCCAGGCGCGAGGCCTCGCCCGCGATGCGCTCGAAGATGTCGTTGACGAAGGAGTTCATGATGCCCATGGCCTTGGACGAGATGCCCGTGTCGGGGTGCACCTGCTTCAGCACCTTGTACACGTAGATGGAGTAGCTCTCCTTGCGGCTCTTCTTGCGCTTCTTGTCGCCCTTCTTCTGCGTCTTGGTCACCGCCTTCTTGGAGCCCTTCTTGGGCGCGGGGGCGGACTTGGCCGGCTCGGGCATGGCGACAGCGGCTTCTCTTCCTACACCCACCGACAGCTGCGGAAAGAACTCCGGAGCGAAGTGAGGAGGACGGCTGCGTGCCATATATTTATAGCGCGTCTATGCAAATGAGAGGATCCTGCTCTGCACATTTTCATTGGTCAGACTACGAAATGATGTCAGCACTCCCCAATATTCGCGTCTGATTGGTCAGAATTGGATCCTCTTTCTCATTGGCTGCCTGCGCAAGACCTACTTCTCAGCCTATCAGCGCAAGGTTGAGACAGTAAAGCGAGCGCGGAGCGGGCCAGCACCGAGTGTTGCTGTTTCAGTGCTCGGGAGAGAGTGAGCGAGGAGCGCAGGAAGATGTCCGGTCGCGGGAAGCAGGGCGGCAAAGCGCGGGCCAAGGCCAAGTCGCGCTCGTCGCGGGCCGGGCTGCAGTTCCCCGTGGGCCGCGTGCACCGGCTGCTGCGCAAGGGCAACTACGCGGAGCGCGTGGGCGCCGGCGCGCCGGTGTACCTGGCGGCCGTGCTGGAGTACCTGACGGCCGAGATCCTGGAGCTGGCGGGCAACGCGGCCCGCGACAACAAGAAGACGCGCATCATCCCCCGCCACCTGCAGCTCGCCATCCGCAACGACGAGGAGCTCAACAAGCTGCTGGGCAAGGTGACGATCGCGCAGGGCGGCGTGCTGCCCAACATCCAGGCCGTGCTGCTGCCCAAGAAGACTGAGAGCCACAAAGCCAAGACCAAGTAGAGCGGGCGGCGGAAACGTCCGGAGCCCAGGAGCAAACCCCAAAGGCTCTTTTAAGAGCCACCCACAAAATCCTAAGAGAGCTGAGTTATCCAAATAATGAATGCGGTTTTGTATTAACTACTCAATTCTTGTTTAAACTTATTTTTTATTTTTGGTTGGATAAAGTAGCAATGTTTTCCATGTTTTTGTTAACAAAGTCTTGCCAAAACGTCCTCTTCTCCGTTCTTCTTGGTACGAGATATTTTCCATTTGGTTCTTGCATCTGAGAACATACGGACACTATTCGGTGAGAGTTCCCGTCCCCCCTCCCTTTTCCGCCTCTTAAAGTGGTCGATGCAGTTCCAGAGATTGGAGGCGTAATCGTTTTCGGGGAAGGGAGGGGGAAGGGCAGCGGGCTGGGATTTCCGCTGGCCAATCCTTGGGCAGGGCGGGCTTTTTCAATACTTAAAGCTTCCTTTCTCATCAGGAACAAAAGGATTGGGAGAGATCGGGGTATTTTTGTGTCCGTAAGGAAACCCTCCCCGCCCTCCTTCCCCCTCAAAACAGACAAAGGCATTTACGGAGATATTTAAAAGAGAAATAATTCATTAGATTAAACATGGCTCAGTAGTAGCGTGTCTGGCAATTGCATTATTTTGTTACAAAATACATCTTTAAAAAAACGTACATCCGATTTTTTATCAAATCATTATAAAACATTGTTTCTTGGTAGTCAAAGTAATTACTTAGAGAAAAACAAAAGTCTACACTTCCCTAAAGTCGCCGCGCTCTACCGCGTTCTTAACTATTCCTTTCGGTAATCCCTAGGAAACAAAAAACACAAGACACAATTGACCTCTTGACGACTTACGAATTGCTGGACCCCTGCTGCAGGTTACGGTCGACCTCGGTGCATCAGCTCCTTTAGGGAAAGTGTGGGTGGCTCTTAAAAGAGCCGTTGGATAACAAAATACGTAGAACAAAACTCTCCTGGTACAATTTACTTCTTTTTGGGCGCCGCCTTCTTCGCCTTGGCCGCTTTGGGTTTGGCTGCCTTGGGCTTGGCCGCTTTGGGCTTCACGGCCTTTGCCTTAGCCGGGCTCTTGGCCGCCTTCTTGGGGCGCCCGGCCTTGGCGGCTTTCTTGGGGCTCTTGGCCGCTTTCTTGGCCGCTGCAGCCGCAGGCTTCTTCGCCTTCTTGGGGCTCTTCTTCACGGCCGCCGCTTTCTTGGGCTTCTTGGCGGCGCTGGCGGGCTTCTTCGCCGCCGGCTTCTTGGGCTTGGCCGCAGCTGCTCTCTTCTTCGGGGCTTTCTCCTTCACTTCTCCCGGCTTCTTGTTGAGGCGGAAGGAGCCGGAGGCGCCGGTGCCCTTGGTCTGCACCAGGGTGCCCTTGCTGACGAGGCTCTTGAGCCCCAGCTTGATGCGGCTGTTGTTCTTCTCCACATCGTAGCCGCCGGCGGCCAGCGCCTTCTTGAGCGCGGCGAGCGAGAGCCCCTTGCGCTCCTTGGAGGCGGACACGGCCTTGGTGATCAGCTCGGTGACGCTGGGCCCCGCGGGCTTGCGGGCTTTGGAGCCGCTCGCCGCCTTCTTCGGCTTCTTGGCGGCGGCCTTGGCGCCGGGAGCGGGCGCATCGGGGGCGGCGCTGGGAGCGGTCTCGGACATCGCGGCAGCTGCCTCGGCGGAGCGGGCGAACACAATTGGGCTGGCCCGGGTCAGATGCTCGTATTTTTAGAGCGGAGCCGCGCCGTGATTGGTGCGCTGCAGAGCCCGCCCCGCCGCACGGCCGGGGAGCCCTTCGGTGTGCTCGATTTGTGTTTCTTTGGACTAACAAAAGTGTGTTTTCCTCGGAATTTCTGCCACCAAATCGGCCGGTTTCCCCGGTGAGGGGGGAGAAGAGCAGGTACTTGCGTTCGGGAGAGTTTCCTGCGGCAAACACGCGATTTGAGTTAAAGGAGAGGCGATAAATCCCGTGTGCTGCTGCTAGAGAGAGCTCTGAAGGGAGAAACTTTTGTTTTTCCTTGCAAATTAAAAATTTCCTTTTGATATAAATGTTTCGGCAACGACTCAGTCTTATTCTTTAGAGGGTTTTCTTGGGGTCAAAGTTGAAAGCTTACGATTTGAAGCTATTTTGACAGTTTAAATTGATTTTGAAGAGGAGGAAGTAACACAAACTCCTTTTTCAGCTCTGAATATGGATTAAGAACCGGTTCCTTTGACCATGTGTTTTACCTACTAAAACGCTAAAGTCTAGTGAAATAGTGTCTCGTACAACCACCTATTCCACTTTTTATAGAAACATAAGCAATTTCTTGATATCTGGAGACTGATGAACAGAGAGTTGGTTTATTTTGTCTTACTGGGATTTCACTACAAGGGAGGCAAAGTTACTCTGCTGCCCTATGTGGGGTGTTTTTGTTTGTTTTCCATACGAATTTTTCTACCAAATATTCAGTAAATCAAGCTATTTGCCTGTCGTGCTCTATATTATTTTGAAGTATATAGTAATTTAAAACCTTATGTTACAAAACTGTAGCTTTGTAAAAGAAAGCAATCTCCTGCACTTCTGTTGTTTATGGAAATTATCTTTGTCTCTGGTAATTTAAGATTTGCAAGCAGTAGCATTGCAGTTTAGTAATCATGCTCTTCATTCCCAAAGAATATCATCTTGTTTTATATTTTCTCTAAAAGTAGTAGAATTGTAAACCATATTGCTGTTTGGATTTTTTAATGTGTCTCACAGAATATGGCTACACAAAGGTTTAGCTAAAGCCTCTGAATGCTGAATCCCCTTCTCACGCTAAATAAAACCCACCTAATTATTACTTGTGCGTTTTACAGGAATCACTTCAATAAGGAAATACTTTTATGACAGAAACTAGAGCAATTTGTGATAACCTGAGTTTTAACAAGGGGAGAGGTAGGCCATAGGTCATTCCTAAAGAACCAGGAAGGAGTCAACCACACTGGTATCTGGTGGAAGATGGTGTAATATGCTGAGCAGAACAGAGCTATGGCTTAAAATTTAATTAATCTGTAACTGACTGGGAAAAAAGTGTATTATCCATTGTCTTTTGTAGTTGTTTAAGAATCACAAAGACTGCACTGCAACCAGCCCTTTGGTATTACTTGCTATAACATATAATGTGAATGCAGTATTTAAGAACATATTAGCAACCAGAAATTCAGTGTATGAGTAGATAGTTTTAGGAAAATGTAATTCTATTTCTGTGTCATGGTTTAATTTACAATGGCTGTTTTATAAATAGTAAAATGTGTATAAGGTGAGAGATTTAGCTTGCTGTAAAATCGTGTTTCAGGGAATGTGAAATTATCAATAAATGCAATGACAGGGAAAATTGTGACCTCCACCCCATAATGATAAAATATCATAAAAAGGTTGCAGTAAAAATGCACCTGTGCTCTATAATGCTTTAAGGAGAAAATAACCGAGAGAAGAGCTAATCAGATTGTGATTTTCAAGGTCCTGTTTGGCAATACTATGTAACACGAAGTAAGGATACAGGGATTCAATGGAGTGGATGTGGGTATTGAAGAGTTACCTTCAGAAATTGCCAGATGAAAGAAAAATGTTTTGAAGCCTTTATCCTGTATATGTAAAACTATGAATTAACCTTTCCATTGATTTGGCTGCATAATGTAATAAGGTAGCAATTGCTGGGAAGATATGAAATTTAGCAGTTGCCTAGAGACTTCATTGCATATAGACAGAGGAACAGCATAGACCACGAGTGACATGTCAGCAAAATGAAAAATTCCTTTTTGCTTATTCTTGGTGCTTTGAACACATTTGTTTCAGTAATCTTCACTGAAGGGAATGTAAATATTCCAGCTCTCATTTGTGGCTTCACAGAGTCTTCATTCACATTTGTTGGTGGCAAAATTGAGGTGGCTAAAATGGTCACTATCTCAGTTTTCTGCCTGGCTTTTCTCCCTTTCCTCATTTCCAAAAAAGTCTACTGAGGATATACGTGTCAGCTTCTGGTCTTCAGCTACTTTTTAGTAATTTAAACTGAAGTAACTTCAGAAATTTCTTTAAAAAAAAAAACAAAACCAGAAGCTATTTTGAAAATGGTTTTGTAGCAAAGAGATAAACCTACTTTACTGATGCAGAATTGCTGCTTGGAGTACATATTCTTTATGTGAAAGAAATACATACAGGAACAATATTTTGGAAAGTTAAGGTGTATTTGGAAATTTTAAAAAGAGCTGCTCTGCAGTCAGAACAGATAGTTAAAAAGAATAAACAGATATACTCAGGAAGAGAAAAAATGTGGTGAAAGATTACCTAAAAGGCAGAAGTGGAACTTTTACCTCTAGCTGAGCAAATGAAGATGGGAAAAAAATCCTATTTTATATATAGGATATTGTGGAAAAATATAATTGAGAAGACACTACATAGACTGTTACATGCGGTTTGGTTTTCCCAGTGAGACTGGAGCGAGGTAGAATTCATTATTCAGTAAGAGAAGGAAAGTTAATATCAGGATCTCCAGAGATACTTCTGGAGAAGACACCACTGTAAGGACTACTTCATATGAATGGCTTCAGTCCTTCTCACTTTATGGGCACCCCAGCAGGCCACACTGCATCACAGACCTGCAATCTGTGCCCTCCCTGCAAATTGCTTCCCTTCAGATAGCCAAATCTGTCCAACTTTTGCAGTTATCATTAAGACCTCTTGGCATGAGCAAGGAGACACAGGAAGCACAGCCAAGGCCTGGCAGCACACCTGAGAGCTATCAAACGTTCCCATCTGCAGTTTAGGACCTGCCAATACTTGTTCCTATGAAAATAAGCTGTGGGTTATATTTAGGTATGTCTGCATTAAGGAGAGGTAGCACAGTAGTTGTTCCCAAGCAATTTTGTTGGGAGGCATTAGCATGAGAGCCAGCCACACAAATGTGGCTGCTGGGCTGCTCTGCCTGCTGCAGCTGAGGGCTCTGCTCAGTCATTCCCAGCAGCTGAAGGAAGCACAGCTGCTCTGACACTCTGAGCCCCTCTCCTCACTTCAGATGGCAATTTCCAGAGAGATTTAGGTGAGGGCCTTTACATGATGTGCTGCACTCCCACATACATGTTCCACAGGAAAGAGGTGTAAATGCTCCCTGGAACCGTGATTACACTCCCATTACAGTTACACCCATGCCTTACTTGCCCTCAGTGACATCATCTTTCATCTGAGTTTCACATGTAATAACACTTGTGTGATCCAACCAGCCAGCACAGTTTAGCAACTTTTAACACTTAGCTAAGGAATTTTAAAGCGAGACCTACCAAACTACAAACTTGTTGCAGCTCAGCAGAACAAGTCTCTGCCTACATAATACTAATGTGTCTGCTGCTTGTGCTGTTAAAGCTCCTAAAGTGTCCTGAGGTCACATAAGGCCTTTTAAACTCAGGGTATGAGTGAGCACCTGTAGGGAGCAGAACAAATAGGGTAGGGCAAGGGATGACTGTCCCCACAGACTCATCTTCCTGGAATGTTGTGCACTCCTCCCTGTACCCTTGGTTAAGGGTTGGGGCACCTGTGGTGTCCTCCCTTCTTCATTGCCATGGCATGTAATTTGGCAGGTTAAAATCTGTAGTCTGAAACCTGGATATGTCCATAGTTAGGAGGCACTGGGAAGGAAATCCTTCCTGGGAAAGCAAACTAAAAAAAAAAAAAAAGTCAGCAAAAAAAAAATAAACTACAGGGGGCCAAAACCTTTCTGAGAACAGATAATGATTAAAAACATGGTCTTTGTTCTTTACTCTCTGTTTATTAGTTTAAGGCATATTTACTTTTTTTCACACACAATGAAAAGGTCCTCAGTCAGATATTAAATAATAGAATTATTTCTATCTCTGAGTAATTTGGTCTTCTAAAACTAATCCAAGCCACTTGAAAAATTGTGTTCTGGACCACCCTGACATGGTTTGAATGTCATCATCAATGGGAGATTGAGGACACCTCAGGCCCTTAGACAAACTATTCCTGAGAGGTGAGCAACATTAACAGCAGCTGCATCAGCTATGGCTCCCCGAGGAAATTGTCTCCTCCTGAATGGAGAGTGCTTAACTTTGACTTGCATTTAGTGGTGGAGTCCCCTGAGGAAGGGTGACACCACACTGCCTTTCCACAGCAGCCTCTCCATCTGCAGGGATTCCTGGCTGCTCAGACTGGTCAGCAGCTCACACACAGGGGTGCTGGGCTGCACACTCTTCCTCCCTGCAACACTGCAGCACTCCTGTGGATTTTCTGTCCTCCACACTTTCCTGCTTGTGTGACAATGCTGTCTGTGACTTCTGGTACACTGGAGGGAGCAATGTGATGAATCTAAATGTCACTTCCCACTCCAGCCAGAAACGTGTTTGGAGCCTATGGAGGGACAAAGTGTCCTTGGACACATCATGCATGCACAGCTGGTCAGCATTCTGCCATCTTCCTGGCTGCTGACACCCCAGACACTGATGTGACATGCTTCCAGGTAAATTTGGATTGGCATGCAACTCACTTTTTGCCTCACAGGCACTGACAGTGGCACCCAGGCACAATGTAGGCTGAGAGCCAGAGCCCTGTGTAACTCACCATGAAAGGATGCTCTCCTTAAGTGGTGCTCCCTTCCTGTTATTCACCAGAGGTGTGAAGGTGAAACAGGTACTGGCTCTAGAAAAGGCTGTTGGGGCCATCTCTCTAGAGCAGGAGTATTGCAAGTTAGCATTTGGGAGCTCGCTGTGTAGGCTGTTTTCCCATAGAAGGAAACAAAAATGTTTTGCAGAGTTGTTCACTGAGTAAGGGTTGTGCTGTAGTTCGTGTTTTTACTGTACGTGCTTTGCAGCCTGGCAGCCCATGGTCTGGTGCCAGAGTAGCACTATCTCAGGTCAGTATGTTGTGCAGATTGCCAGGGGCGCTGGAAGGGCTGGCTGGGGCCTGAATTTCCCCCTGATATATTAATGAGGTCAGCAACTTGTCACCTCTGCTGTCATACAGGTAGGAATTCAGGAGTCTGGCTTCAGAGGCTCATGGGACTATATATATACTGTTTTGGACACATTCAGGAAGAATATATTTCAGCTATTTTGCCTGCAAATTGCCTTGGTCTCAGAAAAGATTGACTTCTATATTGACTGTATTAAAACGAATTCTTGCTCTTTCTGGCACAGTTTTTTTTTTTTTTTTTGGTTTTTTTTTTTTTTGGAACTGAAAATGCCATCAAGATTTTGTTGACTTGGTTTTGAAATAGGGAATAGGGTAAGAACTTTAACTTTTGTGTTCTGTTTGAGGTCAGTAGTTTGTAACATCTGACATTTAATTGTGTGGTTAGCAAGGCTTGCACAGAAGGGCAGCATTGAGCAGCCAGGAGCAGGGAGCAGCAGACATGCAGCTGTGTGGAGGTGGTGAGTAAAGAGAAACCTGCTGGCGTTTGAAATTACTCAAAGCTGTTGAGGAAGGGGCCTGGTGATCAGTAAGGTGAACTTTTGAGTAATTCCAATGTTAATTGCCAAATCTAAGACATGGTCTTTTTATCTAAAAATTCACTTGGATAACAAAAAAAAGGGAGAAAGAAAATAAATGGAACCAAAACCAAAATGGAGGAAAAATTGCAATCTGTTCTTGTTTTATCAATTTTTTAGGCCTTGGTGTGCTTGACTTCATAGAAAGGTTTTCAAGGGTTATCACTATCAGTTACACCAGTGGATGAAGAGAGGAATTTTTGTTTGCATTTCACACTAATGAAAGTAAAGATGGATTCTTAATCTTCAAGTCTGTTTGGGTTTAGATTTTTATTATTTTCATTTTACCACATATGCTTATTGTCCCTACATGGAGAATGGTCTTCTCTTTATTTTGTGGTTTTGTTTGGGTCTTCTGGGTTGTTTTGGTTTGTTGTTTTTCTTTTTTTTTTACCTTCCCCTTGGGTAGCACGATCATCTGGTTATGGTCCCTTCAAACTTGAGGGACACGCAAGCTCTGTTAGGCTAGTATTGGGAACACAAAAGCTGTAAGTCTGGGAGACGTCAGAAGAATACACAGTGCAGTAGTAGAACTTGTTTCTTAAGTTAGTAATATCAGCAGGGATCCAAGAGTGGGGAGAAATTAATGGGTGTTATGAGCAGGACAGCCTTGAGATTCTGCTCTCTTAGAATTGCATGCTGGAGACATAATTACAATGCTTGAAGAAATGAGAAACTGACAGGAAACTTCTTTCTGGACCAATATCCCAACTGTGACAGAGGCTAGTAAATAAAGAGGGTAAGAGCAATAGCTGATAATCTCATCAAAGTGGTCCTTTAGATTCTAGTGCTTTGTAGGCTAGAGACTCATTGAGTCAGAGGGGATGTCTTAAGACAGAGGTGAATTAAGGAGCAGCAAATGTAGTTTTCTTCTTTGTGTATAGCAGTTGCTTTCTCTAGACAAAACATTTGTCATGTTTTGGGATTTGCTTTAGCATTACAAATCAAAAGGTTGAGTAACAGGTGAGTGGGAGTGGTGGATGGACAGATGAGTGATGGGCATGTGTATTACATGGACTGTATCCCTGTCATTGTGGAGAATTCCATTAACACGTGGTTAGCTGTGCTCAGTGTCTGCCTGAGTTATCAAAATGCTGCTGGAAAACATGCATGAAATGGAACAAAATGCCCACCAGCAAAGAGAGTGAACTGAATACCCTTCCCTGTAGCTGCAGAGATGAAGATAATATATGTGAAACAGAGAGAATGGCAAGTCATATAAAAGAAGAGATTAAAAGGAATCATAGATCTTCAGGGCCAGGCTGAGACATTCTTATATAAAATATCTGAGCTGAAAGATGCTGTGAAAAAATTACTTCACCATTATATTTTTAGACCCCATCATTTTTTCAGACTTACCCTGCTGGAGTCATTGTGACTCAGGCAGAAAAAAAAAACAGAGTCAATGAGGAAAAGGGTTGCCAGCGTTCACAGAGATCTTTCTAAGCCCTTCACTTTCAAGGACTTTCCTCTGTCTCTGTGTGAGTAATAATGTATTTGGCCATGTTGAGCTCAGGCAAATTCTCCATGTTGGAATGATGTTAATTGCATAGAGCCAGTGGGTCCTGAACTACAAATGGAGAACTGCAGGCATAGCCAACAGAAATGAGACATGGATTGAAAAGTCATAATGACTGATTTTCAGAGTCATGCAGTTATACCAGAAAAACAAAGAGAAATGTCATCATTTGCAACATACCCTTGTGACAGGAAAATATATTACATGAAGGAAAGAGTATCCACTCAGAATTGTGCCAGGCCTTTGAAAACATGGAGGTACACAGGAACACAGCTGGCACAGCCATTTTTGTTCTGCATTTGACATATATTAATAATTTGAATGCAGTTAAACTAATTACCTAATGGAAATATAATGCCTTTTTTATATCACCAAGGTGTCTGGAATTTATTATGAAGAAAATAATAAAGAGAGAAAATAAAGGGTGAATGAGAAGCAAACACTGGGGACACTAGGATAGAAAATAAAGGGTGTTCAGTTCATTGCTGAAAAAGTCCTGTGCAGATTCCTCACTGATCACAGAGTAATTTGCAATGCTGAGAGTCAGGCGTAGGTAGATTTGAGAAAAAGAAAAGTTTACTTCTGGCCTAAGGTGAAAATTTAGGCATGCTTTTCCTCATGCTTCATGGTTTACAAGACAAACACTAAACTAAGCCCCTGAAACTGACCGAAGAGTTCTTATGTTTATCAGTATATCGAATGCCTGAAGGGAACCCCAGCAGTGTGCAGACACGGTCACAGCAGGGCCATAAGAACAGTGCGCGGCGGCCGAAAGACTGCCACGTCCCTGTGCAGGGGAAAAAACGGGGCTCTGCGTTCTCGCCACGCCTGCAGGGGAGAGAGCAGGAAAAAAGCGGCTCGGGGGAGCCGAGGGGCTGGGGACTGGGAGAGCGGCGGGGGACGGGGGCAGAGCGGGAGGCGGGGAAAGCAGCCGGGCCCGGGGCGGAGCCGAAGGGGCGGAGGCTCAGCCCGGCCCCGCCCGCCGGGCCCGCCCCTGCTCCCAACCAGGTCGGACCAAACCCCATAAAGTCGCGGCGCGGGCAGCGCTGGCTCACACCGGCAGTGTCGGTAGCGGCGGCGAGTGTGTGTGACCATGTCTGGCCGGGGCAAGGGCGGTAAGGGGCTCGGCAAGGGCGGCGCCAAGCGCCACCGCAAGGTGCTGCGCGACAACATCCAGGGCATCACCAAGCCGGCCATCCGCCGCCTGGCTCGGCGCGGCGGCGTCAAGCGCATCTCGGGGCTCATCTACGAGGAGACGCGCGGCGTGCTCAAGGTCTTCCTGGAGAACGTCATCCGCGACGCCGTCACCTACACGGAGCACGCCAAGAGGAAGACGGTCACGGCCATGGACGTGGTCTACGCCCTCAAGCGCCAGGGTCGCACTCTCTACGGCTTCGGCGGCTAAAATCTTCTCTTCCTACCGGAGCACAACCACAAAATCACAAAGGCTCTTTTAAGAGCCACCCACCTATTCCTTGAAAAGAGCTGTGTCGCTGTGTTGTGATCTTTTGTTTATCGCTGTATTTATCTGTGTTTCATTCTCCTTCACAAAGCAACCGTCTTCTTTCCATCTCGCTCTCCTATTTAAGGTAGGCTGGGCCGCTGTTCTTTAGCGCCCTTTTGGAGAGAAAAACACAAATTCTACACAGGGCGAGAGGGTCAATTACCATTCCCATAGAAACTGTGAGCAAACTGCGATATGCCTTAGTTCTCCGTGACCCAAAGGCAGCGGGAGAACCCACTGTGGCGCCCACAGTAGTGCCGCTCTGCCAGGGCGGGTTTGGCGCCCGCGCCATTTCCAAAAGCCCGCGCGGGACACGATTGGCTCCGCGACATTCCGCGCTCCCCTCCGCCCGCACTCGGCCCGGCACAGCGGCGCCGTGCGCGCCGAGAACAGAGCGATCCCACCGATCCCGTACCAACTGAACACGTAGTCCGCCAGAACAGGCCCGGGCTAAATACAGCGAACACGCGTCAAACCACACACACACACACACACACACACACAGAGAGCCAGAGACAAACACAGCCGCCCTTCCCCCGGCACCCGGGCCGCGGATTTCAAGCTCTTTCTCGAGACTGTGGGTGGCTCTTAAAAGAGCCTTTGGGGTTTGCTCCTGGGCTCCGGACGTTTCCGCCGCCCGCTCTACTTGGTCTTGGCTTTGTGGCTCTCAGTCTTCTTGGGCAGCAGCACGGCCTGGATGTTGGGCAGCACGCCGCCCTGCGCGATCGTCACCTTGCCCAGCAGCTTGTTGAGCTCCTCGTCGTTGCGGATGGCGAGCTGCAGGTGGCGGGGGATGATGCGCGTCTTCTTGTTGTCGCGGGCCGCGTTGCCCGCCAGCTCCAGGATCTCGGCCGTCAGGTACTCCAGCACGGCCGCCAGGTACACCGGCGCGCCGGCGCCCACGCGCTCCGCGTAGTTGCCCTTGCGCAGCAGCCGGTGCACGCGGCCCACGGGGAACTGCAGCCCGGCCCGCGACGAGCGCGACTTGGCCTTGGCCCGCGCCTTGCCGCCCTGCTTCCCGCGACCAGACATCTTCCCGCGCTCCTCGCTCGCTCGGCACACAAAGTCCCGCTGACACGCAGCGACACCGACACCGCCGCCCTCAGACCTCCGGCTTTATATCCCCTCCCTGCGCGCGACCGCCGCCTCCTGATAGGCCGAGGACCGCTCTCGGGGCACGCTCTGACCAATGGCGCGCTGAATCTCACGCTGACCAATCGCCACGGCCGCAGCGCCCACTGGCTCCGCCCGCGCTCTCCGCTCGGCCAGTGACGAGCCGCGATGGGCGGGCCTCGGCTCGCGGCCCCTCCCACGGGAACGGCCGCTCCCGCCCGGGCCGGCGGAGCCGCGCTGCCCCGTCCCGCCCTGTGTTCGCCCTGTACCGTGCTCTAGGGTGCTTCTAAAGCCCCCGGACTGAACAGTGCGGACTGGGGGTGCTGAGTCGACGATATAAAGAGAAAAACAGACACAGTGCGGCGGTGTCTGTGAGGGGGAAATAGGGGACGTAGGGCCCATGCACGGACTGACAAGGGAGGAATGCCGTCCCACATTTATACCGGGACCTCATTTAAACAGCGGCTCCAAATTTAAAATGCAAAAGGGATGTAAACATTCCTTTACAAGCCTTAATTCCTAACCATGCCTTCTTGTTTCATAACTGCTTATCAAAGTTTATGTATCCGTGTAATAACAGTAAGAACTGAAAGCTCTGAATATTTTTCATTCTTGGGCTGAGACGAGTTGGTTAAATACCGTTTTAAATTTTAATTTTCACGTAGACATTTTCATCTTCCATTTTCCCACTTTATTTTGCATAATTCTGTATTTTAATTTAGATACTTTAAGGTATCTAAATTAAAGTACAAATACTTTCAAGGGAATTTTTGTTCTTTTTAACTCTGCACAAGTATATCAATGAATATAGAAGGGAGACTTTCACACTTAAAGGATGATGAAGCAAGTTAATAAGCATTATGCAATTACAAACACATATAATGTAAAAGTGTGCTAAGCCTTGCATGGTTTCATATTTAACTTAAACATGTCATGTCATAGTAACTTCAAGTCTTACAAATTTCGCAATCGAAAGTAGTATACATTGTGGCTCTTTACAAGAACACTAAGTATTCAGTAAGCAAAGAGCCTGTAAAGGGTAGGAGGCATCTGCTAAGGGCGGGAATTTTAAAATTTGAATCAACCAATGAAATGCAGCATTCACCCGTCTGCCTATCAGAGAAGGCACCAGTGCTATAAATACTCCTCGAACTCAAAAAGTCCTACATTACCGCTGTAAGCGCGTACTTGAGAGCTCGCTCCCGTAGCGATGGCGCGCACGAAGCAGACGGCGCGGAAGTCGACGGGCGGCAAGGCGCCCCGCAAGCAGCTGGCCACCAAGGCTGCCCGCAAGAGCGCGCCGGCCACGGGCGGCGTCAAGAAGCCGCACCGCTACCGGCCCGGCACGGTGGCGCTGCGCGAGATCCGCCGCTACCAGAAGTCCACGGAGCTGCTGATCCGCAAGCTGCCCTTCCAGCGCCTGGTGCGCGAGATCGCGCAGGACTTCAAGACCGACCTGCGCTTCCAGAGCTCGGCCGTCATGGCGCTGCAGGAGGCCAGCGAGGCCTACCTGGTGGGGCTCTTCGAGGACACCAACCTGTGCGCCATCCACGCCAAGCGCGTCACCATCATGCCCAAGGACATCCAGCTGGCCCGCCGCATCCGCGGAGAGCGCGCGTAAGCCTTGCAGAGTTTCGATACTTGTTTTTAAAAAGTATTTAGATCAACACAAAGGCTCTTTTAAGAGCCACCACAAACACAATAAAAGGAGCTGTTATCGCTGTACCGTTTGCATTATGTACATAAGAACACTAAGACAAAAAACCGCTAATTTTATATAATTACGGTGTGAATGAAGGTAGGGTTACACACTGTATATTGAAATTTTGGGATACAAAGGAGAGGATTATTTTCATCTGCGGGGAAGTTATATAAATTCGAAAGGATCGAAACGGTGTTAGAATGGTCCGAAACCGCGGGGAAAAAACCCACCGGGGAATAAAGGCAAACTGCCTTCTCAGGGCGTACGTTCACCCTGCGTCCCCCTTTTTCCCCTCAGACACAACCGCACTGTGTATCTTTTCCTCTTTCTGTACTCGACTGGCCCCCCACCCAATCGGGAGTCTTCAGTCCGGCGGCTTTAGAAGAACCGAACACAGAACACGGGATCTCGCCGTCAGGTACACCGGCGCGCCGGCGCCCACGCGCTCCGCGTAGTTGCCCTTGCGCAGCAGCCGGTGCACGCGGCCCACGGGGAACTGCAGCCCGGCCCGCGACGAGCGCGACTTGGCTGTTCCGAGCACGGAACAGAGGGCGAACACAGGGCGGGACGGGGCAGCGCGGCTCCGCCGGCCCGGGCGGGAGCGGCCGTTCCCGTGGGAGGGGCCGCGAGCCGAGGCCCGCCCATCGCGGCTCGTCACTGGCCGAGCGGAGAGCGCGGGCGGAGCCAGTGGGCGCTGCGGCCGTGGCGATTGGTCAGCGTGAGATTCAGCGCGCCATTGGTCAGAGCGTGCCCCGAGAGCGGTCCTCGGCCTATCAGGAGGCGGCGGTCGCGCGCAGGGAGGGGATATAAAGCCGGAGGTCTGAGGGCGGCGGTGTCGGTGTCGCTGCGTGTCAGCGGGACTTTGTGTGCCGAGCGAGCGAGGAGCGCGGGAAGATGTCTGGTCGCGGGAAGCAGGGCGGCAAGGCGCGGGCCAAGGCCAAGTCGCGCTCGTCGCGGGCCGGGCTGCAGTTCCCCGTGGGCCGCGTGCACCGGCTGCTGCGCAAGGGCAACTACGCGGAGCGCGTGGGCGCCGGCGCGCCGGTGTACCTGGCGGCCGTGCTGGAGTACCTGACGGCCGAGATCCTGGAGCTGGCGGGCAACGCGGCCCGCGACAACAAGAAGACGCGCATCATCCCCCGCCACCTGCAGCTCGCCATCCGCAACGACGAGGAGCTCAACAAGCTGCTGGGCAAGGTGACGATCGCGCAGGGCGGCGTGCTGCCCAACATCCAGGCCGTGCTGCTGCCCAAGAAGACTGAGAGCCACAAAGCCAAGACCAAGTAGAGCGGGCGGCGGAAACGTCCGGAGCCCAGGAGCAAACCCCAAAGGCTCTTTTAAGAGCCACCCACAGTCTCGAGAAAGAGCTTGAAATCCGCGGCCCGGGTGCCGGGGGAAGGGCGGCTGTGTTTGTCTCTGGCTCTCTGTGTGTGTGTGTGTGTGTGTGTGTGGTTTGACGCGTGTTCGCTGTATTTAGCCCGGGCCTGTTCTGGCGGACTACGTGTTCAGTTGGTACGGGATCGGTGGGATCGCTCTGTTCTCGGCGCGCACGGCGCCGCTGTGCCGGGCCGAGTGCGGGCGGAGGGGAGCGCGGAATGTCGCGGAGCCAATCGTGTCCCGCGCGGGCTTTTGGAAATGGCGCGGGCGCCAAACCCGCCCTGGCAGAGCGGCACTACTGTGGGCGCCACAGTGGGTTCTCCCGCTGCCTTTGGGTCACGGAGAACTAAGGCATATCGCAGTTTGCTCACAGTTTCTATGGGAATGGTAATTGACCCTCTCGCCCTGTGTAGAATTTGTGTTTTTCTCTCCAAAAGGGCGCTAAAGAACAGCGGCCCAGCCTACCTTAAATAGGAGAGCGAGATGGAAAGAAGACGGTTGCTTTGTGAAGGAGAATGAAACACAAATACAGCGATAAACAAAAGATCACAACACAGCGACACAGCTCTTTTCAAGGAATAGGTGGGTGGCTCTTAAAAGAGCCTTTGTGATTTTGTGGTTGTGCTCCGGTAGGAAGAGAAGATTTTAGCCGCCGAAGCCGTAGAGAGTGCGACCCTGGCGCTTGAGGGCGTAGACCACGTCCATGGCCGTGACCGTCTTCCTCTTGGCGTGCTCCGTGTAGGTGACGGCGTCGCGGATGACGTTCTCCAGGAAGACCTTGAGCACGCCGCGCGTCTCCTCGTAGATGAGCCCCGAGATGCGCTTGACGCCGCCGCGCCGAGCCAGGCGGCGGATGGCCGGCTTGGTGATGCCCTGGATGTTGTCGCGCAGCACCTTGCGGTGGCGCTTGGCGCCGCCCTTGCCGAGCCCCTTACCGCCCTTGCCCCGGCCAGACATGGTCACACACACTCGCCGCCGCTACCGACACTGCCGGTGTGAGCCAGCGCTGCCCGCGCCGCGACTTTATGGGGTTTGGTCCGACCTGGTTGGGAGCAGGGGCGGGCCCGGCGGGCGGGGCCGGGCTGAGCCTCCGCCCCTTCGGCTCCGCCCCGGGCCCGGCTGCTTTCCCCGCCTCCCGCTCTGCCCCCGTCCCCCGCCGCTCTCCCAGTCCCCAGCCCCTCGGCTCCCCCGAGCCGCTTTTCCTTGCTTCGTCCCCTCCGGGCAGTGGCGGCCCCGGCGCTGTCCATGAAGTTCTGTCCGGTCCCCGCGGTGCTGTCGGTCCAGGCTCGCTGTGTCCCGGCTCGGGTTCCCGGGATGGCTGCAGCCCCTGCACCCTGGCGCTGGGGCTCGGCCGGCTTGGCCGCCTCCGCGAACATTTAGCGTGTGTGGGCTCTGCGGTCTTCCGGTACCCGTTCCCGAAAAGCGAAAAGCATTGGGAGCCTCTTTCCCGAACTTCGCTCTCTTCTCTCCTGCTGCACAGCATTTTCTTTCTCTCTTCTCTCCTGCGGCACAGTAATTTCTTTCTAACTTTGCCACATCACTTTTTCTACCCGATGACATAACAGAAACATGTCTCGTCTTCCTATTGTTGTTGCTCTCTCAGATTTACAATGCGTATTTTCTACCTTACTACGTTGTTTTATCTAAAGCACAATATATATTCTTTTTTACCTGTCAAATTTCGGTATAAATTACCTACCTTTTGGAAATACTAATTTTTTCCATGCACGGATGCAGGTATTATAATGTGATTTTGTTTCATTTCCTTTAGTGAGTAGCACCAAATCCTATAAATATTTTGTTTTCATGCTGTGTACTGTATACTGGGAATTTATATGACAGTACTTCTTATAAAGAAACTTAACCAAGTGCAGCCTACAATGAAAATAATTGCCAGGAAAGTGTATGTCCACTTCATTAGTCTTTCTCCTTTTTTAGATATGTGGTTTTGGCCTACATGTAACAGGAACCCTGTTAAGCACCACTTCACGTGAATATATATGTATGAATATTAGAAAATAATTAATAGCTTAATAATGTATAAAAGCACTGGCTAACCATGGCAAGTATTGTGTTAATTAATCATAAAAATTCTGAAAGAATTTCCAACAGTTTTTCTTAATTTATTTCCCCCATTTAAGTTTTCCTCGATGGGTTTTTTTAGGGGAGTTATGTTTTTCTGAGGGATTTGGTTGTGTTTGGTTTTCTGCTTGGTTTGCTTTTGGCTTGGTTTGGTTTTTTCTTTCACAAAATCAGCAGGGAACTATTATTTTATGTTGAAGATATTTTGATTTGTATGTTACAAACACACAAAGTTGAGTTCTTTATATTTCACCAGTGAGGACCAGCACTGAATATGAGCATGTCAACTGTGAACTGAATCTCAAAATTACGCCCAGCCACAGCAGAAATTGCTGTGAAATGACTGCCCTGGGCTTTTTATGCCCCCAGATGTTTACAGATATGCAGAGCCTTAGAAAGCAAGGGGTTTTGATCACTGTATTTTTATTTAGCACTTTTTTGAATAATATTTTCACTCACTTATGAGCCATCTGGTTGTATTCCCCTCTTTTATCTACTACAATGCATGCTGAAGAATCCATCTGATAATCTCCTTTTCTATCCAAGATTTAAAATCTTCACAAAACTGCAAACAGCAGGGACACACTTTTCCTTGAATTTTGGTTGTTTACTTGAAATTCCAAGGGCTGAAGACTAGATGAAAGTTCTCTTGGAAGCTTTGCTTCATTCATCTGCAATTTACACCATTAAGTTAGAAATAAATCTTCCTCTTTTGTGAAAGCTCAGTAAAGAGGTTTCAATGCAGCAGTGTTAAGACAAGAGAAACATCAAAAAAGAAGCAAAATGTAACTCTCTTTTTTTTAGAAGAAACAATTTATATATAAAGTTAGTTTAATAGAAACTGAAAGGGAAAAAAAAATCCATGTTTTAATGTTACAATTCAAGATGTATTTTGTTAAAACTATAACAGTGACTTAGTAAGTGTTGCAGCAGGCGGGCAGACATTCCATTCCAGCGGAAAGACCTGGAGTGGTCTAAGGTAACCCCCAGAGTCTGGTCTGCTACACAGTAACAGGAATTCAGTTACCTGGTATCAATGGAGTTGAGGAACTCCATGAACTGATTTTGCCATATGAGGGGAAAGGAAAAAAAAATCCACATAGGTTGGAAAATTTGCAAACATCCTTGAATTCCCTCATTACACTGTATAAAACCTTTATCTGCTTGTGCCATATCTGAAGTTTCCAAAGGGCAATTCCTGATCGCTGGTTGTAGACAAGAAGGCCTCACTCACCTCCTGCCACAACAATTCTGGAAAACTCTAACATGCTTCCCAGAAAACCACTGTAGGTCACAGCATCCTGCACTCATCTTTGGGAATCTGACCTAAAAGTGGCTCTTTGCAATCCATGCTTATTACCAGATCTGTACTGTTGACTAAACATAAAATGACCTTTCTCATAATTCACACTTTATTGCCAGCTCCAGCAGCAGATTTAGGTCTAATGCTGTGTCAGAAACTCCTTGTGCTCCTCTTAAGAGGGGAAAAAAATTACAGCTCATTTGTGTTTCTGCATGCTGAGCAAGAGGATTTCTGCCCTCGCAACGGTACTAGTGGGCAAAGATTGGAAGACAGCAATAGTTTCCATCTGTGTTTGGATAATGTGAGTTTTCATTTCTGTGATTTAAGAATTGTTTCATTTCCTGAAATTGAGGCATGTTCTATTGTATGAGAAAAAAAAAAATTGATATGTCTTTCAAATGTGGAATACAGACTTTTTTAACATTCTGAAGTGCATATCTCACCTTGGGCCTTGGCCTATAACCAGAAATTATCAGATAAATAAAATAAAATTACTGTACAACCAAGCCAAGAGCCTCACCTTTGTGGAAGCCACAACACTTGGTGAAGAATTTGGGTGCTGTTCATTTAGGCATGGGCTAATGAAAATACTAAATCTATGTTTGTTATAGGACATTGTCACTCTACTGGTCATTCAGGAAAATAAATGTCAGGGGGCACAGAGGAAAATAATGGCAGCCTTTCACTTATTTAAGCAGGAGTAGCAAAGATTCATTGTTTATTTTACATTATAATGTAAAACATATACCTGTGCTAGGCATCAGCTTTGAAATTTGGCATTAAAGCACAGAAAAACAAAAATTTCTTACTACCTAACCTAACCTAAGGTACAGGATCAAGGGTAGATGTCCAATTCCTGTAAGCAATCTATATAAAGTGTAATTAACTTACAGCATGTGTGGGATTTTGGTGCAGAACATGAAGCCACTTTTTCCCTTCTCCCCTCTCTTAACCTTCTAAAAAAATTCTGGGTAGAATCTCTGTTCAGGCCTGTGCTAATTCATAAACATGTTTATTCCCTGAAAGAAAAGCAAAAAACTTTTACTAAAATATTTTGGTCTTTCTATTGATATTTGCTGGTTTTAAAAATATGGGGAAGGTGAATGGAGTGATGATACCCAAACACAATTTCTATGTGAAGAAACGATGGAGTATCAAAGCCTTGGGAAGCCTCCCTGGTATACACATGCAAGTGCACCAACTTGCTATGTTGAGCACATTTCCCCTTTTTTGGGTTTTTCTATAGTAGCTAAAAAAAAATAAATTCGTCTACAGTGGCTGAGAAATTAAAGCCCACTTACTGGATTACAATACAAATACTTGGATGATTCTAAGGTATTATGCTTGAATATCCAAAAGCAAAACACAGCTGAAGAAAAAGGTCAGACAAGTGATCTCTGACTTGCATCAACACCCAGGTCTGCCATTCCTGCCTTATGCTCACCTTTGTTTTGGTCTGCACTGAGTAGCAGTTCATAATGGTTCATTTCCCACAAGCATCCACTGCCCCACACCACCAATCTGCCATTTCTTGGTCTCTCACAGCGGGCAGAGATTATCTCCTAGGTTCAGTGATATCCCACATGAAGGAAAAATGAGCTTGAGACAGTAGAATCACAACTCTAAACACTTTCCAGTTTCAAAGTAAATCAATATACAATCATGACAATGAAAAAAGGAAAAATATTAATTGTTCTGTTTATATTTCCAGGAACTTAAGAATTCCTTTCTGCTATAAAGAAATATGAAGAAATAAAACGATTAACAAGTCTTTCAAGGGTTGATCAAGATTACAACAGCTCCTGAACAAGCCCAGAAAGTGGACAGAAATCTGCCAATAAATGTGACACAAATTAACCACTTATATACAAATATCAAGGGACTAGAGAACTCGAGATCTTAGTACCAGTGCCTCTGCCAAGAACAGTTTTGAACTGTTCTTGGCTATGGGGTTACTATTACTAGTTTAGAAAAAAAATTATTTTCAGCATTCTGGTAGTGTTCAGTAGTGTCATAGGAGGCCTTAATCCTCCTCCACTATAGGAAATAAGTATCAGATTAAGTGGGCATTAAATTTATTTGCCCACTTCTGTATAAATCAAGGAACAAGGCAACATTCTACAGGGTCACACCGCGGTTTTGTTATTATCATCCATAGCGTGCATTTACCTTTGTTTTATAGGTTTACTAGGGGACACCTCAGTAAGCTGTATTTTTTCAACATTTACCTTCAAGCAGAGAAAAAAAAAGGTATTTCAAATTACTAGAATAAGTCCAGTGTTTCCTCTGATTGCATCAGTTTAAATTTTTCATTTAAACATGGGTAATAAGAAAAGAACATGACGTTTCTCAGATTTCTGAAGTCCCTGTGTTTCTTTATTTTCACACTCTCAAACCGCGGGGACTCCGGGTTTTACCGACATTTCATTCATCCTTTCGCACCTCCTTTCAGCTCTGAATTTAGCTGCTCGCAGGGTTGTAGGAGCTGATGATAGCCCCGGATATGGAGGGTACAGAAGACAATACTGCTGCCGGCGAACTGTTAACTGCTCGGTGTTTGAAAGAAAGCAACATTGCATTGAAAACGAAGGAAAAGGGGAGGAAAAAAAAAAGAGAGAATCCATCGATTGTTTGTACGGACACGGAGCTGCCACTTCCCGGGGAGGAATCCTCTTTCTAAGGTGCGGGTTCTTTTCTTCTGAAAGTAAAGTGGTGAATCGCCAGATGGTGTTATCAAAAATACAAGCTTACACAATCAACATTCTTTCATTAAAACCGAGAAACTAGTTTTGCTTTAAGTCTCCTGGCTACTCAACATACCCTCAAAAGTTGAGTTTTCAGGTTTAACTCCCCGTACAATTCAAAATTCAGTATACTCCAGATTCCGTTTCCCAATCAATTGTAATTAATTACGAGGCAGAGAAGAATAATTACTCTTACAATATACTCTTACTACTCTGTACGAATTAACACTAAAAGCAGATAAACTGTAATTGCAGTTATCCTGATTTCTGAATTTAACAAACAAAAGCTGCTTCGTTAAGGTTATATGGAAAATGCAGCCAAAGGAGCATCAGTGTATGGACAGTGCACACAGTCGGTGCTTTGTTCCACTGAAATGCCCAAGCACAAGGAAAGGAACATGGACTTTCACACACGCTGCTAAAGCACAGACATCTCCCCAAAAGGCACTGGCCGAGAGACCGTGATCTCTGAAGAGACTGAGCGCGGTGATTTCGGAGGGAAGCGGCTCAGCCGCGGGAGCCAGCTCTGCATCAGCGCCTGGGACCATGGGGCAAACTGTGTTACTTCTTCGGATTAAATGTCCATTTTCTCTGACACCAACCGCTCAAACCACTCTGTTTTTTTCTTGCTCTGTAGAGAACCTTCTAAAGAACAAGATTCTGTGCCAGTTGTGCCCATTTAGCTCTCGGTAAATTTTTAATTTTAAATATGAACCGAAGGTTTCTCTCTGCCGAGGTCTCTGCAGCTGCCCGCCGCTGAGTTTCAGCGGTCGGGTTTCCATCATTTTCTCTCCATCTGGGGGGAAACTCCACTAGCCTGTAGGACAGACTCCCCCCTTCCCTCCCGGCAAGAAACGGGGCGCACAGGCGGCAAATTTCGTGAAGAAAAAGCCATTTTTGGACCTTGAAGAAACACAGCGGGCGCGGCGGCGGGCGGCGGGGCGCGGGGCCGCGCACCAATCAGCGCGCGCGGCGCCGCTATAAAAGGGGCGGCGGCGGCGGCGCCTCCATTGTTCGCCCGGATCGCCCCGAGCCGACATGGCCGAGACCGCTCCCGTCGCCGCGCCCGACGTCGCCGCCGCCGCCCCGGCCCCGGCCAAAGCTCCCGCCGCCAAGAAGCCGAAGAAGGCGGCGAGCGGCTCCAAAGCCCGCAAGCCCGCGGGGCCCAGCGTCACCGAGCTGATCACCAAGGCCGTGTCCGCCTCCAAGGAGCGCAAGGGGCTCTCGCTCGCCGCGCTCAAGAAGGCGCTGGCCGCCGGCGGCTACGATGTGGAGAAAAGTAACAGCCGCATTAAACTAGGCATCAAGAGCCTCGTCAGCAAGGGTGTCCTGGTGCAGACCAAGGGCACCGGCGCCTCCGGCTCTTTCCGCCTCAGCAAGAAACCCGGAGAAGGGAAGGAGAAAGCCCCGAAGAAAAAAACTGCCGCAGCCAAGCCTAAGAAGCCGGCGGCGAAGAAGCCCGCCAGCGCCGCCAAGAAGCCTAAGAAACCGGTGACAGCGAAGAAGAGCCCCAAAAAAGCCAAGAAGCCGGCGGCCGCCGCAGCCAAGAAGGCAGCGAAGAGCCCCAAGAAGGTAACAAAGGCTGCCAAGCCCAAAAAAGCCGCGGCAGCAGCCAAGAGCCCGGCTAAGGCGAAAGCGGTGAAGCCCAAAGCAGCCAAACCCAAGGCAGCTAAACCCAAAGCAGCGAAGGCGAAGAAGGCAGCACCCAAGAAAAAATAAATGGTGCGGAAAAAAACCCTTTCTGCCTTGCAGATAAACCCAACGGCTCTTTTAAGAGCCACCCAAGTTTTCACAAAAAGAGCTGGAACTCTTTAGTAATTTTTTAAAATTTCTTTGTGTTGTTCGTGCGCAATTTAAAGCTTTTTTTGTAGATTTTTTCGTTGTTGTCGCTTTTAGGTGGACGTGGTAACTTCCTTGCGCTCTTGTTCTTTGCCGGTGCAGAGCGGCACCGCAGCGCAGCTCACCGCGGCATATCTCATTTAAATAAATAATCCTTGAGCAAATACCTTCCCATTCGGTGCAGGAATCGGGGCTAACCGGAGCTCTTTGGGGTAGCGAGAGGCGCCGCTCAGGGCTCCCCGGCTCCGGGGATGTGGGGTGGGGATGAGGATGGCGATGCTGCGGCTCCCAGTAGTTTATCTCCTATCAGCCGGGACGCGCAGAGCCGGGCAGGGAAGCGCAGCTCGCACCGCCCCCAGAGGCCGGCACTTTTCGAAAAGCCCGCGCTCCGCAAGCATTGGCCGTCGCTCTCGGGCTTTTCTAGTGCCCGGCAATTTTCGGGTTAAAAGAGCGCTCCACCTTTCTCCTTACATTCACTTGGCGGAGGAGGCTCACGAATTCCCGGGTAGGTTTGTACCGCCTCTCCCACCTCCCTCATCCCTTCGGCCTTTTTCACCCCCCGTCCAGTTCCGCACCCGCTTTGGAAGCCGCAGGGCCCCCCGGCGTCCGGGGAGTTCGAGGTTCCGAGCGGCCTCGGTGCTGCCCTCCGCTTCGGCGCCCAAAATCCACTCGTTAGAGCTGCCGCGCTCAGTGCTTTCCCGGGTGTTCATTTCTCGCACAATTCGAACCATTAAAACTTGGTATTTTCTGCACGGGAAACAGCCTGTAGCTGTGGTCCCTGGTGATTCTCCCGTCTCGGTTTAAAGGATGCAGTGCACATTCCTTTCACCGATTGCTCTCTGAGGAAGTAGCTTACAGGGAGTATGAGGCCATCATAGCCTGTGGGGGGAATTTGCTTTGTTAATAAGCACAAAGCTCGAGCAAAACTGATCTTTCCCTTAAGAAATGACTCAAATATTATGAGAAATTGTTCCACACAACAAGAAAGGGTGTATGTGTGCAGGAAAACTGAATGCACGGTGCATATGAGCTCCAGTGGTTATACTGTCCTTTACAGGAGCAAAATTACCATCGAAGCAAAAATTCCTGTTAAACTTGTGAAGCTGAGTAGGGCAGCACTTCACAGATACCTACTGGGAAAAGGGAGTGTGGTGGCAAAGAGCAAGAGTGGCCTGGGAAAACTAATCCTGCAGGGATAAGTGCAATGTGTTTATGCCAATTGCACTACTGGCATATCAGTCAGTAACGCAAATCAATCATTCCTCATCCACCTTTCCCTCAGCTTGTGCACTGCAGGCCCTGTAGATGCCATCTGAGCTCAGCTGGGGAGAGCTGTGCACAGTTCCAGACTGATTCTCCCTCAGAAACAGCTTATGTTAAATTAAGGAGTCACTGACGTGGTGTCTGATCACTCTGTCCCTCAGGCCCCAACACCACCTTCAGCAGGTTTCTCTAGCTAATAAGAATTAGATTCCTATTCCTAAATAGTTTCCTATTCCGAACATAAGAAAAGCTGATATCCTAAGAAAAACTCAGGGGTTAATACTTTGCTATCATGGCTCAAATTCCTTGCTAACCTACAGGACTGAGGTTCAGTTGTGTGATTTATGATTTCAGTGAAGAGGGAACACATCTCACTCTTCTGACATATTTTTTGGACATATGGCCATTAATTATTTTTTTTTTCATTAAACATGTTAAGATGCCTCATGATACTGGCAAAAAAAAAGAAAAGATATGAGTTCTAGCTCTGTTCAGTATTTTCTAAGGTATGCTACATCTCTTGTTACAAGGTCTTTTAAGACTAAACTATCCAATTAAGAACTGACACCTACATTATTTTCCCTTTTCACCCAATAACTGATCCCAAAGAACTGCAATGGGGACTTTCCTGCCAAATTACAAAATGCCACCCAAACCTGAGAAGAAGGAGGAAGAAGCATGAAGAAGAAACCCAGGATGACACCCTGTGCCCTCCATCTTGCTTCCATCCGCAACGTACTAAAAATCCCAAAACCCAAATTTCTCACCAAGTGATACACCCACACTACTCTATAATCTATTTCACACTTTTGTGGATTCCAGTCTATCTTGAAGTCTAGGAAACTTTCTCCATGAGTGAGGGTCAAAGTCAGTGCTGCCCTGGGGGTCAGGGCACCCCAGAGCAGACAGAGAAATATTCCTGGGCCCCTGGGTTTCCACATTTTCTCTTCCATAGTGTCAGCTGTTTATTTCACAGATGAACTTAGTAGATGTCAATATCAAAAGTCTGTGATGACCCAATAGTGCTAAATGAACCACTGAGTTAGATAAAGGCCTACATATAGCAAAACAGATAGAACCTGCCAAGAATTCTGTTTAAGTTACAACCCCCCCCCCCCTCGGCCCAGAATAACAACTCACTTTCTACTGAAGAACATTTTTTTATGATGGCATTACAGAATTTTTCATCAGCATTAACCACCACAAAGCCCAATGGCCTGTCAGATTACCACAAAACCAGTTTTTTTTCAAACCTATGTTTCTCCATGTGTTCATTCTCTCTTAATGGGTTGTGCTATTCCTTTGCTTCTTGTGAATGTCTATATCTTTTGTGGTAGCTGTTGTCAGGTGAAAGATTTTATTCTGCCTGGCCTCATCATGTTTTGAAATACAACTAAAAATCCCCCTTAAGGGCTCAATTCTTAAAAACATCAAAGGTGGAGTTTTACTGCTAGTGAAACTATTCCACTAATTTATTAAGAGATCTTCTGTGTTTGTTAGAGAAAATTAGAAGCTAGACTTCCACAAAAAGCAAACTGTGTTAGTTCAGGCACAAAGTTGTTTAAAATTTGTCCTGGGAATAGTGTTGATAAGGCAGGGATGTTTTAGTTATTGCTGAGCAGTACTTACACAGATCCAAGGCCTTTTCTGCTTCTCACCTCACCCAAGAGGAGTCCGGGAGTGCACAGGGAGGTGGGGGGGGACACAGCCAGGACAGCTGATCCCAGCTCACCAAAGGGATATTCCAAATCATGCAGCTTCATGCACAGCAGGTAAAGTTGTGGGGAAGAAGAAGGGAGGGGTGTATTCCAGTGATGGCTTTCATCTTCCCAAGCCACCATTACGCATGGCAGAGCCCTGCTCTCCTGGAGGTGGGTGAACACCTGCCTGCTCCTGGGAAGAGGTGAATTAATTCCTAGTTTTCCTTTGTTTGCATGCATGGCTTTTGCTTTGCCAATTAAACTGTCTTTAACTCAAGCCACAGGGTTTTTTCACTTTTCTGATTTTCTCCCTCATCTCTGGGAATGAGTGAGGGAGCAGATGCACAGTGCTGAGTTGCTGGCTAGGGTTAAAGCATGACAGCTGAATAAAGCAGAGAAAAATCCTTCCTATTATCATGGGCTAAATAAGTTGTAAAATGTAAGTTATGTACATTTCAAGACTAAATTTACAGGGTCTCAAAAGGAAGGAGCTGTTTTCTGTTGTGAAACACCTACAATGTATGGGCAGGAAGCTGGGGATGGCCAGATGTGGAGTTTGGAAGAGGGAAACATAAATAGCATTAATACCAGACCTGGCCTCTGCTGCTTGCATGTCAGTACAGATTTGAACCAGCCTGAATTTGGGCACAGAACTGCTTTTCAACTTAGACACCTTTGACATAGTAAGATTACACAACAGAGTTTTCCTTCCACAAGTTTATTTTTTACCATCTAGATCACAATGCACCATGTGTTCTGCTGGACACAGGGTTAACAAATACTTCTTTATGTGGGAATTTGAGGTCTCTCCTCTACATAACATTGTCAAAGCATAATGAAAGCATCACTGTGACTCCTCCTGGGATCCCCATTCTCTCTCCATACTGAAATTTGGACAATTATTTCTAGATTTGGAGTTATGTTGCACTCAGGCTTTCATTTTGCACATAGGGTTTTGTTGATGTTTTTGCACTTCCATTCCCACATGAGTTTTGCTCATCAGTCCTGCATGAACCACTGAGACATCAGTGAAACCTCAGTGACTGCAGGACTCTTTTTTCAATGATCTCAGGATTGGGCTGCCAGCAGCTATGGAAGAATTGAAATATAAAAAATATAATAATAGGATTATGGCTTACAACAAACATTGAAACTTGATCTAGTAAAAGAAGTCCTTGCCTACAGCACAGAGGTATGAGATGACAACCAAGGGTTGATTCAAGGGCTGTAGCTCACTGCCCATGCCTGCACTGCACCTCCTGTTATCTGTGCACATCAAGAGATGTGTTCTTGATGCCAAGGGAGAATGATTGGGCTGGAGGTGAAGATAGGATTGCCACACTTCAGCTCTAAGGAACAGCAAAAATGCAGCAAAGTCATGATCTGAACTTTGAAGGACACATGGCCAAAAAGTAACTTTTGCCCAATATGTTAAATTGCACACTACTGCATATGCTAATAACTTTTACAAGGTATGTGTTACCACATATGTGACTGTAGCACTCAATTCTCCACCTAGATCATGCCACACAAAAGAGGGAGAGTGGGATAAGATTATGTTTTACATAGGGGGGGGGGGGTAGAAATTTAACCTGTGTGGGAGGAAGACAAAAAGACCTTGGAGACAGTCAACAGGCTACTCTCCTCGCTCTCCTCCCAGCTGGGCAGGCCTTCTTGGTAGGCTTCATCACATAATAATAGCAATAATAATAACAATAATAATAACAACTGGGTTAACGCAACATTATTGTTCTTGTTGAAGCTCTGTCACAGTGCATTTAGCACTGGCAATTCTGAATTTGTAGTTCTCCAGTCTCCTATTACAGCAGTTCTTGTTGAATGCAACCAGATCTACAGAGCTGAATTGTGAAACTGCACTATTTGTGAATCTGTGCTCATGCTTCTTTTTTTACACTACCTACAGGCCTACAGGGCTGGATTTTCAGGAATCAGAAATTAAGGCCAGCAGCACCCAGCCCCTCTAATGTGTGAGGACCAGCTGGAATGGAAGGGTGTTCATTTTCTGCCAAGTTTCTTAATGCCACACAGAGGTCAGTCTGTATGATCTTTGAATTTCTCTTCCATAGGAAATGATTCAATGGATCTTAAGTTACTGTTTAATTTTATCAAAGATACCTCACAGAGCAGATGATATTTGATTTATAATTGAGAATCAGCTGTGAGTGAAGAAGAACAAGAACTCAGCTCAAAACTTGCTCCTTTCTATTAGTTGTGTATTTCTGTCATGAGTTAAAAGAATTATGCTATGAACAAGCATGTATCTATTATTTTTTTTAAAAAAGTCCTTTTCCAAATGGTTTCTGACATTTTGCAAACCAAACAGACAGCAAGAGACCGAGGAAAATGTTATAGGTAGTCACAGATCCTTGGGCAGAAGCTGCTCATTATGGAGCAGGATTTATGTTATGAGGTTTTACCTTCATTTTATTCCATTGGAAAAAAAGAAAGAAAAAGAAAAAGAAAAAAAAGAAAAAGAAAAAGAAAAAGAAAAAGAAAAAGAAAAAGAAAAAGAAAAGGAAAAAGAAAAAGAAAAAGAAAAAGAAAAAGAAAAAGAAAAAGAAAAAGAAGAAAAAGCAAAGCTGAGCTTTACAGAACTGGACAACTTATCACCAGCTGCTTAGGAATGTGATTTGTCCAGGATTTTGTGATAGCCTCATGGCAGGCATCTGCAAGTGGAAACAATTCCTAGGGAAGACCTGTAGTAGAGTCAGGGTCCCTGAAGTGTGCTTGAACAGCCTGAAGGTCTGGATTTTCAGAGCAGAGTAGTTCAGGGAGTTCTGCAGCAGGTAGTGCTAAGCTGCCCTGTTGGTGACAGCCTGTGTACTCAGAGTGAAAAACCTGCTGCAAGAACGACACCAAGTGTATCCTTACCAGTGCAGGACACACCTACCTTACTCCCTAAATCTCCTGGAAGTGACAGAAGAGCTGACTGCAGAGTGCCCAGTTTCTCCTGATATCCTGGTCTCCCTCAGCAGTCCAGGCATGGTCCCCGAGATTTCCTCCCTGAAAGGAGCAAACTGGCCTTGGGAAAGATACCACCCTGACCTGAGCCGTGGCATTCCCCCTGCATTCCAGAAGTATCTGCATAGCCCAGATGAGAATACTGTCAAGCTCCTTGTGGAACAGAGCCTTTGTCAGAGGTTTGAAATTTCAGGATGTCTCTTTCAGAGTTTTGGTATTTGCCTTGCCCCATTCGGGTTTCCTTTGGGCCCGAGCTGAAAAGATGGTGCATAAACATGTGACAGGTCACATTATTTTAATTTCTCAGAGCAGGAGGGGCCACTGAGCAGCGATTTCTCTGCTAACAGGTGCAGCTTCTCTATCTGTGGTCTGTGGGAAGATAGATCGATTATCGTTCAATCTTTTGTTGTATCCTCATGAAAGGACACATTACATAAAGCTGCCCAGCCAGCAAGAAAAAAACCCCTATCAAGCAACCAAAAAACATCCATGAGAGGGCAGCAAACACCCAATACAGGAAACTTCTTTTATCCTTCCAGATATCTTTCAGGTCGAAAACTATCTACCGGATAATTTTTGCTAAATACAGATTGATTTCAACAGCAAAATCTCAGAACATTTTCCTCCACTAAAGAGACCAAACCCAGAGTTAATAAATACCCAAAAAATGCAGAACCACCCTTCTTTTGAGTATTTGATTTTTCAATTGCTCTAAAAAAAAACATTCTCCTATTTATGACACCACCACACTGGAAAATACTGTAAAAATATTCGTCTAAAGAATACTTTTACCTTAAAAAATTAAACTGAAACCTGTAAAATCTCGGTTAGCATACCTGTACTGGTAAATTCACCTTGAGATAACATTCAGAGATGGCGGGAAATGAAGATGTGAGGAAAAAAACCAGGACGGGTAGAATTAATCAGGAAGACGATTGGACAGAATTTGCTGCAAGATTATCCATTTAAAAAGAAGAGAAGAAACTGCATAAACAGAGAAACCGCTCAGGAGAATCCATACAAGCAGGTGAAACTGAAATACATAAAACATCAATCTTTGAAAATAACAAATTGGAGCACAATTAAACTGAATCAATAAGTGGGGTAACTTTCTATGAACGAGATTTTTTTCTTCTAAGCTATCACGATATATAAAAGCTTTAAAAATTGCATTAATCATTACAAAAAACCAGACACGCTCTCATTGCTATCTGAAACACAAGAAACGCACCGAAAAGCCACAGAAACACCGAACCCACTGTGCCTCGGGGAAGGGAAATTCACACAAATCCCCAAATTTTGCGCTCACGCGCCGCGCCACAGTGAAAGCGGGGAGGCGGTGGGGGCCTGATGCAAGCCCCGCCCCCTTCCTCTGCAGTCCTCAACCAGGTCGGACCAAACCCCATAAAAACCGCGGCGCGGGCGGTGTTGGCTCACACCGGCTGCATCGGAAGCGACAGCACCGGGGCTCTCATCATGTCTGGCCGGGGCAAGGGCGGCAAGGGGCTCGGCAAGGGCGGCGCCAAGCGCCACCGCAAGGTGCTGCGCGACAACATCCAGGGCATCACCAAGCCGGCCATCCGCCGCCTGGCTCGGCGCGGCGGCGTCAAGCGCATCTCGGGGCTCATCTACGAGGAGACGCGCGGCGTGCTCAAGGTCTTCCTGGAGAACGTCATCCGCGACGCCGTCACCTACACGGAGCACGCCAAGAGGAAGACGGTCACGGCCATGGACGTGGTCTACGCCCTCAAGCGCCAGGGTCGCACTCTCTACGGCTTCGGCGGTTAAAGCCTCGCATTCCTCCTGGACCACCGTGACAAAAACCCCAAAGGCTCTTTTAAGAGCCACCCACGAATTTCTTAAAAAGAGCTGTATTACAATGTTACAAGACCTAAAAGGAACAGCGATACTATTTTTAAATCTTTCATAAACTGTTAACGCAATGCTACAAATGTTTCTGAGAGCTCTCAAATGTGAAAGTTCGCTGTTAACAGGGAATTTGTCTTTGCTATATGAGGTGGTTCTTTTGTGTTCTAAATTCTCTGAAAAATCGCTTCAAATACTCTTAAATTAAATGTGTATTTTCGCAATGTCCGCCGATTTAAACAATTATGTAAAATGTTATTCCAAATCTCGATTTTTTAAAATATTGTATTGGACTAAGTATTGAGCACTTTGTATCAGTGTTTCGACTACGGAAAAATTGGAAAGTTGCCCTGAAGTGAATGTTTTCTTTCTGGTATTTCTATCCCCCGCCCTTTATTTCCCTGTCCACGATATATTTACTTTTAAAATAAAATAGTTAATCTAATACTGTTTTCTAGTGATCATTTTAGGCGTGATTGGGAGGAGAGAGGGAAGGGAAGGGGAGGGAAGGGAACGGACTGGACAATAAAAGTAAATGTTAAACCTACAAATATTTTCTTTTTAACATATCAGAAGAAGCTTTGTGTTGATGCTTTTGTCAATACAAAAAACATTAAAAAAACCCCACAAAAAAGAATCCCAAAAACATTTTTGTTGTACTTCACGACCAAAAGGAAAAAAAAATATATGAAACCTACGAAAATTATTTGGCACCTGCAAACAATGATATCAATACAGATTTGTGGTCTAGTCTGTCTTTCTCACACCTTCATGATTAGCGGAAAATTAAGTGGGAGACCAATACCATCTTCCTTTTCAATTAATTTCAGCAAAAAAAAGTCAATGGCCTAAGTATTATCATCATCACGATATTGTCTGATGATAAGAACATCTTTCCCTTCAGAATTTCCTAGTGAAATTAAAGCATGAAAAACGTGAAAATAGTAGCTTAAAAATCATCTCCATGGCGGCAACTTGTTACATATCATAGCTACAAACGTGTGTTACTGGATTTTTTTGAGTGCCTCTGTTTCCAGGTACCAGCCTGTCTGTGCTTTGTGTCTTAGGGAATAACGTGCCCATTCACGTAAGGAGCTCTGTACCGCACTAAAAGAACATTTTACCTCTTTTGTAACCAGCCCATCATGAAAAATAGCAAACCAAAACAAAGACACAAAGAAAGAAAATATAAAGTGCAAGTAACTGCAGAATTTTAGCCTCTCCGCTGTTTACAATCTGTCGGGAGGATTGGCAGAGATGCAGAGGCGGAGAAGCAGCAGGGACACGGGCACTGTGTCTGATATTCCCAGCCCGGCCCCGGCCCCGGGCCCGCACCGAGCGCGTTGCGGTGGGAGCGAGGCCGGGAGGCTGCGGCAGAGCTTCAGCACCGGGCTGGGATCGCACGGCAGCCAATCGGAGCGGCGCCTTCTGCGGCCAATCACAGACGGAGCTGCTCTATAAAAACCGGCGTTGGGCGAGCCCTGTTCATTTCTCTCTCTCTGACTCGGAGATTGTGTCTCTGCTGCGATGGCGCGCACGAAGCAGACGGCGCGGAAGTCGACGGGCGGCAAGGCGCCCCGCAAGCAGCTGGCCACCAAGGCTGCCCGCAAGAGCGCGCCGGCCACGGGCGGCGTCAAGAAGCCGCACCGCTACCGGCCCGGCACGGTGGCGCTGCGCGAGATCCGCCGCTACCAGAAGTCCACGGAGCTGCTGATCCGCAAGCTGCCCTTCCAGCGCCTGGTGCGCGAGATCGCGCAGGACTTCAAGACCGACCTGCGCTTCCAGAGCTCGGCCGTCATGGCGCTGCAGGAGGCCAGCGAGGCCTACCTGGTGGGGCTCTTCGAGGACACCAACCTGTGCGCCATCCACGCCAAGCGCGTCACCATCATGCCCAAGGACATCCAGCTGGCCCGCCGCATCCGCGGAGAGCGCGCCTGAGCTCCCTGCCGTAACCCACGCAGACCCAAAGGCTCTTTTAAGAGCCACTACATGCACAATTAAAAGAGCTGTAGCGCTGCCTAAAATTTCCCTTGAAATTCACCTGGGATGCGTTGCAAAATAGTGAAGAAACAAGTGCTTTAAGAACACTAGTTAGGGGAAGTGTGAGAAATGTTAGTTAAAGGGAGGGTGATCAGGGAGCCTCAGGCAGGATGGAGGGGTTTACATCCCTGTGAGTGATGGATGTGGCACAGCTTTGAGGAGAAAAGGGCGGGTGGAGCGGTCTGACAGGGACACCCTTTGGAGTCGACCCGTGCTCGGGAAATGTGCACCGTAAACCCTGCCTGGCTGGTTCAAGGCAAGGGCAGAAACATCCTGTGTTACTGTCCTGTGTCACTGTCGGACCTAGCAAACAAATTGCCTTAAGGGGGCTGCCACCTTGCTCCAGCAAATCTTAACACTGGGAACAAGATTATAAATCGCAATAAATCAGTTCAGATTATCTCAGATTTGATAAATATCGTTATATCTGGTGTAAAAAAATGGACCACCATGCTGATGGCACAGGGTGCAGGAGGCTTCTTGCAGCACAGAAAAGTAACTGAAAAGGCCGAGAAAGTGATCGAAAAGTACTGTAGACAGGAATAACTTAGCAAACATTTCCAGATTTGTTACCATAATAATACAAAATTGGGGGAGGGAGAAGGTTGTAGGGTTTAGTTTGTTTGGGGGTTTTTGTGTGAAGGCGATTTTTTCAATAAGGATTATAAAAAGCATGGAGTGAAAATTGATATATTCTTGCCCCAATGAGAGTAAATGTATTTCGTTTTTAACTTTCATTTCTCCAGTAGTGATCACCGTCTATGATGTGTGCTGAGTTGTCATTTCTGCAGCCAGTTCTTCAGCATTCTTCATGAGCTTCTGGAAGAACAGATATACACACCTGCAGTTTTCAGCCTTTTAAGGACCCACCTTTGCTCAAATTCTAACTGTGAGGCAAAGTCAGTCTAACAAGAGTCTTAGAATCAAAAGAAGTAGTTAAAAATTAAACCTCAGATTCATAAGTAGCTGATGTTTCTCCAGGTATTTTTGGAATAATCTCCCTTTCTTCTCTCCATCTGCAAAAAAATCACATCTGGCACTTGGGATGCCGCAGTCCTGAGGACTGGGGAGCACTTGAAGGCTGCTGTTAGAAGCCAGAGTGGCCACCTGCCCTCTTTAGAGGCTTCTGGGCCCTGTTTGCCTGCTTGGGGATGCTGTGCTACAGACTCTGTCTACCAGAGAGTGCTTGGGTGGCTGGGAAAAGAAAGCAGAAAGATTTGCTGAGTTCGTCAATCTGATAGGATAAAGATTTGTTTGGGGGGGTTCTGCCTTTTATCTCTTTTTTTATTTTCTCTCTTTGTCTTTCTTCCTCCCACATAAAGACCCCTGACTGTGTAATGTAATGTATTGATTGTCGTGGCCTGGTTTTGGAGCAAGGAAGGAAGGAGTAGAATGGAGCAAGGAATGGAAGGAGAGTTGTATAGTGAAGCATGATGAAGATTTCCCCATATCTTGATTAAACGGCATGATGTTATGAGAAAATTGTAACTAACAACCTGGGGAGAGAAGGAAATGTTTCAGCAGGCCATGAAAGTTCCATGTTCTTTTAAAAGTCTGAGAAAAGAGTAAACAGAATTAAAATCTCAGTCTTTCTTTCTTCCTTCTGCTTCAGTTGTAACAGAGCATATTAACACTAACTGGGAAAAATAAATAAACTCTGTATTATTTCTAACAAGCAGCGCCATGTTAGTGCTGTGAGGTCCTACCCAGTCCTTTTTAGCAATTTTACTGGAGATCACAGAGAAGATATTAACAACTTCCCAGTCACAATGAATAATTTCCTCATTCACTTTTGAAAGCAGTTTCCAGAGGGCATGCTCAGGGAATGATCTTTATAGAGCCTGGGTGTGCACTATAAGCAGGCAGCAGTGACCCCTGCCTCTTTATTTACAATTGTACCACTTCTAAGGCTTTAGTCCTTTTAACCTTTACTAACCTCGAATTTGGGCCTAGTGGTGAAATTTGAGTCAGTTATAAATTGCAAGTGTGTAGCAACAAGTAGTATCAGGATGGAGGCTACTGAAGTCTTAGAGAGCAGGCAGATAGATTGGTAATTTTAATATTATAATAATATAATTTCTTTTAAGTTACACTTAGGCACAGACTCTGTACTCTTCCAGCAGGAGCGCTGCCATGTGTAAATTCTCACCTCACTCTGAGAGAGGTGGTGTACAAACAAAAGAATAAAAGACAATAATAAAACCATTTCAACAAAAAGAGACTCTGATCATCCAGTCCCAGCTGTGAAACAGTTTCTATTATTTAATACACCACATAACGTTGGAACTGCAGGAAAACATGGTGTCAGATGGTGCTGAGGCAGAGGGGAGTCAGAAAGAGATGGATGGATCTGAAATTTATGAAAGGAAAAAGAGAATATGAACGTGTTTATAGAGGTATATAACATTTACATAGATGCATTTATATTTATTTTCATGCCTACATCACTATGCTATGAGTATTTCTTGTATATACCGTGTTTACCTCGTGGGTATTGTTTCAGAAAAATACCATAGGACTCCTCTTACAGGGTTCCCCGCATGCCATACTCAAATACTTGAATTTTAATTTCAGAACTGTTTGGCTGGTAACATTTACAGAAGAGCTTTGGATGGGCTGGAGTCCATTGTCAAGGACAGAGGAAAAGATGTGATAGCAAAGAAGCAAAATCAATAGAAATCTCAGTGTTGTATTTGTGAATTTGTAGAAAACTTGATCTCTCTAAAATACTAAAACAGTGACAGTCTCTAAGACTCGGCACAACCAGAAATTGAACTAAAGGCCACCTGTAATTTCCTGGCTACAAAGTTTTATGGAATCAACTGAATTCTGCTAAGTGTTGGCCTTTGGTGCATGTTCCTCTACTGACTCAGTTTTCTTGTCATCAAATACAAACCACTTTAACTCCCAGGACTGCATAAACCTATGTCCCACAGGTGTCCCCTTGGCTGAATCTGCCAAGTCTTGACAGCTGCTTTTTTTTCCTCAGCTGATGTGGTCCCAAATAGGAGCCACAAAACTACTTCTGTGCCAGTGGTCTCCAAGTATTGGGAAAGTAGAAGAGAGGAAGCTTGTCAGAACCAACCACTGGGTTCTCTTTGCCTTTCCAGGTACTCATTGGCCATCTTTTCTCCAGCCTCTCCTCAGTCTTAACACACATAAACCAACCCACCTACCCACCCAGCACCCCCTCCCCCCACCAAAATAAAAAAAAAAGCAATTGGACATAATTATGGAATTTCTCAATTTTTATTCCTATCATTGAGTTTATAATCTTAGCACTCCTGTTTTAGTTGCGTGATAAGAGGGAGAGCTGAGATATCCAGTTAAAATTTCAAGAGTGCATCACAGTAAAAGCAATGATAGAATATAATACTTAATAAAAAGCTGTTTGAAAGTTGATGTTTTTCTTCCAATGCTAACTCAGGGTATACCTTCCACTACGCTTTAAAGTAAACCTGGACTAATGCAAATAGACTGTTTCACAGAAAGCATCAAGTTGGGGGTGGAGGGAAGGAAAAGAGGCAGGGAAAAATAGGTGGCAGCTGTCTTACCTAATATACTTTCCTGCTGCTGTATTTGAACACTCATTTCTTTTGTGTAATTTACTTACTCTGTGCAATTGAATCGGCATTAGGAAGCATCTCACTAAAACAGTATGCAACGCTGCCTAAAACAGGAAAGCAGCCGAAGTACTTGAAATTACTGGTATGCTTACGTTGGAATTGCAATCTTAAAGAACTTCGGAATCGCTGTCTTTTAAGAAAATATAAGGAAAGCAGTGTTTCAACTCTCTTGTGCAACGTAGTGGCTCTTAAAAGAGCCTTTAGGGTGTGGGAGGAATAATTCAGGACCACATCGAGCGCACCCGGGGCAGGGAGCTCAGGCGCGCTCTCCGCGGATGCGGCGGGCCAGCTGGATGTCCTTGGGCATGATGGTGACGCGCTTGGCGTGGATGGCGCACAGGTTGGTGTCCTCGAAGAGCCCCACCAGGTAGGCCTCGCTGGCCTCCTGCAGCGCCATGACGGCCGAGCTCTGGAAGCGCAGGTCGGTCTTGAAGTCCTGCGCGATCTCGCGCACGAGGCGCTGGAAGGGCAGCTTGCGGATCAGCAGCTCCGTGGACTTCTGGTAGCGGCGGATCTCGCGCAGCGCCACCGTGCCGGGCCGGTAGCGGTGCGGCTTCTTGACGCCGCCCGTGGCCGGCGCGCTCTTGCGGGCAGCCTTGGTGGCCAGCTGCTTGCGGGGCGCCTTGCCGCCCGTCGACTTCCGCGCCGTCTGCTTCGTGCGCGCCATCGCTACCGGGACACAACGGGAGCTGCCGGAGCCGAAAGAGAGAAAAGAAATTACATGAGCACTCAGCGCTGCCGCGGCCGCTCTTATAGCCTGCACCGCTCCCTGATTGGCTGCCAGCAATGCGCCGCTCCGATTGGCTGCTTTCAATTTCGAAAAGCCCGCCGCGAGCGCGCGCGCCTTCACCAACGGTTGCCCGCGCTCAAACCCCCCCACCCCAACCCCCACCCCCACCTCGGTCTCGCCCCCGCCGCTCCTGTTTCTGTTTCTTACCACAGTTTTTACAGTCCCCCTCAAAAATGAGCCCTTTACCGAGAGATGTTCAAACGGGAAATGTGAAATCGCAAATTATGGTCAGCTGAATGCATAGAACATTCGTGGGGTTTTTCTTTTTTTTTTTTTTTTTCCCTAAATAGGAATCGTAACGGTATTTTGGGGCTTGGATTTACGTTACTATGGGGTGCGTGGGGTTGTGTATTGTGAGGGAGTTTTGGTGGGAGAGGTTGGGTTCCAACTTGTGTAACTTTCATCTGGCAGGGTAAATATTTTGGGATCAAAATGAATTGCAAATGTAAGTTTTCTAATCTAAGGGGAGAGTGCTTTCAAATGACTCAATCTTTTAGCATGCATAACATCCTGAGTTTGCTGCTGAAGCACAATGAGGTGCAAGGTGATTTTCCTTTTCCCTCACTGCATATATGTGCAATATTTCCCTGCTCGGGTGAGCTGTCGTTGGACCCCGACCGCAGAAGGGATTTCAGGTGAAAAGCAGGTACTGACACCAGCTACAGAGAACACCTCTGGCACCCCGAATTAAAAGGAAGTGTATTCCTAACCTTAAATACAGCAAAAGCGCAAATAATGGACAATTTCCTACACGTCACATTCAGGGGATAAAGGGGGCCTTTCTTCAACATTGAGAGGGAACTTAGGGAGGTGATACCTCTAATGTTGCATTACAATCGACACAAACTTTATTTAAGTATAAATAGGTATCCACTTCTACTGTCTACACAATGAGGCGGAAAATCCTCTCTCAGATCAGATGCCCACAGGGAGATTCTTTGATACCTTTCAGCCGCCAGCACGAAACAGGGGGCTACGCCTTTAGATTGCTTTGCTACTTGTTTTAGGTATCTTAGACAGCAAACAGATTGTCCTACATATAGGATATTTAAATAACTAAGACAGCTTTCTGTCTATTAGCAGTGACATAGCTAACTGAAACATATTAATGAGTGAAAAGTTAATACACGGTTTTTAAAGCAACACAGCTCTTTTTCTGTTGAAGTGTGCGGCTCTTAAAAGAGCCTTTGAGTTTTTGTCACGGTGGTCCAGCAGGAATGCGAGGCTTTAACCGCCGAAGCCGTAGAGAGTGCGACCCTGGCGCTTGAGGGCGTAGACCACGTCCATGGCCGTGACCGTCTTCCTCTTGGCGTGCTCCGTGTAGGTGACGGCGTCGCGGATGACGTTCTCCAGGAAGACCTTGAGCACGCCGCGCGTCTCCTCGTAGATGAGCCCCGAGATGCGCTTGACGCCGCCGCGCCGAGCCAGGCGGCGGATGGCCGGCTTGGTGATGCCCTGGATGTTGTCGCGCAGCACCTTGCGGTGGCGCTTGGCGCCGCCCTTGCCGAGCCCCTTGCCGCCCTTGCCCCGGCCAGACATGGTTGCACGCTCACTACTGGCACTACCAACTCAGCCGGAAAGCAGTGCCGCCCGCGCCGCGGTTTTTATGGGGTTTGGTCCGACCTGGTTGAGGACTGCAGAAGAAGGGGGTTGGGGTTCCCGCCATTTTCCCCGTTGCGTCACGGACGCTGGAGCATCGCTCGCTGTTACCATCTAGGGCGCCGTAAAGTCCGGCGAGTAAAACAAGCCACAAACCTCCTCCAGAAAACAAATTCCGGCGATCTGCGTGTTCATAAAGTTCGAAAGCTTCCCCCTCCCAGATTTGTATAAACCATTTGCATATGTGCGCGTATTATATTTTGTTTCACTGGCAAATTTGGTGTGAATTTCTTCAAATTCTCGTTATTTTCGTTATGTCGTTTATTAATACTTTTGGTTAATTTTAATTCAAAGTGCTATAAACGTTCCTTCATGCTTTTTAATGATTGGAGATCTCTTAACGGCTTTTAATATTTTTTCATAATAATATTGAATTTTATTGGTTTCTTTATTTTGATCTTCATCTTCCATTTCTTAAATATTCACATTTTATATCAGTAACTTTTTGCCTGTAATCACATATTAACCACAAAGTGAAATAGAGTCTTTTTTATATTATTAAAGTACTTTGGTTTGTGACTTCTGTGAATTTTGCTCATTTTGAGGTACTGCAGTGGGGTAATTTTTTGGGTTTTAATTTTTTGCAAAATGACCTTTACTATAACTATAGACTGAAATTTCTGCTCCTTGATAAGTAAAAAAATCACTCTGCTTTTTACTATAGATTAAGCTTTTAAATCTTTATCTTCTTTCTCTTGTGTTTTCGTTTGTGTGTGTGTGTGTATCTACATCAGTACTAGAAACTAAAGACATTCTGAATTGCCTTCAGTGAAATTCAGGAGTGGTCTTAGGACATTCCAAATGTCATGATGTAAAAACATCCTGAGCTGGTACAGCTGAAAATCTGATATCTAAATAATATTGGGTTTCTCTTGTCCTTTTAGATATGGAAGGCAAACATGATTTCTATGTACTCTTTTAAAGTGCTAAAGTTTAAAAAATCATTCATTTTATTCTACTTTGAATTTAGGTCAACATTAGTAAAAAAGAATATTGCCAGACATTACATTTTAAGAATATATATTAATTAAATTCTGGAAATATATTTGTACTTTCAAACTAATATTTTTGAATTTAGGGTTAGTATTGTGTAAGTTTTTGTATTCCTTTTTTCCACCCACTGGCAGCTGGTGATTCTTTCTCCCTTCAAAATATTCTGTTACTCTCCAGGGCAGAATGGAAATGCCCCAAGCCCACTGTGGATGAGGCAGGCTGTACAGATCCTGCTTTGCACTCCATTCATGCCCTTGTCATCTGCCATGCTGAAAACACAGATCTCACCTGGAGGAAAGAAATAAATTCTTCCCTTCCACTGAAAACCTGAGCACTTTTGATGGAGCAGCATATTCCCACAGGAGAGGAGAGCTCCAAGGAGAAGGGCAGAACCACCAGCAGCTGGAGGAATAAGGCACTGAAAAGAAAACTGCCCTTATTTCAACATCAGGGAGACAGAAGGGTTACCATGGCTTTAGACAAGAGCTGCACCAGTGATTTGATTTCCACAGTCATCAGATTTCCACAGATGCTCAGCAAAAAGTAACTTCTTCCTGAGCAAGCCAGATGAAAATGAGGGGTGGGGAGGATGGGCCGTGTACACGTGAATCAGCCCAGTATAACCTGTGAAAGATGGGGAACAAATAGAAAAGTTTGGAGACAGGAACAAGCCTGAGATGCTTTTAACCAATTTATTCCCTCCCAGGGACTGGGCAGGGGGGCAGCATTGATACTGAATATACAGAGACCAGTAATGATAATTTCGTTTCTACAGTGATTAAACTGCCTGTTGTAAATGCTTTATTATACTTGGTTGCAATTTTAGTACAGTATCCTTCTGCTAATTAAAAACACAATCTAACATCAAATATACTCACTAGGAAAATCTGGAATTAAACATTAAACCCTCCTCATGTAATATCTGAAAGAACCTGGATGGAGAGTACTCAACGCCCACAGCATGGAGATGGGATCAGCTGGGACCTGCCTCCAGCCAGGACTGTAAACTGCACAAGATCTGACTTCTTTGGCAGGCCTTTAGCCACTAAATCCACCCCCGTGGTTTTTGTTCTCTGTACCCCCGTGCCCACACACCACACCTTCAGTTCAGCACCTAAGCCATGCTAGGAAGCTGTGCTTACTGAAATAGTCCAGCACACCCCATTTTGGTAAGAAACGTTTTGAGCACAGAAAGCTCTGATTTTGAGACTGAGGCACAAAAGTCAATATTTGCACGTGTGGATTTACCATTTGGGTGGAATCTTCTGGCAGTAGCATAACTGCAGAAATGCTTTATGCTGTCTAGGCAAAACTAGCAAATATCACAAATTTTGTTTAATGACTGGTGCACTGATAATTAATTTAGTATTTTCCCTGCCTTTCCCTGCTAATTCAGAGAGTCAGAGGTTGAGAGACCCATTCTCATCTTTTTATTTAACCACTGCATCTGCTCAGAGATAAGAGTTTGGGCTGTAGCCCTGGCTTGGGCTCTTTCCAGCTTCCTTCTTGCTGCCAAATTCAGAAAATAGGTAGGGACTGATAACTCAAGAAAAGACTTCTGTCGTGGTCCAGCATCTTAGGCTGACCTTTGAGGATGCAGTTTGCCACTCACACAGAGTGGCTTACAGATCAGATGATCCACGGAGAGGCAAAATCTTCCAAAATTGTCTTGTGGGCATGTAGCCTGAGTTCCTGCTGGGAGGAAGGCTTGCATGGCCTCACCCCCATCACTCCGTGCACGAGCTAAACTCTTGCAGGCCCACTGCACAGCTGGGACAGCTGGTATGGCTGAATAGGTCCAGGAAAAAATTGGTGTGTTGGGAAGTTAATGAAATGCCCAGATCTTCACATGAAGCTTTTATAGGATATGGGAGAGAAGGGACAGGGTTAAGGGCAGGGGCAACAATGTTGAGCAAATTCTGGCCATGGCCACAGCATTCCTGGGCTTCTCTGAGGAAAACACCAAAGAGTGCTCTATCAAACAAGTGCTCCAGGATGGCCTGTGGAGGTCTGAGCTCAGCAGCACTCCATGCAAATCTGCTCCTGCGTTCTGGTAGAGACACAGTAAACAGCAAACCAGCTACTCAGAAACCCCAGCCTGCACAGATGCTCAGGAGCTTTGTTTCTCTGAAATCCTTTCTCCTCTTTCTAAACTGGCGTTTGATTGAAGCCGCTCAGATCTCATGGTGCACTGTCCCTTAATTAAGCTAGAAAGAGGAATCCAGGAAGAATTGTGAGCCCCACATTTTTTGCACGGCTGAGACTGAGTAGCTCCTCTGGTTGCCTGGGCTTATGCAGAGCTGGGTTGGACACTACATTTTCAGCTGAACTCTGCCAACCCTTACAGGGCTACAAGTACTTAAGGCAGCTGGAGTGCTGCCTTATCCAAATGGTCTCTCTGGGGCATAATTTTCCAAGTGCAAACCTAATTTGAGCATCCTTGTAGGAATTTATTGAATATTGTCTTGGTCTATGTGTTTCTGGAGGAAGCCACCTCTGAAATATGGTGATCTGCCTTTGGTTAGGGACTCCAGACACTGCTGCTGTGCTCTGCTCTTGTTACAGCAATACCTGGCTGGAAAACAGAAAAATTCCAGTTCAAACCCCAGGCACTTACAGGGATTTATTCATGGTCATGCTCTGGACTGGGGCAGCACCAGTTGTTGGTTTCTCTGGTCTGAGCTGAAGGCACTTGAGACAGTAGCTCATGTTTGGACTCAAGTGTTTATTATTTCTTATCAGTAAAACAGGCTCGCTGCTGTGAGTTTGGCAGCTTTTCATTAGAAGGCACAAAATGGCCAACAATCTCTTGTTACAAGGGCTTTTAAGACTAAACTATCCAATGAAGAACTGACACCTAGATTATTCTCCCTTTTAACCCAATAACTGATCCCAAAGAGCCCCCAGTGAGGACTTTCCTGCCCAATTACAAAATGCCACCCAAACCCATGAAGAAGAAGGAAGAAGAAGCATGAAGAAGAAACCCAGGATGACACCCTGTGCCCTCCATCTTGCTTCCATCCACAACATACCAAAAATCCCACAACCTAAATTTCTCACCAAGTGATACACCCACACTACTCTCTGTAATCCATTTCATACTTTTGTTGATTCCAGTCTATCTTGAAGTCTAGGAAACTTTCTCCATGAGTGAGGGTCAAAGTCAGTGCTGCCCTGGGGGCCAGGGCACCCCAGAGCAGACAGAGAAATATTCCTGGTGCCCTGGGTTTCCACACTGGACAAAGCAGCTTGTCCTTGAGGATACAGCAGTTAAGGAATTCACCACAAAGTCCATGTCCTGCCTAGGTCAGACCAGCCATCACTTGGATATGCTGAGGCAATGGCATCCAAGTGCCTTCATGTGCTCAACTTGGCACTTATCTTCAACAAACCGCACAAGATTTCTGTCAGCCCATACCTCAGGTTTATTAACATCTCTTTGTCTGAAAGTATTACTTTTGGCCCTGTCTACCCTTCTTCACTTCGTGCTATCCACACTAGCTCAGTGTACATTCTGCCTCAGCACCCAGGTTGTTCCAGAAAACACTAAATACTACCAGCCCTGGAGCGTTGTTTTCATTACCAGTTGTCTGCAGACACTGAGTTGTTGACTACAGCCCCTTGGCCCTGTGCTACAGACAATTTTCTAGTATCTAAGAGCCTGCTGATCCTGCCTGTAGTCCCTCTGAACCCAAACAAGAACACCTGGGAGATGGTTCCAAAAGTATCATGGAATGCCAAGTACATCGCATACAACATTCCTCCTTTGTCCACACAGGTGCACTTTAATCAACAGTTCTGTGATAATTACCCATACCTAGGCACAAGCAGTTTTTGTTGCACTCTATCCACCATCAAGTCAACAGAACCCGTTTTATTCCTGAGACTTTGTCACTCTGCTTCTTGGACACTGCTGTCATTCCCTGTAACATTTTCTACTCCATATTAGAAATTATTTCCTTACTGCTAACTTGCTGCAAAGAACATCAGTTCCTTTACATTCAACAATGTATGTTAAGGAAAATTCACTTCCTTTCTAATCATGTTTTAAGTGTTTTAAGAAGAAACTTTAGTTTTTCAGCATTCTCTTTAAGTCAGGGTACTTCAATGACACTTGCTTTTCCATGAGGGGAGAATTTTTAGACATCTGATATTTGCTATTTCTCCCTTCTGTGTATTGACCAATTGTTCACTTCTCATTACCTGAAATTTGGAGCTAAAAACTAGGCCTAAAACTCCACATAGGAGTATACCAGTCCTGTCTACAAATGAAGATCTTCTTCACCTATCTCAGGGAAGCAGTCACTGTGATCCTTTTCTGCTAACGTACTGGTCTTGATTCATTATCAACACAGAACTTCAATCTGAAGATCCGGATCTACTGAGGTGCTTGTCAGCTCCTGCTGACAGTAGCGGTTCTGCAACATTTTCTAGTATTTGTAAAGCTGATACAGTTTATTCAGGATGAAGAATCTAACATATCTATGAAGGCAGTGCCTCTTATCTGGCATTTTTCAATACACTAAATGTCCTCAACCATTTTAATTATTTTTCCTAGTTGATACTCACAGTATTTATATACAAGCTCTGTAGACTTTAATTCAACTCATAAATAAAATTATACCAGGCCTAGGACTGATCCCAGCAGTCCTAGGCTGTTTGAGACTGCAGTTTAATTTCATAGTTGACAAACATAAACATTTAACTATAAATTTCTGCCCTGGAAGTGTTGGTGTTTCCTGATTATTACTGTAATTTCTAATACTTTTCCAAAATGAAACAAAACGAAACTGAGAGAACATCTGTAGTGTATCTGCAAGTTGTAGAGAAACATTGCACCCTGTACTGAGACTCTTCCTAAAATAATTTTTTGAAAAAGCCTATTAAACATGGTTTTCATTTATTCCTTTATATCTGTTTTGAGAACTGTAAATTCTAATTTATATAATATAAAATTGATAAAAATTATAAACTGTTTGACCTTGTAATTACTTCAACTCAACATCAATGAGTTATCCCTTCGTCAGTGTGTGCTGAGTCTGTAACCTGAGAAATGCATTAATCTGTAACCCAAAGTGACTGATTTTGTGCTTAGGTCTTGGCCATACTCTTCAGATACCTAAAGAGTAAGAGAGGCTGCATAGCCTGGGTGCATAGCTGGGCCTGCAGCATATTGTCCCAGGAAAACTTCCAGCATCTTCTTTCCCTCCACTCAGAATGAAGGGCTGGAATTACCTTGGATATCTTAGGAACTGCCATCTGACAACATGTACATCCTGGGCCTCACTGAAGGGCTAGGACATAGTTATTCTATATGGATGGTGTAGTTTCAATTTGCATTTCTGACTCAATCAGTATTCACAATATCCATCACAAAAAAAAATTTACATTTACTCTGTCGCGCACCCCTGGGAGGATAGACAGCACGTCACACAGTTTCAAATACCACATTCCAGTTCTTTCCAGGCACTCTGTAAAAGTTACAGGTGGGGTTACATTTCCATATTTTTGCATGTAGATCCCTATGTTTCTTCATCTTTCTGCACTTACCTGCTTCCTCTTTTTCTTCAGCTGAAATCCATACAAAGCGAGTTGGTCTGTGGAGCAGGGTAACACGGAATCCTGCTCATTACTGAGGTTCCTAAGCTTACCAACACTGTTACTACTACCACAAATAACTCTCAGTCCCATGGATGGATGGAGAGAACAAAATTTTGTTAGAAGAGGATCTCTAAACCAAAAGCTTCAGAAGATTTCAGGAGGAATATTTTGATGCTTTATGCTTTCATTATATGGGGAAAAGAGAAGATTTGGGAGGTCATTCATTAAAATGCACAGCCCTTTTTTGCTGGCTGGCAAACATTCAGCAGTTGTGGCAGAAGAGTCACTTCTTTGATCAGTCAGTCACTTTTTGATCGCTCCAGACTGAAGGAATTTAAGTTTTCTGAGACTCTAACTAGCCTTAACAAATCCTTCAGTCACATACAGCATGAGCACCGAGCCAAACCAGAGTTGCCCAAACTCATCTTGACAAGCCTTGAAACTGAGGATTGTGTGAGAGGTAGAAGCGGTTTTTGGAAAAAGCCTATTAAACGTGGTTTTCATTTCTTCCTTTAAATCTGTTTTGAGTACTGTAAATTCTAATTTTTGAATTGAACTACCAAAATTTAAAATGTTGTGGGAGTGTCATTCAGGGTTAATCAATACATGAGCTTCACAAATTAACCTGGAGAAGGACAATGTGCAAAATGGTACTGAGGGAAATAATTGTTTCCCTCCGGGCAGCACTGGTGAGAGAAATCAGAGTGCTGTGCCCAGCTCTGGCCTCCCCAGTGCCACAGAAACAAGAACAGAGCTGGAAATGGAGTGGGACCAGTGAAGGGACACAAAGGGATCAAGGGACTGGAGCATCTCTCCGGTGAGGAGTGCCTTACCAATGTGTTCAGATATCCTGTGGGAGGAACAGAGGACAAAGATCCAGTCTTCTTAGTACTGCCCAGGAAAAGAGGCAATGGGCACATACATTGGAAAACACAGGAAATTCTATTTAAATGCAAGAAATAATTTTTTGGAACCTGCTCCCCATAGAGGACTTAGTGTCCCCCAGCTCTAGCTGATCCTTCTTTGAGCATGGTGAGGCCCTACTGCATTAGGTCTTAAGATTAAAAGATGAGATACTTTTCTTAGGAGATGTGATTGTCCTAATGCTGAAATAACTGTCCATATATTTTTTGTTTGTTTGGGTGAAGTATAACTAAAAGGATGTAGGCTTCTTTACTACTGAAACTCTTTGACACCTTGAATCTTAATCTTCCCTACATATAAACTTTGCAGTGGCTGAATCAGTATTGACAATATATTTTCAGCATGGCAGAAACCTGACTGATGTCTTTTGATCTTGTTATGGTGTTTTTATTACTAATATAGAGAGTGATTACTTGAGCAACTGCAAAATTACTATTTATAAAGAAGACATCGTGCTTCAGTTAAAAGTTGTCTATTTCTCTGTATCTTCACTGTCCTAACTATAGTAATTGTAATTGAGTGAGTGTAGGCTTTCAGCTAAATTTGTCTAATCAGCTTATCTGGATTGCTCTCCTCCTGCAGTCTGGATGTCTTATTTGCCTTTATTTGTCCAATGTTTTTCCTCCTTGAGAAGCTTCTCTCTTGACAAGAAGAAAAGTTTTTTTTCTCTACTATACAGTCTTAGGAATTCTTGCATTATATATGAACAATTTTTGTTTTGAAGATCCCCGCATTAGAAAATAGTTTGTCATTTTGTAGGTTCCTCTGCAACCTGCACTAGCACCTACACAGCCAAGCAAGAAAATCTGGGCATGAGTGTGAAGGTGCAAGGGAATGAGGCCATGTTTTGGGTGCATGTTTAAAGAGGGAAAAATAATTTGTTTGAGTTCCTCGGTAAGAGGTAAACAGAGACAACAACTGTACAGGGTGCTTGGAAAGGAAACCAGGGAGAATACTGAAAAATGTTTGCTGTTTAATTAATTAAAATGTTTGCTGTTACTTATTAATTATTAAATGAGTCACATTTAAACATCATCTCTTCACTTGGAAGCTGCAAACAATTTTTATTACCAGCTCACTCTCAAAACTTTTTTTATTTTCAAGTAATTTTTTTTGACACAAAGAAAATTTCTCAGTCTGCTTAAAAAACTGTTCCCTAATCTACCACTGATTTGATAAATTATCTGCTCAGATGCTTGCTTTGCTTTGTGTTTTTTCTCTTATCAGTAAAACATCCAAGACAATGTCAATGCTATTTGTAATGAACAGTCTCTAAAATACAAGAATTTTCATTGTGGTTCAGTGTTGCATTTAACAGCCTTTTCCAGCAGTGCAAACTTCAAAATTGCTCAAAGCAATTGACAAGTTTGTTTAACCCAATTAAGTATAAAATGTTGTTGCTTGGCCCAGAGTGCAGGAATAACCCCTAAAAAGCTTCCCCTTCTCACACCACTTCATATTTATAAATCCCCTCTGTTTATTAACACACACACACACACACACACACACACACACAAAAAAAAAAAAAAAGAAACAAAGGAAAAAAATCACCTTCCCCAGAAATGGATGGTGACACCAGGAACATTTTGTCTTCTCAGAAGTAGGCCAGGGCTGATTCTCTGCAGATAAGAGCCAGTGTGATGGTTAAGGAGAAGATACAATAAAGGATGCTGACACACAATGCCGGAGGCCAGCTGCCAAGACTTCCAATGTTCCAATGTCAGGCTACTAGGAAAAAGCAAAGGACTCCAGAAGTGCAACTCCAAACGGGGAGCAGGGAACACGAGGGATTTACAGGGATGCACCCAGAACCAAAAGTGAGAGAAGTCCTACATTCTACCCTTGAAATACTTCATGTGACAACCTTCACAGTCCTCTTCACATGCTTTCCTTACAAAAACAAAACAGAAGGAACAAAGAAACTCCCAAACCACCCAGAAACGTTCCGGTGCCTTTGAAATTTATCACAGAGTAGATAAATTTTAAAGAGTAGTAAAATTTATCAGAGCAATCCTTATCTGCTGCAGGTGGAGTACTAATGCCTGCGCTGCTCAGCGAGGAAGATCTAAGATCTCCCAGCACTTTCTATCGTGTCTTTATTTCTAACCTCCTGTCTGTTTATGGGGGAAGGGAAGGAAACCTCTCCTCTCCTGATGGGCTGAGAACAGGTTTACCAAAAGCAAGCCTGAAGCTCAAAAGTGTGAATGTGAGGGAGGTGCAAGGAGGATGCGCCCCTGGGGCTGCAGCTGCATTCTTGTAGGAGCGGCTATTGTCCACTCCCTGTCCCTCCCAGGTTCTTGACCAGTTTCAAGTGTAATAAAGCAGTCACAGAGCTCTAACGCCAAACTGCCAAAGCTGCAGGGATTAAAGCACATTAGTCGTCGTGCAGCCGTTATTCTCTGAAGAATGTACATCACATTAAACAGACCCGGATAGAGGATAACACTCCCGGCTCCCTTTGTATCACTTACAGTCAGATTCTGCTTTATCTTTGTTCATCTAGACTGGAAAATAACCACAATGCCCTCATCCTACCAAACCAAACACTATTTTTGCCTCTCAGACCTGTTCATACTGTTCACAAGACTCACAACACTGAACTTTCAAAATCTATGCTCCTGTGGACTCGGTCTGGTTGTTGATGTGAGACCAACGTCATGTTCAGGAGAGGCAGGGCAGATCTCACACCCCACTTCAGTATCCCTTTCAGTCTCTTTTTTACTGTGCAGTACTGACAGTATTAATTTTTTCCAATCTCTGCTTACCGTTCCTCTCCTTCAGAGTATTTATTACCTCACCTGCACGCAAGCACAACAAAATAAAAATAGAAAAAAAGTGAATATGGAAGTGCCACAGTTTATTGTTTTGACTTGTAATTTTGATGTATCTACTGTATCATTATCCTTTTAATCTGTCTCATTAAAATTAAAACTTCTTGCTATCAAGTAAAACTGTGTGTCTTCAGCATTCAATGTATCAAAATGCATGTCAGGCCCCTTTGTAACATACCTCATGTCATCTTGAATCCCAGTTTATCTAGGCTAGAAAATATGTTCCTTTAATGAAATAGCCCACTGACATTTTGCATGACAATTTTTTTACAAAGTACAATGTGGTAAAATATTAAGTTTGATCTTAAATTGTTCATTTAAACCAAGGGGAAAAAATTCTGGCTGCTTTTTAATTAGAAACCAATCGAGGCTTTTGTCTTCTTACTTAATAAAAAAATTAGCCCAAACAATTCATTGCTATCCTTAAAAGTTTTAATTAATTTCTATGGTCACTTTATGAAACTCGATAATTAAGAAGGATTATTATAATTAAAACTGATTCTGATTTATGAGGATTGTCTGAAAATTATTTCAGCATTCTTAGGCTTGGGATGGAAATCTCAGTTGTGAGTTTTTTCCTTTTCCCTTAAAGAAAAGAATTTGAGGAATATGAAACCTATGGGGAGAAAAAAAACAAAACAAAAAAAAAAAACCCACAGAACCACAACAGTCAATGTCCAAATAATTGTAAGCTATACTGAAACTGAAGCATTCTATTCATGAAGGCCAGATTTCCACAGTATTTAATTTATTGGGTGATAACTGATACTTCAGCTGGCTCCATACTTGTTTAAGTAGCATATAATACATATTAGTGTATCTATATATGTTAGACATTTTTCCTCTCCAAGTCTGCCTCTGATGTTTGTAAGTCATAAAGAATAGCATCCACTACTGTAACAAAGAAAGTGTTAAACTAGCCGTTTATCTGGGATTTCTAGGCATCAACTAGGCATTAACAGTCTCATTTTACAGACAGACTATTTGTAAAAATATCAAAATCTTTCTATCCACTTATAAAGCACCAGGCAAAAAACAAAACAAAACAACACAAAAAAAAAACCCAACAACAAAAAGCATAGCCCTGGCAAGTTCCAAACACTTTTCAACAGTAAATATATTCCTCTGAAGGTCTCTTCCTTTCTCCAAACAAAAAAATATGTTGAAATACAGTATCCTTAATAGTTAAAGATATGGTTAAGAGAGCCGAATCTTTATCCATATTCAAAGCTTAGCCATGAAATTGTGTTACTTCCTTGTCTTTGAAATCAATTTACGACAAAAATACTAAAGCTGCTCACTCGGTTTTTGTCCTAATCTGAAGAAAACCCCCCAAAGAGTAAGCCTGCATTACGGGGGAGACTTTTTATCTACGTGTTTTATTTTAATTTAGAAGGAAAAACAAAAGTTTGCCGTTCCCGGGGTCTTTCTGGCTTCACAACGCGGGGTTTAAAACAGCTTTTCTCTCCCATCTGCGGTCCAAACAGCAAGAAACTTGCCCGAATGAAAGTCCACTGTCTTCTCTTCACTCTCCGAAGAAACTGGGGTGATTTTGCGGCACTCGTTTTACGAAAAATATGAATTTATAACTCCGAAGAAACACAGACTCGGAGGAGGAAAAGCTCTTCCTGGCTAACAGTTAGGCGGGCTCTGCAAAGCACCAATCACAGATCACCGCTTCGCTATAAATTCAGGCATCGGGGTTACTGTAGCCCAATTACTTTCTTTTGATTAGGAAGAAGTCTCTGCAGCGATGTCGGAGACCGCTCCCGCCGCCGCTCCCGCCGTCGCGGCCCCCGCCGCCAAGGCCGCCGCCAAGAAGCCGAAGAAGGCGGCGAGCGGCTCCAAAGCCCGCAAGCCCGCGGGGCCCAGCGTCACCGAGCTGATCACCAAGGCCGTGTCCGCCTCCAAGGAGCGCAAGGGGCTCTCGCTCGCCGCGCTCAAGAAGGCGCTGGCCGCCGGCGGCTACGATGTGGAGAAGAACAACAGCCGCATCAAGCTGGGGCTCAAGAGCCTCGTCAGCAAGGGCACCCTGGTGCAGACCAAGGGCACCGGCGCCTCCGGCTCCTTCCGCCTCAGCAAGAAACCCGGGGAAGTGAAGGAAAAAGCCCCGAAGAAGAGAGCAGCTGCGGCCAAGCCTAAGAAGCCGGCGGCGAAGAAGCCCGCCAGCGCCGCCAAGAAGCCCAAGAAGGCGGCAGCGGTGAAGAAGAGCCCCAAAAAAGCCAAGAAGCCGGCGGCCGCCGCAGCCAAGAAGGCAGCGAAGAGCCCCAAGAAGGCGACAAAGGCTGCCAAGCCCAAAAAAGCCGCGGCAGCAGCCAAGAGCCCGGCTAAGGCGAAAGCAGTGAAGCCCAAAGCAGCCAAGCCCAAGGCGGCCAAGCCGAAAGCAGCCAAGGCGAAGAAGGCAGCGCCGAAGAAATGAAGTGTTGAAGTGGAAATACTTTTAAACCCAACGGCTCTTTTAAGAGCCACCCACTATTGTCCCCAAAAGGGCTGATACACTCCGTCACTGAGCTCCGTGCCTGCAGCATAGCCAACTATTCTCCACTATCCGTGTGGGACGTTCGTATGTGGAGTGGATGGGACGCTAAACTTCCGGCCCTGGTTTTACTCTAAGACTTGGAAAAATAAAAGTTTACATTCCCGGCGGAAACGCTTTCTAAAGGCTGCTTTTTCTTTTTCTTTTTTTTTTTTTTTTTTTTTTTTTTTTGGAGCTCTGCAAGTCGGTGTTTATGTTAAAGGGACTGCTAAGGGCGGGTACCTTTCTGGGGCGTGGAGGTTCCTTTCGTTGCTCTAAATCAGCGCGATTCCTAACAGCACGGATGCGACCGCCACACCTCTTAGTGACCGCAGCAGGGAACTGCTGTCAGCACGGCTCCTCCGCTTCCGTGGCAGTGACCTTTCCGCTTGCCAGCGCCGGCCTGGGGCAGGTCTTGATTTCTGCGTGATTTCACCGACCTACTTTCCCGAGGAGGCGCCTGCCGGGGCGGGAGGCGGGTTGGAGCCGGCAGCATTCCCGTCCCGCTCCCTGCCGGGCTGGTGGCGGAGCTCAGCTCGGCCGGGCCGGGCGGCAGCGCCGAGCCCGCGGGGGGGGGCCGGGGGCGGAGCGGCTGCGCGCGGCTCTGCGCCGAGCCCGAGGCCGCCTGTGATTGGCTGCTGGGAGGAGCCGCAGCCGCTCATTGGTCCGCGGGGAAATTTGGAAAAGCCCGCGCTGGGGAAGGGGGAGGGGGGAATGGGAGAAAGCGCGGGCAGAGCTCCGTGTCCCCCTCCCCATCTAGAGCCCACCCGAGCTCCCGGGGCTCGCGTTCCGGGAGATCTCATTCCCCTATAGCGTCTGCCCCACTTCAGGGGTGTTCTCCCTTCCCCCAGTCCTGCAGACCTTTTCTTCTCATACAGAAGGAAAAATGTTTCAGCTTAACACAATTCCGAAATATCAATACAAAAGATAAAGCGTGTCGAGTATTTCTCCGTCCGCCTTTTTATAAAAGTTAATAAATGTTGTTTTTATCTTCGCGAAGCATGTTTGCTATTTTAACTGTGAAACTTTTAATTTGGATAAAACAAATTATAAAGTATTGTCTTTATTGTAAAAATATACTGTTTCCATTTTTTGAAAAACTGTTTAAACGTTTACATTTAAGAATAGTACATTTGAATTACCTCCAATCTGAAAAATTATTCAAGGACTTATTGTTACTATTGCAAGATTAAGTAGCTGACTAAACGTTTAAAATTATATCTACGCTTTTTTTAGTTAAAATTCCATAGGAAAGACCGAGGCACTAGTGTGTTAAAGCTCTTTTACGGAGTATGTGGGTGGCTCTTAAAAGAGCCTTTGGGTTAAAATTGACGGTCCGAGGCGCCCTACTTGGAGCTGGTGTACTTGGTGACAGCCTTGGTGCCCTCGGACACGGCGTGCTTGGCCAGCTCGCCGGGCAGCAGCAGGCGCACGGCCGTCTGGATCTCCCGCGAGGTGATGGTGGAGCGCTTGTTGTAGTGCGCCAGGCGCGAGGCCTCGCCCGCGATGCGCTCGAAGATGTCGTTGACGAAGGAGTTCATGATGCCCATGGCCTTGGACGAGATGCCCGTGTCGGGGTGCACCTGCTTCAGCACCTTGTACACGTAGATGGAGTAGCTCTCCTTGCGGCTCTTCTTGCGCTTCTTGTCGCCCTTCTTCTGCGTCTTGGTCACCGCCTTCTTGGAGCCCTTCTTGGGCGCGGGGGCGGACTTGGCCGGCTCGGGCATTTTGGCACCACTGCTAAACCCAGGGGAAGCTCAGCACACAAAATGGCCGCAGCGCCCGCTACTTATACAGACGTGTATGCAAATTTTCGGGATCAGCTCCGCAAAATGTGATTGGTCCTTCCCGTGCCGGACGTGTATCCGCCGCTGATTGGTCCCAACAGGATCCGTCCGCTGATTGGTTCTTTCGGCAGAGCCCAGTTCCAGCCAGTGGCTTCGGGCGCGTCCCGCCCAGGGAGGGGATAAAAGGGCCGCGGCGGTTGCGTCAGGAGGATTGTCCTGGTTCGCTCCTTGCCCAGGCTCGTTCCGCCAGCGCTTCCAGCCACCATGTCCGGCCGCGGCAAACAGGGAGGCAAGGTCCGAGCCAAGGCCAAGTCGCGCTCGTCGCGGGCCGGGCTGCAGTTCCCCGTGGGCCGCGTGCACCGGCTGCTGCGCAAGGGCAACTACGCGGAGCGCGTGGGCGCTGGAGCTCCCGTCTACATGGCGGCCGTGCTGGAGTACCTGACGGCCGAGATCCTGGAGCTGGCGGGCAACGCGGCCCGCGACAACAAGAAGACGCGCATCATCCCCCGCCACCTGCAGCTCGCCATCCGCAACGACGAGGAGCTCAACAAGCTGCTGGGCAAGGTGACGATCGCACAGGGTGGCGTGCTGCCCAACATCCAGGCCGTGCTGCTGCCCAAGAAGACTGAGAGCCATAAAGCCAAGAGCAAGTAAATTTGGCGAGCAAAGCCACTCAGACTTTGCCCAACCTAACATTCTAAACAAAAGGCTCTTTTCAGAGCCACCCACGTAGTCAGAAAAGAGTTGTGTTGCTTTCTTTGAAAAAGTACTCTGGTGCTGTGTCTTTAATAGTACTGACTTAAACTCAAACGAACTTGTGTTTTGGTCTTTTAAAACTTTGTTTCTAGTGAAGAGGGCTGATACGTATGCTTTCTGACCCATGTTTCTAAATGAATGTTGATACTTTTGTAATTGTTTCATTTGTTTATTGTTACATTCAGTAAAGAGCTTCAGGATTCTGCTCACCTTTCATGGTTCCACAGCTTACTGAGGGTGTAGAACACAAGACGGTGGGTAAAGCACGGGTGGGAGTGGCAAAAGCTGTGCAGCATGAAGATAAATAGGAGAGCATCGTAAAGCCCAGATGTAGCTACATCTAGCCATGAAAAAAGGCTTTCTTCATTCCCTTTGAAGGCCTTTGTTCTTTAAAAGATGCTACGTACCCTGTGTTATATGAATTCCTATATATATGCTACAGATATGTAAATACATGTAGTTCCCTATATGTTAAATATATGTAATATATTGTAGCACATATCTTAAATATATGTAATATAAAATGAGGAATGCCTTAGGAAAAATGGCGTTTGATCCTCATCTCTGCCTAGGCAGACCTGCACTCTAAAGAAACAGTGTAACACTTCCATTCAGGAGAACCTTGTAGTGGTAGTATACTCATAAATTGTTTCACTGTTCATTGCTGCTACTCCTGTTGCATCAATTAACAGTGGGTAATATTGAGTTTTCTATATTGTTGGCACAAATATCACCCCAGAGCACAACCTTAAATCTCTTTATATTCATTATTATCAATTATGGGGAAAACTGGCTGATTCCTCTTGCCAGGACATTCCCAGAAGCCTCATCTGATGGTCTGTATGTAGCACACTGCACTGACGTGGCTGGTCTCATCTTTGCTGCACCTCTGCCCTTTCCATCCCTTGGAGAGGAGGAGGAGTGCTCTGGGCTTGGGGGAAGGCAATTCTCCCACTGTGCCTCTTCAAGCTGCAGCTGAGAGGTTTTTTAGGCAGCATTGTGCCATGGCCAAAGCAGGGCATCAGAGATCATTTGTGGAGAGAAACATAAAGAAGAGAGCTGCTGGAGCACCAGACTAATCTGGTATCCACAGATGGTATCTGTATCTAAAAGTTTTGTTTTTAAGTGGACACTTTTAGGGTTGGAGTGGTTTTATTATGCTGTTTTGTTGATCATTTGCTACAGCTAAATATCTCCTGGCCCTTCCACTTCTTTTCTTTAAAAACTTCAATGGTAATTAAAATTTCATTTTAACACACATGAGCCTTCTCACACTTAGTTTCCGAGATTTCTGCATACATGTTTGTCAGAATATTTCAATCTAAGAATGGTTTGGGTTGGAAGGGGCCATTAAATATTATCTCGTCCAAACCCCTGCTTGTGGGCAGGGTCACCTTTCACCAGCCCAGGCTATTCAAAGCCCCATCCTGTCTGACTCTGGGGATAACATCCTCTAGGGATGGGGCATCCCCATTTTCTCTGGACAGCTTTGTTCAGTGTCCCACAAGCTTCTTGCAAAAACTCCTTACTTGTGTGCAATGTAAATGTGGCCTTTTTCAGTTTAAAATCATTCTCCTTCCTCCTGTCCCTACAGGCCTGAAAAGAAGCCTTTCTGTATTGAAAGGCTGCTGTAGGGTTTCCTCAGAACCTGCTTTTCCCCTGGCCAGACAACCACAACTGTCTCAGCCTTTGTTCATGGGAGAGATGAAGCTCCTGATAATTTCTATGGCCCTCTCTGGACCTGCTCTGACAGTGTCCTGTCTTTTTTATGCCAGAGGATCACAGAGCTGCATGCAGCACTCCAGGTGGGGTCCCAAGAGAGCTGAGTAGGACAGGAGAATCACCTGCCTCCACCTTCAGTTCAGGCTGCTTTTGTTGCACCCCGCGTTAGGGTGGGCTTTCTGGGCCACAAGTGTGTATCTCTAGGTCAAAGCACTGGAATCCCAGGGGAAAAAAAAAAAAGTCTGTAGGGTAGAGATAGGAGTTGGCTCTCTCTGTGGACAAACTCCTGTATGTGGAGGTCAGAGCTGGCAGCACAAGAAAGGGCCCCATCCTCTGAGTGTGGAGCTTAGCCCAGCGTACGCCTCCAAATTCTTCCTGCCATCTGACCGGGGATTCATTATTTGCTTCAGAATTTCATTCCAAACACTTACTACACTCATTTACCTCAGTACCTGGAGTTTCATCCTCTGTGATGCTCAGATCCACCCCTTAGCACTCCCTGGATTTGTCTTTGCCAGCAGTGCCTTCACCAGTGATGAGGTCCAAAATGTAAAAATCCAGTAAATGAGATGGATTAAATGGTAGCAGAGCTGCAAAATCTCCTGGTATTAAAGAAAGCTTTCAGGCAAATTCCAGTGGATGAAGGAATGCAGCTAAACAAGCTTAAATAAATGAATTTATCTCGTTTGCATATGCAATAAGCAGTAGGAAAGAAGAAATCCATATCACATGGTACCTTAGCTGTGTCACTGGGTTGCAATGCAGCCACACATTCTAAAGGATCTGTGACAAAAATAAACATCCAAACCTGCAACCAAGGTCCCTCAAGTGCTATGGATCACAGTTATGCTTAGGGATAACTCAGTGATGTCAGTCTATATCAAAAGACTTAAAACTGCATGGTGAAATATTCAAAGTGCTTTTCTAGCCCTTTTCATCTATATTGCTTGCAATGCTAGGAAAAATGTACCTATTAAGCAGCTCTTACATTACTTTAGTGTGCATATTATTGCACCTATTATGACAGTTGCAGCAGATACAGATATGGATTTAAATTGCCACCTAAGCTCTTAAGAAAATTAAGAGCAGCTTTGAGGTTGGTTGTAATCCACTGATGCAATGACTTTTTTTACTAATTATGACTACCCTCTTGTGCAGTCATGATGAGATGTTGCCTTATTGTAATAAACAAATGCAATTTCCTCATTATAGTTTAATGAGCAACTAGGGCAACTGTCCTAATTAATGCACACTTGAAAAGCTACAGATTTTCAATTTTTTAAACTAAGCTGAGTTTTGCAAAGGTTTCCTTTCTCATTTAACCCCTGGTGCTGTGTGCCCAAATTCATGAGGAAAATGTAGTTTCCATAACATGCAGATTGGATGCTAAACTTTGATAAAAAAAAAATCTCAAATCAACAGTAGAAATAACTTTATTAGGGATTTTATTGAGCAGCAAAATTTTCTTTTGTATATTTTAATTATTTTTTTAATTTTACCAAAGAAAATGCTCTGATCCATAAAAGAACTGAATATATCCCCAACATGTCCACACTTGCAGCAGCAACACACAGGCAAGGCAGCCTTCCAGAAGGCATGACGTTAAATTCTATCTAATGTGCTACATCTATTGAGGAAAGGGCTTTGCAGCTGTTTTATTTGCTTTAGGCTGCTGGTCTCAACCTCCCCATCACCCATCTCTGGCAGAAATGGAAGGGGATTTTCCAAGTCTTGCAGTGGTTTTATGGCTGGAAGGAAAAGTTATGCAAGGATCCTAGCTCTGCATTTAGGAAGCCTTAGGAATAAATTATTATTTTGACATACCAAAAGATTTTGCATAATTTCTTTCAGGTTTGTGTAAGCAATCTGAATGCTGTTTCTAATTGCCTCAGGAAACATAGCTAGACACCGATTTTTCAGATATGAAGAACAAAGCAGACTTTGTGGAGCCAAATGGGAATGTTGGGCACCAGCCTGGCAGGGCCACTACTGACAAATCTTGCAGTTAGTCTATAAACAGTCCTACTTCATTCTGTTCAATCAAAAAAGCAAACCTAATCTAAATTAAATATATATTTTCCTCCTTATACTGTATATATGAATGGCAATTCTTTAAATTTGAAAGAAAAAGGAATTCACAGTGATACTTGTAACACGATTTGTGCCTTTTTGTCACCTGTAACTGAATGCATGACTATCTCAATTGCATTTCCCCCTGAATTTAGGAAATATTTTGTTCCCAGAGATATTTTGGAGATGTTGCTGACGTTCTCTACATTATATTAAGGAATAAACTTAAATAACTACACCATTTTTAAAGGATATGAAAAATTTTATAGCAGTAGGCATGCTTAAAGGATATAAAATACAAAAAGTGTAAGAATTGGCAAGCACCTTAAGCATATCAGTTCTGTGTAATATTTAAAATCTTAACAGATTTAATTTAGAAATGCAATTTCATAACTGTAATATTTTAAATCTTAAGATTTAACTTAGAAATACAGTCTCATAACCCTCTTATTGTTTATTCATTCACTTCACAAATACAGTCCAACATACTGTAAGCATCATGTATGGCATGCTTTCTGCAAAAGCACGTAACACACGGAAAAAAATCTGGATTCCTCATTGGAATGAAAATTGTTTTGCTAGTCTTCATCCTTCAGATGTCATACAGACAGTTGTTAGTGATGTCCGTAATGCTTGCTTTCGCTTGCGGGGTCTCGGTGTACGGCAGCGGATGCTCCTTCCCGAGGCCGGCGGCTGCCGGGGGCGAGCGCGGAGCCTGCGGCCAGCGCTGCGGGGCTGGGCCGGGCTGGAAGGATGGTCCCTCCCTCAAACAGCCCCTCCGAGCTGCCTGCAGGGAATTCCTGCTCTAAACACTCCCGCTGCAGCCCCTCGCTGACCCTTCCTCCCGAGGCCGGTCAGGGTCTCGCTCCCGGCTCCCCCCGCACCGACCGGCGGTGGCTCCGCGCCCAGCCCCGCACGGAGCAGGGGCAGGTCACTCAGTGGGAGTGTCCGGGGAGACAAAACAACCGAGAAGCCGCCATAGCCGAACCGAACAAAGACAGCGCGGCCCGGGAATGGCGGCTCCGCGGGGCTCCCCGCGAGCGGGAGGCGGAGGAGCGGCGGGGGGAGGCGGGAGCGCCGGGCGAGGCCCTGCATTGGTCGGATTTTGCCGCAGACCCGCGGGGAGGGACGGGGAAGGGGCGCCGCAGCCCGAAAGGCGGGCCAGGGGTGGCAGGCCCCGCTCCTGCTGCTGAGGGAGACCCGGAGGTGCCGTGGGACTGCCAGCAGCGCAGGGGGCAGCGGGGCGGGACGGGAGAGCAGCAGAGGGACGCGGGGGCTGAGGGCGGGCAGAGACAATGAAGTGTGGCCCGATATTGACTCAGCTGATTAGAATCTTGTGCTAAAAAGGCAATAGTGTACGCCCATTCTCTGTATAAGCCAGCCACTTAAGAATTGGGCTAGATGATCCTTGTGGGTCCATTCCCTTCTCAGCATATTCCGTGACTCCCTGGCTGCTGGAAGCGCGGGACGAGGCCAGGTCCGCTCAGGAGAGGCGGAGCCGCCGCGCGCGGCCGAGGGACGCGGCCTCCCAAGCGCCGCGGCCGCGTCTCGCGGGAAGCACGAGCGGAGCCACGCGGGGCGGGGGAAGGAGAGGAGCGCAGGGCGGGAATTAGGCAGACCCCGCCCCCAAAAGGCGCAGTCCTCAACCAGGTCGGACCGCCGCCCATATAGAGCCGCGCGGGGCCTTTCTTAGTTTGTAGCGCTTGTTGTTCTGAGCGAGTGACCATGTCTGGCCGGGGTAAGGGCGGTAAGGGGCTCGGCAAGGGCGGCGCCAAGCGCCACCGCAAGGTGCTGCGCGACAACATCCAGGGCATCACCAAGCCGGCCATCCGCCGCCTGGCTCGGCGCGGCGGCGTCAAGCGCATCTCGGGGCTCATCTACGAGGAGACGCGCGGCGTGCTCAAGGTTTTCCTGGAGAACGTCATCCGCGACGCCGTCACCTACACGGAGCACGCCAAGAGGAAGACGGTCACGGCCATGGACGTGGTCTACGCCCTCAAGCGCCAGGGTCGCACTCTCTACGGCTTTGGCGGCTAAACTCGAGTTTTTGCAGCGCTGTAGCGCTTTTACAACACAAAGGCTCTTTTCAGAGCCACCCACAAATCTCAGTAAAAGAGCTTCTAATCGCTGTTTGCAAACAGTTGTTGCAGTTTTGGGACTAGTAGGAATTTAGAAGGGTTTTTTTTTTCTCGGCTTCCTTAAAGCTTACAGCTGCTTGTCTCACTCCTTTCGCGGTCCGGGGGGGAACGTTTCGCATTCAAGTAGGGGGCAAGAACCTCATCTCTACACTGGGAATGAAAGGAGGGCAACGACTGTAGTGCGTGGACTCTCGCTACTGTAGGAAAATACCTTCTGTAAGTTACATCCTTTATTTCCTCCTTTTACACACCGAGCACCACCCGCTCAACACAGACCCTCTTTCTAAAGGCCAAGGGAACGCACAGGCGAGAAAAAGCAAAGGTGGGGGTAGGTCGGGGCCAGCCGCCCTTGCCGTAGTAGCCGCTGTCTCGGCGCCACTTTTACCGCCACAGCCTGCAAGGGGAAAAGAGGCAGCTCCTGAAATGGCGGCGCACTTCTCTCCGCCACTCGGTGGGCGGGACGGAGCGGGAAGAAGAAACAGCCACGAGCCTTCCTTAGCGCCCTACAGACTGCGCGACAAAGACGGGGCTGCGAGCCCCGTACTCTAAACCACCCCGCCCCGCTTCTCAGGCTGCCCCTTCTCTGCGCACCGCTCTCGCCTGCACCCAGCACAACACAGAACAAACTCTCTCAGCCCCGGCAGCTTTAGGTGGTGAACCTCACAATGACCGAAACACACGGAGCACAAGGGCAGGGCTGGACACTACCTAAGGCTCCTAATCCCCCAATCATCCCTGAATCAACACTATACCTTGGGCAATAAAAATGCTTGGCACCGGCTGCCCCGCCTGCACCGTAACACAGAGACAACAGCTCTCTCCAGTGGCCTTGTGGTGGCTCTTAAAAGAGCCTTTCAGTTAGAAGGAGAAGGGCAGGGAGCTCAGGCGCGCTCTCCGCGGATGCGGCGGGCCAGCTGGATGTCCTTGGGCATGATGGTGACGCGCTTGGCGTGGATGGCGCACAGGTTGGTGTCCTCGAAGAGCCCCACCAGGTAGGCCTCGCTGGCCTCCTGCAGCGCCATGACGGCCGAGCTCTGGAAGCGCAGGTCGGTCTTGAAGTCCTGCGCGATCTCGCGCACCAGGCGCTGGAAGGGCAGCTTGCGGATCAGCAGCTCCGTGGACTTCTGGTAGCGGCGGATCTCGCGCAGCGCCACCGTGCCGGGCCGGTAGCGGTGCGGCTTCTTGACGCCGCCCGTGGCCGGCGCGCTCTTGCGGGCAGCCTTGGTGGCCAGCTGCTTGCGGGGCGCCTTGCCGCCCGTCGACTTCCGCGCCGTCTGCTTCGTGCGCGCCATCGCTTCCCCGCACACCGATCTGTCGGGCTGAAACAGTAACAAATCGCTCCCTCCTGCCTTATTTATAGAGCACGGCGGCCCCGCCTCCCCGCCTTGATTGGTCAAAGTAGTGGTGAATTTAATTGGGTTACAACTGAAGTCGCTCCGAGCCTCAGTGGTTCCGAACATGTCTTGTGTTGTTTCCTTTTTGTTAGGAAAGCATGCATATCTATCGATATTACACTTGTATTTTTTTTTTCTTATATTTATTCTTCCAGATGTTGTTTCCGAATGGTACTTGCAGCATTGCATTTTAAGAAGCGTAGTTATTTGTAACTCTTTATCCGAAGAGAACTACAAAGCCCCGAACCCCACACCAAACAAAACAAACATAAGCTAGTAAAAGACACAGAAAAAAAAAAAGACAAGACAAACCAAAAAAACCAAACCAAAACAAAAAACCAACAAAAAAAATCCAAGCAAACAAACAAATAAGCAAAAAAAGTTGCAGAACAAAAAAAACCTACCAGGAAAGTATTAGATTCAGAATGCATGCAAAGCAACCGATCCCTTTGTTACTACTTCCAAAGGGATATAGGATGACAAAATATAAGCGCCCAATTTAAAAAGAGAATAAACCATGAATAAGGAAACCTATTAAGAAGAAGTTATCTTATCGGCAATTATTGGAAATTGTATTTTATTATTACCCACTTCAAGTGTCAGAGTAATTTAAGTAATTAAAGCAAGTGGTTAAAAAGCAGCCATATCGGCTCGGAAGAAAGGGAACACCAACGGATAAGGCTGTTTTGGGTTAGGTATTTAAGAGCAAGGCTCAGCATACGAAGGGGTTAACGCGGGATTTTCAAACCTTGCCCCCTGAGCGCGGCTGTTTCCATCGCCCAATCAAGATGCAGCGCTCGCATATAAAAACCAGCTGGGAGCGCTCCTCTGAGTCGTTATTGTCTCTTTGCTGTTTTAGCGGTGTAGCGCAGTGTGTGCAGCGATGGCGCGCACGAAGCAGACGGCGCGGAAGTCGACGGGCGGCAAGGCGCCCCGCAAGCAGCTGGCCACCAAGGCTGCCCGCAAGAGCGCGCCGGCCACGGGCGGCGTCAAGAAGCCGCACCGCTACCGGCCCGGCACGGTGGCGCTGCGCGAGATCCGCCGCTACCAGAAGTCCACGGAGCTGCTGATCCGCAAGCTGCCCTTCCAGCGCCTGGTGCGCGAGATCGCGCAGGACTTCAAGACCGACCTGCGCTTCCAGAGCTCGGCCGTCATGGCGCTGCAGGAGGCCAGCGAGGCCTACCTGGTGGGGCTCTTCGAGGACACCAACCTGTGCGCCATCCACGCCAAGCGCGTCACCATCATGCCCAAGGACATCCAGCTGGCCCGCCGCATCCGCGGAGAGCGTGCCTGAGCTCCCTGCCCTTCTCCTTCTAACTGAAAGGCTCTTTTAAGAGCCACCACAAGGCCACTGGAGAGAGCTGTTGTCTCTGTGTTATGGTGCAGGCAGGGGCAGCCGGTGCAAAGCATTTTTATTGCCCAAGGTATAGTGTTGATTCAGGGATGATTGGGGGATTAGGAGCCTTAGGTAGTTTCCAGCCCTGCCCTTGTGCTCCGTGTGTTTCGGTCATTGTGAGGTTCACCACCTAAAGCTGCTGGGGCTGAGAGAGTTTGTTCTGTGTTGTGCTGGGTGCAGGCGAGAGCGGTGCGCAGAGAAGGGGCAGCCTGAGAAGCGGGGCGGGGTGGTTTCGAGTACGGGGCTCGCAGCCCCGTCTTTGTCGCGCAGTCTGTAGGGCGCTAAGGAAGGCTCGTGGCTGTTTCTTCTTCCCGCTCCGTCCCGCCCACCGAGTGGCGGAGAGAAGTGCGCCGCCATTTCAGGAGCTGCCTCTTTTCCCCTTGCAGGCTGTGGCGGTAAAAGTGGCGCCGAGACAGCGGCTACTACGGCAAGGGCGGCTGGCCCCGACCTACCCCCACCTTTGCTTTTTCTCGCCTGTGCGTTCCCTTGGCCTTTAGAAAGAGGGTCTGTGTTGAGCGGGTGATGCTCGGTGTGCAAGAGGAAATAAAAGATGTATCTTGCAGAAGGTCGTCTCGTACATCAGCGAGACGCCCAGACGAGCACTACGCCCGTTGCCCTCGGTTCAGCCCCCGTGTAAAGACCGGGATATTCCCGCCTGCTGCAAAGCGAAACTTTGCCCCCCAGACCGCAGGAAAGTGGGTTAAGCAGCTGCGGACTTTGGGGGAGCCGAGAAAAAAAAAAACCCTCCCTGTTCTGCCAAGCCTAATAACGTTATTACAGTAGCGATTAAAAGCTCTTTTTCTGAGATTTGTGGGTGGCTCTGAAAAGAGCCTTTGTGTTCTAGAAGCGCTACAAAAACGCGAGTTTAGCCGCCGAAGCCGTAGAGAGTGCGACCCTGGCGCTTGAGGGCGTAGACCACGTCCATGGCCGTGACCGTCTTCCTCTTGGCGTGCTCCGTGTAGGTGACGGCGTCGCGGATGACGTTCTCCAGGAAGACCTTGAGCACGCCGCGCGTCTCCTCGTAGATGAGCCCCGAGATGCGCTTGACGCCGCCGCGCCGAGCCAGGCGGCGGATGGCCGGCTTGGTGATGCCCTGGATGTTGTCGCGCAGCACCTTGCGGTGGCGCTTGGCGCCGCCCTTGCCGAGCCCCTTGCCGCCCTTGCCCCTGCCTGACATACCTACACCGTCAGTAAACCAAGAGCAGTGAACGGAAAAGGCCCTGCGAGCCTGTATATGGGCGGCGGTCCGACCTGGTTGAGGACTGCGCCGAGGCCGGGCCGGGGCGGGCTCTGTGCGCGCCCTCCCCCCGCGGGCCGGGCCTTTGCCGCCATCGCTCCCGGCTCCCGCGGAGCCCGGACCCGGCGGGGCCCGGAATGGATCCTGGCCGGGCTCGCCCCGTGCCCGCCGCACTCCGCCCGCCTGCCCGGCCCCGCCGGCGGCCTCTCGGTGCCTGCAGGGGCTGCAGCAGAGCCCGGCCAATGGCGGCGGCGGGGCCCGCAGAGCCGCGTCCCGCCCGCGCTGCGCCGCCGCCAGCGAGCTGTGCCCGGCAAAGGGCCCTGCCGGGCAGGGGAGAGATTGGGCGCTGCAGTCCCGCTTCTACGGTAAATGAACCCTTTTCTGCCGAAGGCTGATAAAGGCGGGTAATGTGCTGTGATTTATATTTACTTTCCCCTTTGAGTGGGACTTTTTTTTTTTTTTTTTGTGCCTTGTAGGGAAGTCTTCCGTGCCCCACATCTCTGACTTAATAATCACGTGGCTTTGTTGTGTTTATGGGACTGGCGAGCAATCAAAGAACTGATTTGTGTCTCTTACTGATGTACCCATGAAAAAAATCTTCATTATGTCTGTGCTTTTAAGGATGTTGTAAGTGTTGGATAATTTTCATGGTCCTATTCTTTATTGAAACGTAATAAAGCATTATTTTTGTAATTCTTTGTAATTCTTTCTTCACGATTTATTACTTTTTGAACACAAAAAGTGGTCTGGAGGTGTTATTTTGTGCTGGGTTGTCTGTTGGCTGCATGAGTCCATTCTGCTGCAGTGACTCCTAAAAGGCTTCAAGCTTTGCCTGTACACACCTACTTTTACTTTTTCTGAGTTATTATTTAAATTTACTATGAATATATATTCGAGGTATTTTTATTTTGTTCTGGATTGTCAAATAAATGCTATCCCACACAGTGGCTATATACCATCTTTCTTGGCAGGAGTTATCCTCATGTTAATTTTGCCTGTGTGCAGTGCACAGGTTTGGGGGTTTTTTGCTGGTCAACTGTTTCTCAGTTTGTTTGATCCTCCCCCTCTTTTCCCTTTTTTCAATGGATGCCTCTTACTATACAATGCTTCTTGAATGTTAAAAGGTTTTGCTTGGTAATTTTGCACATTTTCACATTTCAGCCATCACTGTTTTGTTGGTTTTGTTTGTCCTTTTTCACCACCTTTTCTCAAAAGTTCTCTTTCTCAGGGGAGATGACAATGGGGTCTTTTCTCTCTCTGTGAGACCTTTTGTATGTGTTATTTAATACAGGTTATGCTGGGCCACCACCCTGATACGTATTTTCATTTGCAGGTACCAGGCAGTGTTTACATCTGTTTATACCTATTAATATAAAATTATTTGTTCTACAGGTATGGGAAACACATATTTATCTTTGCATATCAACATTGGTGATGCTTGTAGGGCAGATGAAACTCTTCCTGTTGGTGTAGAAGCAACCAAGAGCCTTGCAGGCACTTGCTCATTCCTCCACCAGTGGGACGGGGGAGAGAATCAAAAGGGTAAAAGAAAACTCATGGGCTGAGATGAAGACAGTTTAATAGGGAAAGCAAAAGCTGCACTCACATAGAAGAAAACCAAACCAAAGAATTAACTGACCACTTCCCATGGGCAGGTGGGTGTCCAGCCATCTATGGGAGAGCAAGGCCTGATCACTGTAATGCTTATCTGGGAAGATAAATGCCATCACTTCAAATGCCTTGCCCTTCCTCCTTCCTCCCCCCAGCTTTATATTCTGAGCATCAAGTGATAAGGTCTGGAATATCCCTTTGGGCAGCTGGCATTACCTGTCCTGGCTGTGTCTTCTCAAAATCTCACAGGCATCCCCAACTTCCTTGCCTGTTGTGGCAGCATGGAAAGCACAAAAGGCCTTGGCTCTGTCTGAGCCCTGCTCAGCAACAACAGAATCATCACTATATTATCAACCTGGTGATCAGCACAAATGCTAAACATAGCCCCATACAAACCACTGTGAAGAAAATTAACTCCAACCCACCCAGCCAAAACCAACACATTCAGAATCCCTGTTTTTGCACAGTATTTATCATTACACTTACTCAAGGAAAAAAACCCAAATATTTATATGCAGTCTTTCCCCTGCTATCACTGCATTTATGGGTTACAACATAGATAGAACACAATAGAGAACTCAGTAAAACTTCTGCATGACTATAAAACATATTCTTCCCTGCCTATTACTGCTCTCAGTATTTGGTATCACATACCCTTTCCTTGGCAGTGCTGAGTGTGGCTTTCTCTCTATTTTATCTATATTCAGATGACCTATTTTGGTCTCTTCAGGACTCCTGTAAGAATTACTTTTCCCTTGTCATGTGGCACATTTGATTTTTAATCAGTTTTTTTTTGGTACATCTTCTTTGTAGCTTTTCTTTAATTTCATTTCAAATGTATAGGTGCTGATATTCTTGCAAATTACTCAATTAAAGAATTTAATTTTATTTACGTGTTTTAATGAGCATAGTTATTCTGCCTTGCAGAATGCCCAGTTCACCTCCCTTGCCCGGTGTTAATTGGCATTTTGTCAAAAGTTGCAATCTCTTTTAGAATCCATTTCTTGATGCTTTTTAGTTCACTAGATCTCTTTGTGTGGTGCTTATTGTGCAGTTAATATTTATATTAACATTAATAAGCCTTTGCTTATTTTGGAGTCATATTTTCTTGATCTTGTCTGTATTAGACCATCTCAAATAGTCAACTTTTTATCATTATCCAGGGACCATAACTTTCTAAGCTTTCTTAAGAAAAACTCTGAAGAACTACAACAGGTCTCAGCGTAATTTGTTCCTAAGCAATACCTTAGCTTCAAAGGAATAAACCCCACAGATTATTGAGAGTAAATTTTTATTATGGCAAATTTTACATAGAATTCTTGTAGATATGACAGCAATATACAAGTACATATAATAGATTGATGCATTACAGTGTGCTTGGGTTATTTGAGGAAATATTCTATAATTCAATTCAGTTGTCCATGCAATGCTTACCCAAATTTATCTTTTCCACACCATGTAGATTAATTTTCTTGTTTTTATTTTAACATGCTATATTTGTGTGTTACTTTTCTAAACTTCTTGCCAGCATCTGTGGGTATAAAGTAAGTGTGTGAAGTATCGTAGTATTAGGACAATTCTGAAAATAGACAAAATAAAACCGAAAGGAGGAGCAAACAACCTGTTCACAGGAACTCAAACATTTCAATGTTGTGAAAAAGAAAAAAGGAGTTCTAAGCAATCTGAATTCACTGAATTCTGAAATAACACTTCATTTCCTATATGACATCTTTTATTTTATGGCCAGTCTCATGTAAATGGCCAATGTTCATCCTTCACTCCTGATGGTTCATCTACACGGGTTATTTTTTCACTCAGAACCAACAGCTGAGTATATGCATTACAAATTTGCATCTATCTATCTATCTGTCTGTCTGTCTGTCTATCTATCATCTTTTCCTGTTAATCAGGACAATAGGATAAGACCATGGGCAAAATCTTTTCCAGATCAGGCAGCATTAGCTGGAACAGCCTGAGCTGTGTCCTGTGGTGTGGGCAGGCAGTCAGGGCACGCTGCAGTGCAGGACAGGTTGGGGATGGCAGGAATGACTGAGAAAGTGACTCCACTTCTTTGCCCATTCTAGGAGTGCCAGCAATTCAGCACTTCTCTTCCCCTCTGCATCTGCTTTCAATCTCTCATCCTGACATTCATCCCAACACTCCTGCCCATCCCAAAAGACAACCATCCCCTTGAGGAGGCTGTTGAAACAATGTGATTTTCAATTTTGTTTTCTCTTTAATGATCTTCTTTTCTTTTCAGGAAAGTTGTTAGCTGAGCTGAAGGAGTTACTGATCTCTCAGTGGATCTGCCAGCACATGTATTTTTACATCCTTAGGAGAATTAATATTAACTTAGAAGCTCTCTGTGGTATGTTTTTTTAAATCAGCTAAAAGTATCCAGATGGAAATACTGGAAATCAGAGATACAGATTTGGTTTATCTCCTAAAGCAAAAGCTTATGATAGTGTTACTTTATTTAGCTGAAACATTTGTGAGGGAAAGGAATAATCTTTTTTTGCATCATCTTCCTAGGGAGGTGAGCATCCCAGAGCACTATCATATGAAATACACAAGCCCAGCTAAAAATAGTGATGGATTTTTGCTGAGAGTGATGATCAACATGACTAGATATTACAGAACTTGTCTAATTCCACTGAGAGGAAAAGAAAATATTTTTGAAAGTTGCAGCTCAAGCAAAATTGAGGCTTTGTGCACCCTACTGACATGGAGACTCCAGGCTGTCAATCTCTGCACAGCCCCCATGGTTATCCTCACACAATAAAGGAGAATCACACATTTCACACCTCAGTGTACACCTAAATTACTGCCAGACTCTCTGAAGTTCGGTCAGCTCTGTCCTAATTTTCCTTCTCATTCACCTGGGCTAATCTGATGAGCCTGGGTCAGGGACTGTGTGCCCCTGGGGGTCTGTCTGTCTGTCTGTCTGCCCAGGGAAGAGCAGGATTTCCTCCTGGCTGTGCATCAGGCTACCACAGTTACCTGCAAGTGTGTGCCCAAGGCCAGAGCTGATACACCCAGAGCTGCACTCCTCCAGCAGCAGCATGGATCATGGCAGCTCCTGTCCCCCCACAGTGGAGTCCATCTCTGACAGAGCATTCAAAATCACATTTTAATAATATATGTGGGTTTTACCTATGGTGCTTACATATTGCAAGGCAATAACATTTTTCACTCTTGTTCATTTTTCTATGTAAGTATAGTAATTAAATATTGATCTTATTAACACTATCCACTGCTCATTCTATTCTGTATGAACTCCTTGTGGCTACAAGGTCCTTTGGCAATCTGCTGTCTACACACACACTGGGGATTAGAAACTAATGGGAACTTCACTGCCTATAGATGTGGACTTGGGCTTCTGGATCATAATGATTTGCTCAAATGGCAAATCCATCCGTCCTTTTTCTGAAGAACAAAATAAGTCTTTGTTTTCCTGATATGCAACAGGAAACTTGCCATGATCTGTATAGCATTAATATCATCAGCTCTCTAGGTGTTTTGGGTATCATTAAATAACAGTAGACTTCAGAATTTTCATTTATTTACTTTTTTCCAACTGCAGTTTCCAATTTCACTGCCTATCCTCCTCTTGTGCCTGATTCCTAACTCACTCTTCAGAACTGTCTCACCACCATTTTCCACCTTTTCTGCACCTAATAAAAAAAAATCTTCCCACATTTGAAAACCATACATAAATTAAATGAATATGTTCAACACTCAGAAGCACTACAATGAAAATTACTTTAATGTCTAGATCACCAGAAAAGGAACAGAGAATAAAACAGGATTTTGTATCTTTGTACCATTGTGTGAAATAGTGCCACCCAGCACAGTGTGCACATTTCTGGCCTCTAAATAAATAAACTATTGCAAGAGGCAAAGAAATTTCTGAGAAAAGTGATAACGCTGATTTAATGCTTAAAATGGCTTTTCTACTAAGCATACTAGGACACCTTCAGAACAATGACCACTGACTGAAGATGTTCTCTCTAATCCTTATTACCTAGGAGGTCACTGGTTAAATCTATCAAACTTAGTGAAGTCTAATCTAATCATAAAATTAGTTAAAACCAAAGGGTTACTGATATCAGAAATGCTGTCTAAATTTCATAGGCAGTTTTTAAAAGTGACTAGATCTTTACTCTATAGGCTTTTTTCAAATCAGAGAGAAGAGAGAAAGATGATGTGTAGAAAAAAGAAATCTGTGCTATCCCTCTCCTCAGAGGAATCAATTCTGGATTACACAGCTGCTTGCACAAACCCTAACACTGGTGGTAAATAGTTCATAAACTGATCCATTTAATTACATGTGTGTCCTTAGGATCAAGTTTGGTTTTTCTGTAAGGTAAAAAACCAAAAGCAAAAACAAATCCCCTCCCCAAAAAACAGCAGTCTCAAACAAAAAACTGATTCTACCCTTTCCTCCCTCCCAACCCTGGCCAAAACACAAAACCAAACCAACAAACAAAAAACTTACCCTCAAAAAAGCTCCTATTCAAGTGCTTAACTAATGCTTTTTTGCTTTTTCCCTGGGCTTCCAGGTTGCTAGCACCCTGGTTTGTGCTGGTACTCTCGTGATTCTCTCAGAAAATACTTGCGAAGGCTGTAGAGGGACTCCACGACAGGAAAAACCTGTAGCTTCTACAGGAAGAGGACTTGCTTTCTATTTGAAAAGAGAGGTATCATTTGTATGCAGAGTGCAGAGGCCTGGAACAATCAACCTCTCCAAGATGTGATACGCAGAGGTGCCTCCTGGGAGGAAAAAAGGTTTGTTTGCATCAGCCCCGTTACTATGGCAGGGTTGTTTCTGTACCTGCAGCCATAAATTGGCTCTTCTAGGACGGAATGGGCGAGGGGAGGGGAAGGATGCAATGATCCTGATGCTCCTGATAGAAGTATTTTATCATGCAGGATGGACCATTGCTCTCTCAGCTTTGAAGCCTGCAGAACCAAAATAATATTTTCTAACAGAGCAAGCTGGAACATCCCAACTGCTGCTTGAGTTGTTTTGGTTTTGTGGTGGTTTTTTTAGTGTCTCATTTTTTTTGTTTCTTTGGTTGTTGGGTTTTTTTCCCCCTTAGGCCGGGCAGTAGCCACGGCATAAATAAACGGCAGTCAAAAAACACAGAGTACAGGTTGACGAAAGGAGCACTAAAAGATTTCAAAACACGGGCTGGTTTTACCAGCAGGCAGGGCGGGATGCTCGTCACTCATCGCGGTGTCCTCCAGCGGATCCATCGTCACCGGCTGCGGATTAAGGAAAGCAAAAGGATTCGGGGGCGCGGAGGGGGCAGGGAAGGCAACACAGGGAAAGGAGGGGAAGGGATGGGGGAGGGAGGAGGAGGAGGGGGGAGGGAAGCTGCTTCCCGGGCTGGATTGGTTGGAAATTGCTGCAGCCCAGGCGGGTGGTGCCTGCGGCCCCCGCTCCCCGCCGGGCCGAGCCGAGCCGAGCCGGGATACGGCCCCGGGGGAGCGCTCCGGAGCGATGGAGCCTCCGCTTCCCTGAGCTGTGCCACGGGAACGACAGCGATGTCACAGAGGCAAAGGGAAAGGCACACAAGGGTCGGGCTCTCGGCAATCTGCTTTCCTGTTGGTATCAGATATATTATATCCGACACCTATACTTTATATATATATACATGTACAGACTCAAAGCATTTCTGCGACCTGCAAACAGACGCAGTTTGCTGCCGCCGTGTTTCTACAGCTTTAGAAGCTGCAATTGGCTTCCACTTCCACACAAACGTCCTGAGCGTCAGCATCAATGCCTTCAAAATCGTCTGAACAGAGAAAAGCGAATTTCTTACAGGTTTATCAAAGTCTAAACTGATCTTGTTCTATGTATTTTAGAGAAATAATCAGTAACTTATTCTTTAAAAAGTACTTTTGGTGTCTAAGCAGATCTAGGTTTCGGAAAAGTAAATTAGTAATAGTATTATTCAAATTTTTTACATAGAATAAAACCAGACTTGTAAGATGTTCCAACTGTATTTTATTTTGGTTTGCTATGTAAGATTGCAGAAAGACACTAGAGAAACTAAAAATTTGAGTGAAGGAATTTGAGAGCAATTTAATAAAAGAATTGTAAAAGCTTAACTGTGATAGAAAAGTTCATTTAAGTTTTACAAGGAAGAGCCTGGAGCATCGTGGGGATAGCATTGTTATTAGGTAATTAATTAATTTCCATTCACATTTGGTCTAGGTAAACACTCTAGCTTGCCTACATTATCAATAAAATTTCTAGACTAAAGCAAATTCTCATGAAACAAACAAAAAAAATTAAAATCAGATCTTCCTCTACGACTCAGGTCACTGGACAAAAATCAAGCATAGACAGTCTTTTTATAAAACAAACTAAAAAACCCAAACAAAAGGCCTCAAAACCAAACCAAAAAACAAGACCAAATCAATGTGAATAAGATTTTTGGAAGGAAATGAATATCCAAGGACTTTTTTTGGCACTCTGTGGTTACTAAGACAAAGCCTGATAGTAAATGTTCTTTTAAAACATCACTTTCTTAAAATTTGATTCTCAGAATCCTTCTGAATGTTTCTGCAACTGAGCATAGTTTCATTTTGGTTTGGGAGGTTTTTTTTGTTTGCTTCTTTTAATATTGTCTTGCACATTATCTCTCCCTGCTCTATGGAAAAACAAGAAGCTATTGGATAACTACAAATCAAGTAACATTTACTTGGGAGCAAGCAATCAGAGAGATTGCCCTACCTTGCTATGGTTAGTACTTTACAGCATAAGGATATATTTTGTGTGGACCTAAAGTTCAAAAGTAAATTAGGGTCATATGATATTAAATGTTTATTTCATGATCAAAAGCATCTGTGATGCACTGTTCTTAAATCTAAAGCCTTCCTCCTTTTTAAGATTTTAGGTTGGCTGGATAGATGAAATTATATTTGGGAAGGGAAGCTCCACATCTTCAATGAAATAAAATACTGTGCTTTCAAAAAAACCCACCACTTTCAACCCCCATTTGTCCCATATTCAAAGAGGTCATCTAATACATTTCTCTCTTCTATTTCAATATATAAAAACCTTTTATATATTGAAATAGCCTTTCATTTAACTGTGGTTTGCAGACAGAAAATGTGTGCATTTATTACAAGCAGTTACCCAAGTTAGAAGAACATATTGCCTTTCTCCATTAGTTGTGAATGACTGGCCAGGAGAAACTCAGATATGCAGGAATTGTATGAAAACATTCCAGGCATAATTTAGCTGAAGAAAAAGAGGAGTTAGCATACAGAACTCATCAAATCTTCTGTACTAACAAAAATATACTTAAACCCATCATGAAAATCCTGTTGGTGGCATAGAGAATGACACAATATTTTAAAATCTCTGTACAAGGAAAGCCAGGTCATTACATGAGCTGTCTCAAGGAGGAAACATGGCTAGAAAATTGTGAACTTAATGGATTACAATACTGAGCTTAACGAGTGTCTAGTGAGGAACATGATAGAAAAAACTAAACAAACACTTCACACTAGAATACAACCTACCTGTGTCTTGCTTGAAAACTGTTAAACTATATGTTTTTCAAATGATTTTTAAAACATCAGCAGGGCTGGGGGTGGGAAGTAAGAAATAAACCCAACAAAACCAAAACATGCAACTTCCAAGAGAAGCAGAACATAAATACTGAAGTGCCTGAGAAGGAAATATGAACATTGCTCTTGAAAAGAAATGCTCCCTCTTCACACCCTGTGTTCAAGGGCAAAAATGAAACCCAGGAGGCCTCTCCCTCAGGATTTTCAAATGGCCCAATCAGAACCTTTTACAAATCAATTCCCTTCTCTCGGCCCACATATTCTCTTCCTTCTCTACTAAATATACACTAATGGAAACTTATTTTGCCAAATATGCAAAATAGAGCAAAATTGCAATTATGAAACAAACAAACAAAAAAAAAACTGAAGTGTTTTAAACCTAATGCTAGCCTAATTTTACCCTCAAATTTCAAAATGGTTACCAATAGAGTCCTGCAGTTACTGCTGTGTCAAAGTCCAGCTCTGAATGGTAGATGATTAATATCTAATGCAATTTTCTTTCAGCAGAACAGAGATGATTAAAAAAAGGACGGGGAAAAAAAGTCCTCTGCCTATTCTGGGAGAAAAAGAAAAGCCAAAATAACAAACATGGAAAAAACCCACAAAAAACCCCCAAAACCAAAACAATAACAACAAAAAAACCCACCAAGCAAAGGAAAAGAACACAACCTCTGAAAATTGTTTAAGAATCATATACCGCTTAGAAACAGACCCACGATTCTTATCTTGTTTCCAAGCGAGATTTCAGCCGGGCACTCCCATGTTATCTCCCTCTGCCTGAAAAACATTTTCCATTAACACAACGCCCCAGTGACTCACTCCTCCGCCTCCTGAGGCACAACGCCGGGATAAAAAAAAAAAAAAAAAAAAAGAAATTTTCCTCGCCTTGGTTCTCAAGGGAGGATTTAGAGAACAAAGAGAACCCCCTCCCCAGCCCCTGGCAGCCTCATTCGGAGGCTCCCGGCGCTGCATTCCTGCCTTCCCTTCGGGCAGTTGTCCGCATAAAACATTACTGAACGAAAAACAAACCAAAGCGTCATTTATCTACACCTATTCTAACAAAGGAGGGAATGCCGTGTTCTTTACAGTGGGAACAAAATTAAAAATAATATTAAAAAAAAAAACAAAAATCAAAGGTAAAACCCCTAAAAATTACCCTGCTCGGAGGAGAGAGGAGAGGAGCTGCCGCCGTCCCCGGCAGCGCGGCCGCCCGCAGGCACCAATGGCGCGGAAGCTCCTCCCTGCGAATCCCGATCTCTCGCCTGTTAGCGGGATTTAGCAGCCCCTGGCACCCCGAGAAGGGGGATGCAGAGGCTGGCGGATTCAGAGAGCACAGCTTCCACATCGCCAAGGCCGTGCCTCCTTCTCGGGGTGCCAGGGGCTCCCGCAGCCAAGCAGGCCCAGGCAGCCGTAGCAACCAAGGGCCCCAAAAAAGACAACTAAGGCTACCAAAGCCAAAATAGTGGTGCTGAAAAGCTCGGCAAAGCAAAGCAGCGGTATCCAGGAGACCATAATTTATAAGTAAAGGAAGCTTTTGCAGAAAAGCGCCAAGAGCACCTTTAAACACCACTCATGCTGCCAGGATGAAGGAGAAAGTATTAAAACACCAATTAAGGGCCAGACTAGTACATCAACACTCCCTTCCTGGGCATATGTGACTTTCTATAGGGCTTTCTATACGAACTGACACTCGAGCCAGTTCTGCAGCTGTCACCACCATCACCCATCAGAATAATGAATTCTTAATTCAAAATACCTGATGCCACTTTTTGGAAACCCTCCTGGACTGCGCCCCAGGGAAGTACTTACGATTATCTTAAAGCCTGAAAGCTTTAAGCTGAAAATAAGAAAAAAGAGAGGCACAGGAAGAAGAAAACGGCAGCAACCCCTCCGCAGGAGGCACTGGAGCCCCCTCCCAGCCGGGCTCAGGGCAGGGGAGGGGCCCGCTCCCCGCGGTTTGAAAGCCCCGCGCTCCGGCCGCATTGGCCGCGGCCGCCCCGGCCCGCCCCGCCCTTCCTGCCCCGGGGCAGCGGCGCTGCACCCCCACGGAACCCACCGGCAGGGAGAGAGGGAGAGGCAGCGAGCACAGCCGTGCAGAGTTCTCATCTCTTCTGAAACCATACAGCGGTGACCAATTTCATCAGTGGCAACCGCTCCTTTTATTGAGTTTTCAAAAAGATTAACTGACGCACGCTTACATAAGTAACTTCTAGGATAAAGAAAAAAAGGAGGAAGCTATAGAACACCAAGGCAGAGCCCAGAGATACATAACATTTCAGACACCACCCATTTAAGATTTCAGGTTTCCAGGTATATTAACACAGCGTGTATTCCTGGGGTCAAGCGTTCCTGCTCTTTCTAGGAAAATGTGGGTGGCTCTGAAAAGAGCCTTTGGGTTGTTAGTCAGATGAGATTTACTTGGCTTTAGCCTTGTGGCTGTCGGTCTTCTTGGGCAGCAGCACGGCCTGGATGTTGGGCAGCACGCCGCCCTGCGCGATCGTCACCTTGCCCAGCAGCTTGTTGAGCTCCTCGTCGTTGCGGATGGCGAGCTGCAGGTGGCGGGGGATGATGCGCGTCTTCTTATTGTCGCGGGCCGCGTTGCCCGCCAGCTCCAGGATCTCGGCCGTCAGGTACTCCAGCACGGCCGCCAGGTACACCGGCGCGCCGGCGCCCACGCGCTCCGCGTAGTTGCCCTTGCGCAGCAGCCGGTGCACGCGGCCCACGGGGAACTGCAGCCCGGCCCGCGACGAGCGCGACTTGGCCTTGGCCCGCGCCTTGCCGCCCTGCTTCCCGCGACCGGACATGGCTGATGGAGCTGGATAAAAAAAAAGAGCCGAGTACGAAAAAAAAAAAGCTACGCGGAAGCAGGAAAAAAACGCGGCGAAAATAAGCAAATGCACGGGGAGCTTAAACGCTGCCTTTTTATACCTTCCTGCTGAGGTTCGCTAGGACTTCTGATTGGTGGAGACAAGGATTGTAAATTTAGCCAATGGGAATGCAGATGACAAAGTCGACCAATGGAAAATGCAATGTGTTTGACGTCCCGGAGCCGAGCTGTCCAATGCTGAAGGAGACTATTGAGTCATCTCATTTGCATACCGTCTCTATAAATATGGGTGGGCTCCGCTTTTGTGACTACGTCGTTCCTGCGGTAGCCAGGTGTAGGCAGACTCGTAAGATGCCGGAACCAGCCAAATCCGCTCCCGCTCCTAAGAAAGGTTCAAAGAAAGCCGTCACCAAAACTCAAAAGAAAGGTGACAAGAAGCGTAGAAAGACTAGGAAAGAGAGCTACTCTATCTACGTGTACAAGGTGCTGAAGCAGGTGCACCCCGACACGGGCATCTCGTCCAAGGCCATGGGCATCATGAACTCCTTCGTCAACGACATCTTCGAGCGCATCGCGGGCGAGGCCTCGCGCCTGGCGCACTACAACAAGCGCTCCACCATCACCTCGCGGGAGATCCAGACGGCCGTGCGCCTGCTGCTGCCCGGCGAGCTGGCCAAGCACGCCGTGTCCGAGGGCACCAAGGCTGTCACCAAGTACACCAGCTCCAAGTAGGGCGCCTCGGACCGTCACTCTCAACCCAAAGGCTCTTTTAAGAGCCACCCATATATTCAGTAAAAGAGTCGATCACAGGTTTTTTTCGGTGAGTGGTGTTTGCACGTGGTAATGTTTTGGTCATTGGGTTAGAACACGCTGTCGGAAGATGTGGGAAAAGTGTTATCCTGTGTAGGTATTTGGAAAGATTTGGGTCGTCTTGTCTGTTCTGTTCTGTCAATCGGTCCTGCAGGTCTATAAAAAGCATGTTAAGCCCCTAAAGAATTTTAAAGCCATTAAAGGTTTCTTTCTTAATTTCAGAGTATTTATTCGTACTAATTATTCACAAAAACAGTTGGCTGTCCCCTTTAAATATGAGATGTCATTCTGGAGTGACTTGGCCATAAGCCAAAGTGGGTTGTTTACCGGGAAACTAGGGATTAGTCTGTAATGACTTGAAGATGATGTTTAATGAAACCAATAGCGACAGTCACAGCGGGTGCATTATGGTGTAGAGAACAGCATAATTTTATTAGCCCTCGAGATTTCACAAGGAAGTGGTGTACTTTATTAATGTCGGGGATATTAATAAAATACACCACCGCGCAGTGGAAACGCGGCAGAATTAAGAAATCCGTAAGTGACAACACAATAGGAAATTACAAGAAAATGTAAGAGACTCAAGGGAAATTTTAAAAAGAGGGAAAAAAAAAAAGAAAAGCGAGGATGAGCGCTTTAACGAACCTTAGGCAGCTCGGGATGCGCAGGGAAGGCTGTATTTAGATAAATGCCTTTTAGAAGGGGGTTAAATCCTGGTTGTCCCGGGCAGAGGCTGAGAGAAAACTGCCGCAGAGACAGAGTAAGAACTCCGCGTCCGCTGCGGGCTGCAGCTGTGCGAGCGCTCCGGGCCGCCGCCAGTCGCGCTCGGCAGGGCGGAGCTGAGGGATGAGAGAGAAGGCAGCGCGGCTGCTCCCGGGCGGGGGAGCGGCGGCGGCAGCTCCCGCCTGCCCCCCTCCCTTCCATCCCCGCTCCGCGCGGGATTTTCAAACTCGGCCCTTGTCCAATGGCAGCCCGGCTCTGCGCTCTGGCCAATCACAGCGCGCTGCTGTCCATAAATAGCGGCCCCCGTGGCCTTTTGCACTCAGTGTCTGTTCCCTGCGCGGCTCGGGACCCTCGGTGTGCAGCGATGGCGCGCACGAAGCAGACGGCGCGGAAGTCGACGGGCGGCAAGGCGCCCCGCAAGCAGCTGGCCACCAAGGCTGCCCGCAAGAGCGCGCCGGCCACGGGCGGCGTCAAGAAGCCGCACCGCTACCGGCCCGGCACGGTGGCGCTGCGCGAGATCCGCCGCTACCAGAAGTCCACGGAGCTGCTGATCCGCAAGCTGCCCTTCCAGCGCCTGGTGCGCGAGATCGCGCAGGACTTCAAGACCGACCTGCGCTTCCAGAGCTCGGCCGTCATGGCGCTGCAGGAGGCCAGCGAGGCCTACCTGGTGGGGCTCTTCGAGGACACCAACCTGTGCGCCATCCACGCCAAGCGCGTCACCATCATGCCCAAGGACATCCAGCTGGCCCGCCGCATCCGCGGAGAGCGCGCCTGAGCTGTTGGCAGACGGGAAGATTTAGACCATCGAAAACCCAAAGGCTCTTTTAAGAGCCACCACAATGTCATTAAGGAGCTGTAAATTCTTAGTTATGTGTAAGAAGCGAAGTTTTTTTCGGCGACTTATGGTCAAGAGGATCTTGCACGTCAAGTAAGTACAAAATAATGTGTAAATGGTATTACGTAGGAATCCGATCCTGAGTTTTGCAAATCTTGTGCAGTTAGTTCTTTTGAAGTGACTTTACTAGACTAAATTTTCGTTTAGGGTTAAAAACTGTTTTCTACGTTGTTTTGCGCGTCATTTTGGTACGTAGGAAACAGCTTTCCCTGTTCTCAAAAGATACCTTCTTAAACGTATAGTGGGTTTTATCTGTCAGCATGCCTTGAAATCATTTGTTCGGATTCGTAAAGAACGGAACTTCTATAGAATCTTGCTCTCCTGCTTGGAGAAGTTAAATACACTAAATGTTTCCTGTGTATTGTAAATGTGTTGCCTTTATGTCCCCCATTTAACCTCACGGTTTTTCAGCAGCAATATTGTATCTCAGCCCCCCCTCCCCTTTTTTTTTCTTTTTTTTTTTTTTTTTTTTTTTTGTTTTGGGAGGGCCTTTGGGACTCGCTTTGTTTCTGAAAGCACAAAAACTCCTTTCCCGCCTTCCCTGGAAGGTCTCCATCAGTGCTTTCCTCAGTGCTCCACCACTCCTGGTCGTGAGCGACGTCCCGCGGGTATTTTCATCCCATTTCAAGCACTACAATCTATTCCCGAGATAAAATATTTCCAGAAGCGGTGAGGGGTCGGGTGAACTCTTGGGTGGAGACAAGGATGTTTTCTGAGTCCTTTTCGCAAGTCGTGTGTATGCTCCTTGCTAATGTCTTGTCTAGGACCACGCGTGTGACATCTTTAATGGTAGGAGATTTTAGGCTTCATCAATCTTCTCTGTCGCTATTGAGGCTCCCAAAAAGATGTGTTGCAGTTAGCACAGATGAAGTGTTTTCCAAGAAGCATCTGTGCTTGAAAACTTAGCAAGTCTAAAATCATTTCTAAATGGAGTCTCTTTCCTATTCATCGTGTTCAGTGATTTTTGTGGCCCTACCTAGAAAACAGATTTCTCCCTGACTGAATTCACACACACCCCCCGCTCTCCTAGTCAATAGATCTGTAGTGGCCTGAAAAATGTACATTTCTAAAATTATTTCGGACTTTCTGGCATCTTTATATATATATATATATATATTAATGCTACAGGTAGATTTAGGTAATCTGGGGAGCCTGTTCCACTGAATTATTGGAAATTGGGTGCCTTTGGTTTTCCGATGCTACAAATGAGTACCGGTGGCTTTACGAAGCTGTTGGATTGAGTTAGACCCAGCCTTCATTTAAACCGGGAAATAAGGAGCTGCTGAGAAATGCTTAGAGGAAACATTTCTCCTGGAAAGCCTAGGATTGCAAGGCTCAATTTAGTTTTGGGTGCTAATAAAAACTTCATTTTAGGAATGTTTCCTTCTCTGTGCGAGAAACTTGGACTCTGCAGCAAAATCTGACCAATCAAGAGCCTCGACACCATTTTCTTTCCTCTGTTTTTCTCACTTTCAGCCATTTTCTGTTTCTGAGCCTGGGAGGGTTAAAAGGGAGGGGGAAGGCATCGGGAGCAGGGCTTTGGGAATTAAGAAGTCTCTGCTGTGATTTATTCATCCATCCCCCCAGATTTGTTCATTGACATATGACTTGTGTTTTTCCAAACAGATGTTTTTTTCTTCCTGTAGATTACCACTGGGGCAGCAGAAATGACACGCAGTGAAAGCTAACTCATTTCATCTTCTGAGATGGCCAAAGATATGTTTCCCTGGACCTGTTTGCATATGCTTATAAGAAAAAAATTAAGTAAAATTGCTTTTTCTAACTTTATTTAGAAGATATTTGATGTCTTATAGAAGCCATTGGTCAGAGTAGTTACATTTCAGAAAAATGTAGCATCAGAATTAATGGATTTTATGGTTTGTGGTTTGTTTTGTTTTGTTTGTTTTTTTTTTTTTTTGCACGTTCAAGAAACAAATTATATTTGAGCAGCGAGACAGGGAGACAGGTTTTGTTTGCCTTCATCTCTTCTTAATTTTCCTCTAGTCTTTTGAAGACCTCCAACTCTTTTACTAAATTAAGTATTATTTGGACTCATTCAGTGACAGTTGCATACTCGAATACTAAAAAATCACTAAACACTTCATCAGCTGAGAAAGAAAGGTGTGTGTCCAGTGCTTTTTATTTTCTCAGGGCTCATATAAACTAAATTATAATGCCTGAGCCTGAAGTAGTTTTGGGGTGTAATGCACAGCAAATGGGTGGCACGTAGACACAGGTGATGTGGTGCAAGATTCCCTAGGTCCAAGTGGGAATGAAAGTGGAGGTTCCTCTGGTACCAGCAAGGTTCAGCTGCATTTTTTTGCTTTTTGCAGGGGAGCCTGAGATAAAAGAATGCTGCCAAGGCAAAGCTGGATGAGAGCAAGACATCTGTGCTGAGCAGCTGAGGATTGGCTTGAGAGCTGCTGTTGGTAATTAAGGTGCTTTTGCAGGTGATTTTAGATGCTCAGCAAGATACTTGGCTAGGACTGTTCCTGGCCTATTAGCCATCCTCCATGGATGAACTGTCTCAAATTAAAATCATGTCTTGGAAGAATGTTTTTATCAGTCCAACAGGTAAAACAGAGCATCACTACTGACATTCTGCTGAAGTGCTTCATTTCATCCAAATACATAAAAGGTCTGATGACAGCATCTTTCTAGAACAAAAAATGTTTTAATCAGTCCTACTTGACAGCTATTAGTTTCTGAAAAAATCTGAACAAATAAATATGTGTCTGAAAGCAAGGTTCTCAGTTGAATTAACTATTGCAGTGTAAATGTTTTGTAAAGGTGCTTTCCATGCAAGCCAGTGTACAAAGATACGTCCTAAACATGTGTTAATCTGCCAGTCCCTCTTGTGGGCTTCTTCACAATCTGAATCACCTGTTGATTCCACCAAAGTCAAGTCTGAACTTTGCCAGCCACAGCTCTCCTACAGGCCTGGCCAGCACTGCCCTGCTGCATCATTGCCTCTCGCACCTTCAGGTCACATTCTCTCTTCAGCCTGGGTATCAGCACGTGTCAGGTCATAGATGTGCAAACAACAGGGTCACAACACGATCAACTTTTATTAAAATTTTATATTATATATTAGAAAGTGTACTTTGTCAGCTACTCCAATATGGAGTTAATTACAATAACAGGGTCTGGCCCTAGAATCCTGTTTATTAATGCACTTGTCCAACTGAAGGTTTCCAATTTCTTTCATTAGTTCTCAGGTTACAGCTTGAGTTGGGTGGCTCTGAAGTGACCACCACACCAAAAATTAACCTTCAATCCCCCACACAGGCCACCAGCACTCAATTCCCAAGCCCATCAGCTGCTTCTGGTCAGTTGTCTGTTTTGTTTTACAGGTTTTGGGGTGTTTCATTGTTTAGTTTTGCGTTGGGGATTTTGGTTTGTTGGGGTTTTTTGTTTGTTTGTTTTTTGTTTTGTTTTGGTTGCTTGGTTTTTTTTGGTTTTTTTGGGTTTTGTTTTGTTGGTTTTTTTTTTTTTTTGTGGTGGTTTTTTTTTCATCTGACATTGCCTCGGTTCTTGGAGTTGTTTCCTTGGTCCTTCCTTACCTTTTTCATTCTGTAGCAGCATTAGCTTTTAAGAAAACCTTTTATTTTGGTCAGCTCTTGTGGCCTAATGCTACAACCACTCCAGCCACTAATGCTAAACTACTTAATACATCATGAGAATATGCAGAATGCAGTTAATGAAAGCTTCCTGTAAAAGCCTATGAAGTAACACAAGATGGAAAGCTCTGTTCTCAGTGAAGCTGTTATGGCAATACCAGGGTTTAATAATAAAAAGACAACAAACTAAAGGAACAGTAATATATCAAACCAGTGCAAAACTGAGTTTGAATTAAACCCATTTGTACATAAAACAGGGTAAGCTCATCTGGCTGGGGACCTCAGCCCCAGTCTGTGATGACTGATAGGGATCAGAGAGACAAATCCTGCAGCTCCAGGGACACTGGGGTGGCAAAGGACATGCCCCAACCTTGCTCAGTCCGTACTGTTGTCATCTGTGCCACCCATGGTGGCCTGCATCTCAGTCTAAAGGTGCTTTTTGGTTTGGCTTCAGGTTCAAAGAGCCCCAAAGTCCAGAGCTCCAGGGGCACTGGTGCCACCCAAGCCGTGCCAAGGTGAGCCTGGCACTGCCCCAGCCCTGCTTTCCCCACCCCTTTCTCTTCCAGGCCATCCCTGGTGCTGGGCACTTCAGCCTCTGCCTGAGCCTGCTCTGAGGGTGAGGTGCCAGAGTCACCAAACCCACACCTGCAGGGACACTGGGGTGGCAAAGGACATCTCAAGGGCAGCGTGGCCCTGCCCCAACACTGCCCCCTCCTCACTGCCCTCATCTGGGTCACCTGTGGGGCTTTATCCAGTTTACGTGGAATGACAATGTTCAGTTCCATGTCTGGTTCCCCATCCTTCATGTTCTTTTACCCTTAAGCATTGTGAGGTTTTAGTCCATTAATATGAAGATGCTTTTTTAATGGGCTTGATCACTTTGTCTTTGCACAGCAGCCAAGTCTGTGCTGTCATCTGTTCTCATGTGGAGGTTAGATGTAGTTAAGGTATTAAAAAAAATCTGATTATATATCCTCTGTGTCCTTATTGCTTCTCTCTCTACACTTTATTCTTGCTCATCACTCTCTATTTCTGAAGATCTAATGCCATGAGTATTTGATGTATTTATGAGTATCCCCTTTCCCTCTGCACATGGATTTTTATTTATTATGCTATTCCAAGCACAGCACTGATCCATCAGGATGGGTCTCTAAAGCTGTACAAAATTCTGGCCTGTAAGAGCTTCAACTTGTGATGCCACCAATAGGAAAGTAATTGATCCAGAGGGCACATGATATCCTTTTCTGTAAGGGTTCCATATGATCGCAGGGATTTTAGGACAGTGTGCCAATGCTGTAATGAACATAAGGATCTAGAGCTGAAGGCACAATGTGAGAGGCATGACAAAAAAAGCACACACAAAAAACCCAAAAACACATAAACAAAACAAAAAAGTGTTTCTCAGACAGCTCTTCATGTCAAACCAAAGATCAAATATAAGTCTCTGTGTGTTTTAGGCACCAGTTCAGTGTGCTGAGGTCATTTCCTGAATTAATTCCAGCTACTGATAATATATGGAAAACAGGTAAGATCTCCACTGCACCAATGCAATGATAAGTAGCACTTCAGAATTTCTGAATGCTTTGCTGCAGTCCACTAGCTCTGTCATAATCCTTGTCCCACTGAGACTGAAGGACTTCTAAGCAACAGACAGGGCCAGCTGCAATTCAAGTTGGTTATGTTGTGAAATAGAATATTAAGGAAGGTTATCTTCCCCTCCATTTTTGTAAATTAATTACTCTGTTGGATGCTGAAATTGAGCATTATTTTCTTTATTTGGGCCAGTTTTGAACTTCCCATTAGTTCTCCCAGGCAGACTCATCTGACAGGTTGTTGTGGTTTTGTTTTTAGGGAGAAGGGATGCATTTAAGAGTCTAAGAGTAGTAAATATACAGACACCAAAGGAAAATGGAGGGGTTGCCAACATCTGTCACTCTCAGGCTGCTTTGGTACTCTCAGTGTAGGCCAATATAACACAGATATATTTCCAGAACAGAAGTGTCATCTCACCTCTGCATCCAATGCTTGAAAACTTAACAGACTCTGCAGCAATTCCAGGCCAGTCCTTGCTGGTTTTTGGGGTTGTTTAGGCAGGTGCATGCAGAGTTTGAGTTCACCTCACAGCAGCAGCAGCAGCAGCACGGGTGCAGCCTACACAGAAATAAAATTAAAAGTGAGTCCAATACTGATGCCATGATGTGAGGACTGAATTTTAATTGCTATGTGTGTGCATGCATGTGTACATGCAGTCATTTTATGTTTTCAAAGATCTTTAAATGGGAAGAATTTCTTACCATCCTTATAAAAGTCATCTAGTTTAAAGGCCCTGAAATGCATGGCTGCAAGACTTTATTATAGAGGTATTTCATAATACACAGTATTTTGCAAGCAGCTGTATATGTTGTATTTTGAGAACACTTTCAAGTAGTAAAAATGTTATCAAGAGTTTAGAGGGTGAGGTTTGTTGGTTCTTTGGTTTTGTTTTTTGGGGGGTTGTTGTTGTTTTGGGTTTGTTGGGGGTTTTTTTGTTGTTGTTGTTTTTTGTGGGTCTTTTTAAGTGTACAGGCTGATGTGACAGGAGGGTGTCCCACAGGTGCTAATGGATGGATCACTGTCCTGTAGAAGACTCCAGCTGAAATGTAGGAATCAAACAGAAGGTTGGCTGGTGGTGCTTATCAGAAGCTGACCAAGCAGGAAAGCCAAGAGGACCTCATTTTAGGGAAGAATGAAAATCAAATGCACTGTGATACATCCCTAAATTCTGGAGACACAATTCCAAACCAGGCAGTTGCCTGAGTTATAGAATAGATTTTATCAGTAAGTTTATGGTTTCATAAAAGAAGGCTGAAGAGTTTTGAACAAAGTTGTATGCTGCAGAGGGAAATAGAAAAAGCTAAAAGATTACCACAGATATTAAAACAAGCAAGCAAACAAATGAACGAACCTCAGCAAAACCAACCAAACCCAGAAATGTTTCATTATGTTCCTGTGTTTGGAAAAAGTAATTTGGATAAATCTCTTTCACAAAAAGTCAGCAAATTCCTTTTTGAATATGTGTCTACTGGACTTTTGAGGGGATAAGTGAGAGGAGGCAAAGAAAGAAATTTCTTACCCTAAAATGTTTGAGTCATTAATAAGAAGGATGCTAGGGCATGAGGAGATTGTTACAGCAGCACTTTTTTTTTTCTTTTTCAAAGAAGTTACACAAAATTGTGCCAGTAAAAGTGCTTTATAATGCTAAGAGTTCTCAGAATATGAAGACTAAATGCAAATTAAAACAGAGATCACACCAAAACAAAATCCCTAAAAGATTCTTTGGGAAATTCTTATTTTCACACTTCTTGAAGACTTATTTATTTCTATGTCAATATTCCTCTATTAACTGTAAAGATTGTTTATTATTACCCAAAATCAATAGAAATTTCTGAAATTTTTTGCCGTTAAAATTAGAAAAGGAAAATGCCAAGTGGGCCCAAATGTTTTTTAATTGTGAAAATGAGTTTAATCTCAATACTAATTAGTTTAATAGTATCTATGTCAGGAAGGAAAACTTTATTAGTTTGTGCAATCCTGCCTTTATCCAGGAAACATAGTAGTATTGGAACATTCATCTATATTTTAGTGTTGACTATAAAAATATGAGTAGCATTCCTATTTTAAATGGCACATGTTTAGCAAGGGGATAACCCAAACATTAGCGTGAGAAACTTGAAATTGTCTTTCATTTCCATTACAGTGCAAAAGAACAGGTCTAATACTTCCCTAGTAGGAAGCATTCCCAGAAAATTGAAAGCAGTGGCTTCTTCCTTATGGTCTCTCACTTTAGAATCCTCTGTGCTCTCTGCTTTCCTAGAAATGGTGAAAAATATGCTGGATAGGTAAAGGTATGGGAGACAAGGTGTATGTGTTAGCACATGTGTGCATTTGTGTTTCCAGGGAAACAAACAAACAAAGTCCAGTAAAACAAACACAGGCCAGGGAACCCTTCACGCTTTAATCGTCACTAAGGAAATTCGACATTACTTAAAAAAAAAAAAAAAAAAAAAAAAAGTAAAAATCCTCTAGCCATGACACGGCTTGAGCGTTTTAAACAAAAAGAACTTGGAAAGAAGCTGTAGGTCGCAGAGAACAAGGTTGGCAGAGATTATATAAATTCTCCCGAGGAAGGTGTCTATGCAGGCAAATGCTCATAACCAAAAAATTAAAAAGGAACACTTGAAGCGTCCAAAGCAGAAGCAGAAGCCGGGATGAGCAGGCCGAGAGCCGCGGAGAGGCGGGGCGAGAGCGCAGGGCGAGGGCCCGCATTGGCAGGATTTTGCCGCAGACCCGCGGGCAGCGGGGAAGGGAGGCGAAGGCGGCGCCGGAAGAGGGTGCGGCAATCCCGGCTCTAACTCCGGGCGGAGACTCGGAGCTCTGGGGAGCTGTGACCGCGCAGGGGGCACGGCCGGGGCGGGACGGGGCGAGAGAGCAGCGAAGGGAGGCGAGCGCTGGGAGCGGGAGCTGGGCCGGGAAAGCGCCAAAGGCCGCAGAGCGGGAAACACCGGCGGAGCCGCGCGGAGGGAGGCGGGGCCGGCGAGGAGACCCCGCCTCTTTCTGCAGTCCTCAACCAGGTCGGCTCGGGCGTAATAAAAAGCCGCCGAGGGAGGATGGTGGCGTGCAGGGAGTTGGTGAACGGAGAGTGTGACCATGTCTGGTCGGGGCAAGGGTGGCAAGGGGCTCGGCAAGGGCGGCGCCAAGCGCCACCGCAAGGTGCTGCGCGACAACATCCAGGGCATCACCAAGCCGGCCATCCGCCGCTTGGCTCGGCGCGGCGGCGTCAAGCGCATCTCGGGGCTCATCTACGAGGAGACGCGCGGCGTGCTCAAGGTCTTCCTGGAGAACGTCATCCGCGACGCCGTCACCTACACGGAGCACGCCAAGAGGAAGACGGTCACGGCCATGGACGTGGTCTACGCCCTCAAGCGCCAGGGTCGCACTCTCTACGGCTTCGGCGGTTAAACTTAACATAGTTGTAACTCGGCGCAGTTTTAAACACCAAGGCTCTTTTCAGAGCCACCCACAAATTTCACAAATAGAGCTCGTAATTACTTACATTACTAATGTAGAAGAAAAGAACTTTGAGAAGTTGTGTAATATTATGTACCTATACTGTTCTTGGATTCCTACTACGTAATCCATATTAAAAGAAGTATTTGTAATTACAGCTCTTATTAGGACCGTGTGGTGGCTCTTAAAAGAGCCGTTTGATTTACAATTTTCTATCCTTTTACTTGGAGCTGGTGTACTTGGTGACAGCCTTGGTGCCCTCCGACACGGCGTGTTTGGCCAGCTCGCCGGGCAGCAGCAGGCGCACGGCCGTCTGGATCTCCCGCGAGGTGATGGTGGAGCGCTTGTTGTAGTGCGCCAGGCGCGAGGCCTCGCCCGCGATGCGCTCGAAGATGTCGTTGACGAAGGAGTTCATGATGCTCATGGCCTTGGACGAGATGCCCGTGTCAGGGTGCACCTGCTTCAGCACCTTGTACACGTAGATGGAGTAGCTCTCTTTCCTTGCCCTCTTGCGCTTCTTGTCGCCCTTCTTCTGCGTCTTGGTCACGGCCTTCTTGGAGCCCTTCTTCGGTGCTGGAGCAGATTTCGCCGGCTCAGGCATCCTTAATGTTTTCTTTCAGGATCTTCCCTGTAGCACAACAACATCGAAAATGGCGCCTGCCCCCCCTATTTATAACGGCGTTATGCAAATTAGAGGATCGTAATTGTTACATTCCTATTGGAGTAGAAAGTACCAACGTAATGTCAGGCACTTCCGTCTTGTAGCCGCCAGAGCTCAGACGCTGCATTTACACAATCCTGGCTGCAGTCAGGGTCCTGGTTAAGCACAAAAATGCAGCGCATGATGCAAACTGCACTGGGCGGACACTCGCTAACGTATTCATCGCCAACGACGTCAGTGCTATGAGAACTTATAATCTACCAAGTTCTCACCCTTTTTAGTTTACACCTTTTAATTACTTCTTTAACACGAACATATCGATTAGTAATAGCAGCTCTTATCATGAAATTTGTGGGTGGCTCTGAAAAGAGCCTTGGTGTTTAAAACTACGCCGAGTTACAACTATGTTAAGTTTAACCGCCGAAGCCGTAGAGAGTGCGACCCTGGCGCTTGAGGGCGTAGACCACGTCCATGGCCGTGACCGTCTTCCTCTTGGCGTGCTCCGTGTAGGTGACGGCGTCGCGGATGACGTTCTCCAGGAAGACCTTGAGCACGCCGCGCGTCTCCTCGTAGATGAGCCCCGAGATGCGCTTGACGCCGCCGCGCCGAGCCAGGCGGCGGATGGCCGGCTTGGTGATGCCCTGGATGTTGTCGCGCAGCACCTTGCGGTGGCGCTTGGCCCCGCCCTTGCCGAGCCCCTTGCCGCCCTTGCCCCGACCAGACATGGTTACGCACTCGAAACAGGATGAGTAACTAGCCGGAAAAAGCCCCGCGCGGCTCTATATGGGCGGCGGTCCGACCTGGTTGAGGACTGCGCCGAGGCCGGGCCGGGGCGGGCTCTGTGCGCGCCCTCCCCCCGCGGGCCGGGCCTTGGCTGCCATCGCTCCCGGCTCGGGCCCGGCCCCGCCCGCGGAGCCCGAACCCGGCGGGGCCCGGAGCGGATCCCGCCCGGGCTCGCCCCGTGCCCGCCGCGCTCCGCCCGCCTGCCCGGCCCCGCCGGCGGCCTCTCGGTGCCGGTACGGAGCGGGCCCCCGTCGGCCGTGGGGCTGCAGCAGAGCCCGGCCAATGGCGGCGGCGGGGCCCGCAGGGCCGCGTCCCGCCCGCGCTGCGCCGCCGCCAGCGAGCTGTGCCCGGCAAAGGGCCCTGCCGGGCAGGGCAGAGAGAGGGTCCCGTTTCTACGGTAAATGAGCCCTTTTCTGCCGAGAGCTCAGAAACGGGAGTAATGTGCTACGCATTTGTTTGCTTGTTTTATTCCCTGTGAGGGCAACACTTTTAAGTGTTCACCGTAGGGCAATTATTTTGTGTGTCCCATATCCTAGACTTAATCACATAGCTTTGTTTTGGTTATGGGTCTGATGTGCTGATGAAGGAGCTGATTTATGTCTCTTGCTGCTATACCTATGACAAAAACCTACACCACTTCATGTTCTTTTAAAAAGTGGCATGTGTTGGTCATTTTCATGGTTTCACTCTTTACTGAAGCTACTGAACTGTTCCTTTCACTGTTTTTTTTTTCTTCACTTAATATTACTTTTAAACATAAACCAGTATTTTTTCCTTACTGTTGTTCAACAGCTGCATTCATTTAATGAGTTCCATCATCTTAGTTACCTTTAGTAGTTTTAAGTGTTCATATATTTGGGTGGTTGGTTTTTGGTTTTGTTTTTGTTTTTTGGGGTTTTTTTTGTTGGGTTTTTTTTTTTTTAATGAATGGTTTGCTTCCTTCCCCTCTTTATTCTTTTTTTTCACCAAAAATAGTACACTTATTTTTTGCTGTTGTAATGTGACACAAATATTTAATGTTTCTCCAGGGAGTTACAGGGTCTTCAGATGATAGCAGCACCCAACAATTTACAAAACTAGAACAGAAAACTTGCAGCTACAGGTGACAAAGTATGGAGCAAATCATACAATTATGCCTAAAATTTCAGTCTCAACAACAAAACGATCTACAATAGCTACCCTCAGCCTTGCAACCCAGCTTCCCAAATGTGATTCTAAGGTTCATCAAGCACTTTAAAAATTTTCCCAAATAATCCCAACCACAAGACAGATGTGTCTCATCATCAGTAAGTTTGTAGTTTTCCCTGTGCTATGTGCTGTCTCCTATTGATGGCCAAGTTGTTCTTTACCTTTTCCTGGGACTTCTTGGTTCTTTTCTCAATGTTCCCCATAGAAAATTACACCACACTAAAATAAAGTTCTGTTCAGAAATTAATCTAAATCTCCAACAAATATCCCTGTCCTGGATGAGAGGCAGCAGGGCTGTGGAGAGAGGGCAGGTACTAAAGCAGAGCAGCAGGATAACCAAGGCAACATTGAGCTGCTCTTTTCAACATTGCTTTGCCCCCACAGTTTAGGAGAATGTACAGCAGAAACACTTTCAAGCAAGTCTTTCTCCCTCGGAAGGAAAAATATCCCACCCTTTCTTAGTCTGTTTCCCTTCAGACACCACCATTTTGCATACAGACTGGAGAGCTTTGTGGATCTGTAACTTTGCTCAGCGTGGTAAAAAGAAAAAAGGAGCAGAAGCAAGACCAGCTTGCTAGGATCTCTTTTTTCATTTTTTCCAGACAGGTGCCGTGAGCCTACACAAGAAACCTCTCTCCTCTGATACCAGGTAAGTCCAGTCTTTGAACGGTCCTTAAGGTTTCCAAAAGGAAACAGCATCATGTTTTTCTCTTGCCCAATGAAATTATATTAACAGGAAAACAGCTTGATTTTCTGGTTCGCGATAATTGCAAACTGCAGAATACAATCCACATCTAATTTTTAGGGTTATTATGGTTTTTACTTAAACACATACTTCCAATATTTATTCCATCTGAGAGGAAATCCAATCATTTCATGTTGTAAATTAAATCACAGCTTCCATCACATTTAAACTGATGAAAAAGAAACCACAATCTATGGGCCAAAAGGATTCATTCTAAACACGATTAGCAGTGTTTGTATTCCAGACTCCATATCTTTCCTGGCTGCATCTGTCCCCCTCTTATATTTACGTTGTGTTTGTTACAAATGCAGACTATTCTATGAAGCATGCAGGTATGCTCCTTCTTGTAGGAAAAAAAAAATAAAAAGAAAAAAAAAAGAAGAAAAAAAGGTTGTTTGTTTCTGGCTTTGCTTTTTTCGTTCCTTAGAAATGCCCTTAAGGAGGTTTTGCTGCTCCGAACCCGCCGGCTGCTGCAGGGGACCCCGGGCCGGGGAGAGGCCGCGCCGCAGCGGAGCTTCAGCGCCAGGGCTGGGATTGAGAGAGCTCATTCTGATTGGCTGATAGCATTCGAAGCATCGACCAATCCCAGCGTGGTGTTTAAAAAGGACCAATGGCAGAGCACTTCGTTCTGCGAATGACGTCACTACCGCAGTTGTCCAATGGAAGCTCTGCTTTCTGATACCAGTGATTTGCATAAGGGCCCTATAAATAAGGCAGTAATCGCATTAGCCGTCACTCCGCTGTAACCGTGCAGTCAGGGAGAGCCGCCATGCCCGAGCCCGCCAAGTCCGCCCCCGCGCCCAAGAAGGGCTCCAAGAAGGCGGTGACCAAAACGCAGAAGAAGGGCGACAAGAAGCGCAAGAAGAGCCGCAAGGAGAGCTACTCCATCTACGTGTACAAGGTGCTGAAGCAGGTGCACCCCGACACGGGCATCTCGTCCAAGGCCATGGGCATCATGAACTCCTTCGTCAACGACATCTTCGAGCGCATCGCGGGCGAGGCCTCGCGCCTGGCGCACTACAACAAGCGCTCCACCATCACCTCGCGGGAGATCCAGACGGCCGTGCGCCTGCTGCTGCCCGGCGAGCTGGCCAAGCACGCCGTGTCCGAGGGCACCAAGGCTGTCACCAAGTACACCAGCTCCAAGTAAAGCGCCTCGGATCGTCACTCTCAACCCAAAGGCTCTTTTAAGAGCCACCAATTTTTTCAATAAAAGGGCTGAATCAGTGCTTTTAGTGGGGAGGTATGTAAAAAGCTTAACATTTGCACGTTAATTTCTAGATCACGTAGTGTTCTAGCAGGTTTAAATGTACCTAAAAATTAGAAGTTTACTTTGTTGATGCGCGGTATATAAACTCGCTTTTTCAAAACCTCTAATCCGGTTCCTTCTCAAAAGGGACTTGAAAGCAGAAACAACTTGTCCAATTCCAAGTCCCGTGGGGAAGGTGAAATAGTTAAATTTTCCAAGGGTTAAATGCCTTTTACTCGAAACATCTAGCCTGTATTTTCAGTGAAATATAGCAGTAAAATAAATAAAAAGTTTCTGTCTTGGCGGCTTAATTTTGAGGTGGGTTTATATAGGCAGTAGGATAAGATTTTCTCAACGACGGGGTTTCGGGCTTAAAACACCAATGTCCCAGAGTCGCGCAGGAGCTAACAGCCGGGAAGAGGGGGCTCTCAGTGATTTACAGCAAGGTTTACTGTGAGCCGGGGAGCACCGGAGAGTGGGGTGCAGCCCTTCCTGCCCCGCCGCTGCAGCTGCCGCCGGACGGGGCCGTGGCACGGCACGCACGTTCCCCGTCCCTGCTCCGCTCCCCTGCCCGCCTTGCCCAGCCCCCCCTGCTCGGAGGGAGGGAGGGGAGGAGGGAGGGAAGGAGAGCGGGAGGGCCGATGCGCGGTCCGCGCGTCACCGTCCGGCCGGGCTGCGGCTCGGCGGCGGGGGGGTCAGGGCCCCGGAGGGCGGAGCGGCGGGAAGGCGGCGCGGGCCCAATCGCGGCCCAAGGCGGCACTTTCAAACTGCCCCGGGCACCGGAGCAAAGGGCGCTCGCCACTCCGCCGACACCGCCTCTCTTCGCTCCGGGCGGCGCCGGTCAATGAGCAGGGGCGGGGCGGGCACAGCTGTTATCGCAGCGCTCCCAAACTGCACCCAGGGACACACCTCCTTTTAAAGGGAGCCCCAATCTCCCACGCAGGCGCTACCGAACGCACTCGTACCCAAAATCTCAACTTTATTAACGCCCTGTAAACTCCCACCAAAATCTCTTAAGTGATTTGGGGTTGCTGGTGTCTAACCGTAGTGTTTCAGCTCTTTTTGAGAGTAAGTGGGTGGCTCTTAAAAGAGCCTTTGGGTTTATTTAGATGAGTAGACTCTCAATTTCTCTCAGGCACCTTACTTCTTTTTGGGCGCCGCCTTCTTCGCCTTGGCCGCTTTGGGTTTGGCTGCCTTGGGCTTGGCCGCTTTGGGCTTCACGGCCTTTGCCTTAGCCGGGCTCTTGGCCGCCTTCTTGGGGCGCCCGGCCTTGGCGGCTTTCTTGGGGCTCTTGGCCGCTTTCTTGGCCGCTGCAGCCGCAGGCTTCTTCGCCTTCTTGGGGCTCTTCTTCACGGCCGCCGCTTTCTTGGGCTTCTTGGCAGCGCTGGCGGGCTTCTTCGCCGCCGGCTTCTTGGGCTTGCCTGCGGGCTTCTTCTTAGTCGCCTTTTCTTTTGTCTCCCCCGGCTTCTTATTCAGCTTGAAGGAGCCGGAGGCGCCGGTGCCCTTGGTCTGCACCAGGGTGCCCTTGCTGACGAGGCTCTTGAGCCCCAGCTTGATGCGGCTGTTGTTCTTCTCCACATCGTAGCCGCCGGCGGCCAGCGCCTTCTTGAGCGCGGCGAGCGAGAGCCCCTTGCGCTCCTTGGAGGCGGACACGGCCTTGGTGATCAGCTCGGTGACGCTGGGCCCCGCGGGCTTGCGGGCTTTGGAGCCGCTCGCCGCCTTCTTCGGCTTCTTGGCGGCGGCCTTGGCGCCGGGAGCGGAAACGGCGGGAGCGGCGACGGGCGCGGTCTCGGACATGGTGCCGGCCGGGTCCGGAGCCGGGCAAAGCACTGGGCCTGCAGCGAGTCGGCGGCCTGGCTTTTATAGAGCGAGGCGCGCGCTGATTGGTGCGCTGCAGGGCCCGCCCCGCCGCCCGGCTGGAAGGCGCCTTCGCCCCGCTCGGTTTGTGTTTCTTAGGAGCCGAAAAGGGCCTTTTTTAGCGGAATTTCCGCCACCGACTCCCCCCCAGTTCGCAGCGGCATGGAGAAGAAAGACTCTTGTTCCCCTCGGCCGAGTTTCCTTTCGAAGAGGCAATGGGTGAGCTAAAAAAGAGGCGATAAACACTGAGTCCTGGACCTGAACAGACCTCCGGAGACAGAAACTTTTGTTTTTCCTTCTAAATAAAATCCACGATGTGGGGAACTAGATTTCCAAAGTAATTAATTAATGTTCTTTAAAGGGTCTTCTCTTAATCTGAACTGAAAAGGAGGGATTTAGATCGATATTTTAGTTGCAATTTGATTTCAAAGAGGAGTAAGTAACACAGGCTCATCCTGAGCACTGAATATGGATTAGAAATTAGCTCCTTTGTCCAAAATCATTTACCTCTTTCAAAATAATTAAGAGAAATTAAATTGGTGCATTATGCAGCAAGGCTTGGAGCAGGTTAAAGTCCCGTGAAGGGCTTTTTGTCCCACCAAAGGAGGTGACTTTTTACAGCAGAGCAGTTTGTGCTGTGTTGCTCAGTGTACACAATGCCGACATGGTTCCCTCGTCCTCTGCTACAGAAATACTCACTTTCTTAATAAATTAGGCAACATAAATACCTAACACAGCCAATTTTTGTTAATGACGATAACCAGTGCCCTATAGTTTTATAATATGTCAGTGTTTTTATTTTGATACAGCTGGATTGGTAAAAATCTGAGTCATCATTGTTTAAGGAGACACTGCTGCAGCTGATTTTCCCACTACATGATCAAATTAAAACTTGCTCAAGTGATCAGTTAGGATTCCTCTTTCACCGCAATTTCCTAAATATTCCATTTTCTTACTGTTCAATGTCTGATCCCTACATTGAAATTGATACTAAAAATGGCGTGTCTTGATGTATCTGCTACACTGGAACAGCTGGCTGCTAAGCAAGAGGGGGGACACTCTTCAGAAGCACTTTTCCAAGACCAAGCTTCAATTAAAAATAAATGCACATTGTTTTTCAGAGTACAAAGCATGAAAAGAAGTATTCTCTGATATGTTTATTAATGTCTACAATCCATTGTTTTGACAAAGGCCTGTAAACTCCTTTTTACCTCCTGATATTGTAACTGTTGGTGATACTAAAATTCTGGACAATGTTATGATTCCAGTAATTTATGTTTTCAAATGGATAATTATTAAAATATGTTTTTGACTAATTATAGCAGATTTTTCTGTTTCTATTTCAACATAATTATGGTTTATATTTAGCACTATGTACAAGATAAAAACAAAACTGGCAACAGTCCCTTTCGCCTCAGATTGCCCGGGTGTTGTGATGAACGATTATTCTCAAACTCCTTCAGATTTGAAGCAGAAAATGGGCTCAGCAGCTCAAAGATTTTCAATAAGTAAGGATTAGTAACTCAGAATGCCTTTTAACACAAAACAACAGCAAAACCAAATCAACAAAAAAAAATAAACAAAACAAAAAACTTCCAACGATATCTGTAGGGCTAAAAGTTGTTCAGAGGGGGCACGGCTGTGTTTAAATACATCAGTGAATTACCTGAACTTCACGGAGGGCCGAGCTGAAAAAGGAGAGACGTGATGGGGCTGGGGGTTCTATCCGACAGTCTTAACAAACTTTTTAACCCCCATCAGCACAAAGTGATTTATTTTACTACACAGTAGATTTTCCAGTTTTGATCTTAATTTAAGAGCTAAGATACAAAGTATTTGGGGTGGTTTGGTTTTGGATTATTTCCAAGAGTTAAGATTAAAATGATTTGGGGTGTTTAACGGGGGATTGTTCGTTTTAGTTACATTTTAGGTTTTTTGAAGAGAAGGGGAGAGGGGGGTGGAGAGGTGTTTAGTTTATTTTTTGCTAGGATGTACAGCTCCTTTTATGAGGAAGTGGGTGGCTCTGAAAAGAGCCTTTGGGTTACTTTTGAGGTTGGGAACGCTCCTCGGATTTGTTTCACTTGCTTTTCGCCTTGTGGCTGTCGGTCTTCTTGGGCAGCAGCACGGCCTGGATGTTGGGCAGCACGCCGCCCTGCGCGATCGTCACCTTGCCCAGCAGCTTGTTGAGCTCCTCGTCGTTGCGGATGGCGAGCTGCAGGTGGCGGGGGATGATGCGCGTCTTCTTGTTGTCGCGGGCCGCGTTGCCCGCCAGCTCCAGGATCTCGGCCGTCAGGTACTCCAGCACGGCCGCCAGGTACACCGGCGCGCCGGCGCCCACGCGCTCCGCGTAGTTGCCCTTGCGCAGCAGCCGGTGCACGCGGCCCACGGGGAACTGCAGCCCGGCCCGCGACGAGCGCGACTTGGCCTTGGCCCGCGCCTTGCCGCCCTGCTTCCCGCGACCGGACATGGCTCCCGCCGCCGCCGCTCCGACAACGCCGCCGCACGAACCGACTGACGCGGTCACGTGTCTCCGCACCCAGAGCGCGGCCGGTTTTATAGCTCCTGCGCGCGCCCCTCCGGCTCGCTGATTGGCTGCGGCGCGTCCAGGCTCGCTCCGACCAATGGCGCCGCGGATCCAAATTCGACCAATGGGAGCCGCCGGCGGCCGCTCCCGCGGAGCCGCCCCCGCTGCCGGCCCCGGCCCCGCTCCGGGAGCGAGGGCAGCGACGGGGAAACGCCTCCCGCCCGCCCGGCCTAGGAGAGCGCAGGAGCACAGCCCGGCCGGCCCGGAACGAGGGAAACCCCGCTAAATGCCATGGCTGTCGGTTAAAAATAATCCTGTATTTTAAACCTGCAGGGCTACTTTAAAAATGGGCTATTGTTATGATAAAAGAGAAGCTTTACTTTCGGTGGGAGCATTTACAGCCCAGCACTACTGATATGTGTAGAAACTAGGCAGGAAGACATAATACACGACGTTTCTCCGATTCTAGAGGCAAATTACTTCAGTATTGCTGCAATCACTCACATTGGTGTTTTCAAACTGAATTATCTGACTTCAAGCTCAAGTTTCTCAACTTTGGTAAACATAACTGATGTCGTCAGCTAACTTCCACAACAGAAGTTGCTTAATAAAGAAAGCATTTCGTGTTTCAAGAATTGTGTAGTTACATCACACAATATGCATTAGGTGGGCGGGCTCTTGTAAATTTTACATGTTCTCGGTACAGAGAACTGCCGTGCATTTTTGATTGTGTCCAGAATTTGTGAAAACAGATTCAAAGTTTTCAAGTGTAAGTTTGGTTAGCTAATAACTTTGTCTCCTTAAAGCAGATTAAACCTCAAAACATGGTGCATTCCGCTAAGCCTGAAACGTACAGCCAACTAAATGTATTGTTTGAGGTATCTGCTAGTCTACTATCCTAATATCAGCCACTACTAAAATTATGTCAGTCAATCTTTTAACATTAAAATTGTTTACTAATTTTTACTTAAGGTAGCCTGTCCATGATGCACCCAGTAGTTATCTGAGGCTTGATATGAAGCAAACCTCCCAATCAGAGTGTATAAAATAAATTGTTTTGTAATTAGTAGTAGTATTTCAGGACTTAAGTTTTTACTAGCTACCAATAAAGGTTAAAAGGGATGTTTAGGAACTTAAGAACATAGCAGAAGCTTAGTGGGAAAAAGAAAGTCTATGTTATTTATCATGTGATTTTTACTTTTTTGACGTTCTGAATGCCTCTATTGTCTTCCAAGGCGAGTGAAGAACCCTCCCCCCTCTCCACCTGCCTGTTAAGTTTCTCACAAATCACAGGGAAGTGGTATTTTGATACACTGAACATTTATTGTCTTTCACAAGACAAAATGAAGTTTCCCCAGCCAACAAAATCCCATCAAGATGACCATAAAGGGGATAGGATGCAAAACTCCAGTGTACAGTATACGCAACAAATTACCTCCCTGACTACCCTGGAAGAAAGATGATTGATCAACCTCACTGCAACTAAAAACATGATTATAAAATATTTACAGAAAAAAAAAACAGTACAGAAAATAAAAACTGGACAACCATTTGTGTATGAAATGCTGCTAACACTTTTCTGGCTCCTTAAAAACCTGTTCCACTACCCTCACCAGAGCACTCAGGGTGTGTAAGGATTTTGGCAGGGAATAGTCACCCCCATCCCCAGAGTATCATTATCTCCCTCTAAGGAAGGGGGAGGACTTGTGGGGAGCAGCATCACCTCCTTTACTGCAATCTCCTTTTCCCCAGGTGGACGTGGTGGCTCTGAAAGGAGGTGCCCAGGCACACCTCAGCTGCAGCGGTCTCTGCTCACAGCACACTGGCAAGTTAACCTGTGGGTAGGGAACTATTTCCAGTCATGCCCTTTCGTTACTTGCAGGAGGACTTTCCCTTCTTCTCCCTCCACAGTGTTCAGAGGGGCAGGAAAGCTGACCAGGACTATGACAGGTCACAGGAGACCTTCCATTTCTTTCATGAAGGCTTCATACACATCATCTTTTGTCTGTACAGAGATAGGGGCAGATGAGCCAGCCTTAGGGGCAGCTTTGGTTAAGGGCAGGGCAGGCTCATCCTCCTGCTTCCTCTGGGAGGCGGCAGCGGCCCCTTTGTTCTCGCGGCGCACGCGCAGCGCGGTGGGCACGAAGCGCGTGATCTCCGCCTTGGGGTTGGTGATCTGCGGCTTGGCGCTGATGGTGGCCGTGGCTTTCTTCTCGATGGTGGCCGTGCTGGTGTCATCCGCCTTGGGCCGCTGGATCAGGCTGGGGGGAGCGCTCAGCACCCCAGGATTTGGAATGGGAGCTGGTGGGAAGAGCCCAGGTGGGGCAGGTCCTAAGGGAGGCACCAGGGGCGGCCGTAACATGCCTGGGCGAGGAGGAGGGATACCTGGAAGAAGAAGAGAAAGCGAGAACTGTCTCCACATTCATTGAATTTCAAAATATTTGACAAAAAAAGCACAGGCTCAGAATGCCAAGAACAAAAAGCAAAACGAAGCAACCCCCAACAAGATGCAGCAGCACTGGCTTAAAAAAAAAAAAAGCTTTCAAATCTGCACTAAATTCTGGGTTGAAAATGCTGCTCTTCAGGCTCTGAAAGCCGCAGAAGCTTTTTATCATTCCCTTTTAAATTTAAATTTTAAATTTAAAAACTATTTTTTTATCACTTCCTTTTAAATTTAAAGTTATAATCTGAGAATAAAGTTTCTTGACAATCCATCCCACTGGAATTTCAGAGTCATCAGATACATCTGACCCAGGCACAAAAAAACAAATATTCAGATCTCCAACTCATTTAGTGGACCACCATTACAGCACCCAGAAGCTCTTCAGAAAGAGTCCAGCAGAGTAAAAATTTAAATTCTGAAACTCTCTTTTTTCAGGGCAGATTTCTTGCTACCAAACTATGCACAGCACTTCCTTGCTATTGCACAGAACAATGTAACAGCAAACGGCACAATGCAGCCACAGCCAGGAACAAAGGCAAACTGGCAACCAATTATGCCTCACTGGCTTGATCACCACAGGCAAGACTGTAAAAAGAAAGCAAGAAGGGACTTGGCACTGAGACAAACAGAAGCCCTTACCTGGTGGGGCAGGAGGGGGCAGACGAGGAGGAGGACCACGTGGAGGAGGACCCGGGGGCAGGCCTGGTGGGGGGCCTGGGGGAGGACCAGGCGGTCGCCCCGGGGGAGGACCAGGTGGCAGCAATCGAGGCAAAGGCCCACGCAACCCTGGTAACCCCGGAGGTCTCAGGAACGGAGGAGCTCCTGAAAGAGTGCAGGTAACAAACAAGAAATTTAATTCACAGTTAAAAACATATCCCAGCAACTATCTTATCAGCTAAGGATAAAGATCTTCGACATAACAATGAAAGTTGTATTACCTAGCTGCCAGATTAAACAGAATTTCTAAAAATCTCAAGCACAGGCAGCAGTTACACAGTTAAAGCACCTTTATGAAAGTAAAGTGTATAATGGAAAAAGGGTTCTTCCCCCCCATATAATTAAGCTGTAACTGGTAACAGCTTCTGAGCCAAGTTTGTCAGAATTTAAACAGCTAAAAACCTTTTTCTCTGGCATTTGATTTTTCTTTTGGCCTAAAAATAACTACCTGTGCTCTTTTACTCCAATTCATACACTGGCTCTGCGGCTGTCTGCCAGTGTTGGTTCTAACAAAGACAACCATGAGGAAGGTTACAGCTCCAGGAGCCTGATGCCTCAAAAGCAAGGTACAGCAACGATGATGCAGACTGATGACAGACAGGTCTCAGTAAGTGTGCACATATACTCCATCTGCAACACACTGTGCAGCTTCCGGAGTCCAACACTGACACCACTGCCTGAGAGCCTGCATCCCTCAGAGCAGGGTAAACCAAGCACTCACCGGGGGGAGGGCCCGGAGGAAGGCCGGTGGGTGGGCCTGGGGGCCTCAGTGGAGGGGCTGGAGGTGGTCCCAGAGGAGGAGGCCCAGGCATGGGAGGTGCCTGTATCTGAGCTGGAGGCACAGCCTGGGCACTCTGCTGCTGCTGCTGTGCCTGGGAAGTCGCAGTAGATGACCCGGTCTCTGCAAGTGCCTCCTCACTGAGCTGTTGCTGCTGCTGCTGCTGTGATGTCTCTTCAGACTCTGAGTCCTCTTCCTCCTCCTCCTCCTCTTCTGAATATTCTTCCACCTCTCTCCCTTCTTCTGGAATTTCCTGACCTGGATATGGAGAGGACACCCTTATAAAATCTGTCTATGCGTAACATCTTTGTGAACATCAGAGAAAACTGAGTACACAGAATTAAATAAAAAGAAGCAAGACAAAGATAAACCCTACTTCAAAGGGAAGAAATCTGACCACTTTTTACTGGTAAACATAAAATGAAAACAAAAAAAAAAACAAACAGAAAAATCATTGCTGTTCTAGAGAGAGCTCTGACAACAAGAGTTATGTGTTCCTCTGGGACCTGAAACTTGTACTACCAGCCCAAACTTCTGCTATTTAATCTCTGCCTTAAAGGACTTTGTGGGGAGAAGAGGCAACAGGGACACAATGCCACAATAAACAAAATCCCCATGTCCAAGAAACTCCTGCACCTTTGAAAGATACTGGAGTTTCTTTTTAAACAAACAAAGTTTGTTTTATTGGTTAACTTATCTCAGCAGAAGGGTATTTTTAGGGAGTACAAATCCTTACAGGTTACATGCTGAGCACATACACAATGTTACCCTTTCTCTTTCACCAAGAGATTTGTGTTTCATTTGAACAACTGTTTAAAAGTTAAGCAAGAAAAGGTTTAGAAGAAAAAACAGTAAATTGCTACTCTTAACTCCAACTCTACTATGCAAAACACACACATTACTTAAAAACAAATTTAAAAAAAACCTACAAAACCTAAAAAACCAAACAAACAAAAGAAAAATAGAGCAAAAACCAAACTATAACTCAAATACCTAATGAGAGCTGATACTCTCAGCATAAAAAAAATTTACTCTACAAAACAAAACTTGTGCAAAGTAAGCTGCCCACAGAAACCTTAACTGGAAGCCTAAAGCCATCCCACCACATATTATATCCACCTTACTCACCTGCCATTCGCAACATCATGGCTTGGAGTGGAGTCAGTTCTTTCATGTTCTTTTTCTTCTTTCGTGACTTCCCAGGCATGTCTGCAAACCGGACACTGTGACCTGGGGAAAGCAGGGTATGGGTGACAGGAGGTGGGGAGAAAATAAGAAAAATCAGACAGTTATGTTGATACCTGGTATGGATAGCTAATCAATCTAACATAAAGATGCCCCTTAGATAAGAGTTAGCACTGGTGTTTCTGATTGTTTCAAGTTTTGCTAACCTAGTATTCTCTACCAACTGGTCTCCCCCAAGCAAGTGAGCATATTTTACACAGAGGCTTAATTTTGCAATGATTCAGGTGAAAAATTGTTTGTGAGCTATAAGCTAACACAACTAAGAAAACAGGTTTATCTGAAAGTTGCTTCACTTCTAGATAGCCTCCTTCTGACCCATTTATTATTAAAAATCCTTTTAGCTGGAATTTAGGTGAGTTAGAACATTGTTAGTTGACTAAATAAATTACACACACACTCTCAGCTTTATCAAGTAGTGTTTTTCTTTTGAAAACTCAACCCCCAGTCTCTCACTTCCCCTTCACACCTGATTTCTTTTCTTCACCACCTTCCCTCTCCTTGTCATTATCACGATGCAGGAAGTCCTCTCCTTCACTGTCTGCATCTGATCTATCACTGTCACTGTCATCGCTGCTCTCATCGTGCTTATCTTGATCCATATCCTCAGGATAACCTTCATCTTCACTGGTGCTGGACATGTCATCATCATGGCCTCGCTGCCCTGCAGAAAGCAAAGTATTGGGAAATGTATTAACACCAAATACAAAATATTCTTTCACACCAGTGTATGTTTACAGTCACAACATTGCCCTTAGCAAAAGCTCAGACAAACAGTCATCCCTTTACTTTTTAGCACATATTTTAAAAGGATATTTTGGAAAATCTCTAAGATTTCATATTAACCTGCTTATTAATTGGCACAGCAAAAAAGTGAAGGCAACTGCTATTGCAACTGATTCATCAACTTCTATTCAGCAATTGCCCACCACTGAAATATTTTTATGTCTTCTGGCATGAAATAAAGCTAATTCATCTAGTCAAAAAAGCTTCTATGGGTGATAGAGCAACTGTATGAAAAACAGGACCTATGTTCTCCTAGCATGTGCACGTCCAGGGCTGGTTGTGGGTTTTGTTGTAGTTTTGGTTTGGGGGTGTTTATTTCATGGGTTTTTTAAAGACACAATTTCTCTGAGAGTGATTGGGTTTTTTTAAGGGATAATATGAACAATGTTTCAGCACTGTTAAGGGTTAATCCAAAAATCTAATCTATGAAACCTAACAACAAAAAATAGAAGTTTCAACACTTAAAAATACAGCTGGTAGCAAAATTGCAGATATTATGAATATATCTGAATTACCTCAGAGAGCAATCACTTGGTAAGAGTCCTTCAAATAGTGCAAACATTCATATTGCCAGAGAACATTTTGTCTGGAGCACACTGCATTCATAGCAGGAGGACCATCCACAGCAGAACAGAGGTCAAGGAAAACAGCAGAGAGGAACAGGGGAGCCCTCACCTGCTTCAGCACTGTAAGAAATCTCCTCCTCTCGCCTTCGAGGAGCCACGTCCAAGGTGAAGCCCACCTTGCGGCCATACATCTGCAGGACCTGAGGAGGGGGTGGCCCTGGTGGAGGGCCAGGGGGCTTCCTGCCTGGAGGTAAACGCGGAACACCGAGCCCCGGAGGAGGGAGCACAGAAATGGAGCGAACTGGTGGTCTGGAAATATGAAAGGAAATGAGAAATGTAGGAACACAATTAAAGCAAATATGCCTTCAGTAGAATTATTTAGCCTTCTCGTACCACTGCTTAGGCAGACTTCTAAAAAGAAACATGAGCATTTAAAAAGTACAGATTTGACACAAGGAGTTTACAACATCATACAAAGACATGACTGAAGAAGATCAGACAAAAGCTACTCAGAAAGCAACTGAAGACAATACTGAAAAAAATCAGCTGTTGAATCCTACCACAGAAGCAGAATTAAATAATCACAGAGTTGGTAAAAAAAGAAGGCTATTCAGAAAGAAATAGAAAAAAATAGAACTAGAATGAAAAAAAAAAACCAACCAAAACAAAACCAAGCAAACTAGGAGTTTATATGAACTATCCATATACACTGAATATGGCAGCAGGACAAAAGAACACACACAGGGCAATTTAAGGGGCATTTATGTTCATAACAGTAGGGCTCTAATATGAACTGATACTACTACTACTGAGCTACATTCCTGGTATGAAAAAGACAAAAGCTAGAAGGCATAATGTATTACTCAAATAAATTTAAACCAAAAGCTCTACTAGTGGGGAAAGATTAAGAAGGGCTTTGGTTAAAAGAAAGCACAATTCACTTGCACAGAATGCCCCCAACTTCTACAAGTCAATATTTCCTCTGCTTCTACCCCTAGCACATCCCCCATAATATGAGTGTTTCCTTTTTACTTCCCCCATAAGTTTCTTTTTCCCCTTACCCATAGGCTGATGTCTTCTTGAGGATAGAAGGCGGTTGAGCCCCTGGAAGGGGAATGTCCTGTATGAGGATGTTGGAGGGAGCATGAGGCATATCTGGTAAGGGGATACTTTCCACTTCAACATGCTGAGCATTCTAGAAGGGAGGGGGAAAAAAAGAGAATGAGTTACTTCCACAGAAGCTACTGCACAATCTCATTACTTTTTAAAGTACAGAACATATGGAACCACTTGTTAAATGTGTCTGTTCTTAGGGTGTGTTATCTTGCAGCAGTCCATGAAAGAAATTTGGAAAAGAAAGGAAAAACTTTCAATGCAAACCAAAGCACTTGCAATGCACCCATGAAAAGCTTTAGTATTTCAGTCAAAACTGAGTCAGGTTTTCACCTTCTTTTAGACCTTCAGTCTACAAAATGAAGAGACTGCAGGCAAGTATGGCTGTGCTTTTGTGTTTTTTAAGTATTCAAGTCACAGACTGCTGCATGTTCAAAAGGAGAGGAAAAAAAAGAAGTCTTACAGATCCTTGTACTTGCAAAACACTATGTTCCCCAGCACAGTAGGGAGGAATATTAGAGGAAGGTTTTTAAAGGAATGCCAAAGGATTCTCATTATTTCCAGCAAGAGATTTAGCAGAAATTCACAGAAATACCAATTGCCCACTCATGGGCTCGCTCTCTCTTTAATACAAAAAACAAATGGCTGATATTGTTGATTTGCAACACAAATTTCCCTTTCCTCCTTTCATTTTGAATGAGATCAGCATATCAGAGACAAACAGTGACCTGATAACCACCACACTGTCCTCACTGAAATGCTCTAATTCGAGGTACCATGCAAATTAATGTTTCATAAGGGCCACATCATGCTGAACTCATATAAATCTCCCTTCCTCTGTAACAGTCACACCTATTGAGCAAACAGAATACACTACCACAGTTACAAGACTGAAATGTAGTAAGCATCACCTTGACAGCATCAAAATACTGGCTGAGCTGTGCTCTCTTCTGCTCGTACTCCACTTCTAGCTTGCGCAGCTCTTTGTAGATGTCAGGATTCTCCTTCTCGTAGAGACGCAAGATACGCTCAAAAGTCTCACGGAGCTTTTTGCGTTTGTCCTTCAGCACTTTCTCATTAAGTTGTGGCTGCTGTACTGGGTTAAACTCTGATCCAAGACAGCAAAAAAAAAAAGACAAAAATTTGCAAATTACTCTACTGCACAACTGTGATGAATGGAACTATTTCAAAGCAAGTTTCCAATCCCTGTTTTCAGGAAGTCTGCAGCCTTATGACAATCCCCTCCTTGTATTCTACATTAGCAGCACTCACACACACTACTCGATTTTCTTATCAATCATCTTCTGGTGAAAAAGTCCTCTTTGATGGCACCACAACATCTCAAATCATAATCAATCCCCAGATATTCACAGAATCCACCCTTCTATCAGGAAAGGAAAAAAAAACTATTTCAGTCTCCCCCACTGACAGTTAAAACTACACTGTGTATCTACATAAAGCACTGCCTAAGTCCAGCACCTGGAGCCTCTCACTCACCCATCTCATCCAACTTTTCCATGTCCCGGATAATCTGCTTTGGATCTTTCATCTTCAGTACAGCTGCTCGGACCATCATCCGTTGCTTTTTGTTCTAAGATCAGAGATCAAGCAGACAGAAAAGTTTCACAGTAGAAAGACACAAAACATCTGTTACCCCTTTCTCAGTATTTCCAGTCTGAAGAAAAAAGAAATCACACCTCAGAATGCCCTGAAAACGTTCACCATGGCACAAATCAGCAGCAAATGTAGTTAAAACTTTTGGTAATTTTAATTCCACTATCTTGGTAATTGCAAATGCTACTATCATTCCTTCACTCCAACTAAGACACATGCAATCAACACAATAACCAACTGACAAAATACATTAGAACACACTAAGAAATGTGTGACTCTTGCATGCTTTATTTGTTTGGATTTTTTTTTATTTGGTTCATTGCTTGCTTCTTTACTTTGTCATTTTGGGGTTTTTTAATTACTAAGTACTTCCAGCAATGTTTCAAAAATAATTACAAGTTAAAGAACAGCTGGAGATGTTTACTCCAAACAAGACTTCTATGTTTTTTTGAACTACATGTTTGGATAGTATTCCCAAAGTCAGTCTTAGGATATCAATTAAAATATCCACAGGCTATTCATGGCCCTTTACAATCACACACAGGATACATAGTATAGGAAATGCCAATTACATGCTCCCTAATCTCTTTATTTACCTTCTTTAGTTCTCTTTTCCGAGCTTCCTTCCCTATAGGGGAAAAGAAAAAGAAAACAACAACTTGAAAAACTAAATCAAATTAATGAAGAACCTTTCCTTCATCAAGACTAGGGTTGTTTCTCAGCAGCTCACTCATTTTACAAAGACTTACTGCAACTCAGCTTTTCAGTGAAAGAGAAATATAGCATGAAATTGATTTATATTTCTTGTCTTTTATACAGAAAAAAAAAAGATACTGCAGTCTTCATGTCTCCAGAAGCAAGGCTTTTTCCATACAAAAAAGAACAATAGGCAACCAAAGTCATAGTGATAGGTCAATCATGAAAAGATTGCTGCACAGAAGCTGAAATAGAGTCATCAGACAACACACTTTAAAAATATGTAGGCTTTGAGAATGCCTCTGACATAAAGCATATCCACTGTGGGAGTCTGGATTTTCTTTATTCATTGAGCACTGATAACACCTGGCATGTTACCAAAAATAGAAAAAAAACAGTAAGACAACTCCCCCATCTAACCAAACCATCTGTAAAATTTGACATGTTCCTCAGATTCCTGTCTGGGACAGATACTTCTGCCCCGGGAAGCAGCCTGCAGTTTATCCAACAGCTAAGTACAAAGGCCTTCCAACACTGATAGCCAGTGGAGAACCAAGAGGTAAATACATAAGAGAAGCAAGAGCAGGAAAGCAAGCAGCCTTCCCAGACAAAACCGAGGTAACAGTTTTCAAGTTAGAGAAACTCAGTTTTGATCCACAAGTGAGGATTCTATCCTCAGAGAAAGCTTTTCATCTGCTCCTCTAGGCACCCCCCATCGCCCCTGCTCAGCTTTCATGGATACTTACGGGCCTGATCTGTGGGATTCATAAACTTCCCACTCTTGGTGGATGATGTAGATCTCCGCCCCATTTTGATCTTTTTTCTTCTGCCTCAAAAAACGAAACTTAAAAAAGAGGGAGGGACCTGGAAAAGATGACATGGTATAAGGTCCTACACACTGGTAGCTTGAGGATGCTTATTTCTCTTCTTTCTATCAGCAAGTCACTCCCTCAAACAGCCCAAACACCCCACCTTAAGGTCCTCAAACCCGACTATGAGTTCAGCACCTGAAAACTGCCCTAGTCCAGCAAAGCACTACTACTTAACCAAGTACTTAACCTACTTATTGCTACTTTAGTATGTCATAATTTTAAGCTAATTGATGAGTTTGTTATTATTCACATTGCAACTCAAACCAAGAAACTTTGTGCTTACACTACTGAGGGCTGCAGGGCAGGGAAAAACACATTTTTTTTTCTAAGGACGTATCAGAGTTTTGCTCATTCACTCTTGTAAGTGCTCTCCAGTTTTCACCTTTCTCTGTTTCAGATGTTTTCCCATAGATCTCCTCCCTTCCTCAGACTTCTAACTGCCCCTGATATCTCTCCCCAGACCCCACTGTATAAGCAAGTGTAGGATTATTCTGCAAAAAATTATTTCCTGTCTTTAGACATTTCTCCAGCTTACAGATGACTACCTAAATGTCCAAACTACAGCCAGGCATGTTTCTTCTCTCCCCCTCCCCCTCCAAAACTACTTCCCTGCAAAAACATTGCGGTGGGTTTGTTTTTTTGCTTTTGCAAAAGGTCACCAAACACAGGTAGGAATTACATTTACACCCCGTATTTCCCACCTTTCTAATATTTAAAGGCTAAAGAGAAAGAGAACAAACTTCTGAAACCTCGACTTCACATCTTCTAAGGATCCAGACTAAAGAGTTTCAATGCAACAAGTTAACGGCTGAAGATGAAAAAAATATAAATATAATCAAGCACTAAATTCATTATTCTTCTGGCCACAGAGGAACGGGGCAGAAAGCCCCCCCTCGTACTCCCGCCCAATGGCAGGAGGAAGAAAATGAGGCAGCGCGAACTGCTGCCTCCTCCTCCTCTCTCCTCTCTCCTCTCCTCGCAGCCCAGCCCCGCCGCGCCCCTCTCACCCCCGGGCCGGCCGGGCCCGGCTCCGGCTGCCTCGGGCCGCCGCGGCCTCGCTCAGCCCCGCGCCCACCGCCGCCGCGGCCCCGCCGCCATCTTGCACCGGCACCGAGTGGCGGCGCGGAGCCGCGCTCCGGAAGCGGCGGCCGCGGCTCGATGGTTCCGCCGCCGCTCGCTCCCCTTCGGAGGCCTCAACTCTATGGTTGGGGCTGGGGAGGGGCGGGAAGGCGGGGCGGGAGCGGGGACAGGCGGGAACAGAGACAGGGACAGGAGTAGAGGCAGGGACAGGGATAGAGATAGCGGTAGAGATAGCCATAGTGATAGTGATAGAGACCAGCGCCCAGCCGGCCCCGGCGGGCTCTGGGAGCGGGTGGACACACGCGGTGCGGAAGGGATGCTCCCGTACGGCCAGCGCTGGAAATAGGGCTGCGAACGCGGCCTCTGCCCCCTCACGCTCTCCAGGAGAGATCCCCCAAAGTGCCCCCCGTGCCCCGAAACAAGGCAGAGCCGAGGGACGTGTGGGAAGCCGCTGTCCGTGCGTGTAGAGCGCTGTCCATGTGCGCAGAGCGCTGCGGGGGCAGGGGCTGCCCGTGGTTTATTGCGGCCTTGGCTTCGCGGCCCGGCAGCGCCGCTCCCCTGCGAGCGGGGCTGGGACCCCTCTGTACAAAGAGAACGGCAGAGACAATCTGATGCTGTCGGGCACCACAGAAGCTACTCTGTTGTCTCTTCCTACAGCCCCCGCTGTGGTGAACTGGCGAGGCTGGTGAACACCTGGTGGGAGCTGTTTTGTGCCATCGTCCGAAGCACAATTTCCAGCAAAAGTCCACAGCACGTGAAGAACCAGGATGAAGATGCACGAAACATCAATGTGCACTCAATAAAGTATGGATGCAGGCTTAAAGAACTAGAATGCCTGGAAGGAGATGGAGGTAGGAAATTTTCCTTTGCACCGGTGGCATCTGGGAGCAGAGGTGGTCAGATCCCTGGGCAGCATTTCTAGACTCCCTGCTCCTGCAACGCAATGTTGTTATAATTTTTCAAGTAATGGAGACTCAGTTGACTAATATGTAAGGATCATTGCAGGATAGGTAAAAGACTGTAAGCTATACATCACGTTAATGCCAGCATTTAGTCAAAAGCTGCACAAAGTCAAAAATCAAGGAGCATCCTCAGAGCCAAGGCTGCAGGATGCTCTCAGTGCCTACAGAGCTTTGCTAACCACATGCACAGCATGGTCACCCCCACCTTGTGCCTCTTTGGCATGTTCTCTTTGTATTATTCTTGTCACCAGAAAGAACATTCAGCCAAGCAGATTTTGGTTGCAACTGTACTATTTTTCCACATAGGTTTGGACGCAGCCTCCACTGGTTTGGGTTGATTGGCAGGGTTTTTTTTGGCTGTTCTTATTTGGAACACGTATATCACAGTTTTAATTCTTAATCCTTTGTCCAGAACAACAGCTTGAGCAAAGGCAGAACACTCAAGAGGATGTGGTGGAAAGCTGTGGCCATACACATCCCTGTCAGGGGCCATGCTGAGGGGGGATGGCTGAGTCTTCGAAGGTTATCTCCACCTCACAAGGCTTGGGGTCTTCTGTCCTGGCAGTCCTGGGCTCAGTGGGGACAGTGGTGCTGCCTCAGCCCTGACTGCTTTCTCTCAGCTGTGTCTGCTGATTTGGAGGACAATAGTGAGGCATGGTAAAATCCCCCCTAGAGTAAAAACAGTAAAAGGTGCTTTTCTGTGTCAAGTTAAGGCCAAAGAGAAAAGCTGCTTCGATAGAAAAACAAGAAGATAAAGAAGAGACAGTGAAATGAAAACAGAGACACCGCAAGAACAAGACAGAGACACAAGAAATTCCTTCTGATAATGAGAATTAGCAGCAAAAGTCACTGCGAAATTCATAGAAATGAATATGTATGAGCCTATTGTGAAATTGTATGCATATGCATTTGAAAGAGAAATAAAAGGGAAGACTAGAGTTCGCAAAAGTGCACATGCCCTTTTAAAGAGAGCAGTCTTTCTGTCTCTGGCCTGCGTCCAGCGCTGAATAAACATACCGGCCCTATAACTTAAAAAAAAAGTTGTAGAGTTTTCTCTTCCTCCACGCAACAATAGTCCTCTCACATTTTTCACTTGGTACTTCTGTCACACTGAGAGGCAGCTTGAAGGAGTCTGGAGGGGAAACATCAACAGACTGGTTATGACATCTTTGGAGCACCAAACATAAGACTGGCCAGAGCATTAGAGAGAGCAGGAATTAAATCTGTTTTGGGGAAACCCACTTAATCCTTTAAGTCCACCAGGAACAAGGACATACCTAGAGGTGAGGAGCAGTTTTATGCTTCTGTGTTCCTCACTGTGTACCTCACTTTCCCTGACACTGTTTAGCATTCACATTCAAGAACATTTGTGGGCAAATTGCTTGAAAAATACAACAGATTTGTTTTTCTTTGACTCCACTATTCTCATACAGCAGTGATTGGCAATCTCTCAAAGAGCTGATTTTAATTCCTAGTTTAGAGTGTACATTTGCACATAGAAAACAGGAGCCAGGAGCTCCTGCCTCTCCAACACACAGCTATTGCTGTTCTACTGACTGACAGTCCCTTGCCTCTGCAGAGGTGCCTCTAGAGTGCCATCTGTGCCAGGAGACAAGAGGTGTTCCATCTTGGAGAAGTGATGCCTCAGGTCACCACATCATCCACCACAATACCTCGTGCAGGCAAGGCAGTGCTTTGTGCCACCACTGAAGTGCCCTTCCTGACTCACATAGCCCAGTCTGCAGCTGGTCCCAGTTTCTCAGGCCCTGGCACCCATCTATGCTCCTGATCCCTGGGCATTCTCCCTGGTGACTTGGCAGCGCTGTTGGGTACCAGCAGTTTCATTGCCATCTAGCGGCTTTTGTGCATAAAACAGGAGTCAGAAAATATTAAAGTGAGAACAGAAGTGGAGGAGAATAAAAACCCAACAAAACAAACAAATAAACCCCCCCAATCCGCAGAGTGGAAGGGTTGTGAATCTCACCCATTTCTTTATTTCATAGGCATTATCTGGTTATTAATAAATTAAGATTGCTAATATTGAATATTAGCAAACATGTATGAATTTGGACATGGTTTTAGTATAGGGGAAGTGGGTACTAAAAAAAGGAACCTGTGCACAACCCTACTAGATGGGCTATCATGGATTAAAAAAAAGAATTGCTTGTATAATGAAGCTTTTAATACTTCTTTATTATTTGGTTTAAGATTGGTTTTCAGACAAAAAAACAAACAAACAAAAAAAAACAAGTACAAAGAAGAGAAGTCTTCCAATACTCATGTACATTTTTATTAATTCTCAAATTACCTTTTTTTCTAAGATCAAGAAAAAACAATCCACAGCAGATCAGAGCAAGACACTACAAATAATGTTCTTGCTTCCAGCTTTGGTTTTAAAATCTGAAAAATAAGGACAGTTGGTAGCATATTGTGAAATGCAGAATCTGAGCACATTCTTGGCAGTCCCACATTGGTGGGATCAGGTAAAGCACTTGAAAATAACTTCAGTTTAAAAGGGCTGCAATCCTACAGCACTTGCACATTTGTATAATCCCACTCCAATCAACAAAAGAGCAACTTTGCACAGAAATTTTTACATGTGGGTTGGCAGGAGCAGAGCATTACAAGCACAAGAGGTTATTCATGGCCAGGCACACCCAGAACACAGCAGCTGGTTTCTCTCAGCGGTGGAGCAAGGTTGTGTCTGTTTGCATGTCTGTAGGCCCATGTTTCTCTTACCTGCCAATCTACTGGGATTAGAGTTTATTTAAAGAAGATCTCTTGCTGGCTCCTTAGGAGGGCAGAAAATAGCAGTTAAATATGCTTCAGCTAGTCCTTGTAATTGAATTCAGTCTATCAGATTAAGCACTAAACCACAGTAAGGGTTTAGCAACCACAGATGTCTTCATAAAGCCTCCAGATGCCGTCATGAATTGCCTTGTTGAAATTGTTTTCTCCCTTTGTGTTGTCATCTTTGATACAGAAACACACCTTCTCACCACTACCTGTATTGTTGTCTCCAGTATGAATTACAGTTCAAGGTTACTTACAATGCTTCCCAGAAAATAAGCTTTAAGGAAAGGTGCAAACATTTGAAACATTGCCCCCCAAAACACCTGTAAACCAGTTCTCTATTAATGTATTTCAGTGCCAGTTTCCTGAACTCTTTTCTTGTTCTGCTGCCACAAAAAAGAAAATAAAAAGCCATCAGTAGTTCATTTGTCGTAATGAATCAAAAAGGTTTCTGGAGGCATAAGCTGCTGCAGCTGCAGTGACAGCAGAAGAGAGAACTCCACCTTCATTTACTGAACTTGCTGTCTCACCAAAGAAGTCACTTCATGTATGGCACGCTGGTACTTTTCAGAGGCTGCTTTAAACTCAGCCAGGTGCTTCTCATAGCTCCTCACAGCTGTCAGAAGCTGGCTCCTCTCCACAGCTCCCAGGATGGCATGGAGAATCATCTCCAGGCCCAGCCCAATGATGGTAATGCTAACTCCCCCAAGAACAGAGGCCCCAATCTGCGCAAGGACACCGATGAGCTTGCTCACAGTGAGAGTTAAATGATCAGAGCCAAGAAGTTTGATGGCTACCATTGCAGCTGTTGAAGTTGCTTCTCCAAAAATAATGGAAAAAACTCTCTGGGCTATTGCAATTTTCTCCAGCTCGGGCTCTTTGATATCATATAGCTTCTGGTACAGCACTGGCTCGAGCTTGTCCTTCATGTCACTGTCAATCTTCTGCACCTGATGCTGAATTTCACTCATCACTTGAATGATAATCTCACAGTTTTCCTTGACTGTGCTGCTCTCTCTCATTTCAATGGGGGTAATAGTGCAGCCCAGGTGCTCATTCAGCACTCCAACCAGTTCATTTGTTGCATGGAAATTTGTGGACATAGAGTCAAGCAATTCCTGGTGCAGATGGATCAGTTCTTGCTTTCTCTTGGGATTATCTGGGTAAAGGAGGTCACTCAATGCCATTCTTCAGAAATAAGCTACTTCAAGAGAGAAAAGAAATTTCTTACTCTGTTTAACACCCATAACCATAGCCCCTAAAGAGAAGTGCAATCTGCTTTGTCTCTGCCCCACTGGTTCTTTTCATACTGAGCAGGTCAAATCCCAAGGCATAGCTTGTAAATGTGGAATTCTTAATTCTTGTTCTGGATCTTCGCCAAGTGATTGGAAAAGGACCTTGTAAGACACTGGGTATGGTCAGAGCAACAAAAATAGCTAACAAATATGTAAGAAGCAGAACCGATTGTTAAAATAGATGTGAGCCATTGGCAATTGAAGATTGAGATTGAAACTCAGCCTTGGAAACTGAAGATGGTAGAAGCTGAACTAGTTCACTAAAAAATGGAACAATCTCATCTAATCAGCAAAATTAAAGATGTGGCTTAAAGATTAAAGGGTTGTTCCAGGCACTCTTTTGTATCAGCCTATTTTATCCATTTAGTGGCATTCAAATTTTCAGCAACCGTGATGATTGGTAGATATGGTACATGCCACAATAAAGCATTTTATGCCACTATAGCCTTTTTCTTCCAACATTCAGGAGAAAATGATACTATATAAGCCTTCTGTGCTTATACTAAGAAGCTTACACTCAGAATTAATAATGAATAGTAAAATTGTCTATAATAACCCCATCCTAACCTATATAGCCTTACACACATCTCTCACTGTATTTCCTTCCGTGATATTTATTTCTTCATAAACTTCATGCCAACATAGAGTGCAAAGAGACTGAGTTAACAGTGATCATGGAGTAATTCCTCATCACTAAGATTCTGTAATCAACACTGTCACTTCCTTTAACCTTTCACCAGCTGCAAAGTGAAAATGCTTTAACATTATTTCATCTTAAATGCAAGCATCTTTGCTACAGGGGAAAACTATGAATGAATAGGATGACTCATTTCTCTGTTGGTACTTTTCATGGTCTCAGCCCTCTTATTGCAAATCTGGGCCACTTTTGTGCAGTGCTTTGCATTTTTCTAAGATGTTTCTCTTCTTGCTGTCAGTGCCTACATATCACAGTTAGAGCTACACATAGTTATGTGTAGGGGACTACCCAGATTTTTCTTCTGAAAAAGATACCTTTGTGCCATTTTGGTCCTTTGTAGTTCTTGCACTGTCTGTTAGCTGCAAATCATCTGACACTGACCCAGCTGTATTTTACTAAACATACCCTCCCCCACAAGGTCACTGTTGAAAACCAGAATGATTTCCACAATCCCCTGCCAACTTTTAATCTCAGTGCTGAAACACAAACCAGTCTGAAAAGAATTTTTCTCCCCCAGTATTTTGCACAGTACTGTATATTTCTTTCAACCACTTACCTTGAATCTCTGCCAAGAGAATAAAATGCTTAACACATCTTCTTATACAAGCTGTAAGGAGCCAAATACATTTACAGTAAAGGTTTGTGATTTTCTGGAAACATAAAGCCATGATAATGCAGGCTATGATTTCATATCAGTCCTGCCTCAGGGATGTTGCTGGCTTGCTTTCTGACTCAATGTGATACTAAAACCTTTCCACTCCAGTGCTGTTTTGTTGTAAGGTCATTTGTTTTCCCTTATTGGTAGAAACTGAGAAGACAAATTGTTTTAGATGGAATAGCACTTCAACAGACGTTTTACATACTCGACAGGTGTGGAGAAGACTTTTAGAATCTGTTCATTACACATGACTATTTCGGCTTCTTACAGCTGCTCTAGATTTTATATCTCCTAATGCTAAAATTACTTCTTACTCTTCACATTAGCACTTTCATTAGCTTTTACATTTTCCTTTTAGAATTAGGCAGGCCACATATATTTCTGTATTTCTATTTCTTAGCACTTTCATTAGCTTTTATATTTTTCTTTTAGAATTAGGCAGGCCACATATATTTCTGTATTTCAATTTCTCCAGAGATCTCTCTGTGGAGATTTACCACAGAAACTTTTCTAATTAAACATATACACTGCCTACCTGATTTGGTCTGAATGCTCCTGTTGAAATGTGTATGGGATAGTAACTTCAGCCTCTTTCCCCTCTGCTCGCCTGGTGTTTTCCAGCAGCATGTGATGAGTTAGGGATCTGGAGGCTGGGCTTCTGCTGCATCCTAATGTGCCTGTCATTAATTCTATTGTGTGATGTTTACCCAGACCCATCTCATTTTCTTCCTCCTCTCCCCTTCCCTCCAATTTTAAGAGAATTCAGTTTACCTGATGCTAGTTCCCAATTACTAGATCCTCCAAAGGCCTTCTCTTCCTGGAGAGAATGGGTACAGCACAAATCCCTCCTGCCTGCAGCCCAGGTGCCATCACAGGCAGCTACAGCCATGGCTGAAAGGGGATGGTGTTACTTGCTGTCCTCAGAACATAAAAGCTATAGGACAGTACTTCTAATTCAAATAGATACAAGATAATGTTTTTTACTGGTTTCTACTGTTTATAAATATAAAAATTAATCCTTGCACCTATGCCTTGAAATAATGAATTTTTGCAATGACTGCTTTTGTACACCTGCAAATTACAGAAGAAAAATTCAATGGTCCCACATAAACTGAAAAATAGACACCACAGAGAGTGGAAACAGGCTCTGTCTGTTCCAGTAAGACAAGCTTGTACATATGCCTTCAACCAAGCTAGACATCTTTCATGCTCTTGTCCTTAGAAAGGTGGACCTGCAGCCCACAAGGGTCTCACTAGGAACACTGCTTCCACTATAGAGGATGGCTGAGTTCTCAGATGAAAATATAAGATGAAGCATAAAATGTGCACTTTGCAATTGTCAATGTGTTTTCATCTGAAAGTTGAGTTGCTGTATTCAGCTCTAATGAACACAGTCAGAGTGCCAAACTCTCTTGTTGTCAGAGCTGTGGGCATGAGAACATAAGCTGCAAGAGAACACTAAATGATTTAACTGCTATAGTTCTGGAAATGTCAATTAGTTGTGACTGCTGAGTATTTTCCACAGAGAATGCCATGTAGTCCCGAAATACTTCATGCTATATTGAACTGAATTGAATTGATCAGGCAGGCAACTGCCTGTGTGTCACATTCTGGAAACTGATTTCAGGTCTTCTGTGTTTGCAGTGGATACAAATTCTTTTCTTTTAGAGCCCTCATCGTTTGGAACAAGACAGAAAATAATTTGAACAATATGAAGACATCCTGCTTTACTCTGGATCTTTTGGGAGGATTAATAGCTATTATTGCAGGCCTATTAAATTGGAGGAAAATACTTGATTTGGGGTGTCAGTCATCCTTCCTTGCTGCAGTTTGCCAGGTCTCTGATGCCATGAGAGTAGAAGTGCTGTGGAGGCCCAGACTCTGCTCTGAACAGCAGTGAAGGCTAAAATCAATTTTGCCATTTCATGCAATTTCAGACCCCTTTTGCCATTGGAAAGAAATGGAGGAAAAGGCAGATGGTTGAACTGAGTTCTGAAAATAAGGTTTTGAAAGTATACAGTGGGACAGGAAGTTGCAATTACTTGAGCACTTCTGACTACACATCTAACCACAGCAATAGGTGATGAAATGTCTGCTGCAACCAGCCCAGCTTTACAGGGCTCTGGCACAAGCAAAGCAACATCAGGAACAGTCTCTGAGCTGCACACTATCCCAGGAATGTATGTCTAGCTGGCCTTGGGAGAACTCAGAGGTGCAAGCAGAAGGACGTAACTTTCTTAGCAGTCAAAATGGTATCATGATGAGCACCCAAGCAAGGAGAATGTTTTGTGCTTCCACCTACCAAGGGATGCTTGCATCATCTAGTCAGTGTATTAACTGACTAATAGAAATCGCTTTTAAGGGAACTGTAGCCTGACAAAATGTGGCATTACTCAGTCTTCAATTGCTTTGTCCCTTTAACGTAGATGTCATGAGTTTGACTTTGCTGTGTCTATTCCCCCCACCCAAAAATGACTGTTCAGTTCTGTGTAGACCCACCAGTATTTACAAACTGAAGGATTATAGTTCTGAGGATGATGCAAAGTAGTTGTTTTCTAGGACTTATACAAATCCACCACAAAACACCAAAACGTAAGAATAATTAATTCACAGCATTTCCCTTACTTTGGAGAATATAAGTCAAAGTCATACGTCCTGCAGCCATCAGAGTAACAATACTTGCAGCTGTTTACACCATATTTTGCTGGCTTCTTGATAAGGTCCCAGAAAAGGCTGTAAAGAACTTTTCCTATGTTTTCTTCCAACTAATGTCTTGGGGGAGAATGGATCAGCTGGGTTAGCAGTTTGGATAATTGATTTCAGAAATGTAACAATCTAGCAAAAAATATATCCACCTTTATTCCTCTGTAATTCCCTTGTAATAACACCTTCTGGATTTCCTCTGTTTGCTTTTCAGAGTCAGACACCACTCCAGAAATTTTAGTTCATCTTTTTTTTTTAAAGTGGCAAAGAAAGGCTGTTCAGGGTCTGCCAGAATCTGCGACTTAATGCACTTCTCTGTCTCTTCAGCCAACACAATAATCTGGCTCCTCAATGCACATCTTGGCACCACCTTTCCCTGCTCTCAAAGGAGATGTGCACAGCTGCCCAGCTACCCACTTGAATTTACTGCCATGGTGCCTTCCACATCCCACAGACTGACTCTTTCTCACTAAAAATAAAGCTATTAAGAGATCTGTAAGGATCTCTTGTGTGTCTGTCCTGAATCCCTGATCTAGTTTTCAGAAAGGCCGTAGACAACCTTCTTCCTACCTGAATGGTCCAGGGAATGTCTGTTTTGATGAACCAGGCTGAATGTTCCAGTCTCAGCTGTAGAGTTGCAGCTGAAAGCAAAGGGAAGATTGAACCTTCTGTAGCAGCAGGAACTCCAGAGGCTTCTTGTACATATCTAGATGTAGCCAGAGAATCAGAGACTGTGGGCCAAGCACAGGGAAACTCCAAGCACACTAGGGAGAATGGCAGAGGCAAATGTAGTATAACCACTGTTCTTGCTTCTTGAAGCTGAAAGAAAATAAAGAGAGCAGTCATTCAGACCTCTATTCACTGCCTAAAGCTTTTTGCTTTTGCTAACACAACCTTTGCCCACAAAGGCCATTTTCTCAACTCTATTATTTTGGTTTTGGACGCACAAACCCTCATTCCTAAATGATTGTTTTGAGCTCAAAAATCACATTGACACACTGCTGAGCAAAGAGACAAAAGCAAGAGTCCTGGGCTGGTGGCAGACTCACAGAAAGGCAGGGATGTGAAACAGGCCCCATGAGGTATTCCAGCATAGAGCTCTCTCTATAACCAGGAAACTCAGTGTGTTCTTTGTCAAAGGATACCTTTTCTCCCTGCTAGGAGAGAGGTCACTGCTAAAATGACAGTAGCTTTGTTTACAGTTCTTTCAACTTGCCAGAGATAAGTGTGGAAGTGTTAGCTTGCCAGAGTAGTAGTGGACCAAATCCTAGAATAGTCCTGAAACATGAAGTGTAGCAGCATTGCAAGACGCCAGCATAGATTGCTTGGTTCAAGCAAATCTCACCCACTCTTGCAATAACAGTGCTGGGGACCCCAAACCATGAGTCCTACAACATCCTTGCAGTGACACTTGGGATAAATGGGGGCTGCAAAGAACCTTGAGAAGAACCTTGAGACCTGCTGTTGATTCATCTTTAGTGAGCTGTCCCAGGTTTCACAGCAAATGGGTAAAAGCTGGGTCTTGTAGGCCAGACAAGAGGTTGGGTACAGGTTTGGCCGTGAGTGTGGCTCCGTGTGGGTGCAGCTGGTGGGGGCTGCCTGGGGCAGTGGAGAGCAGCCTGTCCTGTGCCCCCTTGCATGAGAGCCTGTGTACAATACCTTCCACCAGCTGGCACTGGTACTTGCTGTAGTTCCCCACAGAATGCAGATGCAGCCGGTTACCCTGCTGGGTTTGAAGGAAGCTTTTGACAAGAAATATCTCATAAGGTGGAATGAGGACTTCCTTCTCTGATGTGTGGTAAGAAAAGCCTTGCATAGCTGCTCCCAGGCAAGTCGTCACTGTGAACAAAGTTTCATTCCCAAACTTCCGGGCTTCACTCCTGAGGTGGGAGGTAGAAGTGAAACGGCCAAATCGCACCCTGCTGCCTTCCTTGGCCTTGATATACAAGTCCTTCACACCCCTGTGCACCTGGTAGCACTGATGTTCCCCCATGCTGCTCTGCCATTCCTTCAATATCTGGATAGCAGTTGTTAGGTAGAAGTGAAAATATTTAAAGCTGAAGTTGTGTCTGTAGTGCTCTGGAGAGATTCCTGCTGTGGATGTGGCCCAGTTCAGCTGGGAGTGCAGGGAGGAGTTCATGGTGTAAGCCATGAGGGCTGTGGCATGGCTGTCACGCATTTCCCTCAGCAGACCTACAGGGCTCTTCAGCAAAGCCTCCTGAGCCTTCTTCCAGAGACGCAGGTAGTCCTTGTTAGCAGCTATTTCCTTTTGGAAATAGTCTCCTTGCTCCAGTTCTTCCATCATCTCCTCTCTGCACCCCAGATACTGGTCATCAAAGGATTGCAGAGCCATATCCATCAGGATGGGGGACACAGCCTGCAACACAAAAGCAAAGGAAGATAAGCATCAGAAGTGTGAATTTCTTGTGTATCTTTGTGGATGCAAGCCAAGTTTTTCTCTACCCTTTCCTTGCCTCTTTGTCATTATTGGCAGAGCGAGCAAGGCAGGTAGCAAATCTTTAGCAAAACCCTCCTGAGCAACCTCAGGTGATTGTCTGTACACCACCACAGGTCAGGATGACAGAGTTCTTATTTGATGTGGATGTGCTATGTTAGAAGCTCCCAGGAGCATTGGTCGATTTAGACAGGCTGGAAAAGGAGAGGAAAGATTCCATGAGATCTACTCACAAACACTGTGAAATCATCTGGCTGCAAACAGGAGGAAAATTCCAACCAAGTAACTAAAACAAATTAAGACAGGTAATAAATGGAACAGAGGAACTGAAAGCAGAAAAGTTAAAGTTGAACCCAAAACTCCTTAAAGAACATGTTTCAAATGGAAAAAAAAAATATTTCTGTGGTATAAGAAATTTCATTGTTTCAAATAAAGAGCAATATTTACCTCTTTTACCAGTATTTGTGAGAAGATCAGCAACAGGAGGCTGCCCAGTGTCACCAGCTTCCCAGAGTTCATCCAAGACACTGTAAAGAACTTTTTTTTTAAAGGAAAGGTAATTTGCACCTGTTTCTTTCTGTTTTTCTTTGAACTGGAAAATTCTGCAGCTTGTAATTTGCACTCAGGTTTTGGTGGCTGATCATTCACCAAATTCTCACTGCAATTCAGAGGTCATTAATCAATCCAAGCAGACAATTTACTGGTAGAAATGTGCCCAAAATCCATAAGGAAGTGTCTGGTTGCACCAACTTCAGCTGGCATGAGTGTCCATCACCTTGACAGTTCTTTTGATTCCAAGGTATTTGGTGTTGTTCTTGCAAAAAGGAAGAAAACCATGACTTGGGGAAGTCTAAGGCACTTCTCCTGAGGAGTGGTGTGCCAGGGTGACTGCTCCCTGGTTAAGAGTTTAAAAGCCCTTTTAAAGAAGTTGACTGTGATAAAGCCAACACAGAAGTGCAGGGTAGGTGGGGATCCCATCTGGAAGCAGTGATAACCTAACTCTCCTCCTCGTCCTTATCACCCCCTGCTTTCTGCTCCTGTGCTGCCAATCCTACAGCCCTGCAGAGTGGCACTTTGCTGGACTGTTTGCATTGGCACAGCCAAAATGAGTGTGTAAATGCAGATTCTGTGCTGAGACAAACCTTTCTCTAGCAGCTGCTTTCTAGAGACCCTTTCAAATACTGGCAGTGGGTTATTCACCCACAGAGCCCCATGGCCTCTGCTAACTTTTCTGTATGGAAAAAGGGCCAAGAAAAGAGTCAAGGCTTTGTTCTGACTACAGAAAAGTGAAGCCCATTTTCCATGGCCTGATAATGATAGCTTGGGTGAGGGGAGCACTTCCTGACATGGAGTGATTCCCTGAGATAAGAGGGGTTTGTGAAGCTGCTCAGATTCTGTGAACAGGGCATCTGCAAAATAGTGCTGAGATAGGGTGGGGGGTGACATAAAGGTCTCATACTGGGCTCCTTTCAAAGCAGTTGCTGCTGGTGACATGAGATGATGCCATGAAGTGCCATACAAAGTGATGGATGCAGGCTACCTACTTCTCCATCCTGGAATGTCTCTGTTATCTTGGGCTGTATTTCAGAAAGTGGTTGTTTGACTGCTAAAAGTGAGTCCACAGGAGGGCTCACAAATTTATTCAGAGGCAACTCCACCTCTGTTTGTGTAGAGATAAAACAGACCTAAACTGAGCCAGACTCCCTTGGGAGCATGGCAATCATGATAAACACTCCCACTAAAATGTCAGTTCAGCTGCATATAATCCATTTGTAAATTATGTCCCTGGTTTTCCCCTCTGACCTGTAAGTGAATGTTTCGTGTGAAGGGAATCAGGAGGACAGGTTTTGCATTTTCAAACGCTTCAGAAGCAATGCAAGTTATTATTAACTACAACAAATACAAAGGCCGAAAGATGGCAGCAGAGGATTTGTGGCGGTGCTTAGCGCTGCGTTGACCAAGCGACAATTGAATTCCTCCATTTCAGCAGTAAATTTGTAACGTGATCTGAGTGCTCAGATCCCCAAAGGTCATAATGACTTCAGCCCATGAAGAGATCTGATGACACAGAGCAGATGACATAATGGAGGCCTCCGGGTGTAACTCTTTTTGCCTGAAAAAAATATTTACTGAAAGGGAGAGAAAAAATATAAAACTAACAGAAAGATGCAAATAGAGACAGGAAACTTTTTGTGCTAACAAAACCATACAACAACCAAAACACCCCTATTTTATTATATTTAGTCCACTTGATATTAGGATTCTGCTAATCTCTCTGGTATTTTTCCAAGCAAAAATGTCACTGTTTTCAATGAGGCACTCTGTAAATTTTTACTAGATGGCGTTCAGAGGAGAGTTTTACTGTGAGCAGTGAAGCCCCATTAGTTTATGTCAATAGAGGAACCAGCCACAGGCATTTGACTAAGACATGCAGAGAAGACATTTATTGTCTTCTCCTTGGCCAAAATCACTGTCAGCAGTGCAAGCCACAGCAGCTTGCCAAGCAAGGCTCACACTGGCAGCCACCTCTGCAGACTTCTCCTGTGTCCTTACTGCAGGACAAGGCTTTTCTGGCCCTCCTCTCCCTCAGTGTCACAGAGTGCTGAACCTATGACCTAAATTTCAGTGTCATCATTTCTGATTCACTCTGGGGCATGGGAGGGGAGAAGGAAGCCTCATGCACTGGCTTCCTGCTCCTCAGGCTTCACAAAAGCAGGCTGTGTCTTTCAGGCATCTCTTTTAACACAGGTAAAGGTTGTACAGAGGAACAGAAAGAAGCAGCACACCAACCTGCTTTACATAGCAGTATTTATTGCAGTGAGCAGCTGAGGATGGTTGCACCAGCTCGCATGAAACCAGAGATTTGACTCTGCCAGTTTCCTGAGCATCCGCAGTCCCTGTCCTTGAGGTGTGATGTGCTGTCCATCCCTCAGGGAAGGAAAGCTGACAGAGTAAATTAGGAAGGTTATGCAGAAAGTTGCTAAGGTATAATATTAATAGCAGAATGAAGTTGTGCAGATGGAAGACAATATGTAGATTAAAAACCACATACATTTTATATATATATATTTAGCTACCAATTGTCTTGAATAAACAAAACACTGCCCCAATTTCAATCCATCCTTGAACAATTTTTTTAAAATTTCATTATGATTATAGCTTTTTTCTTCTTTTTAAATTTTTTTTAGCTGTCTAGGTACTTCTAGTTTCAAGCATAAATGCAAAAGAAACAGAGGAGAAAAGGGGGGTTTTTGTGTTTGGTTTTTGGTTTTTTTTTGTTCTGCTGGGTATTTTTAGTTTCACTAGGAGCTGGTTGGGAAAAAAAGAAACAAAACCATAACCAAAAACCCAGAAAAACTAAGAGAATTCGAGGTCTTTTTTTTACAGTCATGAAAAGCAGCACACAAATGCAAGGCCTCATCTAAAGAGACTCCTTAAACACATCTTTTGGGATTTATTTATTGTTGCTATACAGCAAATTTTATGACAGAGTAATCAGAAGATTGTACCAGAAGCTGATTGCTATCTATGCAAGAGTATTTGCACACTTCTATCTTTACAAATGATCCTACTGTGATGCATATTTAATGTGATTATACTACATGAAAACACTGAACTTTCCCACTAATTGGAACAGGAGACAGGTGTTCTTCCTTCTTCACAGCGAGCATCCCAGGATCAGATCCATCACATTTACACACACTGTGACATTCTTCTTCCATAATCCTCCTGTATTTTGCAGAAGAGGATAAGAGATCTAGTGATGTTTCTAAGGCATGCAGTGGTTTTCTCAAAGCTAATTCCTATTTTCCAAATATTGTGCGCTGGGGATTCAGGTGGAAGGAAATAAGACGGTCTTCTGGTGAAGCTCAAAATACCACAAAAGATGTCTGAAGAGAGACTTTATTGATGAAAGGAAGAAAGTTAATGGAAGCTCAACAAGTGGGATAGTCCCTGCCTTGGTGTTCCAGCTGGTTGGGACACAACAGAAGAAGACGCCAGTCCAGATGCTTTCCTTCCCTCCTTCCCAAACACAGCTTCTTTCTCCTGTGGGGTTTGGAGTGTTCCAAGCCAAACAAGCAGAGGGACCTTCCCATGGTCAGTACCTGCCAAAGAAGCGGTTGTAGGCCAGGGCAAACCCCACTTGGTCAGAGAGATAGTCACAGGGGGGATAGTTCTCACAGCGCTCGTGCATCTGCTCCATCGGGCTTTTGTAGTACTCCAGGTACCTGCAGGAGACACAGACACCACTCTGCAGGTTCAGCCCATGCACTGGGCGCAGTTCATACACCTGACACTGACAGGAAAGAAGTGATCCTCTGGAGCAATGCTCCTTGCAATCCTCAGGGAGATCCAACAGAGGACTGGTCATGCTGAGTTAAACATCTGTTTACACACAGTTAGGGTGCTTGATCAATGCTGGGAAATATGGGATTGAGCCCAACTTAAATCAATTGCTCTTGAGGTTTTATCGGCAAAGGATACCACAAAAGTTGTAAGGATTTGGCTTTTTTTTTCCTTCAATCTCATTCCCCACCTACGCAGGATTTCTTTTGATTTTGTTATTTATTTAGTAATATATTTATTTTATTTTTTCCTACTTATTTTTGCCCACTAGCCATTATTTTCCTTTAGCTTAAACACTTTTCTCTAACAATCCTCACTTCTGTTGTAAACAGGAGCATTATCTCCATGTAGTTTTCTCTTTTCTTTTTGCCAGGCTAAAAAAGTCCAAATTTTTTTACTGTACATCCAAAGTGTACAGTCTCAGCTGTACACTTTGGATGTCATTCTCAATTCCTCTTCTGTGTTTGGTTAATCTTTCCTGAAGACTGTACATACCACCACAGAAATCCCACCAGTACCTCATGAATTTTTACTTTATTTCTGTATTGGAAAGAGTAGCTTAACAACCTCTTCCAGGAAATGAAGAATTTCCTTGCATTACCTGAAATTTCTCAAATAGCTGGGATTCTCCAAATCTTTGTGTCTACTTTTTGGCACAAGTAAATATATGTTCTACAGCTTCAGAAAGAACAGCCAATCTGATCTAGCCTTATTCCTGCAACAAAGCTGTTGTGGGAAAAGCTGTTCCTTTGTGGGAAACCAGAGGCAATGATCAAGGCTCTGTGATTCTCATTATCCTAAAAATTGGTTCTGATGATCCTGTATATTGGAGCAGCTTCTAACTTGTATCCCACTGTCTCCAGGGCTAGCGCAGTAGCGCTGTCTTTCTCTCTGGGAGGAATACTAGAGTCCAACTATGAGCCTTCAAATGGGTTTTAATTAGAAAAGAACCAGTTTTCCATTACTGAATGTCTCCTACAGCCTTTTTCCTTCAACACATGAAGGTAATAACATAGCTGTACAACAAAATAATGCTTTGTCATGCCCTAAGGCCTTCCCATCCCCTCTTCAGAGCAGGTCCAGAGTCCAGCTCTCAGCCCAGCTCCTGAGCTGTTACCATTCGTAAGGGCTGGCTCTCTTCTTCCTCTTCACAAAGGCATTGGCAACTTCTTTTTTAATCTTGATGCCTGCCAAGAGAGCACATCAGGTTAGAGATGCAGCACTGAAACACACAAGATCAATCCAACCTCTGAAAAGCAGAATCTACTTTCTTCACAAGCAAGTGACTTCCACAAACAATCCTAGTGGTCCATTCATCTCTCTCCATCCCACTGTCCCCTCAAAGCTCCCTCCTCACTGCAGCCTTCACATCTCCATGAAGCAAGGGCTTTTTCTGTCATAAACTCCTTTTCCTTATCACACAGCATAATCTGAGTCTGCAGCAAATGTGCAGAAGGCATAAAATATGAATAAGAAGAAAATTAGGAGAATGGCAACCTCTCTCCCTGGCCTACTTAATTTTAGAGTCTTGGCTTCCTTTCTGTGTCTGGACTCTGAGAATGATGTGGGATACCAACCAGAAGACCTTAAAGCAATGAGCAACAGGCAGCACACAGAAATACCAGTGCTCACATGTACAGAGTTCTGTGAAAGGTGAAGAGTATAAAATAGTGACAGTAAACATCACCCAGTGAGAAATACACCCAAGATGTGCAAAGATTCCAGCATTCAGGACCTGGAGAACATGAGAGATGTTTCAGCCATGAGAGCATTTGCCCCTGCTCTCCACTAACACGTCATGTCTGCAAATTTCTTCTTTGCTCCCTTGAATTGTCATTGTGCCAACACCATGGTGCTGTGAAGGACCCCACAAACACCAGGCACAGCCACCTCCCAGCCCCAGCCAGGGCTCAGCACAGCCCAGCCTCGCTCCATGGGATGGTCCCACAACAGCAGAGGTGGGCACAGGTGCTGACACAGCAGCAACATAGGCAGCAGCACACCAATACACCTTCCAGCATGGAAAATGCCAAATTGTTGCTGTCTCTGGGGGAAAAAAGATTCTAAGACCTCTGCCTGTGGGGAGATGGTGGGGTTTGTCCCTTCCCTCATCATCATGGAGTATTTGGATGTGTTTCTCTTTGGAGGTGAGAGGTATCCTGCCTCTAGCAAACTGAGCTTTAGTCTGGATCAAAATACTGACTACACAGAAACTGCCAGTTAATGAATTGTCAGAAACTACCACCTTTCCCTGAATAGTCTTTACATCTTTTTTTCTCTTTCCCAATCTGTGTTTGTATTGGCTCACTGGAAAATACCAGCTTTCATGCTTCTCAGCAGCAATGTTATCCTTTAAAGTGTGAGAAAGGAGAGACATGAGAGAACAAAAAGGATTTTCCATACAGATTTCTGCCAGGATCAGCTTCCTGCAGAAGTTGTGAACAACCCAAGGTGTGCAAATCCCAGCATCCCAGGTGACCTGACAGGAGGGACTCAGGAGCAGCCAAGGAAGCCCCCCTCTTTCAGGGTTTCCTTGTTGCAGGGTTTGGCAGGCATGTCACAACCCATTGATGTGGGCAGCTTCTGCTCTCAGAGCAGCCTGGGGATGAGCAGTCACTCTGGGCAGGTCTCTGAAGCCAGGTCAGAGCAGGGAGGCTCTGCCAACCACCTGCACACAGTGAGCAGCGCTGGCCTTGCTACTGCAGGGACACTGGCTGCCCTCCTGTCACCTGCTCACACAGGAAGGCTCTGTTTGCTGCACATGCTCCTGCACCTCAGGGACTGCAGAATTAGGGAGTGAAAGGGGAAGAGTTAGAAGGGACTCAGCATGGTTCTTGTTTAGCCCTTGAACCTGTCAAAGGGAAGAAAGAAGGCAGATGCAGGAGAATGGAGCTGAGCATCAGGCAGAATTATATACTCACTGTCAGCACTGAGAGATCCTGAGGGTTCTTTGAGATCTGGAAGACAGACAGACAGACAGACAGACAGACAGAAAGAGTCTGCTTGTGAGTCCTTCTATGCTTGTGAGTCATCCTCATCTGTAACTGAATCCCACCACTCCAGATCCAGCTCCCCCTACTTACATAGAAGCTCTGTTTCTCCTGAAATAGTTTTATTAACACCCATCATTTAGACAGAGACTAAATAATATACCAGTTGAAATCTTAAAATGTTCAAATTCTCTGCTGCAATTCAATATGCAACTGAGGTGGGGGTGAATGGGTGTTGACCAGTGGAAGAAAATGCCCAGCAAAAGATGGAGGTGTCTGTTCCCAAGCCCTCTAGGATCCGTGACTCTCCAGCAGAGACCTGAAGCTGTGCCATGACTGGTGGTGATCTCCTCCCTCCCAGAGCTCTGTGCCTCTCCCAGGCTGGAGGGAGGCTGACAGCAAGCTGCAGGGTTCAGCAGCTCTGAGAGCCTTCCTGGGACGATGTCCCCTTACCTTTCTCACAACAGCAGAGTGCTGCCAGGGTCAGAGTTAGGATCAGCAGTGCCAGCAGACTCCTCATGTCTTCTTTGGCTGTGCTAGTCTCCCTAACCTCAGAGCTTTCCTGCAGGCTATTGAAGTTCTCCGGGGCTTGCTGTTGGGCAGCAGTTTATATCCTGTGATTTCTTGGAGAGATCAGGGGTCTGGCTTGTGTTCCTGTGTGTGTGCTCCAAAACAAAGCCCATCCTGTGGGCTGGGAGATACTGGGTCCTGGCAGTCATTTTGGCATCCATCTCATGACTTGGGGCATTTCCAGAAGATTTTATCTGAGGTTTTGAATGGGGCTGTTGAAGAAAAACAACTGGATTTTTTAAAAATAATTTTTCTTACAAACTTGAAAGTCATTCTGTCATGCTTCAGTGTGTGCTGGGGAGAGACCAGCACACACTGAAGTAGAACAATTCTTTTCACGTGATGGAGGTCTCTCATGCGGAGTTTCTCAAATGAGACTGGACACAATGGTGACCTTTTGACCTTTTCCTCCACCCCACCTTGACTCATTACCCTGAGGGTAAAGAAACCTGTAAATCAGTTTGCTTAGAGCAAAGACAGTAGTTTTTCAGACAGTTTCACAGTTTCACCAAATCACTTTGGAGAGATGAGGGTTTTATACTTTTAGGAACTTCGGAAGTCAGTTAGAGGGAAGACCTTTCTATTTTTCTCCTGGAAATCTTCATAATTTAGAAGCTTTATCTTGGCTTCTCTTGGCTAAAAGTCAAATAGACATTTAGACTCCAAAAGTGTTTTATTCTTCAGGACCTGAGTGCTAAAGTTACTTGGTAAAACAAGAGCCTTGCATGGGCTATGTGTCAATAACCCAACACTCCCCAAATCCACTACCCAAGTCACCAAAGCCACGTCCCACAAATAGCATTGGAATTCACAGAATATGCTGGGTTGGAAGGGACTCTCAAGGATCATCAAGTCCAGTTCCTGGCCCTGCACAGGACACCCAAGACTCACACCATGTGCCTGAGGGCATTGTTCAAACTCTTCTTGAGCTCTGTCGGGCTGGTGCTGTGACCACTGCCCTGGAGAGCTGTTCCAGTGCCCAAACACCCTCTGGGTGAAAAACCTTTTCCTGATATCCAAACTAAACCTCCCCTGACACAGTTCCAGCTGTTCCCTTGGGTTCTATCACTGATCACCAGAGAGCAGAGATCGGTGCTGCCCCTCCACTGCCCCTTAGGAGGATGTTGAACACTGCAATGAGGTCTCCTCCTGGCTGAACAGACCAGGTGACCAAGTTTGGGTAATTGTTTTGTGTTTTTTTTAATCAAGTGTGCTCATTCTTTCTGGTAGCAGAGATATAGTCTTCCTCCACTTCATATCCAGTTCTCTTCAGATCCATGTGCAGGGCCACAGAAGTAAGGTTTAGGAGGCTCACAAGGAAAATCAGAGTCATCAGAGATTTTTCCAATTCTTAGAAACACCGTCTTTTAAGTTAGAGAATTTTCAAGGTTAAAATAAACCCCAAGTTTTTCCCTGTTAACTTTTCCACAGTCCAGGAAAGCTGAATATATATACTAATGACGTCCAGCAAGAGGTCTTGTATATATATTATTCCAGCAAAAGAGCAACAGTTAAAAAGTAAATAAACATCTAAAAATAATAGGTATTCTAGGAAAGTTATGCTTCCAGATGAATACTTGAAATAATATAAATATATAAATGTACAATTCTAGTAATCCAAACAGCTTTATTTATCCTCCCATCTTTTCCCAAGCTTTCTAACCAGCATGTCGTCTCTTAAATCTGTTTGGTTGTTGCCTATGCTAATGAAATCCCACAGAAATCTCTGGTGTCATTCATTATTTATACTGGTTGTACTGGGGATTGGAATCACTGGATATTTCTGGACACAGACCCAGACAGCACTAGACCTTGTGCCTTCTGTTGTGGTGGTGCCACAGTGTCAAGTCAAACCCAGACACTGCAGACTTGTTGATTTTAGCAAATGTGAGTTTGCTTCAGTTGGCAATCACAAGATTCACCTACTTGAGAAGATAGAGAGCAAGTGTGTGCCAATATACCAAATCTGTACAGTTTTTTTCCTTAAAATTATTTCTCTCTCACTTTTTCCTCTGGACAAAACTTTAGCAACTGTCAGGGTGGAGTGTTTCCAATAAATAAATCACATTTCTTTCTCAAATTCAGTTTCAGAGCTGGCAAACCTTGAAGCATGTTTTGGAAGGAGATGCATGTTTCTAATGGGCCAGGTAGATTTGGCTCCAGACCTAATTTCACAGATTAGTCAACAATGGGATATTTTATACATCACAGACTTTGATTGCATGCCATGAATCTTTCCAGTTTCTATAATTTGCAGGTGCCTGTGTAAGCCTGGAGATGTGAGTGCTGAAACCATCTGTGTTGAGCTGAGATGGATGTTGTCTCCTACACAAATCTCACCAAGGCGTGTCCCAGCTGCTGTGGCTGCTGTCAAGCCCAGAGCAGCATGGAATTCTTGGACATGCCAGCACTGGTGCCTTTTGGCCTGGGGGCAGGTCCTGGTGATGGTGAGCAGAATGCAGCCATACTCACTCCTCAGAGGTCCAGGAGGGGCTCAGTAACTTGTGCACAGGGCCAAGCCACATCTTGATTTCAAACGATTTGTGAACAGTCAAATGAAATTGTTCCATGTGAACAAAGTTGGGCTTGACCCTAAACACTGGATTTCTTTTTTCTATTTATTTCCCACCAGGAGCCCCCCTCCAGCTTTGATTTCTGCAGCTTTCAAGTGCTACCAGAGTAGTTTCAAGTGGAAGGGTATTTCTTCCCCTTAAAGGAAAGGGGATTGCAAAAGGAAATACAAGTTAAGTCAGGACCACACACTCCTTTCTAAAGGAGCACCTAACATCAGCACCTGATGATAGCTGGATAAACAAGAGGCAATTTACAGGATTTTTATGTCACCAACTCTCACCCTCACTTTGTTTTAAGATTAAATAGGTGCCTTCTGGATTTTGTTTCCCCAACTCAGGAAAGACTTGATTTTCAAAAAGTGCATCTGCATTCTGAACACCCCACTGTTTTCAGACTAAGACTGGGAGCTGAAACTGTCCAGTGACCTTTGAAAGAAGCTACTTGTAGAACCTAGAACAAGAACATTATAGGTTCTTCCAAAGCCATATGCTTGCCAGGTAATGACATTTTTCCCCATAGTCTGCAACAGAATGTATGACACACAAATTCAGTTCCTTCATGGAAAATTGCATACCCCCCTTCCAAAATACTGTGACTCATGAGAAGATAGTATCAAACCAGCAGTTTATTTTGTAGTAAACACCCACATCCTGAACTCTCTGTGATCTCTGCTACATCAGCTCAGCGCTAGTTAACACAGTGTAGGAATCCATGGCTACATGGGAGAGAAGCAGCAGGCAGGATAACATACAGGGATACAAGCAACTGAGTATGTTTCAGAGCCATTGCAATTTTGGGGACAATACCCTGGACTCCAGGCCCCAGGGTGGGGACAGGTCATCCTTCACTTAGTCCTCCTCCTGCCCCCAAAATAGTGCTTGTAGGCAGCAGGGTAGCCGTGGCGGTAAGCGTACATTTCACACGGGTAGTAGTCCTCGCAGAGCTCCCTCTGATGCTCATAGTGTGCCTTACTACGCTCCCTCATCCTGAAAAGGCAGGAGAGAAAGGGGTAAGTGCTGTCATCTTAAATATCTCTCTACAGCCCTTTCCTGTCCTGAAACTCCCCACTTGGATTAAGGATCTGTCACAGACACATTTTATGAAAAACCCTTTTGTTAGGATCTTTTCTCCTCAGAAGCTGAGAGGCCTCAGAAATTAAATGTAAATAATTATTATCTGCTGTTGTGGAATGCAACAAGTGCATCTTTGATTGGTCTCATGTGGTTGTTTTTAATTAATGTCCAATCACAGTCCAGCTGTCTCAGACTCTCTGGCCAGTCACAAGATTTTATTATCATTTCATTCCTTTTCTATTCCTTGCTAGCCTTCTGATGAAATCCTTTCTTCTATTCTTTTAGTATAGTTTTAATACAATATATATCATAAAATAATAAATCAGCCTTCTGAAACACGGAGTCAAGATTCTCCTCTCTTCCCTCGTCCTGGGACCCCTGTGAACACCACCGCAACTGGTGACCCAAAGTGATGAAACATTCCACAAGGATCCACCATCAGAGTCCGTCATCCAGCTACAGAGCTCTTAGCATGCCAGCTTCTGTGTTTACCACATCCAGGGACTATAGCAGGAATGTTTTGCCTCCTCAGGCAACCTTTTATTTAGGGGCTAAGTGAGGTGGTGGGGAGAGGGGAACGGCTCCTGCCTCAGCTTGAGGAAGGGCCCCTTTGCAGCCTTCCTCAGCCTGATCCCTTCAGCTCTTCTGCTCTTTCCCAAACACATACATAGAAAAAAGACCTGAAATACTCTGCAAAGGGGTCACCTGGCACTGAGGAGAAGGTTTGTCTTATGCCACGCCAACAGATGATTTCTGTGTTTCAGTCTTTATTTTCACAAGCCTTGAATAAGGCATGAAATTTGTTATACCTGTACTTTATAAATGAGGCAAGGAGGCCTCAGATGGCCCTTTGATTCAGAAAAGGTCATGCAAGTTCTGCATGAGATCTGAGGACTAGAAAAAGATCTCAAACTTTCTTTCAGACCATCCCACACTCATTCTCTGTCCTTCTGTTGGTGCTTCCTTCAGAAAAATTCATCAGTCTTCTCAGCATGTGACATGTCTCCATATCAAAGCACCTGCTCTCTGCTATCTGAATTCTTGCTTTTCCTGGGTTTGGGGTACCTCACATTAAAAGAGGGACTGAGGCTTCTCACCAGTCACCATGGCTGCCCCCCCTGCTAACAGCCTGTCTTGGCTAGGAGGAATCTCTCCCCATCCCAAGCTCAGCCTCCTGAGGCCATGACATACCTCTCCTGAGTGATGCCTCTGAGTCTGGTGTCACCCTGTATGAAGTCACTGGCCCTTCTCCTGTTGAGGAAGGGATCTGAAAAAGCAAGGGGTTATTCAGACTGGCACTTTGTCAATGCCAGATTTCAACAAAAGCTGGCTTCTTCCTTTAGAACAGCCTCCTTGTCTGCCCTCCTGTGTACAATTAAATACAGGACCTTTTAATATTCCCTCCTGTCCCCTGGCTGGTTCATCTATAGGCTCTGTCAGCAGCCAGTGCAGCCTGTACAGAAGTGCCCATGCTGCTCTTATTCAGACCACCCTAAGGAATGTTACTGTGATTTTGCTGCCACAGCCCCTCTGATTGAGTGGAGCTTGGCCCAGAAGAAGTAGGCACCATGCTACACAGACCATGGGACATCTGAGCACTCTCAGAAGAACTACAAGAACTGTGAAATTGTGCACAGGAAGGGCCTGAGTAAATCTCTGTGCCTCCAAGGTTAGACAGTCATTGAGAAGTTTGTGTGGCAGTTTTGGACTGGGGGGCCTGAAAGTCCCTTCTGACTTTTTTAAGAAACATCACAGTCCTGTTGCAGAGTTCAGGAGTCTGTGGATGTCATGTGCCTTTGTGTTGCTGACTATGCTTTGTGAAGTCCTTCTTCCAGATGTCCTAATGTCCTAATTTCTTTTTAGTTTTGATTCACCTGTTCTCTAACCTCTCCAGGATATTGCTTGTTCCAAAGTGAGACTCTTCACCCTTTTCATGCTTTTCCTGTGACACTCTCCTCTCCCTCTTCCAGCCAAAGGATCCCCCCTATTCACACACCCTGCCTGCTTCCAAGGTGCTTAGAGTAAGGCTCTCCTTGTAGTTGGGGGAGAATAAATTCTGTACATGGCTTCTAGAGTGGCTCTTTTCATGTTCATCCCAGAGCTTTTTGAGCAATGTCCTTTTCTATTGTCAGTTAACCTGGTTTTGGTACATGTAACAGAGGCTTGAGCTCTGTTCTCTTTTTTTTTCTCAATTCTCATTATATTTTATGCAAAATAGGGGTATGAGCTTGTGCCAAAACATGTGGAGTCTTCTTTGAACTGTCTCCCTTTTCATTCTGAAACTCCATCACTCAGTAAATTCAATTTCCCTGGGCTCAGTTGTTCTACCTATTTTATCCCTAGTAGGAGTATGAGTAAATGATCTTGGACATGTCTGTAGCACTCTTCAAATTCAATAAAATAGTAAAACAGTCTCTTACTGAGATACTCATGGGACTCCATGCTCTCATGGGACTCTGTGGAAAGAAAGAATGAAACATGTATTATTTCACTGTATTGATGGGATTCAGTATTTCATACACCACAGGTCAATAGCACACACACAGAAATCAGAGAAGACAGGCTTTAAGGCACATGTGTAAAGGGAAGAGAAAGGGATCAGTGGTGTGACCTAGAATTTATATGAGGAGTTTAAAGTGCTCAGGAGTTTAATACAGAGCTACCTGCAGTGCTTCCAGACTCATGCTTGGTCATCCAGCCTGATTGTCCAGCATGGTTCCTCACCTTCTGCTCCTGACACTACAGTGGTAGGATACCAATTTGCCTTCAAAACTTGCATGTGTTCTTAGAGAATGGATTAGCACAGTGAAATGCACTTGACTCTTGCATGAAGCAGCATCTTAATTCCACCAATATGGAACTGTGTGCCTCACCAGGAAAAGGGGATGATATTACAAAAGGAAAAAGGAAAATCTTCCAGTTAGCAAGGAATAATTAAGAATTAGCACTCTTATCATAGTTCAGACAACAAAGGGACAAAAAGAGGAGTCTGTGAGGCAAGCTGGAATAGAGAGGAAGGGGTTGGAGTGTCCTGGACCATGAATTCCAATGGCTGGAGGTAAGAGCTCTGGATCAGGGCTAGGAGGATCTGACACAAGGGCAGAAAAGCAGGCAAGAGATCAAATTAAGGGCAAAGAAGACACAAAGTTAACTGACAAACATCTGAACAGACCCATAAATGTCTGCAGGTTTGGAGTTTTCATTCTACCCAGTAATGAATGTCACCTACCATAGGAAGTGGCAGCCAGCACCAGGACAGCCAGGAGTGCAAGGATGACGAGAGCGCGCATTGTGCCAGGGCAGGGACCAACCTCTCACTCTGTCCTTCTCACTGGGCTCTGCTCTCTTCTCACTGAGGGTAGCTGGAGATCCTGGGCTGACTGCAAAATTAGCAGTGGAATGTTTATTATGAAAACAGAGCTAGGAGGGAGCCCATGAAAGAGCCTGGGCAAGGTGACAGCTAGCTGGTACACACTCTTCTTGGAGCTGTTACAAAACATCCTCTATTAACAGACTGGATTAGGTTTTGGGAAGGAAGGGGAATGCCCCCTTCCTCTCATAGCTCAGGGCTGGGGGACATGATTCAGATGCAAACATGTCACTAGCACTCCACACTCAGAAAAGCTGGCCTAGGCAAGTGGAAGGAATTTCACAGGCTGCCAGAGCCCCAAAGGCAGAGGTGTGTGTTGATCCCAAATATAAATGTTTGTTTTTCTGATTTTTCCTCTGATCTGCTCTCTTTGCCCTCACCATATTCTGTCTGGATACAACCAGCCCAACCCTTCTGTCAGCTTTGCCAATGGAGACATGGAGCATGAGGCTTCAAACATTCCTGTCCCACTCGGTCCCCCTCTCTCCAGCTGCCCTCTGCTGCAATGTCGGCCTGCCAGCTATCAGAGGAGGAATACAACCCTGCTGTTCCTTTTCATCTCCTACTTTATTGCTTCAGGAGTGATTGAAAGAATCCCTCTGCTGGTGTTATCATGATTTTTGCATTGAGATGACAGCAGCACCCAGAACTCTATCTTTGAAAGCTCTCACTGTGGGGCTGACCCCAGACTCTTCTTGCAGCCCAAAGGACAACATCTTGGTGGAGTCAGAGGCAAACATTTCCCTCTCTGGTCTAGCACTAGCAGTCCTTGCCTCATAGGCACTGAAGGCATATGCCAACATAAGGCTTTTCATCTGGGATGAATCTTCAAGGCCAGCAGTCTCAAGGAGAATTACCTTGCCTTTAACACCTAAAAGAGTTTGACTGGGTCCGATATCATGGGCAGCAGAGATGGACAAAACATGAGGTGTTCCACTCTCCAGCTCTTGGAACAGTAGAAAGCAGTGAAAGAGAAAAGGAGTTACCAGAGAAGGCTATCCCTGCTGGGTGAGAAGGAAGGAGTTTGCTAGAGGCAAGGTAGGGAGGGGGGTGGGCACCCACTGCCTGCCAGCCCTCCCAGTGGCAGAGATGGGACTGGGACCCCACACACTGCTTGGGGATGAACCTAAGCCACAGGAACCATTCTTGTGTCTCATCCAAGCTGAGACTACTGCCTGTTTTGTCTGTGTGTATATGCAGGTATCATGATTTCTCACTGACAGGATGCAAAGTGAATGCACTCTGGCTGCAGACCATTTTCCCCAAACCACTGTGCTGTTGTCACTGCTGTCACCTTCAGAGGCCAATCCATGAAGCCACACTGAAGGTAACACAGCCAAGAACTACAGGGGCATTTAGCCAAAGCCTAACACTTAATCAATGAGGAGTGAAATCCATTGGAAAAAGATTTCTCTGGGCTTTGCAATTTACTCTTTCAATGTCAAACTGATGACCCTTACCTGAAGCTTCCTGTCTCAGGAAGAAAAACTGACCAGGGACTTCAACTTCAGCCCAAAGAGAAAGAATTGCTCTTCATCTTTGTTATCCCACCCCATGTGGAGAGCAGCTCAGTCCTGCAACAACAAGCCCCCCCCATACACATCCACTTCTTGCCTGTTTAGAGTTTAGCCTGAAATGAGGAGGAAAACTTGGGAAAAAGACATAAGTTTGCTATAGATACAAGGTGAAATGGGAACTGAGACTTTGCTTCTGCCACTCTGTGCCCTGCCACTCCAGTCTCTTTAAGGAAATTCTCTGCTCTGGGATCCTTTTCATTTCTTAGAACTTAGAAGTTTTGGACTTATTGTTGAATGTGGATTTTATGTTTCCCAAATGTTTTGTACAGTAGCTGCTAATAAAGAAAAACATGAGGGAGAGGCTGGAGGACAGACTCCAGTGGGAAAGCAGTGGGGCACAGAGAGGAAGATGCTGGGTGTACTTTGGAAAGAAAGTGAGGCTGCCCAGTGAGAAACTCCAACATGCTTTCGAGCCAAACCCTCTTTATTTGTCTTCACTCAGGGCAGAGCTTTCTGCTCCCTAGGAGACTGTGCTCCCATTTCAGAGGACTCTGATCCCACAATGCCTGGAGCATACCCTGCCATCAACCACAGGAGAACAGCCACAAACACCACTTTAACCCCAGTGTTTCATTTGTTACCACAGAAGCAATACATTTTTCAAGGGATGAATGAACATGCCAGCTACACAGCCCTAGTCCAACAAATCTCCTTCGGGGAATTCTTCCTCTTGCAAAAATACTTCTTTCTGCTCCCCCTGCACCCCATACTTTCCCAGCACACATCTCCCCTACTCAACAGCAGTGGGCTGCCCTGGGGGTAACATACCATGCGGCACAGTGAGCCCAAACCCTCTGCTTTCTTTCAGCATCCACTGGTTAGAAATACAGAAAGGAGCTAAGACAAATCTACATATGCCAGGGAAATCTCTATAGACTCACAAATAAGGGAGGGATCAGAAAAGCAGCCCTGATGTGTCTGCTGCTGGAGTGGAAAATCACAACACGACACATGCTGTAGCAATCACTCCTGACACTTTACAGCGGTGAAGCACCAGCAAGGCAATGATAATAAGCAGCTGTGCAGGAAAAGCAAGGCAGTGCCTGAATACTCACTAAGCTGTTGCTTCCCTGCCAGTCTGCAGCTCTCGTCTCAGTGGGCAGCTCTCCTGGCGTCTTGCACCCTGGACCGAAGAAGAGGAACCTTTTATTCATTAGCATCGATCAGTGACTCCTCCCCTCTCCCACTCTTGATCCACCCCCAGGCTACCATCAGAACCACCTTCTGCCCACAGCCGGGAAGCCAGCGACATCAAAGAGCTGAGCCAAAAGGGACAGAGCCAGAGCACACACCAGCGGCTAGTGGGGACACAGCCACATCCAGGTTGCTTTTCTGTGCCTGGGAGCAGTGAGTGGACAGAGATATGAGTACAAGCTGCAGTCTCCTTCTTTGTTGCAAGAACCCCCCTGCCTTTCACCCTCTCCTTTTCTGGCTGTGCTGTATCTCAGGCTACAGTGCTAACCAGCGCACCTGTTCTTCCACAGGGAACAGTAGGCCAGGAGCCTTCTCCCATCTCATTTCATGATGCTTTTACAACTGATCCCCCTTCTTAATGGCAGGCTAATATCAGACTAAAAACTCACACGGCAAAGGTGTCAGGTCCAAAACCCCCAAAAGTGACGCAGCTACACACAGACCCAACCCCCTGACGTGCACCCTCTGCTCACATGGGACTCACAGCAGTGCTGGGCAGCCCAGGACCTGTGACTGCTGGACTGGGCTTCGGGCTTCTGGCCAAAGGGAGAATGATAGCACATCCATGGAGATAAAGAACCACCACTGTTTGAACAGAGAACGGTGAGCAGCTCCCATTCAAGGGTTTTATCTTTAGCTCCTAGAGTGCTCTATGAGTTTGGGGAACGTTCAGACTTCACTGTGGCAATGAAGTATCACGTTACTTGTGTCCTTGTACAGGCAGCTGTTGGTCCTCAGAGCCTGAGGGCAGCAATATTGAACTGTCCTCAAGGCAAAGGGAACATGATCAGGAGCCACCTTTGGAAAGTAGTGCAAACAGGAGGGCATTTCTTGCCCTTGTCTACCACCCTTTGGGGTCATCTAAGTTTCAACCCTATGATATGCTGAACCCTGAAAGAAATCAGGACTCAGAAGATCTGGTCACCCTCATCTGCCTAGGTACTGGTAAATCATTGGCCCCAGTGCCATCTGGCAAACTCTTAGTTAAGTAGAAGAAAATTGGCATTAAAACCAAAATGGCAAGATAGTAGGGAACTGGACAAATGGGGCCAAAACTTAAGCAGTGAAAAGGAGAAATTATGAGAAATTGCCAATTGAATTTCTCTTGGGACTAGATTTACTTTACTTCTCTTAATGACGGGCTTTAAAAATGAATGCTTGTTGAGGAATTTTGTCAATAATACAAAGCAAGAAGGCAGCAGTAAAAAGGAAGTCTGAGAGCTCCTACAGGATGAAAAGGATGACCTTTAAATCTTCATTAACAGGAACAGAATAATATGCAGTAGGGCAAGGGCAAGGTCTGCCATCGGGATTAGCAGTAAGAATCCTGCTGTAAATTAAAAGTTTATAAGCTAGAAGTAATTGGGGAACAAAAAGAAGAGCTATGAACCAACAATAATGTAGGCAAGGACAGAACACTGATTCTGAGATGTCTACTGAGAATGTGCCAGCAGACATGGGCATCTGTCAGTGCCCCTGGATAAGTTACCAGGGAGATCTCAGCAGGATTCCTCTGCATGGCCTAGGTCACCCCCTTCATGGAGTAATTCTGCTGGGAAGTGCTATAGATGAGGACTAAAATATGGTTTGCACTCACACCCAAAATGACAGACCTTTTCACCATACCCTGTGGGAGTTGCTAAGCCTCTCCATCCCTGCATTGACCTCAAGGATTTTCCAGCAGGACAATGGACTAGCAGTCAGGTTTTGTTTCCAGTCTCCCCCCAGGGGCTGTGTCACAGTCCACAACTCTCACGATTAGGAGAAGTCCCACCTCCAACCTCTGTCTTTAGCCATGATCCACATCTATGTCTCCCTCAGTGAGTGCACAGCTTATGCTAGGAAGGCTTCAGCAGAGCTGCTGAGCATTCCAGTAAGGGAATAAACCCTATCAGCTCTGCTGCTGAGCAAGGTTTCTAAATGCAGGTTACCCTGAGTATCCAGCAACTGGACTTGCCAGTCTGGACAGTCCTTTCCAAATTTGCTTCTGTGTTTCAGGGTGTAAGTTAGTCAGCCACCACATGGTCTATGGCTTACAAAGAGATTTCTCAACCTGATAAACAAGTGCTTCTTAGAACAACTAGTTCTACAGCACATGAGAAAACAAGACTTTATTTTTACTTTTCCATTTAGTCCTAAGTAATACCTAGGAACTGGTCCAAGAAGCAAGAATAATTGAGCCACTAAGTAAGAGTGTTTGACTATCCACAATATAATTAAAGTCAACAACCTCATGGAATAAATCGTGCTGAAAACTAGCATACTGACACTAAGCTTTAGAAAGGGAGATGTTTTTTAAACACAGAAGCTAGTCAAAAGACTATGAAATAAAAATAAACAGAACACATTTCAGATATTTAAAGAACTTGATATACATATCTGAATGTGTGTTAGCTCTGGCAGCAAACTCACTCAGCCACTCAAAATTAAAAACTAGTTCAAGTGCTTAGTTAAACCTGGGGAAAAAAACATTTCAAAACTAGATTTAAAATTTTCTAAAGATTAAAAGAATGGGGGAGGACATAAACAGGAAAATCTAGTTTCATATCAATCAAACAATTTTTTTTCAAAATAACTGCAATGACTAATTTCCACTTTGATGATGGAATGGGGAAAAAAGAGTAATTTCATAACAAGTAAGTGATGGGAGTTTTTTTCAAAAATATTTAAACACATATCTTTGACCTGTCTTGACTTTTCCCCTGTGGAAAATTTTGCCCCCAGCATTACAACTTTCTGCAAAAATAAAAGTTTCCAGTGTGAAAATACATATTGGTTCTAACAATGTGGATCCATGTGTAGTCTTAGGACTGTTGTAAAAACCACTGTCTGAAGCTCACAGACAGTGTCAGTCTTCTATGGGTGGGAAGGTTCCCACACCATCTTACTGCTCTTTTCTTTCATGCTTCCTCCGATAGTTTGGACAGTTTAGAAGCTTCCCTTTCCATCCTACGTAATAACTGCCAGTAACTTTCTCCTGCCTATGGATGTGGAGTACACCTGCATGTCCAACGTGAAGGATGTCACTCTGGGCTGTGGGATAAATGGTTGCTCAGTGTACCAGGGCTGAGGACCAGGGCTAAAAATAAACACCATTTAAAGGCCCAGATCCTTCTTCCCTGAACAAATTCAGAGGGTGAGAGGATAATTCTTCTTCCACTTGCCCTGACTTACAGAATTCGAGCCTGTCTCCATATTAATTGTGACCTTAAGGAGAAGTTTATAGTTGGTGAGCTGTGAGGGTTGGTTGGCTGGTTGGTTGGTTGATTGGTTGGTTGGTTGGTTGGTTGGTAAACTGGGGAGGCTATTAGCACTGCATTAGGTTAGTGGTGGCAAAATTAAATTTCATTTACTCTACTGAAATTCTGAGATTAGTGTCCAGACACAACCTCCATGCAGCTGTGATCCTCAAAGTTACTCCCTGTAATCCGTCAAGCTTCAAAACAAAGCCCAGTGTCCTAGAAAAATCTCAGTCTGGCTATGAATGCAGGAGCATTTGGTGTCAGCACTACAGCCTAATGGGAGCTCACTGCTCTCCAGTTCTGCTTGTTGGAAAAAAGTGAGCCTGGCTCAAGCCTTCAAGTCCAAAGCTCAGCACACTCCATGGGATATCACTGAGTTACCTCAAAGACTGACTATCTCTGTTTGGCCAGAACTTGCCAGAACAGCTGTGTTTGGCTGGTAATAGGAAGTTCATGAGCAGAGAAGACTAAAATTTCACAGAAGTCAGACCAAGGTTATTCAGTTCACTGAATAAAGCAACCAAAACATTTCAGGGCTAAGAGCTAACTCTTGCTTCCTTTGGCTTCACCCCCATCCACCCACACATGTCCACATCCACTGATCAGCATATTTCTCCTTCAATCCGGGAAAGAAGGAAGAGACAGGATAATATTAATATTACTTAGATGTTGAAAAAATTGGCAGAGGTTCTTGCACAGAGATTAAATAACCCATATAAGAAAATTGCATTTCTTGTACTTGAAGAATCCTATGAAAAACAGGGCAAGCAAAATGTTCAAACTTTGTCTATATAAACAAGGCGTGCTTCTGGATTGCACTTATGGGAAAAGGGAACAGAAATCTCTCTTCTTTTTCCACACCCATCCCCCTTGCTTCACCACATGAACACAAAAATGTCCTGACCTGATTAGTTCTTTGGGATCAGATGAGATTTAGCCGCCTTATTTCCTGTACAGACATGGGAAGAGATAAGAGAGCAGCTGTGGTTTCACTCTTCTCATCCATCTGGTAAATAAAAAAATAACAATAATGCTTCTTTTTTTTTTAACAACATACTTAGGATAGCATCTTAGATCCCAAATCTGCCAGCCCTTGTGAAGCCAAGATTGGATTGAAACATTTATGTTCTGTCTGTCTTGAATGCAGGAGGCCACTGAAGTATTTACAAGCATCCCTACAATATTATATCCATTTCTTTGTTCTATCTCAGTTCAGTATCTAAAGGATCATAAATGTTGTCTTGAGCAACAACTTGCAAATAAGCAAATAACTTTTTCTGTGGCACATCAAGCCTCTGGTCTTGGCCTCTGTTGTTAATATCAGATAGAGTACAAAGGAATGCTAGGGAGTGGAGGGAAATACACAATACACAGCTAATTGTGAAATGCTGTTTGTGACAAGAAGAAAGGAATTCTTATTTATTGAAGCATGAAATCTGATTACTCTTATCTTCTTGTGCATAACTACAAATTATATTAATGTTCCTAACATCACATAGTAGTCAAATCATTTGACTTGATGACCTTCCTTAATATTAATTTCATACTGTTCATATGTTTTTTGGATACATATTTATTTTATTTGCATTAAACTTGGCAACTGGGCATTTTTATTAAGAAATGTTTTGTTCACATAAAGCAGGAAATAATTTTAAAAGGAGAAGGAAAGCTAAAAGGAATGCAAGAAACATTTGGACAATGTTCTCAGGCTTAGGATGTGATTCCTGGGGTTTTCTGCTCAGGGCCATGAGCTGGACTCATGATCCTGATGGGTCCCTTCTGACTCAGTATATTCAATGATTATCAGATCTTTCAGATTCGTTTTCCCTTCTTCCTAAAATGGCACTGGACTCCAAAACCCACCACTCTGTGAGAGGTGTCTTTTTCATTAGTGGTCCCGATTTTCTTCAAATTATAAAAGAAACAATAAAATAATAGAAATGGAGAACAAAGAAGAGGTCTGAGTGCAGAAGCACTGGGAAGAAAGGCATAAGAGGAGCTGCAAGAATAGCACATACTGATGGAAGCTGGATTAGCAGATCATTAAAATCCATATTGACCCATATTGAGCATATTGACACAGATCCTTTGGACATCCAGATGGGAGGAAAAAAATAAATCACAGTTTAAAACCAGGTAAGTCCTAAAACAAGAGGCAAGACACCTAAGACTTAATAAAAAATTAAAAATTAGATGTCTGGAGATGATGGTGCTTGGATGAAGAACAAGATTGAGCTCTAAGATACATAGATGAGGAGACAAAGGAGGATGAGTTCTAATGATACTCAGAGGTGGGAAAGGATGGAGGCAAAATAGAGAACAGTTACTGCCAACTCCTTCAGGATGCAAAAGATGCATCTAAAATGAGCATATGGTGGCCAAACTAAGAGAAACACCAGAGACCTAACAAGAACTCCACAGCCCATGAATTAAACCTTCTGTGTGATTGCAAGAAAATGGAATAGTATGAACAGATTCCTTCTGTTGCCTATGAATATGTGGTTATGAGGGTCTTAGTCTGAGTGACTGAAATCAGTGTGGTTTAAAATAAAATAACCTTTGCTTTCTATAGTGTCTTGCATTGCCCTCTGTTCCATATTGCAACAATAATCACTACAAAATGAAGTATCAGAAGGCAGTATAAAGACCTCTTATGATGTTCTCAGTATGGAAAACTCTTTATCCAAACCCATCTCAAGTTGTTCTGCAGCTTTGGAAATCATCTTTTTGGTAATAAGTTTCTTTCAGAGCTCTTTCCATTTTGTCTCATGATCCTTTTAGCTAGGCACTGGGAGGAAAACCAGGATGGGTCTACAAGAAAAAGAGCAAGATTCCAGTGCTGCAAGCATGAGGTGACAGTTCTGGATTCAACATTCCCCCTTATTTGCTCAGAAAAAGCTGACTAGGGTCTCTCCTGCTGAAATTATCTGTCCTTTTTTGTCTACCTACCTGATGAAGGATGTAATTTTTAGACTCAATACAGATGTCAAAAATCACATAAGAATATACCTGTGACTTACAACATGTATCAGTCATAGAAGTTGCATTCTGCTATTTTCCACAGCAGAATTTTCCTTTAAAGACTTTTGCCAACAAAGACACTTTTGTCCTTCCTGGTCTTTAACCAATGTTTTCTTCCCCTCTGTTCCAGTAATAGAATCTGCTTACAATACTTCCTGGCACCAACTGGATGGGATTATTTGGGATTTCTGTTCACTGTCTCCCACCTACAGCCACTGGAAAATATTACTGTACATTTATCAGGAAAATACACTTCATGAGTCACATATTGGGTACACAAGCAGTTACAACCCTGCTGGCTGGCTAAGCCTAGGATTAGTGACAATGTTGTTTGCTACCATACATTTTCATACAGCAGACACTGAATGAGAATCTCTGCTGTGCATATATTATATACCAAACATCTCTACACATCTGTAGAACACACCTTCCCCCCATGTTACTTGGCCAAGCATCTGTCTGTCACTTCATGTCTCTGAGGCAGGTTATTGTCTTTCATGATGGTCATTTCACTAGTGAACTGGAGGAGGAACCAACAAACCTACTGGAGGAGCCATAAAATAAAATAGCAACACTACATAATAAATAAGACATACTCACTGTCTCCTAAGAAGACCCTTGTCTATTTTGAGACCTGAAATGAGCAGTAAGGACTGCAGTCAGGACAGGCATTTTGTTAGAGCTGCCCAGGGATCTCCTTAGGGTTAAGGTCCTGTTTGTGCTAAGTGCTGCACAAGCTGCAGGAGGGAGAGACCTGTGGGGATGTGCCTGTCCTCAGCCCTCCACAAGAGCAGAGGTCTGGCAGGAGCACCTCCCTCAGCTGAGGGCCCTCTTATCACTGCCTGGCCTTCCCAAGCTTGGTGGTGACAAGTGACACACAGACGTCCCAAGTTCACTCTCTTCTTCAGCCCCTGGAGCTCTTCTGCATTGTCTGATCTCTCTGGGCTCTCTGTGCTATCACTCTGACAATGATCTGTTACTGCCCCAATCCTCTATTGCAGCACTGGATTGCTAAATAGAAATCTCTGTCATTACCTTATCTGGGAAGATCTTGAGTAAGTAGGAACATAAGAAAATAATTTATCACACTGAGTTTGCACTTCCTGAAAGGGACACCATCAGTGAAACAGCAGCAGGAGTGCTATGAGGAGCTCTGTACTGCCACTGAAGAGACATCTGCAAGGCTGGCATGACAGCTGAGAGCTCGGCTTTAACTCCTTCTCTCCTGCCTGTCAGCAAGCACCTGAAATCTCAAATCAGGTTTCTGCCTCCTCCATGCAAAACTTAGCACTCAGGCACAAAGTTTACCTAAAACTGCTCTGGAGAAAAAGATTCCTGATGTCTTTCTGCTGAAGCTTTTTCCTGGCTATCCCTGCCTGCCTGGTGGCTTCATTCTACCAAATTGTGTGAGCTCTCTGAAAAGCTCCTGGGCCCCAGGAACGTCCCTCATCCCTGTTCTTAGTGGGAGCTTTTGCTGCTTTTGTCAGTGATCTGGGGAATGGGCTCCCTGGGATTTCTCTAAGTGGGTGGTGGAGCTTGGTGAGAAGCAGAGAAGGATGGTGCTTGTCCAGAAACAGAGTCCCCTCCCACACATGTTGTCCATCTGTGACATCTCTGTCTGTCACAGAGAAATTCACAGACAGATTTAATATAACAAACATAAATAAAGCAGCGCCAAGTCTTTGGCTGATTGTCATGGCCAGAAATAGAAGCCAACTACTTCAGGAGCTTTGGGTTTGCATCTTGATGGATTCCCAGCATAAGGACAGACATTCAGATAAACCAGCCCAAAGTAAACAATCCTGCATGAATGTTCAGGAAGGTGGCACTGAGTGAGTCAGAGAACATCAGTACCATTGAAGGCAATGGGCAAGGAGCAGCTCTCAGGGAGATCATCCTGGGGGACCTGAGGGTCCCAGCAAGCATGTGAGGGCATGTTATGAGTAAGACTACAGTACCCCTGACATGAAAAAGCTAACCATGCAGTTCTGGGACTTTCCACTGCTGCCCAGCACACAGTCTCACAAAACCAGTAGCACCATAATACCTTAGGGACCATTGCCCTGCTCTCAGGTGTGTCTGATCATTTGAAAGTGGGGACAGGACAAGCAGACACGCAGATCACCTCATTTCCATAGGAATAGCCAAAGCCAATCTCACCCTATTTGTAAAATGCTGGTAAAGCAGTTTCTTGAGTTTAAAATGTTCTGGATGCAGTTATCTTTATTTTTAAAAGAAGAAGGGTTTTATTGTCCTAAATCACAGATCCAGACTTGCCAAGAAGGAGTCCACTGAAATACCACTCTCAGGACTCAGAGACCAAACAGATATCTTTGAACAGGGCCCCAGGCAAAGTGCTAATCCATTTACTTGTGTTGCTTAAGTCTTTCTTCATCACCGCTCTGACAGAGGGTGCCTGGTAGGTTCTCTCTGTTCTCCTTTTGCATAGGATATTTGTTCTTTTTAAAAGGGAATGCCTGGGGCACAAGTGATAAGGCAGGCACTTTCCCTGGGAGCAGCAGTGTTATGCTTGAGGCAGAGCTGCCTCTAGGGCACGGGTGTGGGCAAAAAGAGAAATAAAATCGTACCAGGGTCAGAGGACCTGTCACTCACACAGAGAAGGGAGCCAGCAGGGAGGAGGAGGGTGCAGTTAGAGCCAGCCCTGTCCTGGAGACTGAGGGAACGTGTGGAGTGCCTTGTACGCTCAAGTCTCCATGCTGCTCTCAGATAGCAAGGCAGAAAGAAGAGACCCTGGTTTGGGATCCTGAGAACAACCTTACCAGGGTGATTCTCAGGACACCCTGCCTCTGCCTGCTGCTCTGTGGGAGCAGTGCATCTCTCCAGGGTGGTTTGTGTCTCTGGGGCAGTGAGCAACCCAGTCACTGCAGACACCAAAGATGTGCTCTTCCCATGCTAGAGAGCTGCAAGATGGAAGCACCTGGAAGCCCCATTAAGTACGGCAGTATCCAGACTCCTGGATGACAGAACAGGTTTGTGAAAAGAAGATTGATGAACATTTAAAGACTGTTGATCATTTGATATAAGCATTACTACCTCAGTTATAGCATGAGAAACTGCCTTTCACTTTTACGATACCTTCCTTTCTGCTACTGTCTTGCCATGACTAAAATGTACCAAGCAAGGGTTCATTCACATTTTCTTCTCACCTGCCACTTGTACTTCTTGATTATGCAAATATGCCTTCTTAATGTCTTTGTAATAAAATATTTTAAACACCATAATATTCAAATATTTGCTAGTTATACAAAATAATATTAAAACATTGATGACACAAATGTATCTTCTTAATATCTGCTTAACATAATATTTTCTCTACTGCTAGTATCTCAACAGAGCAAAAAACCTGAAAATGTTGCTACGAGATGGGCTCTGAAACCCAGGATGCCCAGGCATCCAAGAAAGCATGCCAACTGCTTGGAGAAAGCAATGCAGCAAGGAAACACATTCACCATCAGACCCCAAAAGAATAAAGTCCATCCAGGAGGAAAGGTCTCACTGGCAAGGAGTGGGAGATGGAGGGAAAACAATGATCCAGATCTGTTCGGCTTCAGCTGTGCCAAACAAGCAACGAAACAAGACAGCCTTTTACTCATTTACTGCCATTTCAACTTCAGCAAATAGCCATTGGGAGTCACAGGGAGAGGGAAGGTGAAGTGTGGCCATATGGCTTACATTCAGGAGATCTGCATGCAGAAGATCTGGGCTCTGTCTCCAGCTCTGCCTACAGGCTTCATCAAAAGCCTGGGGTAAGTTACTGTCTGTCTTTTCTGTTTCTCAGCCAAAGAACAGAAAAAATTGGCCAAGGAAAATAAAGTCTTGATTGCAATGGGAAGTCATGATATATCCAGGATCAACACCCACATTGAATTAATTCCAAGATGCCAAAGAATACTTTGAGAACAACAGATTTATGTTAAAAATATCACCTCTGTATTTTAAAATGCAATCTTTCAGGCATACAGCCCTCTCTTCTTCCTCTATCTCCCTCTCCTTTAGTGGAGAAGAAGCTGAACATTTTTTCTTGAGGTGATTATTCGATTCCTTCCAGCAACTAACAGAGCAAGAAAACAGAAAAGCTGCAAGTTCCCATCCTGCTCTTCTGACAGCAGATTAGAATATCCAAGGACTTGACATTTGTCTGCAGTTGCCCACACAAACAAAGGAACTAGAATTGGACTGCACCCATGCTATGTCTTCTGGCACCTGTGGAAGTAATGATGTGCTGAACTAAGCTGGACTGAGAAAGTTACAGGTAGCAATGCCTCATCTATGAGGTAAAAGGCAAGAAATAATGCTGGTGATGTAGACATACAGAACACATGACATGGCTGGCACAGAATTGCACTAATCCCTAACAAGATGATGAGATGCGGGCTCTGGCTTAGGAAGAGAGGAAGGTTGAAGACACAAAGGATATCTGATACTCATAACACAGGGATAGGGAGAAACCTGGAGTGCTCACACAGCCCATGTGCTCAGGCTGGAGACTGGATGGGGCTGGCATTTCAGCTTGTATGTGGACACCATGTGGGGCTCTCCAGGGGATGTTTTGATCCATAGATATCCAATGAGCCCTGGTGAGCTCAAGGGGAGGAGGACACAGCGCTGTTTGCAGCTGGGATGCAGAGGGCAGCTCTGCTTAGCTGCCGTACTGGAGGCCTGGTGCAGGCAGGGATACAGATATCCATGGGCCTTTCCTCTAACCCAGACAAAATTGCTGCCTTACAGATCATGCAACTAGCCTGCCTGCCTGTATGGATTTGCAGGCACTTCAGCAGAGAAGGGAGAAATTCAAATGAGAGAACAAGTACGCTCTTATTCAATATGTATCATGTGGTTTTGCAGGTTTTTCCACTGAAAATATTCCTCTGAAGTTTCCTTAGTGACTAAGCCAAAATGGGTCAAAGAGGTATTTGATTCACAGCCTTAGAAAAAACACTTGTGTGTTCTCTTCTCCACCATTATCAGCTCTCTGTGGTATCGACCCAGCACCTTCCCTCACTGACCCTTACCCATTGCTGGCCACATCACTCCTTGGGCAAGTCGTCTCCTCTCAAAACAGCCTTTGGCTCTTCCTTGCTCTCCTCTTTCATGGTCCTGCAAACCACTGTCCCAGCTGTATCCTTCAGACAATATTTCCTCCTCCTGTGCCGACTGTCCCCACATCTTTGCCATCCCGTGGGCTGCCACTTGTGGTGCTGAGAGGAAGGCATCCTGTGTGGAGGTGATTAAGAGTGACTGAGTCCTGTGATCTGTCCACCAGCAAGAGAAAATTTGTTTCTAATATTTCTGCCCAGATTTATTGGTTTAGCCTCCTTCCAGATGAACTCCCCTTGGCCTCTCAGCACAAGAGAGACATGGAGTTCCTGCAGTGAGTCCAGCAGAGGACAACAAAGATGATGAAGGGACAGGAGCATCTCTCTTATGAGGAAAGGCTGAGAGAGCAGGGCCTGTTTGGGCTTAAGAAGAGATGACTGAAAGAGGACCTCATCAATGTTTGTAATCTGAAAGGGGTGTCTCAACAGGAGGGATTCAGACTCTTCTCAGTGGTGCCAAGCAACAGGAAAAGAGGCAATGGCAGAAACTCATGCACAGGAAGTTTTATCTGAATATGAGAAAGAACTTCTTTATGGTGTGGGTGACTGAGCACTGGAGTAGATCGCCCAGAGAGGCTGTCGAGTCTCCCTCACTGGAGATATTCAAGAACCCTCCAGACACAATCCTGTGCCATGTTCTCTGGGATGACCCTGCTAGAGCAGGGAGCTTGGACCAGATGACTCCACTGTGGTCCCTGCCACCAGACCCATTCTGTGATTCTGTGAACAGAGGTGTCAGACAGCCATGCCCTTCATCTGTTTATGATAAGGAGGACAATTGTTCCTGTCATATGTTGTTCTAAATCATCACTGTCTCCTCCCTGTGCTGGGAACTCAGGCTCAGCTCAGTGCTGGACTTCTGTGCATGAGATGGGATCTGACTTGGGCACCATGAAGTTCATCCTGTGACAGCTATTCTGGGAAATAGCTGAGAGATTAAAAAAAAAAAAAAAAAGCTGACAGGATTCAAAGCTGGCAGAATCCCAAGAAGAAAGGAAGAAGTTCAGTCCTGCCTTGCTGTGCTGCTGGTTGACCTCTCCATGCATAAGGCACCAGGGGTGCATGGCCTGGGAGATGTCTCCTCCCTTTGTGTGGCTGTCAGAGGCCTCTCAGCACCTCCCAGGCACTGCCAAGAGCAGGAGCAATGCAGACAAGGCAGACTCACAGTGCCCTCTCCTCTCCTTCAGGGTAGGTGCAAAGGTTATTCAGTCCTTCTGCAGGCAGATTCTCTGCAGCTCAGCAGTCCCCCACAGCCAGATCCATAACTCTGTGTGCAGTGGGACTGAAGTGACAAAGCTGAGGCACAGATTTTCATACACAAAATCTTGGTTCAACCTGCAGCAGATGGGGGCTAGTTCACCTCTAAGCAACACTTTGTTGTTTAATGTCACACACAACGGTTCAGGGGAATAAAATAAGAAAATGTTAGTCCCCTTGCTGAACCTCCAGATCTCTGTAACATTCTGCTTCTAGAGATGTTCAAATCCTTTCTCACCAAAGATGCATATGAAATTGCATCTAACACAACACAACCCAATTCCCCATTCCCTGGGGTAAAGGCAGAAGCTCTGACATGCCTCTGCAGCCCCACTTTCCTGTTAGGCAAATTGAGTTTTCATCTAAGATATTTTGAATGCCCTTTGAGTCCAGATGCTGCTGCAGAGAAGGGGTTCTCATACCACAGTGTGTCTGCAGTGCTGAGGTGAAAGGGAACCCCTTCATCCTGGCCTCTGTCAATTTGCATCTAGCACTTCCTCCATTTGCTAACCAAACCAGCCTCCCCAGACAGCTCAAAACATCTGGGCCACATCCCTCACAAGTTCAGGTCAGAGATCACACAACGGGGCACAAGGCACAACAATAAAACAAGAGATTGACCCATGTACATGATTCTGCCCCTGGTTTCTACCTCCAAATCCCTATTGCAGTGGCTAAGCCCACCAAGCTGCACTGCAGAAGCCTTTGAGCACAGGGATTAAGGCAGACCCCTTTATTCCACTGCCACCACATCTGTGCACAGGGCATCCCCCAGGGCTGTCTGTGCTGTGTAAGTCCTGAAAAGCACTGCAGAGCTGCTGGAGGAGGAGAAGGAGGAGGCTTTTCCTGTGCCTTGCTTGCGGCTCCCAAATTTGTTGGTTAGATGCAGAGCCCTGTAAGGTGCAGAGGGAATTAAACTCCCCAGTGTACATAAGCTCCTGAAAAGTTATCCCTATAATTAGCTGTGTACACAGTGAGCGCAGTCACTGGGGACACTGCTTCTACTCTCAGGCTTGTTTGCAGAACCAGAACTTCATTCATGTCCTATTTTGTTTCCCTGCAGCACTGAGAAAGAGTCACGTCGCTGCGCCCAATTTCTGCAGCTGGCCAAGACAGACGTCAGGTACTCGTGCAGCAGGTCAGGGCCCCCACACTCTTTGATCTGGGCCACAGACAGATGTGCATGGCACTGGAAACACCTACGATGCTAAGACTGCTCACAGATGTCTCCCCAGAAGACCTCTCCTACTCTGTCAGACTGCAGAGAAAGGAATAAACCCTTCCTAGGGAGGAGCAAGCTATTGCTGTATAAAGGAGCAGTTCTCCAACTGAAGGAAAGTGAGCAGGGCTCTTGGCAGGAGGCACAGCCCTGCACATTCTAGGGCTGGCATAGAACCAGGAGTTCAGACCCATCACATACCACTGGCATGAGGATTCTGGAAGGCAGGTGTGAGTTTGCTCTGCCTGGGATCTGGGCCAGTAGGAGGTGAGCCATCTCTCATCCTCAGAGCTGTACTGTGACAGGGTCTAGGAGGGGACCCTCTGGCTCCCCGGTGTTTCAGAGGGCCTGATCCCTGTGCTCACACCTTCACACAGATCAGCACCAAAGCTGCTTCATTCACAAGTCATTCCAGCCCAGTGCTACCACCTCTGCTCATTCCCAGGGCAAAAGCAGCAAGGTATTCTGACACCTTAGATCCCTCCTCTCTCTCTGGGGCACAACCTTCAGCTCTTAGCATCTATACTGTACTTGTATAGTCTTTTATCAATGCACAAAAGCCAGAAGGGCATCCAGCAGAATTCAGACATATATTTTTATATTTTACCGCTGTACACACACTCATTCAAAAGGTCACCTGGGGCAGACAGCTGTCTTCCCTGGCCATACAGATGGTGAGAGCATGCCTTGCTCTGATCCACAGCAGCCTCTCCTGGGTAAGATTACTGACTGCAACATCTTAGGCTCATTCATTTTTGCTGCACCGTCTCAGACCTTCTTACCTGGTGCTGTTCTGGTCCCAAAGCTTCACAGGTATGTCCTGTCCTGGTCGAAATATCTATTGACAATGGGTCCATTTCCATAGAGAATGATTCTTAGCAATCAACCTGACTGGTTAGGCATTGCATCGGTTAAACTCAGATAAAGGAGGTTTTCTGAGCTTATTCACTCATAAATAGAGACTTTGTCCTTAAGTAAAAGACGAGGGGAGTGGGAAATAACATTTGCATAAAAATTCAGGCCATTCACTTACTGCTTTATTTAGTAAAATAAACGGAAAATTTCATGTGATATCAAGCAACAAACCTATTTGTAGTATGAGGCAAGGCTGACAGTGGATCCCAGCATAGCACCAAAACCCAAAAGAATGAGGGAAACAGATCCCTGGAACTACTAGCTTCACTTCTGATATTGTCATTTCACTGTGCCACCCTTTGCTCCAACAGTGGCACAGGAAAACATATTGTAGGACAATACCAGAGGTCCTGAAGTACTGAAAAAAGAGCTTTTGAGCCAACAAATGAGCAGAGAGAAGAGAGAAGAGATTCCTGGAGAGGACAGACAGCATGTATGTACATGGAATGATGATGGGAATCCATGACTGACTTGGCTCAGGAATTGCTGAGCTGTAGGGCTGAGTGAACTCTTCATACACCAGAAACAGACTCTGGCTACAGTCATCCTCTCGGCTGAGAAAGAATCAGAGTTCTTCATTGAGGGGCTTCTCCTTGGATTTGTCTTCCTTCTAAAACACATTAGAGGGATGAAATCAGATTTGACATTACTTGGTTTCTCAGCATAGGGATAAAGAAAACAAAATAACTCAAATGCCTCCCTCTGCTGTCTATGCCACTACCCTATCTCATTTTTGTCACACGACACAAAGACCCTGTGCTACAGGAGGATGAATTTTTGACAGAGAGAGAACTTATTAAACTGCATGAACATGAAGATTTAATTGTGCCTCTGCCAGTGGAGACCACTGGTAGAGTCCTAAGGCCCTATCTGTATACTCTGTTCTGTAGTCTTCCTGGTAGTTTTAATTTCAGAGAGACCGTGCCACTGGGTCTCTCTGACCTGCTCTCATATGCTGCCATCCACCACCTCCCCTCTCAGCGTCCAAAAGCACCCTTCACTTTGTCTCCCTAACAGTTCCCAAAAGATAGATGCTTCACAGAGACCTTCATACAGCTGCAGAGATCAGTGAATTCTTCTTGCTGTAGACTGGAAGGCAGAGGTCAATGAAGAAAGAGGCTCTGCAAAGACATCCACCTCTGCTCTGCCCAAAATCTAATGTTTCTCTGATATTCAGGTGGAAATGTACATGAAAGAGAAAGTGACAGGGATGGGGAGGAGTTCAAGGAACTGAAGTCACCTTCTCCAAGAGCCTGGTAAACAACAGCATCAGGGCCCCCTTTACCTTTGGCATTCTTTGTAGGAAACGATTGCAGAAGTCCTGCACACGCTCAATGGAGATGTCATTCACAGCCACCACTTCGTGCTCATCATCTGGGGTGTGGAATATAGCCAGAGCTGGCAGCTGGGACTTCTTCAGCTGGAAGTATGACAGTACTCGTTCATTGCTCTGCAAATTGCTGTCTAACAGGATAAAGAGGATCTGTGATGGAAATAGGAAAGAAAACGTGAGAAAAACAGAAGCTGAGATGGAGAACAGATCCCCAAACAGTGATCATATGAAGATTAATAGTGATATTTTGGTAAAGATTTTGAGAAAACCATCCATACTCTGTTAGGACAACGCTTTCCTTGGCCACTATCTAGCAGCTCCATGCAGTACATTTGTCTGTATTTTATCAAGTCCAGACTTACACTACCAAACAAAATGTCTTCTTTCACCTTCTTTAAAAATATATCTGCAGAACAACAGGAAGGGAGTCTCCACTCCTGTTCTCTCAATAGATAAGGAAACAAAATGTCTTTTATCTTAACAGCAAATGTCAAAGAAGCTGAATCCTTTACTTGCATATTATTTGGATAAGATGCTCACATCCTTGCCAGACCCAGTGTAAAAAGGGGTTTTGGTGTGGGAAGAATCAAATTTAATTGCAAGAATATGAGAATGAAGTACAGGGCATCAGGAACCTGCAAGGATAAGAACATGAGAGTACCAAAACCAAAGGACACATTGAAGTGAGCAGAAATGAGGATGCAAGGATTTGGGAAACAGAAGTTTTTGTCAAGACACTGATGTCCATACAGCCCAGCTCAGTGGAGCGTTCAGACCTGAGGAGAGAAGCTCAACATGAATAAGCCAAGATGAGAATGACCTACAGTCATTATCATAAAATTTATAAAAGAAAATAAATATAGCAGTTAAACAATTTAATCAGTGACCTGATTAAATAGAATCCCTCAGCAGATATGATTGAAGTCAATGAAGAAAACACCCAGCTAGCATGTGTAATTTTATCTTCTTTTTACCCTGTGCAATCTACTGGGCCTAGCATATTCAGTGTACCTATGGACAAGGCTATGGCTTCACTTACACAAGAAAATAAGAGCTTAAAAAAAAAGAAGCAATGTAATGTGAAGATTGTGTGCCCAGTTCCCAGGCTGTGACTCATGTTTTTCTTTTTTTTCAATGAAGAACACTCAAGTTAGTTCCAAACTTGTTTTCTTCTCTATAAATAAACTTCATAAATACTAAATTCTTTACTTATTAAATTTATGTTCTATAAAAAATATATCTGAAAACTTTCCTAGGCAACAGCCTATTGGGAAGGAGGGATATTTAGGCTGCTGTAAGGTTTAACTTCAGTTTTTTAGTGAAATACAGGAACAGGAACAGCACTTTCACTAGATATGTGATATTCATAATTTGTAATTTTTCTTCCAAAAGTCAGCTGTGCCCCAAGAGCAAAAAGCTAGTGAGCAGACAGGTGGTGGGGCACTTCTCCCAGAGCACTTAATTCATCTTTTTGCAGGATAAAACACCAAGCTAGAAAAAGGTCCCATATTTAAGGCTCACAGGTCTAGGGACATGATCTAAGAGGCTTTCAGATGGAACAGCAGTATGAAATGTTTTAGGGCTCTCTTTTCAACTAGATAGCTAGAAAGAGAGGCCAGTGTTGGAGGGAAGAACTTTCAGAGTGTCAGTGCAGTATTTTCATGGTGCATTCAACAGCTTTTGGGTTTCTCTATAAGAGAACTAGACAACAATATTTTTTTAATCAAATGTTAAAGAAGAAGTAACTAAAATTTAAAAAGTATTGTTGCATCACTTCCTATACAAAATCTCCACCACCTTTAAAGCAGATGAATAATATTTTAAAATAGTAACATGAATAAATGTTAGTCAATATTCTTCACTTAATCAAGCCTCCAGTCTTTGCTAAAACACCCAAAACTAAAAAGCTGTACATACTTTATCCGTGAATACCAAGAACAGAGTAAAATAAAAGAGCAAAAAAGGTTGAGGTTTAGAACTCTGAATGCTTTCTTCCTCACAGGAGCAAACAGAAACACACAAACAGGCCCCTCAGCTAGAGAGGCTGAGATAACATTGTCATTCAGAGTTCCTGACTTGGATCTCTCTCATAACTCCCATTTGGCTCACAGAGCTACAGTGTGCCAAAGCACAGCAAAGTTTCCTTTTCTGCCTACATTCAAAAAATACAGGAAAGACAGCAATTGCACTTGGCCACTGTAGCTCATAAGAAGACACCTTAATGCCTATGAGAATGGTGCATTCCTGGGAGGTCTGTGACATGGGATGGGTCCTCCTTCAGCAGAAGGGCCCATCTATGTTAGTTGTGCTCCAGGAGTCCTGCCAGACTGGTCTCAGGGTCACACCTGTGGAGCAGAAGGGAGGATGTGCTGGCCCAGAGGCCACTAGCACTGGAAGCATGATCTCCACAGCAGCTGAAAGCCAAGAAAATTTCTCAGTTGTCACATTTCCATGACAGATGCCATGGTTCTTGTGGTACTGGAATTTTCTCATGAGGAATTTATTTTGTTCTGAGATTCCCAGTCAGCTCCAATCATAAAGAATGAACACAGTAACCATGGAAAATTATATTGACCACGAGGCAGGATTCACATTGCCTGACCTCTGCCATCCAGATCCTAATCTCATCTCAGCCAGTCATCTACATTACCTATACAATAAACAGGGACAGGCACTTTATTCCACCCATCTTAGAAGGGTGGAAGGAAGCATATGCCTGTCCTTCTCTCTCTATGCTAAAAAGAGCCTAAAACCTTCACTCAGATGACCTACCAAAGCTAGAAGTCACCAAAAACAAATCCCACTTATAATGACAACTATAATGTCACTGCTAGAGATCAGTTAGTTCCATCCCAAACAGAAAGTTCCCTTTCCATTTCATACCATCCTGTACAACAGCTGGTTGGGTGTTTTAAATTCTGAGATTATTTCCATGATTTTTTTTCATTGTGTAGCAATCTTCCTGCCTGTGTTCAGAGATCTGCTGCTTCATGCAGTGAAGGAGATCCCGCATTAATGAGAAATTCCTTCACACAAAATGTCCCCTTCACACATGATATTTTCTGTGCACTGTCACTTGCAATAAACCACCTTTTATAAATTTTGTACACTGGTGCTGTCGTGATGTCTTAACAACTTGATTCCTAGTCCAGTGCTTTTAGAACATCAAGTTGGTGGTAGATACTAAGATATGGAATGATGTTATTGCCCAGGGAATTAAAGATAATTGAAAATAGCACTGCAGTGATAGAAACCAAATTGCCATTATTTAGTTTTTCCTCCAACAAAGACAAACAGAAAGGATGGTCAAGTCTTATATGCAGTTTTTTACTTTGAACTTCAGAGAGAGAGCTGAAGTTCACTGTTTTGTATAAGCAAAAAGATCAAATTCTGATGTCTGAGTAATTTCCTACATCATAGTGCATCAAAGCAAAACAAAAACACCAGTCATGAATTAAAAAAGAAAGACAGCTATAAAAACAACTTTACTGCAGATATCTATTAAGTGAGATAAAAAGTCTGTATTTACAGACTTCTCTGTTTATGGCTAAAAAAGGCATCTCTAAATATTATCTCTCTCAGCTCTGGAGCCATCAGTGTCTGACAAGAAGAATAAAAGTTGTACGAATAACTGTCTTCAAGAGAAAGGGCATCATCTTTTCATTTCCATGGAAGAACTCCTGAAGGACACCAGGAGTTTCTCAAAATGCATTTCTAAATGGACCTACATCTAAATTAAAAGGGAGTTTGCAAACATCCCTACCCAAATCATTTTGACATTGGAAACCAAATATGTCAGCTGCAACAAAAGCTGCTTTTGTTATTCCCAACATCACCTTGTTGAGACTTCTGCAAACACCCATGAGTTACACCAGCTGTAATTATCATGTTAGAAAACTGAATATAAGTATTCTAGTTTGGCTCGGCAATGCAAACCCTGACATCTCCTTTCCAGTGCATTTCCTTTCCTTGCCTGGACTCTTGGCAGTACTTTCTCAAATAAGCACATATTTGACTGAAGATCTAAAAAGACTGGTGGATTTATTCCCACAGCTGCAGTGCTCTGAACTCTGTTAGCTGTTATCCACCCACAACTGTTTCTCAAAAAGTGCTAGAAAAGTACCATATTTCTTCTTATTGTGGTCAGCTTCTGCTGGTTTAACATCATCTATGATTTGCATTTTTGTCTCCAACATTTTACAGGGCTCAGGTTCCACAATAAAATCTAGAAAATTTAGACTGCCTCCACTGTTGCTCCAGGTGCAGTTCAGACTGTTTTCAAATGAAAGTCCTCACCATCCTGCCTCATGGATCCTCCAGCTGAAAATTTCAGCTGTCCCTCAGGCAGAAGTGAAAATATCATAAACCAGAGGTGAAAGGACCATAATCCAGAAACTAACAGATGAATCACCTCCTCATGATCCATTAAAGGTTGGACTCAATAATCTTAAAGATGTTTTCCAACCTCAGTTATTACACCATTCCATGGTTTTCCTTCACTCTTTGGGGTCAGTCACCCAGCAGCAACTCCTCTTCATCTCTCTGTCCATGTGACAAGTTTCTCTTTTCCCTCCCACTGGTGATGCCAATGACAAGGACTGCTCTTTGATCAGCATGCAGCAGAGATGTGTGACACGATCAGTACCCCTTCTCCAGCTTGGGATCCTTTCTGAGGCTCTGTTTGTGTTCTACTGGCTTGTGGAAATGCTGCAACACACACCAAGTACCCCCAGTCTGTTCTGGCACTCTGCAGTCACTGTAGAGCAGTGCAGGATGCAGTGGAACATGCTCACAGGAGCCTGAACATCTCTCCACTGCACAGCAATGATTCCTTGCTCAAACCACTGGTAGCACTGACCCCTCAGCACAAACAAACCTTTCACCACTATCCCACAGGACAGGAGTTATTCACTGGTAATCCTGAACAAAATTCAAGTCAAGAGTCTTGCTTTTATTCTCAGACTGAAAGCTGCTGAAAGGCAAAATCTAATCAATACTTATTTTGAGGCAAACCTCAATTAACTTGGTAGTTCCAACAACACATAACTTCACAAAGGAAAATTAGCCAGCAGGGATCTTCATGGTATTGTGCAGTGGAATACTGATACCCAAACTAATTCAGGACTTTCTATATGGCAGAGCAATGGGGACAAACCTAAGTGGGCATATCACTCTGCTTACTCCTTACTATCCAGACCTAAAATCCAAGCAGAGGGATCTTAGCTCTCTCCCACTGCTTTCCAGGAGGGCAGTCCAAAACACAATTTGCTCCTCAGAGTGCCACTCCTTCAGGGAAAAATAATAATAGTGAAGTAATAACTTATTAGACTCTAGGTCACTTCATCTTTGTGTCCTCAAGTACCACAGCAATAAAGTGGAAATAATTAGTCAAATCCCCACATCTTTAATGTTTGTACTTTACTCTGGCAAACTTGTTGACTGATTCAGTTGGAAATGTTCCTGAACAAATAAAAAACCCCTAGATCTGGCTTGCTGAGAATTCATAAATTGTCTGAACTTCAGTACAACATTTTATCCAATGTTTTGTGAAGTATTTCTAGGAAAATTATAGCTATTTACTCAGATCTAGGCAAGTCACATGAAAACAAGATGCAGCTGCATCAGCAATGGATAGTGACGCTAAACAGCATTGTGTTGGAAGAAATAGCTGCTAGGTGGAGACCTGTATCAGACGCTGCTTCTCAGGGAAAACAGTGTTAATTGTGTCACTTTAACACACATCTCACAATAGATAAATGGAATTTTACAGATAAATGAGTTTTCTTTTATAACTACATATTCATCAAAGCAAAACATTTTTGAAGAGACCTTTTGATTTTGATGCATATTTTCTGCCTAGTCTCTTGCAATGGTTAGGAAAGATGTAAAGGTTCCAAAGCAGTCCTGCCATAAGCAAGTCTCAAGACTTCTGAGATTGCATGGATCTGAGATGGTCCCTGGATTCAAAGGTGAGGGTATACTTGATTTATAATCTGTTCCTTCAATACCAAAACCAGATGCATACAGATATTCTAGTTATCAGATCCCAAATCTTTCCAGCTCCACACTTCCCAGAGGAAGACCTCTTAGTGCCTCTCAGCTCATCCTTCCCCGCTTCTCTGACATTCTGCCCCCTCCCATCTGCTGTTCTCCCTTGCCACAAACGCCTTCCTGTTGCTCCCAATCCTCCTTTGCTTGCAAGTTCATTCCTCTGCTCCTTGGACAAAAATTCCACTGTAATCCAGCTGCTGCCAGAGAAGCAGACAACGGAGAATTTACTATTTGGGGAGCTCTGTTCCCAGAGGGTTGAAATTCAGGCAAAATTTCTTTGAAACACCTCATCTATCTCATCACCTTATTGTGGGAAATCGAAGCAGCCTATTTGCAGTTCCTTTAAAATAGCCATTTCCAGAAGTGAAAGGGTTAAGAAGCACTGACATTATTTGCTATCTGGTCACTTATATAAGCTGCCTTGGCGTCCTGCAGGCTGTAGATACAAATTCATCTCTCACATCAGTAGAGCACAACTGTTGCCAGACTGAAGAGCAGCAGCTGTGTGTCCTCTCCCAGTACAAGGGAACAAAACTGGGCTAAAAGCAACAAAGGCCCCGATGTTTCACCAGGAGAGCAGAGAGCAGGATACAGAGGGGATTAACCCCATGAGGTGGCAAATTGGGAAAAGGTGAACAGAACCAGCCCGTCCATTTTATTATCCAGATAATCCTCTTTTCCTGCTACTTGACCTTTGCTCTCATAATTCACAGAGGAGATCATGCCCTCCCCATTCATGGCAGAAATCACTGGGTTTTCCCCTCCGCACAGCCCCTGTTTCTCTCTGTTTGGACTCACCTTGCCCTTGTAGAGCTCTGCTGCCGCCCGGAACTTGCGCATTCGCTCGGGGTGCTTTGGAGACATCTTGTCCGTGATCAGGAGGAGGTTAAACTGCAGTGAGCTCTGCATCACACCTATTGCTGTCTGCCCAGCACAGAGGGAGAAACACAGGCAAGGAGATTGGGAACGCTCAGTTGGCATTGGATGCAGTGTCAGTGGGACATGGCTCAGCTGTGGCTTCTTTGCAAATCAGCATCACAAACAGGACAGATTTCTTTAAAGCAGGGGGATCCAATCTGGATTCTTTGCAGAAGCTCTTAACCCTCTGGCTTTGCTCATTCTCCAGACAAGAGTCTGAAGACCACAAAGATCCATCACTGGCCTTAAGACAGTGACTAGGCAAGAGGAGTAGGAGTAGGGCAGAATACAGGAAGACTAAAGATGTGAAAAGCAAGGCCAGCAAACACTGAATATAAGGGTGTCCTAAATCGCTGAGGTCCAGCACTTGTCTGAAAAACGAGCAAGAAAGTGGGAAGGATTTGTGGTGTCAAGGTTGGTGTTTGTCCTTATTTTCTTTCTGTAGTGTTACACTCTATGTAAGACCGGGATGAGTTCACAGTTTCAGCAGCCTGAGGGCCTGGACACTCCTGAGTGCTGGGGTTTAAAATTGTGTCTGCTGTCCCATGGTGAGAGAACACCCTGGGCAAGGGCCAGGTGGGCACTGCACACTGGCTTTCTGTGAGGGACCAGGGCTGGCACTGCCCAAGAAGCCACAGCACCATCTCCATGAACCCTCTCACTCCTCATCTCACTTCTTCTGTCTGCTTCCTGCAGGCCTGCAGCCTCTCCCTCAAATTAAACAGAAGAGGGGCCAGACCTGCTTCCTCCCTAGTGCCACCGAAACCACAGAGGCACAGCCTGTGCAGCTCCCCGCCAGTGGGAGCAGAAAGTTTCCACATGCTCCAGGAGTAACAAGGAAGGGGTCAGGGAGTGCATGCTGGCAAGGGCCGTGAATAACAGAGCTTCTAGACTTTGGCAGACGGGACTCTGCTGTTTGCTTCATATTTATCAGATATTTTGTATCCCTTCACTTTTCTGATGGCGTGCAGCTGAGGTGGGGAACAGTGGAGAGGTTGCAAGCTAAGCTGGGAAGCGTTGGAGGACCTCATGGGAGAGGAGGAGGCTGAAGGTGAGGATGAAGCCAGCCAACACCAAGCCCCTTGACAGGGCTGGGTGAGAGCAGACAAGGAGGGAGCAGCTCCGCACAAAGGTGTGCTTGTCCACACAGCCTTGTGCGAGAGCAATCAGCAGAGCTCATCAGCAGGGCTGCATCACATCTGACTGGCCTGAAAAGCCCACAGGGTAAACATGGCCTAAAAATTCCTAAAGTATGTGGGAGAAACAGTAAGGGCCCCAGGATGGGGAGAGGAGCTCTTGGCAGCACTTGGTGCGAGCCATGTGACCCCATTATCCGCTGACCTGCAGCATGTTTGGATGCAAACAGCATATGCACTGGGAATAAATATTTATGAAAAACCAAGCTACCTTAGGGAAGCTGGGAGGGCTTTGGGCCAGGGACTGCAGGAGGCACTGTTAATTGCAGCACCTTGATAGAGCTCCAGAGAGTCTGGAAAAAAACCTGTAACAACATCTGTACTGACATCAGGGTGGAGGGGACCAGCTGAACAGCTGAGGAATTCTCAGCCAGGGAAACAGCCTGGGTGCCAAACAGGACACCATGCAGCAAGAACCCAAAGCATCAGCAGAAATACGTCAAGAAAGAGACATTGTCCCATGAACCCATGAATTGCAAAAGGATCTAATGGGGGCTCCAAGGTTTCAGAAGGTCTGGGAAGTTACAAAGATGAGAACATCGTCCCTGCTGATGTGACGTGGGTATTCTTAAAGGGCTGTTAGGCCAGTGGAGCAGGATATAGCAGGCCCCAGAAATATTTTGTGATTTCAAAATTTTCCCTTTCGAAGATGAAAAACCTTTTTTTTTTTGTTACAGAAAAAAAACCAACAAAGTCCTACCATATTTCACAACGGGAAAAGATATTACTTTTCAAAACAAAATACTCTCCTACTGGTGGGTTGCAACTGAAGTGACTGAATGCATTGGGTTTTCTTAGATGATCCTTGAGTTTATCCTGAAAAGGTATAGCTCTGCAACAGGTTGGGCCATTCTTCCCTGATACAAGCTGAGCTTGGTCAGCACTGTTATAGCTATCCAGAAGGCCACAAAATACCCCATCAGCCATGATAAAGTCTCAGCCTTGCAGCAACTGGGGCTTCTAATACCTATTGACTCCACAGCAATGAGACCAAGGAACCGCTAAGATTTCAGAAGAACCTAAATCCTTGGTCAACCTCTACAGCAGGGAGGAGTGCTGGGACCCTGCCACTGCCAGTCAGATGGGTGAGCCAGTGAAGATGGCCAACATGGAAGCATTCTAAGCCTGATTTTGTGTGTGGTTGGTTGGTTGGTTGGTTTGGTTGGTTGGTTGGTTTGTTTGTTTGTTTTCTGGTGGTAGTTGTTCTTGAACTGATGAATTCTGGAGGAACAACAGAAGGGATGGGAAAGATTTTGCTTGGGAAGTTCCCAACCCATTCTTGAATATGCATTCAAATATCTGGGCTTACATCAAGCCCTATGTGCTGAGTGATGCATAAATCCTGCCTTCTGAGATCAGGTCGTTTGAGCTTCCATGTTTCTCAAGGATCATCAAAGAGAGGGCATTCTGGCTGAGCTGGCTCTGCGGGCTTGGCACAACATGACAAATATCCATGGGAGGAAGCAGTACTGCCTGCAGAGTAGTAAGAAATGGAGTTCTCTGCCCCTCAACATCCCAAATTTACTGGAAAGCCAAAGGAACTGCAATGAGTCCCTTCCTCTCCCACCTCACTCATGCCCCAGCAAATCTGCTTCCAGCCCACATGTGGAGCAGCAGTGAAGAGCTGTGTGACTTCCCCAGTCCCACCTGCACTGTTGCTCTGACCCTCACATCCATCTGGATATGCAAACTGGGGCCAGAGGGCACCATGAGAGGAAGGCCAAGCGCAGGGTGAGGATGCAGGGAGCTGGTGTTTACCACAGGGTTGTACTCTGTCACCAGGCGGAGCTCGTTCATGCGAACGAAGCGGGTCAGCTTCTTGGCATCGACCTCTCTGCTGCTCATGTCCAGATCCCGCCGGTCATTGTCTACCTGGAGTCAGGCAAAGACACCTGCAGTCACAGCTGTCCTCTCCTCCCAGCACCTCCTCCAGAGGCACTGGTTGCCCTCACTCACAGAGACATCCACCCCTGGGACACCACCATCCTCTCTCCCCCACTGCACAATCCCCACCTCTTCCCATCACCACTCCTGGAGGTCTAGAATCTACAGGAACGAGCCTGCTCTTTGGGATAAGGATCTCCCAGCCTTCTCCAGCCTCCCAAGGACAAGCCAAACTCATGGTATAATAGAAATCTCTGAGGACTCTAGACATCCCTACACTACCAGCTCTCAATGCACTGGAAACAGGGAGAATTAGCTGACAAACTATTCTAGGCATTGTGGAGAGAGGCCATTAAATAGTCTAACTCCTCACATCAATACTGGCTTTATGTCCCTTTTAAACATCTTCATCTGCTTATTCTGTTTCTTCTACAAGTAATAAACATTGGCATCGCCCGGTATGGAATTCCTGGAAACATTGTGCAAGCAGGAAATCTCTCCAATAAAAAGAGGATTTTTCTTCCAGTACAGCAGGAAAGAAAAAAAAAGAAAAAAATATTAAGGCCAGCATATTTCAGCTTTAGAGGAAAATTCATCCTGCCACACATCTCCCCACACTTCATCCCCTCAAAATGATGTGATTTTATTGAGATTTTCATGACCTGATAAACAGGAAATAAGCAGGCAACCACTGAATGATAGCAATACACTAGAGTTTAAGGGCAGAGTTCCTGTGTAGTACCACCATAGGATGTGATGGAGTTAAGCTGTGGAGGCAGTGGTCTCTGACATGAAGTAGGATCAAAGTTTGGGATTTGAAAGCCATTGATACACATGTTGAATGAGGTTCTTGGGGCTGAGAAGCAGTCCACATGCACACCTCAGATTTTATTCTCTGCATGTGGACAACCTCTGAAAGCTCTTGTGTTAGTTTTTCCAGTGGTGTGCAGACATCTAAAGTAATTTTTGCTGTTCTGTGGTCATTGGCAAGGTCTTTGATACCAGTCACCCGCCCTGTCTGACAACACAAGCTGGTGATTTTCAGACAGTGTGGCATGATTCCTCTCACTGGTTTTCCTCCTGCATAACATGAAAGGGCAGCTCTGCTCAAGTAAATAAGATCAGGACAGTGCAACACCTGGGTGGCTGAGATCAGACTGGCCTTGAGAACCAGTCTAAAGCAGCTTGGACTCTACAGAAAGTCTTCTCTTGGCTTTCATGGCCTTCTGGAAAACTCTGACTTCCATTTGGGGATAATAACATCTTGAATCAGCACTCAACATTTATGTTTTTAAGAAAATAAGGCTGGAAACTAGCCTGCATTTAATAGTTGAAGCTCTAGTCAAAATGTCTTTATCACTCCATATAATTAGGTGGTTAGCATCTGTTAACTATGTTCTTTTTAGGTCTATCAGGATTTCTTACTCGAATAAATCTGTTTCTTTCCCCTATTTACAAAGAAGTCTCATCAGTTGACACAGTCCCTCCTACTAATGTAATTATGGTTTAAACTTCTAAGCATTGTGTTTCATACATTGCAAAGGCAAAGAAAAAATTAATTTATGCCTCTGATTCACTTCTATCCTGGTGACACATCTTTGTATCCTTCAAATGAGTATTTCATTCCAAGTTCCTGTATCCGTTCTTTTAAAATTCCTTTTTATCTCTGACCTCTTACTCCTACACATTATTCATCACAGGATAAAAGAAAAAATAATGTGTCTGATAATTTAAGAAAAACTGACAATCAGACAAGTGAATTGTCAACCATATTTGAACCTGACTAGTGCATTATTTTCTTGGCTGTTTTTTTTTTCCATATTAAAGAAGAGTTCAGTTGCAAAAACTTGGCTCTGAACAAAGAATATTCAATATAATACAAATTCCAACAATCCAAACAATTTATTCTATCAAACTCTCTTCCAGTGCAGCCATCCTCACTATCTGCACAGTGCAAAAACAAAGGATCTTTTCAATATTTTTGGAAGAAAACCACAATGACTAAGAACCAAAACTGAAATGGGTGTTGCTGAAAATTGCAACATCTAGCAAATAAAAGGTTAAATAAAAGGATCTGCCTAACTATTGCTCACTCTTAGATCATTCTTTTTTAATTATTTGGATAATATCAGTGGTAAACATGGTGCAGGAAATGGTGAGGGGGAAAAAGAGAACAAACTGTCCAATCTTTGTACAAACTGGGTCTAGAACTTGGCCAAGCTGCCATATTTAGTTTCCCTAGAACACGTGGTGTGTACCCATTTCTCCCCACCTCGAGCACTTAGAGGTCTGGTGTCACAACACTTCACTGGCTTTTAGGACATCTTGTGCTGCCTGGGGCCCCATTCCTCTTCAGACACACCTGCCATGCTTGTGCAAGAAGGAGCAACGTGGGGAAATTGATGTAACCAGTAGAATACTTGCTTTTAGCTCTTCTTGGTACTTTTGCAGCAAGCACATGGCTCTTCCCAATGTCATCTCCTTAAATTTCAGCAAATATAGCTACATTGAGGCTACACTGAGCTACCTGCACTTAGAGCTGGAATCAACAGAGATATGATCTAGCACAGCATCCATCCCTAAAAAACTCCAAAGCAAGATTTCTAATGCCTAAAGCATATTTAGGAAATTAGTCTGCAAACCACAGTGTAGGGTGGCACAGCATCTCTTAACTGCAGAGACCTAGTCTGGATGTGTTTTCTGTCTCATTGGAAAAGTTTTGTACCCTAGGAGACAGCTTTGCCTGCCTGAAGCGACACTTGCCAAGTTTTGGCATCAAGCCTGCTGTGTTGATCCATTGTGACATGACTCTAGACGCTTTTCATGTGTCTCAGGACCCTTTCCAAAACCACAGAAACCCCATCCAAGTTAATGCCAAGCTCTGGGCAGGTCATGTAGAAACATAGGCATTGCTCTTTGCAGAGCTCTGGGTGCTGAACTAGATCGGTAGGGAAACACCTAAAGAGGAGAATGTTACCAGGTGTAATTTACGCTCTGTGTCTCAATGACAGGCACTCTGCAGTTGAAAAGCAAAAGCCCACTTTGGGGCAAGAAGAGGGATGTACTTTGAGGTGGGCAGGCAGCCTGACTGCCAATGAGAACCCTATTTTTGGCTTGCCCTAAGGAGAGATGAGTTTTATGCTTTTTACCGCTGTACGCACTCGTCCCACCCACACCAGCGCGCTGGGGGACCCGGAGCCAGACTCTTATGCTGGAGATGCAGGTTTCTGCCTGGCAGCGTGTTCCGGGAGGGAGCGGCCCGTGATGCCCCCCGGCCCCGCCGCGGTCCCACGCACCGTGCGGAACAGCACCACGGTGTTCTCCGCGGCGCCGTAGTGCGACAGCACGGCCTCGCTGCTGCTGAGCCCGAACGGCACCTCCGCCACCTGTCCGGCCGCCCGGCGAAACTGCTCCGCTCCGGGGCTCTGCGGGTCCTGCGGGGCACAGCAGGGACGGTGAGGGGCCGAGCCCGAACCGGCACCGGCCCCGGCACCGGCAGCGGGCGCGGGCGGACCGAGCGCGACACCTGCCGGCCGCTCTGTCCCTGCGGGAGCGACCGCCGCCGCCACCTCCTGCGCGGGCGGGATGCTCCGGGATCCAGGAACCCGCCAGGAGGGTGCTGAGCCCTTGGGAACTCGCCAGAACAAGAACATAGGTGTCGTTTAAAACAAACAAACAAACAAACAAACAAATATATATATATATATGCATGTATATATAAGTGTGTGTTTCTAAAACATATACATATATATAAACGTCGCCATTTTTATGCTAACCTTGATTCTAGATTAAATTTTGAACACCTTGCCTTATCAGTATCATGGTTCCTTTTAAAAGGACATCTTAGGTACATCTTGTAAAAAGTAGTGAATTCAGGTACATCAAAGGATAGAGATGTGCAATTTCTCAGTATTTTGAGGTCCGTTCTCTTTCTTGCAGAGAGCATTAACTACCGCAATCCTTTGCCTGTATTAAAGCCTTCCTTGCTGTTCCCATTCCCAACTTTTTAGTGATGTATTTTTGATACTTCTATTTATTGGATATAAATTCTCAAGACATGGTCTCTGCTTGGAAATTGGTTTGTTTTTCTTTTTAGTTTGAACTGTCAGCTCAGCTGTTTGTGAGCCCAGAGAGAATGGAAAACAAAATTCTTTGTTCGTTCCAAAGAAAAACATCTCTCATGACCTGTTTGGGAAATGCCAGTGCATCAACACTGCTCTGGTGAGAGCGCTAAAGCCGAGGGTGGGAATAATCTCGCTGAGTTTTGGAGCATTCCTGGGAAACCTGGGGTTTAATCAGGCTGAGCACAGCCCTTTCTCAGAGACACACAGGGGTTTCTGGAGCAGTGTGCTGTGTTTCCATCACGGCATGCTGTTCCCAGTCAGGGAGGCCGTGCTCATTATACGGGAAGCTTGCCGAGCCACATTCTGCAGTGAACTGAGAGGCTGCAGCAGAGAAGTAATTCATGGTGAGCGGAGAACATGGGCTTTATTTAGATGAATATGCTTTCAGGCCAAGAGCCAAGCCTTCATGGCACACATACGTTTTTATCTGCTGTTCAAATGCAGCCCGGCCGTGCTTCAGGTGCCGAATGCCCGAGATGTGGCTGCCCTGTGCTCCTGGCACTGGGGCTGCACGGCAGCAGCTCCTGTCTGCCTCTGAAGAATGCAGTCCTGCAGAGGGAGGCCACTGTGGCACAGGACACAAGGAGCCGTGTCCATTCTGTAGCTCAGGAGGAGGCTCTGGTGCAGCTCTGCCTAAGGCCCAGCAGCCGCCCTCGGGGAAGGAGGCAGCTCAGCGCTTTCGTTCTGCGTGTGCAGATTGCCTGGCTGCTTTGCACTGCAGCTTTAGAGCTGCAAGAGCAACCCCCAAGGAGCTCCAATCGCCTGCAGGCACCAAAGTGGAGGCGGCTGGTGCTCTGTGATCAGTGCTTACAAGGCCCTGGAGCATAAGCCTCCTGCACTCACAGCTCAAGGACTTGTTGCTGCCGCACTGCACAGGCAGCACCATCAGTCCTCCACATCAGTCCTCACTCACTCTGTGCTGGGCTGGGACATGCCACTGCCCTGTAACAAGAGCACGATGCCCTCCCTAGACTGCCCTCCAGCCCCAGGCACAGGGCAGGAGGAGGAAGGTGCTTGCAGAAGGATCTGGTTTTGAAAGTCTGAAGCCTTCTCTGACATGGGCCAGTGTGTGGACAGCAGAAGAGCAGAACAGAGCTCAAAGAAAACATGGATAAAGGTGCAACTTGGGGACTTAAAAGTGATAAGGATCCTATTAAAGAGGCCTCTGTTTTACAGTGCTGTAGCTCAATAAATATTTTCCTTTTATTTTCTGAGGAAAAATACTCATGCCATTTGGCAGGGCAAGGGACTCGTAGTTGTCACTCACCTTTGAATTCTGTGGAATTTAGATAAAAAGGACAGAAGTCTCAAGGGTATCTGCTCTGGGGAACAAAGAAGTGAAACAGAGACCATGCCTACATCCTCCCCACGAAGAGGCTGCAGCCTGAGCCCAAACTCTCTCAGACTTTGGTGGCCCTGCGCTATCACTTCTCCCTGAGACTTGGCTTCCTCATCCCCATCACACAGGCAGTGCTTTCCTCTGTCTTTGCTGACTACAGCAAATACCTGACATTCCCATTCACCCCTCACCAACACTGTTTCTCTACCATGTGCATTTCTTTGTTCCTTCTCCTACAGCATTGCCCTCTCTCCTGCTCCAGGGCTCCTACAACCTCCTTCATCTTCCTCCCTTTTCCTCTCCTTTTGCATGCACAGACCAAATTCCCTGAGCTCTCTCTGCCACCCATCACCTAATCCCTCCACATGCCTGCCACAGCCCCAGCACTGTGGGCACTTTTTGGGACAACAGCTGCTTTGGCAGGTGTTTACACCACATCCACCCTCATGCTCTCATCAGGGTGGGATAGAGCTCACAGCTGGCAGAGGGGAGATGCTCAGAACACACCTGGAAGAATCCAATGACTGCCACCTCTGCACCACTGATGAAGGCTTCGGCATCTGGGATGCTGTTTAACAGGATAGGTTTGTCTTTGGTGCTGGCTGTGCCTGCAGAGCAAAGGTCAGGGTTGGGCAGAGTGTACACAAGGAGTAGCTCAAAGATGATCCCCCCAACACACACACAAGCATCCCAACCTTACAAACCCACCCACAAACCTCTCTTGCAAGCTCAACATGCCTTGGATAAGGAGGACTCCCTGAAGCAGACTTTCCCCAAGGCAGGAAGAAAGCTCACTTACTGTGGGATGCAGAGTCACTCCCTCCAGCACACCCTGCCGGGGAGCACCTGGTAAGCAGGATGGCAAAGAGGCACGGGAAGATGGATGTGCCCGTGGCACCAGCTCGCCCTCTCCTCGCCATGCCAGCCTGCTCCAGTGCTCTCCTTGGTGAGAGACACGTCAGCTGCTGTGGGGACCCACAACCCTCCTGGGGCGGTGGGAAGGGAGCAGCTGGCCCGGGGCAAAGCCTCCAGCTCCTGAGATAAGTGCCTGGCTGGAGAAAGCCCCTCCCTGCAGTGCCAGAATCAGCCTGGAGAGCTGCACAACGCTGCAGTGTCACCCACAGCACTGGCATTGGCAGCTGCCCTGCACCTTTGTGAGCAGACACCCCGGCTGGGTTGAGAACAGCCCTCTCCAGGTGCTGGATTCCAGAGGATGATGTTCCCTTGTGCTTGGCCAGCAGGCTAGCCACGAGGACGTGCAACTCTTGCATTAGCTCTGGGGAACAGCTGCTAGGGTAAGTGCTAAACATGAGAAGGGTATGTTACAGCTCCCTGGCTCATTCAGCAGCCATCTGGGATGAGAGGTGGGGGCTGTCCACCCCTGGAGTCTACTCCCATCACAGCCCAGACTTTGGCTTCAAAGAATTAATGAAATCCCTGAAGGAAACTGCTCTGAAATAATTTGCTTATAGAGTAAGGCTGCTGCTTTGAAGGAGGAGGGCTATTTCCCTGCTGAAATATGCTCTTAAGCCTTCCTATACTGCATTCTCCACACACACATCACTGAGAAACATGCTCTAGAAAAGAATGTGACACTCATGCAGAAAAGAAGAAAGAAACTGGTTTTATTCTCAGACACTGAAGTCTTGTTACGGCATCTAGCTGCATTCCCCCGACTGGCTTTGCCTGCACAAGGATGGATTTTAACAGGGTAGGGCACCAGATACAGACCAGGAGACCATCACAGGAGGTAAGTAACCCTTTACAATGAGTCAGAGCACATGGCAAGCGTAACTCAAGAGAGGGATTTTCCAGGGACCAGTCCACCCCTGCCAGGTGATCTTGTTTCCTCGAAAAGGCACTTCCAGGACTGGAGTTGGTATGGGAGAGATGGGGACAACAGGAGGAAGTACTGGGGGAGAGGGAGGGAGATGCTTCCCAATTTAACCCATTATGGTCATGATGGGGTGGTGGCTGGGTTGTTCTCAGTGTATCAGAAGAAGCAGCAAAGGCCTGGAGACTGGTGCAGGAGGCAAGGGGATGGGAAGGGGGAAGGCAAACTGGGTGAACTCATTCTGTCCATTCCTTCTTGATGGACAGGTTCCACTCCCAGGTGAGATGGTCGTGCTTGTCATCATCCGTGAAGAAGGATTTGTTGTGGTAGGTGCCTCGAGCCAGCATACCCTTGGGAGCCTCCTCAACAGGCGTCAGGAACTCGTACTCCTCTGGCCGTGGCCCGTAGCTGCCAACCATGAACGTGGCTTTGTCCACTAGGAGAAAACAAGCCACAGGGAATAAGCCCCTCACATGGGGAATGATAGGGAGAGAGGAAGCCACGAGCAAAAGAGCACGAAGGAGATGGGGGAGAAAGGAACGGCCCGTGTCAGCAAAGGAGAGCAAAATCAGTGGGAAAAGCGGGTTAGTGAAGCATAAGGACAGCTGGAAGGATAACACGGATGGATGGGCAGGTGAATAGGCAACTCAGTTTGTGCACTCTCACATGGGTGCACTTGTCCTGGTTTGAGACAAATTTGGGAGAAAACTGAACATTCTGGCTGTGAGTACACCCAGCATATGGCTCAAGATCTACCTTGATTTCCCACTACTTCTCTCTGCTGGTGAGAAGATGCCAGCAATGTGTGCTGAACAGGATGCTGAAGCCTCAGAGGTGGTTGCACAAGAATGCATGTGTGTGTGTGTGTGCAAAATGGGGCTTTCCTCTGCCTTGTCCAAGCACAGCAGCACTGAGGAGAACCCATGGGCAAATACAGGGACACAATGGAAGGTTCACAGAGCAGGTCTGAATTTTACCAAGGGCTTTTGAAGAGCTTTCAGAGGGTGGGAAGCTCCACACAGGCTGAGCCACTGCACAGGGGGTGGAGGGCAGAAGAGCTCTGTATGGAGAGGCAACCTGTGGCAAGCACAGTCCAAGCAGAGTGTCTGTGGACTTAGCTGCTGCAGACAGGGGTGTAGCATACAGATCCCAGAGCTGGCTCACACTGAGTGTGCACAGAACAAAGAACTGCTGTCCTGGGTGAAGAAGGCACTCTGCTGACTCGTTACCTCCTGAGTGTTAGCATAGGGTGGCACTTGGGACCAAGGGAGCCTCTGTCCCAGCCCTGAGCTGCAGAACACTTGTTCCAGAAGAGGGAACACACAGGCAGGAGCAGTGCTGTGCAGGGCATGCAGGGCTCTTACTCACCCTTCACCCCTGTCCGGTAGGTGTGCTGCACGTACTTCAGTCCTGACACAATGTCCCTGTTTACCTGCAGGAAGGAACCAGAAGTGTCAGGAGAAGAGTTTTGGTTTTGCATCTGATGATTTTCCCCCTCCTTAGGGACATACCCATCTTGGCTCCCTACACAAGGGAGCCTCAGCACAGGGCACATTGAACAGGTCCCTAAAACAACTTCTCCATAGGTACCTGGAGACCTTTACCATCCTCTGCGCAGCTCCTGTACTTCCCTATCCTTTGCCCGACTTTGAATCTGACTGGAGCACATCAGTAAGGTTCTCAAGACATGCTGATGAGGACAAAGAAAAGGGAAGCAGGGAGTTCCCATTTAATAATTTTCATACTGGAAACCATCCATGGGTAACTAGAGTCATCCCTTCAGCCCCTGTGGGTGGGCAGCATTCAGGTGCCCTCTAAGCTCCATGGGTAGCTGGCAAGTTTCTTCTCAAAAGACAGAGGGACAGTTTTCATAATCTTTTCTCAAATCTCCCATGGATAGCTTGGATGTATCCAGCATACACTGCCTTCCCACAGTGTACACTACTCAATCTGAAAACAAGATGGACAGATCATTTTACATTCCAGGGTAGAATTCCCACAGTACCAGCCCTTACCAGCCATGCAACTGAGGGAGGGAATTAGAATAACCTGCCTGGCTTCAGGTGTCTCCAGTCAACAAGGCACAGATACAGATGCAAATATTTCAAAGCACAAAAGAGAGCTGGAGGTGTCTCAGGGGAGAGCATTGGGGGACATTCATCTCTGAGACAGCAAGCCTCAGAGAAAAAGGGAAACCTTCCCTACAGAGCCCACAATATTAACACCTTTCCTCATCTGTCTCAGGAGAATTATCTTTCTTCCATTTTTGCCTTCTCCTCCCAGCCCAGCTTTGAAGCAAGCACTTGCAGAGATGATCAGTTCAGTGATGGATGCCACACTGCAGCGTGGCCAAGTTTCATTTTCAGCTGTAAACAGAAGAAATGGCTGACACACTGCTTAATGGGAGTGAGGGAGAAATTAGCCCATTTAGGTATATCACAACCTGAAGAATTCAGGTATCTTCAGCCAAATGCTACAATATTACATCTTCTTAATGTGCACATGAAGCCCAGTATTACTGACTGAATCAGTACTTCACAGCCATTTTCTCTTCTCTTCTCTTCTCTTCTCTTCTCTTCTCTTCTCTTCTCTTCTCTTCTCTTCTCTTCTCTTCTCTTCTCTTCTCTTCTCTTCTCTTCTCTTCTCTTCTCTTCTCTTCTCTTCTCTTCTCTTCTCTTCTCTTCTCTTCTCTTCTCTTCTCCTCCCTGTTCATTTCCACTTAGTGTGAAGTAAAGATTTTCCAGTGGCTAAAAAGCAAAACCAAACTCAGCCAAAACTACCCATCTGGCTTTTCAACCACTCCTTTATCAGTGTGAGCAAACAGAAACCAACTTCCTCCAAGGGATGAGCAAGCAGAAATGATTTCCTGGAAATACCTCATCCCTTGCTGGGTAGAGCAACACCTGAAGCTAGGGGAGTTTTGCAAGTGTTCAGCTTTTGGGCAGGCATTCTGCCTGGCTCTGACAGACTGCCACTGACTGGCCTTAGCAACTGGTAAGAAGCAACTGGAAGGAAAACAACTCACTCTGAAGTGGATCTTAACTCTGTATTCCACCCCTTCCTTTAATACAAAGGTCTCTTTCTTGAGTGCTTCGAGGTCACCTGCAAGAAGAGAATCAAGCTGTCAGCTAGAGATGTCACAGCAAGGAGAGACCAGGCACAGGGGGGAAGATGGGGTTGCTGTCAGAGGTGAGCATCCCTTCAAAGGATGACGCCTGTAAAATGAGCATGCAGACATCCTTGTGAGATTGTGTTGTGTGACCAAGTATACAGAAATTCCTGGGTGCTCGTATGTATCTGTGCCCACAGAAGATAATGCCTGAACACACACAGGTCTGAGCACATGTACACAAAGATGTTTATGCACAGACTTGTTGCAGAGCAGATGCAGCAGTGTGTGTATGCTCCATCCATGCCCAGCCTGGCTTGGTGAGAGGAGCGTGTTCCACAGCTCCTGCCCAGTTTGGAAGGCTGCCTGGGCCCCGCAGGGGTTTTGGGTGAACAGGAAGCCTCTCTGCCTCTCCAGGCCCAGCTTCCTCTCTCTGCAGAAAAGCCCATATAAGGCTCTCTCCCCATGCCCCCAGGAGCCGGAACTGCAGTATTACTCGATTCTGAAGTTTCAATACAGCCTGCTACCCAAATGCATGCACATCCCCTGTGCTCATGAAGTGTCATTGAAAGGAAGCAAGCAGAGACAGCAAGAGAAACCCAGAAGCTCCTACAGCAGTCTAGATGAAGGAAAAAACCCTCAATATTTTCCTCTGTTACATCTCCTTCTTTTTGACTTATATGTGTATACCTTAAAATAAGAAACAAGGCTAAGATGACTTCAGAGCTCCTCTAAAACCCACTGTGGCATCCCAACGACAAACTCTCTTTTAACTTGGAGCACGCCAGGGCCTTTAGTTGCTCCCCTCTGTGACCAAGGGCAGAGCCTGTGCCTACCTGTAAGATCCATGGTGATGGGTCCTGGAGCAGAGTCACAAACCAGAGTGAGTCGGGTGACCACCACATTGGGAGCTGTTGGGTCTGCAGGTAGGGAAAGTCAGGGGGAAGCTGTCAGCTTGCAAAATTAAATGCAATCAGAGGGGAATGACACTGAGGAAACAGGGATGCCTTGCCACACAGAAACTGCATTTCATGAAACACCCAGTAATGCCAGGCTTCCTTAGCACAATAGGACCATATGTCTATCCAGTCCTTCCACATGGATCCCTCTGGCCTCCATCACAATACCCAGAGGTGGTCTTTCCACCACAGAAAATTTCCTTCTTAGGATTATTTTGAGCAACAAGACCACCTTTCAGCACAGGCTGACCCCTTTAAAATCCCCAAAAGTCCTCTGAGACCCACACATCTCCCACCACAAGTTCTTTTCTGGTGCCAGCACTCCCCAGTAATCTTCCTAACACTCAGAGAGCATCTTCCATGCTTCCTTTATGTGCAACTTTCCACCTGCCCATCCCCAGCCCTCCAGCACAAGCAGTGCATGTCCCTGGGCAAACAAGGTCCCTCTTCTCTGAAGCAACAGCACACTGCTGCAGCACATCTCCCCAGTCCCCCCCTGCCAGTGTGCCCCAACCTACCTACTACCACAGGTCCATCTCCCAGCAGGGACTTCTTGTACTTAGCGAGGCTTTCATCATCCTTGTCCAACTCCTGCAGCTCCTGCAGTGTTTTCTGGGGAGGAGGTTTGTAATTGAGTTTCCCATCCAGCTCATCATCATCATCCTCCACATGAGGCTCTTGTGTCTTCTCAGTCATGGTGACTTGGTCTGGGTGACAGAGGAGGGGGCAGTCAGAGATTGCTGTGGATTGGGAGTATGGGGGCACTCACTCTGGGCACAGTGTGGCTCAGCGCCCTGACAGGCAGGCACCCACCCAGTGCTGAAGGCAGCGGGATCCCTACAGGCAAATGGCGACGGCAATCGGCTGCAATCCAGACACTGCTGTGCTGATATTCTGGCTCAAACACAATCCCCCCCTACCCCCGCTCCTCTCCCTGCAGGCACCACGCGCACACGCAGACCTACACCATTATTCGCTCCCAGGGAGGAGATGCAGGAGCAGAGGCTGAAACCAGAGTGATTTACAGCCACTCTGCAGCACAGTTGTGGCCAGCAACCCTGCAATTACAAGCCATCGTACAGGGCTCGCACAAAGAGCCACTGCCACACGCTGGAGCACAGAGAAACACGAATAAAGCCAAGGACAGATGCTTCGTTCACCCTCCCATAATGGGTTAAAAGCCACATTTCACAGAAAGGCCGAATATCTGACAGCCACTTTCTTAGATTAGCAAGTCAGCTGAAGCTCTCAAGGAAGCGGGCAGCAAAGTCTATCTGCTGGCATTGCCTGCGCTCCCACTGGCAGCTCACTCCAGGCACCCAGCAGGAGTCCTTCCCAGTGAGCAGGGAAGCATGATGGGGAGCCCAGAGGAGCCAGGCACACCGTGCTGCTCCAGTGGTGCCCTCGGAGTGCGAGGCAGGAGAGCTGAGCCGCACTCAGCAGGGCTGGGTCCTGAATGGCACACGGGCAGCAAAACTGCTGGGCTGGCATCCCAAATGGAGCCAGAGCAGGGAAATAGACACCAATGGGATGGGGGAACAGGAGGTAGGCAGGAGAGGTAAGCAGTGCTGTGCCAGGTGCCCCTCAGCCAGCTGCCTGCCTCCAGGAGGCAGCCATATGGTCGCAGCCACCTTCCCACTCTTGGGAGAAAGGCTGACAAACAGAGCAGTGCCTGGTACAGCAGCAGCTGTCACACATGGCCAAGCCATTCCTTGGTCTTTGGCAGCAAGAGGATTTGGTCAAGCTACACAGATCATTCAGTTCACTTCCACTTAGGCTTCTTTGAGACTGTCCCTACTAAAAAGTCCCCTTTTGCTTCCTTATTTGCAATTTTCCAAACAAATAATTTGTCCTTCTCTGCAGCTGTGGCCTTAACATTTGCCTCTGCTCCCAAAAATTAAACTGGGAGCTAATGGGATAGTCTTTTAATTTATTAAAATAGAAAAGAAACACACAAAAAAAGAATAAAAAAAAGAAAACAACTGTTTAAGGTGAATCATCAAGTGGTGTCAGGCAACTCTGAGTAGTATGCAGACCTCTCAGAGCAATTCCAGTGCAGGGAAGAAAAATAATCAAGGAGTGGTACATTGGCACATTGCAAAGGGACAGAAAAGAACTGACCAGCACACAAACAAGAAGATTCAGTCAGGTATTTTAATTGGAAATGGCCATTGCAAGACGACTTTGCAATTTTGTGGTGAATGAGGAACTAGTACAGAATGGGCACATGGGAAATAAAAGGGAATATCAACCCAAACAAACAGGAAAAAAACCAGGAACCAGCAGCTGAAAAACCCTGGCTCAGTTCATGCCCAGACCTAGGAGTGTGAAATATCTAAATACCATAGGAAAGGCCCTTCACCTTGTCCTCATGAGAAAGGAAACCAAAAGCTCCCTCCCTAAAGCAGCAACTACACATGCCCCAGCACTCTGTGGCCCCAGCAGTCACCTTAGAAAGCCCCTCAATCCCCTCAGTGCCATCCCACGTTCAGCACAGGAGGAGGCTGTGGTCAGCCATGACAGCCAGTGCCAAGCCTTGCCTTCCACTTGGGCTCCAGCTGCAGGTCTGAGCACTGAGCCGAGCTCCCCACAACACCAGGCTGCATCTGCCACCAACACGAGCACAGACCACAGGTGCCTTCCCCCACCCCATCCTCCCATGTCCACCTCCTGTAGTTTATCACAGGAGATGGAAAGAGGCATCTCTGACCTCATGCAGAGAAAAGGCAGAGTCAGGACTGCACCAGAGTCAGACTGGACTGGCTGCTCCTCATCGCTCAGACCTTCCCTTTGCACCACACATGCCACAGAGACTGTCCCTGCCAGCCCCCAGGGGTGGCTCACTTGAGGGGGAATGCTTTTAGGTTCTGAACCTCCCAGAAAGGTGCACAGACAATCTGCCATGCCAACAGCAAGATCCTGCAGGGAACAGGACCAGCCAGACTGTCTGGGATGAACAACCTCTGGCTCACAGGCGCCTCAGGATGGCACTGATCAGACCAAGTTCTGGCATTTTTCCCCAAGCCATGGACCTGACGCTGCCTTCCTGCCAAACTCCAAGGCAGGCGGTGACCAAGAGGAAAGCTCCCATCCCAGCAGCTCCTGCCCCTACTTGCTGGTGCCCTCTGCAAGCTGAGACACATTCCTGAGCTCAGGCACCAGAGACATCATGATGCTGTCGGGGTTCCTGAGTTTCTGAGAGCCAATACAGAGCCCCCATTCAGACCAAGAGCCTCACTAAATTGAGAAAACTAACCCTACACTGCTATATGCAAGGAGAAATCTGTGTGCTTGGTGTCTTGCCCTGCCACATTTTTCTTGCCTTTCTGCAGCTCCAGCCCACAGTCCTGCGTCACCTGCACCCCCGAGGCCTGGCAGCACCCGTGAAACAGCAGGGAGGGGGCAAGGGCAGGGTTAGGGATCCCTGGTAGCCAGAGATGGCTGCAGGAGGCAAAGACGGAATCACGCCTTGGCGAGAGGTGCGAGAGTCTCACAGCTGGGCTCTGCCTGTGCCGTGGACAGACAGCTGCCCTCGCACCTGCAGCAGGAGGGGCACTCACAAGGTGGAGGGTGGGCACCTCCTCGGCCCCCCCCCATGCCTCCACGGGGCACAAAAGGGCTGTCAGAGGGACAGCATTTCACTTGCCCTCCGTCTGCTCATCACTTCTCCACACCACCCCCTGGCCGAGGGCTAATCTCCAGGAAGCGGGTTTAGCAGGGAGGAAGTAATTTTCCGCGATGGGGGAGAAGCGCACCGGACTCAGCAGCGCCCCCAGCCCCGGCCTCCCCGTCCCAAGCCCCGGGGTGCAGAGGGGAGCCCATTGCCCGGGGAGCGCCGGGCACCAGCTCCGGACCGCGGGGCCCCTTCCCTTCCTTGCCCTGCCCCTTCGCCCATCGCAGCGCGGAGCCTGGCTTCCCCCTCGGGTCGGGCAGGGCTCTGCCTGCCGCCCCGGGCAGGAGCGGGCACCGGCGCCAGCCCCGGAGCGAGGGCGCGGAGCTGCGCGGGGAGCGAGCCGGGGCCGCGCCGTCCGTGCCCGCTGCCCCCGCCCGGCCCCCGCACTCACCGGCGGAGCGGCGCCTGCGGCCGGGGTCCTCCTCTGCTGTCAGCGCTCAGCCTCGAGCTTTGGCAGTTGGAGCAGGAAGGAAGTTGGTGAAGAGAGGAAAAAAAAAAAATAACACTCACACGCAGCGAAAAAAAAAAAAAATCCCAAGAGCGGCGGCAGCAGCAGCCCACCCGCAGCAGAGGAAGCCCTGGCGGCCCCGCATGCTGCGGCGCTCCGCCGCCTGCCCCGCTTTGTCTGCGCCCGCTCCTTTTGCGCAGAGGTGCGCAGGGCTTTGTCTGCGGAGCTGAGCCCGGCCGGGGACGCGGGAGTGCTCGCCGTGCGCCGCTTCGGGCTGCTGTGCCCGGGAGCGAGGGGGTGATGCCTTTGTTTTTCTCCCCAGGCTTTTATTTTGTTTATTTTCCTGGTGTAATTATGGTCGGTTTCAAAAAGTGGCGCTGATTTATACCGATTAAAATGTGCGGAGAATCGGGTCGTGTATTCCTGCGTACGTGGGAAGATAAGCAGTATTGCAAATGGAGGTTCTTATGAACCTCATTTTTCCTGCTACCTGCTGCACTTAATCAGCTTATTGTTCCCAACTCCCAGCCCTTCTCACACAAGCGGTTTCCAAGATCAGCTACCTCAGGAATAAAAGGCTCTCATTTCCCAGGGTTGCTTAAACGATCAAAAAGATTTCACACCCCTTACTTTGTGAAATATCAGCAGATTTCCTCTTTCTTTGCCCCTCATGGAGTGTCCACTCAGTTCATCAGTCACATAAATCCTTCATGTACATAGTCCTCTGTGCACAACAAATTAGATCATTGGTTTGCAAACAACAAATCTGGGCCTGCAATGACTGATACACTGCTCTTAATGCATTTACAGCAGCAAAATAAGCAAAGCATATCTATTGCCAATGGGCTTACATTCTCTGCCCCAGATCCACACATCCATTAAAAGTGTTTATTGTACACAAATTTTTAAAGGCTGCAAACAACTGAGGGAAAGGGGTCTTCTTCAGGGAGTAACAGAGCTCAGAAGAGCGAGGATTGATTTTTCCAGCCAGATATTTGTTTCATTTAGGTTATGGGTGGCACAATGCTCCTTACCTCATGAATTTCAAGGGAAAAACAGAGCATATGTCTGTCTGACAGTGGATTCCCATTTATCAGGGGCTATAGCCTCAGAAACATTTCAAGCTTCCATTAATTAGTTTCACCATCAAGAAAAATTATTTTATTCTCTGCCACTCCTTTTCATGGCTACACTAACCCTTCCCTTCAGCCAACCCAAGGGACCTGACTTGAATACAGTAGTTAGATGAGTTCAGATGCTACCAGGGAAAAAACATGTAAGCAAACGTGTAAGTATACATTGGTGAGTTTTCAACCCAGATAGGTTTCCCCATACCTGTTTATAATGGACAAATGGGACTAAACCTTTATGCCAGCACCAGTGGCTGAGTGGGATGGGGATGAGGATGAGGAAAGAACAGAGCAAATTCTTTCAACTACAGTGCCACTTTATGGCAGCTCATATTGTTCATGTAAGCTGTCCTTGCCTGGGAAAGCTGTGGAGAGTTGGATGTGTTAACTATGGAAAGATTTGAGGAAGCCCCTGTGTCTTGTACAACAGCTTCTTGTCTTGGTTTCCTTGCTGTCTAAGTCTCTGATTTCAGTTTAGAAACTGAACACAGTGTAGCTGGGAGGAGGTGTGGGTTGAGGTTACTGTTCACTCATGGCTTGGTTTGAATTTCCCTTGGTTTTAGCCACTGTGTAAGTGCAACTGTAAGTAGTGTTATTGCAATCATTCTTGCTGAAGAACAGTTGAGATTAGCTTGGTCTCTTTTGTGGGCTTCTTTTTAGTTAAACACCAGACTGCACATGCCTTTGGGTAGCTATTTACACACTTTTTCTAAACACATGAGAGCATAAATTAAGATCAGTTCATCCACAAATATGCGTAAAGGTATAGGGATGTGTATCTGTGTGCCACCATATGTATGTGCACTCAACCTACATGGCTTCATCTGCCTACCATGCAGGGGAAGCAGATTTTACTCCTGAATTAGAAATTAGTCAGCAAGTAATCATGGGGACATCATGTAATTGCTCTGTGCCTCCTCTTCCTGTTCATAAGCTGTGTGAGAAGGAGCTGTAGACATTGGAATCACACCATGCCAAGCAGATGGGAACTTAGGCATGATCCTTTGGGTCAGCATATCCAGCATCCTGCTGGGGAACCACGTCACTGCTCTGCTGGAAGGAAGGAAAGGCTTGAACCACAATGGAGCAGGACATCACTGACAGCAAATCTCTACCACTGAGTATTTAATCTTTGACAAACTGATGCCATGCCATGAAGATCATCTCTTGGCAGATATTACCCAACCCCAGCCAGTTCTTTTGTCTGTGACAGAAGGAGGCAGGGACAGCAGCTAAAGTGTACCTGCTTTATTGCAAAAAGTGTGGTAAAATTTCAAATGTGTTCTTGGCTGGAAAATAATTTTTTTTTTTACTTAAAATATTATTATTAGGTCTTATTCAGTTTTACCCCACTGATAACAGCTGATTGTACAATTAGTAGACCACAAAAATAGGTGTGATCAACCTCTAGTGTCTAAGGTTATTTCAAAAAGTTTATGCAAAATTTTAAATGCATATCCTTCAACTATACAGCCTGTACTCCCAACAGATATATATGTGTGTAGCATCCTATTGGAAACAATAAACCTTGACTTTTTAAAAAACAGTAAGATTAAAAAATAGGCTTTTTTTTTCCTGTTTGAATTTGGATTGCTGCCATTAGGTATCCACTATTTCTAGATTTGAACTTTTTGCAATGGTGGTGCATTGCAGCTTTGTGCTGCTAAATGTCATCTCCATCTTCTGTGGAACAGGTTGCTCACTGCATTTGAGGAACAGAACTACTTTATCACCTTTAGAAGTGACTAATCTAGAAAAATTTCACCTGTTAGAATCTCTTATTTTCACCTGCTTGTAATTTCAAAAACTGTCTAATTTGGAGCTGAAATTTCCCAAGCTGGAAGCTCTGAGGGGAAAAATAAAAAGAAATTTCAGTCCAAGTAGGGAATCCATGTTTGTAATTTTAAGAGGCTCAACAGATTAATACCTTTAATGCTGCTCTTGGTAAAATGATTTGTTTTGGAACTACTAATTTGCATTTTCACTGAACTCAGTACATAGTTACTAACTTTGATTTCTGTCTAGTGAATAATACTGCTGAACGCTGTCACTGTCATGAGCTTTGCCTCCTCCTCAAGCTTTTTACAGTCCCAGGAAGGCTACAGGTGACATGCTGGGAAGGTGACCTCACAGTTCAGCAAGTTCACGTCAGCAGGTGCAGCAAGGTGTCAGTTCTGGCCGTGGGTGCCCCCTAGATGGTGTCCCCAGATGATTTCCCTCCCTGCATGCAGAGATCTCTTCCCTGCAGGGATGGGAGGAGGTAATCCAGTCCTGAGGCAGTCACGAGGGGATGGGAACAGGCAAGGTGACAGGTCCAGGAGCTCAGACAGGAGCTTTCCCTGCCTTGTGGGGAGCATTCACTGCGCCACAAGATGCCACCCAGCCCTGGTAATCCCAGCACTGCCTTCTCTGACTCTCAGTTAAGTGGGATAAACAGGGTGATACAGCCAATGAAGCATGAATTCATCTCTGAATAAAACACAGGCACAAAGTGCCCCAGGACTGGCTTTAGAAGTCAGCATTGTGAGGTTGATCCTGGTGTGCCTAGGAGAGGTGGTGCCTGATTTCTTCATCCCTGGTGCTACTCACCGCTTCTCAAGTGCTGCAAAGGAGTATGCAGCCCTTGGGATGGGAAGGGAAGAAAGGGATGGAGACTAGATAAAATGCCAGGCAAGTGTTCAGCATGGAGAGCAAGGAGAGAGAAGGCACTTTGGGGTGCCAGCACAAAGCCCTTGGCGAGGGTTTAACTGAGTTTTCCAACCCCAAGTGCCATGAGAATGCTTTCAAACCACCTAGCCACTGGACTTGAGGGCTCTCAGCTGGATGAAGAGCTGACCCCTGAAGACATGAGTGTGTGTTCCACCTCTTCATCTCCTCCAGAAGTGATTTCTTTGAAAGATGGAGAGATTGGAGATTTAATACTTGTCTAAGCAGCTTTCAGGCTTGTTAAAGTGCTAATCCCATAACCCCTGTCACAAGCCTGAAGGTGTGCAAAGACTTCACATGTCACTTCACAATCCCCTGAGGAAGCAAGGGAAACAGGAAGACAGAGGAAGGAAAAGGATTTTGTGGGGGGTGAGAGGGTAGGGGCAAAACAGAGCCAGTTTCCTTCAGAGTCTAGCCTGAGGAAGGCTGAGGATGGACAGAGCAGCTCAGTGAAGGAGGGAGAAGGAGAGCTAAGTTGGTGGGAGGGGGTGAGTGAGAGGACAGGGGTTGGTGAAGGCAAGGTGGTCCCTGCCATGGAGGAGCAGGGGTGTCTTCTCTGCATCCCTGCACTCCAGAGCCTAGCATGCAGAAAAGCAGCTTTTGCTCTCCATCCCTCACTTGGTGCCATGGCAGAAGTCAGTGTTCTGCAGGTGAAGGTGTCCTAGAGAAGTCACCCACCAGAGCTGGATTTAAAAGGGGACTGGATTATTTTAGGACCTCTCAGAAAACAGGTGGTTACGTAAGGTCAAATCTCAGCAAGTGTAATCAAATCTCAGTTCTAAGCTGATCACCAAGCAGGGTGTTAGGAGTTATTTATTCAAGCATTCCTCCCTGTGTTGTGACTTTCTTCTGAAACAGCCAGAGCTGGCGTTGGGACTAAATTAGGAGAGCTGTGGCATCCTCTCCTCCTCTGCTGACCTTGGGAAGTCTCCCTTGCCAGCTGCACCCTGACATTCCTGTGCTAAACAGTACTCTCAACAAGGAACTTGATTGCATGCCAGAATTTATGGCTTCTAGTCAGGTTGTGTCCAGCCTCTGGCCAGCTCTTATGTGCCTTATATATCCTGCAGCTCAGGGCTTGCTGCTTGCAGCTATATAGCATCTCTCAAAGCTGTGAGACAATAATTACCAGCCTCTCTGTGGCAATGTTTTTCCTTTATTGCACTTGTGCTGTTCACATATTATTGCTCTCACAGCCCTGCCTCCATAAACCCCCACAGTGTTATTATGGTGGATTCTCGTGCAAGAACTGCTGTGAGAATTGCTGTTCCTCCCACTCCTTCTTTTTCTTTGATATTGCAGGCTTCAGTCTATAAAGGAGAAAAACAAATGTGGTGTTCAACAGAAAAGCCAGTGGCTATTGAAATTCTCAGCAAATATTATCCAGCTTTGCGTATTCACAGAAGATTAACAAGCAATGAATGTGCAACATTTGTACATGATGAATGTTCTCCTCCCAGATCCAACAGAAACAGACCCAGAAATAATCCATAGGAGTTTTAAGTGGGTCTTGATGAAAATTGTACCAAGGGAAAGCATGGCAAGAAATCATGCTACTGGTCACTTTCACTGTCATCATCTGCAGCATCAGAGAGAGTCCTCAGAGGAGGATGTTCCTATGGGACCCCATCATTGCCCTTCACAGCTGGCCAGTGGGGAAAAACTCCCCTTTTTCCCTCTCTTCTTTTCCTTTATTTTCTTTTTCTTTCTAGAAATAACTTTCAGCATTCCAAGTCATGAAGTACACCATCAGCTGTCAGTGTCCCACAAATAAATCTTCATGCATACAAAACTGTCAGAACACTCCTTGTGCAACATGTGCATGCTCCACATGCAATGATGACTACTAAACAATTCACTTTTTCTCTGCTGTGTTTATGGCGCTTGACTGGACCAGAAAGCAAGCTGCAATTCCAGGTCCTTGGCACAGAAATATCCTTAGCAGCCTCCCAGTAAGAAGCTTCAAAGCAATTTGTAGGTGTGTGCCTCCAGTGGGAAACAAGAGTGTAGAGGACCTAAATTAGAAAAAAAAAGGTTGGAATATGACAGTGAAAGGCCATTAAAAACAAAAACAAATGATCAAACAAACAAACATTACAACATTAAGCTCTACAGTTGTGGAAGATCCTAAGGAGAAAACAGAAGGCTTTGTATTAGCAGTACACCTAAGCAATAAAAGGAGAAAATAAGGGTTTTTTCATTTATTCAGATTTTGATCCCCTGGCTTTTTCCCTTCCACAGTTATATCCACCAGGGATCTGCTATCACATGGCAGCTAGAGCATTTAGCATGCATGTGTCTGGGAGGTGAGCAGCACCCCAAGAGACAAGATAATGGAGCAGAAGAGCTGCCTCCTCTGCCCATTAGTCAAATGTTCCCAAGGAGAGTGTGAGATGCTCCCCAGAAGCAATCATTTCTTTCTGAAAGCCTCAACTGCTACATGAAGAAAATCATGATAATGGTGGCAAAGGGCTGAACTGAATGAGATTGCACAGCAGTGCTTTTATGTGGTAGGAGGAGGAAGGAAGAATGCCTCTTGCATGGTGTGAAAGCCATGGGGAAGATATGTGCCCCATTAAGAAGAAGAACGAAACATTTCACCAAAATGTTTAGGAAAGCCTTCCCTTATTGGGCTGCTGGTTTCCAAGGAGAAAGAATCAATCATTCAAAAAGAAGAACAAAAAAAAAAGATGAGAAAAGGAGCTGTCAGGAAAGGAGACATCTGGAGCTGACTTGTGTACAGTTTCTGCTTCTTAGCCCAGTGACACTGAATCATTTGCTACACTGTTTTAAACTGAACAAAGCTCTGGAACAATCTGATTTTCTGATTTCTATTTAAATAAAAACACACATTTTTTTAAAAACAAGGCAGTATTACTTCTCTGTTTAGTTCAATGCATGATTTTAGAGAGTGCTAGTGTACCATTTAATCACTGTTCACAGGTACATGGCATGTAATTCACACAGAAGGAATCAATTATCAGAAAAGAAAAATCTGAATAAGACTCTTGAGACAATACTGTGGAAACTCGGTGATTTTTTAAGGGCAACCACAAGCTCTGATTTATAGCAGTCACATAGATAACCAGATTAACTACCTGGGCTTTATAAAACAAGGGAAAATGCTAAGTTTTTGTTCAATGTAATAATGTTGATCTTGTTCTGTACATGTCGTTTAGGAGAAAAATAATCTTATAAATGAAAAAAGCAGATACTTTAATTGTGGGTAGAGTGAAAACAAGAAAGAAAGAATGCTTTTTAAAACAATCTAACAAAGTCAGTCTTATTGTGTCATTACCAACAGCCTGGATACAGACATTAAGCAAAGTGAGTGCACAGAAAGGATGCTCACTAATGATATTGCCTTCTCTTGGGACAGCTTTACAATGAGCATGGGGATGCTCTTAAACAATGAATCACAAAGCAGTTAGAAACACTGAGCTTTTTGTGCTGCATGGCCAAGAACATCACTCTCCTCAGCCGATGGCTGAGTCTCATCTGCAGGTCCATGAACTTTCTCTCCACCATCTCTTCCATATTTACAAATAAGAACAATAAAAATGTAGTTCTCTTTCTTGAGATCTGATGGTAAAAAGGGCTATCAAAAAAAAGAGAGAGAGAGAGAGAGAGGGGATTTATTTTGGTTTTCCTTTTATTTATGCCAATCAGGGAGAAGTTTCTGTAAGTTACTAAAATCATGCTAACAGCAGTCTTGTGAGTGTGAGATGCTAAGACTTGGCTATCTGTTCCAAGAAAGGCCAGACTCACTGCTCAGAAGAAAATATAACTCTGGTAACTAATGAAGTGTAGGACAGACTACATGGTTTTATATCATCTGCTATAAAAAGCTCCAGAATGTCCTAAAGCATTTGTGCCTGGAAGCCTGGGGCCTGTAATGATGTTCTAACATGTGCAAGTAGAGCACCCTTGACCCAATAAGAAAAGCAGGGACTCCATTTTTCCTGCAGAAGCTTTTGCAGTGGCCATTTGGCTTGAGGACTTAGTTATGTCTGTCGCTGAGACAGGGCCATTGCTGATAGTTCAGCAAAACCTTATCACTTGATTAATATTTCCTGAAAGGACCCTTTTCTACAGGTTGGTCTTGGAAATCTCCCTCTCCAGCCCTGGCAGTGGAAAAACAGACCTCAGCCTCTCTCCTCTCTGCCCTATTGCCAGGGAAGCCTCCAGGGTATGAGTGGGAGTATCAAGATCAGGCTCTTCTGCACGCTGAGCTCAGTGACACTGAACATAACTTTTGTATCCAGCAGCAGGCACAGATTCCCAAAGTCAGCACACCCTGTTTATTGCAGGCTGTTAGGGATGTTTCACCCCGACACCAAAATAACTGTGGGAGATTTCCCGAAGGAAAAATGATAAAACTCCCCACAAGCATGCCTTCTTCTCTGCATTTTTAATGGCCTGATTTGCATGCAGTCAAACAACTAAATATCTGTGCAGGGAAAGCCCAATCCCCAGTATCTGTTCTTCTTTTCTACACTAGCATGAATGACATGAGCCTTAGGAACATGGTGAGCACTGCAGGGGAAGGATTTACAGCCTGTGAGTCCTCATTTGCAGGCACCTTACTGCACTGGGCTTCTCACCAAAATGCTGTTGACATGACAACCTCACTGATCTTCTATGAGACCAACAGACAGTCCCATTCTAAATCCAGGTCCTACCATCTCACCTGGGATCCAGAGGCACTTGGTAGGCTGCCTGTCTTCAGGAGGGAAACCAACATTTTACTGCCTGCTTAATTCTCTGCTCACTTCCAGTCAGGTATATCTTTGTGGCAAGTGATAAATCTCTATCAATAAAGGCACAAAGTCTCCCAAGTGTGTGGCACAAGCTTGTAGAGATACATTTCAAAAGTTCTTGTGGCCCACACCAAGCACAGCCCTTATCAGCTGCGTCCCTGAGTCTGTGCCTCAGCTGGGATTTCCTCCCACAGTCCCATGAGCTCAGTCAGCCTCTGGAAAAATCACTGTCTTGTAAACTTGTGTTTTCTTTGTCATTCGAGTGAGCTGCTATTTCTGGCATAACTACTGTTTCCATGGCTACACCAGCTCATAAATAGGGTCAGAAACCTTGGAGATGTTTTTTAAGTGGTTCCTTGGAACAGAACATAATCTGGCCGGAGGTGATGGAGCTCCTGAGTTTTCCTTTGAGGCCACAAGGACTGCACTCCTGCTACCACCTGGACACCATGGTTTCTGGTGCACCTCTGCTCTGGATCCAATGGCAACTGTTGTGGCCAAAAAAGTTGGCACTGGCCTTCCTGGGGAAGAAAAGCCTGGGCAGGGAGGGACAGGGATTTGGTTCTCAGTCCCTGGGCAGGACTTGTCATTTATCTGGGGCAGCAGCCAGGCATGAACATGAAGCAGGTGCCTCTTGCTCTGAAAGGAAGCTGTGCACCCACAACTCTGCAAAGTAAATGCCACCCACTTTGTGAGGGGAAGGGAGAGAGAGAGTATGGATGGAGAGAGAGGACTGATAATCCTGGGAGGTAAGAAAGAACGTGAGAAGTGGGGCCCTTTAGGGAGTTTCTGTCATGTTTTGTCAGTGGTAAAAAAAATATCTTCATGTGACACCATGGAAATTTATTTTTCCCACAGTCCACTTTTTGTTAAAGGGAAACAAGACAGATTTCATTGGGAAAACAGGAAAACAAAGGGAGTATTTTGAAAACAAACAGCCTGAACATATGTAAATTTTTAAGCCTCAGGAAAGAGCAGTAGAGGGCTGTACAGCTGATTTCCCCAGCAACTTTACCTACACAGAAGAAGGCAGAAGGGGAGGGGGAGCCCCTGGAAACCTGTCTGCAGCAGATGGAGGCATGGGAATGAGCAGCAGGGATGGGAGGGAGTCTGCTGCCAGCAGGCTGCACCTCTTTATATCCACACAAGCAGGTCCCTGCCCACAGTAATCACTTCTGCTCTCAGAAGAGGATGGGTGCAATCAATCTCCACACATTTGTATACAAGCTCTAGTCATCACAGGGAAAGAGAGGATGCCAACAAGATCTGCCCCCGTTCTCTTTCCTGTGCCCAGAAATTACTGCACAAGCCTCTGAAAGCTGTGTGGGAATGTGTGTTTGCTCCTTCTTGCTAGATTGAAAGCCTCTCAGCTACATCTAGGATTTACTTCCCAGCTTCTCAGTGCCCACTCAAGGGCTAGGACCTTATTGATTTTTCTAATGTAAGCTAAGAGTCTCACTGAAGGATTTACCTTGTCTAACTTCAGCCATCTGAAGGGTCAGAGGCCCCAGCTATGGGACTCTTGCTCAACACCAGTGCAGTGCTGAACTGGTGACCGCTGCCAGGGCCTGTCCTGTCAGTGAGAGACTGTCCCTTCTTGGTCACACACAGTCACACCCCTGGCTGGCTTGGCTGCTCCAAAATCCCCTCCTCCAGCCTCACCCAAAGACAAATCCCATCCATCATGAACAACCCCGTACTTTGGTTTCCTTCTGCCCTTGTGTTGCTCTGATTCTCTGGCTGCTGCTCCATTTCCTGGGATTATTTTCAGTCCTGCCATGCCTGATCTTGTGCAGTGAGGAGGATGCTCAGCAAGGGTAAGTGTGAGGTGCTTCACCAGGCCCAAGAGCCCCTGAGGGTTGTTAACCTTGTGGTTATACCTCCAGCCAGACAGTTACAGGCCATGGCTGAGGCACTGCTGTGGCTGAGGATGAGGATGATCTTCCAGCACCTGGACCTCCTCTTTTCACCCTGAGCCTCCACCAACTCTTTCCATATCTCTGACACTGATCTTCCAGGCAGCTACAGCAGGCTATTAGAACACAGGGGAGAAACCAAGGACTGGGTATAAAACAGTGTGCATTGCCACACATGGAGTTTTGGTGGGCTGGAGTATGGGCTGAGCTCTGCCTCTGAGGCCCCCTCCCAGTGACAGTGGTGCTGGTACCCAGATGAGACCTGGCTGTTCCCTCAGCCCAACACCTTGGGTCTCAGGAGTGACTGGTTGGCCACCCACGTGCAACACAAAGGTTCCCATTCTCCCCCCTGCCTTCCCATCTGCTTCCCTAGAGCCCTGCAGCATCTCAGCAGCATTCCCTAGGACTCCTGAGTGGACTCAGCCCTGCTGGCACTGGGCTAGCTGCATGCATGGCTCTGTAAGGTGTGTCTTCACCCCCGCAGCACCTCTGAGAAGTTCACTGGAAACCCCTCCAGGCATTCACCAGCGCAGGAGAGGGATAGGGAATCCTCCCTTCTCTGGCATGTGCAGACACGTGTGTTTCCAAGAAGCAGCACCTCTCAAAGGCCAGGTTATTTCTTTATTTCTCTTTGCTTCTCCAGAGATGTCCCCCCAGAAGCTCCAGAGAAGCCACCGCCTTCTTGCAGAAAGGGGCACGTCGCCCCTCAGGAGTGTGCTGAGGCTCTGCTGCTCCTCCAGAGCTTGCTGGAGCTGTGCCTGCCCAGCCCTGGTCCCACAGTGCTCCCCCCTTTCAGCCCTGGAGTGCAGACACCGCCCACGAGGGATGGCCTGATGTCACCTGGTGGCAGGGTATATCTGGAGCACAAGGGACACCTCGAGACTCTTCCTACCCAGGCTGGAGGACGGGAGTTGAATGATTTGCAAGAGGAGCCCTTGGCACTGTAAGTGTTCCCCGGGAGCTCAAAGCAATAGCAAGGGGGGCAGGGGGATGGAAAAGGAACTGGCTGAAAAACCCAGGGGAGAGAAAAGTCCAGATAAAACTCCTTGGGGGAAAAATTTGGATGTTGGTGCTTGGAGAATGTGAGCAGGTCCGGTAGCTGGGAGAGGGAGCTGTGATTCTTGCCTGGTTGCTTTGTTTCCTCTATCATTAGGGCAGGTGCTGCTGCAGAGGTTTGTCTCAAACCTGGCTGTACAAGCAGGGGCTGCTCAGTTCCTCATGCTGAGGAACCCCTGGGCTGGGCACCCTTCTGTTGGGGCTCCCTGGAACCCCCCTTGTGTCCTCAGCTGGCTGAGCCTGCTGAGCAGCACTGGGGGGCTGCCAGGGAGCAGCTGGGACAGGCAGCTGGTGTTTGCTGGCCCAGCACCCAGCCACACCTGCAGGGCACATCAGTGAGGAGTTCATAACATGGTGCTGTACCTCTGCTGCCACTGAATCTCTTCTCTCAACTGGGATAGTCTTCCAGTGATCCCCGTTTGGGAATATAGTTCTACTGGAAATGAGTTTCTGTCTCTTAGAGTGCATCCTCTTTCACCTGTTCTTAGTCTTAAAACTGCTGCCAGAATGAAGGATTTGAAATCCTGTGTAAGACACAGGAGCAGAAGGAGCTGAACCCGCATGGACTTCTTCCCATCACTATGATTAGCCACCTCAAGCAATTGAGGCTGGAGCTGTGAGACTCCTCAGAGGCCCTGGATTTGATAAGCCCTGACAAAAGCCTGAAAGGATGATGCTAGTGGGCTCTCCCGAGGCCAAGATCTGAGCATGCAAGAAACCCATAAAGAGAACATGAGCGCAAGGATGTTCCTCTCTACTCACAGAAGAGTATCTGCATGGAGGGCCATGGCTCATGGAGGTTCTGTGTCTCACACGCTGAGGCAGTGTAAGACAAGTGCACATGGAGGAATCTGTATTTTTGAAAGCTTTGGACAGGGGAAGATAAGTTCCTACACCAGAACGGTCTGAAAAGAGAAAAGAAGATCAAGTGATGCGTCTACATTATCTGCCAGGGACATTTTCCACAGAGAGTCAGAGATTAAGGATGGAGCAGATTAAAGAGTCAGCATTTGTCAGTAGTATTCAAGCCCCTTTAAATTTAAATAAAACTAAAAGAAGGATGATTAACCTGGCCAACAACCCCGACGTGGGATTTCTGACGCAACTGAGATAAGCCCATTAGTGTGTATTAGGTATAATTAGCATTCAGATGCAAGCAAAGCTCTTACCTAGAGGATTAAGCCCTTGACTGAGCAGAAATGCTGTCAGGGGCAATTAGGTAACACCTCGTCAGAGGAGGGAGCAGAGGAAGTGCATGGCAGAGGATCTTATGCCTCAACAGTCTTTGCATCCACAGCCACCAGCTCTTGCCCAGGAGCTGTGTGCTGGTGCTGGCAGGAGCAAAGGAGCTCTGGCAGACCAGGAAACACTGGGAGAAGGCAGCACAGCACTTGCAGAGTTCTAGAGGAGACTCAGAACGTTTGTCAAGCCACCTGTTTGATCTGGTACCAAGGACTATCCAAGTAACCAGGTATGGTAAGACAAAAGGCTGTGGAATTCCCATGGGAAGAAGCTGCTCTTGGCATTTCTTTCATGTCTGTGATCCTGGGGTGCTTGTCTGGCTGTGTGTAGGGGCAGTTTGTTCCCAAGGTGTGCGAACTGGGACAGTTTCTATGCTGTGGGGCAGGGCCCACTGCAGCAAGAATGGAGAATTCTTTGACTCTAATGATGGTAAGGAAGTCCCACCAGCTCCATGGTGGGAAGGCAGCTTGATTTCAGTGGCAAGAGGAAAGCTGTTATGTGGAATTAAGGTTGCTTTCCATCCTCTGTCATTTTTTAGTGATGCATGGAGAGAATAGAAGTAGGGAGAGATTAGTAAGGAAGAAGTTAGATTGTCCCTAATGTTGGAAATGTCCCTAGCTAAAAGTTTCTTTGAATGCTCTTTATTGAATTCATGCAGGTGAGAAAGGATGAAGTGTGATTTGGGCAGATCCTTTTTCCTACCAAATCCTGGGTTATTGGATATCCAGTGAATGGATGCAACTACTTCAGATTGGGGCAAAAAGAAACTTCAAGGGCTGAATCTTCCCATCAGCTATTCCTCTATTGAGTGAAGTCAGGGACAAAATGTGGACTCAAGGACTCAAGATGTTTTGACCCTCAAAGACATATTTGTGGTTAAGGTAACGTGCCAGTGCACAGCAGAGGTTATTGAAGCAGGGCAGGAATTCAGCTGGAGATGGAGCACAAATGCATCTTTCAAGTTTTGGATGTCAGCCTAAGGGATGGAAATCTCTTAGCTAGTTTGTTTTTTCTGTTGTACTTTTGGGAGTAGCCCTTGAGAAGGGTGCCAAGTATCTTGGACTAACATGGTGCTTAAAAGTGGATGCATGTCCCTCTTAGTTCAGGAGTGGGGTCTAGCACTGAGACAGATAAACCTACTGATAAGAATTGCACCTGAGAAAGAGACATAGTGATAGACTTTGGCACATTAGCAGACATGCTGTGGAGCAGCCTTCTGATGCAAAGCATTTTGTTGTAGGGCAGTACCATCTGAGTTCCTCCTATCCTGAGTAACAGAGAGGGACCAAATTCTGTCTTTGTTTTGGAGGCAAATGCCTTCATCTCTCAGTTTGGCCCTAAAAATCTGTGAGCCAAAAGATTTCCTCTCTCCTCCCAGCAGTGCAGTCCAGGTCATACCTATCACTGCACTTCCATCCTCATTCTGTTAAAGAAGAAGGTGACAGTGTTTGCCTGTCCTGCCACCATGCTGTGAGGAAAAGGAAAAAGCTGTAAATACTGGGCAACTGTTCAGGCACTGCAGAGATGGCAGCCAAATAAGTAACTTCCAGGGTTTGAGCTGATCCTTGTGTTTGTGGGCACAGAGTGTGCTTGGGAAGCGTTGTGTTACACGCGGGGGAATAGCATCTGTGCATGCTGCAGCTTCAGACACAACCATCTGCTGCTCCATTTGGGGCTGCTGGAACCTGTCCAGTCTCCTGCTTGGGATATTACAGCTGAGACAGAAGCCTGACCACAAGCAACAGAAGAACTAGCCTGCCTCTAGGTGCTATCATTTGGAACCATCCTACTGCCACCACAGATGGAAAGATGCTCTGGATGAAGCATTTCCAGACTGCCACAGATACAGAAATATCTTCACCTTGCATGGACGTGGAAGTGACACAGGAGGATTGCTCAGATGATCTTTCTCCTTGTATATAAGGATTTGCTTTCCAACGCTCTGGCTATTTCAGGATAAAGGAATGAACTGTCTTTAGAATAAGGAAAGAAATCTTTGATGACATTTATAGTTCTGAGATTAGAAGTCCAGAGTGTCACGGCAGGTGATGTTGGGGATTAAGCCAGAGTACTATGGTGACCTAATGAGATTAGTCTTTAGAACCAAATCCTGAAGTTAATTCCATCAGCGATTACACCACCTGGAGATAGGAGATATATAACAGTCATGGGGAAGAACATGACTTCAAGGAAGGAAAGAAGTTGCATTTATTTTTGTCCATAAATGCACTTGTTCAGACCATTATATTACTAATGGCATACTAATTAGCACAAACTTTGATGAAGGGCTGGTTTCTTCCCTTTGGGCACCAGTGAGAGTTATAGCTGTCCTCTCTGGGAAGGAAGCAAAAGGCTCAGAGTGCAGCAGTTCTGCTGGCTAAGACAGGAGACATGTCTCCCAAACAGAAATTGCTCCCTGATAACTCTTTATCCCCTGTGGAGTTTGGCTTATGTACAGTGTGGTGAAGAGGGGTCAGCACATGTAATATAATGCTCAAAAATACCAAAATGAGCACATCCTGGGCAAAGTTACAGGCTTTACTCCTCTAAATCCTGAGAAATTTGTGAAATAAACTTCTGCCTAAAAGATAGTGTCCAGTGTGTTGCCTTAGCCTTCTGTACAATCTTGCAACAATCTTGTGCTATTTACCATGAGTTTGGTATTGACAAACACTGGGCCCTAATTGCAGCTCCACCCAGACAAAGGACCCTTCCAGCCCAGTGTCCCATGTCCATCAGTGTTCTAAAGGTAATGCTTAGGCACAATTATGAGAACAGGTGAAGTATATCATGGTGATTCCCAAGGACAGGATATTTCTCTAAGCCCTACATGTGTCTTCATGGCTCCTGTAGTAGTCAGGTCCTGAAGCAGTAAGCAAAAACCTCAGCAATGCTATTCCAAGGCTAGCTAGAAAAAAACCCCAGCATTGGCATTGAACTTCCTGTTTTACCGAAATTGTGGGGCAAGCTTCTGCAGCAACCTGTCTCCAAGAGTGCAACTGTGTTTGAGACAAAAGGAGGTGTTAGTCTCCATGGCTCTGCAAGACATTGCACCATGGGGTAAATGTCTTTTTGGCCTTAGCTCAAGCGCTCTTTGTTTGGCGTCTTAATTCTAGCATACCAGATGAAAGGCAACACTACCCTGCTTAATTTGTACTCATTACAATCTTTCTTTATCTTTAATACCATTATCTCTGATCCTGTCACAATTATATTTTCCATAGTTCTGTCATCTGACTACTGATACCTAGAACGGATAAGCAGAGCGTTGTGCCAGTCCTTGCTGTTATCTTGCAGACAGAGGGATCTGAGAGAGGCCCGTGCCTGCTGCCCACAGCCCAGCGATGAGTGAGACCCCAGCCGCCAACCTCAACACCGGGGATGCTTCAACCGGCCCCACCACACCGCGCAAGGGGCCCCCCAAGTTCAAGCAGAGACAGACAAGGCAGTTCAAGAGCAAGCCCCCTAAAAAAGGAGTAAGAGGGTAAGGGAACTGTGGAGAGAAAAGAAGCCGTGCTAGTTGAGTCGCTCCCCACCACTACATTGTGCTTCTGTGCATCTTCCCTTGGGCAAGGAGCCAGACGGCTTCCCCTGCCCCCTCAGCTCTCCAGCCTGGAGCTGCTTCTCTTCTGCTCCCTACCCACAATTCTTCTTCCTTGGCTGGGGGCTTAGGGCATCCCTCCTTTCCTTGCTGCTGCCTCAAACTCACTCCTTACCTGCTCCTTTCTCTCCTAGGTTTGGAGATGACATCCCAGGCATGGAGGGGCTGGGCACAGGTAAGCTCTGCAGGATGTTGTCATGCCCTACTTTAGCACTAGCGTAGACAAACTTGATCATGGGAGAGGATTCTGGGGTGCCTCTGTTTCCCTGGCCTGTGCAGCTCTCAGGGTCACCTGAGAAGACTAGTTCTGCCTTCCCGAGCTGCCACGCTCATGCTTATTCTCCACATGAAGGAAAGACCATTTATGTATGCTCCAGCTTCAGACTGCCTACACTGGGCTGCAGAAGTGCTTGTTTGTTTTCTGCTAATACTCTGCTAAGAATTTCAGCAGCATGAGATTCTCAAATAAATGCTAAATGCTAAGCTATTAATACCAAAAATCACAGAAACTAAATCCCAGATGGTCAAGTATTTGTGTTGTCATCAGAATCCTAATTTTAAGAATTTTATGTACCCATCTGGGATTGAGAAACACGTATTGGATGAGCTGTAGCCAGTCAGAACTTTGAAGTTTTGATGAAGAGAGAGTTACAGATCCTGAATATTGTAGGCCAAATTATTCAGCATCTGATCTAAAACTGCACACATCTTCAAGGAGATCACAGTTTGGCTACAGATATTTTATAAGAACAGGAGAAGCCACATAACTGGAATTAACTTTTACACCAGTTTACATAGTCACTGAAGAGACTAGGAACTGCTGGCTTGCTTTTGCTCACAGGGAGAAAGTACACTGATCTGGTTTGGTCTGACAGGTAGTACCAGATTAGAAATGTTCGTCTGCCCATTTAACCTTCAAACAGAATCTCATTCTTGTTAACGTTTCCTGAGTAAATCAGCCTTTCCATTAATAAAAAAGAAACCCAAGGAGTGCATTGGACTATGAGAACACATTTGTCATTTTTCCTCTTTTGCAGATATCACCGTGATTTGCCCATGGGAAGCTTTCAGCCATCTGGAACTGCACGAGTTGGCCCAGTTTGGGATCATCTAAGGTGTCAGCATCTCTGCTGGTGTCACCTGGTGACTCCACAGATCCCAGCATGGTCTTTACCACCTTTGACACTTACTTTTGGCCCTTGCATCCGCTTGCTTATGGGCAGGGTGGTTTTGTAAGGGCTAGTTATGAGAAACTTAACTTTGCAGATTCATTTGGCAAAGAAGTTGTTTGGGACCCTGAGCAGACCTCATGTTCCATGTGATGAAACTACTGAAAAATGTCTTCATGTCTCCCTGCACTATATTCTTTCTTCTCTCACTGTCATAGAGATATTGTGTGCATGTATGTCCAGACCTAATTAAATCAGCCTATTCTGTTTTCTTCCTTCCCTCCCTTTCTTCAGCTTTCTATATAGAATTTCCATGGGTAGGTCCCTGCATTATTTGGGCCACCAATTATTTGCTCAGAGTACATCTGTAGAGAGCAGCATTGGAGTCACACCAGTCCAGACATTAGGCTGCTTTCCACAGGAGATCCTTCCCCAGCAGCTCACCATAAGGAATGTGCTGCTAAGATTTACCTCATCAGCAAATGAGGAAAAGGGCTTGCAAATGTTGTCTCTGCTGTACTGCCCACAGGCTATGAACCACGAGAGAGTCTGGCTGTTCTCATAATGTTAAATGAAAATGTGTGCATCTGAGATCAATAGCTAAGTGAATTAATCCTATTATTCATTCCTTTGTGGTTGCAGTTCCAAAGAAGCAGCCCTCCAAATGATGCTGCATTTCCTCTCCTTTGATGGGAAGCCCTGTGTGACGCCTGTCCCCATGCCAATACATATTTGCATGAGACATTTGCTCCCCAGGACATGCTTACTGCTGATTAAGACAGGGAATCCTTATGATCTGTCACCAGGCTGTGCCAGCGGTCCTGCCACATGCAGCAGAAAATGATATTGCAGTAATTGCTCCCTCTTCCCTGTATTTAGCTTAGGACAAGTCTCCCTTCACCCTGCCCCTCATAAGTAGGAAGGCTTTTCTCTCTTCACTCCCTGGCAATTTCAAGCTCTGGAGCTTGCTTGGACAAGCAGGCAAACGGTGTCCCCAGAGAGAAGTAAGAGCAGAGCAGGCGGGGAGGCAGGGGAAGGGCGGGATGTGTGCATGCAGGCAAGCACAGCGCAAATCCACTTAACCCCATCGATCTGCGTCTGCTGCTCTCTGGCAGCGAGTGCTGCCGAGTGGTGAGGCACCCACAGCCACTCAAATATTCAGGGAAGGCACCGAGATTCCCTGGCATTAGGGAAGGGCTTTTGGCTTGTTTGCAGGCAAGGAGCAAGTTTGTTGTAGCTACATAGTATTCATAACAGGAGGTGGAATTTTTAGTTATTGCTTTTAGGTTAAGAAGCCTCATTGCATAAGAACTGCCTTCCCCTATCATATCTTTCCTAGGCTGAACATGTTCATGGGAGCAAGGAGTGATTGTGGAGAGGAGAGCAAATCCTGTCTAAACGATTGATCCTCACGCAAAAAGCATTGCTATAAATCCATGGCGGTGCCATAGTTATCTGCTACTGTTATTCCAGGAATAAAAGCTCGCAGTTTTCAGTTAAAACATAGCTTGGGCACCAAAAGCTAAAGGAAATGAATTCCTGTTGGCAGTCCAGAGTACAGCTTTTATTATGCAGCCCTGCTGCCATTAGACACAGCAGCGAGCCATGGAGGGCTCAGAGCCGCAGCACCATCGCAGCGCAGAGCCGTGTACCATTTAGCTAATTGCAGCCCACAGCTATTTCCTTGGCCAGAGGCACTCTGTCCTTTCCACTTACTTCCAGCTTCTGCCTTTCTCACCTTTTAATGCTTTTCTTCTTTCCCTAAGTGTTCTTTATATAAATGACCTTTTATTTAGCTTTTACTATAGGGAACTGATTTATTTTTTTTTTCAAGCTCATGTACTAGCCCTCTCCTTCTGCAGTTAAATGTGAGTGTTTGTATGGCAATACTCTCATGCTCTCCCTCCCATTATGCCATCCTGTTACATGTGATCCTTTTTCCACCTTCTCAGTCTGTCCTCTTCTCTCTGGGAAAAGACCCATTAGATCCAGTTTTGAATCCTTCTAGCTGGCTGCCTCTATTTTAGTTGAGTTTTTCCTTTTTTAAGCTCGACAAAAAAAAGAGGAGGAAATTTTAATTCATCATTTTGCTCCCTTTTCATCCCAGACCTTAGTAAAACAGTCCACAGACAGTGAGATACTTTGTCAGAAAATACTGGGGTAAAAGCAAAATTCTCCTTAGTCCAGGGGCTGAAGTTTTAGCAAATCAGAAGGTCCTGGTGTAGTTCCTCATCTGATTGCCATAGCCCCAGTTCCCATCAGAGAACTTCCCCATTCTCCTTCCTAGAGGAGTCCAGCAGGAATGCACACATAACCCAGTTCTCATACCTAGCTGATGAGATGTATCAGAAGATGGATGTTTTGAGCCAACACAGTTTGTTAGTTATTTTAAAAATAATTTCTATTCATTAATAGGAATCACATTCATTCCTTTAATTGTAAGGAATTTTGAGGCTTAGAAGAAGAGTCTTAAAACACACTCATGATTGTTTTTTCTGAGGTTCTGAGTTTTTTCTAATGAGCCATAATTCCTGAAACTTCCATTTTTCAGTGAGAGATGGCTATGTAAAGAAAGAAAGCAAATGTGTTAAAGCAGCTTGTTGAGGGACTTCACTATATATGCATTGTAATACATTATTCTCTGTTCTTTTACTATAAAAACATGTCAAAAGGAATAAAAATTAATAAAAAATGTTTTAAAAATCTTAAGAATGTAGTCTGACTTGCTTACAAAATACAGCCAGGGAAAGGCAAATGACTTAGCTTTTCCTTCTGAAATCCTTTCCTTTCCTGGGGAAAGCCCTGAAAGTCACTTATCACTTCTCATTAGAGAAAGACAGCTATTTATCTCCGAACAATAGGCAATAAAGACTGACTGTGATATCATCTGAGAAGCAGTTTTTTCCTGAGCGATGACTGGTATATTCTCCCAGAAGCGTTGCACATGGTTTCCTTCAGGTTGAAATCTTTTGGCCAGCTACATCTTCTAGGACTCAGTGCCAATGAATGTCACCATGTTTTCTACCCTATAGCAAAAAATTGCTGAGATGTGAATGTCACTTAGTTCCTTCTCATTGCCATGACTGCGAGACAGAGATGCAAACACCCATCTCCTCTTGCTTCTTCCTGTTGCTGAACTTTCTAGGTGTGCATAGGGGTTTCAAGTTGGTCAAGTGCAACTGCTTTCTTGTGTTGTGTTGTCAAATCTCAGCCTTGAAAGTGTTTTCTTTCGTGCCATCTTTGGAGTTTTTTCCTTGCAACTTGTTACTGGGTGTCCAGTTGAAGGTCTTTTGTCTTTGAATGTTCTCTATCCTGTGAGATACAAATATGAGTTGTCCAGGACTTCCTTTGTGAGAGCTTTTTATAAAACCCTTCCTAACCACATTTTGAAAGCCAGAAAAAACATCTTCTCACATAGTTATGTCTACTTAAATCTGTAACCATATTTTGAGTCCCATCCTTGCTGACCTCAGTTCTGACTCTAGTGGAAGAGTTATTTAAACCCAAATCTCTGCAAGAAAAGAAGAACGAACCTTAGGAAAAGTGAGAAGCACTTGTTTGCTTCCCTCTCCCCCACCCCCCACCACCCCCTCCTCCCAATCTAAATCACCTCAGTTTAAAATTAAAAAAAATTAAAAAAAAAAAACAAACAAACATACAAACAAAAAACCAAGAAAAAAAAAAACCACCAAACCCTCAGTGTAAGATGGATTCTTCAGGAGACCTGAAAAGCACTAGTGCAAAATTACCATCCTCCAACAGTTTTCAAACCAGCATCTCACTCAGTATCAAGCCACTGTCACATTTTCCTATAGTATTGATCAATAAGGTGTAGGCTAAAAAATGTGCCCTGGCAATATCACTCTGTTTTGTGGGGCACTTTTCTATTTTATAAATGGGATTTTGAGAGTTAGGTAAATTAAGAGTACCCACCATCCAGTCTTCACCCCACTATTCAATACTTGATTTCCAGAGTACTTAACATTTTATCTTGAAGTTTAAAATGCGGCTGTCATTAGTTGTGGTTGCAGCTGTAAGTACTCATTAGTGAGTCTCATTCTCTCTGAGTCAGATCTCACTCAGACAGTAAGATCCAGGGCCTCAGCTTGGAGATCTGAGGAACAAGAAGTCTATTTTTGAGAGCATTTATGTAATGCTCCATAGGGTGGGCAGGTTATTCCAGCCAGCAGTCTGTTTCAGCATCACCACACCACTGTGATGCAAATCTAGACAGATTTGAAGAAAAAAAAAAAAAGAACATAAGATTATGCAATTAAAATAAAAGATTGTATCACATGCTTATAAATGTGCTCAACTCTGGAATTTCCTCATACCAGACTGCTTAACTTTGAAGCCTTATTCCCAGTCCCATAGGGCTGCCAGGGCTGTTGGAGCTGGGATCAGCTCAGTACCCTAGTGTTAGGCACCTGCACCTCCAAAGTTTGTCCTGACAGCCCAAGACAGGGAACATTTATGGCTCTGAGCCTTCCACACCAGCTGTGATCCACCTGGAGGGAGTGGGATACCTGAAGCCTCTGTGCTGGGGATACATAACGATTGAATTCTGTCTGTGGCAACTTTCAACTTATCTTTAGCATGTGCTCTCACATTTTATATTGTTCCTCTTCTTGAAGTTTAGCATAATTATGGTGAGAATTTTGGTGTTGCTGCTCCTGCTGGGTGAAAAGAATACCTTCTCTATCAAAGCCTTCAGGAATTTTCAAACACATTCTTGCCTCTGGCATTTTTCTGAGGGCCTCTCACATTCCTGAGGCTGTAAATGAAGTGGCTGAGCATAGCAATCACCAGCACATTCTCCACACACAACAGAGTGCCTAGAAGTCAGAGCAGACCAGGGATGTGACAGAAATAGATGAACAACACTACCCTGTGAAGAGTAGGACTTCAGACAGGGGGGCCCTGGGGATGAAGAAGGCCTTTGGTACCCTGACACCTTGGTCAGGACAGTGGTCAGCACAGGAAAAGTCCACAGCAAGGAATGATACCTTCAAGAACATGGAGATCACAGAGAAGGAATGTGGTGAAGCCCCAGAAAGCTGCTTGCCACAGCTGCACGCTGGGCTTTGCCCTGTGCTCTGTGCCACACAGGGAGGGTGTAGCTGCTGGCCAAGGAGCACTTGCAGGAATTCTGAGCCTGTTATGATGCTGAAGAAGAGCATCCACACAAGGCACAAATAATTTATACAGCACTGAGCAAGCTGAACTTGGTCCCTTACAAAAGACCTTGCTCTCTCTGGGAGGCAGGGGCTGCACAACCACCCAGGAAGGAAGAGAGCTTGGAGAAAAACACACCAAAGCCTGGGAGCTCCAGACTACCACCACACTGACCCTGCGATCATGGGTGACAGAGTAGGTGAGCAGGAATAACATCAGTGGGAAAATCTATGTCTTGTGCTATTAGGAGAATTTAATAAACCCGGGTTTTACTTCCCCTCACCTCTGGACAGGACGCCAAAAGGAGCAACAGATAGAAATCCCAGGATCATTAAAAACCCCACCACTGAGGGCTGCTGGAACACATCTCTTGGAAGTATGACCTAGGCAGGTTGACAGGGGCTGGAAGTATGACCTAGGCAGGTTTACAGGGGCTGTAGAGGGGCAAGCAGGCTATAGGCAGAAGGAAGGCAAGGCCAATTCCTCAGCCATACAGAGGTTTCTGCCCCACCAGTGACCTGAGGCACAAACTCCCATTGAAAAACACCACATTGGTTTCTCTAGGCACAGGGAGAAGGCAAACGCATTTGCTCATCTCACAAGAGCTATCTGGATTCAAGCCAGCTCAAATCTGTATCACCCAGACAGCTGCTGGCACGGGCATAGCAATCTTGCATCTGTCTGCACCAGGGAACTGGCTGCAGGTCTGAAAGTAAGGGAAGAAAAACAAAAGAATGACAAACATGTGGAAAACAACAAGTTGTGTTAGATCTGGCTTTAGCAACTGCAGTTTTACCAGAAACATTCACTGGGACCAAGGTCTTTCCATGCTAGGCACTCTGTAAGTGCATCACTGTGAGCTAATGAATTAGTTATAACCCTGGTCTCCAAGCAAGGCTATTCTCCAGCCTGAGGATGCTGAACTTCATTAATAGGGGGCCACTGCAAAGATGCAGCACAGTCAGTCTTGAAAATGCCAGTACATGGCCCGGTCACCTACAGACAGCTGGGATTGGGAACACACAGATGGAGGCACTGGGGAAAGTCCTTTGGAACACAAACCTGAAGCTAGATCATCTGGTAAGCACCAGTCTCAGACAAGAGCAAAGGAAAAGCAAGTCAACAATTACATTGGAATGAAATATGGTCAGCAAGGGAGGCGATTTTGAACTAAAGCTGCCTGTACAGAAAGAGTACCACAAGAAGCTATATTATGATAAATCTGAGAGGATCTTAACACCATTGCATCCCCATCCACAAGGCTGCGTTCAGTTCTAGGATTTTGAGGACAGAAGCTGAGAAACTGTTCTGTATTTTGAACTCATGTAGAAGGGGAATGAAGAGTAAACAAAGATGAAGAGAGGAGGCATAAGGACTCCACTGGCATCAGGGACGTTGCTCCAGCATGCACAGCCCCCTGAAAGAGTCAAGTGGAGTTATGATTCCCACCTGGAGGTAGCTGTAGGGTATAGATGACAAAGGAGGATAAATATTAGCGAGGATGAAACAAGGAAGAACTGTCTGAAAATAACACCAAAATATTGAGTAGCTGTTATCAAGAAATCCTGACATATACCTTCCTTGGGAAAACATGGTCCCCATGGGAACTGGGAAGGCTCTGATAGTCAGTACATTTGTGACTGTGTTGTAGAAAGCATCCAAGAATCCCCTGCAAAGAACATCTGGTACAGAACAGGCGTAGTTCCTGCAGGAGCCAGGGCAGTCACTCAGGGCCATCTCCATTGCTGCTGTCTCTCAAGCTGTGCTCTAGTGATGTGTAGAAAGTTTGCTTTTCATGTGAAATTCATGCTCAGCCATTACAATATCAAAGCTAAATACACAGGAAGCTCTGTTTAGCAGCCATCTGTAAGCTTCTGATAACAAGACAAAGTAAGATGTTGGGTTCTCTGTTGCTGAAAAATAAATATGAAAAAAACAGCAAAAATCTCAAGCTCAAAACAGAGAACATGGAAGCACACGAGACATTTTCATTTCACTCTTCAGGGAGAACTGCTTCTTTGGAAAATACAGTAAGATTTTTGTTCCACATCCTACCATCAGTGCCAGGTTTCTCACTTTGGAGGGCACAACATGCACTGCAGTGTGTGTGATGCTATGATATGCAATATATTTTTCTTTGCTTCAGTCTAGAACCATTTCTCTGAAATGTGGAATAAAGCTTTAAAGATTTATCCCAGCCCTGTAAACTTTTTGCATTCATTCATAGTAATGCCTAATCCCATTTTAATCTTAATAAGCTCTTTAGTGCAATAATATCCTATGGCATTAAGGCATACAACTTAATTCCTTGAATTAAAGCCAGGATTCTCTTTGGAGTTTTTGCACTGACTTCCATAAGCTTTGGATCAGGTCAACCTCCAAAAAAAACCTCCAACCTGCTGCAAACCAGTGAACTGTCTGATTGAAAAGGCTTTATGATTTTATATTCTCTTACAGTAGCTTTTGTATGTGTATAAAATCTACACTCATAAGAATTCCAGAACTTCCAGCAGCATTTATCCAGAATAAGTAGCTACCCTGATGACAAGATGCTATTGATAAACCCTTCAGGAAGAAATATTTCTTTACCCTCATCCCAGCCCAGGGCTGATACAGTGATAGAACATGAGAAGCTTGAAGCCTTTGGGTGCCTAGTCTCAGAAGAACATTATTTCTTGATCTCTCTAAATGAGCCAATCATGAAGTGAATTCCCAAGTTCCTTCAGACAAAAACAATAGAGACAAATTTAATACTAACTGAATTGCAATCAGGAGGAAGTTGTTGCTAGTTATAATTATTTAGCTACAGAGGAAATTTTAAATCACCTCTTTCAAAGGTCTGAGAAAAATCATATTGTGGGAACCACCTGGAATTTCTCTCTGAACTTCAAATAAATGTCTCAAGTATTCCCAATAGTACAAATCCTCTGGCTTGTTTTCAAACGCTAATTGTGGCTGGGAGCTACATAACAGTGCAAAATCCATTCTCTGCCCTTCCCATGTCTTCATTTTGACTTTACTTAAAAATCTGTATCATAGCCACTTCAGTCCCTTGAGCCTCGTGACAAGGCACTGAATGTACACAGAGAGGATAAATCAGTCCAAAGCTTGGACACAAATCCAAGTCAAGGGGGTTGCTGTTCACTGACTGGGTTGGACAAGGTGACCTCTTTGACTGCTCCAATTGTCAAATTACATACAGTTCACAGTGCCTTCGGCTTGTACATATCTCTGCATGCAGCAAGCTCAGAGCACGAGAGCAACTCATTGCTGCAGCTCAGCTGCTGAACAGTACTCAGTAACCCAAAACAGTTTTGTTTTTTTTCATCAAAGGTCCTTAAACCCTCTTTAGTTTACTAAAGAGATGGTCCAAAGGCTATTTGAAATGTCTTCATGGGAACTATTTCTGATAGGAGATGAGTCTTGCTTATATGCAGCAGAAAAGTAAAATCATATCTGGTGGCTGGTTTGGCAAATTCAGATAAGAACTACATTGCTAATTTCTCACAGAGGCAATAATGAAACTCAGAAACAATCTTCCACATGATCTGTGCCCTGTAGATCTTCAAACCAAGAGTGTGTGACAGGAAGGGGGATAGATATGCTGAGGGTAACATCTGTGGCCCAAGCATTTCAGAGCTCTTGTGCAGGACCACTGGAGAAGCTTTCAATTCAGACTGTACAGAATGTCACTAGGATGATGCCAGCTGTGTTTGACAGTCTAGTGCCCATGCTTACCCACTGGTGCACAGGAGCAAGAACTGGGTTTGAATGCAATAACCTGTATGCTCATACAAAAGCACTTGAAAGAACGGAGATTGGCATGTATGTTAAACTAATGCCACTGAGCCTGGCACAGGCACTGCAAAATTTCTAGCCTATTGCTATAGAACAGGCAAAATAAGTCTTCATTGCTGCCTGCTGTGTGTCTAATTTAAATAAAAAATGTGCAGAAAAGCACAAGAATCAAAAGTTTCTACCAAATCAGAAAAAAATCCTTCAGACCCAGTACTTTGTCTCCAGCTGTAGCAAAGGACAAGATACAAATTACATATATAACAGGATGTCACAGACATATCTGGTAGCTTCCAGTGATTTGCACTCAAAGACATCCTGAGGCAAAGAGGATGTCTTTGTGTACAATAGAATAGCACTTAGTAAATTTTTCCTTCATGATGCAGTAGAGACACTTTCTGAACTTATAGAAACTTGTACTATCTATGGTACCCTTAGTTAAGGAGTTCACACAATAAACCCTCATATCTAAAAAAAAGAAATTAACAGATCTGTGGCTTTTTTCTCTCAGAATGCATAAAACCTCCCAACTTGTTTTACTTGATGCTACCTGCAAGTTTCCTCAGTGCTTTCCTTGGAGGAGACAAGAGTACTCTATTGACTAAAGTAACCTATTCCTATTAATTTTGGTGCTTCCAGGAAGAGGATGTTCTGGTCCTTCATTTTTTGGCCAGTGGTAATCATCTGCAGTTGCTGGGTTCCAATTTAGAATATTGTTACTTGAAAACGATTAAAAGTCCGTGTTATTTCTTACCTAGAGAGGTTAGGACACCACCTGTATTTAAATACAGGGGAAGGGTGTTTTTTCTTTTAAGTCAGTGTTACTTAGGAGCAGCATTTAAAGAATTCAGATAGGACATGATGAAGATAGGTAAAATTTACTGGAAGTTGGTTAAGTAAATTTCCTGTGAGCAGATAAAATAATCTTTACAATTACTGTGTTCTAGCAGTAGTTTCAAGATTAAAAGAATACGCTTCACAGCCATTCTCTACACACAGGATCAGAACCACAGCTGCTGAAAATTGACCTTGTACCCGTAAGACACCATATATTTACTGCAGCTGGTCACAAGGCTGGCTTTCTGGGACCTTGGGAGAAGCTCAGGTGGTATTGTGTGCACTGTTTCAAGGAACTGTGTTTTCTTCCAGCAAGTAGTATATTTCCACTTGCCTCATTTTGTTTTTGAGGCATCTGCATTCCAAGTGTCAAACTCCAGCTTCTCCAGAGTGTTGGCAGCTGATCCCAGCAGTAAAACCCATCTAGGCTCATTGAAGCAATGGGGCTGAGGGCTTTACTGTGGAAAGAGATAAAGTTCTTAGCCTTGATTAAATAATTGGCAAGAAGGAACATTTTAGAGGAGATGAGGTAGCTGTTGGTTTAACATTTTAGCCATCTATGGCAAACCAGAGGAGACTGCCTCATGCTCACTAATATCTTAACTGAGCATATTACATCCTATGGGTTACTCAAAGCAAAGCTAAGGTGGGGAATTATTGTCTCAGGAAAGCTGTCAGGACACACCTAGGACAGAAAGTGGGTGATTAACCCAGCAGGTGGAGTCCACACTTGATACAGCAGAAGCAGAGGGAGTACTGCAGATTCCCAAGGGATTCAAAACAGAGACATGCTGCTTTTAATATATTTATAGCAAATAAAGTTCCCTTAACAAGAGGGTACCCAGGACACCCCTATTGCCTCGGAGCAAAGTCCAGCTGCAGAAGCAAGGCCATGTTTTGGATTTGCAGTCAGTAGCAGCATGCACAGACTGTGACAAGAGCTCCTGTTCCAGTGCTAGAGTTGGCAAGGCTGCAGGTGTGGGAGGGAGCACCCTGCCCAGTCCTCCTCCCCATGCCCTGTACTCAGCTGCCTCCTCTAAGCTCCCTTTGGAGCATGGTGGCAGTGGCTGCCAAACAGGTCCTGCTCTAGTGGGGCTCCTGGTGTGCTTGTACTGGCTCTGCCTGCTGCTCCTCCAAGGGCTCCTGTGCCTGCCTTCCCCTCTGCACACAGGGCTGGGCACTCAGCTCCTGGCCATGCCAGACTTCAGGAGATGCCAGCACAGACTGTTCTTATTGAGGATGCAGCCTTGTATGGTCAGCAATGTCTGTGGTGTATTGTGAGAATTGGAGCTATAAATACAGAAAATAAGGGTGACTTTGGTATGTTTTCCCACTTAAATTTTTATCGGACTTTTGAGAGACAGAAATATCAGAAAGCTCCTTTAATGACAATGGCATTATTTAAGAGTCTCTGCAAAAACTGAGCCCTAAAACCTCTGCCCTACTAGCTCATGCTTCTCAGGCCTTGAGGCAAAATCATTCTGAGTGAGGCTGTGCCAAGTGAAGACCCTTCTGAGTGTCCCATTTCTGACTCTGAAACACGTGGAAGTTCCCCATCCATAGAAACATTTGCAAGCTTTTCCAAAGCTGATGGAGGAGGAATCTTAGGATCAGTAGCACCTGCATAAGGAGTCCAGCTGCCTCCCACAACCACCCTGTCATGCAGGAGGGGAGAAGTCCCATAGTACCTGGGGCAGGAGCAGCACAGGGAGGTCCAGGATGCTCATCCACAATGATGTCTTTGTGTCTCAGGATAAATTCTCCCTACACGGAAGTATTTCCTAGAGTAGGAAAACCAGTTGTAAGCCCCTCCCCAGCTGCTGGGATGGGTTTGCTTGGAAAAACGCAGTGTTATAACATGAGTTTCATCTTTTGGCAGCTGTTGCATAAATAGCTTTCTCTTACTGGAAGCAAAGACAATGGTTGGGTTTTTTTTAAATATTTTATACCTTTAACACTATCAAGTATTATTCAAGTTCTCCATAGCTGCAGAAGAAAACAGCAGCTGGGTCCTGGTTTTGACCAGAAAAAGTCATAGTCGTGACATTGAATTATACAAGCACAGAGATCCAAATAGGTTGTTTTTATTTATTTTGTTTTCTGAAATCTATAAAAATAAACATCTTCAAGACTATGGAACTTTGCCAAAAGTTAAAAATATAACTGAATAAGAAAGTAACAGCCACACACTGTTCCTAACCCAAATTTAACATTAAAAACCCCAACCTAGCCACAGCAGAGGAACTCTGACCAGCGTTTTCTACTCCACAAACTCACCGCTCACCTCATAAAGAAAATTTTTGGATGCAAAAAGAAATTAAGAACATAATTCATTATCATACTCTAAATGTCACTTAGCTCTTTTGTTTTCTATCAGGTTCTTTTTGCCATACACACTCCCTAAAAAATACACCTTCAGTCTCAAATAACCTATTAAAGCATTTGCGAGGCATCACCCTGATTTTTCTGCTGAAGGGCAAGCTGTGTCCCAGGAATCTGCAAGGCACATGCAAAGAGAATTATTAAATTATTTTCAGTCTGTGGTCTACAGTCTGCAGGGACTTCATGAACTATTTCTGAAGAATCCAGGACAAACAATCAAAGCAAGCAAGATGCTTGTCACTATGCTTTGATTTCATGGTCAGTCCATTAGAAAAAATATTTTTAAATGTTTAGGGAAAAGATAGAAGAAAACATCCAAGGTTGGAGGCAGTCTAGAAAAGTCCAAGAAGAGCAGGAGCTTGTTTCATACATACTAGTTTCTGGACTGTAAGTGTTTCAACTAGCTGAAACATGAAGCTATGGTGATTTTTATAGCTTCTCAGCAGCATTTTGCAGTCCATGCAGAATTCTTGCTGCTGCACCAATTTTCTCAGCAGCATCCATGCCAGATAGCTTAAAGTTAGTGCAGTGGTTTCATTACCTTTTCAGTGCTGTTGTCATTTCAGTGAGCCAAGGGGCTTTGCTCTTATCTTAAAAGTAGGAACATTATTGAATTTTTTGGTGTTTTTGCATTATAGATCTGCTATGCTGATTTTCACTGCCAGCCCGAGATCTTCTTGACTTATTAAGCATCATCAGATCTACTCCATATTGTCCTACTCTGGGTACAGCCCTCTTGCAACAGAGAGACTAAAATAAGCTCAGCTGCGTTAGTATTTGTCATGTTGTCTGTTATACCACAGCTCTGCCTGGTGCAGAAACAGGCAGCAGGGTCTGCTGCAAAGGTTGCAGAGTTACTGCCCAGCAAAACAGTTCTGCCTTGGGAAGCAGCCTGACACCTCAGCACAGCATCCTGCTCAGCTGATTCTCCTGCAGAGAAATGGATCACCAGTGGAACTGCTGTGCTGCTCTCTGGGTTCAGGCTGCTGTCTCAGCACAGCACTGCTCTACTGGAACTAGCCCAGCACCTCTGAGCTGTGACATGCAGACAGGACCCCCATGTGCTAGCCCCAAAATCACTGAAGGCACGTGGAGTATTTCACACAGACCACGTCAGATCTAGACAGCATGTTTCCACAAAGTAAATGAGAAAACAACAAAATATTTTTCCATCTCTTGTGCTGTGGAACTGTTAATCCAAGTTCATGGTGTTTAACAGGCTACACAATTAGGACAGCTGATCTCCAAATGCTTCTGCTTATTGATGGAGTGCCATAGGATCAGCAGGCACATACTGCCTGCTCACCTTCCCTTTTGTAAAACAAAACTTTTCACACCCTAAAGCATCTTCCCCTTCAGCTTTCTCGCTTCCCCCACATTTCTGTGCCATTCTAGAAAGCTGGCCGCTGCTCCTCCCAGACCTGGTGTCATATTGCTGCTCACAATCAGACTGCATTCTAGAATTTTGGGGTGCAATCTCTGAGCTAAAGAGGACTTTTGGCTGGACTGTATCTTACAGAGGTCTTTCTAAGACACAAGCCGGGTTATCCCAGGGCATCCACATCAGAGGCAAATCAGAGGCAATCTTTACTGCAAGTCACAGACTCAGACTCTGTACCAACACTGAAATTCATCAGCCCTGCTAGCACAGGTCTGCCACCAGCCCTAATCACCCCAGGTGGCTCTGGGCACCAGGATAGCACTGGGAACAGCAGCAGGGATTGGCCAAAGGGGAGGACAGGGCAGAAAGGGAAGGTGTGGCAGAGGGAGAAGGGGAGAGAAGCTGTTATCTGGAGCTCGTGTTCTGCCCTAGATGTGGCCAGCTCTGTGGACATGGTTATGACAGATTCACAGAACAGGGAAAATTGAGAGGAGCCCCTTTGCTAGGTGGGGGGACAGCCCCTGCAGCCCCCAGCCCTCTGATGGGGATTGGGTTAACCCCCCTCCACAAATCCTGTTCCCATGCTTGGCTGCGTAGGCAGCATGGTGCAGGTCCCCAAGGATGGTTTCACATCTCCTGGCTTTAGGTATCTATAGCAGGACTGCCAAGGGGTATTGAGTCAATAAAACTGCTGGAGGTGAAGGATGGATTCATCTAACCAAGCACAGCATCTGCTTCAGCATGACATGAGCTGTGCTGTAGTCTCAGCTACGTGATTAACTCTTCACAAGCAAGGGAAAGCCCTAAGGTGCCAAGCTCAGACAGGGACATTGCATTTGGTTAGAGGTTAGTGCCATACTCAGAATCTAAAAATAAAATAGGCTAGAATGCAGGGAGGACCAATCCTGGCAAGACAATGGCAGTGATAGTCACACCAACACAGAGCTGAGGAATGTGGATAAAAATAAAACCTGTGGGAACAAAACAAATTCTGAAAGCTCTACAATAACCATTGGTTAAATAGCACAGTACTTACTGGCATTCCCATAACATCCAAAAACCTTTAGCAGGGTTCAAAGCTTTGTTGTGCTAAGTACTGCTCAACCATATAATTAAAAGACCCCCCTGACCTCTTGAGATCATGTGCAGGAGCAGGAAGATCCATGTGTGGTCATCACCCATTTGCTGTGACTCTTTTTTTCCCCAACCATTTCCAAAAGTTTCTCAGCATTGCCCATTTCTCTCAAGGGATTGTGCTGGAACACAGTAGCTTGATTTGGGCAAGCATTTGTGTTAAAACAGCGTTGCCTCAGAAAAAGAGATATAATGTTGCTTGCAAACTTTCTGACATTGCAAGGCCAGGTTTGTACCATGACATTTCAGATTTCCTTTTAGGTAATCTCAGGTTGTTTCCACAGGTCTCAAGAACTTCAGCCAAGACTTTAAAAAAGATTGAAGTTACAAAGAAAAATATTTTAATTATTCCCCAAGTATGTGAAGAAACTTCTGTTTATATACAAGAACCAGAACATTTGGAGGAAAATAGGAAAGAAACATATTTACAGACCTCCTTGATATCTCAGTAAACACAGGAAGGAATTTAAACATTACAACAGGCTCAAAGCAACTTGTCAGAGAAAGCAGAAAAATATTTTACACATTTTTTACTTTTTCTGTGTACCAGGCTTGAATTTAGGTGTGTATGAAGTACTCAGCTCCACGTATCTTCAAGAACTCTTAAGACCAGTCTGTAAAATAAAGTCTTTTAAAACATTTTTAATCCACATAGAAGACTTGGAATACACAAGGGTTTCTTTGCAGTTGCAAATGAAATCTTCAAAGAAAGCCCAGGAGGCTTATTAAAGATGGATATGGGAAAAAAAAAACCACACCCAAGCATGGACCCAAGAATCAGTATTGGCTGCTGGGGATGTGATGCTGTGACATGGCCTGGGAGAACAAAATGTCTGTAAAGAACAGAAAAGAACAAAGCAGAAATAACTGGATTTACTGGATTTAAAGGAGCTTGCTTGACTTGGAGTGTCTCAAATACGTGTAAAAATTCATGGAGATTTACCAAATCCCTTAAGTGAGCCAGCTGTGTAAGTATCCAGAGAGTATATTATTTTTATTTAGCTACAAGTATCTGCAATATATATATTGTTAAAACAGTTTGCTTTCTGTAAAATGGAGGATGCACCTTTGAGAATTGTGCAATCAAAGGAAAGCATGGAAATTAAGTCAGAAATAGAAAAACATGTCAACAGTTGCATCAGAGAGAAACAAACTAAACTGTTACTTTCAGTACAGCATTTTCTCCCTTTGTGAGCTATATTATAGCCAAAAGAAAGCAGCAAAGAAGAGAATCAGGTCGATTTGAGACATGATTTATTTTGAACCTTCTCTGTAGCATGTCTAACACAACCACATTTCACTGTGCTGCTAAGAATAGTCCTATGGAGATCGGGAGAAATCTAAAGCATGTGTGCATGTTTGCACTGGGTTAAGGCACCTCAGGCAAACCAAATCTTCATTTTTGGGACATGAAGTGACATTTAGGCTCCTCCTTTGCCTCCAGGGACAGAGTCTTACTGAGTAATGAGTAGGTATTTAAATCATTAGCACTAAGGATAAAAACTTACATGAAACTTGGACTTCACAGAGGAAAAGGCTGCTCAGTGTTGGTTACAGCTCTCAGGAAGCAAATGGTCATGAAAGTTGGTTCAATACAAACACTGATATCGTTTTGCTGGCTTTGAAGTATTTAAACTGCATGCTGGAAGGTGTTTGAGCATTCACATCTGAGCACCATGCCTAAATGAAACTGCTGCTATTTGCAGCACAATTAGCATTTGTACACAGAAATGCAACAAGAAGAGCAGGGCTGGTCTTCACTGCAGAGTCAAATTAACTTTGTAATGTTGTGAGTTGAATGTTGCCTTTGTATTAAGTCCTGCTGACACACAATAACCTCACTCAAGCATGCTGCAGAACAGATACAAGATAGAGAAGTGTTGCCAGCCTTCACACACCTTCCCATAAATTCCATGCATGAAAAAAGGATGAAATTGTGGTAGAATTCACAGAGAAGTGGTTTACAGAAAAATCTCCTGTATTCTTCCTGGTATTTGCAACCCAGACCAAAAATGATCCCTGCAGTTCTCTGCCTCAGCAGTCTGTTAGAAGCTCCCCTTTCTCTTTTGTCTTACAGCAGAAGCAGCAGAAATAAAAACTTTCTCTTTTTCCCCCCCAAAACCATGTGTTTGTGCACAGGAATAGGGGTTTGCACACTGCCAGATCGCTCTGCAGCACAAGTTTAATCTTGATCACATGTGGGCATATGACTGCATTGCTGTCAAACCAGACAGGGCACATGATGGAGTTTTCACTGTCCTTTTCTGTTAACATGAATTTATGTCAGCAGGGGAGAGTGGATGACACCTGACCTCTCACAAGGCCCAGCAGGATGAATTTAACCCCTTGAGTTCCTCTGAAGGGATCCAACAGGGCAGAAGGGGTGTGTGGCAGGCCAGCACCCTGCAGCCTGAGGCTGTGCCAGCCTGGATGCCATGAGGACAGCCCAGAAAGGAGGACTGAACCAGCCAGCCAAGGCTTCACAGCAGGACACAATCCCAGATGCCAGCTTACACTGGCAGATTTAAAATGGATTTGCACTTGGCATCCTGGCTTGAGCCATGGCACAGCAGCCTGTGGTGCTACTCTTCATTGTTCACCTCACACGAGATCACCTCAGAGTGAAATAATTCAAAAAAATAGTTCTAAAATAGCTCTGCTTGTACACTGCCAATGTTCCACTGTAGGGTACAAGGCTCTCAAGGTGCATTTGCCTCCCTGGATCAAGAAGAGAAGCTGAGATCCATCTCCTGGCCTTCCCTGACAGACTGCTACCATCTCGTGGCCATTCTTGCTCTCTCTGCTGGCAACAGCACCCGACCTCTTTAAAAGCTTATTCTGTTTTCCCCTGTCCTCTTAGCTGTTCCACTAGAAATAAACAATTCTTTGGGAAAGAAGTAGCAAACCCAAAGCATTTTAGGTGTACTGTGACACTGTAGAAAGAATAAGATTAAAGAAAAACGTGTCAAAAATATTTTTCATAAAGTTTACACAAGAATCTGAAAATAGCACCTATCACTTCATTTTGCAAAAGTAAATAAAATTCTTTTAAGGAAATACAACACAGATCATTTTAAAAAATTAATAATTTGTGAAGAACAATTTCTTCAATATCAAGCAAACTTTAGTGCACTCATCCTGAATTCCTGTCATCCTTGATTCACTAAGAAACAAATTAAGACTTAGAAAAACAATATAAAGCTTCAAGAAAACAGTTTACATCAAGCTGCTACCAACACAAGCATTTTTTTTCCCAAGAAAGAATACAAAAATTCTCACCAGAAGTACCCAAATTTCCTGGGGACCCCAGACTAAAGTTTAGGCTGTGAAGTTCCTCCTGTCAGCAGCAAACTTTAGAGCTCATGTAAGGGATAGTGCTGCCCAGTGGACGCGACAGATTTATGACATAGTTTTCATTGGCAGTTCTTCCACTCCAAACTCTGAGCAGTCACTCCTGCCTCCTACCCCTGCCTCCTACCCTGCCCTCTCTGCCTCTCCTGTTCACCTCTCTAAACAAAGGACGGACTCTTAGCAAAACACTGCAGCTTACACACAATTCGGATTGAGTTGATGGGTTTTTTAGTATCATGATGATAGAAATAAAATTGGATAATTGAAATAAAAGCATATGACTGAGTTTATTCGGTTTGTGATTAGATTACAGAAATTATTGTTTATACAAGGGAAGTAAATCTGATCTTTCAACTGGCATTTTGGGAAAAGAAAAAAAGCAATTCTGGAAATCACACCTGCTTGCCTCTCAGGACCATTTTCCCTACAGAGAAACTTATCCATTGCCTTCCAGTGCTGAAGGTGCAGAGTCTGACTCTAGAGGGGGTTGTGTAACCATACGTGGAGTCACTGTGACAGGGAAGAGGAGACTCCTGGGTGTGTGAGGAAGCACTGGTCAGTCCCTGGTGTCATGTACAAACTGATATCCCCATGACAAATACAGCTCCCAATACAGAGGTCGTGGCATTTGCCTTGTGGCAGCAAACAGCAGGACTCCCATGAGTGTTTAGCACTGGAGAGTGTTTGAGGAGCTCATAGGTTTTCTGTTACATCCATGATCAAGAGCCCACAGTAACATGCTGAGCACTCCAAGAAGAAGGTTTGAATTCTCCCTCTTCTGCTCAGTAAAGAACACATCACCCACAGCCCCTTCTGGGGCCATGTGTCCCCTTTGTGACTTGCTCCGGGCAAGGTCCAGGGGGCTGGACAGTCATGCCTACCTGCAATTCAGAGAAATCCTGGGGATGTATATTCACACATAATCTACTTGGACTCCTGTGTCAGCCAAGGAACTCACCACTGGTGCCTCTATAACCAGTGGAGGAAAAGCAGGTCTTCCAGAGAGCCAACCCAAGCAGATCCAAAATTCAGTGCTCTGAACTGTTCCTCATGACTACATACCTTCATGGACAACAGAGGAAGCTGGAGGAGTCCAGCCAGTTTGCTTAGGTGGCTGTGACCTCCAACACCACAGTTATCCCTGAACTGCTGTGCAAATTTACCTTTCTGTTGGGCCTTCATCACATAACCCAGCAGACTTTGCTGCTCATGCCTCCTCAGACAGCTGAGAACATCCTGTCTCAGTTACACAGGGGCAGGAGTACAATCCAGGCATGGAATAGTGGTGGAGTACACAGATTAAGACACTAGGTCTGATTCTTCTGCAGGCCGCAAAACAAACCAAAAGAGGCAGCTCTTCTCTGGAAATAAAATCAAATTAGCCTGCTATGGATTTTCAATTTTATTTTAGTATTTAATTGGTTTAGGATGAAGACTCCCCCTTTGATAACTTGTGACAGAAGATAGTCAGCACTGTTCTTACATATTAAGACCCCTTCAATTATTCCCCTACATTTTCCCTGTAAAACCACAGGGTGGAAAAAAATGCAAGGGAAAATATATCTTCAAATTACGGTGAAGCTCTAAACAAAATTGGAAATCGATCTACTCATACTTAATGATTCTTGACCTAGGTGAGTATTTCTCTCAGTCCCACCTTGCAGCTCACCCTTAACCATCAGTTTATGAGCCAGGCCTCCCTTAGAGTTTGGTATCCAATACAGGTTAAAAATGGGTTCATCAGTTTTGTGTTTAATTCCTTTACTTCTCCTATATGATGTCATCTACACTCAAAACCAGATCCTACACATGAAAATCTTTTCTTTATTATGGGTTTTTGTCTGTTAGGAAGAGAATTAAATCTAGAAACCAGACCTAAAGCAATGAAAATTTTTTTCTAGTAAAAAATTAGTACTACTGGTGCTGTATCTGATTCAGACCCAAAGCAAATACAAAGTCACATGAAACCAAAATTTTGTCTTTTGGCCTGATATAAGGAGATAGTAGGAAGGATAGGGAATGCTTTGGAAAGGGGTACTTTCATATCTATGATCCTATGACAAGTAACTAACTCAAAGCAGTGTGGCAGTCAGTGCACAGTACCAGCAGTCCCAACCATCCAATAAATACATTTTTTTCAAAGCCTTTTCTCTGCCTGTCATGTTTTCATTTGAGTGGCCTTTCCCAGCTTCGAAGAATTCCTTGGTAGCAAGCAAGTAACCTCTCACCAAGTTCAGATGTCTCCTTGTTACCCCTAAAATGCAGTTTGTCCAGATGTAGGTCTGCATTTCTGCACAGAACTCCTCCTTGTTACTGCTGTCTGTATAAGCCTATGTTTACACCACAAAGGCAAACAAAATAAAACAAATTAGCCATACATGTCAATTAGAGAAATTGCTGTCACAGCTAAATTGAGTGAAACAAAGCTGCAGGCAGACAAATTTCAGACTTTAGTCCTGAGGTCTTACAGTTTCAGTACAAATCTCATGTCCAGTTATTAGCAATGTCAGTACTGTATTTCAGAGCTACAGGGTTAAATGTGAATGTCAGCTAATAACTGATTTTATGCAGTCTGTACAGAATTCCTAGTGCAAGACTATTTTGAGATAGTGAAGACTAAGGCAGTTTGTGTGCCTTATATATCCAACAATTTGCAATTCAGAAACAATAAAATAAAAATTGGAAATGCATAGAGGTGGAACTGAGACATCCATGACTTTATTCTGCCTCCTTTTTCAGAGTGGGTTCTCACTACCCCTGACTCATTGTACACTACAACAGGTTTGGTCACAATGCTGCCATAGCAAACTCCTGACAAAGGAGGTTTTATCTAGAAGTGATTTATCTAGGAGAAGATGTGAACAGCCTAAGAAACCTTGCTGTCAGATGTAGGCAGATGAAGCCCTTGCTTTGATCTCCTTTACAAATATAATTCAAAACCTGATGAATCAATGTGATTTTCCATGTAATTTTAAAGCTCTTGGGAATAAATTATTTTGCTATAGATGGGGAAGAAGACTAGTCACAGTTACACATCTGCCTCATCTTTGAGTTCTGCTTGTCCTGTTACTTATCCCAGAAGTCTAGCTCAGCTCAAGCCATTGTTCTCAGTGAAAAACAATATGAACCAGCTTAAAATGAGTTTGTTGAGAAAATATGAGCAAAGAAGATAAGAGCCAAACGAGAAAGTGAAAAATATGAGATCTGTGTAGCTGCAACATCAACACTGAAATCTGTGTTGGAAGGATATTTTGTTTTTGCCAAAATTTATAAACAAAACCTGGTCAGATTGGATCAGTTCTTGAATTCAGATTTCTCTGTCTGGCACAGATTCATTGGACGGAGTTGAAGGGATTAGTTGCCTTATTCCACTGTCATTGGTTGAGTATCAGATTTATTTATTCTTTCCTGTGTTTGCTAAGTTGATCCAGTTGCCTTGGATGAACTTGGAACTTCTGGCAGTTGTTGATTTTGGTCCTGGGATTCTTTTACATGGATAAGAAAGGATTATAATAGGTTTGCAATCCTAGGATAACTAGTTGTGGCCACAAAATGTTCAGAAGCTCAAAACTGAAAGAGATTTGGTACCTTTCTTGAAGCAAATAGAGTTAGTAAAGGTGTGTAATACACAGAAAAGCACTGGTACTCTTTGGGATTAGTTCATTTACAAATTAGCTGCTTCTGCAGGATGGGCATATTACCTGTCATGAGTAGGTTGCTACACTTGGTGCCCAGGAGAACTGGTAAGTGCTGTGTAGGAAGGAACCTCTGTCCTTTGCAACTGGACATGCTAATTTACTGCAAGGGATAAGATATGAAGGAACAAACACTCTGAATCTCAGCTCCCTGCCTTTTTGCAAACAAGGACAGGGATTTCTTTTAAACTCTTTTAGTTGCTGTTCTTTAAAAACACAATTTTCCATGAATTAATTACTGACTTGAACTTCGTGCACAAGCAACTGGAAGTGAATCTTATTTCAGCCTGTACAGCTCTCCAGCAATGTGGGTGTTGTGATTCTCAGCCTTCATTAATGAAAATTTCCAACCAAGGGGAAGAAAACTGCTGCCTTGGAGTGAGGCCTGTTGTCCCTCCTGCTGCTGAGGAAAGACATGCAGGCAGTTACAAGCAGTTAGTAACTCCTGGGACAGCAAACATCAAGCTGCAGTAGAACATGGGTGCTTGCTTGGCACTGAATGTGTTCTCTAGGTGATCATCATGCACACAAACTCAACACATTCCTTAAGCACCTCCTTTTAAAGCATAGTGTGGAGAATGTTCTAAGAAGCTCTATTTATTACTAAGAGTTTTAATCAAGACACCAGTTGCATTACTGCCATGCTTGGTGAAATTAGGCATCCTCTCCCTGCAGTTGCTTAGACTTTGATTTATAACACTGTGAATCAAATTGGCACCTGGTTCACTGCAGGGTGCTTCTTCATGGCCTTGCACATTGTTTGACATTACCTCATGCTACAGTGCTAGCCAGCATCACATTGTTTGTCTGCTCTCTGCCTATGAATTCTGTGTTTGAGTACTGGCTGACCCCACACCAACCTCCACACAAGCACACACACACACAGTGATGCTACTTCAAGCAAGCAATGTGCAAGGAGGGATGCTTTAGTGCTTCATTGCTGACAGCTTTAGCAAGTAAACAACCTGTACTAACATGGCTTGTGGCCACTGCTGTACTCAGAAGCCAGCACCAAGGAACAACACAAGAAATGGCTGGTAAAGGACTGGAAATAAATCAAGTATTGCAAAACAGTGTGGGGCAAGACAGACATTATTATTTCTCCCTCATTTGGATGTTCCAGTTCCCTGACCAAGACACCTGCGACTTTGCCCACTACTATCCTTACACCTCCAACAACCTGCAGGAGTACCTGGTGGCCATCTCTAAAGGACCAGTGGCATCTAAGTTCTGCAAGGTTCACATCTTATGCTGCTCACTGTGAAACACACAGTGTATGTTTTAACCATCACCACCACTACCCCCCTCCAAAAGTGGCAAGGGCACTCAGCAGAAGGCTGCAATAGTGACAGTGAGGGTGCACCCAGGAGGAACTAAGAATTCCTGGGTAACAAAGGGCTTTATGGATTTCATTCTTGGTGACTCAAGCAAAGCTCAACTCCTGCGGGACAATTTTGTCTTGAAAGCAGTACTTATATTTAATCCAGGTGGTTTGATTGTGGAAAATCACCTCTGCATTTTAACAGGCCAGGAGCTGTACTTCAAAAAAAGATCTATTGTGAAGAAATGTTCCCCTTCCATTTGGTATAACTAAAGCATGGTCAAAATGTAATCTTATTTTCTTTCCCTTTAGAATACCCTATTCTCCTTTCCACTATATCTTTGTTAGTTTGATGTCTCTGTGTCCCTTATTGTTTTGGTATTGTTTACATCTTTGCACTGCACCCAAGCCTTTCTGATTGCTTTTTTTAGGTTAAGTTTCTTTTCAGAATTGGTTATTTTTTTCTTCAGTATTGGGCAGTTTTTCTTTTAATATATTTTCTCTTTTCTGGTAATATCTTCAGAGTAAAAGAGTAGAAAAGAACAATGTCTTGTTCTTCAAGACATTTTCAGCATATTTCTCCCCATGTCCTCTGCAAAAATTTGCTTATCCAATTCCTTATTTCTTTCATTTTCTTCTTTTCTGGCATACAGCCACTTTTGAGAATGAGGGTAGGTTTAGAATAGATCCCAGATGTCCTTTAGATAGCAAAGATTGCCAAGTTTGCTGTATGTTTTGCCACAAATGGGTTTGATTTCTTGTGCAGACTTCTACTCACAAAGACATTGATGGATATAAAATTAAACCTTCTGGTATTAAACTAAACCCTAAACCAGTAAATTAAATCTCTCCAGTTTAACTTCTATAACAAACTAACACAAAAAAGACTCTTGTGCAGAAGGCCAGCATCAGAATTAGTACATTTAATGTTTTTCACCTTGTTACAGCCTGTTTTAAATAATGTTTGTGTTCTTTCAAATGAATGCTTTGGCCTGTATATCCCTAACTTAAAGAAGACTGATACTTCAGGCTGCAGACAAAACACTCTTTTCCATATGAAAGACTTGGAGTCCATAGGACAGCATTTCCACAATGTGGAAATTTTTGGAGTACTATGTAAATAATATGCAGGTAAAGGAAGTTTCCCCGACACCCTTTCTCCTGCCTCATTAGTCCAGCTGTAAAAAACATAATAGTCTGTAAGTTTATAGCAATAATAAATTTGATAACTGCTTTCTCTAAGCAATAAACTAAATTTGTGGTATTTCTCACTATTATCTATGCCTGAAGGAACATGAGAAGGCAGTGAAACAGCAAGTAAAGGGTAAATTCCAAGGTCCTGAATTTTGATGTGTTAAACTGGAATTCCAGGTAACTTAGAACTATTCAGATATGCTACAATTTATTATATCTTCTCTGTATCTCATGAAAGAATGCCAGACTAAACGTTAGAAATGTTACTAAACTAGACTTTCAAGAGTTATGCTATTCAATTCAACACTTTTTAAAAGATTGCACACAACCATTTCAGTCAAACCTTAACAGGCAGTTCGCTGGAAGAAGCAAAGCACTGTATCTATGCCAGGTGGCCTTTCTGAGGAGAAAAAAAAATATGGTGATACAGAGCTTGGTCTATTGCATCACTCAGATCAATACCCTGTTTTTTTTACAGCCTTACATTTTGCAGATCAATCTAGGCACAATGAAAGGTGCATTATTTGGTTTTGTGTAAACCTTATTGAATCAACCACGGACGACACTATTCTGATTGCTTTTAGCCAAAGTGGTGAAGTTCAGGGTAGCTGACAGCAAACAAGGATCTGCATGCTGACCAAACAATACACCTATTAAACATGATCAGCTCCTCTGGGGTTGGGATTGAAGGTACTTGAGATGATAGTTCGTGTTCAGACTCAGGTGTTTATTGTTTCTTATTAGTGTTACAGCCTCGTAGCTGTGAGTTCTGCAGTCTTTCATTAGTAAGGTACAAAATGGTTAACTATCTCTTGTTATAAGGTCTTTTAAGGTTAAACTATCCAATTAAGAAATGATACCTAGATTATTTTCCTTTTTAACTCAATAATTAATCCTTTGAAGCCTGCAATGTGGACTTGTCTGTTTAGTTACAAAGTATCACCTAAACTTATGAAGAAGAAGGAAGTTTCTGCCTTAAAACTTTCATTTTGTTTTATATTTATTACTACATTTTAAAACCTTAAACTCTAAGTCTTCTATTCTGTGATATTAGACACTTCTAACTACACACTATCTGTAATTCTAGTGTTATCAATCAATTTTGGAAGCCTTCTCCAGAGCCTCAGGTTAAATGTAGTGTTCTCTTATGGGTCTGTGACTTTCAGCACATAAAATTTAAAATTCTCAGCATCTGGGGTTCCAACACTCCATTCTGTATAGACTGTGAGATCAGAGGTGCAGGTGATTTTAGAGAGGTGAGCATTGTGTGTTATGAAGAGCTGTGGCCCTAACAGGGTCATTTATGAGGGAATAAAACCTTTGTACGTTTCTCTTTTGGGGAAACATTAATAGGTTGGATCTAGCTCATCAAATATACTAGGGACATTTAAGATGTCCCTAGTATAGAAATCAAGATCTGAGCTACACAACTGGTGCTGAAATGTAAAGAAATAAAAAGAAATGCGCATAAATTTAGATTAAATATTAGGAAAAAATTCTTCACTATGAGGCTGAAGACTCACCAGAACAGGTTGGCCGGAGAAGCTGTTGATGCTTTATCCCTGGAATTGCTCAAGGTAGGTTGGATGGGACTTGGAGCAACCTGGTCTAGTGGAAGGTATCCCTACCCACAGCAGAGGATTTGGAACTAGGTGATCTTTAATATCTCTTCCAACCCAGACCACTCTGTGATTCTGTGATGGTTTTGTGATCTTGATGCATCGTCAGAGAACAAGTCAGAGGAGCAGTGCAGACCAGAAGTATTCATTTTCCCTGTAGCTTAACCCTGATCCTCCAGAAGGCATTTTTTATTCCAAGGAAGGTGGCTGTCACCTGTCAGCTTCTGCAGTACAGCTGAGTAAGCAGCCCCAGGGTCAGGATGGGGAGGGCACAGGCATTAAGCACAAGGAGTATCATGCTCTGTACTTTGGTGTCAGTTGTACATTGCAGCACCCAGCTCAGAGAGCTCGGAGCTGTGTCCTCCTCTCACACATGCAGAAGAGACATCACAGTGTCACTAAGGGCCATTGCCTACATCAAAGTTCATGTAGCCTCAGATTTAAAAGAGTGATTTCACAGGAGGGCAAGGAGACATTTTATTTTTCTGTAACCTATATTTGCTTGCTTTGCTGAGATAAAAAAGGGTTGAAATATGTTTTTCTCCTTGTTTACTTGGTGTTTGTTTATTTCGTGCTTGTGATTGACATACTATTACTCAAGAGGCTTCCCACAGATATGCAAAGCAAACTCCTGTGAGTAAATGACTTTTAGAAAGCTTGGGGATGAAATTTAGCCAACAATAATAGTTCCTGTAAATTGTTGCTTCCTGTTTGTGACATAAATACTGTCTGTTTTTTCTGTTGTTTATTTACTGTTGTAAATAAACAACAGAAAAAATGAAAACTTAGCAGAGGAGGAGATATTCAGGACTGAACGCCGCTTCGGCCACCTAAGAGCCTGAGGCTATGTAAGGCTATGCTTGCTAAGACCAATAAACAGCAGCATACATTGCAAAACTATTTGCCATACCGAGCTTCACTAGCCTTGTTCTGTCATTTTGGTGCTAAAATACAAGCAAAGACATATTTCATGCAATGAAATTGTATGGATTGCATTCTTACATCTTTCATGCAATGAAATAGTTCTTTTGCTGGATGTGTACCAGAAGCAAAACATGTCAGGGTGATGCTGTTACTATGTAAAGCAAGTAACAACAGTTTATCAAATTGATCATGATCCCTTCAAGAAACAACTTTTCTTCTTCTCATGATTATGTATGTGCATTTCACCATGTGGATCTACTTCAGTGACTAAGTTTATTAGCTCAAAAGACTAAACAAAATTTCTGTTGCTGATCTTGATGAAAGTTGTTAAAGGCATTTGAAAAAAGGTGAACAGCAAGGAATATCACAGCTGCAGGAGAATTTTTGACAGAAATTCATTCTGGAGCTGTACAAAGCCCTCAACAACACTTTGATGATTTTCAGCCTAGAAAACTGTATGGTCTCAAGATGTAAAATAGGAGCATTGCTATTGTTGCCTAGAGAAAGCAAACTGTTATTTGGAAAGAAGTATTTCAATGGGTGATATTATTTTTATGTACATACGCTTTATAATGCTGACTGCTTTGTTAATGCTTTTATTGGTTCAAGAGGTAGACAAGTATTTCTTGACTTTTTGCATTTTATGCCAATTCTTCTTTTCAGAAGCCCAAACATATGAAAAACAGAGCAGTGGCAATTAATACTACTGAGAAAGCATAGCTGTCCAGTTCCCAGACTAAAAATAAACAAGCCATATTGAGTAGGAAGTGAGCTCCCTGGTCAATGTGATAAGTTTGTGTCCAGGTTCATAAATATTTGCTAAAAAGAACAGCATAAGGGATTCAACCTTGAGCAGCTTTCTTACATGTACTCCTTCTGGCATTGTGATTATCATGTTTATTTACAATTGTTGGTTTGGGTTGTTGGGGTTTTTTTAATTTGTAAGTCTGATATTCCCCTATGAATCAAAATGGTCACAAGACACCATAAAGAAAACACCCTAAAACATCAGGAGAATATTTTCACAGCATAGCTAAGAACAGAAGTCATAAAAGTAAAAATACCCGTATTTTTCATCCCAAGAGCAACATGCTATGGCTGTTTGGGGCTTTTTTTCTGACCAGAGACAGATATATAAAAATTTAATTTAATCAGTGTAACTTTATACAAACAAAAAATTTTGTCACCAAAAGAAAAATACCAGCCTTTATATGGTAACTGTTTTCCCATTAGTCATTGAACTCTTACCAAGATTCCCCTGTCCCAGCCTGGTGTACACTCCCCGAACAGCCCCTAAAGTGGCTGGCTGATACCTCTTTGTCAACCAATCTTTTGGAACTTGTTAGTCATAATAATGCATTCCTGTTTCTATTCTTTTTTCAGAAGCTCAAGGCAATACTGTTTCACAGACTCAAGGCACTGATACTCAGCCTAAGACATTTCAAGTACCTGAGCCAGTGAAAGAAAGTAAACATTACAAGTTTGTTTAATTCTTTAAATACCACTATGCCATTTTTTTCTATAACCTCAAACCTCAGTAAAGAGTATGTTCCACAAAGAGAAATACAGAGTTCTTTGGCTGGATTTCCTTCAATCTCAGCATTTGGAAGAGCTCATTTTTCTGTAATTTAAACTGTCTTCATCACATTACTACACTATGATTTACTGATTGACAATAATCTCAGTGGAGAAAAACCCAAGGCAAATTCCAGAGAGGTTAAAAAATATTTTCTCCTATTGCCAGTAGGGTACATGTATTTGTAATAATGTGCTCATTGGGCTAAATAATTAATGAAATTCAATATCAACTGTAAAGGCACCTCTTTGCTTAGAACAAAAGGTTTTAAAAAATGTTGTAAATATTCTTTGTTTCTCAAGGGACAAACCACCCCATACACTGTCAGACCTGGTTCATCTCCCCTGTTGATCATGGACCTCACCCAGTGGTTCTGTGAGGGCCATGCAGCACTAAAGCCAGCTGCAGCTAACCTGGCCCAGGTCCAGCTGTGAGACACATCTGGTGGGCCAGGTGATGCTGAGAGAGAGAGCCCAGGGGCGTGGCCTGCAGCACTGACTTGGGCACTGCCATCAGTGCGGGGGCTGTGCCTGTCACACCAGCTAAGGCACTGGAGATCCAGCTCTTGAGAAAAAAAGTCATATCAGCCACCCACAGTATGCAGAGAGAGATGCAGTGAAAAGGAAGTCCCCTTCTCCCAGCCTCTAAGTCTGGGCACAGACCATTACAGCTGGAATTGGCTTCTGTGGGACAGGCAGTCCAGGTAAGCAGAGTTCAAGTACAGTTAAGTAGAGGACAATTGAGTATATTGCAGTGTTATGATCAGTAAGAGCTTGCCTGCCAAAGAGGAGATTAATAAAGAATGTCTCTTTAAATGTTTTTTGCAGGCTTGGCAGTTCCTCCTCCAGCTGCAGATTTCATTCCTAGATATTGTGTACTGTAACCAAGGGGTGAAATGTAACAGATCACATTCTTCTAGGCTTTCCCGGAATGGGTATTGCTTAGAGGAAGTTTAACAAACAAATAAATAAATAAATATCCCAGCTCTTAATTTCTCTAATTTTTTTCTGTATTTCTGTGTTTTATAGCCAGACTGGAGTATTATCCCACAGAATCATATGTGGGATAAGGTGTAGTAGTTTACTTTTAAAACAGAAGGGCAAAGTCCCAGTTCATCTCATGCTTTCCTTAATAATAATAATATTACTAAACTGCTGAGTGTTTGCTTTAACTGCACAATGAGAAATGAGAAATCAAGAACAGCTGAGCAGTTAATTCCACTTTAAAACCACATAAATCTTCTTAATGCATGCAAAAATTATGTCCATTTCAGGAAACAATTCCAGGAAGCAACGGTCACACAGGAATTTAGCAGAAGCTGGCTCCTGGAACATGCTCTCCTTTCCCACCCACGGAAAACAGGACCTAGCAGCCCAAACACTCCGTCCAGTCTCTCCTACCTCCAGGCACACACAGGTTGAAGCCCTGCTCTCTTTCTCCTCCCCCTTCCCATTCTTTCTCCATGAGACATGTTGATGATCATTCCCCTGCTCACCTCATCCCCATGAGACTTGTCCTTCCCAACCACTCCATTATCAGACTTGGGCACTGGAAGCTCAAGAGGCAGGCAAAGCATACCTGTAAAATGTCCCCAGGAAGGGGAATGGAAAGGCAAACTGCATCCTGCCCAGCCTTCAGGCACAATCTTCCCTGCCCAAACACCTGGAAGGAGAAGGTAGGGGAAATACCTGCTAGAGAGGCAGCCAAATGTGTGGAAGGAAGCCTCCAGAGTCAGAAGGTCAGCTGGGACCAAGGGCAAGTCTTGAGTCAAATTTTGACTGGGCTTCTCCCTTTTGGCAGCTATGGCATCCCAGGAGGCATTAAAAGGAGCAGAGACTGAGACCCTGCCGGGGAGGAGACATGAGGCTCCTCAGGAAACACCGAGAAGTGCTTCTGCCACAGGGGCACAATCAGGCAAGCAGCTCTGGCCAGTGAGATGCCACATTCCAAGAGTAACATTCCCAAATGGTGTAATTTAAACATTTAAACTTTTTAAACATCACTTCCTAAGAGCACAGTAGTCAGTAATTCCAAAATGTTGGAAGTCAAGCAGGGGGACAATCACTCCAGGGAGAAATGCTCTGGCATGGCAGAGCAGACCCAGTGTGGCAGTCACTCTGATTGCCCCAGCAAACAGGACGCCAGTGTGAGAGCAAGGATATTTTTGAAGGAGCTGCTTATGCCTCCTGCCCATGGCAGCGAAACAGCAGCTTCATTTGTGGTGCTGAGATCAGCTAAGGAGCTGGTTGATCACCAGATCAAAATTATATTCCCTTTTTCTCCCTGAATGACAGAAAAATGAATAATGTTCCCAAACTGCAAGACCCCTCCCTCTTGGGAGCACAAACACGCCCCTGCCAAAGCATGTTACTTCACTATAACAGAGGTCTTGCCTCAGAAGTGTCTTATTCCTCAGTTTCCCAGCCATCAGCCCCAGTGCTAGATGGCCATGTTCAGCCCCAAGGCTTCCTTCTCCCCTTTCAGCTCAGCAGCTCTGCACTGCTGGACTTCATTTGCTGCAAGATTTCTGTCCTCACCAACCAGAACCCCTGCCTAAACCACCCATGAGCTGAACCCCTTGATGCAGAGCCTTGTCCCTCTCCATGCTGAGTTATTCCACACACAGAGGCACATTGGAAGGCATTCCCCCACCACCACTTGCATGTCTCTGTTCACTGTGGTTCTTTAGGACTTCCTCCCGTATTTCTTTCCACTTACTTTGTGCTCTTGGATGTGAGTGCCAGTATTACAGGTTCACAACATGTGTACCACATGGACATTTCTAGACCATGCCTAAGCATGGAATTGGAGGTGAAAATCAGCTTCATGGTGTGAAAAACGCCAATCGCTCGTTTTTTAAAATTTTAAAAGTTTAATAATAGTAAAATGGTTGAGTAATAATAATTTGGAGAATTTGAATTAGGACAATATGAGACAATAGAAACAAAGAGTTACGGGGTACCTTTTTCTGGGCAGCACGAGCCCGGAAAAGGACACCCATTAACAAAGGATTAACCCTTAAAAACAATAGCCTGTTGCATATTCATACACCTCATACATGATGCATAAATTCCATTCAAACACAGGATTCTGTCTGGTCATCGTCAACTTCTTCCTCTGAATCCTGACAGCGCCTTCGAGGCGGGAAGAAGTTCGTTTCTTCTGATAAGAGGGCAATAAATTATTTTTCTCTGAAAGATTTAGGTGTCCTGTGGCTTCTCTCTTGCTGCGAGTCCTTTCTTTAAAAAAAGCATTTTACAAAGAATAGTTTCTATTTTAACATTCTTTATAACCTAAAACTATATTTAACACACTACTTACGAGAATTAATACAGCATTACTTTCTAACACAACACATATAATATTCATTTTAATATTTGCGAAAAGCCAATCATAAAATACGCATCTTTCACAATGGTTAGGTGTCCCACATGCATCAACCGCCAGCACACAGCCCTCCTGACAGAGGAGGGCTAACCCCACCACCAAGACTGCTAGTAGGACAAGCACCTCCAGATCGGCCCAGGAGGACTAAAGGCAGGGGAGTTTTGTCCCTTACATAACTGGAGGCGTCAGTGGTTCCCTGTAGCAGCGGGCACCTTGACACTTTGCTCTGTGCCTGGTAAGCACGGCGGCTGCAGGCAGGGAACTGGGGCCACGCTGGGTCTGCGAAGCGGAGGGAGGGAGGAGGGAGGGATCCCTGTCCAAAGTGCACAAAGGGCAATGTTGGCAGTGAACTCCGGCAGTGCTGAGGTACTGACATCCGTGCTGGGACGGTCAGTCACCTCTAAAGTGTCCACACAAAACCAAACCAAGTAATCAAAGCCCTCACAGACACCCAAGCTACTCTAACAGCACAGCAACCTGGGTGAGCTTAGCCCGGTCAGGTTTTCGTGCTGGTTAGCACAGCAGGGAGAAGGAAAGGAAACGCAAGCCTGAGCCTGGCTCGGGTTGTGGAGCTGGGCTTGGCTTGTTTTCTTGGTCATAAGCAGCTGACTCGGTATCGGGAAAGAGCACTGCCCTCAGAACCGAAAGAGAAAGCAGAGATAACTATCTGCACGTGACAAAAACAGGCTGGGGACAGCCAGCGGCCAGCCCAGCACCAGCAGCAGCCGCAGAACCACTTGTATCCTAGACCGGCTCCACAGCCCTCTCCAGCGTGTTTCAGCTCCGCACCCACCCAGATGGGCAGCCCGTAAGTATCCTCCACTGACACCCCGCTTTTTAATGTCACTGGCACTGGGGAGGACTGCCAGGAGTGGTGTTGCAGGGTGCTGATGTCTTGGAGGGTCCTTTCCCTGCTTTAAGACGCTTTAAGGGCAGTTCCCCCACGGTCTGTTCCATTTGCTGCTGGTTGGTTTCTGTTTACCAGCAATCCTTAGCTTGTCAGTGGCCTTTCTTCATCCATGGTTTCTCCGCAGCTTATCCTGTCTGAGGGGGTAACACGATCCGGATAGCTGGGATGGGGAGGTGGGGAAGGGACAGACAGATGTCTTGAAGGAAAATTGTCATGTCCAAAGCATGACACTTTCCCATAACTCTTGTACACCATTTCTCCCCTCAGCAGCCAGGGAGAGGAGAGACAGGAAAGTCAAACTGTCTGGGGGGCTCTACAGTGCCAAAGGAAATGCCCATTCGCTTGCCTCCTTGCACTCTGCCCCACTGCAGCGGCACGCAGTGGCTCACAGAGATGCTGGTCCCTGCACAGGTCCTGTGCCGGAGCTGTGTGCCTTCCTGTCCCCCTGCCCAGGCGCTCTGCCAGCTGCTTGCCAGAGGAAGGCACAGCCCCAGCCTGGCAAGGGTGCCCACTGCCTGTGAGCAGCAGAGGGAAGGGCTGTGCAGTCCCAAAAGCACAGAGGGTGCCTAGGAGCCTTATTGACCACACAGAGACCTCAGGGAGTTCCTGAGCCATTCCCATGGGGCGTCTCTCTGCCGGGGAGACTGAGACACAGAGCTCTGCTATGGTGAAACCCAGTGTTTCCATCAGTGCCAGTCCAGGAACAAGGAGGCTGACTCCAGGCTGGGGCTCGCTGTGCCATGTTCAGGTTCCCCTTTCTTGCACCTTTGAGGAAGAACCACAGAGTTTCCCATCCAAAGGAATAGACACCTCCTTAGAGGCAGTGAGACTGCCTCTGTCTGGGAAAAACCCAAGCTGGGCACTGGGTGAGAGCTCTTTCCTGTTTGTCTCTCGCTTCTCAGCCAGGCTGCTGCTAAACCTGCCTCAGTGACGAGGTGCAGAGCTCACAAATGTCCTATCTGGCAGGGTGCCAGGCGTCAGCCTTCACTGCCTCCAGGCCAGTTCTCCATCCAGCTGGCACAGGGCCATCCCAGGCATGTTGCTGGTCCTATCAGTCACACATAGGGACAGGGATTTACCTACTGGGGAGGCAGCAGGAAGCAAAGATGCCAGCAATTTAACCATGAAGAGAGGGACATTGCTGGGAAAATATGTCCTTACACACATGAGCCTCAAAGCAGAGGAGAGGGCAGAGGTACCATGGCTTTCCCCTGGTCCCCATACATGCAGAGATCACACAGCAGCACAGGGTCTCTGAGGTGGCTGTCCTCCACCCCTGCCATACGTTACCATAAACCTGAGAGGAATTTAATTCTCTGTCCCATCTCTAGTAAACATGTGCAACTAGGACAATTTTTAGTAGCTCGTACATTTTATGGATGCCAAGGGAGTGAGCGTGAGATGACTGAACAAAAAGCCACCTTTCTACAAGCCTGCCTTCCTTAGGAAACTGATCTAAAGAAATACAACAGCAAGGGTTGGTGGGTGGGCAGGGCCAAGAGTCAGCTGGGCTGCAGAAATCCCTGTAGGCCTGGTCAGCCAGCCAAGAGCTCCCTCCAAGTGCAGCTTGTTCTTCCTCTAAGAGTAAGGCAGGACAGCAGAAGAGCAATGAGTGGTGTGAGCCCTTGCAGAACAGGGAGAGGAAAAGCAGCAATGCCTGGGTGCAGGAGACCATGTGTGAGACAGACAAGCCAAGCAACAACATTAGGGGAAAGAGAAATCATGGTGAAATTACATTTCACCAGAGGTCTCATTTTGCAGCACATCCTGTGCGCAAGCACAGATATTTTCCTGGTTGCTTGTGTCTTCATTGCAGATTCAGAACAATGGGCGTCCCCCATGTGAGCTTCCAGTCTCTCCAGAAGCCTTTTGAGAAGAAGCCCTCCAAGGGAGACTACAAGAAGTGAGGGAAAAGCGGCCAGGGGAATTGGACAGGTTGGTGTCTGATGCTGTGATCCCCCTTCCATGCTGTGTGTGTGTTGGGAGAAGTTTGGGACTGAGAAGCTTCATCTTTGTGCTCATTAAACAGAGGTGCCCCACTTCCAAGTTTTTCAGGGAGAGATGAGTGGGAGGGGAATGCTGAAAGGTCTCTGGTCAGCAGCAGCACCACCAAGCACTGAGTACAGATTGAGTCGAGTCTCTCCCGGCACTCTAAAATCTCAGAGGCTGTACCAAATTCACAATCAGCTTTGGGTGATGGTCTAGGAGGACATCCGAGTTATCACAGATTCACAGACTATTCTGAACTGGAAGGGATCCAGAGTCAATTCTTAAGTAAATTATATACCTCTGGGTAATAGGCAGTGGAAGGGGACAGTAGGGCCAATGTGAACTTCTTAAAGGAAAGTGGTTTATAAATGATTCTCAGCAGCTGAAGCTTGTCAGAGGGAGGAAGAGTTAATTGCAAAGCCTCAAGCTCGAGGCTGGGCTTGAAGCCAAGGTCTCTTGAGTCCTGTATATGTGCCTCTCTGCAGACCTGGGTGGAGAGTGCTTCAATGCCATGTGGCTCTGCAGGCAGTGATAGCCTTTCCTGATGCCACTTCCCTGTTTTTCAGCGTGAAGCAGCAGCCTGCAGGACAGCACTAGAGGACAGTACGCATTCTGGGGAGAGGAGCAGAGTCGGGTTTGCCAACTGGTCTGAGAGAGGAGCAAGGTGGATGCCAATCCCAGGTGTGTCTCAGTAGCACCCATGTCCCAGTGGCTACAGGAGGATCCAGGGTGCCTCTGAGCTCAGCATCTGCCTGTCTGTGTAGGGCACTACTCCCCAGGCAACCAAGACAGAGGAGCACCATGTCCACCAGCCTCAGTGGGTAGCAGAGCTCCAGGTGGAAATGCTGGGAATGGCCACCCATTTCGCACCCATATCAATGGCACTGGGTGTTCCAGAGCTATAGGACAAGGGCAGGGAGGCAAGGGGAGCCCTACAGTTCAGATCCTGTCATGTCTGCACTTTACTCAGTAGTCCAAAGATCACAAGGGTTGTCCTTGTCTGATAAAAGCTGAAAGAAAGGCATTATCCCAGAATAGCTCTTATCATGCTTCTTACCAGACAGCAGTTTTTCTCTCCTCCCATCCCTGCAGTTTGCTGACAAATGTCTCTTTTCCAGTGAGATCATGATGCAAAGGGCATGTGTGGAGCTGAGTCATACTCTCCTCCCAGTATTGGTCCACGCAAGGGTCACACCTTTGCTGTGACCAGAAGTGCACCAAAGGCACCCTCACAGTGCAGTAACACATGTGCAGCACAGTCCTAGGCAGGACTGAGACACTCCTGTTCTGTTTGCAAGGGGAGTCCCTGGACCCCAGCCATAAGGCTCAGAGCCCATGTTGGGAAGAGTGCCATAGGAGGCAACAACTGAGGGGTCCCCCCTTCATGTTTTGCAACAGGCATCCCCACAGCAGCTCTCACCATGGTAGCAAGAAAGCATGCAGGCACCAGGATGGGTCTGCTGCCACAGAGGTGTGCCAAGAACCTGCTGCCCGTGCTGGCTTTGCTGGAGGCTGTTGGGACCCTAGCCCTGATGTCCTATGCTCTGCTGTACGAGGCCGGGAACCTGGTGAACCTCCCTGACAAACTCATTGGCTTTTACAACTTCTGCCTGTGGAATGATGCAGCTGGGGAGCTGCAGTGCCTGGACACCAAGCAGCTGCAGGCAATGGGAATCAGTCTACTGCAACTAGGATTAGCCAGGGTTTGTGTGTATACCTGCCTGGTCTTCGTCCTCTTCCACATCCCTTTTGTTTTAAATGTGAATTGCACAGGGCAGGGAGAGGGATGGAAGATGATTCGCATCATACTCTTCATCAAGTTGATAATCCTGTCTGGAGGCCTGGGTATGTTTCTTTTACAAACCTCACACTGGATTCATCCCTCTGATTTCACTGGAGGCTTCCTGGCACTGCTTGGGACTCAGGCTCTGCTACTGCTCCAGATTCTCACTGCCACTGTGTACCTCAGCTGGGCCAAGCACATCACATATGTGTCAAAACCATTTAACTGAGGAGGCCCTGCCCACTGAGATTTGACAGTGAAGAAGATGCAAGAGTTATCAGTAACGTGACTTAAAATTGTAATCCAAATACAGCTTTACTCCCTAGCAAAAACCTGATTCCCAGTCCAAAGGCCCATGTCCAGCCATGCTCTGGCATGTGTGCAGCATTCCTGCATCAACATGGCAGCAGACACCAAGAGCCACAGCACAGCCACAGCAGAGAAGCTTCCCAGGTACAACAGCATGTAACACCCCTCACTTTGGGGAATAGCATCAAAGTGACAGCACTTCTGGCCCCAAAGAGCAGTGAAGGTAGCAGAAGCAGCTACCAGTGGGCACAGCCCTCTGCTCATACCTAGTCTAAGTAAAAAAAGTTGGTAGCACCTCATAGTATGTGATTAAATTTCTAATTAACTAACAAAATGCTTTTAATACATTTTGCCCTACTATATAACAAAGGGAGTTTGAAAACAGGACCTGTATGTTATATTTAACCAGGAACTAACAAATGCTCAGGAAAATGTAACCAAATAGGTAATTTCTTCATAAGTAGACAGGATACATATCACTTAAGCAAACAGCCAATCAACAACCAACCTTCAAGGCTGTGAAGAAAGCCATCTAGGACGATACAAAAGTAACACCAGAAAGAAGCGGGTTTGTAGTTTGAAAACAAGACAACACTGAGCATGCACCAACTAAGAAAGTGCAGTAAGAAGACAAGTGACGCAGAATTAAAAGACCGGCAAAACCTCTACAGGGAGTAGTAATAACCCCTAAAAGACGCTAGATGGCAGAAAATACTGAAACGGTTAACTCCAGTTCATATAATCATTTTCAAAACCGGACTTTTATGTTATTGATTTTTCTGTGTAGTGAAGATGTAACAGCCTTGTAATTACATGCTGCATTAATTCATCCAGTGGCTGGGAGAATTTATGTAAATAAACAATGCCTACTTAACAGTGATATTCTTTGCAGTTGTGTGAATTTGTTTCAAGGGACATGAGGGTATGTTCTCTGTTACTTCAGCCTTGGTGGGGATGAGGCTGGTGATGCTGATTTGACCGATTCTTCATTTCAATACATGCTCTCACAGCTGGCCTCATATGGTTTATTTGTCCTTTTTTTGGATTGGGAAGAGGATACTGAGCCATCTTCATCCCCTCCTAGACCCCCATGCACACTGCCACGGGGTCAGCCCCCTCAGGGCAGTCCTGGCCCCTGCCAGTTTGCTCCCACACGTGTTCCTCAGCACTGGGAAGACTGCTGGAGTCTGGAGGCAAACTCAGCACCAGACCCAATGGGAACATCCTGCCAGGCCCCACTGCAGCTGTGACAGAGGGACCACAAGGATGAGGGAGGCCCCAAGGCTGAACCAGGACCATGTAGCTCTGCCAGCAAAGGTATTCCAGGTCAGCAGCTCCCTGCTCCCCTCCATGCCCAACACCAACCCACCAAAGGGATACTCATAGAAACCCAAATGTTCTCTTTAATCTGTCCATGCTCTAAAATATGAAACAGAAACGAACACCTCCTAATCTGGAGCCAAATCCCACTGAGCCCAGCATAGAGTGGGAGAACTGAGTACCTCCTTCTTTCCCCCTCTGGCGTTCCTGGGTATCCTGCCAGCTACACAGGGCACCAAGACAGCAGACGGATGCACAGCCTGCTCCAGGCCCTCCTGCCATCGTTCCCAGGGCCGCGGGCGGAGACACCCTCCCCATTGTGCCCTCTTCTCCTGGGAAGTCAGAGATGCTAGCTGAAAAAAATCTCCCTGACGTATTTCAGGACATCGTCCTCAGAGTTCTCCCCGCCTGACCCCTCTGCGTCAGCACCACCACCAGGAGGGGATGGAAGCGCCGGACCGCGGTCATTGCCTCCATCCGTGTTGGCCGTGCTTCCAGGAACTTCGCTTGGTGTTGGCGGGATCTCCTGCTCCTCTTCGCTCCCGGACCGGGCCTTCTCTTCTCCTTCCTCGCACTGTAGATTCTGACCAGAGGGAAAACAACAAATGCCGGCCGTGCATGACTTCACGCCGGGAGCACCCCGAGGAGCAGGAGGGCAGCCCACTATGCCCGTGAGCCACGCCTCGCCAGGCCCCAGGGTGCAAAGGCAGCAGCGCCGCTGGGACAGAGTGGAGGGGGCCGGGAAAGCCATGCGGCGCCGGCAGCGCCCTCCGGCCCGCCCAGAGAGGGGCCGCCAGGGAGCGGCGGGCAGCGGCGGGCAGCAGCGGGCAGCAGCGCTCCCTGCCCGTCCTCCGGAGCCCTGCCACCCCACCCCCGGAGGTCCCGGCTCACCTCGGCCAGCACCGCCAGGGCCACCTCCAGCAGCTCCGCTTCGTTCATGCAGTACAGCGCCGCCGGCCTGGGCAGTGCACAGGGGACGCTCAGCGCGGGCAGCGCCCGGGCTCGCCCTCCCCCCCGCCCCGCCCCGGCCGCCCCCGCCCCAGCGGCGCTACCTGCGCCCCCGCCGCCGCCCGCCGCCGCCCGGCGCTGGGGGACGGGGCCGCCGCCGCCCGCCCGTCCCCCGCCGCCCCCATCCAGGCCGGGAGCTGCCGCCGCCGAGCCCCAGCCGCCATGGCCACGCGGGGCGGTGCCGCCGGGGTGCCTTCCTGCGTCACTCTGGGGCTGCTTCCCGCCCGACCGGGAGTGCAGGGGAGCTGGAAAAGCAGCGCCAGGCCGCCCTAAAACCCAAGTCACGACAGAGCCCCGTGTTTGATTAGGCAGGCAGGCCGTGAGGCCGCGCGTCCCTCGATATTCCGTCAAGGCGCAAACGTGGCTCTGGGCCAGCTGCGGAGCAGACGGCACGTTGGGAACGACGCGTGCAGCCTCCGAGCCCGGGGGGTCTGGCGGGCCGGGCCCGGCGACGCCCCCGAGCGCTCGGTTACGGTGCCGCCTCGAGCGCTCGCTTATGGCGCCGCCGTGCCGCCCCCGAGCGCTCGGTTACCGCGCGCCGAGCGCGCCCGCCGCTGCCGGAGCGCCCTCTGCGGGCCCGGGCGCGCAGGGCAGCAGAGCTCCGCCGCACCGGAGGGGCCTCGTGCCGGGAGGCGAGGAGAGAGGGGAGCCTGGGCCAAGGATGGTAAAAGCCCCTCTGGGAATACAGCATGCTGAGCATTGTTCTAGCAAAATAACATGTTCATTCCTTCCCTCCAGGCTTCTGGCACGGTATCAACGTTGTGCTTATGCACTATCATTTTGCAGAGCAGCCTTGGATTGGTACATGTTTTTTATACTGTCTTTCCCTGTTTGGGAGGTTTTGTTTTGCTCATAGTTCTACTTATGAAGCAAACCCAAAGTAGTCTCTCCCCAGAAACCTAAACTGACCCTCTGTGAAGGCTGGAAGACAATAGCTGGAAGAAAGTAACATCTGTGGTAGTGTTCAGGACCAGATTAAATGGGGCTTTGGACAATGTGGTCTAGTGGGAGGTGGCTGTGCTCATGGCAGAGTTGGAACTAGAAGAGCTTTAAGTCCCTTCCAACCCAGACCATTCTGTAATTTTGTAAATCTAAATTCTAAAACCCCTACGCAATGTAGTCAATGCTGCAGGGCTTGGAATACAGTCACAATCTTTCTTGGCCTTTAGAGAGGCAAACAAATTTGAGAGCTCTCTAAACTCCCAGACTAACCCTGGGAATTCCTGAAGCCAGTTAGAATTCAGCACTGGATTTGAGGGGACATTAGCTCAGACCGGCATAAAGAGTAGTTGCACCATTAGTATCACATCCCACTGAGGTAGAAACCCTGTACTTAGATGTCAGTCTGGCAGGAGACCTGTAATCTTGGAGAATGGAAGGTGGGGTTGTAAGATGAGTGTAGTCAGCAGGAGCAAGTTACTCCATGGACAACAGGTACCTGTAGCATGAATATGCCTGTAGTGAGGATTTCAGCATCCAGCAGTGTTATCCTTGAACTGCTGTCTGAGAGAACGGCTACCCATGTGGCTCATGAATGGCTGTTCATTTTCCAGCAGTGTGTGCTCTGCCAAGGAACAACAGTACCACAAACTCCCAGTACAGGCTAAGGACATAAGCAGCAGAAAGCTCTTTGGCAATGTATAAGCAGATGAAATGTATCTGCTTAGTCCATTCAAAGGCTATGCAATACCTGATCACAGCACTTGCCCTGATGTTGGGGGCTTAGGGGGAGAGACAGCTCCAGTGACAGAGAGCCCTATACAGGGCCAGACTGGTCCTGGCCTCCCTCCCCCTATCCACCATCAGGTACCTGCTAGGCATTACGTAGCTTCTGAACTCCAACACAAGTATTTCAAAGTCTGACTCAAATTTCTGCTCTGGTTGGTAGCAGTTACCTATGGCAAGGTAACACTACATCCAAGCAAACACAGTTGTTTTTGTTCCTGGATGTCTGGTTCACCATGGTGTGCAGGTGTGATGCTGGAAGCACCTGGTGAAAACACAAGAGCTTTTTGCATGCAGGAGACTTGGCACATCACTGCCCTCACCACCCTCCATGTTTTGCAGCAACTGCTGAACAAAGCATAGAGTTCAAATGCAAGGGAATATTTTCTTTTTACAGAAAAAAACAAATAAAAACAAACTAACAAAATCATAACAATAAATGCTATACCAAGAATACTCTGGTTTCTCATCAGCCTTTCCAGTTTGAGTCATCTTACTGTCATGCTCTGTGCTGCCTCATGCTTGCCTCCTCCAGCCTCACCTTCTTCTGCAGAACCCTGACGCGACCACAGCCTTTTAGCCACGTGCTACTCAGGACTCCCTAACAGAGGGAAGTCCAGCTGCCACAATGGATTAGTGGAGACTTATTTTTCAGTGCTGCCACTGATCCAGTCCCATACTGGCATTCTGTTGCACAGTGGTTTGGCAAATGTATTTATCAAGAGGCAAAAGCTACAATGAGAAGAGGGACTTTGCTTTGCCTTCTCTCCCATGCAGTTTGTTCCTATGAGTTAACATTGGGTTTGTCAGCTCTATTGCTCTTTCCCCCTTCAGTACTGTCCAGGTTAAGACTTTTGAGCCAGTAAGGTTGTTAATTTAATTTTCCCATCCATAGAAGCAGTGAGGCAGGTCCCGCAGTCCATGGCTGTGCTCCAATCCACTGTGACAACAGGAGCTCGGTGTCCTCCCAGGGAAAGGCAGCTCTCCAGAACCTTTTCCTCACCATTTAACTAAAAAGAAGGAAAGCATAAGATTTTAAGGAGGTATGTTTCTGCAGTGGGAGCAATGCACCCAACAAGACAAGCCAAAGCCTGACAGAGACTCTGTATCTCTAAGAGCATGCTAAGTAAGCAGAAAATCAGAGAGATACTGAGATGTGTGTAGCACACACAGGAAAGGAAGTTTCCAGTCTCACTACAGAAGCATGTGCTCTCAAGCAGCTCAACTTTTGACATCAACTGAACTGCAGTAATTGAACAAGGCACCCTAAGAGCATACACTGATGAGAAGCACATAAGCCTAAGCTATAGCTCATGTTTGTTCAGGTGCTCTGAGTGCCCCAGATGCAAAGTAAAGATTCCATCTAATCTACCTTGCAAGAGCATGGGCATGTGATAAGTAACACTTGTTAATGAAGCACAGAAATTTGGGCACTCAGAACCATTCAGCCTTACCCTTTGTTTAATTTCAGTACATGGTAAGGGAAGAGGATCAGGCTGGGTCCAACATAAAATCAGCAGGCACAGAAGGCAGACTGAACATGAGCACCCGTCAACAATCATATATTTTGCACTGAACTGACATGTATCTATACATTAAAAAAAGTAATTAAAACTTTGTCCTAGTCACTTGGACACTAAAGCTAGGCTTTAAGAAAGAGCACAAATACTCCAGCTGTAGGACCCAAACACTTGCTGTACAGTCACTACACACTGCTAAAATGCACACTGTGTGAAACTGAGCAGCAGCTTTGACAGAGCCAGGATGGGTATGTGCTGCTTAAGAACTTCCAGTGGCTGCTGTTGCACTCCTGTAATTAACAGAAGTTTGTATGGATACTTAAGAGTAGTCCCCATCACTTCTCAGACTTACCTTAAAAATTACTCCCCCAGTAGAAGAACATGTCAACATGTAATTGCCCTCAGAGTCAAAAGCAAAAAGCCGTCCTCGTGGGAACTGGACTTGCTTGTAGCCACTGTACCCAGACAGAATAAAAGGACCTGTAGCTTCCCTGGGAAGGTCATACTCAGACACCTTCAAGCCACTTTTATGGATGTTCCACTGAATAAACTAGAATGAGAAAAAGAGATGAGAAAAGCCTACAATGAAATTAACTGGGATGCAAGTGCAGTTGTCTTTTTTTGCTTTTAAGCAAAATAGTGAGTATTCCTCACAAACAGAAGATGGCATTTTGACATCTATACCTAATGACTATATTAATAAAACACAGGCTGCAAAGGCTGTAAGAGTGCCTTCTATCCAGGCAAAGATATTCTCTGTATTCCTCAAGCACTACTGCCTATGTGTCTTTCCATACTGCATGCAGTACTCTGGCGAGAACTTGCTTCACTCCTCAGCCAAGGTCCCTCCCTGAGCCACACCTCTCTCTGCTGCTGAAGATTGAGGAACTGCAGAAATTGAAGTGTTTATTATAAACAATAATAACAATTACAATAACAATTATAAAGGGAGCTGCTGATGAGATTTATGCAAGGTGGTCAAGGATATGCCTCCCTGTGAATCCCAGATCTCAAATGTGGTGATCTCAGGGTCAGAGAAAGGTCATCCTCACATGGACTATTTAGAAAAGGGATGTCACCAACAGTAGGATTTGCACACAAGGTCAAAGACAGCTCCAACTATGAACACATTTTTCAGCCACTCTCTCTGCAGATTACCTGGAGCAGGGTGGTACTGCACACCTAAGACTGCAGTTAGCAGCCCACATTTCATCCAGAATCTGAGCATATTTTTATGATTGTCCCCACCACGTGGAGAAGACTCCAGAAGAAGCCTCTCTGCCAGCTGAGCAGTAGGAGGTCATCCCCAGCCTACCTTGCCATCCTCTCCTATGCTGTAGACTGTGTTCTCATCATAGCTGAACTCCACAGAGTAGACTTCTCCTTCGTGTGCCTTCCAGCTCATGGCGCACCCGTGCTGCTGCATATCTGAGGGGAGAACAGTACTGAACCCTCCTTGTACTCACACAGAGCTGAGGCGAAGAGAGGGAGGCCTTTTATGTTCCTGAGGTCTCTGTGCCAGCCCTCCAAGCCAGCCTGGGGGAGCCCAGTCCAGTCCCAGCACCCTGTGCCTGTACTCCTGCTGTCACTTTGGCCACAAAATCATTGTCTGTAACTACTGGACTTTACAGGACTGCTCACATATTCACAGTCAACTGCAGGCATTCTGCATCCAAGCACCACTGGCCCTCCTCCTCCCCTTGTGATCCTGCCCATCCTCCCAGCTGCTGACAGCTCTGTCCTCCCAAAGACTTGGGACTGCAGCCTCCACCTGCACCAGAGGCAGATTCCCCATTCAAAGGTAGGAGGCCTGAGCTGCCTTTCTTGCAAGGACAGGATGAAGAGTACAAAAACCTGAGAAACACAAATTGCTCCCAAAAGGAGGACTAATGTGAAACTCTTGCATTTAAATGCAAGGTCTCACATTAATTGCTTTCCTCACAGCTCAGCCTCTAGTGGTACTGCTCTCTGGCACAGCACAAGACCACATGGCTTAAGAGCAAATTCACTCCCCTCTTCAGCAGGAGAGAAACAAATCCATCAGCACTACCAGGGTCTCCAGCCAATTTCCTCCAGAAAAAGTCTACGTCAATTCATTCCTGAGAGCTCCTGTGGAGACAACAGCTTCCACTTTGGTCTCCAAGCATATCCTACAGCTGCCTCCCTGCTACAGGCAGCCAGCTGAGGACTAGGGATCACCTCACTACTCAGTTTCCCAGAAACATTTAAGTTAGAAAAGACCTCCAAAATAATCAAGCCCAACTTTAACACTGCCAACTGCACCACTAAACTACACTCCACATGGCATGTAAGTGCCACATCTGTAACAACTTTTAAAAACTTCCAGGGATGGTGACTCCAGCACTTTCCTGGGTAGCCTGCTCCAGTGCTTGACAATTCCTTTGGTGACAGAAGTTTCCCTAATATCCAATCTAAACCTCCCTCGATACTGCTTGAGACTCTTTCCTCCTGTCTGACCCTCTGTTACCTGGGAGAAGAGACTGACCAACACCTGGCCACAATCTCCTTTCAGGTTCTTGCAGAAAGCAGTAGGGTGTCCCCTCAGTCTCCTTTTCCCTAAGCTAAAGAACCCCAGCTCCTGCAGCCACTCCTCGTGTGCTCCAGACCCTTTACCAGCTTTAGTTTTGTTCTTTGGACATGCTCCAGCCCCAGAACGCCTTTCATCTAGTGAGGGGCCCAAAACCCAACATGCTGTTTGAGATGAAACCTCAGCAGTGCCAGGAGCAGGGAGACAATCCCTTCCCTCATCCTGCTGGCCACACTATTTGTGATCCAAGCCCACATGCCAGTCTTGGCCACCTGGCCTCAGAGCTGGCTACCAACCAACACCCCCAGGTCCCTTTGCACTTTACCAAAGAGACGAACAATCCCATCTGCAGCCCCGGTGACCAGAAGGTTGCCATTGTGGTTGAAGGCTGTGCAGTTAATAGCAATGGGCTCAGGCTCCAGGGAGAACTGCAGCTGGAAGGGAAAATCTGCATTAATGCTGAGCAAAAAGGAGCTGGGGATGCTGAAGAGCTGAACTCCAGGGGAAGGAAGAAAGAAAGAAAGATGGTATTTAGTAACAAGAACTCTGGTTTGGAGCCCTACACCTCTAATGACTACAGACTTCAAGGTCTGGCAGAAGCATTTTACTGACACTAAACCAGCAATTCACCTCAGCCAAGCCACAGCTTTCTTGGCCATGGCCTCACGGTTGCAAAACCAGCTTCTGGCAGGCATTAGCTTGAGTATGTTGCTTTCTCCTACATGTCAGGGACAGCACTTCACTTAAAATCAGGGAAGGCAAGGGAAACAGCAGCAACGAAAACCTTTCAGTACAGCTCAAATGGAGAAAGCCTCAGCAAAGCGTCATTCAATCCACTTGGGATATTTCCAGTCACAAACTGTGCAGCCAGGATAGAAACAAGGCCGTGGACTATTCCGAAAAATTCCTCAGAAAAATCCCAACACACCAATAAAACAAAAAATACTTCACCCAATCCAGCAGCTACTTACATTATTTATTTTTATCCTGAATGTGACAGAGGGGAAAGGAAGAAGGAGGAAAAAGAAGGGTGTTGAAAAGAAAGTCAGCATAATTTAGAAAGAGGGCTCCTAGACATTGAAACAGAAGACACCCATTCTCAGCAAGCAGACTGAGAGAGGAAAGAAACCCAGCAAGTACCTGCTGTTTCATTGTTTTAGTGTCCCACAGTAGCAGTTTCCCAGGAACTTGGTTCATGCTTTTGCCCCCAGAGTTGATTACTGAGAAGTCAATGTGGGAGACAGGGCTCTGGGCTGCTGCAGAGCAGACGAAGGAGGCACCACTTGGGCTGCAGGCAAGCGAGAGGATCCTGAAACACAGGCACATGGTCTGAATCACCTCTCTCCTGCAGCTGCCTCAAGCAAAACACTCACCTACGAGCTCTCCCATTAAGAGTCTGCAAGACAGGGTGCACTGTAAAGGAGGGCAGATTCATCTGCTTAGTTTTTGAGTGTCTCCCATTCACCTGAACAGTTTTACTCAGCTCAGGCAAGGACTGCCCTCTAGATGAAGGCTGGATAATCCTGCAGCTGCAGAAAAGCAGCAGGAACATTAAAATGTTTACTATTAAAACCAATACCATTTATTTCTATTTATACAGAAAAATCAGTATTCCAGAGTTACCTGGGCATGTCCTCATCAATGCTGATTTCACAGAGATTCTTCTTTGCTTCTGTGTCATAAAGACGAACTGTCCCGACCCCACTGCCAAGCAATAGCTTGAAACCAGCAAGGAAGTAGATGGAAAAAGTGTGAGTGAGCAGTACAATGATGCTGGCCAACAACCACCAAGACTTAGTAATTTTTTCCTATTTATGCATTCAGACTAAATATTACTCCATTATGGTACATCCTGTCTTCCTGTGCAATCACACTGAGTGGGACTACCCCAAAGCCACAGAAGTCAGAGTAAAAACCCTGCTTCCCAGTGAGAAAAAGATCTAATAGGCACCAAGGTGGCATAAACACCACTTTCTAGATCATGGTTCAACCTTATGAGATGCAAAACATGTATGGAGTCTCAATATCTAGGGGTCCAAGTAAAGAGAAGCTTAAGATTGTTAATTGTGTGCTAAAGAGAAAATCAAGCAGAAGGCAACTCCTTTCACCCATGGGAGGATGAAATCATCCAGAAGAGCTCACACATACTTTATCAGTGGTGTTACAATTTCAATTAAAATTTAAGTAATGAAGAGATGCATTATAAATAAAACTGAGCAAGCCAGATCTTCGTCACTTCAGTGCCTAATTTGCTGGTGAATCCTACATGTATTTCAGAATTAAGAATCTTTCTGTTAGCAACAAGGAAATTAATTCCACAAAGTAGAAGAAACATCATCAGAACAAACAAAGTGCAACAACTGCATTGACAACTTGCTTTCTAAAAGCCAAAGAAGAGACAAGCTGTAGCACCAGCTCTTCACAGGTGGCATTTTGGGGTTAGCAAGCCACACATTGTCAGTGCCAAAATGTGAAAAATAATACTGCCTCATTTGCAGGTCAGCCTTCTCATACAGCCCTGTATCTGCCAAGGGAGGGCATGAAACACTAGCAACAGTTCAAGGACTCAAAGGAATGCATATCTTTTAAGGCTCCTCTCTAGTAACAGAACTAGAGTAAAAGGGATATAGGAAACATTTAAACTTCCATTATTTTTTAAACAAGATCCAAGCTCCTCATGCACACACAAACCCTCAGTTCTTAAAACACCAGTCTAGAACTGGCCATGGAGCTTTTTTCACACCTTTTTACGCACAAGTAAAATGCCACCTCAACCCTGTTTTCCCTTCTCTGCTGCTCAGGGTACGAATAAATGTCCACAGCTCTCTGCAGGCCTCCCACAGGCTGTTATACTCAGTTGCCTCGGCCTGTCTTCACAAGTTGCTGTGTGATCGGTGTGAAGACAGGCATTTCTCTCAAAGGCACTACTTCTATCCTGCAGCTGTACCACACTGCACTTCAGAATTTCCATTTCAGGGCAAGCAGTGGTGAACTCCTTGCTCTATACAAAGCATACACTCCCCACTCTAGTTCTTTTTAGACCCCAGAGGCTTTGGTTCCCTGTGGAAACTAACTGCTGTCCCAATCTTATCCACAGTGCAGCTGTCTAGAAGTGAATGTGCAACATGTTGCAGGACAGCCCCAAATCATCTGCTGCACTTCCACACACAGACTACTCACCAGCCGATCACGCTTGGTGGCCCATTCCAGAGACAGCAATGGAGATTTGGAAATGGATGAAGCTTTTGTTTGCATTATGGGGTTAAAAGACCAGACTTTGATGACCCCATCCACATCCAAGCTGGCCACCCTCCGTCCAGAACAATCAACCCTGTGTGTAGAATGAAACTGATGGGATATTTTTCTCCCTCAAATTCTTAGATGTAACCCACTAATCCTTCCTTTCCTGGCCACACACCAGTTCCTTCTGCAGGAATTAGAATTTCTTTGCACTACTTCCTGCTCACTTCACAGTAACTGGCACAACAACGCACACTAAGGTCCAGACATAAAGCATAATGCCCTTAAACAATACCTGCTTTCCATGAGACTGTTTCTTCCTGGCTTGCATTGCCCAATCACGAATATTTCTGTCCAAAAATCTTTGTCCTTTCTCACATGTAGCACAAGCTACATGTTATTTTCAGTCACACCAACTTGACAGCCCAACAAGTGAGAGTACATGTCCAACGTGCAGGACAGAACAGAGGCTGGGAGACAGAGGGCAGACACAGCTGATCCTTCTGCAGAGGCTTCTACAACACAGCCCTCTCCTGCCAGTGCATTACCTGCAGTACATGATGGATGAGTGGTGCTCCCCATACTCCTCCTGGCTCAGGACGATGAAAGGCTGCTCCTGCCGAACCCCCACAGCCTCTGCACTGCTGCCAGGCATTCTGGTTGAAGTGTCTGTTTGCTCAGCATGCAGCTCTGAGCATGGTTCTGCCTCAGCTGTGTTAGTATCTGTTTTCTTCTCAGCACTTTGGCCCTGAAGGAAGAAATCCTGTGTGAAATACAAGGAAGCAGCTCCATATCAAGCTCCTCAGCTACCCCAGCCTGCTGGGAGAAAAAAAAAAAAAAAAGAAGGTGCAATAAAACAGAAGCATTGTCAGGCCCAACACTCCTTCTGCCAGGGACCTTTCTGAGTACAAGGACCATGTGTTGCACAACTGCACTATTTAATATGACCTGCTTAGATGCTGAGTCCCTTATATCCTCCTCCATGTGCCCAGTTATATACCTTCCCGTAAGAATTAAATAAAACTGCAACATTTCTAGCATACCTCAGCCAATATCAGAGGCCCATTTACATGCCATTAGAGCTCAGATTCACAAGAAAATCAACATATTTCAAGGAATTCTTGCATTCAGCAATAAAAGTTAAGTCTGTACAATATGCAGTTCAGCAAACCTGCACAAAAACTTGGCTCTCAAGCTCCAGTGGATGGATTATCCTCATCTGCCAGAGGTTTAGATTGTGCACACTGGAGTCACCACTGCAGCCAACTGACTGATGACAACAGTAGAGTTGACACATGAGTCCAAAAGCTTCAAACCCAATTTGACAGGGCAGACAGAACAAATGGAGTTTTAGGAAGTGACGGTATCTGGATGAGACAAGATCTGCACTGCAGAAATATTTGGAAGCAGCTTAGTCTTCCCTTGCCACCAGAAGTTGAACAAGAAGCAGATACAGCACATAAGGTGGTAAACCATCTGCTAGCATTCTTTTGATAAACCATCCTCTGAAAGCTAAGTGTCCCCAAAATGGTACTGATGGTTAAGAATTCCTGTTCTGTAACACATGCTTGCCTAATTTACAGTAGCTTCTCATCAGGACCAATGGATCAAGCACTGCATAATCAAATCATCTGAAATCACAGAGCTGGAATAGACTGGGAAATAAATCCAAGAATTATTCTGCTAGTTAATGTGGGGAGGTAACAACCAGTTAATGACTCTCATGTGAAAGAAAACAGTGCCACCTTTCAGTTTCCTTTTTGCTCACATGCTTTGAGTACAAGAGAAAGTTAGAGTATCAAGGTTCCCCAAGAGCACAAGGACCAATCTTTACACATCCAAAAAACACTGCCTTAACGTGGAACATTCTAGAAAAAGGGAAGTGAAAGGAAACTTACTAAGAAATTGGGTGTTGCAATTTTCCAACCAATGCTGAAAGTGTTTTAGATGAACCATGAATAACAAAGTTCTCTCAAGGCCTTGAATGCTGAGTGATAGAGTAACATCTCTTTAACCAGCACTCCCACACACAGAACAGCCACACACTGGCCAAGAGGCAACAGTCCCTCAGCACTGTCTCTCCACAAGGCAGAATGTCTCATACAGACAAAATAACGAGGGCTGAGATGCTGCCTGTGCTCTGTACTTTTTGACAACATGGCTGCTGAAAGCCATACAACACAGGTGAACAGAAGCAATGTGCTGACCTTCAGCAGTTAAAATCCAGGACACAGTTTTATTATTTCATGAGATTTTAAAGCAGGGCACACCCCCAGGCAAAACTGCAACAGTAAAGTACAAAAAACTCCAAAAAGTAAATGTTGCTAGGAAAGCAAGTTCCATTCCTATCCAGGAAAATTTTATATTTGTTTCCATTGTCCCACACAGAGCCTGTATAAATCAGCATAAGAACCTACAGGAAGAGAACTCACTTTGGCTGGATGAGTGAGCCAAGTTCATTACCACCAAGGAATGGGGATTTTAACAAGGTATTTGAACACAACCACTGAAAGTGAATGAAACCTTAATGAAGCCTCAGGACCAGGCTGTTGAAAAACACAGAGACAAAAGAATTCTTCTTCCACCTGAAATGCCAATACTGATTAACTTCCAGGGACACAGAAATAAACCAAGTGCAGGAGTTGGATTAACTATAAACATTAACCTTTGATACAGTTATTCCTGACTAGCAATTCCAAAGCTTAAAGGAAATACTTGCACTTGTTTTACCACTTAGTTTCACAAAAATGCAAGCCTTCTGCCTCCCAGCCCTGCAGTGCTGACCAGTACCTGGGAGGTCCCTTTTGACAACAGTTCTTTCCTTTCTTTCCCGTGCTCTTGCAAGCGCTTCTGCCGCTGCTGCAGGGAACTGGACTCTCCGGCCACTAAACCACTGAAGTGGCTCTTCCCATCCTTAGAACTCACTGCTCCTTCTTTTCCTTTGGCACTCTGGAAAGCAGAGAGGTGACTGGGCAAAGTTGTGCTTCTATAGGCTGCAGAACAAAGAGCAAACGAAGCAGCAAAGCAACCAAGCACCTGCAAGGACTCCACAAGCTCTCAGATAACAATAGCTGTTCTTGTGCTGCATTCAGGCCCAGCACACATTTTCAAGGCAGGAAAGGACATTTAATTTTTCAGGTGGAAGCAGAAGCTTGGAGCGGTGTCATGCTGCAAGTTAATTCCTTGGAGACTGAGCAACTTTCAGTTGAGAATTACCTGGTGATTTGTTGGTTCCTTCTTCCCTAGCAGCATACTGCTAGCCTGCATTGGAGAAGTCCCACTTGAATGGATTGGTCTGGAAGGGCCCTTTTTACTTTGAGAGAGAAAGGAGGACAGAAAGCCTCCCCGGGACTGAAGAGAATGTGCTGTACTTCTCTGGTTGCAGGTCATATCACTAATGAAAAACACAAAACACCACCAAATAGAGTGTGAAAGTGTAGCAAGGCAACCTGCCCAAAGACCACCCAGTTGAGTGAAGTGGCAGCTGCTTGAACCACTGCAAGACAGATGTTCATTTGCAAGCCAGTGCACCACTATGCACTAAAACCCTATTTGAAAATATCCTGTTAGTGCCTGGAGCAGGTCATTACAGTCACTGTAACCAAAAGCTCACTTCACAGAGATGCCAGTGAGCTCAAACTGTTGCTGAATTCCCTTTAGAGCCACCTAAAACTCCTTCCACTCTGTTTGTTTAGAAAGACCCTAAGGGAAAGGCAGGGGAATTCAGATTTCTGTAGGACTTATTCAGATGTTATTCCCAGTTCATAGCATAAAACAGACCTACTTTGAGAGACATTCAGCATCCAATATTTCACTGAACACCCTTTGATAAACAGCAAGTCATGTTCAACAATTTTATGGCACAAGCCTTCAATATCTCAAAATCCAGACCCAAAGAAAATATGAGAGCTACAGCCCATTTGTATGATTATAAACACCTCCCTTCCCAGTCCACAATGCCAAGAGCAGCAGCTGCTTCCCAGAACATAAATTGTCTGACCTCACTCTGCTACAGCTTCCTCTGAGAGCAGAGTGGCAGCAAGGGCAAGGGGAATACAATAATCTTCATTGTCTATCCACTCAGCAAGGATGGAACTACTCTACCAAAGCTGGGCTTTGAGTTAAGCAGAGACACAAAAATAAGCAACTGAACTGGTCCCCAGACTAAGAGATAAGCTGCACATGCAAGAAATGCCACTTCTTAGGCAAGCTTTTCTAATTCATATGGACAAAAATAAATACAGGAATAAATTATCCCATCCCTCAAGTCACACTCCTCCATACATGCAGATAGCATAAGGGCTTTCCACATAGTTCAAAAAAACATATCATAAACTAAACTCTGTAGCCTGTACTGTGCAAAGACTGCAGAGCTGTCACCAAGATAGTTGAATAAACACTTAAGTCTATTTAATAAGACAAATTTTAGACTAAAACATTTTGTGTGTAGTACCTGCTACAACTTCTATCTGTCACTGGCAACAGGATAATTTAATCAATCCTATTCCTGTCCTGTACTGGGGTAAAAAATAACAGTTAAAGAAGCAGTATCACTGTGTATGTTGCCTAATTTCCAGAGATAGGCACAAATTAGATGTAGACATAAAACACACTTTTAACTGCAGCAAGTTCATGGGGAAATCTGTGCATAACTGAGCCTCAGAGAAGAGAAGCTCTTTCTCTCTTGACTTTGCAAAAGCAAGAAAACATCCCTGTGTGACAAGAATCCATTTGGGTCATAAAGTAACAGTGTCTACAAAACAACACAGGGCGTTCACCTATGGCACTGCAGGCACTCAAGTAAATTGGAATTAAGAGCCAATCCACTTCACTTGAGCAATACTGCAGGTACTGCACTGCTGCCAGTGCCCTAGATGCCCAGAACACCTTGGTGCACTGCTGACAGCAGAACAGAATCACTTCCATGTGTGCTTGGGCTCTCACTGGTTTGCAAGAACCTCCCAAAAGATGGGAGAGACATCTGTCATGAATTCCACTAAACCTACTTAGGTCTGCCTGGATGTCTTTCTGCACTGAATCCCAGGGCAGGGGACGTGGAAATGACCCTCCAGGAACCTCCCTGACCCAACAAAAGCAGCAGAGCCTGTCCCCAGCTCTTCTCCTGCAGGCACTCACAGCTCAGAGTCCCCCAGTCGATCCATGTTGGCCACATATGCAGGCAACTTGTGATGCAGAACTGTTTGTTCCACCTCCAGTTCCTCTTTCTTCATGCGGGAGGATTCAGCCTGCAGAGCAAACAGCTAGGACAGGAGAAAAGAGCCAAGTAAACACAGTGTCACTGAGATTCACCTCCTTCCCACTCACTGAAGTTGCTTACTCCTTTTATTTCAACAGCTCTAGAAGGGTGGGGAAGGAAAAAAGTTGCTCTGACTGGCTGAGCACCACATTAGTCCGATTAGTCAAAACAATCAGTACTTTAGGCACATGAAACTGCAGCCTACTTAAAACCCTCATTCCTCTCCTCGGGCTGCTGTGGGGACATTAGTGGTGCTGGGAAACAAGAGCTGGGCAGGGCAGAGCTCACCAGTCCCTCTCCATGCAGGCAGTTTGAGCCAGGGCAGTGCAGGCATGGAGCCTAGAAGGTAATCTTCTTCCCACAGCCAAGGGCTTGCTGGACTGGCAGGGTGCACCAAGGTCAGTGAAACCAGGTCACCCTGAAATCCAGCTCTATACCCTGTGCAACTCCTTCCCAAACATGATAGTGAGATTTATCTCCACATTGTGGAGAAAGAAAACCATCTCTTTTTCTTTTAGTAGAGAGGAACCTCAGCATGCAGTTTTCTGGAACAGGTGTGGTTTATGCCTGTGACTCTTACACAAAGAGTTCCTCAGGCTTTTCTGTTTCTGTACGTTTGTTTTTCAGATATTTTTCTTTTTCTTTTTAACACCCTATTTAAGGAAAGAAAATACAGGAAGAAAAATGAGCTTTAGAAATCCAGCTTGCTATTTATGTACTTGCATTGTTTCAGCAGCATAAAACAGAATCACTACTTAATTTCAGCTAGCATAAAATTCAGTATTTATTGACATCCTTTTTTCAAACCTGTATTCTAGAGGTAGCTGGTTCCCTCTCTGACCTGAGAAGTTGACTAAAAGGGAAAGTCTAGTTTTACTTCTGTCAATTTGTCAGAAAACTTTTATCCATACTGCAAATGATATCAGCCAACATGCAAAATACAAACCATAGATTTATTCTGACTAAAAGTAAAGAACACAAAATTTGAGGAAATAAAAGAGCTCTATTGCAAAACACACCTCATCCTCTGTCCCTACTCACTGACCATCTTTGCAGAACCCTCCTGTCAATGTTTGACTGACCTTCTAACTCCATACAGTACACAGTGACAAATCTTGGGTTTTTTCCCAAAAACTGCCTCCTTTTTTAAATCAATTTTTCTATTTAACTTCTATTTCTAGGACAGTGTTGAACAGCTATTAAAACAGTACAAACAGGAAACACAACATACAACAATGTTTTGTAATACAGGAGGTGAAGCACAAACTTTACTGAAGTATTTATACAAAAAGAGCTTTTCTTGGTATGTTTGAGGAAGCAAAATTAAAGTTCTGCTTACATGAATAAGCCTTCCTACTTGTATGTGATCATCCACATGTGATCTATAGTTTAGAAAGTTCTTAAACTGTAGATTCCACAAATTTCTCTAACAGAAGTTATACATGGAAATGACTGACCCCTGTTACACCCTTTTCCTAAGTATCTGCTGATGATACTGTCAAACACAAGACATGGAGATGAGCAACATTTTGTCGGAACTAATAGACTCTTCTTATGGTTTACTGTAAGATCTAGAGTTGGGAAACAGTCACTCACAACATTTCCATTAGTTGGTCTAAATTGCTTTAAGTATATATCAAACATGGTGAAGGGACCATTTCAGAAGTAACAGTTTCTGTCTCTTTGCCAGAATTTACTACCCATTTCTATTGCTTCTATTTCTCTATCAGCTAAAATCTGGAAGTGACTGAATACTATTCACAAAATCAGCCATAATTCCTTTCAAACCCATTCTATTACTCTACGACACACATCTCTTAGCTGCTACCAGTTTCACCTTGTTTTAACTTTGCAGTGTAACAGAAAACGAGTTTGTATAGTATTCAGTCACCTGTCAGACAGCACAGGGAGGGGAGACAGTCACCTCCAGCAGAGGGACAGGAATATCCTAAACACACATTTCACAGTATGATGACAACCCTAAGTTTGCTGGAAACAACTGAAAGATAAATCAAAATAAAACAGAAGACTTAAAAGAATCTGCCTTAGAATAACTGCACCAAACAGAACAGTTACAATGTTCTTGAGTGGATGGAATCAACTTTACAAAACTCACATCACACAATCAGCAGCTAAAGAGTGATCTCAATTCTGACCTTATGCCGCAACGATTCATTTTCTTCTTGTATGAGACTGGTCCTGAGACATTCAGCTTCAAAGTTCAGTATGACTGGAACGGGTAAGCAATGTTAAAGAAAATCGAGGTGACAATTTGTGTGCACCTGGCTTAATTCTAAAAGCCAGCACTCCATACTGGCCATTTATCTGTAAAAACAAAGCTGCCTAGTCCATACAATTAGCAAAAAGTATGTGCACGACCAGAAGATTAGCAACAGCTTAAGTAATTAAGTCAACTTTTCACTTTGCAGTTGCACAAATTATTTCATGTGGACTTTGCAAGGATTTTTAGATTATTTCTTTTTAGAGTCAGAAGTGGAGGGCAAGACAGGTTCTATAACTGCTTTACTGTACACTGAACAGCTCAAGATGAGCTGTATTCCAGCTGCAGCATAAGCCTGCCATTCACCAAACAAGACAGAACTCTGTAGCGTGGGGCTAAAAACTTATTCCTGCCAAAAATCAACTGCTCTATTATAATGAGCTGTCACTAGGCAATGTTGTGAACATAATGTACCCAAAGAAGGATCTAACAGCAGATGCCAGTACAATTATGGATTATGACCCAAGGTTGTATGACTGTTTTGCACTATGTCAAGCAAAGAGTAAAACCATTTCAGAACAACATGTGCACAAGATTTCTAGTTCATGAGGATGATTCAGCATCAGCAACAACCATACTTGTTTTGCCCAGGGAATACCATGTATCATCAGATAACTGAGCAGTAACTATTCCAGCATCCTCTGGTAAACACCAACTTTCTATTAAGTCTTGGCTGTCAAAAATCACCTGAAAGCAAGAAGTTCCATAATACTATATCCTTGGCATAACTGTACCACCAGGGCAAGGGAGATGTAACTATTAGTTGCAAAGAAGGATATGCATGCACTGAAATAAGACGCTCAGGAAGTTGTGCAGAGACACGATGAAGGTATCTGCCCACTGGCGTGAGAAATAGGTAGCAAAGGTGGGGTTGGAGTCTGGAGCAGGGAGGAAGGGCAGGACAAACCAATCCTTCCACTCTGCCTGGTTCTGGAGCTCGGAGGCCTGCTTGAGGAAAAACTCCTGTGCCTTGTCATTGCGGCCATTCTGAAACACAGCAAGAAGAACAGGGCTCACACTTCCGGTAATGCCACCAGATTAGGCCAAGGAACATTTGCTTTTTATTATGAACAAAACTATTTTCATCACCCTGACACAACAAGTGGTTAGATTCACCAGGAAACAAAAAAATCCCAAATATGGTAAGAGAAGCCTACAAATGTACTTAATCCAAAAGACTTATTTCTAATCACCACAATCCTGTTTAAAGGCTGAGACCAATCGAACCAAACACACTGATTTCAGCTAAACCAGTGCAGAGTGCACTGACATAAGCATTCATATACAGGACCAAAGTATAATTCGAATTGCTTAAGTCTACAGTACATGCAGCTTGAAAAGGTTTCCAACTGACACATTATGCAGACAGGACTGTCACACCTCAGGGTAAGCACATGGCAAAACAAACCATGAAAAAGCACACTGCTAGAAAGATGTATTAGATTTTGACTCCTACACTTACACCTGGATCTTCAGTCAGGGAATGGAACCACGAAGAATCAAGGGGAGAATATACTCCATTGACTTTCCAGGGTTTGAACAGAAAAAAAATCTGTTTCATTTTAAGCTCATTATTTTCTGTTCTATTCATAGCAAGCAAAAAGACATTCATTTTCTCTTCCACATTTCCTTGTTCCAGTTTTAACCTTGTGTTCTCTGCTAGTATCCAAGTTAACCGAGCAGGACTGAGCTACCAGTACTGTTATCCTTTCTGAAGGAAATTTGTCTCTATGTGAGCAAACCATGTTTCCCTGTTGCCTGAGTTTCCTTATCCTGCACACAAGCTTGTCATGTGAGTCGGCATCAAACTCCTGATCATGACACATGAACTGTTTGTTCCTAATCCAGCAGGCCTGGCAGAGGCTCACAGAGGCAGTTTATTGCTTTGGTTTCAGAGACCAGGACCTTTATAAAGTAGCCGAAAAATGAAACCCTACCTGGACAGCATGGACCAGGTAGTATCTGAACAAGCTGGTTTTCAGCTTGTTCACCGTTGGCCGGTACACGTCCTCCAGGCGGCTGAAAAGGCGTCGGTCCAGATAACTCCAGTAATCCCGCAGGGCAGCCAGGTCGTAGCTCTGCACAAACTGCTGCAGCTGCTCCACTATCTTATCCACCTAAAGAGTGCAAAACAGGGAACACTTCACTCATAGGAGGGCTCCTGAGGCATAAGACTTTCTGTAACTTAGTGCTGAGAAGCTTTAACTGTACAATCCTTATGCATAAGCGATTTTCTGATCCGGGAAACACTCTGCATTTTGCATTAGCATTCTTCCACTCTGCAGCACTTTGCAAATGAAGGAAAAAGAAATAGAGCATAGCTAAACAGATTTTGACGGAAATATCACATTTTGTTGAACCCAACTGATGAATTTTTTTGCAAATAAGCAAAACTTTCCACCTCCTTTAAAAGTCTGTTGTTAATAATAACAATAAAAAATTAATGTGATTAAATGTTTAAAACTCAAGTGCAGCACCTGAAAAAAAAGTATTATTTTTAGGCTAAAAGGAAAAATACCTGCATTTAGCCAACAGAAAGAGGAAGTCAGTTCTGCTCCATTGCAATTTTTGAAATACCTTTATCTTTAGTAACATCATCTACTAACAAGGCAAGCATAAAATTTTGCAGAAGAATTTTTTGTCATTACGTCTATCTGGAAATCATTTCTGCAATATGAATAAGGCAGAATGGTAGTGTGGGAATAGATTTTTTGTTCAGTGGTTTCTGATCGCCAAGACAGGCACCAGAAAAAGAAAAAAATGCATCTTGTATAAAATTAAACTAAGGTTGTTTAATATGTGGGTTGCTCTCCCCTCATCATTTAGTATCTTAGGACATACCCAATTCTTATCTCCGTGGCTTCTGGCAGATATAGAAAACTGAAGTTTGTGACTCCAGCAAAACCTTCTTGGGCAACAATTCAGATTAAGTCACCAGCAAAGTGCGGATGTTTTAAAAAATAAAGGCAACATGCTTTATTAACGATAAAAGTAGTGCTTATATTACCGGTCAAAGAAAAATCTGACTGTTCAAAGCACTACATTCGGTGCCCAGAACTGTTGCTACAGAAATACAAAGCCCACATAATGGACTGAAACTGGATTTTTGAGACTGGCAAATTCTGTGACGAGTGAGTCAAGGCAGCTGGTCCTCAAGACATACAAACTAATGAGCGGAGCTGTAGTGCCGCTGGATAAAAACTCGACCGAGAAAAGATGCAGGCAATGGAATGCCTTCCTGCCCTCTCGTTCCGCGGGTCTCCTCCGTTCTTCTCTTCTCGAAGCCGAGAATCCGCGGGCGGGTCACAGGTCGGGTGCCAGCCGGCCGGGCTGCCCAGCGGCGCGGGGCGGCTGCCGGGAGCTGCAGCCCCTGCCTCACAAGCAGGCGAGGGGATAGATGGAGCCGCCGGGCTGGGCTGACGGGCCCTGGAGCCGGGCGGCAGGGGAGCATTCAGCAGGCTACAGCCCCGCCAGGAGGCTGCGCGTCCCTGAGGGGCGCGGCAGGGCGGCCCGGGCGGCTCCGGGATGCGGGGTCCCGCCTGCGGGCCGGCCGGGCCCCGGCGCCCAGCGCAGCCCAGCGGGGGAGCGCGGAGGCTCCAAGGGCTCCCTCCGCCACCAGGCCCGCTGCCCTCGCCCAGCCCCCGGGGCGCCAAGAGGCGCCAAGAGGCGCCCGCGGCCCGCCCGGGGAGTGCGTCCTCCCAGGGGCGCACCCGCGCCCAGCGCCCCGCCGGCACGGGGATGCGCTCGCCACTTACCCGGAAACCCTTCTCCCGGTCCGCCTTGATTTCGGCGTCCAGCTGCTTCAGGGCGGCGGTGAAGCCGCGGAAGAGCAGATACTCCCGCACCAACTCGTCCGTGCGCTCCGCTGCCGCCGCCATGGGGGCCCCGCGGCGCCGCCGGCACCGCCCGCCCACGGCCGGGGAGGGGAGGGGATGAGCCGGCCCAGACCAGCCCCAAGCGGGAATACAACTCCCAGCGTGCCTTGCGCGGCTTTTCCCTCCCCCACTCTCCACCCCGCTGGCGCGTCCAGCCCGCGTTTTTCTCGCCTTCTGATTGGTCGCCGCCGGGAGGCGGCTGCGTGCCGATTGGCCGCCCGCCACGTGCGGCCGGTGTTGCTCGGCGCGGGCGGCGGAGGCGCGGCGGCGCTGGGGGCGGGGCGCGGTGATTGAAGGACGGGGGTGATTGATAGACGGAGCGAGCGGGCCATTCCAGAGGCTCCCGGCGCGGCCCCTCACGGGCTTCCCCCGGCCGGCCCGCGCCTCCCGACCTCCGACGGAGCAGCAGGGGCGGGCACTCTTACCTCTGGGCTGTGCTTGCGGTCGGTAGCGAGGCAGGGGGCATTAATCCAGTGGAAAGCCGGGAAGGGCTTTCCAGGCGGGCGCTTCAGACTGTGGCAGGCCCGGCTGGGCCTGGATCTGGCCCTCTCGTGCAAGAGTATGTCTGGTATCGTTGCCCACAACAATGTGTCACAGTTTGTTGGGGAAAAAAAATCTATGTTGTAAAGAAGCCTGTCATTTAGCACCATCAGTGGGAGCAGAGGAGTCTTAGTGCTTTGTGAAGCCAAGCCCTGGATTTTCCATGGAAATGAAACATAAATCCTTGTAGGGAAGGGTGCAGGAGATGGGAGGCTGGCTTCAGCTGGGTTGCTGTTAATTCTTAGTGGTGAATTAGGTTTTAGTAAGTACTTAACAGGCAGGTATCTCTCAGGCAAAGGAAATATTTCAAACTCCGTTATTTTCTACAGAAAAGATAAGCTCTTGTCAGTCAGCCTGATTTTTTTTCTTTTTGTCTATCCACTGTGCAGGCTGTAAGATTTCTTTCCCTTCACTTAGATATTTATTCAGTATAAATAAATGTTGCATTGCAGCTTTCAACAGGCACAGCTGGAGACTGTAGGAAGACACATGCCAAAGTGAGTCTCAATCCCCTGAGACACCGGCAAGAGGTAGAACACTGCATGGCAAAGCAGCACTTGCCACAGGCACACCACTGGGTTCCTCTGGCAAGACTCTTCAGCAGCTTGCGGGGAAGAGTTTTATCCCAGTCAGACAGCTGTGCCTCAAAGGTGCGAACAGTGACTCTTTCTCTCTGCGTCATTGTCATACATGAGCATGTTCACACTGAGCCAGGCTTAGCCTCAGTCTGTGAGGATGATCACTGTGTCTTTATGGGTGCCAGTATGTGTGTAATTTCACTGCATGCACCTTTCCTGGATCTCTTTATCTAAAGCTGCCAACTGAGCCTAAGCGAGTTGTCCAGTTTGTAGTTGCTGGGTCATGAGTTTATCATGTGCCTTATCTGTACTTTTCTTACAGGCTTTTTGCAGCATTTTTATGGCTTTGCATTTTCTTTTATAGTATTTTGGAAACAAACCAAGGGATCCCACAATGAAGCTGATGTCACAGCATTTTGTTCTGAAATCAGAGCAGTGAGTTTAGGGACAGAAGGAGTTAGAGAGAAAGGAATATTTCATTCAGCTTTATGAGGTGCACTTTGTCTTCATGACAGTGGAAAAATAAGTTCAGGAATAAAAGCAAACACCAGTACTGTTTCTTGGTCTCAACTAAAGGAAGAAACTATTTAGACAAAATTGTTTTTAAAGATGAAATTTACTCAAAATACTACTGAAAAGACTAAAATTACCATGCTCAAGGCAGAGGAGTAAACCTCAGGAGTATCTTCTCAACTCTGCAACTGATTTGTTTAGTTCCATTGGTTACCTTCAGTTTTCCAGTTCATAAAGCAGAGGGAGTAATGATTGTTTAGAACAAGAATTGTCCCCTGAATATGTCAAATCCCACTATATGTGGCTTGTGCCTGCTGAGTCCCTTAGCCCTCATGTAGGTTGAGGTAAGAGTTCAGTTTGCCATGTTCTGAGCAAGACTCAAGCTAACCTGAAGTCAGCAGGATCTCCAAAGCCAAGACTAAACAACGACTTCCTTTGCCTGGTCTAAGGGGACTGTGTTCACATGCCAATTCATGAAATTGCTTTTTCACAGTGTCTTGTGCCCCTTGTGTGACTCTTGGGAGCCAAGGAAGTTTAATATCTTTAAAAGTCTCAGTACAGAAGGTTGCTTGTAATCCTAGTGCTTGGTGCCTGGCTAAAATATCCAGCATGAAAGCTCTGCAAGGTAGATATGGGTGGTCTCACCATGCACAAAAATCCTGAAATATTTTGGAGATGTGTATGTTTAAATGCACTGGCCATGTGTTTTCAGTTGTACTTGGTATAGATGATGGAGGAATGATGTGCAGCGCTGAAGTTAATCCTGTTAATCCAGACTTTTGCTAGGAGAAGCCTTTGCTGTGTTTTATGCTGCTGTAATCCAGGTTACAGCAATGTAGAACATGGCAAAGACTTCTAGCAAAAGTCTCATGGGAAATCATCAGTAAAATCTTATGCCTTAAGTTGGTAGGCATCCAACAAGACTTCACAGCATGGTATTTCTGGACATGCTCCAAGAAGAGAACGATCCAAACAAGACCATTTGCTGATGAAAAAGATCTGAGTTATGTAGCAAATGTCTGTGTGACGGGGTGTTAGGTGTATGTGTTGCATAATAGATATCCAAATATTTATATTCCCTATTGAAGTTTACTCTTTTATTAATTCTTTCCCCTTTTCATATGTATAAGGGTAGCTAGTGAAACAACACTATTTTCACAATATATTTTCACAGAGCATGGAAATTACTGAAGGTAAACATGAAGGAGAAGCAAAGCAACAAAGGCGTGTTAAAACATGAATCTAGTTAGAGCAGAGAACAATCAGTTCTGTTTTCTTCTTATGTTTAGTATCAGGTTTTGCGTAAGGCTAAGACATCTATCCAGAAGCTGGAGCAAACCTTGTGTTCTTTGCTGAAGATGAAAGGTAACTGTATGCAAGTATTTGCTTGGACAAAAAGCCTGGACTTGGTTTTTGTGTATTTGTTAAATAGAGACAGAAGTACACAGGAATTGTGCATTAAAGCATTGCAGCCAGCTGTGGCTTTAGTCATAGCAATAAGTAAGGGACAGTGAGAAGTCTGTCAATGCACTGAGCACTGTATCTATCTCAGAAATCCCCCTGTGTGCTTCTCCTGGTCACAGCAGTGTGGCACAGTGCCAGTCACAGCTGTCACCAGCACCCAGCCCTCCAGAGCTTAAACTGCACAACAGCACGTTGTGGTGTGAGCTAAAAGGATTTCCTAGGGTAGGAAATGGAAGCCTCTGAGTGTACTCTGATATAAATGGTTAAGAGAGATGCTACAGTTTTTTCTTTCAGCTTGGCAGGCCATGCCCATGCCCTGCTCTCTTACAGCCTGTGGCACCTTGGTGACACTGGCCAGCAGGTACTGTCTGCATTTGTGGCGGCTCCTGCTGGGGGCTCTCATGCCCCCAAGAACGTGCCTTCTGTTTAGTGCTGCTGGCCACTGCCTCTGCTAGCAGCAAGAAGAACTAGGGGCTGATAGCATAGAGGCTTTGGACTTGTTTTTTTGTCCCTTCAAGTGTCCAAATTCCTGTCAGCTAGAAAAAAACCTATTCATGTGACTTGCACCTCCAGTAATTTGAATCAATTAGAAGTCTTAGTGCTTAAAATGAACAACCTCATCTGAACCCACATCATTGGATAACCCATAAAAGTGAGTCACAGGTAGAAAGAATAATTTGACAGAGCAAAATTGAAAGGATAACAAGCAGGGGGGCTGGTTGAGGGGAGTTTGAGGCAAGCTTCCCCTTGTTTGTACTTGCATATATGTAAAATCCATAGTGCTTGTGAATCACAGGCTGGATGTCAGGGTTTTTCACATGCAATTTGTTCATTATAAGGTAATCAAAAAATTCTGTATTGACTAGTGTGTGCCCCTGAGTTTGATTTGCAGCTTGTTTCCACCATCAGTTCTCTAAAATCAATGTTAGGAAGAAGGCATTGATTCTAAGTTCCTCAGTGTTCATAAACTCCAAGTAGTGCTAGTTATGTTGTAGGAGAGACAGATGTTTCTTCTTTCACATCATTTTTGCCTAATGAAAAGCTCTGGCTTGTGAAGAACCAGTTGTTGACAGTGTTCTGCTTGGTTGGGGGCTGAGGGTGAGAGAGAAGCCAGAAGTGCCATTGATGTGACAGTGACCTTTCTGCTGACAACAGCCAGCTGCAGTCTGGAGGATGGGAGCCCATCCAGCTTGGAGGAAGTCAGGGAGGAGTATGTCAGGAGGCAATTTGGCAGTCAGAGGTAAGGGCTTGTACTACTCAAGAAAAGATGATAATATTTTGCACTTGCTCCCATCCCAGCATCTCTGAAACTCCTTGTCATTGCTACTGTATTTCCAAGCAGAGGTTTTTCCTCATGAGGAAAGGACTAAGAGGTTTCACCTGGACTGCTATAATCCCATGGAGTGCACAAACATTCTAAGCATGTTGTGAGTCTCATTTCCAGTCAGTGCTTCTATTTTTTTCCCTTCTATGTAGCTGATCTCTGGCAAGGATGTCTCATGGCCTTAAAAGCAAAAGAAGGAGGAAAAAGCTGGCTTGGGAGGAATGCCCCTAGGCTCTGGAGTCACCATGATGAGGGCATTATTAATCCAGTTGAGAAGTTATTAATGTGGCTTTTTTCCCTTGTGTTCTTTCCAGCACTACATCAGCCTCAGAAGATATGAGTGAAAGTGACTCTGCCATCTGGTATTTGCTTCAAGAATGTGAAAAACAAACACTGGAAGAATATGAGAAGCCAGAATTGATCCAGTTTTCAGACACTTTATCCCCAGATCTAGTGGAATTTGAACGGTAGGTGCACCCTACATTGCCTTCAGGTTTTTCATTTGTTTGCAGTTATCTCTGTGCATCCAGGCACTGCCGTTCATGCAGCCCTGCTGGAGCCTGTGTCTGCCTCACAGAAGCCTTGTGCCAGCAACTTTGGCCCTGCTGGTGATGAAGCTGATCACTTCCTAAGTCCCTGCAGCTTGCACATGGATGGACTCTTAGAGCTGTAGCAGCCCCCAGCTTTTCAGGCCTTGGTAAATCCCTGAGGATTTTTCACCCCTTAAGAAAAAGAAGAAAATTTCTTTCAAGTATGTCAGTCCCTGTGTTGCCACACTTTCCCACTGTATCTCTGCCGTGGGGCTAGATTTCAGGAGGGTAAGAATTGCTGCACCAGAGGAATTTGCTAAGAGTCTAGCTGTATGCGTTCCAGGGAGGTGCAGGAACCAGAGGTAAGCACATTCTTTTCCTCACAGGGATGCTCATCCTTCCTCTAATGGCATTGTTAGGAGGAGCTTGCACACTTGTTGCAGACCCTTAGGTCCTGGCAGCTTGGAGTATTTTTTTTAGTGGGATCAGAGTAGGGTAAGGCTGGATTCAACCAAGTAAGATCTTACAGTCCACAGCCTCTGGGCTGCAGAGTAGTGGTTGTCTGGAAGGTACCAGAATGCATTCTGCAACAATGCAAAATTGTCTGCAACACTGGGGAAGGGAGGAACCTAAACACTCGTGTGCTACACTTAGAGCTAGTGGATGTGAGTCTGTAAACCCTTTAAGCTCCTAAATGCCTGATGCAGGACCTAAAAGTCAAAGACTACCATTCTCATGTCAGTTGTCCATGTATTTATTTGGAAGTCATAATGGTAAAATTACTGGTTTTTTCCAAGGTTAGTGATATCTTAAAACCGAGTATTATACTCCATGTTCTTCTCCTTCCTGTCAGACAACACTAGGAGGTACTTTAGAGGTTTTATCCTGCATTTCCAACAGGATAAACTATTATTTGATTGCCAAGACATGAGAAACAGCTGCATGTGCAATCTATCCTACACCATCAAGCAGTGAATTTCACCCTAACCATTCCACAGTTAACAGCATGCAGTGCAGGAGAATCCAGAGCTGCAGCTGGCATCTGTTCCATGGCATCACCACCACAACCAAAATCTTCTGCAGTTCCTTCTTCTCTTTTGCTTTGAACTGCTGTGTATTTCTAAAAACCGCTTTGATCACCGGGTTTTTTCTCAAAAGGAGACTGCAGCTGGACCAGCAGATGGCACCAGCTTCCCACTCCTGCTCCTGCTTTTGCTCCTGTTAGAATTGGAGGTGGCTGTAGTTAAGGTATCGTTTAGAAGACCTTGAAATGTGCTGAATCAAGATTTTCAGGATTAGAAAAATCTGCTTCATCAAAGACTGCAGGACAGAGCCATAGACACCTGACTTTCCTGTTCTTTACTGACCAGGTAGACCAGGGCCTGTACTGTGCAGACTCTGGCACTTGTCCTGTAGTCCTAGGGCAGATTGCACTTGGTTTGTAGCTAATTCTTGTAAAAAAATGACCTTTTATAGCAGGCATAAAACGACAAGGACTCTTCAGCAAAGAAAGCAACAGTCTTTTGGTGATCATTTAATCACATTATTTGGGAAGCATCAGAAATGCTTTGAGCTTTGGCTGACTGAGTTTTTTCCCCTGTTCAGCAGCAGGAGATACATTGGTAGGACTTCACAGTGCTTTGTCCAGTGCAAAATGTGGTTGTCACCTTCCAGCTGGGAAGGAAATAGTTGACTTGTGCTTCAAGCTTAATTTCTTTAGCAGAGCAGTCTAATGGTGGTTCATGTTCTTCTGCTTGAGAAATTCCAGGTCCTTTGTTTGGAGCGGGACATCCAGAAACCTTAGTGAGCGCAATACCTTACATGAGAACACTTATTCCCCTCCCGGTATTTTGTCTCCAGCAGTGGTGGAAAATACTCCAGAGTGTGGAAACTTGGGTTTAAACAGGTTTATGTTTGCCTACAAAATTAGATTTTCAATATTGATTTGCTGGAAAAAATATTTACAAATAAAAAAGAACTATTTATTTTGAGTTACTTTCTCATACAATACTGTTCAGTTAATCAGGAAATGTGCTCATGTGGGACATCTTCCAAGGAATCATTTTGAGCCTAAACATAGAACCAATGACTGCTGTTTGTAGAGCTCTTGGTTTATACTCCTTTGATCTTTTTATTTTCGTCTGAGATTCTCTAAGCATTTAATTAATGTAAAATAACCTTCAGTGCTGCTTCCTAAAGTAGACATTATTATCCTGTGCCACACAGTGCTAACAGAAGAAGCAGGCTTGTTCTGAGATTTAGTCACTGCGTTGAAATTATGACCCCTGTGTTCCACCACTAGGTTCACTACAGACTGCATAGAAGTCATTGTTAGGGATGTGTTTCCTTAGATGTTAAATGGAGGAAATGGAGCTCCCATGCATAAGTCAGAGCATCCAGACCCGGGGCAGTGTCTGTCTGTCTGTATGTACAGTACCTAATGCATCAGGATACAGGATGCCTCAGCCAGGGCTTTAAAGTGCAGTGCAAAGCCAGTAAATGTACAAAAAGTCACTTGCAGTGCAAAAGGTTCAGGATGCAAAGGCAAGTAACTGAAAATGTATTAAATTCCAGAATGAGGTTTGCCTGTACAACCTGCATTGCCTGGAGCTTCTGTTGTGAGGCAGTCGTGCTGAGGCTGAAGCTGGAGCCTGCCTTTTGCAGGTGAAATTGTCAGTGTTGGGCACCATTCAGTAATTGTATGAAGTCTGGGAGGCAGAGTCTGAAGTAGTTATGGATCACAGCTACTCCCTGGTGTCCTGCTGATTTTCAGTAGATGACTGCCTTATAGCCTGCTCTTAAGAGATACTCCCTTTCCTTTCCTTCCAGATACCTGTATTTTTATAAGCACACAGTGGACCTGCTGGTAGAGCATGGAATTGTTTGCACTGGAGAGGTGCCTCTTCCTGAGGTCTCCACAGCTATTTCCCATCTCTGGCAAGAGCTTTCTGAAGAGAGCAGGGACAGCATCTTGCAGTACTGTAGCCAGAGAGATTTCCTCATGGATCCCAAGGCTGCTTGCCCAGAGCCTGCTTGCACTGAAGGTAGTGTGAGGGACAGCGGAGGTAACAGTGAGGAAGCCAGTGGTTCCTCAGTCTCCACACCAGAGGAAGTAAGTGCTCAGCAACATTCATAGTCTGCCTCTGAAACTCCAAGCCTTCAGATGCTGATTGGCTCTGCAGCTTTGAGTTGCAAACATACAGTAGTTGTAGCTACGTTTTCTCAAGATCATTGAATGCATACATGGAGACAATAAGCAGTCTTTAAGTAAATGCCTGCACCAGATTTTCTCTTGGTGAGATACCTAGTGAGCTACAGAAGTGGAGTGGCAGTGATACTGCTGGTCTCCATTGACTTGTGGAGTTTCTGTGCTAAGTAACAGTTCAATTTGCCCCTACCTTGGTCCAGGGACAGGGAGCAAGAACAAGAATTACACAGTTACACAGTGTGCTCTTCACACTCTCCAAAGAGCACAGATGATCTAAATCCAGAAGGGATACCTAGTTTGCCAAAGCCTGCTATGTTTTGGGTTGGGTGGGGTTTTTTCATCAAAGCACTTGGTAGCAAAGAGAAAGTATTTTTAGACCAGTCCCAGTGGTACAGGGCCAATGACTGCCTGTACCATGCACCTCTGCAGAGCCAAGAAGTCAGTGACTGAGTAGACCAGAGCATTTATTAATAAGAGATTGAGTGAATAACAGCCAGTTCTATCAATGGTTCCTGGAGCAGTGACTGCTGAAGTAACTAGCTGCTCGAAGAGGTATGTGTAATTTCATTAGCTGCAAGGAAGGGACAGATGTTTACCTTTAGCACGTAAGTAAATGGTATTGGCATGTTCTTTTTGAGTCACAAGACACAACTGATACTGCTCATTGCCTTAGGAAATGTCATGGGAATGTTCCCTGTATGGTATTTCTGGCACAGAGAGTGTGTGAACTGCATTATGGCAGAGTGAACTAATGACTTCAGTGGTCTGGCACACGGAGCATCCAAACTCCTTTGTCTAACTGGAGTCAGTTTTGGAGAGACTGGCTGGTACAGCTGAGATCTCCAGCCATAAGCAGCAGTCCACAGTCGAGTCTCTAAAGCACTGATACAATTCATGGTTTTTACTGATTTTTTGGAGATGTAATGTGAAGTCTAATTCCTAGAGGTTGAAGCACAGGCTTAAGGGAGTGGACTGACCTTGTGTTCCTAGCCATGAAGTACAGTTATTCCACATTATTCCTGCCTCCACAAAATCTCTTGGTTTACTCTAGCTGTAACCATACCTGTTAAATGTAAAGAAAGAATATCATGCTTTTAAAGACTTCATTATTAAAAATTATGCCCTAGGTAAAACTTTTTAGGTGACTGGATATGCTGACATCTGAAGTGATTTCTCTGCTAGGTGATGTTTGAAGATGCATTTGATGTTGCTGCTGGTTTCCTTGACAGAAGCAAGGCTCAGGGATTGTCCAGCCAGAGGTAAATTGCAAACACCCCTTTTGGCAGACACAGTACAATCATAGCCCACTGTCAGCAGTCCATGGCAAGTGCTCTTTGGAGTAAGACAACAGCTCTCTTTCTGAATAAATGGTCAGAATAGCAGCCTCCAGCAGCTGTGCTCACAATAATACTTCCTTCTAAGGGGAAAAAGTGGAACAACTAATGGTCATTTACAGCAGAATCAGTAAGAATCACTTCCTGAGAGCCCTATCACTTCAGGATAACTGAGGTCTTTCTGATTTTCTTTGCCATTCTGCACAGCTTTCTGTGTTTTCAATTTACAATACCTGTAATGTTTTCTTTTTCTCTCTCACTTACCAGGCCTGTGAGGGCCAAGAGGCATTCCCTAACAAATCAGCTAATCACAAGCCATACTCTCATGTAATGAAACAAAAATGATAAATTTTCAACATTTTCTCCTTTGTCTTACCCTAATTCAGTCACATGGAGGTGATCAGGTTAAAGTGTGGTTGACCTGAACAGTAACACCAAAGAAACACAGGACCTTTTAAATAATAACATCTCTTTCCTCTTCAGTTCAGATGAGTGACCTAGAAGAGAACATGTCAGATACAAAGCTGGCACTGCCTTTGATTTTTCCCAGTAGACCAAAGAAAGAAAAGCATTGTTTTCCTCAAGAGGAAAATCACATTATGATTCATTTTTTATGTATTCTTGCTACTTAGTCTTTGTTAAGGTTGTTTCTCTTTGCAAATAGTGTCTTTAATCTGTGGGGGTTTAATCCCATTTTCTACTTATTTTTCAACATTTAGAGTGATCTTTAATGTGAATCTCTTCCTTTCACCACCATTCCAGATTCCAGGGCATAAATTAAAATAAGGTTGTTTTGGCTGATTATCAATATACTTGAAGGGATAAAAAACCTTAACAAATATTTATTTATTAAATAACATTTATTAGGTCACAATTTCCACTTGCTTTTAAAATAAGATTAAGTATTCCTTAATACTGCAAAGTATTACTATAATCTTTAAAGTCTGTTTTAGGTCCCAAATCAGTTTGATATTTCAATAGTCAACATTTATTGTTTTCTCTTTCTTGCCTGTTGTTCTGCACCTTGTAATTCTGGACAGAGCTGTGATGGCAGAACTTTGTAAAATCCCAGGAGGAATACAGAGGTGAGGTCTAGAATGAAAAGCTTAGCTTTGTGCCACAGTTACCTGAGAACACACCTGCCAGTTATAGCTAACATGTCATTTCATGATCACAGCTTACTGCATTCACTCAAAAACTTTACAGAAGTCAAAGCTGTTCCTCTGAACAACCCTACCAAATACAGTCCCAAATAACCATTGTTGCTGTCTGTTTTAAATGGATATTTACTTTTCCCCAAAACAGTGTTACTATGCTGTAATGTGTCAGCAAATCTCCTTATTGTGACACCAGTTCCTTGTATTTCTATTCTCTGTTCTTCCACACCTGCCTTGCACTGGGCAAACAGTATCTCATCAATGCATCCATCACAACTCCTCCCTGTCTCGCTTGGCTATTTTCTTTACTATCAGAACCACCTTGAAAACAGTTTGAATTCTTTTTTATTTATAAGTAAAATATGGAGGAGAGAAAGTAAGGAGAACAGAACAGAAAATTAAATACAGTATCTGATTCCATTTTCAGTTCAGCATTTGCAAGCTGCACTTCTGAAAATCCAGAGGATCACCAGAGACTCTATGTGCAGGTCACTGACTTCCTAAAACACCACTTCTTCACTAATACACAGTTTTGCCAGGTAAGCCTTGCCAAAGGATTGCTTATAGAAGGAGCAGTGTATTTCAGAGCAATGTATTTCAGGAGCAATGTCAGAAAGGGATTTTTGTATTCAATGCTTCTGATCATATTGTCCAGAATGATTCCAAAAAGAACTTGGGGTTCATCATTTTAGATGTGTCATTCCAAAAGGCCACTAGGATTGCCTTTGTAAGAGATTAAGTGTGAGTGAGCACTTTGAATATTTTTCATTGGCAAATGACATGGGGAATTGTAAATTTTTATTATTATTATTATTATTATTATTATTATTATTATTATTATTATTATTATTATTATTATTATTTGCATGAAAGTTCCTTGTGGAAAAGCTTGAGTGACCTCCTCTGAGCAGGTAAAGCTCACTTTCCAGCTCTCCACCAACCCCCAGCTGCTTCATTCTGAGCTCAGTAGAACCACCTTCTGCTTGTCTGGGAGCCAGGCTCCCTGCCCTGAGCCCTCCAGTGGCAGGCCCTAAAAGCAGGATATCCATGTTCTTGAAAGAGCTGATGAAAAGCTCCTGAGCTTCCCCTTACCTTCAGCCTACTGTTGCAGGTTTGCTGAGCCAGAAGTCTTTGTGTTTCCATTGTTCTTCCTCCCCTTCTTGTCTCCCTGCCATGGAGGTGGCTCAAAGCTTGCACATGGGTAGAGAACTGAAAGGGATATACCCCTCAGGCAGAGCTTGTTTTGGTTCAGAGTCAGTGGTACCTCCATAGCAGCCATTGGTTTGCTGGTTTCTATTGCCCAGTTCCCACCTGGCCTTTGGTACCTGAGCAGATGCTCCTTTGAAGGAAAATAGAAGGTTTGTGATGAGGGGTAGTTGAGACAGAAAACAAAGCAGAAACTGGTGTTGCACCACTGTCTGAATCTGTCACAGAGAGACTGCTGTGTGCCATTTGGTTCCCCCATCCTGGAGAGGGCATCACTAGAGAAGGTGCAGAGAATGGCAGCAAGCACAGGAAAAGGCATTGAATACTGTTAAGACTAGGACTTTTCTGCAAAAAAAAAGACTGAAGGGTACTGCAAGACCATTTTATTCATACATGGTGTGGATGCAGTACACAGAATGATTACTTATTGTGTCTAACACTAGAAGAACAAGAAAGCACTAAATAAAATGAACAAACAACATATTAAAAATATTTACATGTAAAAATTACCACATTTAGACTCCAGGGTCATCAATCCATGGGCAATTACTAAATCTGAAGGTCCAGATTCAATATCCAGAGCAGGAGGACCTCACAGCACAGTTTGCTATAATGTACAAGTGTTTATTGTAAAACAGAGCACACTGTGTGCCCAATTCTTGCACTTTTTTCTAAACTTCCCCTGCTGGCTGTTGTCAGAGACCAGACACTGATCTCCACAGCCTTTTGGTCTGTGAATAGCTATGTTCTGTGTAAGAGCAGAGCTCTTCTTGTGTTTAAGTAAATGACTATGAACTCAGCAGGCCTAGAAAAGAAAGAAAAGCTTTAGGCAAGATATGGCATTTTCTGGTTTTAAATTTCTTTGGGAGTGTCATGCCTGGCATGGTCTCATCTCGTCCTTCTGCTTGGGGCTGCCTTGTTATGTGTGAGCCCCAGTCCATCTCACAGCTCCCAGATGAGGTGGTATGGGAACAGGTAGTGTCTCTTTCAAGGTTTAAAGAGGCACATTTAAAATAAGACTGGGAGTGATGGGAAGATAAGCAGCAAGAGAGCCCAAAGTACTGCAAATTGGCAGTTTGCTGTACTGTGTAGATCCAAAAGGAAATAAAAAGCTGCAAAGGGTTCTTTTACACAGGAACTTTTAGTTATCTGTGATAAGACAATAAAAAGGGAATTTGAGCAGAAATCACCCAGGCTAGATAATATGAAGGTCACAATCTGTTTTGATTTAGAGTGCAGAACAACACATCTAGACAGTGCTGCCAAGAGGCAAAAGAGTAGAAAAAGGAAAATATGACTGACAAGCTATTTTTTGTTTTGAGAGCAGAAATTCGGATCCATGTCAAAGCAAACAGATTGAGACAGTTATGAAAGTGATTGCAGAGCAGGGATAGAAGATGTTCCAGCTAGCTTGAAACACACCAACTCAGGCAGCAGCAGAGAGATCAGTATAGGCTACTCACCTTCCCCCAGAAATTGGGCTGCTCAGAGCATCAGAGACTGCTGGACTTGACAGGGAAAGGAACCCGTCCTGCTTACCTTATCAGACTGAACCTCTGCAGACCATTCCCCTTCCCTGTGCTGGTGCCATGCTAGCACAGGAGTTTGGGCAGTGCTGGCACAAATTATCTCAAGCATAAAGCAGAGTCCCAGTACACTGTGCACACACCTTGTAGGAGATACAGAGGTGGGTAGCAAGTACAGTAAGTACCAAGGTAAGGCATGTGATGGGACCCCACTGAAATACAAAAGGCAGCCCATGGTCTCCTTTCCTTTCATCTGCAGAGCTGATGAGGTGATGGATTTTATTGCTGGTCATTCATGCCACTGCCATGTTCTGTCATTTCTGGTTAACTGTGCAGGTACAAACTGCAGCTACTGCTGTTGGACTGTGGATGGTCACAGCTACTGAGCACAGCTCCTCTTGAGCCACTGCCCTGGCTCTCAAGGCTGCCAAGGGCTTGCACCCCACTGCAACAAAAAGCTTCAGAAAGACTCATACAAGAGGAGAGGGGAAATCATTTGGACAAGGAAAGGGAGAACGCTTAAAAGGGCAGGGACACCAAAATGAGAACAGGAACATGCTTCTGCAGTATATGATAGAGAAATATTTCTGAGCATGAGATTAGTTAAGCAATCTTGTAATTTTTCAAGAGCTGTTGTCTTAAGGTCACATCATAAGAGAAGCTTAGCAGCAAAGGCAGTAATGAGTTAATTTAGACTGAGATCCAAAGGTTTTACCTAAATGAAACTCAGTGGGGTTTTTTTCTAAATAGTACTGAGCACCTTTGTGTCTTCAAAGGCACACTTTTAAAATTATGGATTTTAGATGAGTCACTTGACAAGCAAGTGGTATTTAGTGCTTCTTAAGCTATACATTTTCAAACATCACCTATTTTTAAAAGCAGTATTTCACTGAAGAGTCTTGCATCAATGCATAAGGTGGACTAGATGGACTGCAGGCATGAATACTTTTATCTTCCAGACTTTGATTTCTCAAGAGACACTTGTTCTCTGTAAACTGGTGAAAGAGAAGACCCTTTCCTTCTGTTGCTAAAAGTGGAGCAAAGCCTGAAGTTGGTAGAAGTTAAGGCCTCAAGGAAACTTTCATACCTTCAGAGCCTGTTATGTGACAAACTTGCTACCACAGTCAGTAAGAGCTGTCTAGATGATGTAAATATACACAGGGTGGAGCCCTGTGATTTTAGAAGGAAATTGGCAGAAAACTTTAGCCTTTCTTCATCAGGCACCTCAGGAACTCATCAAGTGCTGGCGGCTGGTTCAGAGAGGGGGGAGGGCTCATGCTGCATTTTCTGATACATCAGCTCTTGACCAGCTCACTGTAGATTTGAAATTCAACAAACTCCTGTGGTTTTTAATCCTGCTTGACTTTGGGGGGGCTTTCAGGAAGAAGATCTTCACTATGATCATGAGACCGTGATGCTGCGGTGCACGGAGACCTTCGATGATGACGATTTCTAAGCAGTGTCTCCAGCAACGTTTTGCCAAGCCCTGCCAGGTACACCAGGCATGGGAGGAGCCTCACCTCTCTCAGTGAGCTGCCTCTCTCAGCAGAGTGTGGAGACACTGTGTTGAAGTGGTTTGTTACCATTGACTTCTCCTTCCCTCATTAGTAATTCTTGATATATCAGTTGAGTAATTTATACTTTTTAAAGGTTTTAAGGGTCTTAGCTATTTATTAATATATGTTTTTACCCATTGCTATTTAATGTTTAGCCTTGCTTCACAAAGAAACAGAGGCATGTACAGTTAAGTGACCTTGCCTAGCATAAGGTGTGGGAAGAGCAGCAGGGAGGCCAGATCAGTGGCAGTCTGCACACTCCCACAGGATGCAGGTCTCAAACTGCACCCTGCAAAAGTCACCTCCTGGCAGTGATTATTCTTCTGGTGCAATTTTTCATCTTGGGCTCACAAGGAAAGAGGGATTTCCTCACAGAGAGTGGAATAAGGCTCTTCTGTCTCATTATGAGGACAGCAGCAGTGAGCGCCCACTCCCCAGTCACCCAAAAAAGTGCAGGCACAGTAATACATTTTGGTTTACTTTAGTGAAGTGTGTAAAGCTGAGTGATCAGCCCTGTGCTCTTCTTCCACATCTAATTCTTGGATGAGTAGTGCTGCTCAGATAGTGTCTTGGAATTAAAAATGCTGTGAAATTGAATAAAGTCCTTCACATCTCTGAGTTATCATTAAAGGCTCTCTGCAGACTTGAACAAACTGTATTCTGACAGTGGTTATGTTGAGGTCATGCTACCAGCCATCACAAACAGAAAGGATGGAAGTTTTATTTTAAAACCTAAACTGAAGCTGGTGTGCCTAGCTGTCCAACTTCAGCAGCCAGCTTTTAGACTGAGTCCAAGAGGCCTGGACTGTGGCCCAGCATTGCTTTGGTGCATAAAAGCGTGATACATTCAGGCAAAAACACGCGGAGCTGAGTACTGAAGTACAAGGGAAGAATAAACACTACAGAGCCCTTTCTGTCCCTGCAGTTGAGGTTGTGGTAGCACCCCCAGATGAATGTTTGCCCCGCTGCTGTGTTTGAAAGTGGGGTTGCAGGGGTCCTGTTTGGGTTTGAGAGCTCTTCAGAGTTCTCCAGGGTGCAGCCTTGCCATTCCCTGGCCTTCCGAGTGTGCTTCATTTAGACATGCTGGCATTGCTTTGAGGCTAGAAGCATTGTAATGACATTAAGGGGAAGATGAAGAACATTATTTTGGTCCCTCCTCTTGCATGATCATAGTTCATAGGAGTGCAGGCCTGCAAGTGATTCTTTGAATACCACCTGCCCCTTGCTCCAGCAACGACCCTGAGAAAATACCATTACAGTGTATATGTTATTATTTATTATACTTACAAAAAACAAGTACTCATCTCACTGAAGGAAACACAAGTTTATGCTACAGCAACAATTTTATTACACAGCACCAGGAACCACAGGACCACATGTGATCACATTGCATGTGGCCCTACAGGTTGAAGCTAATAGGGAATAGGAGCAATAACCTGTGCACCTGTTTTCCAGAGAAGTGCTTTTCACCACACAATCACCACACTAGACCAAACAGGTACAGCAAGGGTACACAGGACACAGCAGCAGCATAGAGATGTGTAAGATTGTGAGCAGAAGTGCTTTCTCCATTATATTTGAGGAGGATTCCTTCATCTTTGTAGGGTTGGATGCCCTACAGCAAACTGGTTCTCCTGAGACTCCTCCCAACACTCCAAAGGTGGGATACATTTCAGTAAGGCTGGTTTTTTCTGTTAGGTCAAGAACCTAACTAAGGTCTCTAAAGTCCCTCTGTGGTCTGAGGCAGAAGAGACATGTTCAGAAGACAATCCATCCCATTAACTTTAGATGCCTCTCTTACAACAACATTCATTTGACTGGCTAAATGATGGGAATTTGGAATGAGATGAATCATGAGCTAGAGGCACCTGCTCCTTCCCTTGGCCAGGATGAGGTATACAACACAAGGTGAGAGGTGGGTGTTGCTTTAAGGTGCTGGGGATTAACCCCAACCCAAGGGATGCCTGAGAGTGGTACAGGGCCCATGTCAGGGAAGCTCCTTCAGCTGCCACATCAGGGGACAGGAAGCCCTTCTGCTTGAGCTGAACAGCTGCCCCTTAGGGTGCCCAAGGGTCAGTGCAAGAAGGAAACAGAAAACCTTTCCTAGGCATTTCTTGGGCTTTGGTGTTCCCCGAGGAGGGATCAGGTTCTTCCTACAAGTGAGCAGGCAGGAAGAGAGAAGGAAAAAATTACTTCCTCAAGGCCATCAGTGGTGCAGTCAGCTGAGCTGGGAAGAAGACATTATTCTTTTCCTGCTTCCCCCTCTAACAGCTGCCAGCTCATGCTCAGATGATAAGGGCTGCAGACATACTTTCAGACCTCTGTTTCTAAGATGAGTTCACTTGCAGGTGAGGTGCTTATATCCTTGTATCAGCACCGATTGGTGTATCAGCACCAACCTCAGAGTTTTTTTCTAAGCTTGCTTCAACACTGGTTTTCTGCCTAGCAGCCTTCAGTTCATCCATTCTCTTGTCACCAGACAGTTTTCTGGGGCAAGCAGGGAGATAGCGAAACCAAGAGACATTGCAGTATCTGGTGCCTATGCCAAAGGGAAGATCATAGACCTTGGAAATGAGCTGAGAGCTCTCCATCCCTCCCTTGTGGCTTTGTTTCCATGCCAGGAGTCCCCGCTCTTCCTGTGTTCCTGCAAGAGCAAAGTGAGGTTGTTGTGTTTAAAACAGCAGGGCTGCTTTGTGTGCCTCACACCCACTGCTCAAATCCCAGCAGACCCTGCACAAAATACAAATCCCTTCTACTTAAACCCTTCCAGCTCCAAAGAGCTCTACAAGTATTCACTAATGAGCTTCCAGATAATAACCTTTTCCTGCAACAGCTTCCAGATAAGCAGCCTTCTCCATGCTTTCCATGGGAATCATATATACCAAGAAGTTTTCACCTGCCAGAGGAGATCCAAGAACTGTTCAAAGGGAAGGTTCATGCAGTGCTGGGAAAGCAATGCTGGATGTTAACTGCCCAGACAGACACTTCAGAGCAGATTTAGCTAGCAGTTACTAGTCAGTCACAGGTATTTACCCTAGCCAAAGGAATTCCTACGTGCCTGTAACTGCTGTGGCAGCAAAGAACCTCTTGGGAAAGGGAGTGATCCTACCTGTAAATTCTGCCCAGAGGAGCTGATGATTGAAGGCTGCAGGAAAATTAATGAGCCAAAAGGAGACTGGCTTTCTGAGAAGCCACAGACAGTAACAGAATCTGGTTAACAGAGCGTCCTTTCTTCCTGCTCTTTTCCTGCAGCAGAAAAGAGGGTTTCCTCTCCTATGCTTATGCCCTCCTTCCCCATGCTAGATGAAAATCCAAGGCTCTTTGCTGTCTGTGAGGGCCAGCACCAGCATTTCCTACTGCTTTCCACTGCTGTGGCTTTAGCTCAGCTTCAGCTTTAGCAGCTCCCATACTGGCACACGTTGGCTCCTTCCACTTCTTATAGCTGCTTTCCTCTCTCCTTTTAACTAGCAATATGGTTTTAGGCAGGCATGTTCCCTGAAAGATGTTTGCCAAATAAACCTTTTCTTCAGCCTGAGTTCTTCCTGACAAATTATTTTATTTTTGATAAGCTGCTGTTATCCAGCCAGAGACCATTTCAGTGATGTCTCCTGTTCCTCACCGCTCTCTGGGAGAAGTGCAGTCACATGGTGTTTCATGGTTGCCAGCACAACTCCTATCCATAGAACAGGAGTCATGAAAACAAAAAGTACCAGGGAACAAACCCTTGGACAGGCACAAACTAGCAGCTCATTTCAGCAAATCCTACCTGGAATGGTGTTATCCAGGATAAAGCCCAGAAATCCACCCACAAACATGCCAGTGGTGAGAAGCACCAGGATCACTTGGTCAAGCTGGATGATTCCTAGCCAAAAAAAAAAAAAAAAAGCTTTGGATCGTGGTGTAGGAAGAGCATTTTACCTGTTTTACCAGCAACATTTCTGGTGCCAAGAGGCTGCAAGCGGCATGCTTGCTTGGACTAGGCTTGCTTGGATGAGACTTGCAAATCCAAAGCGGAGTGTAAGATTTGGAGTGGAAGGGAGAATGATCTCACAGCCAGTTTCAGACCTACAGTTTTATTCTACATGATTATTCACAGACCTAGAGTGGACAGGAGATGGCTCATAAATACATTAAGAGCTTATTAACAGTGCAGACCCCAGCACTGTCCTGAGAAAAAGCCACCTTCTGCTCCAAACACATTCAGCATGTGCACAACATAACACCTATCAGCTCCCTACAGAGCACGAGCTTCAGTTCCCAAAGAAATGTGAGTATATTTAGCATGGGATTTCAGCACCGCAAGCTCATCAAATGTGATGTTTCCCCTTGAGGGCTGATGGCCATGAACAGTGGCACTGAGCATCTGACAGGACATCTATAGAGCATGTGGTTTGTGGGCCCAGCTCTTTAATCAGCCCACCCAGCACACCATGTATGCTTTAAGAGAGGACACTCTGGCCTTTGTGATGAAGACATCAGTCACACAAGACACACTGAAGGATCAGCTGCTGGAGAACTGAAATTTTCAATAAAGTGAACTTGATGGAATTTAGTAGAGGAGTATGCTCTTGCATTTTGAAACCACAGCATTTTATTGTGTATGAGCACATAAGAAAGCCTCATTCATGAGAATCCAGTCACTGACCAAAAGCAGAGATTTCTGCACCAGAGCTATGCATCCAGGGCAAAAGGTAAAAATAGCCCTCACAGAAAGAAACAGGCAACAGTCAAAGCACAGATTTCAGCATTTCATAAGGGAAAAACTATTTTAGAAGATTTCTCTGGTCAGCCTTTCCTTCCATTTCATGCTACAGAAAATGCTTCTGATGTCACTTCTTACCTGTTTTCAGCAGAGCACTATTTTTGCTTGCCCAGTTGGGAATTGTGAGGCCAGCAAACAGAGAAAATCCGAAGATAAAGATGTTCCTTGAGGAGTTCATATCTGTATACTGCACAGAGAAATTTCATACATTACAACTCTGGATTACTGTTGTGTTCATGAGACATGGTGGGATGCAAACACTGGAATCAGGAATGGACCCAGCCCTGGTGCTGCTGGGGCATTTGTGATCCTGCAGTCCCCAGTGCCAGCCAGCCCTGCCCATGCCAGGGAGCCCTCTGGGATTCAGCCCCTCAGGGTACAGCCCCTTATCTTTACCTGAGGAATTGCCAACATAAATGTTTGCATTGCTGCAGTGTGGTTATAGCTGACACAGTCTGTAAGAATCTGACTTCAAACTGAGGGTTTTGTGTGCAGTTTTGGGCACCACAATATAAGATATAAAACTATGAGTAAGTGTCCAAAGGAGGGCCACAAGGATAGTGAAGGGTCTGGAGGGGAAGCTGTATGAGGAGTAGCTGAAGGCACTTGGCCTGTTCAGCCTGAAGAAGAGGAGACTGAGGGGAGGCCTCACTGCAGTCTGCAACTTCCACATGAGGGGAAGCAGAGGGGCAAGTACTGATCTCTTATATCTCATTACCTGTGACAGCAAATGGCATGAAGCTGAGTCAGGGGAGGTTTAGGTTGGACAGCAGAAAGAAGCTTTTCACCCAGGGGGTGACTGGGCACTACAACAGGCTCCCCAGGGAAGTGGCCACAGCACCAGCCTGACAGAGCTCAAGAAGTGTTTGAACAATGCCCTCAGGCACATGGTGTGACTCTTGGGGTGTCCTGCTCAGGGCCAGCAGTTGGACTCAATGGTCTTGATGGGTCCCTTCCAACTGAGCTTATTCTGTGATTCTCTGTTTCAATGACATGAAGTCCCCTTCACCAGGGATGCAGCAGCGCTCACACAGCTGTTACCTGCAAACTGGAAATGCCCACTGCCGTGATAACTCCGAACATCACGAGGAACATGCCTCCAATCACAGGGATGGGAATGCTGGCCAGCATGGCCCCAATCTTCCCCAAGATGCCGCTCAGGAGCATGGCACAGGCACCAGCAATGATCACCATTCGGCTCCCCACCTGCGCCAAGAGGAAGAGGAGGCAGTCATGCACTGACTGGCAGAGGAAGGCCAGCGGGCAGGCTCCAGAACCAGCCTGTCAGGTAGGTGCTGCAGCCCTGGCCCTAGCACTGCTTGGCACGTTCAGGGACAGGTCTGGATACAGCTGCTGGTGAGCTGGGATGCTGACACTGAATGGGAAGCATCAGTGTTTGGGCACCACAGATATTTATCACGTAAGGCACGCTGAAAGCACCACACCTATTTACTCAGTGTTATCCTCTCTCCTACTACTGACAGAACTTCAACAGTTTGCTATTAAACTGAAATAAAAAAAAAACTAATTAAGAGCACAGTAATACCCACTTGTTCTTGCTTTAGCCTAGAAATATCTTGGCATACCTACAAGCCTGTCACTGCAACCCCCCAGCCAGTTCACTGGACAATCCTTCCGTCAGGGTTTGGATTGACATCCAGAAGTGGCTTTCAATGAGGTATCCCACAATGATCCCTCCATTCCCTGGAGACCAAGATTTCAGAGACCAGAGCCGGCTGGCTGCTCCATCCTAAGCTCTGGGATCTGATATATCCTTTCTATGGTCAAGAAATGAGAAGTGAGGAAGTCTTTTGCTCTGTCCCTATCTCTAATCACCCATCTATCTTCAGCAAAACCATTTTTTTCTCATTTTTTCCCATAGGCCTTTTCTTGGTTAAGCACTACAAAAAAGATGGGATGAAGGACCAAGCCATGCCCTTTATTCAGATCTGTCAGAGTATATGAATAGGAAAGAAAAAGAGTATCTGCCAAACAAAGGGTTGAAAGAGAAAGTGAAAAGGAAAGCAGTAATATTCATTAAACTTCCAAGTCAAGACTTGCCTTGCCTACACCAAAACTTGGACTGCCAAAGAATCATGTTAAACTTACAATATTTGTGTCAGGGCAGCTCTGTAATCCTCTGCAAACATTTTATAATTCAAATAAATATTTTAATCCCTCCCTTCAAATATTTGAAGAATGTCTAATTGCAGGACAGGCTTTTTGTGAATGCTTTCAACAAAAACATTCTCAGTAACTAATAGTGTCTCTTTTTAAGTATTTCTTAAATGTGTCCATTTAAAATATTTTAAGTCTTTCTTGATTGTGAAAGATAAATAAAAAAGACTTGGTGTGGAGTTTCAAAATAAAATCATGCATTTCTTTCAGGTGCTTCATTGCTTTTTATACTCTGGCTTAAAACCTTGGGACACTATTACCATCTATATGTTAATTAATAAAAGTCAACAGATCTATTTGTTCCAAGATTAGAACAAAGATTCAAAGTCTTAATTTGCTAAAATGTTGAATTACCAAAGTATATGGAGTTGGCCTTAAAAGCAAAACACCTAATCCAGTGATAGCACTGTGGCCATATTCTGCTAAAGCCACTAGTTTGGTGTTTGCTTCAATTATGTCAGGAAAATGATAAAATCAGTTCTCTTTCTTAAGGCTGAAGTAACTGCAGGGCTCCCCACAATATGTGGTGACTCTCAGGCCTTTACCTCTCTTTAAAATCCTCCTTTTCTTGGAGGACACTGGCATATTGGGCCTGATCAAGCAGTTTAAATATTGGTGTCTGATACCATGTAAGATGTTGCATTTTGGCAGCTTCTAGCAGCTTCTCCTTGCCTTATCTGTCAGCCCTGTATGTATCTGAGATCTCCAAAGACTTCTCCAGTGGTGCTGGACATCTGTGTTTAAGAGAGGAAACAAGTCCCTCGTGTTTCCATTTGTTATGGAAAAACATGTTTCCCACGTAAAAAAAGAAATTAAATCTGCCTTGTGCTCTCAGCACCCCCATCTGTCCCAGCCAGAGTGTTTACACTGATTTAAATTGACTGAGATGCTTACACTAATTTAAATTGACTGAGATGACACTGTTTTCAACTCTTTCAAGTGTGGACAGAGTGAGCAGAGGCGAGATCCAAGGGAAATACCTCTCCTGAATCAGCAAGGGTGGCATGTCCTCCTGGAGGACTTAGCTTTCATTGTGAGAATATATGTCTTGTAACCTGGTAATTCTGAATTTGGGCAGCATCCCAAACATACAATGCATGCAGCAAACTGCACATCAGGAAGAGCTGGCTCAGGTAGATGGTTAGTATGCACAGACTTCCTAGTGACAATGCACACATGGTGATAGGCTGAACTGGACTCCATGCACACATCCAGACAGCCCTTGATGCTCGAGGCAGCCACCTCAGTCAAACACTAACACTGCCATGTGTGAAAAATGGTTATTGTCAGTGAGGTTTATAAAATCCAGTGAAATAAGCAATATTATAGAATGGAAGCTGTAAGGATTTATTTACTGACTCACAACTCTTCTGGCTTATCATTTCTTATTTGGCAATGATTTGAAAATGTTGTCCAGTTAGCAGCTAGATGGCTGTCAGCCTATCCTATGGCTGCAAAGCTTAGTGAAAATCTTTGATGGGATTGTCAAGCTTATCTCTGGAAACTTCTTTCCCTGATAAGTGCAATTAATATACTCAAGGGACTCACAGACAAACCTTTGCAATCACATTTTTTAACCCTGAAGAAATAGTCTACCCTTCACATGATTGCCATCCTTGGGCTACAGAGTTGTGGAATTTGAAGCCCTATTAAAAATTTACCCTTTCCCTTTCTCTCCTCTCCCTCTCCATGCCCGTACAGCTTAGCTCAGATGTAGCATTGTCTCTCCAGCCTTACCTAGGCCAGGTGTCTGAGTGAGTGCACTAATTCCCCATGCATGCCAGAGGCAGAGAAAGGGAAGCACTGCCCACCTGTTAAGTCATTCGTAGTGCTGCTGAGCTGGTCACACACGTCCCAAGGCACAATTTTCCCATGTTCTAAGTTATATATTGTTGGGGAAGATGAAACAGGAAAGCCTTATAAATATGATTGTCTGGCAAAAGATTTTGAGAATATAGAAACTATAAGCAAGATTGAAATGAAAGCAAGCTTTGAGATACCTTAGTTACTGAACAACTGGAAAACAATGGTATGGCCAGACTGGAGGTAATCCCCTTTTAGATGAAACAATACCCTCTGCTTGCAGACAGGTCCAAGGGTCAGAGCAGACCATACTAGCTTAGAAGAAGGGGTCCAAAGAGTAGTTTTTACGGTTTAAAGTGTAACACAGTATAGTAATGTAATGATTCTTGTAGGCTGTATTAAAATGCTATAGGATGTGTATATGGTACTAGATTGGTTAGTGAGAATTAGAATATTCAACACGGAAGAAGATTTATTGTATTGTAATGAGAACCTCACTCTCTTACCCTTTAATACTCTTACCTTTTTTACTCCCTTACTCTCTTACCCTCTCACCCTCTCTCTACCCCTCTCTCCTCTCGGGCCTGCTCCAAGCTGCGGCTGGCAGCTCCCAGCAGGGCTCTGCACCCACACCCTTTGCAATAAACCACAAGTTCCACGACCTGGCTTCAGAGATCTCTCGTCTCCGTCCGTCCCGACCGTCCTACCCCCCGACACTTCGACAATATATAAGTTATAAAACTTTTGGGAGGTGGCCTGAGCTCACTCCCCAGGTCCAGCACACAGCCATGTGCACAGCTCCCTGCACACATCCCCTCCGGGAGGCACCACCCTCCTGCGAGGCTCACCTTGGTGATGCCCAGGGCTCCCACATTCTCGCTGTAGGACGTGGTGCCGCTGCCCGTGCCCCAGGCCCCGGCCAGCAGGCAGCCGATGCCCTCCACGCCGATGCCGCGGCTGACGGCGTGCTCCGGCGGCGGCGGGGCCCCGCACAGGCGGGCACAGGCGTAGTAATCCCCCACGGACTCCAGCATGGAGGAAATCACCCCGGCTAGGATGCCAAAGATCCCGGCCAGGCTCACCGTTGGCGTTCCCCATTGGCCTGCAAGTAAAGAGCTCGGTTTAGGTGGAATTTCAGGGTTTCGTTTGCCCTGAAATCTGCCCCGGGGGAGGAAGAACAGCAGGAATGCCTGTGGGTGGGTGTTCGCCTGATTTTTGACATGTCCTCTCCTCCTGGTAAGTGGAGGTGGAGGCAGGAGTAGGCAGGATGGGGAAGGTGCGGCGGTGGTACCTGGGTAAGGCAGCCGGAACCAGGGAGCCTGTGACAGAACGTCCCCGCGGCTGTCTGTCCGGGCCAGGTGGCCGTAGGCAGTGGGGGCCGCAGGGAGGATGCTGGTCACTGTCAGCACGTAGCACAGCAGCCAGCTCAGCGAGAGCCCCAGCAGCACCTGCCCATCACAAGCAGCAGTGGGGTCTGGTTAGGGTATGGCTGCGTCCTCAGCACGGCTGCAGTGGACATTGTGTCCCTGCCCGACCCTTTTCCCTGCACACAGAAGGGAGGCAAAGGGGCAGCTGGAGCTCCTGGTGGCCCTCTTTTCTTCTCTCCCTCCCTCCCCATCATCAGGGCCATGGGGAGTTTTTTCCTCTCTGCCCCTTACCACACAGGCTCAGCTAGGAAGCACTCATTCATCTGGACATGAGTGGAAAGAGCCCAGGCAGCCCGGGGTGGGTGAGGCCAGTCCCTGTCACAATTCCCTGGTATCCAGGAACCCCAACGTACCGGGAAGATCTGGAAGAGGTAGACTGGAGAGAACTGGGACTTCTTGCCTCTCTGGTAAGATGGCAGCGGCACAGCAACGTGTTTCAAGTACTGAGAGAACAGAACTATGAAAAAAGTAGTCCTAGAAGGAGGGGAAATGAGACCATAAACAAAGGGGGTGCCCAGCTGCCCACCTGTCCCCACATTAAGTGAAGACCTGCTACCCAAGAACCCAGGACTCCAGAAGACCCATGAAAACAGGCTCTCAGCAGCAGAGAGTGGCTCCCCACTCCACCAAGCCAGACGTGGAACAAGCTCTACATCATAATCTACTGATAGCTCAGCATATTTGCAAATAACTCTTTTACCCTTATTGTTTCAAGACTGACACCCCAGGCAGTGCATCTGTGAGTATGACACAGTTGCAGAAAGGTTAAAAATGCCTCATAAGTAAAAGAAAGACCTGATAGACATGCAAGGTCCAGGTTCTGCCTGTGTAATTCAGATACACTAGAAATACAGGATTTATTGTTTTCTGATTTCAGGTTTACCTATGCTGCTCTTCAAGGGGCAAAAAGCTCCTGTAACATAGAGTAAAAGAAGAGGATTTGGTTTGGCTGTGCAAATCCCTGTTTTGAAAAAAAAAACATGGTTGGACTGTGGGCCTGCACATGGTGCCCTCAGAGCCCTCCCAGGCAGAGGCAGCCAGGAAGGGGAGAGCATGGGTCTCTGTCAGCGAGGGCTGAGCTATGGAGGGGCCCACCATGGCAGGGGTGTTCCCCTGTGTCCCTGGCAGCACCCAGGGCTCGCACTGATGGAAGTAACTGCAGCTGCAGCTCCTCTCCCATCCCTTGTGTAGGACACATCTGGAAACAGCAGCACATCTGGGTGCATTCACAGCCTGCCCCCCATATGCCTTTTGCCCAGAGAGGCCAACCAGATGAAGCTGGAGGCTACCACATATGGAGAGAGGGCAGGGACTGGCCATCCCACTTTGACTGCTGAGCTGGTAGAAGACCATGGATATTTCCTGGATCAGGCAGGCCTCTGAAGGCCTCCTCATTATTTTACAACAAATCTAAATTTTATACATAGCGTATATGTACATGGCATATATTAATTCCCATGAGTGAATTAATCTGGATAGGATTTGGTGAGAAACCAGTTGCAGCAGCTGAAGTGCACTGACTTCACTGGAAAACTGGTAGTTTTCCCCATGTGGAAAGGTGACAAACTGTAGGTGCAGTAGTTAGGGACAGGCAGAATTACAACAGTGCAAAGAAAACGCTATCCTCACTTCTCTGCAAAGACAATCCATGACATACACAATTCAAAGCACTGGATGACTGGAGGGAGAAAGTCTGAGAAGGAACTGGTTTCCATTTGTGGTTTCTAATGCTACAGAGTCCAGACAGACTGTACGAGTGCACACTTCATCCATTTGCATAAACAAAGGTGCTCAGCAGCCTTATGACTCTGGAGAGAACAATTCCTCCTACTCATGTGAAGACAATACATAAAGCACCAGCTATTTCAACATAGAATACCTGAATGCTCAACTTGGTCATTTTAGGAATGTCTTTTAAACTTAAATAACGGGTGTGTAAGACAATGTGTGTAGGCAACTGTGACGGAGACTGCACACACATGGGGAAGGCTTGTATCTCTACTGACCTATGGACTTAGTATTTTTACAAAAATCTGTGGTTTTTTAACTCATGTTTGGGTTCTGCTTTGTTGCTGAGAGCTTAACCTCCTGGGGATTGGAGGAGAATGACTATATCATATGGCTGCCTTGCACAAGCCTGTCACATGTTGGTGCTCAAGAAATAAACCTTGAACCCAGGGGAACTCTGCTACGGACTGTGACACTTGGTTTCATATTAGATGCAGGTGATTTGTGTACTCTCATCTTTCACACAGAGATGTGAGACTTACAGGGATGCTATGCCCCAGTGCTGCCCAGCCATATCTCCAGCTGACTCAAACAGAGGTAGTCCAACCAAGGTGATAGTGGGGGCAATTGTCAGGGGGCCGATGAACCTCATCAGAAATCCAATCAGGCCAGAAAATCCAACGAAGATTTGAAAGCAAGAAGTTACAAGGATAGTTCCTTGCACCTGGAAAAATGGAGGATGAAAACAGAGGTTGGAAGGAACTCCAGCCGTTGAGCCTTTTCTTCATGTCAGTGCAAATCCAGCATGAGAGCCAGGTTCAGTCTCTAGTGACAGACTGCCATAGAGGCCTCCTGCTGACAACAATAAAACCTGGCTGAGAATTACATGTGGGAAGGACCATCAAAGCAGCAGCAAAGCAACTCCCCCCTTGGCTGATGGATTTAGTCCTCACCAGGGCTAATTTTGTTCCAGAGATCACCTCCTCCCTGTCCTCTTGGGCCACCCAAGCATGCATCACCTGCCCTGCACTCTCCTGCCTGCTTCCCCAAGACAGGGGGAAAAGCTCTTGCCCCAAAAACAGGAGCAGGGCCATGGCCTCCACTGATTTTCCTTTTGGGAAGGGCTTGGGTCTCTTCAGCACACTGATGAGGCAAGTGACTCATCACAGCCTCTTTTTTTCCTGAGTATCAGTTTCACTCTGGGAGCACATTTATCACCCTGAACTTCCCACTGTTTGACAATCACTGCCAAGGAGCCAGCAATTACATTCTGAAATGCTGCTCAGCTCAGTGTCAGCTTCAGGCAGGGGCAAGGCTGCTCTCTGCCTTCTTAGATTTGGTAACAAGCCCAGGCTGCAACCTCTGTGGTGCTGAGCACCTTCCTTCCCCCAGCTCCAGGGGCTGGGTGAATGACCCAGGCTGAAACAAGACATCAGCAGTGCCCTTGGGATAGATTTACGTGTATCAGCAGAGAGCAACCTGTGCTGCACAGCAAACCCCTGGTGAGCTTTCAACACTTCCCAAGAGGTTTGGAAAACACACCAACAAATGGATCCACAGAGGCAAATCTGGTCACTTGCCCTGATAAAGGCAATTGATGTAGAATAAGGCAGTGAGACCCCTGACCTTTCCTCCTCCCTTCTGATTACCTAAGAATGTAATTTTCCTTCATATTTACAGTAGGCTTTGCCTTGCATTTTTTTACTAGGTTTCCTGTGCTTAGACAGGGTTGTTTCCTTGAAAATATTTTCCCTCCCTTTCTTCTTCTAAGCTAACCATGCTTTATAGAGAAGGGATCTGACTGGACCAGTCGAGACTTTGCAGGGACCATAAATCACATGAGGAGGTCTTCATGTCCCCTGTTCAGCAGCAGTGAAGCACCTACATTTTGATAGAGAATAGATGCTTAGAAAGCTGCAACAGCTTGAGGGCCAAGGTTCATTGGGAATAGAAGTTTTTCCAGCTGTGATGGCCATGATACGGTCAGGCACTTTACTGAAAGCAAACAGCCCTGATACAGAGCAGGTGCCACTGAAAATGTAATATACCTCTCGCATCCGTGCCTGCCAGACTTGGATGAATTCTGGTGAAGAGGCATTCACCAGGGTGGCATTGTTTGTCCAGGCAGGGCACTTCCAGTTGGGGAGAGACAGCATTGCCAAGGTGGGGGTCAGGAATGTTAAAGTCCCTCCTTGAATAATAGGCAGCCTGGAAGGAAAGCAGAGGGAAAAAAATGACAAGTGAGAGTGCTAGAAACTCTGCTCTAAGGGTGAGAGAAAGGAAAGCAAAATATATTCAAAAATCAGTCTGCCCATGGCCTCTGACAGGATCTTTTGAATTGTTGTGGCAGGTCACTGTCACTGACCATGGGGAGGAATTGCTGCCCGTTGCATGCAAGAGCACTGACACGGGGTAAGAGCTGAGGTTCAAATACCAGCAATGGAGGGGCACATGGGTGCTACAGCCCAACCCTGCTACCCCCTGTTAAGGAAGAAGTAGTGCTTCTAATGGCTGATGGAACCACAGACATGCACAGAGTAGGAAAAATCTGGTGGAGGGAAGAAGACCAAGAAAGAAAGATGGTGAGATGCTGACGAAAAGTTCAGTCAATCTTGCCAATATCCAGTTGCTTCCTCTCTCCCCTTTGGCTGCTTTGGTTTTCTTCACAACGTGCTCATGCACACAAGGGCATGCACTAAGTACTCTCCATGTCACAGCAATGACAGTCTGAGGGTGATAGAAAATGTCACTTGGCTTTTAGTGCACCAGGTGTTAATGCCAATTCCTCTTCTGCATTTCACTGAAACTAGAAAGGAAACCTGCATAGAGGGGTCTATGGGCACTGACTGGGTGACTGGGGAGACCTTGGCTCTCCCCCCACACCACATGTCTCCTGGCTTAAGAGTATCTCTCTCTCTCTGGGAATCCCTCAGAGTAGCAAGGAGCTTGCATATCCAGAGGAGTTCAGCACTGGCTTCATGCAGAGATTTATACAGCAGAGCAATGCTCCTTTGAGCTGCACCAGCCTCTTTGTCCATGCATGAAGAAATGGAGACAGAGACCTAAAAGGCCTGACTGACTCCTCAAAGCCCCACATAAGCCCCCATTGCAGTGCAAGTTTTTTTAACAATTCCTCTAGTGTGCTTGAAAAATCCTAAGCTGCCTGAGGGTGGGCACAACATCCCTGAAACAGCCAAGGGCAATCTCCAACGTGCCTCTGTTTTCCTTCCTTTAGGGAGCACCCCTTGGAGGAACCTCCAAAGCAACCTCTCCTTGTGCCAGGAGCTCTCCTGGCACCTGTTCAGAAAAGCCATGGGACAGTGATTCAGGTGACTGCTTTTGCAGGACACAGCTTTCCCTGAAGCAGAGGAATTTCTAACATTCTTGAAATAGGGGATGGTGTAGCTGTAACACGTCTCTGTCACCTAAACCAAATATTTATACTACTCATGCACAACTGAAACACTGTCAAAGCTTTGAAACAATTTTGCTGGGCAAGGCACAAGAAACAAACAAAAAGAAACAGAGAAGGCCCAGGGCCATGACTTAGAATGTAATAATAGATTTATAGTTCCTGTTGTGTTGGTCCCTAAGATATTTCACAGCCAGTGTTGGCATGGGTAGGCTCAGAGGAAAATGGGGTGCCAAGGTGATGCTTATGGGGTACATTGAACTCTTTCCTGTGGGGTTTGCAAGAGGGAAAGCTGCAGAAATAGGGAAGGCAGTACTATGTTCTGATAATCAGTATATGATGTCCAAGCATCTACTAAGCAGGACTCACCATAACAGCAAATGACCTGTGTCTCCCCTCAGGAGCCTCTGACAGTGTCTCCAGCAACTGTCTGGGACCCACTGCTGCTTTTTCATGCTGTGTAACATGACTGAGCTGCAGGTTGCAGTGGGTCAGCTTTTCCCTTGGCTATTGCTTCATGAATGTCCTCATGCCTTATAATTGGGGTCAGCAACAAGGCAACTGCACCCTCAGCATGGCAAAAGCCATTCAAATTTATCCCATGGGAACAGCTCCTTACCACTTAATTTGATCTGTTGTACCTCAATTAGCTGTTCATCCATGGGAGAGAGAGGCTCTCTGCTACTCTTTAATCCCCAGTTAACAGAGAGCAAGGACATTACAGCTCTCAGGAATGCACCGAGGCATTTGGAGGGTGCCTGGGAGAACTCAGAATGCCTGAATTGCACCAGCAGTGATGGTCATGGATTCCAGCCTGAATTTGGCTGAAAACCCAGTTTCTCTGTTTTTTGTGGTCAAGGTGCTCCTCTTTCCTCCACTAATCCTGTAACAATCTAGGAGAAGGGGAGCACTCCTCAGGAAGTTTGTCTACAGACACTTCTTAAGACTAAGAGAGACAGAAAAGTTTCAGTAGTGAATGAAGCAGAAGGAGGAAAAACATTTTGTGGAGCTGGCAGTTGACCAGTGATTAACCAGAGTCCCTCAGATTCAGAAGCCAAAGAATGTATAGCTTTTGTCTTTGAAGCAAAAAAACACAGGTCCCGCCATACTGGAGGAAAAAACAGCCTGTGGAAAGACAGAGACAGCCCAGAGTTATGACAAGGGAAATAGAAGAAATTTTTCAAGGTCAGCAAAGATACAGGGTCTTTCTGGAAAAGGGGAGTACTTGCAGTCATCTCTGTCACTAAATACTTCTTTTTCTGGGTACTGAATAGCAACTCCATGCTCATCTCACTGCTAGCTGCTCATCAGCAAAGGATTCATCTTGTATGCCACAAATCCCTGAGCATGGGAAGTGGCACCACATAGCAGGATGTGCTGCTGAACTCTTCCCTGAGTCTCTAAGTGGTGGCAGATGGACTTCAACCCTAGAGTTTCCTGTAGAATTTGTGTTCTCTTGACCCTGGCTCAGGGGTCAAGAGAACCCCAAATCAGAAGGCTCCTGCCTCAGCTGGAAGATCCCTGGAGTAAGGAATAAGCAGGTACTTTTTACTGCATGTTGCAATGCTCTATTATTTTGAGGACAGATTCCTTATAAGCCCAACAAAAGGTATATGAACTATCAGGAGATGCAACATTTGGAACAGCAAGGTAACCCTGCAAAGCTCTCAGCAGTTTCAGGGTGCTTTGGCATGGACCCTGCCAACCTTGGGAGTGCCCAAGGGTAGCAAATGACTCACTGATAAACTCTCCAACAGGGTGGTGGCCCAGCACACAGTAATTGCTCACGTTCTCAGTTCTTGCATTTGGCCTACCTCACTCCAAAGAGGACTTGCAGCAGGGTGCAAATTCCCGAGACAAAGATGATGGTGCTGATCAGGTGGCTCTGGGTCAGTAGGTCATGCTGGAGGCAAAGGCCTTTGGAGAGCATCAGCGGGACAGCTACAAGACCTCCTATGGCTGTCAAGAAGTGCTAGGAGCCACAAAGAAAGACTGGGTGAAGAAGGACACAGACCTGGCTCTGTGTTATTACCCTGTTGTTGAGAGAACTCACAGATTTGTGCTATACTAACATTACCCATCCTCTGTCTTTTTCTTGGCAGCTTTAATGCTCTGTTAGGGGCTGTTCCAAAGGACCTACAAGAATTGCAATGCACCCACTGAAATGTCTCCTCCTTTACATGTCCAAAGACTTTTTGTAGTGCTGTGGACTTCCCAGACCACTGTCAGACACAACCAGTTTATCCCCAGCATCTGTAGACAAAGTTGTTGGACATATTTTTCCAGGAAGTTGGGGACCTCCCAAGGTACAGGGAGAGAGCAATCAGGCAAAGTGAATGCAAATATTTCAGTCCATCTTATTTGCACCACAAAGGATGACATAAAAAGTTTGCAAATTGTAGCTACACGATTTTTGCCACCAGTAGCTTTTCTCACAGAGCACAATTACGGATAACCATAAAAAGCGAGTGCCAAAGAATGGAAGAATTGGGCATTTTGTTTGTCAGAAGAGTCACAGACATATTTCTACAATGACCTGTTGTTAATGACTAAATCTGAAAACAATTTTTAAAACCTCTTTTTATTTTAATTATTAACCTATGTTGTCCACTCTCACTTTGGAGCACAGCACTGCAGTGGTGGAACTGGTGGCACTCAGAAACACTTTATTCACTACAGGCATGTTTTATTAAAATTATGATGCAGATGTGTTGGGTCGATACACTCTAAATTTCCATTTAAGAAAACAAAGTACAAACTTCCACCAACCTCCAAGCACAGTCCATCATTATCTTAATGACTCTCAGGTCTCTTGTCCCACAGGCTCCCTGCCCAGCATGGCATTGGTGGCACTGGGTCATTTAACACACCTGGGCACAGACACCAGCCAAAACAGCATGTGGCCTGAGTTTTTGTTGCCATGGGAAGGCAGAAGTTCAGAAAGCCCTTACACGTTTGGCTACCTTCAGCCAAGGTACCCAATATGTTCTTATTAACTGATCCCAGCCCCAGGACTCTGCCTGACCATTTGCACTTCAAAGGGTGCAATGTAGCTGTGGGCATGACGATAATAATCAGTGCTCAGGATGTGGACCAGAGGACTTGAGCTCACTAATATCCAGCCTCAGAGCTCCATTCAAGCCCTGTGAAAGTAAAACACTCCCAAATTCAGGTCTCACCCCAATTAACTGGCTGAACAGCCACGTAACTTTCCCCTACTCCCAGCCTCCTCCTGCTTTCCCCTCTCACCTGAATGCCCAGCAGGATGCACAGATACCAGGGAGGCACATCTGTGACAGTGTAGCCAAGCTTGGTCCCACCGTGGCTAGTGCCTCCACCCTCCTCTGGGCCCCAGGCAGCATGAGCTGGTAAGAAATGGCAGTGGCTCCCACGTTTATCCTGGACAACAGGAGAGACACTTTGTTAGCCAGAGCCTGGCCCTGCAGATGCCCAGCAGCTGCCTCGCTTGCAGTCATGCTCCACATCTGGCAGGAATACCTCCTGTGTAGCTTTCAACAATGCCACAATATTAAAAAAACCAAACTAAACCAAAAACAAACCAAGGAGGAGAAATTAAAACAGAGGCACAAAACATATATGGAAAATCTTTGTATGTGTTGGTGTGTCTAGGCCTGAAGAAACACTACAGGGTGTCTCAATCTCAAAGGGACATCCAGACAAAGTGTGTTAATATCATTAAAATCTAGTTAAGGATGAAGAAACTGCAACCAGAAGCAAGGAAAAGTGTGCAGTGGGCTTATCAGTGAAAGCTGCACTGTCCTCTGGTCTCTGTACCTCCTGGCAATTCCACCCAAACAACATTTTTTATAAAACATGCTAAAACACCTGGCTGCCACTAATTACTGAGTAGAAGCACATTTTATGTTTCATTTCCTGAGTCTTCTCTTTCAATCTCCTTATGCTTACCTTTACCAGTGTTGTGCCTTGATAAAGACACCTGCCTTTTGTCCTACTAGAAAACCCTGCTCCTCCAGAGGAGCTGCTGAAACACAGGGACACCAGTGGATGGGAAATCCCAGCATCCATGCCAAAGGAGCTGCCTGAAACTGCTACCCAGGGAGGCTTGGATCTCCTCCCAGGCAGCCAGAAGCCCCAGGGCTTCCCAGGGAGTTCTATGCCTTACAGTGTTTATTTATATAAAGATGCATTTTGCCAAGGAAAGCAAAGTAGCACTTTGCTTCATTTGCCACAGCTTTAAAGTTAAGCAGATTCTCCTGGTTGTCTGTGCCTCCTTCCAGCCCACTCTGACCCCTGTGCACACACACACACACATAGGGCAGAAGGAGGCTGCCTGGGAAACCCCAACACTTAGAGCCAGATGCAAAAGCTAATTAAGATCACAAAGCATTTGTTTCATTGGCCCATCTCCAACCAGCAAGTCCTCAGCATCCACGCAGCAGAGGGCTTTTCTGGGCTGAGACGCCTTGCTCTATCAGGCAGGGACACAAACCTGATGCCTGGAGAAGCTTAATCAGATTGTCTGCAGCAAACTTCTTTTTGTTTGTTTAATCCTCCAAGTCCTGCAGGAACCTGAAGACACCAAAATACCCACCACAATAGCAAAGTGTCTGCAGTAACACTCCTGGCCTGCAAACTGGTGGAGGCAAATGGGTAGTGCTGTGGTCAGGAACAGAGATATAAAATTAATGTTACATTCTGTTGTAAGTTTTGCAGGTGTGGCTGATTATTACCAAAATCATTTGGCTGAAACCTCCAGGTTTGCATTCTCTTGGTTCAGTCTCCAAAGTCCCATTTTAGGTCATGCTTTCAAAAACAGGCCATGTAATCCCTAAGACCCCAGACCCTAATATTGTTATTGATCTGAACTGTTGTGTGAGGGGTGGGGAACTCAGGTTGTAAGGGCATCATTGAATTAATTATGAATTTCTTTGTTCAAGGTCCCTCCCCAGCAGCACCCAGCTCAAGCTGTTTCTACTGCAGTACCTCTCAAATAAATGACCTTAATCAACTTAAAGCATGAGACTCTGCTCCAGGATTCCTATGATGGAGAAGTCTCTTTAACAGTTAAACACAGCATATTTATCCAGCCTGGGCAAACTGGGACCATTACAGATCCTTCAAAATAGATAGGTGAAGGCACAGTTAATTCAAACTGACTCAGGCATGAACTTCAAGAGCCAAAGGTGTTCCTTAATAACCCCCTGTGCTGACATTTTCATTTCAGAACAAGACAGCCTGAGCCATGGATTAACAAATGTACAGCAAGCGTCTTAAGACTGCCCATGCATGGAATTATTTGGAGACAATTACTCCTGAATAACACCACGTGTAGACAAATGCTAAGCTAGGCAGACAGTAGTAAGCTCCTTTCTTTTCATTGCAATTTCCCCTGTATCAACCAGGAGGCATATTCCAGGCAGGCAGAGCCTGTGCCAGTAACAGCCCCGCATGATCATCACATGAGTGCCTGACCCTCCCCCAGGAGCTGGGGGGGAGTGAGCAGGGCTCATCAGGAAAAGGACGGAGTCGAGATATCAGGATGAGAAAGGAACAGAGGCACTGGACTCAAACTGAAATTAAGGAGGTACCATCTTAAAATCTGAAAACATTTTTTTGCTGTGAGAGTGACCAAGCACTGCCCAGGTTGCCTAGAGAGGTTGTGGATTCTCCATCCTCAGAGAGATTAAAAAACTGTCTGGACACAGCCCTAGGCAGCTGGCTCTGGACAGCCCTGATTGAGCAGGGGTTTGGAAAAGGTGATCTCCAGAGTTGCATTCCAACCTCAGCCAGCCTGTGAGGCTGAGATGCTGGCAGGAGGACAAGGCAGGAGCAGTCTGGAGCAGGGTTCTCAGCCCAGCTGCTCCCTCCCAATCCAGGGGACCAGTACACCTTCCATGTGCCTCAGGCTCCAGACACAGCACGAGGGTCCTCAATCCTATCTTAAATAAGTGTATCAAGAAGGCAGTCAGGAACTGAACTGCCTGAACCACAGGTAAAAGACCTTTGTCTTCTACCTTCTCTAGGGTGATTCAAACCATAAAAATTCACAAGTCTGATATGTTATGGCAGAACAAGTGAAAATGGAGAGCCTATTAAAAATAATGAAAGAAAACTGACTCTGAGCACTTCCCTGGGGCTCTGCCCACAGCTGGCACAGCACCTCCACTGCACACAGCAAGCTCACCCAGAGCTACACAAGAAATCTGGGACTTGTACACCAGGAGGTTAAATGCTTCCTCCAAGGCAGCACAGACAGGTAGTCTGTATCAAGGTAGCAAGATGTTTGCAGGACCCCACTCCTTTACACCTGCTGACAGAAAATAAGCAAAGTTTTTCGTTTCTTATGGAGGTGACCCCTGATGTGGGATAGGACGAGGGCTGTCATATCCCAGGACCTTGCCCATGGCTGTTATAGCTAGCAGCATTCTCATTGTACCACACACCCCTGGACTGGCACATCATTTACAGCTTTTACTACACGTCTGCAATTCTACAGGGTGCCCTCCTCAGCTGACACCCAAATCCCTTCTTCACCCACCTTTCTAACAATTCATCTCACTGGAAATAGGTCCAAAAGACAAAGAAACACAGTCTTTACTAGGCTAAAATTCTATTGTAATTTTTCTAACAAATACATAAAATGCTTTACCCAGGAACAAAGCCACAAGCTCAGCTGTTTTTCAGTACACATACACATGCACTGCATGTCTATCTGTACTGAAATTCATCTATATTATCATTTTAGAAATAGTGGAGGGAAAAGAAGTTAAAAGGGTGCCAGAGAGTAGAAAGTGTGCTGAGCCTGCACCAGCAGTGGCTGTAGTGAGGAAATCATTCCTCAGATTCTTGTCAATAAGAGCTGAGACAGAAGTTTAGCCCACACCAGAATCATTGCAGCAGCCCAAGCCCCTGGCTTTCCCCTTCTCCTCCTTCCACAGGGTTTGCACCTCTTTATGCAAGAATTACCCTTCAGAGAGCAGACTCACCTCAAAGCTGGGGTTACCTAGCCCATTGATATCTTTGTCTGAAGAGGGTGTCATGCCTTCTGTTTGCCTTCACCGACTGCCTTGAAAAGGAACCAGTCAGAAGAGGAAAGCCTCCCAAATTCCCACTCCTTTCAGTCAAAACAGCCCCAAAGAAATGGGGTGAGAAGATGCAGAAGCTGGATTTCAGGGGCCAAACAGTGCTCGGTCCTAGCTATTCATGTGAGCTGTATTGCAGAAGTATTTCATTTTCTTGGGCTTATATAAGTGACTCCTTTCCTCCAGCTGATTAGAGGACTGGCATGCAAACAATCTGGAAAGCAGCCCTTCCCTGGAATGAGAGAATCAGTAACTGCTGACAGAAAAACTTCATCCACGGGTAAGGATGCTGGAGGATATCACAGAGGCACCCCACACAGCCTTGAAAATTGTTGCTTCATTACTGTTTCAACAGCAACTTGCATTTTTTGTGTGGGCTGGGCCTGTTTGAAGATCTTTGTCATCATCTTTGGGACATTCAATTACTAGACAGTTCCACTTATTTGATATATAAACTACTGTATATTTTGGCTGATATACAAACATTGTCATCTTGTAGGATACTCCTATTACAGCCTGAAAAGAATGAAGCTTTTTCTGTGAATTTATTTATGGCAGCGACCAAGGACCAAGTGTTGGCATATATGTGTTGTTTAGCTTAAATAAATTTGAAATAGAATGAGTCATAGTTGTAATATTGTGTGATTTAGAATGCTGTTTGCTTAGCTTTAGTTGCTTAGCATGAGCAGCTGGATTTCCTGAAGCCTTGAGCCTCAAGCTGTGGACTTTCATAGAGATATGCTTTTGGCTGAAATACAGTTAATTTTCCTAGTAGCTGGTACAGTGCTGTGTTTTGTCTTTAGGATGAGAAGAATATTGATAATACACTGATTATTTAGCTGTAATATTTATCCTGAGTCTAACACTTTTTTAGTTCCCCATGTTCTGCCAGTGAACAGGTGCACAAGAAGTGCAAAACAGAAGATAAGGATGCTACAACCATCAACTCAATAAAATAAGGCAATGGCCTGCCTGCATGAAGACAGAGAAAGAGTTCAATAAGATATTAGAAGACCCAGACCAAAAATCACCATTGGACTAAAAAACTGCATTAAGAGCACATGCAGGGCAGGTCTGTAATCTTAAGCAAATAATTGCCTGGGGATTTTTTTGTTCATGGTCCCTCTGAAGGCATCCAGCTCAAGCTGATGTGCTGCTGTACTCTCTATTAAATTCTTTATTTTTATAAATTCTGATGCCTGAGACTCTTTTGTAGGAAACATATGGGTGAGCCCAAATGAGGAGGAAGTGCACCTGAGAATGTGTGTGTGTGTGTGTGTGTGTGATGAGGAAAGGAACACACTGGCTGATGGAGCTACTTACTGTGAGGGATTTTGGTCTCTGCTGGTGTAGTCTTGGGGGGATGTGTGGGTGTGGGTGCGACCGACTCCTGGAACACTGAGGCAGTGGCTTCTCCTTTCACACAAGTCGTCAGAACATGACACCAAAGAGGTATAGAAAACATAAGATTGAAAAAAGATGACTTCAGGTCATCTGATTATCCCCATACAGCTAAGCATCCTAGCTCATTATCATCAGATGGCCAAAGCATAGTTACCCTTTTCTTAAAGTAGCTAATGGTGTTAATGCTCCATCAAACCATTCCAGCCACCCTATCCCTACTTAGATTAAATTCTGTTTAATTTAATGGCTTCCTAAGGCAGTGAGCTTCAATTGCAAAGAACTCCTTCAGAGAGGGGCATGTTACCACCTACACTTAGTGACCAGCCATTGGCAGTATCTCCTGGTTTCCTTGAAGGATGCAGTGGAACTGAAATAAACTCCAGGCTCTATTCCTTCTGTAGAGTTTTGGTATTGTCAGATCTTCTCTTGAGACCAGGACTGCATTACAGGGTAGGACAACATCGCCCTAAACATTATTAGTGAAGTTACATCCTGCTGGACAGATAAATTCTAAGACATCAAAATCACTGAATCATAGGATGGTTTGTGTTAGCAAAGACCTGGAAGGTCATAGAATCATAGACTCAGAATGGGCTTGGTTGGAAGAGACTTTAAAGATCATCTAGTTCTAGACTAGAATGGCATAATATTCCTCCGGGGCTAGTCTATCTTCTCAGTAAATTTTTATTTTTATAAAAAAACCCTCTAATTTCAGCCCAGCATCTATTCAATGACTCCTCAGTCCTGCCATAACCTTGTTTTCAGATGAGACCCCGGCATTCAGTAATCAGGGCTTCTTAAACAATTTAAACTTGTTTAACATCCAAAAGGTATGGGTGCATAACAACACCTGTGTCACCTACGCTAGCATGTGAAACGTCCCACACAAAGTAGTACTAAGTGAACAGGATGAGAAGAACAAAATAATAATAACAACATCAATCCTTTTCCTCAAAAAAAGCTGGGCAGAAAACCAGCTTCCCCCCCTGGGAAATCCTGCAGTGCAAAAAATGCACTTTTTAGAGTACCAAGAGATTGTAGATTTTAATAAAAAACAAGAAGGAAGTCCTACATAGCCAAAAGCCTGCACATGAAGCCTGTTAGGAATGAAGAGTTTAACAATACCAACCTCTGGCCAACAGAAGGTTAATAATCTGGAATCTAGGTGAAGGTTATGAAATAGCACAATGTATATGTCAAAGTAAAAATTTATGGGGTCTGTGTAAAATGCCCCAGCCCGGAATATCCTGCCTTTAGAAATAAGTAAGAAAAGTAAAAAGTCTCTGTGTACATGTAAATATTTGTATACATCATGTATACAGGCACATTTATGTGCATATTTAAGTATATATAACAGCATTATTACTAAATTACTAAACTGTGAGTTTTTTTCAGAACAAGGTATTATTCAATTAGCAAAAATGCACATTTGAACAGCAATGTTGTGAACTACTGATTATTGATGACAGTCAATTATACAAATGACTTTTAAGTATAAATCTGCAGGTACACTCCTTTTCAAGTTATTCATAATGTTTTAGGAAAGCAAGCAAAAAAATATAATACAGATTGCTTTAGACTTGTGTGTCTGGCACATCTCTTGCTGTCAGTCAAGTGACCTGGCCAGCTGCTCATGACAGTAAAGGCTGGCTCGGTTTACCCCTGAGGGGGGCATAACTCAAACTTTATGTCTCTGCAATGCAAGCACTGATACAGGAGCTCCCTTTGCTTTCAGTGAGTACCTCCAAAACTTCCAGTGCACTTTAAAATTGGAGTCCCAAGTAGGATAGATTCAGAGAATATTCTGAATTAGAAGGGACCCACAAGCATCATCGAGTCCAAGTCTTAAGGAAATGGCCCATACAGGGATTGAGCCCACAGCCTTGGTGTTATTAGCACCATATTCCTTCCCAAATTATGAACCAACCAAGAGTGACTGGCACAGGTGAAGATGTCTAAAGCTGAATGAGAGGCATCCCTCCATGGAGGGCTTTGCACATCTAACCTAGGGAGGTGCAGACTTGCTGAGGTGTGCCAAGCCCCTTGCTGAGAGAGCAGGTTCATCCACAGTGCTCTCACAAACCTGTGGCACTGAATCCCAGCTCCTGGGGTTGAACAAAGGTGTGTTTAAAGGGAATTCAGGGCTATGAAATAAAAACAGTGCAGTATAGACAAGGCATGTCATGGAGACTTTATGCAAAAAACCCCAACAAAACACCACATACTGCAATCATCTTTCTGAAGAACAGTTTGTTCTTCCACAGCTCTAGCCCTGGTTGGTTTGCATGAAGGATGGACTAGCAAGAGAACTAAGCAAGTGACTTACTATTACTAATTTAGTTACAAAACACCTCTACGTCCTGTCTGCAAAACCTTCTGCAAGCAAAGAGGATTATCCATGGTCACTGACCTGAAATTAGTACCTGTGTGTTCATTGAATCATAAAGTAGTTTGAGTTGGAAGGGACCTTAAGTGTCACCTAGTTCCAAGCCCCCTACCATGGACAGGGACACCCTTCACTAGATCAGGCTGCTTCAAACCCCATGCAAGCCAGCCTTGAACACTTCCTGAGACGAGCATTCACAACTTCTCTGGGCATCCACAACTCCTCTGTAGTTCAGAATTCAGTAGTGGGAATGTGGGAGAGGGACACTTTTGCAGAGGGAAGATTTAAAAGGTTCAAAGGGGCACAAGAGAAAGTAGAGAGAAATGCCTCTAGCTCAGGAAAGCTTTACCCTCAGTGCATCCCCACCAGCCAGCAGGGAGATCTGAGCGCAAACACAAGAGACACTTGAGCCAGCTTTGAAAACCACAGCTGAGCATTGCCTTGCAGGCTGTTGTGATGGAGAGGCAGCCCTTGAAGGAGATGGGGAATATACAGCAAAGGTGGGCAACCCCAGCCAAGACTGTGGAGCTAGGAGAGCTGTAGCCTCGTGGCCATGACAGCTTCCCCACTAGCTGCTCCTTCCTCTTAGCCTTCCTCACGAGCAAAGGACTGACCTGGGGCATGGACATGCTCCTCTCCTGAGCCCAGGCTCACTCCCAGCAGGAACAGCCTGGTGCCCTGCTCTGGTGCCCAGCTCGATGCAGATGTCTGCCTCTGGAAAGCAGGAACTGGGAACAGCACTGAAATCCCACTCCAGCAGGATACTGATTTTGTAATAATAAGCCCCTTTATCTCCCTCGGCCACAGGCTAGCTCTTAAGAGCATTAGCAAAGGGTTAATCCATGTCACCCACTCAGCACTTTGAGCACAAGCGTGGTCATTGTGCCACGGGGGTTTTGCTGAGCTGGCCACTCCCCGGCACGGGTGACAAGCCGTACTGCTGCCCAGCCGGGCTGAAGGCCACGCTCCTGCTGCCATGTGCTCGGCCCGCCGCTGGAGCGCACCGGGGCGCATCCGGCAGCCGGGAGGGCGCTGCCTCGGGCTCTTCCCACCGTCCCCAGGCATCGGCAGCGGAGGGACCAGCTCGTAAACCCCGGCAGGAGAAGGTGCACAGATTGCAGGCTCAATAGAGGGAGCACTTCAGGGTCGGTCCTGTCCAGGCAGATGTATTCCCAGAGCCCAGGGGGCTGCCTGCGCTCCAGCTTCCAGCTGCCAGGAGATAACGGGGTTTGACCCAGGGCATGCCCCAAGGCAGGCTCCTCTGTGACAGCGTTACACTGTCACACAGTCCAGCCTGCTCAAAACTTTTACCGTTACTGCACGAGCAAAGAGCAAAATCCCTGCAGTCAGATAAAGCAAAAAAAAAAAAAAAAAAAAAATTTAAAACTCCCAAGAAACCAGCAATATTCACTAGACAGGGAGGAACATACCTCCTTGGTCTGCTCTCCAGGGGGAGCTAAGGAAAGGTCACTGCTTAAGAAGGATTAACCAGAAAAGTGAAGACATGAAAGTAGTTTCTAAGCAAGATCATTAGCAGTCATGGGAGGTTGAAGCAGGTTTTCCAAAGAAATCAAATAAATCCTTGGAAAGAAGCCCAGAAATACCAGCCCAGCCAAAACAACAACAAAAAAAAAAGGACTGAGAGATGGATGGACAAAAGGATGGACAAACAGAGCAGGATTAAGTTGTTCCCACATCCAAAATCTCATTCATGGAGATGACAAGAAACTCTGCAAGTGCCAAGAGGGCCAGAGTACTGCTGAACTACTCCAGGTGGGAGCAAGAGCAGGTCCCACCTGGGGAGGAAGGCAAGCAAGGTCCAGCCACTGCCTGGCCCCACAACTCCCTTCCACTCAGCAGACACCCTCATCTACATCCCTGTGTTGGGATGGGATGTGACAAGAGCTCAATCCTGTCTGACATTTTTATTTCTCCTTTATGTACTACAGTAAATCACACTCAGATGATAAGGCCACTGTTGGGTTTTAGAAATAGAAGCTGCTCACACGTCCAAGGCAACATTCCCCCCTCAGAACGCACTGGGGCAGCCACAGGCAGCCCAGCACACTGGCTACAGCTAAAGGCCACAGATATAAAAAGAGAAATGAACCAAAACTGACCCATCTCCATGCAAAGCTGTATTTGTGCCAATACTATTAGTGAATAACAGCCTCTAACCCTCATACCTGCACTAAGTCCCAGGACAGGCAAGGATGCAGTACAGGAGGGGCAAAGGAGACCCACAGAGCCAGGGGAGCTCCAGGGGGCGCAAGGAGGGGAGAAGAGAGCTACAGCAGGAGATGCTCCAAAAGTCACCCCAAAGTCCTGCTGGTCACACAGCTGCTGTACTGGCTGCTGGGGAGAGCCCGGCACAAAGGCATCGCCTGCTCCAAAACATCTGGCTCTCAAGCGCTCAGGCAACAAGGAGCATCTTTTCTCTTCATGGGTGTACACAAGTGAGCAGGCAGGTGGGGTAGGTAAGAGCAACATACATTCCAGGAGGCAAGAGTTGATTGCTACTAAAGCCCCTCCACCTATAAAACATCACAACCTGAAATGACAGGCAGAGAGATGCCAAGCAGAGAAAAGGAAAAGGAAAAACAGATTTCTCTGCAGTTACCATAGTGGCAACGCCAGAATTGCTGCTATGAAACCCTTGTGATTCCCATGGCTCATATCCCACTCCACTGCTGTTGACAGAAAATCAGCCCTAGGTTCTGGCAGGAAGGAAGAGACAAGCACAGGAGGGTCTGCAGCATAAGAATCTCAGCAGTGAGTTCGAGCATGGATTTTGGCAGGTGGAGGAGGAGGAGGAGGGTTCCTGATGTGCAGCTCCAGCACCTGGAGAGATGTTAACAGCCAGTCTCTGCAGACAGGGGCTGTAAAGGATGGATCCTAAGGCTTTGATCTTTGCCACACCTGTTTTCCTTCTCCACAGGGCTCTGGAGCGAGTGGCCAGAGCAGGGCTGGCAGTGCTAGGAGCAGGGACGCAGGGCTTGTGCCGACACGGAGGAGAGGCGAGTGCCGGGGGAAGAGCGGCTGCTAGCTTTGCTGCTCAGGGCTTAATGCACTAAGAGCCCAGCTGATCGCTGCTCAGACGCCAAGGGAAACTGCAGGCGCTCGGGCCGGCCAGGCACCCAATGGTGCCGTGTTTCCCCAAACCATGACGGGACAAAGGCTCGGGAAATGCATCGTCCTTTGCCTGCTGCCCTGGAGCTGCCTGAGCTTTGCCTGGAGTGATGCTGCTGGGCCCGGGACGGCCTCGCTCGGTGCAGGACACGTCAGAAAGGGGCTGCCCAGAGACGCTGCCAACGGGACCGACGTGCAGAGCAACATCTCAGGTACCGAAATGAGTGATCCCCACCTCTCCCTCTGCGGGCTGCCCAGGGCCCTCGGAGCAGGCACACAGGGGGAAGGGCGCAGGGACGCGGTGTCAGGGCATGATGGTGCTTCTCTCGTCAGACTCAGCAGCACTCCCAGGGCATGCACAGGGGCCACAAGGCTTTGTGTGGTAGCCACAGCAGCTTCTGTGATATGGGAGAGATGTGTCGCACCAGGAGCAGTCAGGAGGCACAGGGAGGAAACTCGACAGTTAATGTTCTCCTCTGAGAGTAAAGTCCTCCTCCACGTTAACATCTATACATATCATGATGGACCAGCTGTCTGTTTAGGGTGTGGGAGCACTGAACACATCCCTACCCCTCGAGGCTGAGCTGAGACCCTTGGGAAGAAATAGAGATTTTTTTTAAAAAAGCACAAATAATCTCCAGCTGCTGAGGGTGATTATTTTTCTTTAATCCACTTTCCAGGGCAAAGCACGCACCATTCCCCAGTGAGTGAGAAACGGCCTCAGGGCTGCTGTGGGGTGACCACCCACCTGGGGCTGGCAGCAGCTCAGACAGCCCATGTCATACTCCAGACCATGGTGACTATTGGCAAAGGTCAGAACAACCACTGCTGGACAATGTAATCATAAAGAGATCCAGTCCAGGCACTCAGCAGCCTCCCTGGCACCGCTGAATTAACTCATACAGACATCTAACAACAGCACTGCTGAAATTAGAGAAAGTCTGATCTTACTCAGCCTGATTTGTTTCTTATTGGCTCCACTGGACTAGAGGCCTACACCATCTCAGTAAAAGCAGTAAAAGCAGAGGGAAACCAGACCTTTCTCTCACATTAGCTTTACTATTCCAGTTGGAATTCCCCATAGAAGTTACCCCTAAGCTAGATAAAGCACAATTCTGCCTGCAGGTTTTAAGCTTGGTTAAATTAGAGTTGATCAAAGTATTTTCCTTTAATTTAGGATATTGATACCCATGATATCTGCTACCACACTTTCTTGACCTCATGCTAGAGTATCCAGGTGGGGGAGTTGGCAAGGACACAATCAGACTGCCATTCCTTTTGGAGCCTACCTAACTTTTGGCTCTCCCTAGGAATTAGTGCAATGCAAAATAGATGGTCTAAGCAGGATAATTAAGTAGCTCTGAATAGCTGTGAGTTACAAAACTAGTTAAAAAATTAAAGGCTGGGATGAAAAAAAGCCTCTCTCTCTAGCAGAGAGTAAGAGAGTAATATTTCTTTGAGTTCCAACCAACAATATTTTCCCAGAATATCATGTTATAAAAAACCATTCTCTTCCTTTCCCTCCTAAAAATTGTTCTCTACGTACTCCCCCTAGCCTGCATCTTTCCAGTCTCACTTCTGCTGCTCAGTAGCTGCTCACACTGGAGAGTCTGCAACTGAAAAGTTTATTTTCCAGATAAAGCTGCTAGACTTTCTAATGTATTTCCTTTGGACTATGCAAAAAACCACACACACATTAAAAACACCCAATAAAAATGTCCCAGAGGCTTGCAGGTCCTGTAGGAGCGATACAGGGGACTAGCAGCCCTTTCAACAGCATCACTGGGGGGACGTTTGTCACCACCTACACTAAACATGTCCCCTTCTCCCCCAGTGCCATGCACAGCTCTCCCCCCACCACGCCATGGACACTACTACGTGGACAGAGGCTCAGGCGTGTCCCCGGGCTCGGTGCTGGTGTACTGGTGCCAGGAGGGATACCAGCTGGTGGGCAGCCAGAGGCTTACCTGCCTCCGCCAGGACAGCACCTCATCCTGGAGCCACCCCCCGCCCCAGTGCCAGGGTAAGGAGCCCGCGGGTGGCACCCAGCCCCTGCCCCGCTCCCAGGGGCTCGGGGGGCTCAGGGGGAGCTAACTCAGTGGGGAGGGGCACCACCGGCCCCCACACGGGGCCTTCCTCGCTCTGACCAAGGCAGTGAGGGCAGCAGGAGGTGGGGTGACCCAGCCATGCTGAACGGGGACAAAGAAGGTCCAGTTTGACGCAGCTTGTTGTGGCCAGCACCGCTGAAGTGCCTGCCCCAGCAGCAGCACTGCAACAGCGTTTCAGGAGCTGCAGGAGGCAGGGGTGCCAGGGGTGAATTCACCTGAGACCAGCTCAGCAGAGAACCAGACCCTTCCTCATTCCCAGCAGCTGCTGCTCAAGTCACCAGGCTGGGTCAAACCCTGGTACCGGCTGACACCCAACTCCTCGTGCCAGGGCACAGGGAGCCCAGGGCACTGCCAAAAGCTTTCCCAGCAGGAGGAAAAGTGAACTTCACAGTAACCGGTATATGCTGAGCACGTGCCAGTTACAAGTGGCCCTCCTTAACACTTTTTAACTTTTCTTTTAACATTTTAATTTTTTTCCCTCTTTAGCTGTTTTCTTTTGCGCTTTTAAATTTTTCTTTTTTACATTTTTCAACGTTTTTTCCTTTTTAACTTTTCTCCCTTTCAAACTTTTTTCACCTTTTTAACTTTATCACATTTAAATTTTTTCCTGTTCAATCTTTTTCCTTTCTATTTTTAGGGCTTAATGCCTACTACCCTTATGCTTTATATTTTCTGCCCCACGTGATTATTTTACATTAATTATCTTGAAAAAAAATATGATGTGTTAATACGGGTTTTTTTCCATCAACTTTCTGGAGTATTGAGCCAGCGTGGCATCATCATGACGTTTTATAATAGTTATTAATAAATATTCTCTGGAACGTCACTTCGGGGCTACCTGCAAGGGGGACGGCGGCCGGGAGCAAGGGCGCGTCCCTTAGCCCGGCCCCGCTCACGGCCCTTGCCCGCAGCCGCCGCGCAGCCCTCGGGCACCGCGGCCCGCATGGCGGTGGCCGCCTCGCTGCTGAGCGGAGCCGTCATCCTGGCACTGTCCGTCTCCTTCGCCGTGTGCTGCTGGCGGGACAGGGCGAGGAAGAGGCGCGGCGGGTGAGTATTGGCGGTGGGGCGGGAGCGGCGCGGTGCGGTGGGCTCGGCAGGAGCGAGGAGCAGCTGAAGGAGTGTGGCTGCTGCCATCTGCTGAGACACGCGGGTTGCGCCCACTCGGGACGCTTGAGACCCGCTTGTGCCCTTTCACAACCCTCCTGCTCACACGCCTGGAACTATCAAGCATAAAAAAAGTTAAACCACTGCTTCAAGCCAAGGTATGCTTGACTGTGGAAGGGGTTTCCACCAGTGGGGATGCTGATGATGATGACTGCAGAGGGGGCTCCTGTTACATGCCTGATGAATGGGATGCCAAACAGAAGAACCTGGACAAGCTCAAGAAGTGAGACCATGGAAACCTCATGAGGTTTAACAAGACCAAGTGCAAGGTGCAGCACCTGGGTCAGGGCAACCCCAGGTATCAACACAGGCTGTGGGGGATGAACAAATGGAGAGCAGCCCTGTGAGAAGGACTTGGGGGTGCAGGTGGATGAGGGGCTTGACATGACCCAGCAATGGCACTCACAGCACAGAAAGCCAATTGTATCCTGGGCTGCATCCAAAGCAGGGTGAGAGAGGGGCTTCTACCCCTCTGGTCTGCTCCAGTGAGACCCCCACCTGCACCCCCAAGTCCTTGTACCCCTCTTTCCATCCAGCTCTGGGGTCCCTAAAGTAACAAAGACATGGACCTGTGAGTAACGCCCAGAAGATCAAAGCTGATCAGAGGGCTGAAGCACTTCTATGAGAAAGGCTGCGAGAGCTGGCATTCAGGCAGCAGCAAAAGCTCCAGGAAGATCTTACAGCAGCCTTGCAGTACTTGTTGGGACCCTACAAGAAAGAGGGGTACAAGCTTTTTAACAGGGCCTGTTATGATAGGACAAGGGGAAATTATTTTAAAGTGAAAGAGGATTGGCTAAGGTTGGATATAAGGAAAATGGGTTTTATAATGAGGGTAGTAAAACACTGGAACAAGTTGCCCAGAGAGGCTATAGATGCCCCATCCCTGAAAATATTCAAGGTCAGATTGGATGGAGCTCTGAGCAACCTGATCTAGTTGAAGGTGTCCCTGCTCTTTGCAGTGGGGTCACTTTAAAGGTCACTTAATTGTTCTATGATTCCGTGAGCCTGGTGATCTACAAAAAGCTTCCCATTATCAGAGGAAGAAGGGAACAGACAGTACATGGAGGATGGTTAATAGGAATATCACTTTTCTGAGGCCAAGTTCAGTGCACAGCCCAGGGCTGGGGAGGGAAAAGAGGACCACTCTTCTCTGGAAATAGCTGGGAGAAAAGTCATGGCGGGAAGCAGGACTGGACAAACAGAGGTAGCAGAACCACAGTCACAGAGAACCATCTCTGCAGCAGCACCACCCAGTTTGCCTGGCATACACTGCAGTCCAGCAAAGGCCTCTTTTGTATCCTGGGCAAAGGGCACCGGGTACAAAAGTAACAGGGACCGTGCGGCCTAGGAGTACACCTTAACCAAGAGCCTAACTCATTATCAGAAGGGCACAAGGACAAGGAGAAAAAAAAAAATCCCTGCAAGCAAGAGAGAGCATCTCAGTCTTTCAACAGGCACCAACCACACCTCTCCCCACAAGCCTGCTCTTCCCTGGGTGGTGCAGCCCTTTTCTGCGGGGCTGAAACAGCGTCAGTCCTTTCCTCTGGGAACACAGGAATGGGGTAAAAATCACTGGGTGACAGCGTTGCCTTAGGATACAAACATGCCAGGTCTTTCCAAGGCTGTGAGCAAACAGAAGCCCGACCACAGAGCCCAAAGCAAGCACCTGCATGGCATCTCTCTCACCACCCGGCAGGCAGCAGCAGCAGCAGCGAAGGAAAGTCAGAGGACGCAAGCGTGGCCCCTCCACGGCCGAGAGGGGCAGGAATGCTTTTGGAAGACTCAAGCACTACCACCGGCGCGATTACCACCTGTCGGCCGTCTCCAGCTCCGTGTTCCCAGGGGCATTCGCAGGCTGCGATAACCTGGCTTTCCACAGGTACGGTTCAGCACCAGCCCCTGCCGCTGCCCTCCCAAGCTCCTCACACAGGGACGAGCTGCTCGCAGCCTGCCCGCAGGCAGGAGCAGCCAGCTGTAGAACAGCTAGCGTCCCTTGAGCAGTCAATCCCCTGCTTCACCCTCTGACATGCCCCCCACCTAGCCCCGGCAGCTGGGAAACCCTTGCACCGCTCTTTTCCAAGCGGGAGGGAAGCCGGAGGCCGGGGGCTCCCCTTTGCCCTGCCTCAGCATCACTGGGCAGGCTGCAGGCTCCTTACCATGCCCTGTCCCTCTTGTCTGTCCCAGCAGCCCAGCCCAGCAGCCGAAGGTGCCCGCGGGAAGATGGCGCTGCGAGGCCCCGGCGCCGCTCCGGCCCGGCCCCGCCCCGGGCAACGGCCTGCCCGGCCCCCGGGTGCCCCGGCACGGGCACGGCCTCCTGCTGCCCCTCGGCTGCACCGGCCTGGAGGAACACAAGCTCTTCGGCAAGCTCGGCAAGCCGGTTTGAGAGTTTAAGTTGCCATTCCGCTTCCTTTTTTTCCCCCCCTATTAACTCCTTGAGCTCAGGAAAGCGTTTGAGAAGAGCCAGTTACTGCACCTGAGTTTTCAAATGGAGGAAACCGGACACTTCATGCTGAAAGACAATTTTTTATATAATCCTTTTATTTCCCTCCCCTGCCCAGCAGTGCACGTTTCAAAGAGGAGTTTCTGGGTTGTAAAGTTCATAAGTCAAATCTGAGCAGCCCCAGCTTAACCTAAAGTCTATGTAATGACTTCTAGGTTTTGAACATGAGTCTGATTTTCTGTTTAGGGCTCTTTTAAAGGCTGGAAGTGTAAATAGCTACCAGGAACAAAGAATGAGATTAGATATCTGGAAGCATTTACAATTAATTGCAGTTGAATATAGATGAGACTCAAAGGTCTTTTTCGTTGGCATTCAGAAGTCACCATATCCTCTCACTTCCATACGGACAGTCTTTGACTTGGAAGATGTATTGACCAGTGTGCAAAGCTAGCCAGTCAAGGGGAAGAGATGACTTTACCTTTAACACAAAGAACCTAGCACACCTGAGAACAAACAAAACAACACCCCTTCTGAAAGAAAAAAAAAAAAAAAAAAGGAAAGGAAAAAAAACCCGAAACCCAAAACCCAACAAACCTCTTGGAGGTTTTTCATCCCTTCTCCCCAGCATTAGAAATTCAAATTACATGTATCAGGACCCATAGCAGGACTCAAAGAGCTAACCTAAGCACCACCAATTGCATTCAGAAAGCAATGACACGGTACTTGTGTCCAACATCTCCTGGGTGGAAGTCCAGAGGCATGCTCCAGGAGCACGTGCAGAGCCTGGCCAGGCAGCGCCACGACGCCTCAGCCCCTGTTTGCACTGTGATAAGAGGAGGTTTGATAGTAGATGTTGATACCGCTGCCACTTTTCCCTGGAATGAGGGCTAGGGACACTGTTTTTTTCTATTTCTAATAATAATAAAGGAATCTATTCCAATTTCATCTCCTATGTAATTTTTTTTCACATGACCAAGCTATGGGAAGTCTGGAAAATGATGATGTTGACAGTGGCCATTTACCAGCAACTGCACAAGAAGGAAGAAAAATCTTTCGTTCTCTTAAGGCAACGGATGCCTTAGAAAGGACAGGGAAAACAAGACCTGCTGTGAGCTTCCCTTCAGCTCACATCCTAACCTTACCTTCTCCTCCCTCTTCTTCCAGCCAAGCCTAATGCATTGAGAGGGGAACAATCCTGTTTCAAGGTAAACTGTTCAAAAGAAAAATTGAATAGGATGGGAATGAGACTTTCCCTATTTCTTTCTCTGTTCTTCTCCCTTGTTATGTTTTAATGAATCCAAAAAACCTCACTACAATCTTCTCTCTCTCCAAAGAGATTTTTATTCAAAAAATACATTTGGGACTCAGTTTGTTCTCCCTTGGATCTGAGTGACGCTTTAAAACCAAAAGTGTGATTTTTTTGGCTACATAATATTAAAGATTGACACCTGCTTTCACTATAAACTGAACATCTGCACATTGCAGATATAAAAATCTTTTGCCAAACATGTCTAGAAAGTTGCTGATTTTTCAGCAACTTCACATGAAGTGTCATGACAAAAAGCTGGCATTTTCAATAAAAAACTGACACAGTAGTTTTTTGTACAGAGAAAATTGTCAACTTGAATCAAGCATTTTATACAATTGGTATTTTAAAAATTATTTACTTGACAAAATTGAAAAGTTTCCTTGGAGTAACATTTTCCTGACTTTTTTTAATGTATGCATGCCAAGTCAGCTTCCTAACAAAACTCTTTGATCCCAAATCTTTGTCTTAGCCAAATTTCTCCAGCAAGGAAGAGCACACAGCCAGGTCTTCCTCAAAAGTCATCTCAAGCAGCAGGAGAACCAAGAGAGGAAATATGGGTTAAGGGCAGGAAGGTCAGCTCTATACAAGTTTCCCTATCTACCCTTTAGTCTTTGCCTCAGCTCCTTGGACCAGTGCAGCAAGAGCTGAGTGAAAGTGTGAAGAGCCACACTCAGCTTCAACTCAGGAAGGCACCATCAGTGAGGCAACAAGAAGCACAGTTTGCATTTATTTACCAAATGAGGAGGGAGGAGGAAGGCAACTCTATAGAAGCTTTAAGTAATTTGTAAACAGGAAGAAGCCAACCTCTTAGACCATAATCCCATGCATTCTTGCCATGTTACACAGAGGTTCCTGTTGGAGCCAGCATCCACTGAACCAAATATATCACTTTAAAAAAAATTATATACATGCAATATCCTGCAGAGAGCTGGACCTTGGAACTGAAGGAAACCATCTGAAGTGGGATGGAGATAGCTGCAAGGCCAGCTCAATGCCCATGCTGTCCCAGGCAAACCTCACAAGCAGTAGCTTTCTGCTGAGTGTCTGAACAAAGCACTCCCAGTTGGTTCTTTTTTTAAACAGGATTTTAAGCCTCAGACTCCATACTGTAAACCTCAGCCTGCATGCCTATCTCGAAAGAGCTAAACAAGCTTTTGTCACAACTTTAAATTCTCCAGTGAAGGCTGGTGTACCAGCCTCCTGTGACTGTTTAGCACTGGCAGAAGAGATCTCAGATTCTCTGGAGGTCTGGCCAAGATTAGTGCTGAGACCTGTAACCTCCAAATACTAAAGGTATGAAATTCTAAAAACACATTCATTGTGAGCTTGAAAACAATGGGCACCTTCTGGCAGTACAAGCTTTCTAGAGTAACATTTTAAGTGCTGCTAGGAAGAGGAAAGAGCTGAGCAAGTCTCATTCTCTCTCCACACACCTCAAACACACATTATTTGTCAAATTTTTAAGTCTGAGGACTGGAAAAAAGAAATAGCAATCTAGCAAGATTTCACAGGAGACAACAACAGTAACTATGTGATGCCTGTATCCCACTGAAAGCCTCACCTGCGTTGCAGGAGATGGAACCTCCTGACCATCAGGTGTCAGGCAGATCACTCTCCCACAGATTTTGGATTAAAAAGGACTTTTCTGTACTGTATTCCTCTGCAGTGATACCACCTCTGTTCAAATGACTTCCACACCTAAGTCACTGCATCAGACCACCCTAGACCAGTACTTTTCATCAGCAAAGCCAGTAACAAATCTGCAGCTGCCAGGTCACCCAACTCACCTCAAACCCTCACAATGCAGGAATTCTGAGCGCCACAGGTCACTCCAGCTCCCTGAACTGGTATGGCAACAACTTTGTATGGCCATTTCCATCTGAAGAGCCCTCAATTTGCCACAGAAACGTAACAGCAGTGTGTCTTGGGCAAAGGTATAGCCCAGAAAGTAGGGCAGGTGAACACCTCACTCATTAACAGTACTCTTGCATGTGGATCACAATATCCTGAGGCTGCAACCCAAAGCTATGATGATACTTCACCTTTTTACTCTTTAGAAACTTTGTTTATGGTCTCAACTATTAAGAAGAGAACTTGAGTTCTCTTCTTTTAATAGTTGAGACCATAAACAAAGCTTCTAAACAGTAAGGCAACCTCTTCCTATTGCTGCCCAGAATCAAAAGACAAAAACTTTCCAAATTATATTAAGACTGGTAAGATAAAAAGCAATTCTTTAATGAAAGCTTTTGGGTGCGCAGATATGGCTACATACACACCCATGATAAAGGATTCCTACCATTTTTATAAGTGCAATTACTCACTATATCTAGCAGGTACATCCAATAGGAGATCAGTTGCCCCAGTAACCCACCCTTAGATCAGCCCCAGGGCTTCCTTGCCCTATTTCTTGTTATGTCTCAAGTTCTAATAGAAAACAAGAATGTCCTTGTCAGAAATTCTCTTTTTAAGAATAAGACTAAACAAAATTTCAAGAATGTGTTAGAAAGGTTTAGCTTATTGTTCTAAAATGTGAGGGCAGGAAAAGTACTAGAAACCATACAACTGTATCTTACAAATCTACAAAGCTACAAATATACGGAAAAGCTAAGAATCTTTAGGCATGACTATCAGTTGAACATCCCAAAGAAGGAAAAAAATGCTGAGATTAGGGCAAAGAGGAAGGAGTACAAGTTCTTACATCTGCATTCAGCTCAAACAGATGACCATACACCAGTGAAGTGGAAAGCACATCCACAGCTGGCCATGCAGCCACGCGCTACTGGAGATGTAAAGCAACAACCACTCAAAGCACAGCTTCATGCCAAACACCACTCTACAGTACAGGCTCTGGCCACACTGAGAACTCCAGCTGGACTGGAGGAGAGGTCATCCCCCTCAAGCCGTTAAAAGTACCTACAAGCCCTTCAAGTTAGGCTGGTGACAACCCCAGTCCCCCAACCCTTCAAGCACTCTGCCTGCCACCTCTCAGCTTCTTGACACACCTCAGTTCTGAGCAGTGAGCACAACAGCTTTCCCCAGAGGGAATGAGCCCCAGGCAATGCAACACCTGCCAAGCACTGGATTTCTGTGTGCTAGAGACCAACACCAGTGCCAAACTCCTTTGCAACTAGGCAGCTTCCACATGGTCTGAGGAGAGGGATGAACAATAAGCACCCAGAGACCATGAGCTTTTAAAGTGTATTTTTCTAAACTCTTTTACAAGCATAAGGATGGAAACTGATGCATGACCATTTCCTTCTCACCAGAAGAAAAATAAGCCAGAAATCTCCAGCAGGATGACAACTCTACCTAACTATAAGAAACTCCAAACTAAAACAGAACAAACAAAACCAGAAAGCCAAAACTATCACCCATTTTCCCTAAAATCCAACATCTTCAATGTTTATATGAGCATCTAAGGGGAAAAAAAATTACTGAACAACAGATTCTGTGATAGAGGGAAAGAAAAACAAAAGTTGAGTTCAGAAAATCCCCAAATGGGGACAAGGAAGGTGCAGCTTGATCCAGTCGGTTGTGGCCAGCACCGCTGAAGTGCCTGCCCCAGCAGCAGCACTGCAACAGCGTTTCAGGAGCTGCAGGAGGCAGGGGTGCCAGGGGTGAATTCACCTGAGACCAGCTCAGCAGAGAACCAGACCCTCCCTCATTCCCAGCAGCTGCTGCTCAAGTCACCAGGCTGGGTCAAACCCTGGTACCGGCTGACACCCAACTCCTCGTGCCAGGGCACAGGGAGCCCAGGGCACTGCCAAAAGCTTTCCCAGCAGGAGGAAAAGTGAACTTCACAGTAACCGGTATATGCTGAGCACGTGCCAGTTACAAGTGACCCTCCTTAACACTTTTTAACTTTTCTTTTAACATTTTAAATTTTTTCCCTTTTCAGCTGTTTTCTTTCTCCTTTTAAATTTTATTTTCTATTTTAATTGTGATTAAAACAGGTCTTTCAAGACACTGCATTTACAACACCACATACCTGCTGACACTTGATTTCCAACCAGGCAATGAAAGTTTTTAAAGGAAAAAGAATTAATGCAATGGCTCATCACCTCAGCCAGAAGGTGACATTTTATTCCTTCCTGTATCTAGAAAAAACATAATTCCCTTGTTTGATATTAGAAAGATGGGGAGGGGAAGCCACAGGGCAGGAACACTTACTATCAATCCAGCACTGCTCACCCTGGAATTACTATACCTGAATTGTAAATTCTTTAAACATGCCACACAACTTCTTATACCAACCCATCCATGGCCAACAATCCTCTTCCTTCCCACAATACACACCCATGCACATTTTGGAAGAGAAGTCTGGCCCATCCTTTACCTTCTTCAGACATTATCTACCAAATGTGTTGCCAGTCGTGCATCACCAGCCTTTCAGTCAAGCACTGTTCTTTGATTAACACATGAAAGAGCTGCAAGTATCCATGCAATGTAAGAAACAACAGACCATGAACTAACACGATCACACTGATGTTCTCTTTTCAATAAATGTTCCTGTACAGAATTTCTTGTCATAGGAAAACTCCAACAATTAATTAAAAAAAAAAACAAAACCACACCCACCAAAAACAAACCTCAAAAAACAAACAAACAAACAAACAAAAAACAAAACAAAAAACCCAACAAACCCACCTTCCTCCCCCTTACCAATAAACCCAAAACTTCAGGAGAAAAAAACAGGTGAGCTCCACAGAGTTGAACAGAATAACAGAATGCAACACCAGATTGGTTCCCAACTGAGGGGACGCAGAATCCACATCAGACAGTACACAAAAATAGGCTAAATGTGACAAAAGCTGCACTCAGCACATATCAATCTGATCACTGATACACCTTACTGTTGTAATGCCAACGTTACCCACCAAGAAGTCTTTCTCGGGGAAGCAGCACCATAAGGAGAAGTCATTGTAGTTGCAAACTTTTTCCTGAAGGCTGAGGGTTTGTTGGTAGGCCAACCACACCAGGTGCTGCATGGCAGCAGGGAGTAAGTGTCTCCCAGGCAGCTAAAGCCTGGTTTCCAAAGGCAGCAGACCATGGGCACAGGGCTGCCACAGCACCTCCTAAACTGCAACAAAGGGACAAGTAAAAAAACTGAAGAAGGCAGCAGCTTCAGGAATTGCTGGGGTACATAGAAAGCAGTTGGAGCTGCTTTGGGAGCCTTGCTAATTTTCAGGGTCAGGAAGGGCACCCTTCTAAAACAAAATGTTAAAGGTGGAAAAATGCCTATCAACTGTGGAAGGAGACACAAAAAAATCCAAACCAAAGATCAATTATATCTTCACCAATACCTCCAGCAGACAGTTCCTGTTGGGCTGCACCCCCAGTTCAGGGGCACCAGTAGGCACTGCCATAGATGAGGCCATTCCAGCCTGCAGCCCTTCTCTTTCCACCACCAGCAGCTACAGGAGATGGGTGGGTGACAAAAGCAGTTTACTTTTTGGGGAGCACTGGCATCAAAGGGTGTGCACAATCCCCCAGGTAACTAGGGCACATGACTCATCTGCAGCAATGCTGACAGATCAGAAAGAGCACATACAGGCCCTTAATACAGAGTAATAAATACAGCACTAACATGGCAATGCAAGTGAGAGAAAAGAAAAAGCATGTAATCACCAAGTGCTACTTTGTGTAACAGGATATTTAGAAACACATTGTGCAGATTCAAGACTTTGTTCCTCTGTCCAGTGACTGATTCAGCATTTGTCCCCACTTCCTGACAGGCCAGTTCCTCACCCCACCCCATCCCCATTTAGGGTTCACAGCTCATCAGTGGAAATTCCCTTCCTTGCCCCTGCCAGCAGCCAACATTTTCAGAAGGTGGCCAGCCTGAACTGTACAGCTCACATCAGGTGAGAGATCCTTCTGCACAGGCACCTTTAGAATTTCAGGCTCTCTGCTGCCACCCTCCTAAGCTACATCAATCAGCAGCCCAACCACAAGGTTGCAGGTTTTAAGTATGTCTGCTTGCAAGTATAAAAGCTTACTAGAGGCTTTCGGTCCATTAAGAGCTCTTCATCCCCTGTTGTGCAGTGACGTATTTTAAAGCTTTATGCAAGGCTGTTGATGAACACAGGGAATTGTAACAAATTCTCTGCCATATCTTCAGGCATATTATTGTATGCTATCTACCCCAAGTGCCATGGCATTTAATTCAAAAATATAAACAAGATTTTCATGCATCGGATTTAAAAGGATACCACCAATAACACTTAGAGACTGACTACCTCGAGCTATTGCCATGAGTAAAGACAACAGAATCCCTTTAAAATATGTAAAGTGTTATGCTTTTTCCACCCTTCAATACAGAAGTTACCATACAAAGCAGTATTTCCAATGATAAAGTAGTTCTGGTTTAGATGAATAGGAAGAAAACCCCAAACATGCAATGGCATACACTTTTTCCAGATGCAGTAATTAAAAATCCAAGGTTAAAAAAACCAGAAAGCAAACATGAAGTCATCATCAAGTTTTCTGTTTTATTTAAGATTTTAGTTTTAATTCTGAAGAAAGAGGTACATTTCCTTGGTTTTAGTTTTAGCGTCAGGTTATAACCATGTTTATTTATCTGTTTCTTTTTTCCTGTCTTTTCAATACTGCACAAACGTCCAGAAACTACAGGGTTAAGTAAAAGCTGCAGGCAGAGGAGGTCAGAGGTTGCTCCTGATGGTGATCATGTGGCCCCAATGCAGTGCTATCCCAGAGTGCCCAAATCAGGTGAATCTTTTAAAAAAAAAAAAAAAAAAGAGAGACTGACAGAGGAGACAGAAAGACTGAAGTAAATATCACTCGTGTTTCAGCTGCTTATAATTATATTACGTATACGCTAGGTATTAAATCTGTGAATACTTTTAAAACATTAAAGTTTACTTGAAATCTAAAGCCAAAATTAAAGAAAAATCTTATTCTCCCCTCTTTAAACCACTCTAGCAACATGCCAGTTACTCATAGCTGTAAGTGTTTTGTCTTTCAACACACTTCATGTCAAACTCTGACTGATGCAATAAAATCCCCTGCTAAAAAAAAAAAAAAAAACCAAAAAACAAACAAACCAAAAAAACAACCAACCCCAACATAGCAATTTCCCTGTGTAGTGCCACACTGAATGCAAAATAAATGCTGGGCCACTGCTTGCCCCACATGTTCAGTAACTTCATTTAAATTAAATACCTTTTTTATGTTCTGGCATTTGATTCTGCATTGCACTTTTCCCCCTACTGCAGATTGACACTTTTCCACTAGGCAGAAATACTCATGTGCAAAAGACGTAAGACAGTAATATTCTCCTGAAGCACTGAGACTGCATTTTGATTTCTCTCTCTCTTTTTTTTTTTTCTTAGAATGGTTAGAAAGTATTTCAAACAGTGTATTTCAAACACTGTTTCTGCAGAAACTTAACAAAAAGAATGGTCATGACCCTGTGATGGCATTGCATTTGGGGGGGAAGTTTGATCAGGAACTGGATTCTTCAGAAAGAAAGATATGACAGGGAACAGTAGGTGGGCGTGGGGAGGAGTCAGGGTGGGACACTTCCTGCATTTCTAACGTTTTGGGTCTTATTTTTCTTTTTTCCTTTTTCTTCCTTTCCTAATGACGATCCAGCGCTGAGCTCTGTAGTAGATCTGTGGGGGTTTTACTGGGGGGTCTGAAGGCTGTCTGAAAGCCTGGAGGCGGGGAATGGAAGCTGGTGGGGTTTGAAGGAGGAGAGTAGGGATTCCAACTGGCTCTGTGCAGAGGGATCTGTGTGCCGAAGGGGTTACTGTGGTGCGTCTGTGATGGCGCTGCACTGGGGCCGTCCACCTCTGTGAGGGCCTGAAGAGATTTTAGCCAATGTGGAGGATTGTCATCTTGAAGAGTGTCTAAACTGTTTCCTGTGGAGGCTGGGATACCTAAGAAAAGAAGAAAAAACCAGAGATACAGGCAAGTCAGAGGAGAAGCAACAAACTGACCATGAAGGAGGTCAATTTAACCTAGCAAAAAGCAACAATGAAAAAACATGATTAGTTTGTACAGAAAATGCATTTTACATTATTATGTATAATTACCGTGCCCGTAAAAACATTTAACATTAAATCAAGATAGGAGAGAGTTCACCCTCAGAGCACTTCTTCATAAAACACACATTTTTCTATCAAACATTCTGCTCAAGAACTGCCTCCTAGTCAACATGACCTTACCACACTAAGCTGCCAGTACACTCATGCTTCACCTTCTATTCTGCCTACTTGACTCATGCTTCAGCCTCTCTAACAGGGAGACACAACCAGACAGCCTTATAAAAGAGAGCTTTATAAACAAGTGGAGTATGTCCCTTTTTAAATAACCAAGTCCAGTGATTGCCTCCAGTGCCTCAGGACCAGCGACGCATATACCGGACATGCCATCCAGCAGAAGGGACACCTTATAGACGGACCCTATAGGAAAGCACTGATCCACCTGACTGCCTGCAAAGGTCCTGGGCATGCATTGCAAAGGCCTAAGTGATGCCCTGTTATACCTAGAGGTTCCACAAAAATTCCTGGACCCTTGAGGTTTTGTGGATGGAAGCTGGAAGAGACCACCGCATACTGACTTTTTCTTTTTTTTTTCTTCTTTTTTTTTTTCTCCAGATGTAAATCAGTTTGTGCCAAATACCCATTGGATGGTTTGCCAGTGGAGCTGAAGGAGTGAGAAACGGTTACCTGTGATGATTGCGGGGTCCATCCAGCTGCCAGGGCTGTCCCAATTCAGGCTGTCGGTGGTGGCAGTGTTGGACGTTGGTACACTGTGGTTGGCGTTGGAGGGGGAAGAAGCATTGGGCAGTCCACCAAAGTTGATGTTAATGTTCGGTAGAAGTGCCCTTAGCCCGTCCTGCCATTCCTTCATATTTAAACTCTCTACAGAACTGCTGTTGTCTGGGAGATTTACCAACAAAAAAAAAAATGAAAGATAAAAAAATAAAAAGCTGAAGTTAGAAACAGATGTCCTTCTTTGGTGGGGTATGGGATTTTGCTTTTACTTTTTAAGCTAATCATTTAATACTTTCCCTGTCCAAAACCTAGGGTCAGTGTTTCCATGATCGATGAATTACTGAGAGGCGCTTGGCAGGTTTTAAACAAAGTGTAAGGGAATGGGAGAAAGATATAACTCCTCCCCAATATGTATTTCCCCATTTTGATTCAGAGACTCGAATAATTAAGGACACGGTGGCTCTCCCTCTATTAGTAACAGGGGAAAATCTACCAGGTACTTGATGAGAAAAACTCTGCTGCAATTTGGCTGCTTTATTGATGGGCAGCAGGCTCAAAAGGGTGACGTGTACCAAAATGAAGAAAGTCTAGGTAGGGCTTTGCAATAGAAATGGAACCAGGGAGGCTGAGGGAAATTCACAGATGTCTTTTGTTTTGTTATAGCTTGCTCATTCACAGCCCTAGAGATGTTCTTCCGAAGGAAATGGTAATGAAGTTGGAGGGAGTGAAATTTCCTCTTGCAGTTGAAGAACAGTAGTGAAAAATTCTTTAAAGACCTTTCAGAATAATTTCTGACACAGCAGTATCCTCAAAACTTTGGTAACAAGCAAACCAGCCAGACACCAAAGCAGCCAAGTCTCAACTACTTGCCTGAACGTTTCAAGACATATTGGTAAAGGACAAAGGATAATGTGGCTATTGGCACTACAACAAATGATCCCTCAACACAAAAATCACACCAGACTATCTAGAACAGACTATCTAGTTCTGTGATCCATCTCTCGCTTTAAGTATCTCAAAGCAGGACAAACCAGACATGAGCACTCCAGTATTTATCATCCAGTACAGCAAATCATACTTTATTAGCTTGTGGTCAGCTATATTTGGAAAGGAAGTGTTAGGCAGTATGTTGGCACATGCTTGTCTTTTTGACAAATATCTAGAATACAACCTTTTTTTTTCCAAACATCTCTGCCTGTCCTGGCTGAAGAAAGGACCTTGATCTCAATTAGAATTGTTATAAAGAGGTACTTTGATAATACAGCTACTTCATCAACAACAGAACAGATTTAAGTCTTCCTGCAAAATTAGAGGATATCACTAACTCACAACCTTACTTTGGAGAGTAAAGAAAGCAGTCTAATCGCTATCAAAACCTGCCCTGGCAGTTTTTGTAAAGCTGAATGTTCAGAAAAACATGATGTCTTGAGCAATTACCTTTTTGTAATTAGAGGGGGAGAAAAAACCCCCAAAACCAAACAAGAAAACTACTTGAAATCCTGCCCTTTCACAGCTCCTCCTTTTTCCTTTGCAATAGTAATATACAAAATAAATGCTTTTAAAGAATTCAGTGCCACACATTTTTCATCAAAACCTACAATCCTGAGACTAAAAATAATTAATCAAATTTTTAGAAAGTATTAGTAGAAAATGTCCTCAAGAGATATTGTTCACAACCCCCTAGAACATCGATAAGCCCATTTGAGACAAGTTCTAAATTAACTCTTTGGAACAAAAGTAGCCAGCTCACGATCACAGAAATAACTGCAACAAATTCTGCATTGTACACTATTAGTTTCCACTTTTTTTTCTCAGTGCTGCTTCAAAAAGCTTGTGCAAAGAAACACAGCTTAATTATTTACTTCTACTGCAATGCAAAAAGCACACAAAAATGCTTACTGGGTCCGTGCATGAGCAAACATACTCATCTCAACACCTGTGAGCTGGGGATCTGCAAGGGTCTCAGTCACCAACTTTACTAACCTCCAACACGCCCTCGAAGCTCTTGTGCAAGAAAATGAACCTGCAGTAAACTGCCTGCAACATGTCATTGAGGAAGACTAAGACAAAGTCTGCAGGATGTTGTAAGGAACAGGATAGGAAAATTAATGTCGTAGGGTATTAGGTCTCCTTGGGCTAAGAAAATATGTATATTTTTGTCATGTTATTCTCCATGTAAAAAAGACATAACACAGCCCACATAAGGGTCAAGAAAGCTAGCAAGTGTTTAGATACAAGACTCTCATGAAATGGAAAAGGCTGGCACTTTGTGGTGAGGAAACACTGCTGTCTGAGGCAGGCATAGTGCACCACTGCTGGGTACCCTCTCTAACACAAAACAACAGGAAATAATAAACTGAGGAAGATTGTTCCTCAACTGTCTGAACACAATCTACTTGGATTCACAGAAGTCAAGAGATGAAAGGTCTAAAAGGATTCAGTACCTACCAAAATGGTGTTGTTTGCTATCTATAAGAAAGTCAGTTTGACAAAATCTTGTGCTCCTAGGTATAAAAGTGACAAAATAGAGAATTACAAAAAATTTATCGTCTTATCTCACAGGTGCATTTGTGAGGCTGCAAGGCAAGCTAGGACAAAAACATTGGCCCCTGACACAAACCCAAGCACCTATTTGCTGAATTCTGGCACGTTTTAAACAGCCTAAGTGAAAATGTAAACCCACCCCAGAGATGGGAAGTTACTTCTACCAACTGAAGGAAAACTATTTCTTCAGAAATCATTACTCATCCATCAGCTGGTTTGTATTTCCTGTTAAATATGTCTATGCTTCATGATGAAGCAAGGACCATAGTTAAAAATGAGAAAAAGCTAGCTCTCAGTTAATACAGACGTATTAAAAAGGGCATTTGCATATTATCTTTCCCTACTTTTAAAGTTAACTGGTTGGAAGAAGTAATTTTCTGACTATTAGCAGACTTTACAGCTGGACATTACAATCTACGGGTAAGAACAACCTAGGGGTGTGAGAACCAATGCAACAGTTTCCCTCTCTTGAGTAAAAATGCTGTCTCCTTCCACATGCTAATCTTAAAAGGTTTAAAGCTGCACGCCCACTGATAGTAGGAAAACAGAAGAAAACAAGGTAAAACCCAGATGACTGCAAAGAAAGTGTTTTATATACTAAGATAAATATGAGATTTCTTCCCTCATGCCCTTTGTCTCCCAAAACAGAGAATAACCTCATGAAGCAATCACTGAAAGCAGAACTATTGACATGAAAAACATTCTCAAACACACAGCCCGCACTCTGGTCTTCCCTCAATGTACATTTCATAATCCTGTCTGGTCCAGTATAAACTTGTGTTTACAGGGGTGAACAGATCCACACTTCTAGCACTGAAATTTTCCTCTGAGGTGGTATGTTAATGTGAAATAAAAGCACTTGTATGTAAAATTTGCAAAGTCAACCACTGTCTTAGAATAAGAAAAGGAAAGGAAAAAAAAAAGCTTCATCACAAATGCAACTTGTCCATCCAACCTAAATAAAAAAACATTTGAAGTTAACTTAAGAAAAATAATACATTCTGAGAAGCCTGAACATTAATTTGTATAAAACTAGTCACTTAATGAATTTCTAAATAAAATCATGGCCCCATTATCACATCCTACCAGACAGTCAAGTAGTTTTACCTCATTCTCTACCTGCAATGCTGTAACACTCTTCCTTCAAATCAGGCAAAGCAGCGTGTATTTGGGGGAGAGGCCATGACGAGGATTAATGGCTAAGCCAGAATACTGTTCTGTTGCACATCATCAGTACTTCTGAAGATGTTTGCACAAGTGTCTGCTGCACTGATACAGGCTGTTCTGTGACTTCCAAAATTCTGACAATGACACTGCAATGAAGACCCAAAGGTGTTTCAAATTTGGCTGGGCCACTTTGGTGACATTGATGCACTCAGTCTTTTATATTGATGGGATAGCAGAACTTCCAGTGTTCTTGATGTGAGACAAGCCCACTAAAATGAATATTCCACAGTGACTAGACCATTTCAAATCATTGTCCCAATTCTGATACAAGCTTATAGTAAAATCCAAAGCAAAATTCACCCAGTACATGCTTAAGTAAATACAATCAATAGGAAAGATCACAAGACTGTTACATTACAGGTAAAGCAAGAGCATTTCTTTGCTCTACCTAACTTATATTCCAAGCCATTACAAAAGCCTATTTTCATGCTAATTGAGTAAAGACATTAAATACCTTCACTCTAAGTCCTAAATATCCTAGTCTCACTGAAAAGCAAACAGTCCTGCAAATCTTGATTGCAATTATTTATTTTTAAAGAACCCATCAGTATGTCCTATGTGTGACCAAGACACATAGTGTGCCAACTACTGAAAAGAGTCAAATAAGCAAAATAAAATCAGAGGAAATCATCATATGAGAGAAAAATAAACTTCAGGTCTATGCCACATACGTGACTGCAAAGAACGGCAACAAAAGAAGCAAAGAGACTACCAAGGTGTATTCAGTAACAGAATAGCTATTTCAACAACCTGCCTGTAAAAAGGACCTTGGGAAATCTTCAAAGACACTGTACAATAAATTTTGAAGTCAAAGAAAAATGAGAGAAAAAAAAAAAGAACAGGCAGGACTACCAGGAGTTCACCAAGAGTCTTTCAACTCAATTAGAAACAAATGGGGCCACCAGGGAAGCATACCCTTTCAAGTGACATCTCTGGTCCCAGCCTCTGCCTTGTGCTACCATGTTCACAGATTGTAAGAGCTTTCTGTGAAACAGCCTATTGCCCTATTCTGAGAAGTGACTGGGGCTTCTCTATTTTGATCTCAAAATAACTTTCCACTGTACTTCTGTTTTGAGAAAGTTGTCCAGTACTTCCCTTTGAGGGGGAGAGAGAAAGACAGGACAATTTATCACATCCAAAAAAGAAATTATGACCATCACATTACATAAACTCAAAAGCTTTTCATTCAAAGGTTGTATACTTAAACATCAACACAACAGTTATGATAAGAACTATACCTGTTTCACTTCAGTATGAGTAATAAGCTTATGTGCTCATGAATTTTTTTAAATCATTAATAAAATCCCATTTAAACATCAATGACCTGAAGGATTTCTCTCTCAGCTTCACTGACTCTCTATATCTATGATTCCTAGAAATCCTACAATGCTTAAATCAAACAATGAAGTTTCACCCATTCATAGAGACCTGAGAACGTTACTGGCAGATCAGAGAAGATGGAAACTGTCCACATTTAAACACCAGTGCTGCCCATCAGGAAAACAAGTAACCACTTCATCATATTACAGAGACATCAAGAGAGAGGAGCACTAAAAGGTAAAGCTGTTTGTAGTGAACCTTTACAAGGCTCACAAACATTGTCTACACCTGGGAAACAAATTGACAATTCACAAAACCCAGATTTGTGTCATTTCACAGTGTGAATGTCAAGTGAAAGTCTTGCAGTCATGAGCTCTAAGAGCTGGGGAAACAAAAGAGCACATGTACATACAATTTATGTACATACACACACCTACAAAATTGGCCTTGGTAGACAAGAGACACCAGACTACCCTCAGCTTTAAAATACTGCAAATAAAGCACATTTTACCTCTATTCCATATTGATTTCCATGGTTACAGTAATTCCACTCAATTTAAAAGCCACATAAACAGAAGCACACTATTCTTCAATGTCAAATAAAAACTGCAACATAACTTGCCAGTTAGCCAAACTATCAAGTAGAATATACTAATTCTAAAGTACACACTTAAAGGGGGAAAATAAGATTTTCCAAATTATTTTTGATGATGATCTGACAGTACAACTTTTAATCTTTATGTGATTACATAAATGTTGTGAGTCAGAAAATGTCATTTATTTTCAGAGGAAATTCCTTCTACAACATAAGTATGGGGACTTATGTTGTAGTAAGTAAGAAGACTCATATTTGCTTGCATGTACAGTGTCAGAATTTTATTAGGCTTGAGGAAAGCTGTGTTACATCAAGTATTCTGGGCAGTTCTTGTGACTGACTTACCCTTACCACAGCTCAAGAGACCAAACCATAATTATAGCAGCCAGTGACCCAATTTCCATCTATAAGCAAATTTTAAATTGAGATTCCAAGTTGCTTTGAAAAACATGATTGACTTCCTACAAAATGTTTCCAGAGCATCCCACATTTTTTATTACTGACTCCATAAGAAAATAGGTTTGGGGCTGATAATCTTTAATATTACCATAAATCTAAACTAAGTGCACAAAGACTTAAGATATTGAAACAAATGAAATAGATACTTGAATCCTACACACAGAACAGATTGATTAAAAAGCTCAGAAAGCATGCAACTCCATTCATCTGAGAAATAAAGTTCCTTTTAACCTAAGCTGCTTCTTCTCACATCATGCATCAGAGTTCAATCTCATCAGGTTACCCTGTCTGTCAACGAATAAATATTGACTTCAAAAGAAAAGCCCACGTGTACAAATATACTTGTGGGTACACAGATAGATACATGCATAAATAAAACCAAAATATTTGAAATTTGCCCTATGGGCAATGCAGTAACTAGAAATTACAAAGAAAAAATTAAGATCTTCAAAGCTATAGTAACAATTATCAAGAGCCTATCATGTTACAGAGATTCTGGATCCCAGGAATATCCAACCAATCGACCAACCCTCTGACTTCAGACTGTGAGAACAGGATTAGCACAACGAAAGCATACTCTGGCAAATGATAAACTCGTTTTTAATCTTCCCACATCTGCAAACAATTAAGGCTGATATATAATTGTAGATTGTTTCAATAATTCTGTGGGAAAATTAGATAAACTGCAAGAAAGCCAAGTTTTCACCTTCCATGACATGAAATTAATTCTGATTACTAGATGCTGTCTTCTAATAGAAGCGACCTATTTTTTAAATAGGTTTTTTAAAATAATTCCTCTGAGGACAAGATGAAGTTCAAATGAGGCTGTGTAGAAGAAACCAAGAGATGGAAGGGATGGGAAAAAATTATTTTTCTTGCCCTCAAATGTGATTTGGCAGTACTGGGAGGAGAAACACTATTTGCAAAGCTGCTCTTTCAGTTGCTATTCCTTCAGGACTCATTTATGTTCCTCCCTCAATACAATTTTTTAAAAAGATTATATTGGCTCTCTCAGTTGTTTTTCAAGCTGAAGCACTCAGAAAAAGTTTATGCAGAAAGTCTTTGAATTATTTGTACTTTTTGCTGAAATGCACCAGTCATTACTGGTATTTTGTTAAATAGACTTAGAAAGAGCCAAAGTTTAGGTCCATGCCAAGGCACAGCCTTTTGTTAGACACTGAGGTGGCAGTGCCAAGTGCACTCATTTTCCAGTCTTTAAAAGGAGAATGCTATGTTTTTAACACCACTAAGACAGTTGCACCTTTTAACTCATGCTAGTGACCTAATGCATATTTTGAAGTGACTTCAGAAAAGCGTCTAAGAGAACACAGCATCCCAAAGCTAAGCATCTGCTTGCTGGAGGAAGGAGACACATAAGGCAACAGAACTGCCTCTAACACTACTGCAGGGCCATCCCAATATCTTACCAGTTACCTGTGAGAGGAAACAGCCTTTCTATGTTGTCGTGAACCAGTCCTAAAGAGGTTCTATTAACAATAAATGCAGGCTTCCATCCCTAAAACCCAGAAAAAAAGCCAACATCTAGTGTAGCTGAAGCTCCTTTGATGACACTACAGACAAAAATAGTCATGAAATTTGATGTGAACACCCTCCTGTCTGCTTCTTTCTCCCCGTTTCTGGAAAGTTACCAAAAAAGCTGACAGGACTAACACTCCAGAATGCAGACTGAGTCAGCTACTCAGGCCACCTATTTCGGCCAATCCCATGTTTATTTCAAATGTAGTAGAGTTAATGTGATTAGTCACTCCTCTGATACATTGCAGCCAAATTGGAGGATTTTTTTTTCCACTTTTTTCTTTGTCACATACATATTCTTCTTCCAAAATAAAATTACACATCTAAAAACAGGCATCTTGCTACCCCAAAAAAAGCAGGATGCCTGATCTTCCAATCAAAGATTTAAAAAAAATTTTAAGACCTTAAAGTCAAGCTAGAGATGAAGACAGATATTTATGTATCAAGCCTTATTTGAAACAGTATCACCTATATAATCACACGAAAAAAATTCAACAGGATTTAGAAAACGGTTGCAGTATTGGCACTGAAAAAGCACTGGAAGGAAGGGTGGGTGTGCAAGATGAGATTTTGGAACAGATGGAGAAGTAGCAGGACTTAAAGGACAGGTGCTGTGGATGAAGTTCTCTCAGAGATCATGACACAATTACACTAAGGAAACCAGGCCTTTGTAGTAAATGTAGGAAGTGAACGGGAGTTAAGGGACAAGACACCAGAGCTAAGAAAAGGAATATCCACAGCGGATTTCAATCTTCACACTGATATAATATTTTGGAAATTAATCCAAAATCTCACTTCCATTTTATTTAGTTTAAACCTGGATGCATAAGAAAAAAAATGTTAAACTCCTCCAGATAAACAGAAATGAGCAAGCAAAAAGTTTATTTTCAAAATGGATTAATTCCATATTGCGCTGAACACTTCTTCACCAGTGAAACAAAATCAGTTATGATGGGAAATAAAAGGAGAATGAATTTCAAGGTGGGGATACACACAGATACAAAGCATCTCCTGAAGAGGAAGGATGGAGGACTAAGAACAACCATGGAAAAAGAAGGGTGCTGTGAGCAAAAGGACTAATAAGAAGAACAAAATGTTCAATAGCAAACGCTGTACTAGCAGTCATTTTTGTTGAGGAAACCAGGATATACAAGAATCAGTAGAAGCAATAATGTAAATAGCTGAGGGTTATTTACAGAAGTACTTTTCATTTTACAATTTCAAAGCAGTTTAAAATGAGGAGTGACCCTGTTATCAGGGCAACACATCTACTTCTGAGAGCAGCTGCTCTGCACTCTGGAAAAGAGACAAGCCTTTGGAAACACCACATGTGGCACCTACAATTATTAGCTATATCAGCTAAAATGTTCACCAGATTTCCTATTTTCATTATTTATCCCTAATCACAGAAAGACTTCAGGTAGGCATAGATCTAACCAGGGGGCACAGAAAAGACGACATTCAGCTGCCATGCTTTCTTTCCAGCTGGTGTTGGAAAGCCAAAGATCAAGGAAGAACACCAAGTGAGTAAGCGGTCTTCTTTAAAAGATTAAGTCAGAAAATTAATTGACTAATGCCTCTCTTACTGTCAAGAGTAAGGAAACCAATACTTAAAACAGGCATTAAAGCCTTCCTATACTGTCAGGTCAAGAGGAAAATTATAGGAAAATGTTTGACCATGGCACCAAAAAAAGGGATGTGAAGCATCACTGTTTAAGTCACATTCTTGTTGCTAGGGTATGGGATCAAATGCCTTTTTTACACAGCACTTGGAGAACTTTTACAGCATGCTGACCTCAACAGCCATACCACATGACCCAAACCCTCTTATGAAAAGGCACAGTAGCAGAACACACCCAAAACCCTATATCAAATTATTATCCTGAGACCACAGGAAACTGTCAGCTGCTATGCCACACATTCTCAGTTTCCTTCCAAGACTGTACAAAACAAGGCTTGGAGTATGTGTCTGTTTGTTTGTTTTCAGGAAATAGAAATAACCCAGGGAGAGGAGACAAAAAGACAAAGACAAATAAAAAACTTGTATCTCAAATGGAAATGCAATTATGTTACAGGAAAATAGCAAGTCAGACAAGGAATTTTAGTATTAAAGGGAAAACATGTTAACCCTTGTTCTGATATGTCATCCTTTTTTGTACTGTAAATAGTATTGAAACAATATTACCAGAGCCAACATAGAGGGATCTTGCCTTGTTTTACTAAAATCTTGTCTAAAAGGTAGCATAAGGCAAGAAAGGATTTGATGTCCAAGGCAAATTCAATGGCTGGGGAGCATAGAGGCCAGAAAATTTAAAGCAGCAGAAGATGCAACATAAATAGGTCAGAAATGGAAGAGCTCAGTACTTTAAGTGAGAAGATGCTGGACCTTCTTAATAAAACTGTCATTGCTTTGTCCTCTCTGCTACCAGCTACTGCTTCACAAAAACCTAAATGCAGCCATGACATGAAGACATGCATGCTAATCTGTTTCTGGATAAGGAATGCAACACCACTACCACAGACACTGCTGGGGGACACCCACAATTATTAGAGCTGTCTACCCATTTATTGCCTCATCTTTAAATATACATAATATCAATCAAAAAGGATGTACATATTCAACAGATATAAGCCACAACATCAAAACTAAAAGGTCTTGAGAAAATGAAATTTCGATTCTTTACTATATTCTATTACACAGACTTCTTACATTCAATCCCCATGTTTTGAAATATCAGGAACAGCTCACAGAAACCTATGGCAGCTTCTGTATCAGTTAGCTGCATGGTTAAAATATTTTGATGAACTTTACAATGGTTATCTTCAAAGACAATGAATAAAATATTTTTCCCCATCCTAAGTAAGTTAAATTCTTTATGCTTCGTGTCGGTGTCCACTTGACTCTTTCCCCTATTTATATTTTTAATATATGTATGATATACATAAATTCCCTCTGTTCAACAAGCATTTGGAGAAAGCTTTGAGACATATGATTTAGTTTTTAGGCGGCCCTGTTCAGAGTCAGAAATTGGACTTGATGATCCTTGTGGGTCCCTTCCAACTCAGCGGCTTCAATGATTTTTTTGGGAAGAATATATACATATTGTGTAGGAGTAGTCTTGGAAAAGTCCAAACTACCTCATTATTCTGGTCTACAGAGAGCTTACAATTAAGTTTCACATTCAGAGTAATTATGAAATTACTAAATGAAGTAATAGCCAGTGTTTTAAAATGTCAAGTACTTCATCTTGCGTAGAACTGATGGGGAAAGTGGACTAACCATTTTCAACTTTTTCCTAATCCTTTTAACTCTGTGAGTTTGTTACTGTACTTCTGTAACAAAATCAATGAGTACCAACCACTCCGTAAATTCAAGAAATAAAATCATATATTTATATTTTCAAATTAATATGCATACATCTCATTTTGTACACATATGTCTCAAAAGACACTTAATCTCAATTCTACCTTATTCTATGATCCCATATTATACCTATTATTTTTGAGCATACCACCAGGCAGTAGGGTAGCAAAGATGATAGTGTACTAGCTATCAAATGACAAAGAGTTTCCTGTTATCCTATAGTAAAATAAAAATAAAGGCACACACCCACCCACACCGCTGCCAGTAAATCAATCTTTCCCTTGGCATTATCTGCAGAACAAAGCATAGTTGCTGGCCAATATTCTCAGGATAGCTTGCATATAATCTAACGTAAGATTCCTTGTAGCAACAATCACACTGTCCATGAAAAAGTCACTGGACTTTTCTCCTGAAGAACAGTTCCACATTTATAATTTCACAGTAAACCATCTAATCCATTCCACTGCAGAGAGCAGCAATAAGCTTAAACTGTCCCTGAAAATGACAACATGAAACATCTGCTACAGTTTGAAAAACAATACAGTGGGGGAAGGAAAAAAAAGTTACTCTGGGAATCAATCAATCAAAAAGTTCATTTAAATATGGGTTGGGGACAAATGTATGCCTGATGAGTATGACACATTTCAAATACATGCAAAATAAATCTATGAAGTCAATCATGTGTCATTGTGTCATGTGTCTGTGGAAACCACAGAATTAGTTAATAATTAACTACTTCCTCTAAGAAATAAGCAACCAAATTCCATATAGAAATTATTTTTAAGTGAGAGCTTAATTTTAAAAAAAATGTAGGTAGTGCCTGTGTTCCTCCATTTAAATTTGGTACACATCACAGAACAGACCTGCCTGAAGCTGTGAGTTTATGAATACGGTACAGCTCAAATAAACAAAAGGCAGTTTCAGCAAATTACATTTAACATGTCACACAGGACCATTTCAAATTCATGTGAATAATAATAATGTCTAAAGTAGAAACAGCAGCAGTTTACAAGATATCATTTTCTTAATTCAAGCTTCCATACCACAAATACACCTAGTGAAACCAACTCAGATTTAGAAAGCCTAGAAAATCCTATACTAACATGTGAATTTATAGAAGTTATTAGATCTGCTTGTTTTGACATAAATAAAAAGCTTCAAAAGGGTTGATGAAATAGAGCAAGCAGACACAGACTCATGTGCCCGTTCCCACCCCCTTTTTTTTTTACCAGTAACTGGTCCAGTATTAGCTACTTTAGGAATTTATAATCCTGTAAAAAACTGTGATCAAAGACCTTAAGAAACATGCGTCTTTTACAGCAGTAGAGGGTCTCTGCTACAAGACAGAATGTGAAGTTTCACCCACACTTGGTTTCTTTTCCTGTTATATCCGAACCAGCCAGGATGGTAACATTGACTAAAACACCCTAATATGGACTAACAAAAGAGCCAAGAGAAAGGAACTTCAGGTCTATTACAACTAACTGTTCCATACTGCTAAACAGCTGTTAGGATATGCACTGCCTTTCTAGCAGGTCAGCTAGGGTATGATAAAGTCTTATACACATGAGTTCTCTGTACTTGGACACCACTTGCTTTCCCCAACCCCACCAGACAGATATATCTGTAAATTACATGAGGAAACTAGGAAAATTCAGTAATTAAATACTTGCTACTGATAGATTAAAAATAAACAAAGAACAGGAATTATTTTTTTCAACAGAAAATAAAAGGGATTCATTGAGAGACCTGTACTCTAGATGCAGATTAAAAAAAAAAACAAACAAACCGGAAACTGGAAACTATCAAGTCAGCACACAAGAAAAGAGCTATGAAGTCATCTCCTGACTTTCAAATTATTTGTACCTCTGAAGCAGTTAGAGCACTAAAATAAAAATAAATAATATAAGCCCATAACCCAGCAAACTAAGCTAGAACTGAGACTTCAGTTGATTTCTGGCAGTGGGAAAAAGGAGTAATATATCCTTGTGCAAAATATCCTTTTTTCAAGATATATCAAAGCTGACGTATATCAGCTGAGAAGTGTTTGCACTGCAGCAACTGCTATCTAATTGTCAGCCAGTCAACTAACAATATTTTCTATAACAAGAGATTAAAACCAACACAAAAAACTTTCCATGGTTACTACAGCAGATGTTTATTGTGGTTTTAGCACGATATTTGCCCAAAATATTTTTGGATTAATTGGCTGTAGCAGTTGTATACAAAAAAAGGACATACTTAAATATCAATTCTGTTACCTTAAAACATATGGGGGAAGCACATGGCCTGGGCTGTGCATCAACCAGTACCATACAACGTGCTTTTCAGAAGTTGAAAAAAAGATCTACAAGTCTCCTACAAACACAAAAAGTTCCACTTTCAAACTGCTAACTAAAATTAAAATAATGCAATACTTTTGCAAACCTGAAATCAACCTGAACAGATCTTTTCGAACACTAAAGGATTTTCCTGGTTCCCCAGGTCATAAGATAGTCTTGTTACTGACCCCTCAAAGCAGCAGTTTTTACAACTGAGTGGTAGAGTTGAAAAGTGATGTCCTGTTGTTTTTTCTGAAAGTTGTATGTAGTTTAGGGGAAAGGGAGCAACAGTGCAGCTGTGGATGCCGTACTTTGTCACTCCATGCCAGAACAAGCTTCTTTTTTTGTGCAACCAATTTCAGTCATCTCAGGCTTGAAACTTTGCTATTGCCAGTGTAAAGAGTTTTGAATTACTTGCACTAGTAGTATGGACTATGTTTATACTTGAATCAGCCTAAAGACCCTTCAACAGTACAGTAGCTGCAAAAAGCCTTCAAAGAGGACAAAGTACAGCAAAGTAAAAGGCAAAATTAGTTCTTGTACTAAAGCACAAAAAAACCCACTAACTTTTTCCTAGGTAACTTTCTTATAGTAAAGCTAGTACCTCTAAAACCCACGAAAAGAAAATAATGCTGGCAACATCTCAAGGAGTAGTTTTCTCCACCTCAAGGCTACAAAGAGCTAACAGATTTCCTACCTGCAGTTCATTATTCATGTAATGCAATTTTTTCCCTTGTTACAAGAAAAGAATTTGTTTGGGACAAGCTAAATTGGAAGTTTGGAAGAACTTCAAACCCCAGAAGTAAACTTTTAATCAAGACAATTATTGTTACAATTAGCTCCTTAGTTGTAATGTTTGATGCAAGAGCCTATTAATCCACTCAGGGCAGCCTAAACTGGCCTGACTACACATTTATTTTTCTCCAGCATCACAGCCCTCAGAATCAGGATGAATCCTCTTACACACATTGCAAGCACCCATTCAGTGAAGATTAGCATAATATTAAGGCCATCTGAAGAACAGAAATGAACAGCACTGAATGTTTTACTATGCAACCACTTGGTTATGCGCAAGAGGGAACGACCCAGCCAAGACATCTGGCACAAATTACCATCATTACAATTTTTTGCACGACTTTAAGAACTCTGGTCAACACCTACATGCCAACATGAAAGTCACAATGTACTTCCAGGGTCTATTCTTAAGTAAAGCCAGTCTGGCAAGACTGAAGAACCAAAATACCAATCTGCTTTGGCACAAAATTAAGCGGGCACATAATACTCCACCTTCCTTATAAAGCTCAACATTTACAAGGCTAAATATCCAGTTAGTTGTTTTTGTTTTTTTTTTTTAATTAATACAAAGGACCTATTTAAAACAATATTCCTCCCTCTGTTCATAACCTAGTACAACAGTCAAGAGATAACAGTCTACTGCTTGTTGCTGGCTATTTCCTTTTCCTGTTCTGACTCAGAGAAGCTGAGAGCATGATTTAAGTCATATTCACCGCTGTCCCTATTCACCTACCTGATATAGGGATCCCTCCCAGACCTGTGCTGTGTTGTGGTGGGAGATTCAAGTCCAAGAAATTACTATTTGAGGTGGGATTTGCTGTGTGGTTCAAGTGCATGATGCTATTGCGTGGGAAGGCCATCCAAGGATAGCGAGCTGCTTGGCCTGGAAAACTGAAGGAGTTGTAAACTGCTCGATGCTGTTGAAACTGTGGAAACCTCTGTGGCATGACTGGAAAGGTGCTACTGAGAGAGTTGGCATTTGCGGGTGCAGCAGGATGCAGGAATCCAGAACCTGGCCCTTTGGCAGTTGTAGTGTGTGGGGTAGGGTTCTGAAGAGATGTGGGCGAAAGGGAAGGTTGGTCTTGGACTGACAGTTCCTTCTCAATCAGGTCTGCTAAGGCTTTGCGGGTGATGTCAAAGGGATCAAACCCTAAGTCGTCCTCTTGCTGTTTGGAGGAACCAAACCCAAAAGCTGCTTGCCAGTCTGTGGAGGAGGATACTGGTATAGTTTCTGTTGGAGAAGAAAGGAACAGGATTTAGAACAAGAACTAGAAATAGTTTTTCCATATAAAAACTTCAGCCTGTGTATCTGACTGTGGTCTTTTATCTTCCATATAATACTATTTTATATGTTCCCCAATGACATTTTATTCATCAGCTTAGAATGCCATTTTCAGATCAAACTGTCATAGACTTCTACTAAAGGTGAAGTGCTAGAAGTAGTAAATAACATTTTTACTGCACAGCTGCACTGTTCTTGAACTATGGAAAAACTGTATCCAGAAAGTATTTTCAGGAATAGTCCCAAGCAGAAAGAGACCAATGACCACTTGATTAGAACCTTCTATACCCCATACTACTTCATGGAAGTGTGAACGAGCAGAGCATAATAAATAAGGTTGTTACTCAGTTCAATATTTTGCTTTCACCAGTAATGCTGTGCAAAAAAGATAAGCAGGATGTTCCCTCTCAACAGGAAGAATCTCAGAGCAGTAATTCAAAAAACAAAACCAAAACGAACAAACAAAACCCAGAAAAAAATCCCCTACTGTCTACCAATATGAAGAGAAACAAGTCAAATGCTTGAGGAGATAATGATAAAACAAAAAAAGGGAACTGCATTACAAGATACTGTTAAATATTCTGAGGCAGTGATGCAAAAAAAGTGATCAGAATTTGTCCTCATTTTCAGTTACTACTTCTTTTCATGATTGTGTTAAGTTTGCTATTCACGTTCAGTGAATTCTGGTCTATCTTCACATTATTTTTCCTCAAAATTGTGGTCAAGCAACCTGCTAAGTGCAGGGTAGCATCACTTGCAACTTTAACTCCCTCTGCTGGTAGGGACCTGGTGTGCTGCTGTAAGAAGGTTTAGTATCCTCTCAAGAGAAAAAACTGACACTTCTATTTTCACTCTAAAATCCATAATGAGAAAGAGTTGCTAGACCAACAAGAACTTGTCCTTTGCATTCTTATTTAAACCACAACCATAAAGTTTATATTAACTATTATCTCTACTACCTGGAAATTCTCTCTCACTGCTACTTAATCCTCACAAAATTGGTGCATCAAGTGCCTTAGCAGAAAGGAATTTCCTTGGCAATAAATATTGTTTACAAACAGAATTATGATATTCAGGAGCAAGATAAACATCAAAAGATGACTAATCACTAAGTAAACCAACTACATAATACTATTTACATCCAATTTTTACTGATATTGTTTCATTTCATTTCCTAACAATTCCCTCAGAGTTATCTGTGAGCTCTTCAATACTGTTAACCATTGCCAAGACCATATAACTACAACTAAAACAATGTTTTGTGCATATGAGAAGGTATTTCATAGGACAGTACCTGAAAAATACAGGTATCTTTCAGCTGATGAAATTAAACATAACTTGTCTAAATTTATAGAATCTCACCTCGAAGAGAAAGATGAGACACCTTCAGATAACTATGCAGGATGCTAAGAAAATTCTGAATTCTACACAACAGCTTTTGATATTAGAATTACAGGTTATCACATCAAAATATATTGATACCATGTATTTTCCTCACTCTCAATAAAAAGCTGTAACACTAAATATTAAAGCATACATGTCACATCCTATGCATGTTGCTAAGAAAAACTAAAATAAGCACTCTGGTAATTTAGCCATGCAGCCTGAAAGCTCTGCAAAGTTTCTTTAAGAAGGAATCCTTAGGTCACTGCAATTCATCTGCAGTTAAGTGACAAATTTTAGCCATTTGTAAGGAGGGAAAACACAGTATGGGACAAGTCCTAGAGTTTTAGGTTCTATAGAGTTTTAAGCTCTGTACAACTCTGTACAAGTTTTAAGCAACTGCAAAAGCAAGCAGCTATGTAAGCTGTGGATGTACCTGATGTGAAGAGGCTCTGTGGTTCTGGTGCTGTGGGCCAGTCACTCGAAGTCTGTGGAGAGCTGGGGAATGGAGGAAGCCCACTAGGGATAGGGTTTGGGTGCCGGAAGTTGTCAGAGAAGAGTGACTGTGATTCTGTTACAGCCCCTTCAAAAGGAGACCGTGCACTGTGATTAGATGAACTGATGGGTATAACTGGATTGGGTTTTGTTAAACCAGGTGGTGGTGAAGGTGTGTCACTGTTTGTTATCTACAAGCAAGAGAGAAAGAAAAATTAGGACATGAGTTTATATATAAGATATTCTTCACTAACTCAGATGAAAAGTTTCCTCAAAACTCCTGGACACAATTAGGTTTGTTAATATAAAGCTCAGCAGAAGGTCAAACAAAAAAAAATCAACTTAGCAATAGCATTTAAAAATTTTGTTTAAAATTATCACAGAATAAACTAGAGTGGAAAAAGACCTCTGAATTCATTGAGTCCAACCTATGACTAAACACCACCTTGTCAACTAGACCATGGCATTAAGTGCCATAATCCATCTTTTCTTAAAAACCTCCAGAGACAGAGACTCCACTGCCTCCTGGGATGGCCCATTCCAATGCCCAATTATGAGACACTTCAGAAAACACATGCTTCTCCAACTGCAAGTTGCTTTGAGTCCTCAAACCCACTTGTTACTCTCAGAGCACTTATCTTTGTGTCTTACCTGCTGAGAGCTGTCACCATTTCCTATACTGAGGGAATCTGAAGGTTTATCGATAGGGCTGCAAAAGTGGGAGGGAAAAAGACAGTAAGAGACTCAAGTATTTAACATGAAAAATAAACATTTGCTTTTGTAGTGGAAGAAAAGCCTTAAAATTACAACAAAAATTAAGAAGCAGGGATTAAGAAGGAAACAAGTCCACTTATTTTTTATGAGATTGCCTTTTTTAATCATAAGCATTCCAAAACGTTGTCATATACTGTAATACTTCTTTTCACCACTCTCCATTCTGCTTGTTGACTGCCTTAAGGAACAAAAGTAAAGTTTTGAACATGTTCATAGCAGCTCTATGCCATACAAAACCCTAGAAGTCTATACTATTGATAGTATTTTGTAACAGTCAGTTCCATCTACAATACTATTGTAAAGAAACTGGAAAAGACTTATTTTCCAAACACACAAGTTTTCAGTTTACATACAAATCCTAAATAAATCTGGGAGAGATAAAACATTAAATTAACAATTTAGTCTCAGTGGCAAGTTAAGCTTCCCACCAGCCTTTAAGATTGAGGTTTGAGACGACAGAAAGGGAAAAAACATAGCATAAAAAACTGCCAAAAATAAAGATAAGATACAGCAGAAAACCACCTCAGAAAGCCATTCACTGCAAATTATTGTGACTTGGCTGAAATGGCACATCTCAGGATTCAAGATTCTTATGGGCATCTGTGAGTTGCCTCAATAATGCTAAACACTGCACTAATGAAATGGTATTATTGAAGTTCACACTAAAATCTTTGCTTTACAACTTCAAGATACTCTCATTTTCATCTACCTATGAGAAAAGATGCATACGTATCAGGCTCCACGGACCAATACAGAGATTCCACAAACAAGCATCAGAAGTAAGAACATGAATTTCAGTTCTGCTAAGAGACCACAATGTGATACAAATCAAATTACAGCCCTGATGTTGAAAAATAAATGTAACAATTACTTTTAACTGGGTGCAGAATTCAGATTCTAGATACACCTTGTTTTCAAACAGCCCTTGGTGCTGCAACTTTAATTACTGCATACAGCCATACAGTAAGGTCAACTATTTGTTAAGATTTCTTCCACTTGTAATTTCTCCCCTCACGCCAAAATGAGTAATCAAAACTCAGCAGAATTCTCCACTCTAAAAGACACTCTGTAAGAGTAATCATCAATACCTTTTTTTGTGAAAAAAGAGAACTGATTGAGTCAGTATCTCAAACAGATAAATTAAGCTGAAATACTTATTACTATAAAGGAAAAATCACTGCGTTACTCCGGTGAAGATTTACAAATCCTCTCTGTTTAGTGATCCAACAGCATGAATAAAGCTCTTCCAATTGAAACACACTGCTTTTGGTTAGTAATTTCTAAATTCCTATAGCACAGAAGTCTGCTGTAGACTCTTCATTACACAATCAATTCTGATTGAAGAGCTGATATTCCAGTCAAATTCCTTTCCTACAGAGGTAACATTCACCATACCGCAGTTTAAAAAGCTAAGAGTAAGATACCTTTTACTGACAATCTAAATTATGAAAACGTCTATTATACTTGAACCTGCCTAAGGATCTTTTATTTGCAAGACAGACTTCCAGCCCTCAGGAATGAATAAGGCTCATTATCTATTGACTACAATATTTTTATTTACATTAAATTCATTATTTTCAGGGAAAAAAATAATTGCACATCACTACTGTGATGCAATTCCCAGGCTCTCTGATTGCTCCTCAAGGGAACCGCTATTTAGCCTAACAAGAAGGTACCACTTCGAACAACACACTCCATTTTAATGCATTGGTTCAATATTGATTTAAAATGAAGACTGGCTACCTAATCAGCAGCACCACTGCTTGAAATATTAGGGTTTACCTTGCTTTTTTCCCATCCAACCTCTGAATGAGCCTAATGTTTATTACCTAAAGGGGTCCATAAAAAACAAACCAGCATGACTACAGACTAGGATTGTAACTGCTAGTGATGCATAAGGTGGAAGAGGACACCAGTTCTACTCAAGAAGGGCATAAAAAAAAAGTTGGCTGGCAATAAGAGATCATTGTAAGCAGATGAATTACTTCCTCTACATAAAGAAGTCTCAGTTCAACCTGTGGCCCTGTTGTCTGAGTGGTAATTGGGGAGCCCTTTCCTCTGTGTTGTGTTTCTGGAGCACATCACTGGAAGGAAATTAGATATTTTAGCCCTAACATTTAACTTTCCTCTACTGAAGCTTTTCCAAGCGACAAACATCCTGATGTACAGCAAATGGCATATTATTTTTGTGGAAGCTTCTGTATGGAAAAAAAGGAAGGACTCAGCTCTGACTGGGACTGTGCAGCTGTACAAGCTGTTGATCCTCTGGTTATTCTGCTCCCCTCAGAATTACCTGTACTGTCACTTACTGACTTTATGTTAGGGTTCTCCTGCACAGTGTGCCAATCAGACTTTTTAACACGGGCTACACTAAGCCCAGCTTTTTGTGACCTGATCAGGATTTGTATCCAGCTCTCCAACCAGAGAGACTGAAGAATCATTCCCTCCACACCAATCAGTGAGAGAGAAAGCAAGCTGTCTGAAGTACAAAAGGCAGCACAATTACCCGAAATCTGAGTCTGCACCATCTGGAGTCATGTGTTCTGGGTCTGTGCCATTTTCTAATATAGGAGGCGTTTTCCTGTGTTCCATTGTTAAACCGTTGGCCGATTTACTTGAACTCTGTAATGATGGCCAGGCATCTTTGTTATTACTGTTGGGTCTGGAAAAAGGCAAGAGTAAAATAAAAAAAATAGAGTTCAAGTTATGAAGAAAGTGTTTTAAAAATTGTAAACACTGGGGAAATAAATCTTTGTGCCAGACAATCCATAAGAATAGATTTATCTGGATATTATTTTTCAGATTTTAAAAGTGATGACATAAAAAATTAGTGGGATAGGGTAGAGAGAAAACCAGAGGGAATTCTGTTTTCTTTCCTGAATAGATAGCTGCTTTGCCAATCCTAAAGTCCAAACTTGCCCATTTGAGGAAGAGGAAAAAAATGTAAATAAAAATTTAAAATGCCATCAACAGTTCAAGTGTCCAGACCCCTGCATACCTCATTCAGAATTACTTGCTTTAGCCCATAACTATTTTTAAGTTCTGTAAGTCATGAGCTAAGTCACACTTTTTAAAATATATATTTTATATTCCAGGTCCTATCAAGCCTGGCCACAACAGATGAAGTTTTATGTTTCACACCTACAGAGGAGTCCACAGCTTTACTAAAAGACCATGAGACCAGCCAGACAAACACATTGTTCAAGTTACTGCTTCCTTCATTTCCAGTTTAATGCCATAATTACTTCCCTTTTATAAAGTAATATTAAATTTCATTTTAGAGTGCACATTAGAACTGAAAAAAGTTCAAGAGAGGACTCAAAGCCCAAGTTTTTGCTTTAAATAGTTACATTCTGTACAAATTTAAGCAAAATGGAATATAGTCTATAACCAAATGGATTCAAATACAGTGTTGTCTGTCAACCCTGCAATCTTATTACAAAAGATTTTCTTTCGTGTTCTCAAGTTCTTCTACGTTACCTGTAGCTTTCCATTTGTTTCTATTAGGAGCTGGTTTTAGTGTCCAAGTCCTGTCTTCGTAAGAAAGCAGCTTTCACCAAAAAATATTTTAACATATACATCCTTCCTGATGCTCTCCTACATTAGTATATTTCTATTACATGGTCCAACATTTACTCTACATTTTTAGGTCAATTTATTAATTTCACAGTCAGAATCTGGAAATTTCAGTAACTGTTTATAGAACACAAATGCTTCCTACTTCTATTCAGATAAAATTAGTAATAGTAGCTCCCCTCAAATCTCAGTATTTTAAGATTTGCTATTCTGTATCCATCTGTTCTCAGCTACATATACAATATGTACATAGATGAGTACCTTGACCTGATCTACAGATCTCATCTTGACTTTGCTCACATGTGGACTAAGCTAGAGCTAATGAGTTGACCAGATACAGAACATCAGGGAATGAAGAGACAGCAGCAGCATATCTGTCATTTAATAGTGTCATTGTACAAAAATGAACTGAAATCTGGATTATCAAAATTGTCAATCCATTTATTTCAAATATCCAAATTTACGTTCACTATACTGCAAAGACCTTTCAATACTAAAACAAACTTTAAAATGCCAGTTAAAAGTCAGTTTTGCATCCAAGGAAAAAGGGAAAGAAAAACAAATTGGTGTGTATTTTGAGGTGGAGGGTTTTGTGTGTGTGGGATTTTTTGTTTAAGTTAAGTTCAGGCTGCATGTCTCCGAAGGGCTGTTCTCTAAAAGACCAGTATGTGCTTAATAATTGATTGTTCCTGTAGCATAAGAAAACATTCATTTCAGTTCTTCAGAAAAATGTCATCAAGGAAATAAAAAAAGCTTGATATGTCTTAAATGCGGAATATATCTCCAATTTTAAGAGAACACAGTCACCACAACTGTCAAGTAACATAGCAGGCCATGAGTACACAGAGTGACCCTAGGGGATATTAACAGTTGTCTTCAACAGGAAGAAAAGGTCTGCAAGCAGGACCTTTCAAATTAAAACAATTATAGAAAAACACTTAAGAGTTTAACAAACTCTTTTCTACTACTGGATATTTATAATTAAGTATCTACTACTTAGAGCTCAACTTCTCTTCCATTCTGTTATGAAACAGAAATTCTGCACCCCAGAAACACAAGAACCACTTTGCAGTTGTCAGAGGCTGTGACAAACTGCTAGAAATATGAATATCCTATCAATGAACCCTACAAAAACAATCCTACAAGAACCCAATTGGGTAGAAACTGTGAAAGAACAATGTGCATTCATTCACCAGTGCAAAAGCAATGACAAAACATGTCCAAATCCCAGCTGCAGGAAATTCACTTTGCAGCCCTAAAGGTGGTACCTAGGACATTAGCAAAGAAGAGAGTCCAAGCTGTGATTATGCTGTTCAACCGACAAGAGAAATTACCTCCAGAAATTACCACTTGCTGCTTTAGAGTAACATGCCATTTTCTCTGTAAGTGCTAAATGTTAGCACCACAGACTGGCCAAGCTCCAACTCCTAATTGCTTCCTAAAGGCATAAAAGTTTGCTGCAGTTTCAGATAGTGCATTCTTCCCACACTGGCATAATTTATTTTGCTGGGATGTAATCAGGTTTCAAATTAAAATTAGTTCAGATTTCAAACTTAAAATCATCAATACCCAAGTTCAAGAAGTGGTGTATTTGTTTTGCTTGCTGCACTTTACCTTTGAAGTCAATATTGAACCAGTGCCTGAGAAATAGGGAGCAGCTCTGTCCTTAAGGAAAAAGATCCCTCTGGAAGCCTCGACCACTTGCAGTCAAAATGCATATGAAACTGCCTCCAGAAATTAAAGAAAACAGTCCCTGTGTACCAGCTGGAATACCAGTTCTCAGAATTGTATTCTGCTCGTTCAAGACCCACGGACAGTATTTTAGATACAGTACTCACTGTCTTGCTTAGAGGGCTGTGCAGTGATGTTACCACTGGCAAACTGCTGTCTGAAAAATTCAGTAGTGCATGAACTGGCACACAACACAAACCCTGAATACAAGGCCAAGGTTCCTATGAAGTGCAATCTAACTTTCACATTCTGCTCTGCCCATGTCCTTTATCAAACTCCTACAAAAAGGAGTGGAAAAACTGTCAACAGTTTTTATTTCTTTATCTTACATATGACATTTGAATGAATAATTAAGGACTGGTAATCTCAGACTTTCATTTATCTTTGTGTGACTGTACACTCATATAGACAGAAATCTTTTCACAACTTACTGAATAAACTACATCAACAGAACATTATTTTAGCAAGCCATAATAAGTTATATCTTCAGTTACAACATAGCAAAAAATATATGGACTGCACTATAAATCATGATGTAAAAAAAACATACTAAGGTTATAAGGTATCTCAGTTATAAAAATACAGACTGCATTCATGATACCATACCAAGAAGGTACACATCTGGTCTTTAACAAATGCATTTGGTTTTGCAAATATAAAATACACTATATTCTTTCAGAATACCATGTTCTGCACTACTGATCCAAATGGAGAAACGCATTTCTTTCTGAAGATACACGTTCTGTTTTAGAACAAAGTGGTGCATGCGTCCTGGTGCTGGCCAGGACAGAGTTAATTTTTGCAGTAGCCAGGAAGGGGCATGGCTGGGACAATTCCATACCACCTTAAGTAATTTTCTGGGGAAGGGCTCTCTTCTGGGTCAGCATGGCCTAGCAGAGGAAGTGGTCAGTACTGCTGGGGGCTTCTGTGGGGTGAGCAATCACCTGTGAATCACTGGACTCTTTCTTGTACCCTCTGTCATTTGTACTGTTGCTGTTACTGTTTTCTTATTTCACTGCTGCTTCCAGTAAATTGTTCTGATTTTTACCTTTTGTGCCTCCAGTTCTCCTCTCCTGCCTGGTACAGAGGAGGGCAAGGGGAGGAATGCAGAGCGGCTTCAGAGGGAACATTTTAAATTGGAGAATATCACTCCTAAACAATATGTCTCTCCACAGAGAAAACCTATCAGATTTTATCATATAGTAGGTACTAAAAACAGGAGGCAATTTGGGGGATGAATAGGAATAAAAGCTTTCTTTGGAATAACCAGAAAGAATAACCAGGCAGACCAGCATCAGTACTTACGCATCATACCTCTGCAGTGCTGTCACTTTGTTCTTGTTCTTGTCAACTGTACCCGTAGATAATTGGAGAAAGTTGGGGTTTAGTTTGTATAATTCTTGCAGTAGTTTCTGTTCATATTCCTGGTGCTTACCCGCCTAAGGAAAGAGAAACTCACAATGAATGAATACTGGTATAATTTATATATTTATAGTTATAACTTTTATAAATATATATAATATGCCCACATATATGTCCCAAAGCTTACTAGTTCAGCCTTTACAACTTATCAGCTCACTCCTGTCAAACCCAAAACAATGCTTCTCATTCTCAGCACAGATGTAATCTCAACAGCTCTAAAGCCTGCCTAAAAAACACCTATTTATACTATTTATATGTTTTTGAGACTTCTAAATCAGAAAAGCACCTACAACCTTATTAGAACTTGTTCCTCAGTTCTAATCAAGAGCTTCACAAATATACCACAAAAATCACAAACAGTGACATTTCCAAGGCAGTCCGCATTTCATATTTCAACCATACTAAGCTTTTCAGAATACGGGAAGGAACAAAGAGTTCCTTTGAAACAAAAAGTTCTTCTGAAAAGAAAGCAATTTTATATTAGCTTAATAAAACAGCAGAGGTGTATGACATGACAAGCAGCATATTCTAAGCAATAACTGATACGTCATTCTTTTTAGTAACTGAAATATTGAAATATTCTTCCAGCTAACTGAATCAATTGATAACAATTTCTTGCTTTCAGAAATTGTGGAGGTCCAATTCAGCTCCAGAGTACTAGAATATGCCAAGTGAAAGAAAAGAGTATTTCTCAGTCTAGCTTGCAGATAACATTCTGTGGCTTAATACAAAAAACAAAACCAGCAAGATCTACTCCTACCCCCAACATTTACAGTAACATCTGAAATTCATGATGAGCATTCATGGTTTTTGTAGGTTGCTACAACATTCCAACCTAAGAATCACTACTTGCAAGTTAAGTTTTATTATGAGTTGAATCAAGATACAAAATAAAACAGTGAATTTGAAATTGTCAATAGCTTTTCTCTACCGTTTCCAAATACCAGAAGATGTCCTCTAGCAAAGGAAACAAGTGCCAAGATTAATGGTCAGGTCTTATGAATCTTAAGTCTGAAACACCGAAGTTATGATCTTCAGTATTAAGAAGCTCTCACACTACTTGTACATATAAAATTTAACTTTCTGTAACATTAATTAGTTCCTTACCGTTGTGTTGGAACAAGAATGGAATTAATGCACAGGCAATGTGGACATAGCGCTAGAAAAATTTTACAACCTAAAAGAACAATATAACTTTTTTTTTTAATTAAGCATGAATAGACTAAATAAAAAAATAGTAGTTGATAAACTACATTCCCTTATGGATGCCTGTAGAAGGCCAACTGTATATCTCACTGGAATACCTCAGATCAAACCCTATCAATGAGTCAATTCTTTTGCTACTTAATCCTTCAATTCTCCATTACTGATTGATCCTGAATGTGTCCTTATGTAGTCAACTTACACACCTCTCAAGAAGGATTGAAACATCTGGTGTACGCATCATCTTACCCCCTGTCAGTGTCTACACCCAAGCTGCTACCTATAGTAGGAAAAAGCGTGGTTCTACAGTATGGCTCACCTAAATGCAAACCCTGAGATATTCTGCACCCTGGAAATGCCTCTTTCACCATCCACTATGACTGGAGCAACTAGGCTGATACACAGATTTGCACAATTAACAATTTGCAAATGTTAAGCAGCTGAGTAAGAAGAAACCTCTCTGGATCTCTCAACTTGCTTCAGTGATTAAAGACTGAATATCACAGCCAGGTACATCAGAGGTCAGTCTCAAGTTCATTTACTTGCCACACCAATGCAAGAAAGAAACAAGATTAAAATCCTATATAGAAGCTTGCAATAATTGTATTTTATTTATAGCAGACAACCCAGAGGCCAAACTTGGCATTTCCAACCCACCTAAAATTCCCAATTTCACTTTCCTAGACTTTCTGGAGTTCTACCAATTCTTTCTATTTTGCCACTATATTTAGATCTGTTAATTATTTAGCCCAGAATACAAATCATCCATTGTCAATTAATAGAGTCAAAGTCTGAAACAATGAACATTCAATCTCTTTAAGGGATCTGGAAATTCACAGACACACAAATACAGAAAAGCTGGCACAGCAAAAGAACAACATACTTAGCAGGTGTGTAATTTCCAATTACTCTTAAGAAAGCAATATGAAAGTCAAAAAAAGTCAAAGCAATATAACAAGGAATAGGGAAGGAAGATTCATATAAGTCACCAAGATGATGTCAAATCCACTCAGCTTCTGAAGAAACTCACACATGACAATTAAATCCTGCCCAAGGTACATAGCCTATCAATTTTAACAAGCAGTCAGGCCAGAGGATTGACAAGTTTGCTACTGACTTCTACAAAAAGGGCTGTAGAGAAGATTCTGTGAACTACAGGCTGCTAAGTAAACCTCCATCCTTCCAAAGATTACAAGGTAATGAAAATAACAATAACAATCATTTTTAAAAATAGAAGTTCATGGATAAACACAAGCTACTGGGATTGAATCTAAATATCTTTTGTAAAGGGAAACCCTGCTTCACTAACATGAATTCTTCATAGAGCCAGTAAGCACAAATAGAGAGGCTCCACAAAACTTTACAAGAAGACATTTTTGATAAGGTTTCACACCAGCTATTTATTAATCTGCGATGGAAGAGAGTGTGAATTGAAGATGGTTCAAAGTATAACTCTTAGGGTGCAGAAGCAAGCAATGAGGACTGATGACTGGCATCAGTTCTATGCAACACCATCAGCATGCATGAGAAAGGACTTAAAAGCAAGTTCTCTGCTGACAATATCAAGCCTTTTGGGTAATAAACTGCCATGTTGATAACGAGGAGCTCCAAAGGAATCCCAGAGAAATCAGTGAATAAGCAAATGGTGGTAAATAAGCTTCGCCAAGGACATGTCAGATGACACAAGAAGGGAAAAGCAGTCTAGACTATAGTAACCCACTCCTGATCTGTGAACTGGCTGTTACAGCTCAGGAAAAAAGATGCTGAGGTTACTGCCAACAGAGCTCTGAAACTGTTAGCTGATTATGCACTAGCCACAAAAGATGTGCTGGGCATCACTAAGAAGGCCACTTCAAACAAACTAAAACAAAACGAAAAAAGCATGTATCACACTACATGTAACACACTGAAAACTGACAAATTAAACTTGGCTTCCCCCACATCATGCACCTGAGCTCTCCATCTCAAGAAGGACACAGCTAGAAAATATAGAGAAGGGCAACAGACACTGCAGAAATGGAGCAACTGCTTTTAAAAGAAGTTTAAAAGACCAGAAACTATGATTTGGAGAGAAAACTGTGAGAGACTAGATCAAGTTTTGCCATATCACAAAGGCAACAAATAAGGTGAATAAGGGGTTTTGCTTTCAGCAAGCACTAAGAAGCTAAGTTAAGGGGCACTTGACAAAACTAACTAGTTCACAGTTTCACACAGGCAAAAGAAAGCACTTTACGAAACAGCTAGTGAATTTCTGGGTCTTGCTGTCACAAAAGACTAAAGGGTTGGCAGTATCTACAGGTTCAAAATGCATTAAATAAATTCATGGCTGATAGGTGTATAAAAAACTAAAAAGACTAGATGGGAGCAGACTCTTAAACATGCATACGTAACAGATCTGGGTGGTGGGAGAAACACAGGAAAACAGAGGGAAGGTGGCCTGGTTTGTCCTTGAATTTCGCCTTCTATTGCAATTATCGGCTGAAATCCTCAGAAATAATTTGTGGGAAGTATTTAATAGGTATGGACATTCTTCTTTATTCTCCAGCTTACATCAGCCTAACACATAAAGAGAATTCTACTAGAACAAAATTTGTGCTGGCACTAAGGGTGGGGACCCTCTGCTTCGTGGACAGACCACATGCAAAAATGGCAGCATGAATGCAAAGTTGGCATACTTGAGTTTAACAGCTTTACCACACCTCGTGTAGAAGGATGGAGGCAGACCAAAAATGGTCTGCTCAGAATGCACCACATTTGAGACAGTAAAGCTATCCATTTACTTGGTTCCCTACTCTAGACAATAAGCATTTTATGTTAAGATAGTAAAAAAAAAATCCCAGCATCATTTTTTATGTGCTATTATAGTAACCCTCAACATTTTATTTGCAAATGGTTTCTAAATGCTTTACAGGCTAGGAGGGTTCAGGGCTATTGGGATTCAGACAGCATGGTCAGTCACAGCACAAGAGTCAATCCATGATAACTGTCCACACACCAATTTTACAATAAAACCCAGACCTGAACTAACTTCATTCACAGAGATCTGAAACGCTACCTTACTTTAGTATGAAAAAAGGGAAAATAGTTAGCTCAGGTTGTTTGAATTCCTGGCTAAGAGTTTATCTCCATCTTTTTGCCTCATGAGCACTCACTGGACTTCTCAAACTTTAAAAACAGCATGCAATGAAAAAAATGGAACTGTTCTTTGCAATATCCAACTAGTTAATCACCTTTTTGATTTCAAAATTCATCACTGCCATAACATTCAGCAAACACATGACACATATTAGACTAAATCATAAACAGTAAGACACATGTGGCACATTTCATGTGTTTCCCATTCACTACACTTACCTGCATTTCTTCTTTTGTGAAACTGGCTGCCTCATCACCTAGCTCATGTAGATACATGCAGTCTGGTTTGGGACACTGCATATTTTTTAGAAAATAACTGCAATATTTCGTTGTACCTAATGATGCCTGAAGGAAAAAAAAAGTACTGGAGGTTAAGAATGCCTTTAACCATATAAGATATAGTTATATCTACAAATTACCTCAAGATTTGAAACTCCATCATAATGCATTTTTGATGCAGATGGAATAAAAAGTCCATTTGTAAGAAATATATATATATATTCTTGAGGATTAGATAATTGGATGAAAAAAATGCATCCTAATCTAAATAAATGCCTAAGTAAGAGCCTCAGTAAAGATTTGCATAATCATAAGGAGACATGTAAGCAGGGTCAGGAAATGAATAATAAGTAGATTTTCTATAGCCACCAATTTGGCCAAATCACCCTGAAGACCTGTTTACATAGACACCAAAAGGAAAAAAACCTTTGATTTCCCAGCAAGCTTTTGAGAGGTGTGATGTACGGACTACAGAAATGTTCTATAAAAGCAAACAGTGGCTTTTCACATTATGGTATACAACAAAAAAGCCACTACGAGCATGGACAGGAGGTCCATATGTTTGCCTCAAACTTTGTTTTAAGAAGTTATCTGCTAACCCACCAAAACACTGCTGGCTGGATGCTCACTGAACTTCCATTTTGAGATTAATACCAGAAAAAGCAGCCAAAAACCAATACAAATAAAACTGTGTGCTAATCCCTGATATTAATGTTCTAGAACATATATGCAAGAACATAAAAATATTACCACCTTAAGTGTTCTGCCGTCTACCACCACATTATTGACACACTGTATGGCTCTGAGGGCATCTTCTGACCGGATGTAGGTAACATATGCACTGGCACTTGGACCCTAGGAAGAAAACACACACTATTTACTTGTTTTTCTTTCCCCAGATAGATCTGATCATTAAGTCACCTTTTTAGCCCATCACTTAATAAACTGGTGTATTCGGGGCTTTATGGTTTTAACAAGAAACAAACAAAAAAGGTAGAAGCCATAAAAACTCATTTGTGATGCATAAAGAATGAAGAAAAGAGAAATGCATCAGTCTGTTGCATTAATGTTCTAAAAATACTTAGACATTTTATCCCCAAAATGCAGATTAGTGACTAAATGCTATATTGCTGCTTCTTTAAAGTTTCTCATCCTGTCTCCCAATTTTCAATCTTTCTACACGGCATTTTGCATCCAGCTTTAAGAGTCTGGTTGGAAAATGCCTCAGTAACTTAACGGTAGTTTGATTCTTGCAAGGCCTTTTTTTCTTTTTACACTCTTACCTATTGTTTAATCAGAAATAGGGAGCCCTAGAATCACCCTGCACATATGTATTCTCTGAAGGAATTAAAGTAAAAAAATTACAAAGACCTCTGACTTACCTGTGAGCCTGCATATGATGTGCTGTTATTAATGACAACTTTATGTATTTTACCAAACTTCCCAAAATATTCTGGTCGTTTTAAAACCTACAAGAAAAGAAAGTTCAAAGGTAAACTTATAATTCATACAGAGGTGTACTTATTCTTCTGAGAAACTGTGCAGCTAAAACCTTTAACTAATAAAAATCAGGTCTCTCCTAAAAGAAGAGCACAAAGATTTAGATTTGTTTTCCCACATAAAAACATGGTTACTTGCAATACAAAGTATGTTGTCACTGCATAACTTTAATGACAAATATCCCACATTTCATGTTGTGTTTTAAACAATTCTTTCAGTATTCTGATTACCCAAATCCCACCCTGGCAAAATATATCCCATTCAGCAAAAGAAGTTCCTGTATATAACTGCTTCATAATTTGATTTAAAAAATAAAAATCGCATTAATTCTCATTTCCAAATAACCATACACCTTAAACTTGCATTCAGCTATATTAATTACCAGGTATAAAATGCTGAATCCTGACTGCCATGCTCCACACTCCAAAAAAAAAAAAAGAGAGTAAACAAATTAGCTCAAGATAACCTCAATTTTTCCAAAGGCCAGACTAAGTAAAGGAAGACAAAGGAAAATTTCTAGGGACAAGAAAAAACACTTTGGAATCAATATCATGTTGAAATGAATGAGTGATTATCACATCTGTAAAGAAAAAATACTTGTCTTGCCCTTCCAGGAATCAGTTAGTACTAGCACATCATTTAGGGACCCTGTGCAAATCAAGAACATCACCAGCATATTAAGCAACTCTGCTGCATAACCATTACCTGTGTACCAATGAAACTGGCCACATATTTGACATTTATACCAAAAGCCATTTTTTCCTATTTCTGTGATGGAAAAAGGTTCAAAAGTACTGACTACTCAGACTGAAGCTAGACAAAATAAGGGCATTTCTAGTTTTAGAAAATAACTTGAGAAGTTATAAAGGAAGATTTGTTTCCTCTGCTCCATCTTCATATTAGCATTGGATAGTGCAGGTGAACTCTACTGATCCAAGAATTAAACTACTCCTCTCCCTTCCCAAGCAAGCAGCAATGCCTTCAAGAACTAACACTGGGAACATCCCAAAGAACTACAGCGTATGTTGTATAGATAAGCAGGCATGCATTGGTCCCTTCTGACTGCTCTTCATTTGGTCTATACCCTCTTGAAACATACTACACGCACCTGAAGGCATCATTCCAGAAGAGAATGACAATCCTAAAGAAACTTCCCTTTTAACTAAGCATATTGCAGATTATACTCCTGGTACAATATGACAGCACAGCCTTCACAATTCTCCTAAGAACACGTCAACAGAAGAGGATCCACCTGTACGCCACTATGATCCACAGACCTATTTCCAGAAACAGCACATAGCAGCCATGCTCCCATTCCAAATCATCTCAATTTATGAAGGAGATTTTTGCCTGCTTAAGTAGAAAACTTGAACATAGTGTATACTTTTTTAGTTCAACTCTCTCAGGCTAGGTTTCTTGAAGTTCAAGTCACCTTGTGCTATATGCAACGTTCAGTAAGTACACACTATTTTCTGGTATGTCATTGAGAATACTGCTACCAATACGCCTAGCGCAGCACATCCCCACCCCCCAGATAAACCCATTCCTAGTTACTTCAAGTATTCAGTGTAAAATTATCTGAGGTGTAAAAAAAAAAAAAAAAAAGGAATCAACTGTATTTACTACTATTTCTCTTAATTACAAATACTCCATCTGGTCAAAGAAATTAAATTTCAGTAATAAGCTCATATTGCATTTTTCAATGGTAAAATAGCCCCAAGCCAGTGCAGACAGTTGCTTGCAAATACTTGCTGCTATATTTCAGTACTCACTGAAGTGTTATACACCAGATCAGTTTTAACTTGATTTTTTTCTCTTCCCTTCTTATCCTTCCTTTTCTTCTCCTTCACTAAAAGCAGCTTTTTACACTTGTTCTTTAACAGTCTAGCAAAATACAGACCATACTCTGAAACCTCAGAAACAGCCACTTCTGTTTGAGACTTCTCCAGATAATTTAGTCTGATAAAGTGAATTTAATCTGGCAATGTTATTTTGAAGACATCTACGTTACCCTGTAGTACATTTCCTCCATATTCTAATTCAAGATACTTTTATGCATTAGCACTTACTCCATTGGCCACCTGCACCTATGACTGATGATGGAAGTAAATAAAGCATTTTAAATATAATTCATTTTCTCAAATGAAAACCTTAGTTTTGATGATGCAGAGTAGTAGGCCAACTTTTTCTGGAGTCTTCCTCTTACTAACTTTTTCCCCACAACTTCTTAAGGACATAATCCTTACAGTTCTTCCTAGTATATTCTTCCAAGTGTTGGCTTTTTTCTTCTGTTCCTACAGGTTTGTGTGATACTGTGTATCAGTTCTTTGTAATCCAACCAAGCTCCCATTTTAGAATTGGTGATTATTATAACATAGCTGTATAGTGCCAGCAGATCCAACCTAGGAAAACGCGTACCTGAAAAGTCCTTATGCTTATTTTTAGCTTAAAACCAAGGTCCCATTATTAAACAAAGAACAACTTCCTCCCCAAAAAAATAAAATCACAGAGCACCCGTACTCCCTAAGACAGAGACAAACACTTATTGAGGGTATTATGGAGGGTATTATGAGTGGGGGCCTCATAGCAGCTAACTTTTTCAACACAGCTCAATTCTGTATCCTTCAGAGAAACACAAGAATATTCCAATGTTTCATGGCATCAAGTTAAGAGCAAGACCTGCAAGTGTGAACTGCTCACCTCTGGATCTGCTAGGCGCTGAGATAGCCCTACCACGAAGACAAGGTTCTTCTGTACAACCCGTACACTGGCCAAATGTTTGCGATTCTCTGATATCTTCTGTTTCCTCTCATTTTGTTTCTGTTTCTTTTCGTTTTTTATCCTCTGCAGCTCTTCCTGGGAGAGTGGTTTGTACACTGCTGGATCTTCTGGATATGGCTAAACATAACAAACAGCATTAAAACCAACCCACGTAAGAAACAACACCTTTGAAAACCATTAATCATCATGATTTAATGCAAAAATTTCTTTACTATACTGATCTGATTGTTACGGCCACCCACATTATAGAGGCATACTCAGTCCTTTGGGAAAGGTAAACTTGCATATTTTCATGGAATTCTTCTATTTATAGACGTGATATTGATTTGGGCAACAATCAAATTCTAACCCAGCTACCTAGTCAATTTGGTAGCATTGCAAGCAGCTGCAACATAACAGCCAACACATCCTGTTATATTTTCACTAACAAGAGCTTAGTGTAAGCAGGATGAAAGCATGCACTTTATATTTATTTCTGATACAGATCTGGGTACTTAAGTGTACTCAGACATTTAAGTATATTTAAGTATTTCTGAGATAAGGAATTAAAATACAAATGTAGTTTCAGTGGTCCACTAAGTTCAAGACAGTAACATCATCACATTACTCAAAGTATACATGGTTAATTTCTAGTGGAGAGACAGATTTCAACACAATTAATGACAGTATTCTTGCCATACTTATGTACCAGTTTGAAATTTGGTCTCTGTCCCTACAGGTAACTCCTCACAGATATGACACTGTATATTTTAATCTCAAAAGTATACAAGAGAAGTACAAGTATCCTCAGAGTTACCTAGAAAGACTGCTCTATTCATGCTATAAAGGCACTATTTTAGCTGGGTCTTGCAGACTACAGTGCACTGTCCTCTGCCCCAGATTACTCCTCAAAGCAGTCCCACATTCCTTACCTGCCCCAGTTTTTTCAGACTGAAAAGTGAGGTTTCACATTGCACACAGAAAGCAATGCTAAGCACAAAAACAAGTCCATAGAACATATCTCAAACAGAAAGAACAGTTTCTAAACACCAAGAAGTACAAAATGAGAAGAGTAGAGGAGATGTGAATTAAAACAGACTTAAAACAAGGAAGCTAAGCTCAAGCTCATCAATATGTTGAACTAAGGTCTTTGCTTGTACTACCATAACCAAAGGTTTCAGTGTGCAAGTCCAGCAAAAATGAATTTAACTTTTTCCCAACTGTCCTGTGTTAATGACAAGAGTACAAAACTAGTTGTCATACTAAATAACCTGAGAAAAATCTACAGCAGAAGAAAATGTTTAGGTTAAAAGCGTATCTTCCTCATAGTTGCATGATGTTACTCCAAGAGCCACCAAGTGCTCAGACCTGATAGTCTCCTGAGTACATCCCCAAACAAATCAAAATCCATTCTTCAGTTTAAAGTTCAGCATTGTTATGCTACACGTGAGATAACTTCTGCAAATATGCTACAGTTGACTTGAGCAGATGGCATCTCCCAGTCAAACATCAAGTCCTCTGGAACATGTTTTAGCATCACAAAGGAATTTAAAAGTCTATGATACTTCAGCAGTAGCCAAAGGTGTCCTTAACATGAAAACACAATAAGGACTCAAGTTACCCCTTGAAGAACAGTCAAAACCATAACATTTCTCAAAGATATTCAGTATACTCTGATTAGTTACTCAGTTAACTCAGAGTTAACACTGAATACATTACACAGATTTCAGAATGTACTTGATGAATACTAACAACCAACTAGTAAGGTCACTTGAGATATGCTATAGCCAATTATTACCTTGTGTTTTAATACATCTACATATGAGGACTTCTGAGCTGCAGAATAATTTTACACTTAATGAGCTTCTCAAAATCTGTATTAGTCAATCATGTAAACTAAAGAAGAAAAATGTTGGGTTTTTACAGGAAAAAAAGATTACTCAGGGCAAAGAGTGAGTTATCTCAGTTACCAGCGAGTTCAGGTTGGAATGGGAATAAAAGTGCACCAGTATAACAGATATAGTTCCAAAAATATGGCTTGCTCTACATCAAGTGATTGTCCTATCCACAATCCATTCTTTCAAGATTGATTCCTACTCCACATCCCATACTATGCAAGGCACAACTTGCAAGAGTGTTGCTCTCTGGTACTGTGCAAGAAATGCATTAATGGTTTTCAGCAGATTCAGCAGGGCTCCTGAAGGTCCAAGGAAACTACAGCAAACAGTGTCAAAATTCATCAGGTTCTTTCTTGCCAAGTCCAGCCACATTCAGAGCACATTCTCAAGTGAGCAGCAAATCAGACATGATATTTCTTCTCTGTACAGCTATTTGTTGCTGGAGGTCCTGAACATGAATCAGGAAACATCCTGGGTAGTTAAAGCCAGGACAGAACATTGGTATGTCCAAATAGTAACCCTGAACAGAACATTGGTATGTCCAAATAGTAGTTTGTATTTCTACAGGAAAGCATAAAAACTCCTAGTAGAACACAACTAGGCAGCAGCTTCAGAATCAGGGAAAGAGAAATGTCTCCATCTCAGCAAAAACCTTGAGACTAGCAGAATAGGAACTTCAATCATTAAGTAGCAGCAGCAATTGGTGTACCATCATGGATACCCACACTTGTTTGAGCAAGAGAATCTTCTGAAGTTCTCACTAGATACTCTAAAGCTGTATTAAATACATGTTTTGTGTGTGCATCACCCATATGACATGCTTCTAATTCTTCCAAGGAACAGAAATAATTTGATATACGCACTTGCAGGACGTATACATGAATCTGCACACATCTCTCGAAACCCAAGAATAACCAAAACACAATTGAGGGGTAGATGATTTTCCTAGCTATGTATCATGTGTGGCATAATAACAAATTAGGAGATATTGCACATTTAAAAAGGGTGGAAGGCAAGTAAGCATAGCATCAACATTTCAGAAACTAATTCTAAAAAAAAATAGTATTAGAAACCATTTTCCTTTCAAATAAAGGACAAAAATCAGTCTACAGATAGGGAAATAAATTATTTCATCTTCATTGTTTCCCAGTGCAGAAGTTCATGAACTTGGATGATGGTTCACCTGTACAAACAGGTGCGTGCACTCAGACTGCTGGAACAAGCCTCTGAAAGCCAAGCAAGGTGGATTGACAGCTGTGTAATTCACAGCATCATTTGGTATGTTGTTTTTGCTGTCTAACCCTACAAATCAGAAACAGAGAGAGGACTATACATATCAGAGGCTCTCAGGTTTTACAACAACTAAAGTGGAAATGCTACTGACATGCCCACAGCTTATTTTTTTAAAACAATATACTTGCTTAACATACTGTCTCTAATGCCTTAGCTGATAAAGGATTTGAGATCCAAACAAAGTAGCTACCTCTAGTGGTATCAGCATTGATGTACTTTCAGATGCAAGACATTAAGAGATATCAATATCACCAATTCCCTGACTAAGTTCAGCTGATACCTTCCACTTATGTTATACCAATGCTTTTCAGAAAAAAACACTGAGGTTCCCCAGACAAGTGTGCCATCATCATGGAATATGACCAAATTTTCTTTACACTAAGTGCAAGGCAGTCCCTACAAGAATGTCACCAAAACTTTGAATGTCCCTCTTGAAGTCTTTGTTTCTCTAATCACAGATGGACCTTGATGAATTCTCGGTCTTCCTGACTAATTTTGTCTTGTTATTTCAGTTTTGTTTCCTTTCAGACTGTTTTTCCCCCATTTCCCAATTGTTGAAAGCTGAGCTGTGATTTATCAAGCACTTTGCTTTTGTCATTCCCAGGTAGGTCACATTCCTTCCACAGAATGGATGTACCAACATTTCCCACTTGTTGTCTTGTTACCAAATAGGTCCTGAAACAAAAAATACAAAGGAAATCAGTAAGGTTTATGCACAGTATACACCATTATATTTACATTCTTAAAAAACAATTTCCTATCTATTTCAACATATCAATTGTTGCACCAAATGACTCAGTTATGGGATAAAAAGCATAGGAAGAAACACTGAAATTTGGAGACTGTGCATTAAGACTAAATGTTCCTTTTACACAGAAGTAGTAGGAGAAACATGGACAGAGCATGTTAATTTCTTGATCGTACATCTAGCAGTATGCTATTTCCCTCCATCTCTAACACAAGGTGCTAGATCTTTCATAGGAGAGATAAAGGACACTCAGTCAAGAAACTGGAGAAAAAACCAAAGCCACTCCACAGGAACAACTGTATCAAGTTACATTATTTGGTGGAAGAGCAAAGTACTTAAGAAACATGAACAAGCTAGTTTTTTTCGTTGCTGGATTAAAAAAGCGCAGGAACTGACATTAAGGGCTGAGAGTGGCATGTTCTAATTAAGCAGTTGAGACAGTATGTATTATTCACATGGCAAACAGGAGCTAGACTGCTGAATTTTACAGAAAGGATAATAGAAATATCCCTGCAAAGAAAAATCACTGGCATTACTATCAGAACCAGCAAGTCGGCTGACAAGCAAACCAGCTTCTGGCTACAGAAATCTCTTCTGAAGACAGCATATTTTCATTCTATTTTGTCTAGTTAGCAGCTATTTCACACAGTTAAGAAACCAATTAACTGGAAAAAACAGGAAGCTTTGCTTGCTCTCTTACAACTGGCTACACCTACAATTCTGAAGGGCATCAGGAACCCAAAGCCAGATAGTTCCATTTTTTTTAAATAGGTACTTTTGGAGTTAGTGAATTAAATAGAAACAATTTCTATTTCTCTAGAAATAAGGCTATTTCAGAAGATTTGAATGAAGTTTAGAGAGTTTTTAACATGCTAATACTAAGATGTACCAGTTTCCAACCAGCAGTTAAGTTTAATTCACACTAGCATCTTGCTAAAGCAAATGTTTGTAACTATTATTATTATTCTCAGGAGGAAACTTAAGGCAGGAAACTAAACAAAACTTAAGGAAACTAAATCAATTGACTGCAACCACATGAACATATTCTGCATGCGCAGATATTAAGTTATATAACAGTTCAAACACATACAAGTACTCTCTCCTGGGCAGAAGAAACCACATGCTAACATCTTTTCAGTTAGAAGTGAATTAAAGAAGCTTAGGAAGATAATGGTATATATGCAATGCCCAGTTAAGATCTAATGGCATATGTGCCACCACAGCATTTAGCCAAGCTACTTTATTACAGACTTCTCCAAAACCTCCCCCAAAGACTTCAACCAAAACCCCTGAACAGGGGGCCATTCACTGCTCCTCTCCATGGAGTAGTGCTCAAATTACTGGGTAAGTCACACTGCATTCAATAACATAGGCACAAATAGCAGGTTTCTATTATGTAATTGTAAATAACAAACTCATCCTTAAACTTGTTTTAATACACGTTTATCCACAGTCCATTTCACAATAAGTATCCTGCACTGGTATACTCATCATAACAATATGGCATACCTGTTGAAACCACTGTACCTACTTATACACTTCCCTGCTAAAACTTTGTTACTTTGCCATGTTCTGTGCTTCAGCATTTTAACTGGCCACAATCAATGTGCACCATAGTAGTTACAAATAGAAAACTGCTCAGCTCTTTCCCCAGAAACCTTACTATGCACAGACAGGGACTACTCACACACACTGAAGACATATACACATACCTGGTTCCTTCTGTCCAGCACACTTCAAAAGATGGCTTCTTCACTTATTTAATGCTGTAACTCTGTAGCTCAAAACGATTTATTCCCAAGATGCTGGTGTGGTCTCTGCATGACAATGTCTCTGTCTGTGCCACGGAAGAGATGTCCTCCTCAGCCAGCCTCCTTCAGGCCAATTGCTTACAATCCAGCAATATAGCTCCAAATCCACTCAAGAATATCTTGCAGTCCATAGATGAAGAAAGTATCAACATAATCCTCATCTGTTATGAAAGATGTCTCCTTTCTCTCCAGGAGTGGCCAGTATGTTTCACTCCAATCACAGCACTTACTCGAGGTTTCTTCATGAAACAGTTTTTCTGAACAAACTGTATCCAATTAGGCAAAATATCTGCACATACAGCCATATGGCAGAGTATTCCACATTAAGAGGTCAGCATATTTCAAAAAATTCAGACACCCAAAACCAGTGACTAGCACACTGCTTCCGTGATTCTTCACATATATATACACTTCAAAACTCCGAATAACAAACAGGTGAAAAGTAGTGTAACAAATCCAGGAAAATGAAGCAACTTAAGGAAATCCCAGAAATCTCATGTTGTATCAGAAGAGTAGAAATCATCTTGTACTGTAGGAAATTACTACACAGCAGGTGTCACCTACAGTAGGTATCCCAAGTGGAGAAGGATTTGGCTGATAACACATGGATCTTCTTTGCAGAACACAGAGCCCAAATATTGCAGCAAATTTGCAGAATTTTTAAACAAACATGTTGCTGTAGGAGAGCCTTCAGGCTTGCAGAGGCATCCAAACACAGATCAACAGTAGCAGCTCTAGCGCAGCCAAAGCTCAAAAGAGCAGCAAGAAAATATGACTGGAAGTGCTTATAAAATACTGTGGCAGTGAATAAAGATAGTGAGACCAAGTAAGATTACTTGGGGTCTGAAAAGGAAGCTGTAACATGAGACAGGAAGACAAGAGAGACATAAACTAGGGACAGGATGATGATTAAATAGTAGGAGAACAAGAAGACATAAGTAGCTGAAACTACAAGAAGAGAAAGGCAGGTAAGAAAGTTACAGTCAAGGGAAGTCATTAAAGACAAGAAGATATTGAAAAGGAATTTTATTAAACACTGAAGATAAGGAAATAATGAGTTTAAGCAAAACACTAGAAGGAGAAATAAAGTAATTCAAAAGAAATAACAGGCAACTTAGTGAAGCTGACGTTTACAGCTGTGGCCAACCAAATCAGCCAGACATCAAGACATGGGGAGATATCAAGTACTACCTTCAAGCATCTGTCAACAAGATCAGAATACTATATAAACAGTCTAGACTTTGAAATGCTTCAAAATTTAACACCACTGGATATCTTTCCAAAAGTTTTTATACATGTAGTATTCACTAAAATATAGATTAAAAGCTCCAGTGCAACAAATAAAACAAGTAGGTGCTCTATAAACTTGCTTCTCAGTCAGCTCTGTCAGTTTAGCTGAACCTTAGCTCTCAGCAAACCTCTGATGCTGGAATCCTCACTATTCTTCCTGAAAAGACACTGTTAATGCATTAGCACCCCAACTCAAAGGATTTTTATTTTTAGCAATTCTCATAGCATCATCATGCCTTGGTTCTGATCCGAAGTTTCCCTCATCAATCTGGTTCTGAATTTAATAAACCAAGACCAGCTGTTTTGTAACAGCTTCAATACATATGCAGAGAGAATCTGAAGGATCCAACACCTCACCCTTGATCTAGGCCATGGCTAGATGATTGTTTCCCTCAAGGAAAAGGATATCTTTGGTACCAACACAATACAAAAGCCTTGTGAAATATGCAAGACAAGCCGCTGTTGCAGGGATTTACCTTTCTGCAAGCAGGACAAAGTCCATTCTCATCAGTGCGAATACGATGCCAACAGAAACGGCAGATTTGGTACCCACAGGTGCAAGGGAAGAAATTGATGTCATCAATTTCCAGAGGCTCCATGCAAAGAGGGCATTCCACAGGGTCTTCCTTAGCATCAGGGCTGCGAGACATCTTTATATGTTCGCAGAGCAGCAAAAGTTTATAATAACTTAATAGACCAAGAAGGTCAGCACTTGAAGGTCTGCAAGAGGGAAATAAAAAGAAAAAAATATTATTAAAACTGATGACAACTTTTCTTTTGTACCTTTTAACATTTCAGTTTTTCATCACTTCTCCTCACACAAGTTACCTACTAAAACACAAGTCTCTGCCAAATCAACTCGATTGTCTTTTCCTACTTATGAGCCTCACAAATAATACGAAGGTGGTACTGGTGATACACCCTCCCCACCTGGGCAGACAAGCACTTTGGCAGTTCACTGGCCTGTTTGGGTTTCAAAATGTAGATTGCAAAGAAATCAGTGTACACCATACATTGTTGATTCTTACATACATTAACCTCTTTTAACTATTGCTTTCTTGAAGTCCTTTACAAATCCAAAGTCAAATCCTTGAATGTGGGACAATGCTTATGATCAATCTATTCCTTTGCTCAGAGACTTGGAACAATGAGATTTGCAGTAACATTTAGGTCATCCATTCAGACTTTTGAGTAGGTTACAGAACTAACAAACAAAACCAAGGAAAGCTTCTTATTCAGGATAATTTGTTTCTTTTGTCTACCTCACAGTTTTGGTTCAGGGACTGATATGCAATCAGCCTTAGGACTACTTCATTAGCCATGATTTTTCAGGTACGCATCTTTCTACACGTGTCAAACTTCCATCCAAGCCAGCTATCTTTTTCATCAGCACCCAATTCGCACCAAAGCCAAAATACATGCAATGTGGTTGAAAAACTTCAAGTTGTAATTTGGAGTGCAGCCACAAGAAGATATTTCTGAACCAGAATTCTGAAGAAGGCCAATATTCAAGTCACTATTTTCTTAATTAATTTCCTAAAATCAGCCATTTGAGTATGCTTCTATTCTCAGTTTAAGGATGCAGCACAGGAAATTTACTTTCAGACTCAAAACAAGACACTTGGAGTCACCACTGATAAAATTAATGTGGGTGTTTTCTTACTTCTTTTAAGTGACACTCTGGATATATGAAATTGTATCCAATCCCAACAAGCTGTCTCCATCTGCTGCATGAGACATGCAAGTAGATGGGGCAGAAATCAAGGGCAACAGTAGAATTTTGAGGTGGACCTTTAGAAGAAAAATAAAAGGAACAAATGAACAAAAACTAAAAACCCATTGATAAATACTGAAAAGATGTGACCAGAATTGATAGCTGAATGGTCATACTAGCTTTAATGAATTACACCACTTCTTTAGAAATAAGTAAACTCTACCGTTTTTAAAATCCAGAATTCTTTTTGCAATCATGTTTTTACCAAAACTTCACTAATTGAATTATAATTGAACCACACAATCTGGAGTCCCCCTCTACTCTCCCAAAAAGTTTTCTGTTTCATTTCTAGCCAAAAGCTACTGGATTGTGTGCTATCCAGTATTTCTTCAGGCTTTTATGAGCAAATCCAGAAACCAATTCTCACATACCTCTACCTGAAGAAGAGTGACATTTAATGGTGTCCCTGGAAATAAGATGACTGAATTGTTGTGAGATCAAACCCTTGCTCACAGATTTCAGTATGGTCTGACGTTAGCCTTACGTAGCATCGATTTGATACTTTCACCACCCCCAAAAAAGGAAAAACCAAACAACTAGTTGTATTTTTATCTTCCTCACCCCATATACTTCCTTGCATGAAGTCTATCTTAAAAAAGACCAAGAGGTTCCAGCTCAAGTTGGGACTCCCCACCATACTGGACCAGCTCTGTCCTAGCATCAGTCTGAAATACTCATCCCTGTCTGCACACAACTTCAGGGACAGAAATTCCTCTACAAGCAGCCAGGAAAGAACCCTGAGGAGGAAAAACCACACATGCACACAATCAAAGCACCATCCAAATACACAGCAGAGAGCATATAGCTCTGTATGGGAATGGCTGCATTGTCACCAGGTTAACCTGCAATCACAGGCTGATACCAGAAGACCAGACTACCTGCAATCCCAACTAGTTTGTAGACAGTAGATCCTCCAAGCACAAAGTGTACTTCTGGTAAACATATATACCACTGCCCTCGAGAGAAAAAGGTCCACTGGATGATCACAAAAAAGTAAGGATGAGAGAACAACTATTAGATGCTCTAAGTATAACTTCTCTATATAGTATGCACTAGCGACAACACTGTCCTTTTTCTCACTGTCACAATGACTAAAATCAAAAAGTTAAACTTCGATGATAATACAGCAGTTTTCATTTCATTATCTGTGCTTTCATTCATACTATATTCACAATCATTTTGACAGTCTCAAAACCAGGTTCTGGAAGTTTACCAGTGTTTCCTACAAAGAATGCTAGCAGAATCTGACCTGAAAGGAAAAAAGGATTACTTTGTTTGGGAGCTTTGTTTTAAAGAACACATTCCCACTGGCTGAAAAATGGGAGGGACTGTTAGAAGGCCCCAAAACATCATTTAAGTGGTTATTAGGCAGATAACACACACTTTTACAGTAGCCTGTAAACACTTTGTGTAAGCTTTTCACACTTGTTATTAGCAGCAAAACCATAACAATACGAAAATGACTTTAAACCAAAGGGATAAACTCAACAGATTTTGTTCAGTTTGGCTTTGGATTTACCTTTGTCACAGATCTCCCAGCAACAGGTCAGTAAGCACTCAGTATATTCCCTTATACTTGATACTCAATCCACCACATGCTCAGCAGCTCTGAGCCTATTGAAACACATTTAAGTAAAGCTATACTAGTACTAGTGAAACTGTAGTTAAAAGAGAAGTTCTGAAGAAACTTTCACCGCTACAGTAGAATTACTGAACTGACTTAGGAAGTTATTATTTGGAATCTCCACTAAGAAATGTCATCAATTCACGTGGATAAAAAGCATGACATATTAGCTAGTGCCTCTGGGATATGCAGATGAGCTCTAACAAAACTGCAACATAATTAACATTTATGAGCTGTTTAAGTTAACACCAAGAGTTCAGCAGCTGCTAGCAATAATGTCAATAGCTTGCTTCAGTCAGCAAATGGCCCGTTATTTTACAACAAGGAGTAAGGAGCAGCTGTGTGCCATGTTTCTTGAAACTGAGGAAATATTTATTTACTTGGCCACAGACCATTCAAGCATCCCATTTAGAGATTCTCCACTCAAGTGAGTATCCAATTCAGAAGGGTTTATATACCAGGATTTGTGTCTGAAATCTGCATCAGAATATGCTTGTTTATTTTCAAAACTGGAATAACATGCATAGTAAGGCATTAAAAATGGATTCTGCATATAGTTCATGCACTACCAAGAAAAACAGAGTAACGAGTCAAATCTAAGACTATTCCAAACAATTCCAGATAAACAGCACAGGATAGCAAAAATAGCAAAAAACAAAAGGCAGTATTATATGTGGTATTTTGTCTTTGGGATCAAGTTCAATGAGATGAAATTAATCACATCTCAGGAGAAAAGGAAGAAAATTGTGCACATCTACACATGCTTTACAAGCAGACAGAATTTGTACATACATATCCAAAACTCCAATGACTGAAGTCAAACATAGTTCCTACAGTTCCCCATCCTGTTTACAGGACACTATGCCAAAATATTTGCACAGAGATGAAGCAGAAGTGGACAATGTCCAGCAGCATGCTTTAGGTGTAGTGATTTTGTAAAAGGTAATACCCAAACTACAGAAATATGAAGTTTTGTGCTTTATCCCTTGTACTGTACCAACTAATACGCTCTTTTCCAAACACATACGGAATAGAAGAAATTGAGTCATTTTTATTAACTTTAAGCGCTTACTTAGCAGATGACAGCTGTGTCTAATCAGCTTCACCAAACAATTGTTACTCCTGATAAAATCCTCTGGACTTTGCAGTTGAGGAAAAAGTGATCCTATTATTTGAGGGTACTCACCTAAACACAACTTCTAATATATCTAGTGATTGCAGCCCATTTAGGATGCAGATGCTTGTTGCCTTTCTCTTTTGCACTTGAGTTAAGCAAGTTTAACTTCCAGCAGTTTATCTTCCCTATTTAATTTTAAAAGGGGATCATAGAAAAAAAGGAGGGGAGGAAGCAGGGGGAAAAAAATTAAGCTTATTATACCTTCTTTTTCCTCAACAGTTTAAGACTTGACACACACTCCTCATCTCTCCAAAGCAGACACGAGAACATCTCCATTTGCTAGCAGTTCATTTTAGTAAACACATCCCTTAAAGTTTAAGGTCTCCTCCAGGAGGGCAGCTAGCTCCAGGGAATACAGACACATTCTTCTTCTCACACAATGGACTGAATCCAGCCTTGCTACTTGCTTTGAGAAAACACAAGTGTCACAGACAAAATTTCTCAAAATCTAGTTATGAAGAACTTCAGTAAAGACACACAAAGTATTTGGAGACTTAGGGCCTCTTGAAGGAAAAAAAAAATCCAGACACGCATTAGCTAATGTTTCACTTAAAGTTCAAACATACCTGACACTTGAAGTGAAACAGGTCGGAGTCTATGCACTGAACCTTTAGTAAGGGCTCAATAAACTTATGCAAACAGAAACCCATGCTTTTTTCCTGGCCTTGTATCTCTTGAAACTCATCAGCCATGAGAAGTCTCAAAACCTCAGTGTATGCAGGTGCTTTCCCATATAATGCTGCTGGGAAGGCAGCTCCGCCTGGCAAGACCCCTGCTCTCACTCTGCTGAAGGATCACTTCCCTTTCTGCGCTTCACCTCCGTATTGATCCACATACAAGCTGGAGGGAGGACGACAAGCAGACTACAGACAGCAGCAATAATGGGTCATCCCTTCCTTGAAGCAGGGGAGAATCAGCAGCTCTGTCAGCACAGCACTCTCCTTCTGGCCAGCTTTGCCAGGGGGGTATGTTTAAGTCAGCTGAGGCACATTTAAGACAACCTGCTTCCACTAGTGACTGGTGGAAGGAAAACAACACCCATCTTCTTCAGACTGCAAGTAAGAAAGGCTATCACTTCATTGCATTGCAGTGACCACTTGAAGCTTCACATTAAAAGCTTTCATAGGCACACTACAAAGAAAAGCCCATTTTTACTGATTTAAGCACAGAGAACTGAGGGAGATTTGGTGAGTTAGCAGATAATCCATATGGCAGAAAGTGCACATACGCACATACCAAATCCTTGAACAGACACAAGACTAGTTGTTTTCACAAAGTCATCCACACAATTCAGAAGAAATCTGTGAAACTTCCACAGAATTTTCCATCTCTTTGACATGCTACCCTGTATTTGCCTTTTTTTGAGCCCTATCAAAGAAGAGGGGTCCATTTCTCCCACGAGCCCTTCACTCACATCAAAATACAGTAATATTTTACAATCACCTGGTTAGCAACACTGACATATGAGACAGCCAAAATTTTCAGGAGTACTGAAAAGGGGCTATGCTTTTCTGAGTTTTATGGCTCTGTTACTGACTGGGAACAAAGACACTTCAGTCGCAAGCAAGCAGGCTCCTGAATTCATCCAAGTTAATTTTCATTTGAGACCAATGAAAATTTCACTTCCTACTTCTATTTCCTGACTGTGCTGAATATTTAAAGCAAAATATACCACTGATTGTAAAATCATGTCCTGTAATTACAAAGTCCATTATCCCCCACGGCCTCTTTCTGGGATGTTTATTACTTTGTTTGTAATCTACAGCTACATTTTGATCACAGGACAAATGACATCTAAGAAAAGTTAAGATGCTGACAAAGCCCCAAATGTTTGGAAAGTATGACCAGGAATCACACAGTCATCTCATTACTTCTGAAAACACTGTTCCACTAGCTAGGATTATCCCTAAGTTATTTAGCTCAGAGGTCAAAACTGAAGCCTCTAGACACTCCCCTGCTTTGTGTCTCCCTACAGGTGCCTAGGGAGCTCAACCTCATGGTCTCAGACTTCAAATTCTGCCAGCATAAACAGCTGTACCATCACTTGAACCAGAAGACCAAAACATAACTATCTTTGCATGGTGATATTTAACTAAAACAATCCTCCATCTCCATCACACAGCCATACAGAAGCTGGCTCGAGTATTGTGAAAACACAGAAACAAGCATCTAGAGGTAACAACTGCTCAAACAGCATGTTCATCAACACAGCCAAAGAAAGCACCTGAGAAGTTTCCACCTCATGCCTTCAAGGCAGCTAATAACAAAAATAGTCAGATGACTCCTGCTAAATGAAAAGGGAACTAATCATTCTTTATAAACCCAAAGTGAACACAAACTATTTTAAGACAGTTATATGGCAAAGAAAAAGAAGTTATAGACCACAAAAAGATACTTTTCTCTCATTTAAACTGAACCAAGAATTGGTCATTATTGGTTTATTGTTACAGCACCCAGAACACTACATAAAGTGACACATGAATGCCAAGTAAGATATAATTCACTCAGATAACTTACTTCAAATCATGAACAGAATCAAGACATAATTTATTCAGAAAGAAAAAAGGCCAAGTAAGATTTTGAGAAATTCATCCACAAGCTCATAAAGGTCTGGACGTAAATATACAAGACAACACTATCCCAGCATGTAGGTCATCTCACTCAATGAAATTACAAGCATAATATTGCCCTCTCATTGTAAAAATTAATTTCCCCACATTCACTCACATTCAGCTCTAGGATTCCTTTTCTTCCACTTTCTGCAGGCCCCTATTTATTTTCTGTACTTACAGCATCACTACATATAGATATTATATGTCCCAAGCAATCGGATAATGAATTAGAAATGGGCTATACAATTATTAGTTGACATATTTTAAGTCTCTGTCACACACAGAGACCATGTAATATTGGTATACATATCCCAGCATGGTTATTTCCTTCTGACAGAGCAGATGCTCAAGCATCAAGTGAAGCAAAATAGCTATATCTGTATATCTGTACACATTTGTCTACAGCAAATCATGTATCACAAACTGTTGTCAAAGGATGTTGCAGAGACCGTAACATGTAATACTAAAAAAAAAAAAAAATCTGTCTGCTTCTGTTAAATATGAAATACTGAACTACTCTGAAATCCCTATATCTCTCATTACTGGGAAAGAGGGTACTACTCCATTCCTTGTACCTTCTCCTCAGAGCATCTGCTACCAGTCATTGTCAGAAACATAATCTAGATATACCAACCTGCCAATCATGCAGCAACCACAGGTGGCTATTAAACAGGCTGTTTGGGGAATGGAGGGTCTTTATGGTGCTCACACAGCACTCTAGCATGAAACACTCACTTTGCAGTTGGGGTCTACACACCACTGTGCCATAGTCCAATTTTTCCACAATGATGTGTTCTATCTAGTCCCTACTAAGGTGCTACATACACTGAGACATGATCTACATATCAATTTAGAACTTAAACTCCAAAATTCAGAAAAATTCAACATGCCACTCCCAGTCACCACATCACCAATACCCTTCCCCTCTGCCCTGGCACTCAGGATATTCTTCCATCTTCTGTGACACAGTTCAGCTCCCTCTTCCTGTCTCCTTGGTAATCCTCTCACCATCTCCCATTTTCATTTGATCTCCTGGTGCCATTCAGGCTATTCACATTTCTGTAGGACGTCTTCACCCAAAAGATGAAACAAATCCAGCATTTGTTTCAGGCTTCCAAGTATCAGAGTTTTTATCAGTCTGTTTCTTTCTTCACAGAAGAGGTGAGAACATACCATTCCATAACAAAACTTTCTTGTGTTAGTTTGCACTAGACAGCATTCTTAAAAATAATGGCAAATATTCTCAGATCCAATTAGAAAGAACAGCTCAGGTCTGAAGAACTCCACATCCTTTAAAGAGCAATGACCCAGAAATTCTTACACACACAGGAAAAAATCAGTCCACTTGAGGCTGTAAGACTGTATTTGAATATAACCCATTTGCATAACTCTGCCTGCAGCCATCACCTTCTGGATAACTTTCCAGAAGGATTTACTTTTGACCTGTTGCTCCAGCTGCATTAGTTCACACAGACTTAATATTCCAACTGATCTGATCTGAAAGTCATACCACCACTGAAGAACAATCTGGCACAGAACACCAACACAGTATGCTCAGAATGAAGCATATCATTTTTTTTTTAAACTTGCATTCAAGGACAGCTCAGCTTTTACATTATAAAAAACTCTTGATTTGCATTTTCACAGTGCAGCATGAACAAGACCACTGCAGCATCTTTACAAGTCCGAGCCTGCTTATCCAGCTGTACTCTTTAAAACTACAGCAGTTATACTGTCCAGTGCAAAAAAATCTGTAAGCAGTTTTCTTATTCATTCCTGGATATTTATGTTATCCAAATGAAGAACAAAAGAAAATTCAGTTAAAACTCCTGCAAATAGATCTCCAGAGATTTAAGTATCTATTAGATAACTGCCTTCCTCTATAGCAGAAGAATTCTCTTATTTGCCCCTGAAGAAGCAGGTACAGAAACAATAACACACAAAGCATAACAAAAGAAATGTAACTTGTCATCAGAGCAAAAGCACACTACACATTCATTTTTTTCTCTGGATTTTTTACAAAAATTCTAAGATTTTTAATCATTAAGGCAGTACTTTTGCTCTTGGGGGAATAGCACCCAGTAGCTAACACACACACTTCTGAAATTATCTTGGAAATAATACTTGGCAAGTTAGAACTGCTAGGAGCAGGGGGGAACAAGCACAAAAAAGGGGGATAGAAGCTGATCACAGTGAAGAGATATGCACTCTTATTTGCAGCACCATGCACTATAAAGACACACACATATTCCTTTAGCAAATAAGAATTACCAAAATGGCTTGTAGTAAATTAGCTATAAAACCCAAATCAGCATGATCACAGCTTATGGCTTCTTTTCTCAACCTGCTAAGTGTATCAGGAACCTTCCAAATTCTTTAATTCTCCTTATGAAGTGCCAAGTTGTCACAGCAATATTAAGTGATAACAAACCAGGGACGTGTAGCAGCCACATACTAGTATTACAAAAAAACCCTCACACAAGACACACAGCAAGTAGTAAATTTTCTGTTTATACATAAGTGGGGGGATTGACCACCCCACATGCCTTGCCTCTAGCCAAGAGTCCCCCTGAACATTGTTTGTGATTTCACAGACTGCTTGAGATGTTTTTCTTCAATAGAAAGAGTACAAATCAATGTACAAGATAACCTTTCTTCCTCGTTACTGAGATATGAATAAAACCAAGAATTATTCACTCTGAAGCTTAATAACACAGCTGAATACACTTCAGAGTGACGATATGGGAGATCAAGCTAGGGTTAGCAACTACCCCTCAGTTCCCTTCTATTGCTTTCCCGATTTCAAGGATGCCAACTAAGACGCCAGAAAATCTGAGACAGAAGAAATTTTAAGTAATTCTCTAAGTTTTTTATGTATGTGTTAAAAATTTATTTATAACAACCTTAAAGAAACAGGTATTTAATGTTTATTTGTTTCTTCTCCGCCTTCTCAATTAAAATGTTTTTATTAGGCTTCAACTCACTTGTCCAATATTTTCAAATAACTTGACCTTTACAGAGCAACAGTTACAATGCCACTTTCAAGTCATTTTAAAAGGCAAACGTGAACATAGTATCAGCCTAATTACTGATTTCTTAGCAACAACAGTATTAAATCTCTCATGTTTTTCCATAATCCATAAAAGCAAAAAGACTTTTTAGTTGGGTTGGAAGGGGAGAAAAGCACCCAAACAAGTTTAATACAGAGAAAGAAAGCCTTATACAGCTCATCTGTAGGTTCTGGATGAGTAGCAATTCCAGCTTGAGTGCTTCTGCTAATCAAGTAATAATACAAAGCATTGAGCTCAGAAGAATAAAAACTCTTTGTCAAAGCCCAAGCACTTCTCAGTGCCCACTATTCCATCTTGAAACTCACTGGCAGCTGATGCCAGAAATTAGAAGACTGGCATAAAGTAAAGCCATAGACTACTACATTGGAAATGCTGTCTTATACTAGTAAAACACAAACTATTACTGCATCCCTTCCCTGGTCACAAACTGTGAAGCACCTATGTCAGTGCCTCCCTAGAAGTTTGTACTTTATGTCTAACATTAACTTGGGGAAAAAAATTCATTTCACTCTGAAATTATGTGGATGCTTACAAAGAATCCAAATGAACATCTCATTCTTCAGACTGCAGGTTTATTCCTCACAACTCGGTGTCCTACTGGATGCCATGATGCAATGAAACTTTCTCAGGTATTTTTAAGCAGGAACTGTGATAATCCAGAATAGTTTGAATAGTACAGATACAGAATGAGCCTGTCTCACTCCTCAAAGTTTCTAAAAAGACCTCAAAAGGAAAAAATATAAGGGAAAAGTAGCCTAATATGTATATCATAAAATCTACATTCTTTAATCAGAGTCAAAAAAACTCCAGAGATCCCTCTCTGAAGCTGCAATTGTTCCCCCAGAAAGCCAACAGGAACCACACTTTTCTGTCTCGAGGCAATTTTTCCACACCTAGGTCAGCCCTAGAAGCAGCAGATGGCTACTAACTGGAGCTCTTGGCTTCAACTGAAGAAGACCACAATAGAGTAAGCAGTGATAATGATCAAACCCCTGCCCAGTCACCACCATACAACCCATTCTTGAAAAGGCCAAGATGAAACAGAGACAGGAAAATTATTTACTTAAAAACTATTAAACATTTTGTACTTCTGGACCTAGAGATATGGTGTAGGAGCAATAGTCAGCTGCTGTCATTCCTCTACATAGGACAGAGCTCAAGGAAAACTGCTGGAGCAGTAATAGCTTCTGACAGACTACCAGCTTTTCTGTACTATCCCATTTAAACTACTTCCAAGTCTGAATCGAGTATTTTGCCTTTTAGTGACTCTGATTACATTCAATCAAACCAAGATGAAGAATTTGAAGGTTTTTTCATCAGGCAACTCAGCAGTAATTTCTCTTCACGTAACTCACGTTTTTTGAATATGCTGTGGTCTACAGCTCACTTAGAAAAGAAAGATAGGAGAAAAAAAAATTGAACAGATCTCTTGACTGTTCCTGATTCAGTACATGAAGAACAATGCCAGAATTTTCTCTTTAGGAGCATCAAGCCAAAGTTAATGAAGTTGCATTTTGAATTTTCAAGAAAAATACACAGTTTGAGTAAGAGAATAGCAATCAGCAATCAATTACAGAATGCTGACATGTGAATTGACATTCCCAATCATTAAACATTACAAACATCTTGAACGTATTAACCCACCCATAGTCTGGAACTGCGATTTCTTGCCTCCAGTGATAATTATAGAAGCTCCAATGTGTTAGTATACATGGCCTGAAAAGTTGGCAGAAGTTTCTCCCTCCATACATGCACATTCATTTTTTTTATCCAATACTTTTTCAATACAAGTTCTACTTGCTACAAATAAGGAGTGAACATTTATAAAATCAAACATAATTAATGTGTGATCTGTTTTCAAACAAACTTCAATGAGGTTAAAGAATAAATCTCTTCACAAACTTTTTATGCAAAAGAGCTATAAATTCTAGTTTATATTTATTTTAAAAGCCATTTTACTTAGGAGTTCGGGTTTGTCTCTACAAGTTTATAACTTATATCCAGGTTTACTTTCACAAAGTCTTGTGAGTGACCCATGTTGATAAGGCAACTGGGGAGGAGCCCAGTCTTTACCTGCTGAGCCTGTACTTCACACAGAAAAGATAGGGAAAGTATAAAGATTCTCATGTTTAACTAAAATCAAGAAAAGCTCTCCCACCATAAGTTCATTAGAAGTCCTGAAGATAGCTACCAGTAGTTAGTCAGGCAACAGATACACACACCATGAAATCTCACAGCTCTTTGTAGAAGTACATCAGGAAATTATGTTTCTGATCATCAAAAGCTACAAGAAGCTAATTTAATGTTACAAACTGCTGAATCAGCCAGGTAACCACACTCACACTACACATACAGAATTGCCAACTGCATTACTCTTATTTTCACACTACAGGTACTACCTGACATTCCCAGGATTCTATTGTATTGCAGTGCCTTCATTTATGAGACTTTAAAAGACATCATAAGCAAATCTACAGCAAAAATAATTTCTGTGTCCAGCAATACCAGATATTATTAAGGAGAAACATATACCTATAGCACTGAGATACTATCCATAAGATGCTTTTCTAGTCACTAGCAACAGATAAAAATTTGAGGAAGACATTAGTTACATTGAGATTGGTTTGATCTAAGTGTAAACTGGGAGGACAGATGTTTCTGCAGTATTACTTGAACATCATTACACAAAAAAACAGTTATAACCCAGCTTCAAAACTTTAGCATTGACAAAAGAGACTAACTTACCTACTGCTAGTATCACTTGGAAAAAGCTGCTCGTGACCAAACTATTCTTTGTCGGTTTGCTTGTTATTACAAATAAAACTTTTTTCTTGGCACAGCAGTATCTCAAATAAACAGATACAAGCACCTCACAATATACTGTAACTTCATACATAATCTGTACAGACAGCCACAATTGAAATCTTAAACATTTGAAGAAAAAAGAAGCAACACGTCCACAGTCAGTAAATTACACGGCCTCACACTGCTTAATTAGAAGGACTCTCCTCTAATGTTTTTCATGCTGCTAGTGTCGATTCTCATTAGCAAATGGCTTTCAATACCCAAGAGGGCAGTTTTAACCTAAAGATCAACAGAAGTAAATTCTGGAAAAGAGCAGCATCAAAATACACACAGCAGTTCTGAAGAACTACAGGTACTGCTATATGTAAAATGTGTAGGGACAAAATAAAAATATAGAGGCTACACAAGCCCAGTTTGAGCAGTGTCCATGGGGGTGCATATTTAGCACCTGGTAGCAAAACTTATCATATCAAGATTCCCTCTAGGTAGAGAAAGATCATCTTCAATCATTTTCTGCTTGAATACTCTTAGCTGGACAATATAATCAGGAGTTTGAATCCATTCATTTTTACTTTGCCTTGGATAAAGTTTCTGGGAAGAAAATTAGTTAATGTATTTGTTCAGATTAAGAGTCAGAGCCCACTTCTGCCAATAATTTAGAGCCAAACTTTACATTAATGCCATATTTCTGATAAGGTAAATCAAGTCAAGTCACATGAGCATGTATTCCAGTGGTCTTCCAGTTAGCTGCCAAAATAAGCTTGATCTTGTTATTCTGCCCTCATAGGTATAAAACAGAGGAAGCAGGCTGTCATGGATCAAAATAGTCTATCTAAATCTTTAGGATCCAAGATATGGGGGAGACTCCACAGTGGACCAAAAAGCCAGAGTTCTTTTGTAATGAGGAGGATGGCAGGAGTACAGAGAACATGCTGCAACCAGCCCCAGGGAGCATAAACAAATCATCACATGTAGCCTGGGCATGTTCAGAGAAAGCCCAAGTCTCCTCAGCAAGGGCAAGCACCCCACAGAGATCAGTACCACAATGAAGTTTCTCTTCACTTTTTCTGGTGATGATCAAACCTACAACACCAACAAACAGGAATGAGTGACAAGTCCCTAGATAGGCATTCACACAACCATCACACAGGCACCTACTCCTCTTTACAAATCTGGCCCTATCAAAGGAACCAGAGAAAAACCTAAATCACTTCCTGGGGAAGAAGGTACTCCAAACCAATCACAGCCCAGAGGCTTAATTCTGGTTCCAAGAATTAATTCAATGTGTTCCAAAACTTCTGATTTACAAGATAATCTTGCTGACCAGTATCAGAGAATTTCAACAAAGGAGGTCAATATACAAGAATTTTGTTTTAAGAAGCTACTGTTAGCCACCCCAGATAATTGGCCTCTTGAATCAACATGAGGTCTTTTCCTTGCCCCCCAATGCACCTGTACTGTGAAACAGCAACATAAACCCTTCAAAGTCTGGCCAAACTGAAAGCTTCTTTGCACAGTTTGTTTTACAGAAGGATCACTCATTCCTAAACAAGGCCCATTATACTCAATCATTGCTCTAGACATGATACATTTTGTGTACAGAACCCATCTTACAGAAGAGGAATTCAGAGGGCTGGTGCTAACAAAGCTGAGATGACTGTAGTAACACCACCTAACAAGAAAACACCCAGATTTTCCCTGAAATAGGACTATGAAAGATTTCAAGAGCTAAGGAGAAGTTGTAAGAACATAGTATTTATCTGTGGACTAGACTGCTATTGAAACAATCAATGTTTGAAACTACACAAGAAAACTCATACCACTGTTAAATGTAACATCCCTTATATTCAGGATTAGCTTTCAGAATACATTGGCAAGTTTGCTCCATTCCTGGAAAATCTACAACTCATTCCTTAATTGAATTAGAGATCAATGAAAATAGACTTAGGAGGCTGAATGTTCAGATCTCAGTAAAACCTGAAAGCATTTGTAAAATATTTCTTACCTTTCTATAAAACAAGCTGAATGAGTTTGCTCTGTAGCCTCCTACAGCAGCTGAGATCCTTGCCTTTGTGAAAGGTAGTTAGTTTACCCCACTAACACGTCACACCATCCAACCTAGTATGGTTAAAAGATCGTGGAAGCACAAAAAAAAAAGGTGGGGGGGAACTTAGTATGCCATCATGACTTCTTGAAAAGCTGCAGTCTTCTCTGAAAATCCTTGACTTGATTATCACAGCCCTTTTTCCCACTATGGGAAGAAACACAAGTAGAAAGTTGTCTTGCATCATTAACAATGCAAGCATTTTTTGTTTGGGGCCAGAGATGTGAGTGTCAGGAAAAGAGTTTTTTGGACTGTACATCTATATTGGCTACACATTACTCTCAGGGACAACTGAAAAGCTCTGCTTATTGTGGTCTGTTACAGTGCCAGACTCTGCACGGCCAGCACCATGACAATCACCAAAAGTTCTCAGGACTGAACAGTTCCCAAAGCTTCACAGTCCTCTCTAGGTAAAACAGCAGGAACAGAGATTCTAGAAGTCTCAAGGTAGTAGGTCTAGAACATGAAATACAGAAAGAACATCTTTGTTTATTGATCAGCCTGGCAATCCACCATAAGTCTTTCAGCAGAACAATCCTTTCTCTTTAAAGACAGTGATCATGAAAGAGGCCTCTACAGGCTCAGGAAGGCTTTCCTAGCATTTTCTATAGACAAACTGAACCCATACAAAAACATATCAAACCAGACCACAAAGAAATAAGGTTACAAGCTGCAGGGACTTCTTTAAAAAACAAAATGTACATGGTGTTTTATTCAGAAAGTCATCAGTACCAAACAGCAATTTCAAAGAGCAATGGATTCCAAAGAAGCCTAACTCTAAAAAGCAGCCATATAATCAATCTATCACACACATCAATTTAGGATCTGTAACTCCTGAACTGTTAAGCAGGACCAAGAGGTGTCTGCAGCCTTACTTCTCCTTATTCTTCCAGCAACCCAGGCCAAGTACAACAGCTACTCAGGACAGACCTGTTCCGTGTGTCCAGACTGGCACACAAGACCCTTGAGAACACAATCCAGTGAGCAGAAAATCATTCTTTTCCCCTGCTATGACCACGTTTGAGATGCGCTGCTCTTGACTCTTGTGCTTTGGTTTTCAGAGCTCAACAATTTCTAACTACTCTTCTGACAATATCATTCTCTTTTCATTAAGACTTTCCACTTAGTAAGATTTATGGTATTTGAGTCTTGAATATAACTACAGCATTACTCACACATATTCTAAAACCTGATTCTCTAAAAAAGCAACTCACACTCTGAGTTTGGAGGAAAATAATTTGCAAATCTCATTTCGAAAGGCAAAATGGCTAACCTACATAGCTGTTATAAACAACCATAAACCCCTGCTAATCAAGGTATTTGAAAAATTAATATGCAAATAAACCTAAATCAGCCCAGCAGTTGCATTCTACAAGAAAAATGACCTACTCACTCTGTTTTACTGTTCAGAATTTCTAGGATCTTGGCATCAGGAAGCCAAGTAATAGTGATCCAGAATGAAATACAAATGTGTGCTTTTTACTTTTATGCTTACTATGGATCCTTAGTACACCGGCAGCACTGGCTGTATCTGACATGCAATATACTTTAGGAAAACAGTTAAGCACAGAGCCTAATTTGATGAGAAAAAGTCTTTCAAAATTAGTCTTAAAGACACAGATACTCCATCTGAAATGTGTGTGCAGAAAGAAGAAAATAAAACAATGGGTCATATTGCACTGCTACTTTTGTGTGGGCTAGTGTGTGTGATTCCAGACCTATAATAGAAACTTTACAGTGTGGTTTAGTCTTAATCACTATTCAGCACCTTGCAGATGAAGCATTTTAAAGAGCAACCTGAAAACCCATATTACTGTTCCTACGTCAGAGCGGAGTGGTTGCCACTGTCCCTAACAGCAATGTCCACTTCCCAAATGAAAGCATTAGATTTACTTAGCATTAGATTTACTCCCTGAGTTATATAAAGATATTTCTCAACATTATTTCTGAGGACTTAAGAGAGACAGCAGGGGAATATCATATTATTCAGGGATATGGCACCCAGGGTATCTGCTTCCTGACAAGGAACAGTTTACACATTCCAGGTTCTTTTAATACCCATCTGCATGATGGGCCAGACCATACAGTAATAAAGAGAGGATAAATTAATCTGTACAAACTGTAAGATCACATACAGTATCTTCTGCTCCTCTGACTTAATAAAATTACAGATTTTTATCTACTTTTCAAGATAGGACACTTGTCTTTGGAAGAGGTTAGTGTTTTATCCTTACCTACTGTAACAGAAAAGGCTCATGATCAGTACTGTGCATACAGACAGGTAAATCAGATGCTGTCAAGAATTTACATTGATAACATAACATGGAAACATGCTAGTAGCTGAGACTGCTTATAAAGCATTACTGTGCCTGTAGATAGTCAACAATGAATAGTCAGGGTGAATAAAAGCACCTTTGGTTTTGTAGGGCTCTCCTGCCATTTTGTTTCCATTCTGTTTATTAATATCTAGTTATGTATGCAGGTTTCAACTACATCACTGTTCCCAAATTCATACTAGAACGTCAGTCAGATAAATTCCCACCTCTTATACAAACAGCAAGCCTTTGGAAAGGGATGAAATATTCTTGCTACTGCTGGAACATGAGCAACTCAATTCCCCGACCTTGTGGAAGGAAATGCTCCTTGGGTGGAGTAGGTAGTGCAGAGAAGAAATCCAGTTATAGAGTAATAGAAAAGTAACATCCTCTCCCATGCAGAGGAAAGCAGGCTGACATCAGGACATGCTTCCCACTGTCTCATTCCTTAGGGTAACAGATTACAATAGCTGCCAGGTTAGCTGCCTTCTACGTAAGGCAAGACCTCCAAACCAACCACACACAGAATTTACATTATTTCTCCTCCACAAGGAGTCACAAGGTAAAGAACTACATTCCCAGTAACCATCTTTCAATGAAAATTCCACAGTTTAGTTTTTCAACTTTCATATGAAAACAGCTTCTATGAAAGACTAAAATTTTTTCTGAACACTTTTAAAAGGGCATTAATAGTCACACAAGTTGTTTTAAGTCCTTGAAAAACATAGCTATGCACAAGACTAAGATTGTTAAAGCACACAGAATATTCCCTCTAGATTAAATGCACAGACAGCATATAAAATAGCACATCACTATGCAGAATTAAGGTTTTTGACATGAAGTCACAAGTCACTTTGCTACACCCTGAACATAGAGGTACCAAAGGCAAAGCATGTGCCCACAGAAGTTTTCTTTCCACAGGACAGAGATCAAGGACAGCCACAAGAGAAGATGAGCATGAACATGAAGAAAACTTCTCTCCTCCTAGCACCGCACACTTCTGCAGAGTCCTGAAACTGCCTAAGATGAAGAAGCCACACCCTCGTGCCTCACATACACTCCTACATTCATCCTACTCTAAAAAAGCCAGAGTTTGTACATTGAGATTGCATCTTTTATTAAACCAATGCATATAATGAACTAGTTTATTGGTCTAACACAGGGTACCATCTCTGCACCCAACAAGATGCTACTGCTGCAGCGCTCATTTTGGACAGGGGAATGGGATGACAAAGTCTGACACTTGAAAAATTCAGCAATTACTGACTGCTATATTAAAGGTCCTATTTATAACTTATATTCAGCACTTGATACAAAGCTACTTCCCAAATTTTTATCACCTTTAAAGATAAATTTATCTTAGAGTGTGCGTAAGAATTAAAATGAATAGTAATTTACCTTGATATTCTCAGTAAACAACAAAAGGACAAACACTGATCTAAGTACTTTCCAAAAAACAAAGCCAACTACATTATGGCAGAGAAAATCAATAACTACACTTAGGGGGTGGGAGGGGTAAAAGAGCTCTTTAGGATACTCACAGAACATACACACTGTAAGTCATCCACTATAGCAAAGTCTTCTCAGACAAGGTAAAAGGAAAAAAACAGAGCCCTCAGCATACAACTGAGCAGTAAAATAAGCATCTTGCATCAGTTTAGAAGGGATCAAAAAACACCTGAAATATCTATTAAACAGTCATTCCACAGTGTCTGTAATAGGCAGCATTATCATTGCTGAACATCTCAAATACATCTGCTTCCTATTTAAACATGTTTACAAATCTCACATTTTTCTTTTCTCCCAGATCAACACAAATTCAGGGTATAGGTGGCAAAATTCACTACATATAGGTATGTAAATAATGCCAAGTATTTTAGGCAGAACTGCAGTGGCATATTGTTAGAATTCCTTATCACTATGCACTTTGCACAGAAAAAAAATTAACTTAGAACAGCTTAAACTGAAAACTTTACTGTTCTCCACAAAACATATAGGATCTGCTTCTCAACTTTCATCAACCTTTAAAAGCCGTTTTGTCTTTCAGAATTGTTTTCTTATACTAGTTATCTACAAAAGGACTATGACGTAGAATTGAACAAATATAAGTGGCCTTCCCCACCTTTCAAAAAAGCTTACACTTGTTACAAATGTTACACTTGCATTTTTAGACAAAGACAATATTATTTAAATTTTATTTTCAATATATCTAGCAGCAGTTAAAATACAGATGTAATTCACTGAAATTATATAGGAGGGAAACAACCCACAACAGAAAACACCTTTTTATTTTCAACAGTTCCAAGAAAACAACCCACAACAGAAAACACCTTTTTACTTTCAACAGTTCCAAGAAAAAAAAAGGGATATAAAAAATCATATACTTAGATGAAGAGCTTGTACCTCATCACCTCTGCTCTTAGAATAGAACACCAAAATTTTGTTTGCAGAGCACTACATCTCCAATAGCCACTGAGTGTTCTACAATTCTGACCTTCCAGCTGGCACCTAGGTCCAGCTCAAAGCTGGTCCCAGTCAGGACAGGGTTAATTCTTACAGTAGTTAGGAAGGGGGCATTGCTATGACACAGAAGTTACTCTAGGCCATTTTCCAGGGATGGGAGAGTCCATCCCTTCTGGGTCACACAGTATGGTGGAGGGAAGTCAAGTATTGTCAGGGGTTTCCTGGGATGAGCAATCACTTGTGCATCATTCACCTCTTTCTTGCACCCTCTGTCATTTGTATTGCTGCTGTTACTGTTCCATGCCTTATCTCATTGTTATTTCCAGTAAATTCTTACCTCAACATGTGGTCTTGACCTTTCTGCCTCCATTTCTCCTCCCCAGCCTGCTGTAGGGGGAGGGAGGAGTGAGCAAGCTGCTCGTGGTTTGGAGTATTTCAGTGGAACACTAAGTTGCAGAACACCATTTCTACAGCACAGCACCATGTAAACTACTCACTACACCTGTCAGCCCAGGTATCCAGCACCCACAGTAACCCACAGACTGCCCTTAACCAACTACTTTACCACCCATTGAGAGAAACCAAGAAAAGGTCAGCATAAAGAATGAAGTACCTTTGCATTCCTCCAGGCCAGAATTAGTGTATCATTATTTGCATTACATCTGCTAAACTTCCCTGACTGACAAAGACGGGAAGAGTAGTACTACATACACAAAAAGCTCACTCAAACACTTCCTTTACAGCATTCTATAAAGGTTTATAAACACATGTATTTATTTATCAATCCCTAATTAGTTGTACTTTGCAAGTGCCATTAAACCCTCACAAGTCTTAAGAGTCAAGAGTGATAATTACTGTCCAGTGCTTTGCTTTTCAAGGAAATACAAGCCCTGATATGCTGAAAAATGACATGTCCTTCAGATTTCATCTAAGAGCAATGCTAAGATAATAACGAGTTAGCTTAAAAACACTTTTCTAATTACTCAAACAAAATTCCCAAGCCTGAGAAAGAATAACTAGTGTAAAGAACATTATCTATTGGTACAGTGCAAAGATGAAGCTAATTGCTAGGACCAGATTTTCCTTCATTCTCCCAACAGACTCTGCAGAAGATATGAAACACCATCACAATGTTCAACACCTAATTTTATCTTTCATTAGGGGCTCTATTCATAGTCCCGATCATCACACTGAAGCTACCTAAAGGTCTTAGACTAAATTCTGTCCTAAGATAAATTATAAGGCATTTGCAGTTACAAATTGGAGAAATTACTCTGGATTATCAAAATTGTGCTTTTTAGCCAACAGAAGTAAAGTATGTTTCTCCTGCTTTCTACATGGACACAACTACAGAAACAAACATTTAACCAAATTACAGTGTTGTTGCTATTCCTGGGGCTTTGGACAGAAGTACTTAACCTGAAGGACAAACAACAAAAACCTTACAAGGGAGAGTAGAGTAAAAGCCCACAACTACCCCACACACATACAATCGAGCCCAACTTCAATATGAAATCACTTTTATTCCAACACACTCTCAGCCTGTCTACAGCTGTGGAAGGGAAATGTCTGCAACTGCAGTACCATGGACAGTGTATGGAAAAGTTGATAGAATCATAGAATAAGCTGAGTTGGAAGGGACCCATCAGGATCATTGAGTCCAACTCCGGGCCCAGCACAGGACACCTCAAGAGTCACACCATGTGCCTGAGAGCATTGTCCAAATGATTCCTGAATGTGCCATTCAAGTGCACAACTTTGCACTCCACAGATTCTATCCCTTCCATTAAAAAAAATGCCATCCTTACACCCCCCCAACCCTGCTCATCTTCCCCACACCTCTTCTGCCCCACCTATCCCTCCTAAAGAGCCTGCAACCATCCAACAGGGCACACTAATCACAAGACTCATCCCATCAGGTTTCACTTATGCCAACATCAAATTTCTAGGACTGGGCCAAAGCTTGGAGCTAGTCTTGCTTGTTCCTCATGCTGCCTGTATTGGTGTAAAAACATTTCAGGTGTGGTATTTTGTAGCATTGAGGGATCCTATCCCTCATTTCCTTTTTTTTTTTGGCACACCATCCTGCTGCTCATCACTGGCAAGCCTGGTATTTTCCCACTGCCTTTTCGGCATTTAATCACTGAGTTTTTAAGCAACCACCTTGAACTTTAGGAAGATGAACATCCTGTGCCAGTGCAAGAGATTCAGAGATTCTGCATTACATCCATAAGCTTCAGTATTTATATCAAGGAGTACCTTTAAGTTTAAATAAACCTTCCTGCACTTCCACTGAAGCTACATCTGCTTTAAGCCTATTAACACAGAATCAGAGAATGGCCTGGATTGGAAGGGACCTTAAAACTCATCTAGTTCCAACATCCCTGCCACAAGCAGCAACACCTTTTGCAATAGACCAGGGTGCTCAGAGCTCCATCCCTCCTGTCCTTGAGTACTTCTAGGCATGGGGCATCCACAGCTTCCCTGAGCAACCTGTGCCAATGCCTCACAGTAATGGTTTTTTTCTAATATCTAAGCTAAGCCTACTCTCAGTTTGATTGTCACTACATGATGCTTTCTGGGCTGTGAGTGCCACTGCTGGGTCATGTCCCAGCATGAGGGTCAGCCCCCCATCCACCAGTACCCCCAAGTCCTTCTCAGAGGGGCTGCTCTGCATCTGTTCATCCCCCAGACAGCGCCGATACCTGGGGTTGCCCTGACCCAGGTGCAGGCACCTTGCACTTGGTCCCGTTTAGCCTCATGTGAGTTTATAGGTTTATCACTGATTTTTAGTTTCAAGCTCTAATGTGGACAATTTCATACTCATGAAGTTGAGGATGGTTACAGTTTTTGCTACAGATTCACAGAATAATTCCAGTTGGAAAGGATCTCTAGGGTTCTCCATTCAACCTCCTTCTCAAATCAAAATAAGCAAAACAAGTCTATATTACACTGTGCTTTATCAAGCTGGGCATCAAAACATTCAAAGTTGAACACTGCAGAACCTCTTCCACCTATCACAATAATTGTCCCACTGCACAGAGAAACACGTTCATCCTAAATGAAGTTATTTTAATGCAGGCCTGCTGTCTCTTGCCTGCCTTCCACACACTGCTCTAGCAAGCTCAGCTCAGTACTTTCAATAGCATGGCCATAGGTACTCCAACCATTAGTTTATCCTGCTTCCCAAAATCTTTTCTGCAGCCTGAGGATGCATTTCCCTAACAGCAGACAGAATTTTAGCAAACTGTTACTTATACACATCTGCTAGATTTAAAGTCTTCCAACACAAATACAAAGTTTTGATTCAAAGCAGCTGTTATCTTTATCTCTGCACTTCTCCAGATACAACTGCAGGAACTCAGACCTCATACTGAAATCTGCTCTAGTACAAGCTAAAATGAGTTATACATGCTGCCCTTCTGGGCTCACTACAGCCCCTCTCAACAATGTACATCAACTCTAAAAGAGAACATCCCCTATTCAGCCTGCAGCTCTGTTTCTAAATTAGAATTAAAAGCTATGGATGAACTTCTAGAAAAACATCATACAGTTAAATGAAGAGTTGTAGTTTTACAAGCTCATATTTATACACACTCAGGAAGAAAAAAAGATGCCCTGAACTGAAGGGGAAAGAAAAGACCAGACCAACAAACAAGCCTCAAAGATCGGAGGAGGAGAATAAGAGTACATTATTAGGGCTGCTTTCTAAACCATTGTTGGTTTAGACAAAAACCATGCACCAAAAAAAGTAAAAACACTACCAAGGACACCACAAGCCCTTGGAGCAAATTTCTGGTAAGGTACAGTACCCTACCAACAATTACACACAGAAGTTCCTGTATCAGTCTTCCCAATCCTCCAAAGTTACTTCTCAGACTAACAATAGGACATTTTAGGACAGTAATGCTCTTCAGAAAAAGTCCCATACTCTTTGACAAAGTAAATAACATCGGGAATTATTAACCACTGGAAAATTCACATCATGACTAGTCAGTCAAGAAATCCCAGAGACGGGAAGGAGTGAAGAAGAAATGTATCCAAAGCTTCGTTTCATAACTCCTTATCAGTAAGTGAGATGTGTTCCAGCACTTCTCAAAAGAAAAGGCTGGGGGGCTACAGATACTGGAAGAAGCAGTGATGCTTCCTTAAGGGAAAAAAAGGAATCTTCTCCATATTCCTCTGGAAAACCCACATTCTGTATTTCATTCACAGCTGAAGGGGAGCAAATGTCAGAAAAAGGTCTGTACTCCTCATCCAGCCTATTTAAAAAAACCCTATACAAATAAAATAAACCCTTACACAGGCTTAAAATCATTCTTCAGAATCCTTGAGAAACTTCCAAGAAATACAGGGAACAAGAAGGATTTGGTCAGCCTCTTCAACCTCATTGTAAAGCTTGTGAGACAGCAGCCATCGCCCCCAGATCCACTCTCAGCCATTCACACTCAGTATCTTTAGTCACAAGTGGAAAAAAGCAAACCTGACTTCTGCAAAATGTGGCAGCATTTGCCCCTCACTACAGTCAGGAGAGGAAAGTCAGTTTAGGCCCCAGGTGAATGAACACTGGACACTGGGAGACAGAACATTATTGGTTGAATAACTAACTGGACCCCCAGCATAATAAAGAGAGGAAACTGTTTCAGCAGGTGCAGAGAAGGGCCACAGAAGAGCAGAGGGCTGCAGTATCTTCTCTGTGAGGTTGAGGTTGTTCAGCCCGCAGAAGAGAAGGCTCCAGGGAGATCTGGATAGCAGCCTTCCAGTATCCCATGGCGGGCCTACAAGAAGTATGGAGAGGGACTCTTATCAGGAAGGAAGTGATATGACTAGGGGTAAAAGTTCTAAACTGAAAGAGGGTAGATTTAAATTAGATGTTAGGAAAAAATTCTTCACTATGAGGGTGGTGAGGCACTGGAACAGGCTGTTTAAAGATGCTGTGGATGTCCCATCCCTGGAAGTGTTCAAGGCCAGGCTGGATAGAGCTTCAAGCAAGCTGGGCAAGTGCAAGGTGTCCATGCCCACAGCAAGGGTGTTGGAGTGAGATGATCTTTAAGGTACTTTCCAAACCAAGCCATTCTGTGATTCTATGAACTTGTCTATACTTTCCACTTTAAACCTAAGTCAACACAGAAATGCATTACAACCTAATTGCGTTTAGGTGGTGCTCAAGGCAGAAAACCAAAATACTATAAATTAAGGCTGTGATCCTACAAACATTTAAGTAGTAAACTTTACCCAATGGAATAGGTCTATTGATGATAATAAGGTTAGAGAACATGTTTGAACCAGAGAAACATTGCCTACATTTACAATATTAGCTTCAAAAATGTAAGTTTTATGATAACAATTCCCTACACTGAGCACTACTGTTACACAATATAACAGTCTTAATATGTAAATACAAAAGGCACAGCGGAACTGTAAAGATACAACAGAAGTTTAATACATACAAACTCACACTTTAAAGAGACTACAGTTAGACCAAGGTACCTACACTTAGAATTCTTCAAGAGTGAAAAAGTAAATAAAGCATTAGCCCTTGTAGCTATTAATTGCAAAGCCCAAAGGAAAAAATAAATGAGTGAACCATTCCAGCTTTTTCTTGATGTGTATCTGGGAGGTAAAGTCAATTCCAAATATAGCACATGTCCTGTTCGTAAACCTGTGGCACTATCTGAAAGTAGGTGGAAATGAGGCCTGTGGCTTATTTCTTGTTTCATGCTGAAAATGACAAATGATGAAGCTTCTCTAAAATCTGAAATTCTCTAGCACATAATTCAAGGCGATAAAGTTTCTCTTTTAGTAATTTATAAAACAGTTGCATAACATAAAAGGTACATCTAATTAAAAGGCCAGAGCAAATAAACCCAATGAGCTATCAGTTCTATTAGCTGAAGAAAGAGATCAGCTTGGAGTTCAGTATGGAAAGTAAGAATACTATGCTTAAGACATCATCTGCTTCAGACAAGAGCAGGATGCTGTTTCAATAATACGTACTGACATCGGAGTCAGCAGAAAATGGTAAAAACATCTACCATGTTACAGCCACACTCAATTCCAGTTTGGAGCTGGTTTGGCTTCTACAGAGAATACTTGGAATTTTACTTTGCTTTCCTTTCTGCAATTTAAAAAATGAGATTTATTTCAAAAAGCAAACAATTAATTTAGCAAGAAGCACAGAAAAACTTCGTAGAGTCGAAGAACCTTCTTATCACAGATGCTCCACATACCTGCTAGAAATCTAGAAAGGTAGTTCTGTACAATATTCACCCACATCATAAATACCTATTCCCACATATCTGCTACCCAAGCTACAATTGCCTACTTATGCTTTTCAGGGAAATACAGATTTGTTACTAAAAAACAAAGCTGAGAAAGATCAAGACCTGCACTGAGGGAAGCACCTTTATCCCAGTGAGGAATAGAACACAGGACTGTTTGAACATAATCTATATGCTGTGCGTTTGAACATAATCTATATGCTGTGGTAAAAAAACTTTAGAGACAGACACATATAAAGCAATTTCTTAGGAAAAAAGGGGAAAACAATGAGAAATAACAGCATCAGCTTCCACAAATTTAAGCAGAATGTGTAGTACTGGATTTATATAAATTCCTTCTACTGCTACCTCCACTACCTGGAGCTACATTAACTCAAGCAGGTGAACTTAAGGAGTCATTTGGTACATATGAAGTGCTGAATGAAATCCCAAACAATTTGTCAGACTGTGACAAATACACCTTATAAAAAGCACAGAAGTTCAAGATGACTGCAAATACACTTGCCCAACATATCCTTTAAATGCTGTGATATTTTAATATTAAGAGACAGGTCTGAGGTTTTACCAACCAAGAGCAGCTGAATGCAATTCCTTTGGAGAAGCCTAAGCCTATAACGAGGACTAACCAAACTAACCAAAACCCATAAGAAAATCCAACAACTGCCTTAAGAGAACAAAGAACTGGCTGATAGATTTAAGTTCCTTTAAAACCAGAAGAAACAAAACACAAAATGATGACATTAAGGATGCCTCAGAAACATTTGTGCTGATGTCAGCTTTGAGAAGATGCTCTTTGATATCCGATTTTCTATTTAGCAAATAAGAAAAGTAAAATAAAAACCCAAATAAAACACAGAGTGACACTGAGTCCATCTCCTTCCTTACACTTTCATATACTATGGTATTTTCTAAGTCCATCACAAGTCTCAGGAAAAAACAGTACAATCAAAAGATGCTGCACTGCACCTCTGTAGAAGGTACCTGCACCGGGCTTTCAGAGGTGGCACACACTGAATACAGCAGAAACAGCAGCTGGTACTAAGTAGCTCATTTGTTAAGAGCAGATGACTACAGCACTACAAACGCCAAAAGGAGCCTGACCCTCCCTCTCACCTCATTACACTAAATCACATAAGTTTGAAAACAAACTTTGCTGCACTTCTGGTCAATAGTTTAATACATACGTGCAAAGAATTAAAAAAAAAATACCCTCACGGTAACTGCTATTAATTACAAATAGAGACAGAATAAACATTTTACTCCAAAACTGCCTGTTTTCTGACTCTTCACTTATACTCTATACAACTACACTCAAAGAATAAAAGCCATGTGCCACTGCAGGTTTCCTTATAAAGATGGCCGTATAGTGTTCTCTTTTCAGACACTGAAGTCAAAAGCAAATAGCTGGTTTCCCAAGAAAAGATACTACAGAACCAATTCTAAGCAATTTCTGCCCAAGATATGGTGTTTTCTTCAGACTGTCAAGAGTCACACGGTCACACAACACAGCTGGCTCTCACCAAGTTTCACTGTGCTATGTATGTATACCATAGTAACCAGAGGATAGCTCTCATCAAGGTATGCCCCTGCTCCACCCCCAGAGAATCACAAGCCTCAAGTTCAATCAGAATGAGAGCACGAGAACAAAAATTTAAGAAATTAATGTCTCTAAAAGGGCTCAGTGAAAGGAGGAAGCCATTACACTGGTGAAAACATGAGAATGGACATACCTTGAAGCACTACTCAAGACTCAAATGAAACTGTAATCCAGTCAGATCACACTACCCATGTGCAGAAGACAGCCTGATATAAGAGCTGCTATTTCCTTAAACTTCCCACCTGTTCTTCCATATTTTCAACATACACTAACAGTTATGTAAAGGAAAACCAGCGATCATCTTCTGGTTTCAGACTTACCACCTATGTCCTAGAACCAGTTTGCCACTAACTGTGAAACCACATTAATATGTTAAATATATGCTTTACTAAATGAAAGGATTAGCAAAGGAGCTTTCAAAGATGGGAGGAAGTTCTAACTTCTCTAACGTGGTTTCTCAGTTATAAATTACTTGACCCTTAACCTAGGATGAAGTTTCATAAAAGGGAAGATTACCTTCTTAGGAAAAGGGATTCAGGCATGCTAAATGATCAACAGAAACACATGCAAGGAGGCTCGTTCAGAGGAGCAGCAGTTACATGAGAAATGGCAGTAAGATTAAGTCACTAGACAAATTGGATTAATGCTGGGCCTCTCTCAATTCAGACCAGTGTGTTTAACAGAACTTCAGGAGTTTAGGAGCCCCTGCAGTTCACAGTGATTGAAGGAAATGCATTCAAATTAACTATTGGGCATGCTGACCTATAAACACTAATTTTGACCTAGCAAGTTTTGGCCTTTTATTTTATGCTGGTTTAAGAGCTCTCAGGGGACAGACACATTTTATGAATGAGATACCGAAGACTAATTCTAGTTTCATTCAAAAAAAAAAAAAAAAAGTCACGTCATGAAGCAGGAGCTATTCAAAGACAAGGAATAGTTTCTATTTTTGAATGTCCAACAGCCCAAGGTAATATCTACAGATCACAGAGAAGCTTTAGGTCTTTAACTGACAGGCACAGCTATAGCTACACATACCTATCTTCATTCATTATATCTGGAGAGAAGACAGAGAAACACAAAAAAGTAGCTGAATACTTTCTCCCCACATCTAGTGATTATTGCTACAGACTTCTTCCCTATCCTGTTTTTCTATAATTCTAGGTTGTAGTAGAAAACAAACTCTGAACAACAGCCACCACAGGCTTACCTATCTGGGACAAAACCTTCATCAAAACTTCTATCATAAACTCTTCAGGTAGGCAGTTCCAAAGCACATACAAATATAATTACTTCCTCCCAGTCCTGCACTCAAATTCTGTTTGTTTTTTTTAGGATGGCAACTTACTGTAACACGTAATAAGAGACAGGTTTAGAACTAACAAAACTACTCCACCTGCAAGTACAGTATTTCACACTCGAGGTGTCTTAGCTCATGTATCTTGCAGTTTAAAATTAATATACACTATTCAAGCAGGATCCACATTAAATCCATACTGGTGAAAGAGACTCTAAACCAAAATATAACATGAAGCTTGCTTTCAAATAAATCTCACCTGTTGAATTCAGTGCTCCTGAAAAAAAATAACTTGAAAAATTGTTAGCAAGTCTACCTATGCAGTGTATTTTATTCTACAAGTAGTAACTTCGCTATCCTTTTAGTTACTACTTTTGCATATCAAATCTTATCTGGAAGAAAACATTTAAGAACATCCACACTGGGAAAAAATAAATGCCCCTTCTGTTAAGCAAGGAAAAGATTAGGCTTCAGCAGCGTGAAACATAAGCACTTAACCACAAAAAGGGCCTAAAAATGGCCCAAAGTAAAACCTGGGATGAAGCACTGCTTGAAAATCACAGTACACATGCCTATCAGATTTTTTGGCCATCCCTACAAAGCTCATGTGATTCTGTTTCAAATGTGAAGGACTCATTAGAAGTGAAGACAGAAGTGTGCTGCCATATTTGCAGTTTCTTTCACTTCATTTGTTTTGAAAAAAAGCAAAAAAATCAAACCCCAACAACACAAAAACACCACGCCAAATTTCTAGTGCTGATAATTGATTCTTGCAATTAAATACAAAATACAAAATACTGCAATATCACCTGCCACCAATGAAAGACTGCTGAGAAAAGTGAAATACTCAAAGCCCAGAAGGGGCTCAGACAGTACAAAACCTGCACTACAAGGGACCCTCCATCTCTCAACCAAGATATACAGAAGTACAATTACTTTACATCCGATTTTGTAGCCAATTGAAATCCACTTCATATTAGGCATCTACTGCTCTCAAGACAACAGTGAGATAGAAGAAACAGATGCTGGGATCACAGTATGTTAGAAAGCTACTCACAGACAGATGAAGTTTTCCATTCTTCCCTTGCAAGAGAACAGAACTGGATCAAAATCAGACAGCACTGATCAGAGAACAAGCCTTAGCAAAGATCCAAGCTCCCTTCCCACCAAGTTCAGTAGCATGTTTGCTTGATCTCTACATCCACCTTTATTTTTAACTCAGTGACTAAAGGATTAAAAAATCTCCCTTATGCTGATCCCAACCTATTTTTCCCCAATTTGAAAACCAGCAACAGATGAAATACCTTAATAAAAATACACTAACAACTGATTAACCATTATGAAATCAACACTAACATATTCTGCTGCAGAATAAAAACATAGCTTTCAGGATACCCAGAAAAGGATGAGAAGTGTCATTGCCTTGGCCTGTATTTGTCTTGATAGCTCTGAATGCAGGCTTCCTGAAGTTGTTAAAGCACATGCATGAGATTTATGAATGCCTTATTTTGCACATCCATGGTTAGAAAACACTTGCAAGCTGCATTTAAATTATGATAGACTCCTACTAGAAATACCTTGAAGTTGTCAAGTTCCCAGAACAGCCAAGTGGAAGGAAAGAAAATAAAACATATCACCAGAAAACTTACTTGATTTTAGTACTACGCGGAAATCACTAGTTTAAACACCAATTCTTCCCTTTGAGGCGATGCAGCCAGTCTAATAACAGCTAACCAGAAGCCAAAACCATCTATCCTGAATACTCACAAAATCTGTATAATCTTGAATACAATTTTGAAATAAGGAGACGATGAAGATTCCTTTTTCAAACTCATACAAGAAAAACGCCATCTGACAAAACCAAGCACGTCAAAAGTTTCTGGTGTGACAGAAAAAACCTCAGTCTGGCAAAAACATGCACCTAACTGATCCAAACAGTCTAATGCATGCTTTTACTTAGATATGTTATATTCATATTTCCTGCTAGACACTCGCACTGTCCTCCCCATTTACTTACAAGGAAGAACCAGAAGGCCTGAGCAGCAGCTCAAGCCATGCCAAACCATTTACTGCTATACTTAATTTTCCAAGTCTGGAAAGTATTTACAGTTGTTAAAATGTTAACCAACCTTCTGAAAAGAATAAATTCATAGACTATTCTCCAAGAAACAGAAGAGGGTGGCCCAGAGGGATGGGGACTCTATTCATAAAGTTCCATCTCCTCCCACTGTTACCATCCAATAAAAAGGGGACTAAACAGGTAGAAAAATACACACTGAAAAAAAAAAAAAAGAAAGCATGAACACCTTTAAAGAGAGAAAGTATTCTGGACATGGAAGCAAGGTAAGTTATGCAGTCTTTCATACAAACACTTACTCAAGTTATCTCAGCAACACAGCATAACTGCAAGTGGGACAAGAGGTGTTTTGTACAACCTAGGGCACTATTCGCCGTGTGAAAGTTTAAGAACCCTTGACCCTAGCAATCTTGCTGAGCAAGTAATTTCCTTCCAGCCTGTGTTAAGGCCTATAGATCAGCCTCATCTTACCAGAGCAACCAAGACCCAAGATGCAATCTGTTATCAGCCACTTAACAGTCACCCGTGCTTACAGAGTGGTCTATTTGAAATAATCTCATTTATTTCAGAGAGGCAGGTGAGATTTTAAGCAATAGTTGCCAGAGTTAAGCCTTCAGGGCCCATGCTTAGGATCTTGGTCAGAGCTATTTCAAAAACATGTAGCTCACAAAGAATATCCTAACTTCTATGAACAATAGCCATGAAGGAAAACATGTACTTTTACATAAAGATTCTTTTTTATTACATAAAAAAGCCATGTACTTGCGTATGCTCTCTCACCAGCCTTTTTAATCCAAGTTTTTTATTTAGTTGGCACTCTAAGGATGTTCTTATACTTTCCGCAGTACCAAGAAACTAGCAGAGCACTATTCCTGACAGACACTCATCACCTTTTTTCTGTAAAGAGAAAAACTGTTAGGATCCTCCAACACCCCTAATTTTAAAAGCTAACGAAAAGGCACCTGAAGAAACATGCAAGTTAAAAGAACACATAATTTTATCACTGTATTCCCCCTTCCCAAAACAATCCTTTCCCCTAAAATGAACTTAGTTTTCAATTCAGCCAAGTTCAACTGCCAAGCACTTCTAAACATGTGTTCATCTTGTTTATGAAATGGAAACTCTGTCGCAGAATTCCAAAAGCCTAAGGTGCAGCACAGCTGAATCCTAGACCACAAGTTAGATCACGACATTATTACAGAGGTGCTAAGAAACTAGAAGTACATTTGGCTATTTGTAGGCCATCTGAAACTAATTCACCCTCTTGAGTCAAACAGCTGTTTTATTCCCTGCTCTTCATAAGCCTGTATTTTATTTTTTCTCTTTCCTTTTTAAGCAGTGAAAGGGGCTAGAAAAAGTTTCATTCTTCTACATATTCATCTTTCAGTATGTGTGCTCTTCTGCTAGTGCCAGACACCATGTTTACATGAATATGAAGTCAAAGTACAGGGATGTTCGAGTTAAGACATTTCAAAACTAAAACAAAACACAGGCAGTTAAAACACAGCAAGTTAGAAACCTGTACAGGCTCAGTAAACATGTGACTGGCCAACATTAACTCCTAAAACTTTTGGACAGGAGTAAGCCAACATCTGCAGGTCTAGAATTTCCACAGCTTTAACCAGCTGTGGATTTTGCTCACATTAACATATGCTCTGGAGAGAATTACTTCTCCTATGAACAGCATACTTAGTATTACCACACTGACAGACACATACAAGCCATGGACAATTAAATCCTCTCTGGTATAGTAACAAAGCATTTTAAGATAATTATCTAGTGTATTTTCCCTCCCCTTTACTGTACATAGAAAGGCACCGGCTGCTCACTTTTAAACTGGCAGGTAGAGCTGTAGGACCGTCGCTAGAAGCAGGATGAGCACCAATACATAGCCTTGTCGTTTGCTTCTGCTAATACACAAAATGAAAAGAGCTTCTAGGATTTTGCAAGCAGGAGACAGAAAGTCACATACCGGTTATTTTACTGACAGACAAATCTCAGGAGGTTGCATGGACTGTCCAAAATAACACCAAAATTAAGAGGCTGGCATTCACCATCTGTTTCCCTCTCCCTCAGGAAAAAAGTGCCTATCACAAGAAGAAATGGAGCCTGGCTCCAGGGAAGAGGAAGAAGGGGAGAGAGGAAATTTCCACGCAAATTCTAAGTGAATCACGCTGCGATGCCCGCGCCTGGCCGCACCGGCCTGCCCCGGCAAATGCGAGCGGTTCCGGGGCCACCGTCCCTCCGCCAGCCCGGCCGGTGGCCCGGCCCGGCCCAGGGGCTTCCCCGCGCCGGAGGGGGGGCGAGGAGGAAATCAATACAGCCTCCTCCGGGCAGCGACACGGAGGGAGCCCCTTCCCCGGTGCCCCCGGGGAGGAGGAGCCGCCCGCTCGCCCCCGCGCCCTCCCCTTACGGCCCGGTGCCCTCGGCGCCCGGCAGCGGCCCGGCGCGTCCTGCCGTCGCCGGGGCTGCACCGGCGGGTGGGCTGCGGCCTGCGCCGTCCCAGCGAAGCCTCGGCGCTCTCGTAGTCAGAGCGGCCCGGCTCCCCCCCGCCTCCTCCTCGTCTCTCCTTCCCTCCTCCTTCCCTCCCCGGCCCGGCCTTCAGCTCGCACTCACCCGCCTTCCTCCTGCCTGCCCAGCCCGCGGTGCGTGTGCGCGGCTCTCCCTCTCAGGCTGCCCAGCGCGGCGGGGGCGGCCGGGCGGGTGGGTGAGTGAGCGTGCGGGAAAGGAGGCGAGGGGAAAAGGAGGAGAAGGGTGGGGAGGGAAGGAGAGAGGCGGCGAGGAAGGAGAGAAGCGGAGGGGAGAAACCCGCACCGGCGCTCCTGGGGCGAGACGTGTGGCGGCAGCCGGTCGGGCGCTCGGGCGGCTGCTCCGACGACCTTTACGCGAGGGACAGGCGATCTCCGAGCTCGGGGCGCTCCACTGCCAGCCCGGCCACCATCTTACATTGGGGAGACTTGCCCCGGACGCCGCCCCCGCTGCGCGTGCGCTGCCGGCAGTGGGCGGGGAGCGGCGCGGGAGGGGAGACGGGGCGCGACGGCAGCGGCCGCGACGGTGCGGGGCATGACGGGACTTGTAGGCGGCGGCGGTGGCCCGGGCAGCACGGGAGGAGGCGGAGGCGGTGGCGGCCCCAGCCCCAGCCGGAGCGCGGTCCTCTTCTGCCCGGCTGGGGATTCGGAGCTCTCCGCCGGGTGGGGCCGTCCCGCTGCCCTGCTCCGGGGAGTCACCGTCCGTAAACTCCCTGCAACTTCAGCCACCTGTTGCTGGACATTGAACCGCGCGGTTTCCAAGCAGTGGGTTGATTTCTTTAATTTTTTTTTTCCTGTCATTGGTGTTGCTTTGGGGTTTTTCCCCTTGGCGGGTCGAAGCGATCCCGTGTGTGCCGTTCCCGTCGGACTTTGCCGGTTGTTGGCTACAACGTCGAGGCTGTGCTGTGCTGTGCTGTGCTGTGCCGTGCCAGGAGCGCCCGGCGCGGCTGGCCGCAGCTCTCTCGGTCGGGGCCCTCAGCGGTCCCCGTGAAGCCGCCGCGGCAGCTCCGCCTCAGCCGGCCGGGCCACCGCCTCTCGCCTCACCCTCCTCTCGCTTTATTCTCACTTTTTATTTCGTAGAAACTCAGAGAAACTCTGTTGCTCTATCCTCTCTTTCTACCTCAGACACGCTGTGCCATGGACCTGTTCAAATTGCACCCGTATCCCTCTCTTTTTCCTGTGATCCCCGGTGCTGCACGGAAGACCTCATACGTCAGCTGACAGAGTGCTTTTACTCATCGCCTTTATAGCTCTCTTGTGGCTTTCCTGGCCTGGCATCCTTGGCTCTCCGGGCAGCCAGCCTCATCCTAGGTGTTTAATTATCATATATCTCCAGTGTAAACTATTAATACTTTTGCCATGACAATACCCGCCTGAGAATTTGACTTATTTCAGCAGTTGATAGGACAAAGAGGTGTTCATCACCGAATGCACTGGCACAACCATTACATTTAATGACATGGATTTTTTTCTCCTTTACTTTTGTTTCTTAGTTTGAAGTATTATACTAGTACAGCTTTGTACAATATGCCTCTTTAACTAACAGTGGAACTTATGTTGACATAGCTTATCTCCTTCCTAAAACAAGTTAATGTTACCTGGTGCATATTAGATTTTAGACTGGTATATGTATGTCCCCCACAGGAAAGCTCTACAAATTAACTTTACTACTTCTTGCTGTCAGGAAGACTCAGGTCTGCATAAAAAGATATGCTGTTCTCAGCAGTAGTCTTGACATGTGAACTCAAATGCAAAGTTATTCAGAAAATAAAACATAAAATGGAATGTGAACACCTATATATGTGAGAAATCCTGTTTCTCTGCATATATCTTAGAGTGTAACGTATACTTAATATACCATTGTAAAAGTAACTAGTTAGTATATATTAATTAAATTCAGATGAATGTATGTATATAACAATGTATTTCTCAAAAAAATTATTATTTTCATATTTTCCTATCAACTGGTATATAAACCATTAGGTTCCAGAAGTACCCATTATGTAAGTAACTTATATAAGTAATGTGATTGTTGACACACCTAATACCCAGCAACATTTCCCATTGATTAAAAGCAAGTACTCTCACTTGGAAAGAAAGCTTAAAAATAATGTAACTAAAAGCTGCATTTTTGAATCAGAATTGAGGCTGTTAATATTAAGTGAAATCTGTGCTTTCTTTTAATTCAGAATTAAGGAGTCTTTCCCTTAGTAAAAGTCGTTCAAATCATGTTGCTGAGACCTGCATGAACAGATAGCAGCAGCATCCAGTAATAATGTAGGAAAAAATCTACATGGCTGAAGACTACTCTGGCTGATGTTACCAAAGGTTATCCATAGCCTGCTTCCACATCTTCTTTAATCTGGTAAGAATAATTCACTAGGCCATCATGTGGCCATTTTAAAGTTTTGAGGTGTCCTTAATTACTTTAAGTAATTAAGTAATTGGTATTGCTTTCATAAGGTTACTTAATTGCATTTTAACACCTTATTTACTTTTGGAAATGTTTGGGTTTCATTTGTTTTGAATGGATCTGACAACTCAGCAGGACTGTTTCTAAGAAATCATTTCCATGTTCGTAAAGAAAAGCTTTTGGAACACATTTTCTTGGAAATAACCAATAGGTACCAGCTAGAGTAAAAATGTCTGTTCAAATGATTTATATATTGTGGTTCAACCCCCAGTTCCCTGACATTTGTTGCGTATACACTGTCATGCATTGATTCACACCCTGTACTGGGAAATTTTTCTCCTGGGCAATGATCCACAGTCAGTGTCTTGTGGAACAAACACAGGAACCTGGTAGGATTCTGCAGTTTGGTGTGAAGCCAAGCTATTTTCAGGATTCCTCCAGTATTAAACCACCACCATTTCAAATGGCTGCCCAGGTGTTTGGAGGAAACGATGGAGAGTCCAGAGAATGAACTAGAGAAAGACATGATGGTGGGGTACTGATACTGGCAGGAAAGGAGGAGGTGGAGATTGAGTAATTCCATGCCTGGTTGGGATGGAGAATAATTATGCTGGGACTTTAGGATGGTAAAGGTTGCAAAGCATCTGTACAGACTGCAGTCTGAATATTCAGCAGCAAAGAAACAATACAGCAGCACCTCTGCGTATGGGCTTTCTGCTCACTGGGATTGATAATGGTCTACCAGTTTGTGCTAGAAATATTTATCACATGTATATTTCTGTGTTGGTACTGAGGAAATACTTCCTGTTTTATAAAGTTTATGACCCCAAGCTCTGCTGGCAGCAGTGGCTTAATGTATGTGCCTATATTTTAGGCTGAAAGTTGGGTTTCATAAATAGAAAAAAATTTCTTTTTCTCAAGCTTCTGCAAAGCCTTATGAATCGCTACAGAAAGTTCTGTGTTATAGAATGATATACAATGGTTAATAACAGGTTTTTTAGAAATTCTGCCTTATTTACTGAAACAGAAATAAGAATTGCTTTGCAGACTGCAGTGGATGTTATTGATGTGTCTGCTGCTTTTCTCACTCTTGGAGGTCTAAGCATCTTTCTGCTTCTCTGACTAATGATGCCTTTTACTTGGCAAATGCACTGGAGAAAGGAACTGCATGACTGTTCTGACTAACTTTAAAATAAAAATAAAGGGCTTTGTTGTGAAATTAAGGGTAGGTGGAGGAGCCTCACAAACACTCTGATCAATATTTGCTGCAAGTGGCAGATGTTCACTATGTCTTGTTGGAAGTCCATGAGAGAAGAAGAAGATTTCTATGCTGCTCAGGAAAACAAGGTGAGTGAATTGTCCTGCTCTTTCTTAAATAAGAGAATAGAGTGGTGAAAAATTAATATATTATAAAGATAAGGAGAGAGATGTATCTTTCTTATGTTTTTGAATTATTAGGGGAAAATGAGAACCTCGATGGGACGCTACAGCTGATGTTTTTTTCATTACAACCTTATTTATTCAGCATAACTCTGGCAAGCACACCTTATCTGCTAAGTGCACCTATCTTTACAGAAAGCAGAAATCATTCTTGTTTTCTGGAAAGTGTGTAGTGGGGATCTCCAGGAAGCTCCCAGTATTTGTTAACCTCAGAGTGCACTTGAGGTAGTGGCATAACATCCTAATATTCATCAGAGGACTGTGTTTTTTCACAATTTACAGCAAATCTTCCAGTGTAGTTTTTTTTATTGTTCCAAACTCCTCTGAATCTAGACACTCATGTCCAAGTTAACACAAGTTGTCATAAACATCCTTCCAACTCTTTTTTTACTTTCTGGCTCTGCAATACAACACGGCTCCTGTGCTGAAATCCTTTCACAGAATCCTTGAACTTCTCTTTCCTATCCTCTTCCTTTTTGAAGTATTTTTTATTCATTAAGCAACCTGTTAGGCTAAAGTTCCTTATCATAATGGGGCCTTTGTTGTTAGAGATAAATTGCAATGATCTGTTATTTCTGCTCTGAACTCAGTGCCAATGATCATAGGTTTCATTTTTTAATCAATTTTGGAATGTCATTCCCATCTGTTTTTCCAGTTTGGGCTTCCCTAGGAAGTGGTTGTTTTCAGCAAACCCCATAGTGTGTAAAAAATAAGAAGCCTCTCTCTCTCTCTACATCTCTTTTCTGTAGAAATCCTGTGCTGGTCTTGGAATGGGAAGGAGGGAAGAAGATGCTGGGCTAATGAGAGAGATAGTTTCCTGTTACTGAATAGTAACAGGACTTGAGTTTGCAGTTTTATGTGCACCTCTGTAGCATGAATATGTTTCCAAGAGCTGAGAAAGAGTCTTAGAGCAAAAGGCAATGGATAAATCAGAAGGATGTGCAGCATTGCATAGAAGGGTACTGAAGTATATTCAGCTGCAGAAGTGAGAGAGACCATACACATGAGAAACCAAGAGGGCTGCACTGCTTCGCTCTGTGCATAAAAACGGAGCACAGTCTTTGCCCTAAGATCTCCTGTAACACATGCAGGTCAGCATCATGTGCACCAGAAGGGAACAGACTGTAAAGCAATTGGCCTGAATTCAAGAATTTTATATTGCTGAAAGTTTGATTACAAGTGTTTTATAATCTCAGCATTTTGAAATGTTTAATTTTGGTAATTCATCTCATAATATGTGAAAGGAAGCTAAAGAATGCTGAAAAAATTATAAGCCAAAGTATATTTGCTATTGCTTTTTTTTTCTGCATTTGATGTTGCAATAAATATGCCTGCCCTGCAATCTGTATTCCTTTTAACTCATGGGATGCTGCCCATGCGAGATATTTGAGTGCAGGAAGAGCAGCAGTGAGCCCGGATGCGTGGCAAGCAGCACAAGGTGGGAACACAAGAGTGGACCTTGTTTGTGGAGCACCATGATGGCCACAGTAGAGAAGGTGGCTCTAGACAGATGGAAACAGGCTCATGGTTCATACAGCTCATTTTCCCCTGCCAGTGATGGCATCTGGATACCACCTGGCTTAGAGTTGCAGAGCCGTGACATAATATAGGACGTGGTAGGAATACTTCCCTCAGCAGCATTTTCAGGCTAACCACCTTTCTGGATTTCAAACAGCATTTTTGTAACCTCAGTCTTTGCATTTCAGTTCAGTGCTTTGAAAACAATATTAGCCCTACAGCTCCATATTTGAAGTGACATCATTTGACAGCTGTGGTAAGTCACCTGGGTCTGTTGCAATAGAGAGGTTCAGCAGTTGACTTCCCAGGTCTCTTTCACAGCTTATCCTCTTCTGGCCTGTTAGAAGTCCTGGAGGTCCTGTTCACATCCCTTCAGTTCTTGTGGAAAAGCCAGCATTATTTTGCTTTATGGCAGCACTAGTCCATTTCTTAGGAATGTCCCTCTCTTGCATTCAGTTTGACCAACAGTCACAAATAGTAATATTTGAGGCAGTACCATAAAGTTTGGGCTGGATGTGCTGATACACAGAACCCATGAGACAATATCAGGGAAGGAAAGAGGTGGTACTCAAAAAAAAAAAGTGTGCATCTGGAGGAACACACATATACTGGAATTGCAATGGAAGCCCTCAGCATTCAGCAGGCATGATTAACATACTTGATCCAGATGATCTTGGAACAGAAGAGAGCACTCAGAGGCCAGACACCAAAGAAACCTTATCACATTATACAATGAGGGAAAATTATTCGAAAATGGGCAGAATCCTCTCATAAACTGGATGCAGCTCATAGCTGAGGGCTAGTGAGCCTGGGTTTTATTAATGCAAAAAAAGAAGGTCCAGCCACTTTAAAACAATTGTTACAAATATGCTCAAGCCAACTCATCTGAAATATTTGAAGTAACATGCCTGTGTAGACAGGACTTCATTATGTTACTTATTATTGTTTTCAGGGAGTCATCACCTGCTCTTTAAAGCAAAACATACATTACAAGACAGAATGATTGCTGATTATTGTAATATTCCTTAATTGCCTTCTATATTAGTGCATTCAAAGGAATGTATTTTTCCTCTTCTGCCCTTCTCTGCCTTCATCCAACAGCACTCAGCATTTTTCACAGAGCTCAAAATTGCTCACATTCTTATAAAAATGCCTCAGCCATATGGGATTTGCTGAGATGAAATAAAAAGTGCATGACTTGAGAAAATGCAATACTTTCTCCTGCATATTGACTCCATGGCTGCTGTATAAACAGGAACTGTCCATTACAAGAACTTCCACTGACTTTTTCTTGTTTTGGAGCTCATGTTCTGCATAAGCCAGGTGTGGCAGGAGCTCACCTGTCAAGAAAGGATGACGTTGCATTAAAGGGTTGACATGAACTTTGACGCTTGTAAATATATTGCACCAGCCAAGCTCCAGCTGCAACCTTGCAATTTTCCAGACAGATATATTTCCTTTTGCCAAAAGGAATGTGACCTACTGCAGCTAATTTTATGCTATATAAATAATGCTGATAGAGAGACAAGCCTGAGATCAGATAGGTTAGATAGGCAAATTAATAGATGAAGTAGGAAAGTCAAAGCATTTACTAATCAGAAATATGAATATGTTCCTTAAGGAGCTGCAGGAAACCAGCTGTAATGAGGACAAATGAGAGATCCAAGAATAATTAGATCAGTTTTGCATATAGGCAGCACTGTAACTGAGACTTTTTATGACAGATATTTTCTTGTTGTACAGAGAAATTTGGTTCTTATATTCTGATAGAGAACATTTTCTCTTAGCCTGTGCTTGACACACCAACAGAGAGAAGGTTATGCTGTGTGCCTTGTGCTGCTCTGCCCTCTTTCCTTCAGCTCCATCTTTCCCCAGGCTCTGCACCATGACAGGACCAGGCCAAGAGCTACTATGGGTCAGGAACATATCCAGGGGTCCTGACCATAGCTGGTGTCCTGACCATATTGTATAGATTAACCAAGACACCTAAAGCATGGAAAGATACTTTTCTGTTTTAATATACATTATTTTGTTCTTCCATATGAATTTTTAAATTGTACTATATTTTCCTTGGCAACATTTTAAAATCATTGGTACATCAGTGTATGAATATGAGAATTCCTGCTAACAGGCCAGACATGGAATTAAAGTCCTGGGTAGACCCAGTCTGTTTTACTCCTAATAATCCAGCATTTGTGGGGTTATAAGGAATGATAAATGACCTAATCTTAAATAGGTTATATTAAACTGTAGCCAGTCAGCTCTGGTAGGTGCCATAGTTTTCTAAAGCAAATAAATCAGGTACTGATTTTTATTTTAACCTACATTCACATTTTCATTTTTTTCTGCTGTTTACTTTCTTTATGTTGCTACCGTACTTGGGAAAATTATTTTTTGCATGGAAAAATTCTGAAGCATGGAAAGCTTCAGAACAGATGTGCCCCAGACCTTTCCACTGATAGTGTATTGCGTCATGCATGCCTGAAGTGTTTATAATTTGTTTTATGCAAACCTTTATGCCGGGCCTTGAAATGTACTGTGCAGTTGTCAGATTGTCATGGGAAGAAGGTAGGATATGCTCAGTGTTTTGTGTGGTTTTAGTCCATGCCTAGCAGTATTGCTCCTGACTAGTACACAAACCAGTGTAATGTCTAAAAGCCACAGAATTTGAAACTTTTAGGTGTTTATATTTGCAGGGGATCCCATGAAAGTACCCTGATTTCCAAAACAACTGAGCATTTGCAACTTCTCCTGAGGTCAATGAAAACTCATCTTTGCTGAAACACAGTTCCATTCTGCAAGTTTCCGTACAAGAAAATTTCTGTGTTGAATATTAGACCTGCACTGTGGCAAACATAATGTACAATATTACAAGCATTAAGATTAGGTGGGTAGCCAGCTGCTTCCCATTTGTGTAAAAAGACTTGGCCAAAGTCAGGGACAAGAGAGAAGTGAGCTGCTGGTTGCTTGCTTCTTCACTCCTCCACTTTGCAGATAGGAACCTAGATATTGGACTTCCTTCCTTCTCTGTAATATATACCTTTCCTCATTCTTCTGAGCAGTATATACTTTGACTCATCTCAGGCCTACTTCAAAGACACAGAAATCAGAGGGAGCACTCTCAGACCTTTCCTACTAGAGTGAAGTCGTACATTCTCACCTCAGGACAGGTAAACAGTGACTTATCTCAGCTGACTTCTAAGTAAAGACAAAGCAGTTAATTTTTAATCTTCAAGATCTCATTAAAATTCAAGCTTATTTAAATGTAATAATTTAAGCGAAAATGCCACTATGGATATTTTTAAAAAATAGTTTAAAAAGTAAGGTATCTGTTTTTTGAGGTACATCTACTTTGATGCGCAGAAAAAGCTCAGGTCTCAAAACATGCAAACTGCTGAAAGAATAATGGTTCTGTTGTACTGCAAAAAGAAGGACTAGGTGGCCTAATTGAGTTTTATTGGGCATTGCTTTCTAATTGTTGACATGACTGAACCATCAAAGCTGTAAAAGGTGCTTGTCTAATATTCTGAGCAGTGTGCAAGAAAACTTAACTCTGATACAGCATTCACCTTTAATTGATACCTTTTCTCTCAGGTAACTGTGGAATTAAGATGATGCATAGAGTCAAATTAGTTTTTCATGGCTCATCTTTATCTTATATAAAGTTTAGAGCATGGTATGTCCTCCTAACAGGAGGTCTGCATGTCTCAGTCTGCAGAGGGCTGACAACTGCCGTGGAGCAGACTGACAGCACAATTACCTGCAAGGTGTGCCCTATTGGGAAAAGGCTGAGCTTCAGCAGTTTGGTCATGTCACAGCATGTGACAAAATGTTACCAAAGAAGTGATTACTCCTGTCCTACCACAGCAGTCCTTGTGTCAATAGGTTCTAGCAATGGCAGCCAGGCTTAAATTGAAGAACTTCTTACTAAGCTATGTAAGCCATAATTTGGATGAGAAAATGTGGGATACGGGCAGAGAAGCATGGTGAGAACAACACACACCGCCCTGGGTGATACTAGAGTTGAGTGTGCACTTACTGTGCTGCATTGTATTCTTCCCCTTGATTTTAAAAACCAGCTGTTAATAATTATCCCCTTAATGGTGTCCAAGTTTGTGTTTGCACAGTATTTAAAGAGGAGGTAAGTTGCTTACAGACAGGGATTCCTAGAAATGAAGTAGGCTGTTAACTCTAGAGGGATACTAGCTCCCCAAAAAGCTAGCTCCTTGTCTCGTGTTATGTGTGAAAGTTCGTGTGAAGCAAGACTTGGAGTTGGATCATTATTTCACAGAGCCATGAATAGAGAGAAAAGACACAATTTTCAAACAAGAAATCAGTTTATTGAGAGCACTGGGGCTATATGACTCACTGATTTATCTGAGTAGGCAAACAAACCTGAAAGTATTGAAAGAATAGCTGTGATCAATGAAAATAAAAACATTATTTTGTTCTTGCTCAGATCAGAAAAAAAAATCCACTCTATGAATACAGATTGCCTAGATTTGGAATATCTGTAAAGGAAGAAAGTTACAGCTGGTCAGGTTGACAGAGCTGGTAGTTCACTTTCACGTTTGGCTCAGGCTTTCAAGAACTCTCCAAAGTAGCTATCGCCGAAGTTTTTTTTTTTTTTTTGTGAAAAGACAGTGAATTAATATTTGAGTCAAACACATGCTGATGTGTTTGTCAAAAAGACTTGATCACTGAGACAAATCACAAGAGAAATATTCTTCACCTGATGGTCAGATTAGCCTTTTGAATGGTGGGATTTTCTCTGCCCCATTCCCCAGCAGGTTCCAGTTGCATATCTGGTGGAAGTTTAATTATTTTCACAACGTTAAGTGTCACTAACAAGAGACTGAGAGCATAGAATGCCAAAGATCCCTCCTACATTCATGGGAGGTAGCAGTTGTATATTAAGCTGGAAGGGAAGAATTTAGCAAGCCTCTCACAACCTGAACAAATAATCTGAACTCCTCCAGTGAAAGGGAGACATCAATCTCTCCTTTAATGCTCTTCAGATGTCACCTCAAAACTGACACTAGACTTTGTGAGAAGTTCTGGGAAAACATACTTTGAAACACATTTATCATCATCCAACATGAAACAGTGTCAAACTAAGACACCCAAAAGGCATAATCAAATCCTCATTAAAACTATGGCCACCTAATTTTTAGGGGTTTCTCATAGCTTAGTGTCCTTGTGTAGTTGTAGTCTAAATATACCTGCAAGCAAACCTTTCCCACAGTGTTTCAGAATGAGTCAGTACCTCAAGCTTCTCCTGGGCTGGACCTCACCATAACTACTTGTTTCTGCAGACAAACTGCTCATTAAAGAGGACTCGGAGTGATGCATAAGAAAAACAAAATTATATTGTTACTAGGCAGATGCCCAGGAATGCAGCTGAGTGATGCAAATACAGCAGAAGACTTTAACAGACATGTGACTTCCACTGAAATATTCTGAAATCAGAATCGATTAATACAATTTCTTGTTCCAGAAATTGAATTTACTCAGTCCATGTTCTTTAAATTATTGCTCCTGAACATAATTCTTCCTGATTCTCAGCAAACTTACATGAAATAAAAAAATGGAGCAGAAAGCAAATAATCTCTTATGCTACCTAATTACACAGGGTAAAAATAAGTTTTTTCAATAAGTTATCTCAGACCACCATGACAGGGAAAGTATTTCAGTAACAAATTGTCAGAAGTGCACAAACTATGTTTTGCATACATTTTTTGGGTACAGGATGCTTCTTGTCTTCTGTCCAGAGAACTCCTAAGATGTGGACAGTGCTGAGAAGATAATTAACAAAATGGTAGCATAATTTGTGAAGCAATTTTACATTGCAGTACAGATGGCATTGCAAGGTAGCCTTTTCCTGAAGCTCATTGGTTCCTATATCAATTTCATTCAGTTTGTAAGTACAAAGTCATTATTTATATCGTTAGTTTAAATTGACTCCCTCTCCCATTTCTTGCATTATATCTAGTTATAGAAACCCTGTGCTTTACATTAATAGCACAGAGATTTTTGTGCAATTTTACACAACTTCAGTGCTGCCCAAGTGAACTCATTATACTCTCATAGCTTTGCACTTATTCCAACCCACCCATTCTTGGATGGGAACCCAAAAGAATGAAAGAAGTATGTAAGTCAGCTGCAGAATATATACAACATGCTTCAGAAAGTGCTCAGAGTGAATTACAGGATAAAGCCTGAATTTGCAAAACCAGCAACTTGCAAAAACATCAGCCATCCTTAAATCTGATATGTAAATCCCTGAACAGAATGAATATCAATAAGGCAGTTGATGTGCCAAGACTTCTATTTACTGTATCAAATATCTTCACTTTACTTATGCTTTGTTTTTCCAGCATTTCCTTGGTTGTAGGTTTCTGCACTCCTTGTTGTCAATTACTGGCAGCTACATCGTTACACTAATCAGATCACCTTCTGGGCTAATAACTGCCTCAATGCCCTCAGTAGCTGAATGGAGAAAAAAAAAGAAATACTATTCTTCATTCCAGAATAGAGAAGAAAGAGAAACAAAGCAGATAGCTTTAAGGGCCCCAAAGCAGGAATTAGGGAAAAAATAACTCACGATACATGACAGGGCCAAGAACAGAATTTTCACTCTACCTCTGAAGCCTGAGCAAGGCTCATACAGTCCCTGACAAGCAGGATATTGCTTAGCAAGGCATTCATGTCTGGTCAGATGCCTATAGTCACTAATTGTCTTCACCTACACAGGAAGGGCAGCGCTTGCTGTTCATCTCCCCCTGCTTCCTGACCCCAAAGAAGGTCTTCATGTAACTTTGAGAACTTTTAGCTCATTCTTGCTTTTGGCTAGATAAACCACTTACACGAGCTAGCAACAACCTCACGCAGTGTCTCTGATCAGCTTAGATACCATGGTGACACTAGAAATATCTAGGATGGAAGACAGAGAAATTACAAAATTATTTCGAGAAATGCTGAAGGGAAAGCAGACCTTCTTCTAAGATTTGATGCCAAGCAAACTATCTTCACATACAAAGCACGCTTTTTGCAGCAAAGACAGGATTATAGCCAGCTAAGAAGTTTCTAGGAAATTTAGCCAGCACATAAGACAATTCAAGACTTTTTTACTCTGCCAACTAACATAAAACAAAAATACAGTATTTTTCCTCTGTTCAGATGATGGGGCCAGGCTGAAGATCCGTTCAATCAGCATTCCAGGCCTGCTGTGAGATGCTATACCCATTTTTACAGAACAGTAAGCTGAGATGCACAGAGTTAGTGTCAGTCAAAACAAGAGCTCCAGGAAGTCTTACGATCTAATCAGTAGCCAGAAATGTTTCTGGCTTTTTGAGAAAGAGGCATATTTCACAATGCAAAGACTGGTCTAGTTATGTAGATGCACTTTTACAAGGCAACTTTTTCAGTTTCAGCTGCAATGTTGAAAAGCCTTTTTTCATTTTTCTCCATCGTGTGATGGAGATGTGAAAGATGTGATCATACTGACACTAAAGATTAAAGGTTTGAAATTAAGTAGGGCCTCTTAGGCATTTGAACAATAGTCTTTTTTTGGCTAATAATTATTCTTCCTGGTAATAATAACATGTAAAGAGAGTAAATTATATCATCATCATTGTTATCTTCATATCTTGATGTATGCTTTGACTATGAACCACCAAATACAGTACTATCAAAATTAAGAATGTTACACCTGTAGCACATCACAAACCACCTACAAGTTACAAAGAGTAGGTTCCTACTGTGCAGCTCATTTTAATTATTACTAAGAATTATTTCCACCTACAGAAATTAATGTGGGTCTCTCACCACACAAGCAGAATTCACTACCCTACGGGCAATTTGGAACCTCCTTTCCCTGGAATCCAGGGGAATTAATATCCATCCCATGTATTTAGTGTCAGCCTACCTTTGATACTTCACAGATTTCAGTCTAGTAATTAAGGATGAAAGACATTGGTGTCCCTTCTTGAACCCATCTGTGTTGCAGAGCTTGCTGAGAGCTATTGTTAGGGAGAGGAATGAGGTATTCTTTCCCTATAGTGACTTGTCAAAAATAGACTACCAAACCAGCCAGTGATCCTGGGTAAACAATGGGAACCTAAATTACAGGACAGCAAATAAAGCAAGAATAAGCAAGAATTACTATTCATGGACTTCCCTACTCATTAAAGCATGGATGGATGGATGCAGTTATGCCAATAAAAATATGTGCAGAATGTATGGTATGGTGTAGCTAGATGCCTCTCTTACTTCATCCATACTAGGAGCTGAACTATCACAACTATTTTGCATTAAAATATCACATTGCTGACAGAGAAAGAATATAATAAATGCTGTGCAGCTGGAGCCAAATGTGGTATTTTTTCTTCTACAGTTCAGCTGCCCAATGACCTACCCCTTGCCATCCACTATTTCAGGCTGTCTTTTTTTTCTTGTTGCTATGTGACCCTAGGTCAATTGGCAAGGAGAGGAAAGAATTATTTGGAAATTTAAAATACTAAATCTGCAGTGGTTAGAAAGGATTTTTTCCTTCAACAGAGTTAAAAAAAAAGTGGGTGCAATCTGGCTGTATCTGAATGCCAAAAGAAATATGACAGCTCTTAATGCCTGGGAAAGGCTTTAAAAAAATCAATTATTTATTTCTCTCTCTACTTTAAAACTTCATGTTTCTTAAGGAAACACAGCTTAGGAAATCACTCTGTAAGCCAAATTTTTCAGTAACTTTTGAACCTGTTGCAATTTCTGAGTCAATTCCAACCTAATCTGATCAAAGGCTAGAGGGCTCATAAACTTAGCAAAAATCAGGGAATGTATAGAGGAAAAAGATCAAAATTAGAATCGCTGTGGAAGGAAAGACTGAAGCAAAACCTTAAGCTATCCATTGCATTTACTGTGGCCAGGTGATCAGCACAGGTATCTCCAAGTTTGTCTGATACCTGCAGGACTAGGGCTTCACAGGGAAGGATGCACAGGAGAGGATACAGGAATGCACCACCCAGGTACCAAGGCTGCTTTAGTTCAGCTGCTTGGGGAATAAGTTCACTTATTTCCTACTTTTACCTCTTGCCTGGCATTCTTAATTTCCTGGAATGAAATTAATAATTCACTGTCATTCTCATCATTATAGGTCTGGTCTGTTCATGGCTAAGACCAGGATAAGGTAAATCTCAAAGAAATATGGGACCTTTGACTAAATCAACAAATTAGGCCAAATTATTGAGAACACATTCATCTACTGAACTCTGAGAATTCCCCTCTTTTCTAAAATATTCATTTCTCTCTCTTCTTCTGACTAAGTGAAACAGTTTCTCTGTTTTCTCTTTTTTCTTAGAGCTGTCTTACCAATTCACTCTCACCCCAGGAGCTCTGCTTTCTCTCCATTACCCCTTCTGCCATCCCATTATAGGGGAAATCTGCAGAAGCAAAGAGAGATATTTTGCCAATTTCCCACGGGTCTAGTTCATTGGACATGGTTTTGCAAACATGGAATACTGGTTTAATAAAGTTCAAGAGGGGAAACTATTGGAACTAAAAATGAATACTTGTGGTGGCATTTTTTTATCCTAAAGGTAATACAGGAGGGAAGTGCTGTAAGAATGTTGATTACTGCTGGGACAGAGAATGGTAAATTGACTTCAGACACAGACTACTAAGATACTGATATTTGTTCCTCAGCTCCAGATAAATAAGTGTATAAACATGCTTTTTATTTTCTTTTCTTTGTGCCTGGTACTTTCTCTTTCTTGCACATACTTTGAGTTTAAATGCAGCTTTCTTCACAGGATAACTCCTATCAGATCTGGGTTTTTTTTTGGTTTTTTTTTTTTTTTTTTTTTTTTTTTTAATATTACCGTATACAAGATTGTAAACCCTCATTCATATGCAAAAATTATTTATGGTATCTATTTTTTTAAAGACTTCAATCAGAAACCAGACAAGCTGGAATCATCCTGATGATATTTTTTTTTCAGTCAAAAACTAAATAAATTAAAATATTCTAGTGAATGTATCTCCTAGTGCGGTGTCTGAATTCAGGTATTTAGCCATATTCAGTGAAAACGGCTTCTAGGGCAGGGCTTGGAAGGAAAGACTCACTTGAGCGTGGCATGGAAAGGAAAAGGGAAAGAAGAACGGAACGGCACGGACTCGCTGTGTTATTTAGATCAGAGGAGCGAAGGCGGGAGTGCAGAAGCCGGCGCTCTCCCTTTCCGCAGCCGCCCGCAGGGAACACGAAGCCGACTGGCACGCGGAACCACGAATCTGCATTGACTACAGCTCCCATCAGCCCGTGCGCGGGGCTGCCCCGCTGCCGCCGGAGCCGCTGCCCCTGGCGGGGCCCAGCGGCGCGGTGCCGCGGCAGCGAGGCGGGGCCCGGGCACGCCCGGGCCTTCCTCGGGCGTCGGCGCCGCGACGCGCCTCCCTCTCCCCAAGATGGCGGCTCCGTTGGCGGTAAATTCGGGTAAGAACAATCCGAGCGTGGGGCTGCGGCTTCTCCTCCGCCTCTCCCCGCGGCCATCCCGGTCCCCGGCCGCCGGCGGCCCAGCGCCTCTCCTTCGAGGCCGCGGAACCGGGGCGGCCGCCCTGGGCAGGCCGGGCGTGGCAAAGCGGCGAGGCGAGGCCCGGGCGGGCAGCGGGGAAGGGCTGCGGGGCGCCGGCCGGTGCGGGGCGCGGTGTGCGGTGTGCGGGCAGGCGCTGGAGAGCGGCCTCCCGTGCGGCGGTGCCCGGGCTCGGGCCGCGCAGAGCTGCCCGGGGCCGGAGCTCTGCGGTCAGAGTTGCCGCCGTGCCTGGCTGGTCCTGGCGGGGAGTCACGTCAGGCATCCAAGCCTCCTTGCTTACGGAGGAGTGTGGTAATTCGGTGTGCACGTGGTTAGGCATTACTTCGGTATTACACTCATCTCCTAATGCTGTGTGGTGTAAGAGGCAAAAGAGAAATTATCCAGACTCTTGCCCTGCTTTCTACATGTAGTGCCGTTCAGTAGTTAGGGAAAAAAAGCCCCCCCACCCCCATCCCTCTTTAGCCTTCTTTTTGTAAGACTGGACCAGGTCCCTTCTTTCAGCCTCTCATTCATCCCATTCTCTGGCTTGCTATTTCAGTGTCTAGCTCTGAGGGCCCAAAATTGGACACAGTATGGGAGTTAAGGGCTCTGAGATGCTTAAATAATAATTTATTTGCATTTGCTGGCTACAGCTGTTAATACAGCCTGTAGAGAGCCTTTGCTATGAGCCTGTGCTGCTGACTGGTGTTAAGCCTCCTGTCTGCCAGGATGCTTGGGTGTTTGTCTGTAAAGCGCTCTCCAGAAACTCCCTTGGTCCCCAGCCTGTGCAGTGGTTCTGTGTTGGGTGCAAGATGTTGCATTTACTCTTGTTGAGCTTCATTAGGTTAAGAGAAAGAGAATGGAGACCCTGTGAAAAACGGTTATCACTGGCATATAGGCCAAAAGGTCTGTAAATAAGGTTTTGGATGTCAATAGTGACAGTTAATAGTCAGTATTAATTCTAGGTAATAGAATTAAAACCTCCATTCCTGTGGCGAGAAGATTTTTTGTTCTCACTGAATGGATTGCATCCCCTTTTCTGTAGCCTTACAGAAAAGCAGTAATAAAGCAAAGACTCTTCATAAAAACTATGGCTTTGTTGAAGTGAAAATTGGAGTAGTTCAAATGAGACTGTTTTATGAGTTACACAGCAAGAGAGTCTATAGCCTTTTAATTAAAAAAAACTAGGGGAAGAAGGAGTTTTTACAAGAACTATGAGAAAAATTAAAAGGAGATGTGGCACTAGAACTGGTAAAGATTTTGCCTTAGGTTATAGTATATTGTTTGTGCGAACAGACATATCATGGTAGTGTCTATCACTTGGTAAAGTGTTCAGGCATATAAGAATCAACTGCTGCTGTTGCCAAGAGAAGCAGCTCAGCCTGTCTTTTCTTGCTGTCCCTGATGGGAAGGTCAACCTTCCTAAATTAGTAATAATAGAACAGCTTAAGTGGGAAAAAGTCAGCATGGTTGCTGAAGTCCCACCTCTTCCTATTCCAGGTGCCTATTCCTTTCTCTGCAATAATTCATCTTTGTGCCATTGCAGAGCAAACTGGGTTGAAGATGTGATCCTGTTGAAAATAAACTCCTTTTTGGATTAGATTTTGCTTAGAGAAGTTAGATCCTTAATTTGTTCTAATTCCCTAGAGTACGTGTGTTTGGGCTGGTGCAAAGCAATGATGTGGTAGGAACAAGAGCAAACAAATGGGCCAGGGAAGTAGTTGAACAGCTTTTGGCAGGCACTGTGGTTTGCTGCTGGTGTTTATTGGACTTGGTAATGTAGTGAGAGTGAAAAGACAATTCCAAGTGGAAATAAATCTGAAGTTGTGTGGGACAGCCAGTTACAGCTGAGTGTGAAATTATGCGTGAAATTATGTAGTAGCTATTTCTAGGCAGGGGTAACATTATAGGAGTTAAAACACTGATGCTCAGAAAAGACAAATTTGTCCCTTTTTTACAGGTTGGCCTGACGCAGCCATACTGGCACTGCAAAATTGTTGTCTCAGTCATTTGTAAATTCACATGTAGCTACTCAGCATGAATGGCTTAACCATTTAAGTGTGTAGACTTCACCATTTAAGTATGGCAGTCTTTGATCTGACATTCTAGAGGTACTTTGAAGCTTAGGAGATTGGCATTTTGATTGTTGGGAGGGATATCAATTTTAGTTTGAGTAATCAAACTAAAATTGTTTGTAAAAGAGTTTGTGCTCTCTCAACAGAGAATGTTTTTCTCTGATTAGTGAGGCAGGATTTTACACCCCTTCCAGATTACTAGCTCAGTACACACTGGTTCATCTCTGACAATGTAGGAGCAATAAGGGTGATTTAAATAGCTTGCTTTTGCTTAAACTGCTTTTGGTTTTTCCCAACTTGCTCACTCAAGTAGTAATCTTTGGAAATGGTTGAAACAATTTTTTCTTCAGCCATCTGCTTTAATGCAAGAGTATTGTATATTTTGATTTGATGGGTTGTTTGGCTAATAGTGAAACTAGTCCTTTTCTGGAGTGTATTGTAGAAGTAGTAGAGTCACAGTCCTGGAGGGATTTAAAAGACGTGCAGATGTGGCACTTGGGGACATGGTTTGGTGGTGGACTTGGCAGTGTCAGATTAGTGCTTAAACTCAATGACCTTAAAGGTCTTTTCCAACCTAAGACCTGTATTATCAGTGTTCTTGTAAGATGACTTTCAGCACCAGAACTTAGGTTTGTGCATTATCTTTTTTTGGTTCTTTACTTCCCTAAATGCAATTAAGTTTTATATCAGACCATTGTTGGGGTTTTTTTGTGCCTTAGGAAAGGAAAATACTCTTATCTGGATGGGTGTAAGAGTATACTGACATGCCAAGAGTAACAGTAAACTAAAAAAGAGTCTACTTATTGAGAGCAATATAGAAATAATTTGTTTTCTTCCTTTCTCTATTTCAAATACATTGTTTTATCTCTCCTTTTAGCTGCAAGCTTGTGGGGTCCATATAAGGACATATGGCAGACTGTAATGAATGCCATTTGGAAAAGGCAACCTGAAGCTGTTCATCGTCTCGATCAAGTTTTAAAGAAGCACAAATCTGATTTCATTTCTCTCTTCAGAAATCCGGTACTGGACTAATGCTTTCTTCTGGAATGTGCTGGAGAGTTGATGATTTACTCTGTCTTATATTGTTGTCTTACGTGCCATTTTAGACCCTGGCCATCCTTTTCATGTGACATTTTTACAGTACATAACACAGATGTGTTATTCCAGTCCTGTTGCTATTCAGTCAGAAATAGTATTAAGTGGGAAAAAATAATACATGCATATTATATTGTATCATCTACAGGATCATTTTATCTATGATGATTTTTTTCTCTCATTATTTGAGTGCTATTTTGAAAGGAATAGTAAAAGTATCTGATGATCCATCAGTCATGTATTAACTTTTTTGTTACTCTTGTGCATCTGAAATAAAGCACAAAGCTATTTTGTCTGGTTTTGCTCATATTTCAGTCAGATTGACAAACAAAAAATAGGTGAACACATGAACTTAAAAAATACAGAATGTGTCTTGTTCAGAATGCCAGATAATGTGAAAAAGCTCCCTGTTTCTTGGCTGGTGGATCATAAGATAGTAACTAGAAATATATCTTCTTTCAGGGGTGTAATTTCTCCAATAGTAGATGACTTTTTTAAATTGAAAGGTCAGAAAATTTAACAGTCAGCTATAAAGTTTCATCAGTATATTTTAGCATCTCAGTTTAATAGAAAAAGAATGATGTAGAGAACAGTTGGGAGTAACACAACAGTTCTGATCAACAACCCAGATGTCTTTCACTGAGTTGATGTCAATTCCTGTTGAGAATTGTATCAAAGTTTATTTTCAACCACTAGTATTTTGAGTAAACTAAATGTCAGCACTGATTGTATAAGATTAGTTTTTTACATTCCCACCACTGCTGTCCAAGAGACCACTGCTGTCCAAGCATGGAGCATTTTTAGGATGCCTTTACTATCTCTGTTTAAAAACAATGCCTTTGTTTTTATGATGACAACCTAACTTGACAGAACTGTATTTGCGAGGAAGGATTAATGTGTAAAGCTTTATTCAGCATTTGATCTTGCCATTTTGAATAACTTCCGATGCTTGTTTCTCTTGCAGCCAAAAAATGTTCAGCAGCATGAGAAAATTCAGAAAGCAAGCACAGAAGGAGTTGCTATCCAGGGTCAGCAGGGAACTAGGCTTTTGCCGGAGCAGCTCATCAGAGAAGCCTTTATCCTCAGTGACCTTTTTGATATTGGAGAGCTGGCAGCTGTTGAGCTCCTTCTAGCTGGTAAGAAGGGAAAATATTTAAGATCCAGAGAAATACTCCTTAAATAGGGCCTTCTTATTGAAGTGTTCATTTAAGGTGAATTAATGATACAGTGAAGACCTTAGCTTCCTATCACAGAATGTTCTTAAAAGGAAATTCTCACTGTAATGTCATATGGTAGCAAACCCTAATGTTTGTATGCTCAGCTAATATACCCCTCAGCAAAGGGGGGTATATTCTTAGGAGGTTTTATGATTTACTTTCTGTATCACTGAATTTAAATGTAATTAAAACATGATTGAGAATTTTTCCATAAAGCAGTGTAATAGATACTGATTCTTCAGATTATATGTTAGTTATACATTGCTGTGTGATTAGTTATCTAATAACTGATTAGTAAGAGAAGTATTCTGGAAAGTGACACATTCTTTGTGTAGAAGATTGATTTTAGAATCGTTAAGTTAAAATTGTTAGTTGTTATTACTAGCTACTGTTCATTTACTTGAAAAATTCGTTAAAGAAGTAGATTGCAAGTTTGTCACCTTTGGAAAGCCATCTTCAAATCAGGCTCACTTTCTATTTTGAACTTGAATTTTCAATGTAGTTTCAGATAGAAAATTTAATTTTGACTAAAAGATATTTCTATGATAATCATCTGGAATTGATTATTAAGATGGGTACATATAGTGGCAAATACCATTTGGACGAGGATATTTATGGACTAACACAAAAAAAAAATTGTATGTTTTAATAGTTGAATATTAATTTTACCAATAGCACCCAAAATATCTGAGATTTCTATTAAGTGTCTGAAACAAATCAAAGTGGTACTGAATAACCACAGTTACTTTGAATGTGATATTTGTATTTCAATTAGAAATACAAAGATACAGAGCTGTTATCAAGGCATGTATGTTCAACTCTCTCTGTCTGTTTCTGTGCATTTTCATTCACTAGGAGAACACCAGCAGCCTCACTTTCCTGGCCTGACAAGAGGTCTAGTGGCGGTTCTGTTGTACTGGGATGGAAAAAGGTGCATCGCCAATTCACTGCGAACCCTCATCCAGTCACGCCAAGGCAAGACGTGGACATTGGAACTCAGGTCTGTAGCAGGGCAATAAGCTGATCAAAGCTCTTTGTTTTGAGTGCTTTTAGAACTAATTAGACTAAAGGGAGTATGTATAGTCTCGAATTTGCTTTTTTTCTCGTAACCTGATGCAGCTGCTTTCATGTTTGTTTCTAAAGCATAATCTTTTTTTGCACATATTTTTGTTGGATTATAGGGATATCTATTTTACTTTCAGTTCTTTCATGCTACCTCACTTTTTGGTATTTTATTTCACAGACTGTCCCAGTCATTGTTGCTCTAACTAGTGGTCATTGCTCAGTATTTGAGGACACTGCTGTGTTCTGACTTTCTGTGTACTGTAAAAGGGAATTGTGATCCTAGCTTTACTTAAAAAGAATGTACTGTCTACTGGTGAACATTGTATGCTATTATATTTTTGCCTTGAAAAAGAAAGCAGTGCACACTGCTTCCAAGTTGGCTAGAGAAAGATGAAAAATGTGTTCTAGTGTAAATATAAATTGTGAGTGCAGTATCTGGACAATTGCATTTACTAGTAAGAAAGAGCCTGTGAGCTTGTGAGTTATGTGCATCTTATAATACTTTTTCCTTTTAATAGAAATCTTAACTAGCTGATCCCTGTTGTATTCTCATTCCATGTTCTTGAACCTACAGCTACCTAAAAACTCTGTATCACTTCAGCACAATGTTTTGAGGGCAGTACTTACTGATTAGTGATGCACCTTCACTTAATCTCTGTACATAATTTATTTGCTTGTTTTTTTGTAATCAAATACATTTTATGGGATTCAGTATTTTAGACATGTTTGTGACTGGAAAACTATGATTAATTGTTAAATTTATATTTTTTCCTTTTCAGTCAAGAGTTAATTTCCATGACAACACGCTTTACAGATGACTTAATGGAGCAGGGTTTGACTCAGAAGATCCTCACACTTGTGTCTCACATTGATTTGAACAATGAATTTGATAAACTCCAGAGAGAGCGAGGATTGGGCAGTGAGAAACATCGCAAAGAGGTAAAATTCACTGAGCATGGATATTCTTCTGTGTTACTGAACACATTAGGATAGAGTTAGACTGCAAGGGGTCCTTTACCTTTGCACAAAGTCTGCTGCTGTCTGAGATCACAGGTACTGCTCCACAGCTTGTGCAGTATCAGTATGGGATTCACATTGCTTCCTGCATTTCTATTTTGCTGTTGCTCCGAGATGCTACGGTGTGTCTTATTTTTAGTAAAGAGTTCTAACAGTAAAAATCTAAACTTAATATTTACACTATGTGTAAATTTCTTTTTTTTTAATTCTGAAGTCTGTATTTTAAATTATCACCACTACCATTATCTGTACTCTTGACATAAGAAAAGTGAGCTAATTCACAAATTATTAAAACAGATTGAAACCAAGTTGAGTCAGGTGAATAATTCTCTTAATAACCCAATTATGTTAATATGAATGAAAGCATTTCTAATATTTAAGTGAAAATTGCTTGAAAATACATTGTCATCTCTGTAGTTCTTGGACTTAATTGACACTGTGACTAACTGCAGCATAATTTTGCTAGCAGGAAGATTTTAAACATTATTTTTTAAATTTTTGATCTCCTTTCTAATGGGTGATCTGCCTAAAAGTCATAGCCCTGTGTAATAATAGATCAATTTACTCTCCACTGGATAAAGAACTAGCCTGACACTTTTACTATGAATCTAGAAACTGTGGAAAGAGTATCTTTCTCATTTATCTTAAATTACCTTAATTTACCTTAGTTTCACCTGAAGATTGATTTTTTGGGACAAAGGGAAGGTTGACTGTAACTGGGGTAACTGCCAGTGCAGTTGTGTAATTAGAGACAGGGAATGTGCCTTCTGTGTGATACATTTACAGCTATGTAAATTCTATTTAGATTGATGTCTCTTGACCTTGACAGGGATACTGGTTTTTGTGTAGTCATATTCCCAGGTATCTACTCACACCTCTCATGAAATACATAGGAATATCAATGCAATTAACAAGTAGAAGTGTCCTTTTTTTTTCAGCAAAGATACCCAGCATTTTCTGTAGCTGCTGTCTTCAGAGTGGTTTTTAGTTTAAGCATTATGTTTGACTGAGAAGGAGAAATTGAACATGTTACCAGAATAGGTATATTCACTGGATTGGTTCTTACTGTTTGCTTGTTTTTTTGTCTTGTAAAGGTTTCTGATCTCATTAAAGAATGCCGACAGTCCTTGGCTGAAAGTCTCTTTGTGTGGACCTGTCAGTCACCCCTGAGTAAGGATGACACTCTACTCCTCATAAGTTACCTGGAGAAGGTAACAGTGGAGGCTGATGGCTCGTTGGATGGCGTGAACTTGTCTCTTCTCATGGCTCTCCTTTACTGCTTTGATGTCAGCTTTCTGGAACAGGGGGCAGAGGATCGTGAAGGTAATGCTGGCAGCTTTCCCAGAGGTTACATTGTGCAGATGGATAAATTGTTGTTAAAGCAGTTTTGTTATTGATGAATAACAAATTGGCAGGATTTGGCATGTGTTTTTTCACATTTCTTTACTGGGTATTGGTTTTGTGTTTTCGTTGTTGAAGACTTGATGCACCGGCTCCCTCTGCTAGCAGAAAGACAGTACATAGCAACGATCCACACTCGGCTTCAGGAGTGCCAGCCCTGGAAATTACCCGGCCTGCAAGCCACCGTCAGATTAGCCTGGGCACTGACATTGCGAGGAATATCCCAATTCTCTGATGTGACAGGTAAGGTTCAGTTGCTGTACGTTAGTATTCAGAGACTGCAACTGGTGTAAGTCCAAGGATCCGTTACCTTTCTGAAGTGTTATTTACTTCCTTAAAACCTTTTCTATGTGGATTTGGTTGTAGTGAAATGAATTGCTCTGAAATGTACATAGATGTAGAAGTAATTATTTACTAGTAATAGTTCCTCATTGAAGTGAAAGAGATTTTAATGTACTGGAAAATTCAAGGATTTAATTTTCAGTTTTAGTATCATTTGAATCTGCTTAAATCCAGAATAGATTCTTGATTGTAGTTTTTTTACATCTGTAGATGTTAGACCTCAGTATCTTGACATGATGAATCTATTCATAATTTTCTTTTTTCCATTCTGGACCTCACAAACCATCTAGCTTTCTGCTATGTCAGAATTGAGTCTACTCCAAAATATCTAAAAAAGAAAATATAAACATTATAATTAACGTTTACTTAAAGTTGGTTTGTGGTTCTTGGTTGACTGCCTTAGATTTTTTTGGGGTAAATGGATATGCACCGTAACATTTATTAAAACAGAAAGTTGAGGTCGTCATCTGCCATTAATTTATCTTTTTTTGAGTCTAGTTCTCCTCTACAGTAGAAAAAACAGAGTTGATAGAAGCGTGGAAATTTGCATGTCTGTGTATCCTGAAGTGTATTTGTTTGGTAACAGATTGTTATTTACTTCTTCCCCTCCCTTGAATTCTGTTGCCCAGCTCTAGCAGAATTCACTGAGGCAGACGAGGCAATGGCAGAGCTAGCAATTGCTGATTATGTTTTCCTGTTCCTCACTGAATCTGTTGTGGCATCTGAAAATTTCTACCAGGAGGAATTTTACATTCGCAAAATCCATAACCTTGTCACGGACTTCCTTGCACTCATGCCAATGAAAGTAAGTTGTTTGTGTGAGTAGCACTTACTGAGAAATGTGGGCATCTCTTCTGTGTTTCTATTATTTGGACAAGATAGCACAGAGATTCAGATGTGATGCTCAGCTTGAGGTCCTGCACTTCAGAAAACCTGTTTGCTTCATAGAAGCCATAATGTTTGGGGTTTGTTTTCCACGCTGAAGTAGAATGTGGTTTTTAAAACACTTCAGTGTGGTGAGATTTGCAACACAAGCTTTTATGGTGATAGTAGTGTTTGTTTTACGTTACTAGAATTTAAATGAATGCTAAAATTCCATTTCAGTTTGGGTTTGGTTTTTTTAGTTTTTTCCTGCTTTGGCTCAGATTTTCAGTTGGTTGTAGCTAATGCCTGAAGACAGAGACGTTTGTTACAAACAGGATTTTGTAATACAGGATATAAGACAAAATCAGACCATTGACTTGCATTCTAGTTTGATATAAGCCACTACTAGTTGTTTCACAGGAAATTGTTAGTAGGCAATTGAGGTATAGCCTTACCAATGGAGGTATAGCCTTACAAGGCAACTTTTTGTCTTAACTGCTGATAGGTAGTAGTTGGCTTATATCCTCAGCTGTTTCTACTGAATCTCAAATTTTCGGTAAAAAAGAAGTGTGTGTTTTGCAGGATCTTTGTTTTGCTTTGTGTCTCTGTGTAACCTTTGTTCAGTTTTACTTAAATCTCTTAAGTCAGCATTTTAATTAATTCTTCTGCATAGTTTTTGCATTTATGCTGCTTGCCATTGATGATTTGGGTAAATCTTTTGGTTGCCTCCATTATATTTGTTCAGAACTTGATAATTTGCTTCAGTACCGCAAATAATTGGTTATTTAACTTACTAACAGTTTTTATTTTGTTCAGTTAGGATACCAATTTAGCTAGTTTGCTTTGACCCTTTCCACAGTTATTTGTAGTTTTTAATAATTTTTTCTTGTTACTATTGTTTTTAAACTATTTTTTCCCAATGAGACACAATTATTTTGCTGCTCATTCGATTTTGCATATTGAGATATATTATAGACCATGAAGTAGTCTCTATTGACTGTCAACATGTGTTATTTTTTATGTGTTGAATTGGTTGCTTTCTTCTGTTTCATCTTCTTCAATGTCTCCTTAATATTTAACAATACTTTTAATCTCATGTCAGTTTGCTTTCTATAAACCTCTGTTGGGGTCTCATGTCAAAAGCTTTTTGAATTTAAAATTAAATGTCAGCTGGTTTTTGTTTAATAATTAGTGTTTTCAACACAAAGAAGTTTAGGATGCTGATTAAATGGCTACTTTTTCTTTAAAAATTCCTGCAGTTCTTCTTGCTTTTCTCTTGTTTTTCCTGTGGTTTTTATTGACATGTGATAATGCTCCTGGCTGAGATGGAGTGACTCCAAAGTTGCATCAGTTCAAGTCATAAAGTAGTTGCAAGTAGAAGTAGTCTTTAATAGTGAAGAAAGGTGCAATCTACAGATCTATATACAGGAATCAATATCTTGAATTCATGTTTGCATTTACTTTACATGTTTCTTTTCACTCCTTGTGAATAATGGTCTAGCATCCTTTGAAGCTAAGCTGTCTAGCTTTTAAATTAAAAAGAGGAAAAGGATCCACCTTTTGGAGCGAAACCAAAGTACCTGGTGCAGTCAGTTAGGAAAAACTCCCATGATACAAGTTCAGGACTTTTGCTATGCGCTGAAGGCTTTGGCAGTAAGCAAGTGATTGACTACAACTTTGAGTGCAAGCTCTTGGGAGGGAGAGAGGACTGAAAAAATAGAAAATTGAATATTCTTGTCATGTTCATGCAAGTACGTTTGCTTTCTTAGTTTTAATAGGCCATGTAGACAATTCCATTATTTCTGTTTATTTCATTCTTAGCTAAATATAGACCACCGTTTCTTTTTCCACTTCATAAATCCTGCAGGTGAAACAGCTGAGAAACCGTGCTGACGAAGATGCTCGCATGATCCACATGAGTATTCAGATGGGTAACGATCCGCCCATTTCCCTTCGGAGAGACCTGGAGCATTTAATGCTTCTAGTAAGCCTTATTTTCTTGTAAATTACTGTGACAAATAATGATTGTGACTTTCATTTGTCATCTGAAACTCGTACCTGAATGATACCATATGGTGCTGGATCTTTCCCTTTTGGGATGAATTTTTTTTTTCCTTAAATACAGACACTTTTCTATAATTTTTCATATAAAGGAGTTATATGGAGTTTGCTGTCTTGGTTTCTGATGTTAATGTCATGGTTTTTATTATTTTTAGTAAGCAAATACTGCATTGTTTCTTACATTTGAAGGTTGTAGAGGTTTTACCCCACTGTTGATATCAATTACTCTGATAAATAATTGAAATGTTTAAATAATCCTTATGTGTTGATATATTTGTAATGAGAGTTTTGGAAGACTGTTTTGTATTTGCTGTAGAGTAGGCTCGGTAACGTGACTCCATCAAGGCTGATGGAATTACAAATTCCCTTGTTTCAGTAGAGTTTTGACCATAAGTGTACATTTAAAAGAATGATTTTCTGTCATATTTTCAATAAAATAAAGAAAAGCAAAATAAAATAAAACTGAAATAAAAATACTTACATTTGTTTAAATATTAGCTATTAGGGTTACTTAACTGCACTTTCAGAAAAATCTATATTGAAAAATAAATTTGCGTACTGAACTGAGGTGTTTTATATTTTCTGGTAATTTAAAAACTTGTATTACTAGTCTTTTCCAAAGATACTCCTTCAGGTTATAGGACATTAGCAAGAAAATTTGTAGTGAAATGCTTTCTTAGGCAGCTCAGATAGCTATAGTAAACTTAAATGAAAAAATAAAAATTTGCTCTGAGAAATTTGTATGTTCAGATAGCAGATCAGGTTTCTAATTATAATACTACCTAACTTGTAAAATTAATGTATAAAGGTAGGCCTATGGTTGTTTAAGGAGAAATGACACTGGGTTTTTTAGCAATGACTTAATCCATAATAGTTAAATAAAAAATTATTACATTTTCAATTATATATACATTTTGAATTTTGCTGGCTGTCACTAGTTCCAGTTCTGTTATTTAGAAGCTGTGCTTTTCAGAAAGTTTTAAGAACTGGAACACCAGCCCTGTGATGCTTTGGCTCTCAGATGTGTTTAACTAATCTAGAAGCAGTGCTTATTTTTGAAGTAATTGTTTTTTCTTCCTGGAGTTGTTACTTTTCTTGCATCTTCCTTTTTCTGACAGATTGCTGAGTTGTACAGGAAGGACCCCTTTAATCTGGAGCTTGCCCACGAGTACTGGTGTCCATCAGAGCCCCTGCAGACCTCCACCATCATGGGTTCCTACCTTGGAGTAGCTCATCAGCGACCCCCTCAGCGCCAGGTTATCTCGATTTTCTTGAGTAATTACTAGTAACTTAAAACCAAAGTAACAAAAAACTCTCAAGCAACAAATTTTTTGGTATCCTTATTACAGATAACCTCTAAGAAGACCTTACCTTTTTTCAGTGACTGCTCTGAACATGTCCTGCTCTGCATGGCGTGGTTGTTGTTGCTTGCCCTAAAATGAACTTCTGCCAGCATTGACAGTTGTCAATAACTTAGCAAGAAAGAGTACTAACAAACCTCTGTGAAAATGTTGTTTAGGTTTGATTTGTTACAGTTGCTAAGTGGATTCTGATAGTTCCCTTGTGTTTTTTGTCTGATGACTTCTACGTGCCTTTTTCATGTAACTGAGACGTTAGATTCCTTAACAATTAAAAACCCCAAAACTTTATTAACTGCAGTTGATAGTATTTTAGGGCTAAAATGTCCTAGGAATATTTAAAGTCTAAAAATAATAGTCCATAAGAGACACAACTTAAAATTAGAACAAAGAAATAATCTAGGCAGATAAAGCCGACATTCCAAAAACTCTTTGGGTACCTTGGGTGCTGTTAGCCCTCAATGCTTCTTGAAGGACTGTGCAGTGCTAGGCAAAACTTGTATGAGAGAAATCAGATGCATCCCAGACCCACCCACAATACTGGCAACTTAAATTAGGGCCAGGTGCAAGCAAGCCTAATGACCCTGAAAGGAACCACTGTGTGTATGAGTCACTGTTCACGTATATGACAAGCACACTGAATTCTTTACTTAACTTGCACTGTGAGATGTGCTAATAATACTCCTGTGGAACATTTGGAAGCTGAAGTAAATTTTATCACTAGAAATACAGAATTGCAGAGTTAGTGTATTCTGCAGTCACATGAGTTACTTTGTTTAGTTCCTCTTTTAAACATGTCTGACTGAATAGGCTAGTCTACAAAGGAACTTGTCTACCCCGCCCTCATGACGTTAGAATTTGTTTTCTGACTTTCACTTCTTAATGCTTTCCTATAATACTCAGATTTTCCTTTTTTTTTTTTAAACACTGATCTTTATTTGTTCTAGGTTGTCTTGTCAAAGTTTGTTAGGCAAATGGGAGATCTACTTCCTTCCACAATTTACATCCCATACTTGAAAATGCTGCGGGGACTGGCTAGTGGGCCTCAGTGTGCTCATTACTGCTTTAGTTTGCTAAAAGTCAATGGCAGTAGTCATGGTAAGAGAAGTGACACTTCAGCTCTTTCTCAACTCCTTTTCTTTCCAAAAGTGCGAAGACTCATTTGAGATGAATTGTGGCCTCATACTTTTAACATTTCATTATTAGTACAAAGGTGAAACTGGAATTCTTTACTTGAAACTGTAATCCGAAATAAAACCTGCCAGATGAGGTAGTTTGATGTCTGAGCACCATAGTGAGCAATTCACCTAGTGAAATAATGCTTTTTTAAAAAAATACCCATGTCTTAGCACCATAAGAATGGTTTTTCATGTCAGTGTTGCTCATTATAAAACAAAAAATAAGTAATGTCTTAAAGCTAGCTGTATTTACAAAATATACAATGCAACCTTCCAGAGCTAACTTTTTTCAGAAGTGCTTTGTTCAGTTAGAATTTTTTGATTCATGTAATACAATAGCACTTTCTCAAAATAAGAGATGCTGGTCAGTCCTGTGTTTTGCATTTATTTTGCATTGGTCAAATTATAAAAATCCCCCTACTATGAAGATGCAAAAAATGCTGCAAAGATTCCATTTCATAAAACAGAAAACTGACTTATACTAGTTCTTTGTATTAGCACCTTTCTGTCTCAAAAAAACCATAGACAAGCAAAAGTCCCCAAACATAAATGATTAATTTTGCATACAATAACTTTCCTTTGAACTTCACTTTTTTCTTTAGATAAGAAACTTTTAGTTTTAGCCACCCTGCTTTTCACCCTGTGAAAGAGTAGAAAGAAAATCTTGTCACCTCTTTGTCATTTTTCTAGCGGAAAACATCCAAGGAGCAGGTGGCAGTCCTGTCTCCTGGGAGCATTTCTTCCACTCCTTGATGCTTTATCATGAGCACTTAAGGAAGGACTTGCCAAGTGCAGACAGTGTCCAGTACCGTCACCTGCCTCTCCGAGGCATCACACAGAAAGAACAGGATGGATTAATTGCATTTTTACAGCTGACCACTGTTATAGTCAATTGGGTAAGTAACATTTTATTTGCTTTTCTTTGTTAAAACTTTTTCTTTCCTTGCAAATCATCATCATTCAGCTCTGAAGTTCTCCTTGACCAAAAAAAGTATGTAAGGAAAATTTATCTAGCAGTTGTCATTTTATTAGTGAACTCCAAAAGTATGGGAAACATCAGGAATAACCAAGTAATGACCAAACACTGAAGGTGTAGGTGAAGCAGAAAGAGATTATTCCTTTTCCTGTGTTGTTGGTATTGCTGGTTTTCTTGCTTCCTTGACTCTTGTGCTGGTAATGGACATGTCTTTCAGAAGTGAGGTGTATTCACAATAAATCACTATGGAGTAGGAAAGTTCTTCACCTTTATTTCTGAATTTGAAAAAGCAAAATTATTAGTTGAATTCAAAAGGAAGTGGTAGAAATTTGGCAAGGAATGTGATCAGTTGTGAAATTTGCCTCCAGGGTTATGATTTAAAATATCCCCAAACCAAGGGTGTAAAATGATTTGAATGAATTGACTGGAAGAGAATTCCAGGAGAATAAAATTGCAGTGCATAATTTTGTATTGTGAATTGTCTGTGTAATTCTGAATAGAATTCTGCTCTTAAGTACCAGATTTTGCAGCCTGTGATACAGTGAGATGGCCTTGGTTTTGCTGACACAAACACAAGACAGATCAGTGAAACTAAATATGATTTTTAAAAATTGTCTTTGGCAGAAATGATAATGGGGTGATCCTGTTCGAGCTGTAATGTCAGTATTGGATATGCATGGATAAAGGGAAAGTAATATTTTGTGGCATCATTAAATCATAATCTGGGATGAAGATAAATTTCTTCTAAGGATGCAGGGCATTACCATTTCATGAGGCTAGAGGCTTGTTCCTGTGGTTCGTCTCAGAGTCTCTAGTGAACTTATGTGAATGATGATCCTGTTCTTAGACTAAAACAAAATGATACAAGTTCTTAGAAAACATCCAAGTGAAGTGTGGGTTCATAGAAATACATAGAGATAGGAGTATATAGAATGATTGTAATAGAAAAACAAAGAAAAGTCCCTCTACCCATGCTTGAAGAAGCTGCTAGAATGTAAGTACTTAAAGACTAATTCCATGAATGGTGGTCTACTAAAAAAAGCAGGTTGTTATAAGAAGCCTGTAATATTCAAATAATTTTTCTGTGTGGATAGGCACAATTTTAGTACTTGTAAGTCTTTATACTCAGCTCTTTGTTTAATTAAAATGGTTGGCTTTGGAATTGTCTACTATTCTTTTGATATCTTGTGTACTTTCACGTACAAAGCAGAGTCTTTGGTGATGAACCGTGAATTAGCGATTGTAAGACATGAAAAGCCTTCAAAGTAATAATCTTCAGTTCTGTTTTCTGTTTCCTCTGTAGAGTGAGAATGCTCGCTTGGCTCTTTGTGAGCACCCTCAGTGGACACCAGTAGTGGTCATCCTGGGACTTCTACAGTGCAGCATTCCTCCCATTTTGAAAGCGGAGCTATTAGAAACCCTTACTGCTTTTGGAAGATCTCCTGAAATAGCTGCTTCACTCTGGCAATCCCTGGAATATACACAGGTATTTTAGGATTTTCAGTGCTTAGAACTGTAGCATCTAAGTTAGTTGAAATTGCCAGTAGTATATTTGAAATAGTATTGCATTTCCTCCTAAATTTTCTTTTTGCCATTGTTGGATATAATTTTCTTCACAGTTAATGAATTAGTTCAAAGCAGTTAATGCTTTGAAATTATTTTGAAAATGACAGTATCACCTCAGAGATGTCATTGGCTGTGCTTATTTTACATCAGTACAGGTTTCCTAATAGTCCTGTTTGAACTGTAATTGCTGCCTTATTTTTAGTTGCTAATAAGAGACCCTGACAATAATGACATCTCACCACCTTTGCTTCCTAATTTATGATATTTCTTAAAATACACTATTGTAGGAGATAATGAGGGAAATGTCTTTCCCCCACCCAATATAAGATAAAAATTATTAATGTGAAAACGTGATGCGGATCTTGGAGATTGTAAAGCTGGAAGCATACAAGTGTCAAACATAATCCAGCCTCTCAGACAGAAAATCTTGTCTTTTTATCCTTTAAAAGGATTTAGAAATCTGCTTCTTAGATCTAAAACGTGATGAGTATGGTTTTTTTTTTACTCCTGATAAAAATTATGGAGATGCACTTTGATTATGTGAAATGTGTTGGTCTGTTTTAATTTCTCTTTCTGTTTTGAAGATATTACAAACTGTGAGAAGTCCAGGCCAGAGACAAGCAATTGGTATTGAGGTAAGAGAGTCTCTGTACTTCGGCAGCCTCTCTGGTTATCTGCATATGCATTTGGGAAGCACTTGCAGAGGCTGCCGCTCCTTCATGTGTCCGTGGGAAACTTTTCTAATAGATGCTGTTGTTTCACTGCTTTGTAATTTACTTTCAAGCCTGCTTGTAATTTCTGGAAAATTTTTGTATATAGTTCAGCTTCATGCTACTAACAGAACAGCATCTAAACCCTCAAATTCCTCATGAGCACTTCTTACTAACTTTTTCCTAAAGTGGACTCACTTTTGTTACATCTTGGTATAGCTCACTCTGTGTCTAACAACAGTGGTAAATAAAAACAAAGTAGGTAAATGTTGAGGCTTATCTTCAAGTAGCTCAGAAAGGAATGAATGTGTTGCTGAGCTGAAATAACAGTACTGATGCTTTGCTGCTTTGCTCTGTTTGTGTTGTACTGTAGACAGAAATGGTGCTACGTTGATTCACTGTGAAGTAATCCAGAGATGATGGAATTATTTCTCACATGTTTCTTCCTCCCCCCAAAATTTGTGATTTGTCTTCTCTTTTTGCTGTCCTTCTGGGAAGGTTGAATTGAACGAGATTGAGTCCCGCTACGAGGAATATCCTTTAACCCGCGCCTTCTGTCGGCTCATCAGCACACTAGTGGAGAGTTCATTCCCAGCTAACCTTGGAGCAGGTCTGCGCCCTCCAGGCTTTGATCCCTACCTCCAGTTCCTCAGGGATTCTGTGTTTCTCCGATTCCGCACCAGAGCTTACCGGAAAGCTGCTGAAAAAGTAAGTTTTGGTTGAAAATATTTTTTTCCTTAGGATATAGTTGTTGATGAGGCTTAGATCTGTTTGAGAAAGCTGTGAAAAAGTAACCTAGAGCACTTGATAGTGTTTTGATTCTGTAAACAGGTGATATTTCAACTCACGGATGAGGATATACTTCAAAGGAGCCTGTATAAAGTGCCTTTTAAAAAAGAAGTTTGTATTCCTAAATTTCAATTTGCTATGCAGGATTCTGCAAGTCTACTTCATGGCTAATGATTTCTGAACATGACATGCCCAAACTGACAAGTCACATTTGTCCTTTTCTCAATGTTTCCTCAAAATAATTCTGACTTGCTGAACCAAGGAATTTGGCTTTGGTTCTGGATGAAATACTTCTGGATGGAGACACATGCTAAACTGTATCCTGGAAGCTGGCTATTCTTAATCTATTCTTAGCTGTATACCTAATAAACACTATTTGTTGGTTATCCTAACAAGCAATAAATCCAATAATACAATATCCTATTATGTATATTGTGTAATAGAGCTTAAAGCAGGTAATAAATCTGTTTCAGTGTTCACCTTTCACTTCAGAAAGAAAGCTTGGGCTTTCAAATGATTTGACACGATGAAGTATAGTGTTGTTGGCATGACTATACAATTTTGAAATGCTAGCTATGGTTCTGATACAGTACATCATTGCAGTGTGTGTTGTGTTCTTTGTCATCTTGGCTTTGTTGCTTCAGTGTCAGCCTTAATCTGTGTATGATTTGTTTTCTCTTTGTCTGCAGTGGGAAGTAGCTGAGGTAGTTCTGGAAGTGTTTTACAAATTATTGCGGGATTACGAACCTCAGCTTGAAGACTTTGTGGACCAATATGTGGAGTTACAAGGTTAACTTGTTCATTTGTTTACTGACAAACAGAATTGTAGCTTGTTTTGCTCTGTTGCCGCTATCTTGGGGTCTCTTTAATATTGCAAGTAAGCTGGTGGAAAGCTAGACCAAGACTTTAAAATAGGAAGATGTTAAAAATTTCCGTGTAGTATTGAGATCTGCATTGCTGACTCAGTAGGTCTTCATGTATACTATTTTCTACTTCTCTGTCTCTGCTGGGAGGATAACTTCTGTCTCACTTCTGATTTGGTTGAAGAGAAACATTTGACACTTGAACAGCACCTCAGTTTTGGCTTGTTCCTCTGGACGTGTTTGTTCTCTATCTAAATCACCACTATTTGTAGGGTTAATTTAAAGGCAGCATTGTATTTGAGATAACCTTTACTATTAATATTATTAATACATGAGTTATTGAAAGCAGATAGTGGTGGAATAGTAGTGGTGGAATTGTGACCTGAAGTAATTTGATTCTGAGCAACTGTTCTTTAAAAGGCTAAAGTAGATTACTCTTGCCTCATTATAGGAAATCTAGGGCTTATTTCGGCTCTAAATTTTTTTTTTCTTGAAACAAAGTTTCTTATAATGAATTTTGTCCTGATGCTTGTGGATTTTTTTTTTGGTAGCACTACTGTGAGAACCACTTTTTAATTGAAAACAACTTTAGAATTGGAAGACCTGTGTGCCTCATACTTTGACAAAGAGTACTTAGCAGCATAACTAGCTCAGAAAACTTGTTGGCTTGTTCCTGTCCTCAGCTAATCCTTCAACTTGTTTGATTATTTGTGGGTTCCATGATACATTGGAGAAGTGGGTTAATCTAGTTTTGAGTAGGTGCATTTTTTGAACAGATTCAGAGGGTGGCTCCACAGTGGCATGTCTTCTCTGTTGGTGTGTGGTGGGGTTGCACATACAGAGTGAATGGAAGAAGGCATTTTTAAAGCTGGTGCCAAAAGAAACCCTTGTACTCTTGTTCTCACGTGTGTGTTTAAAAAGATTCTTAACGTTTTCCTGCTTTTATCTACCACAGTTTGTGAAGAGCCTAGGCAAATTGGAAGCATTAGTCTTCTCCTTTTATTGCATATCATGAAGGTCTTTGAATTTTAGGCTAGTAGTTTTGTTTTTGCGTACATTATTACAACAGTCATAGGAATGTATCGTGGACATTCTCTTTGACTTCTGGAAATACTTTTTCCCTCATTCAGGGTCTTCGTGCAGGTTTGGAGGGGGGCATAAACTTTTTCCAGTTTCTTTTTGTTAAGATCTTTTTTGGGGTTAAATTTGAAATTGTGCTATTAGATACTGGAAAACAATGGTAATTGCCTTTACAACTATTCCCAAACTTTTAAAATTTCCTCAATGGCTTCTATATAAAGAAAATCTCTGAAGACTTTGTACAAAGGATGTTGCTTAGAACCATGGGGGCTGTTAGGTTTTGTAGCTTATGCTAACTTAAGTAATACAGGGGGTTTTTATTAGCGGTTATAGTTTTTTTTTTCTCCTTCTGTCTTTAGGAGAAGAAATAATAGCATATAAACCACCTGGATTCAATTTGATGTATCATCTGTTGAATGAGTCCCCAATGCTGGAACTTTGCCTTAGTTTGCTGGAAGAAGGGGTTAAGCAGCTTGATACTTACGCTCCGTTTCCTGGTATGTGCCTAGAATTCATTTTTCATGTGAAGTTAAAATGTATAGCAAGCAGGATTTAAAGCTAACATTGCATATCTGTAACTTGTACCTCTTGCATATAAACATTGTATTTTGGGGGAGTTTTCCTACTGTTAAACAACTGACAGGTTTTTTTTCTTGGTGGCTTGATGAATGACATTTATGAATGTAGTCTATTTAGCTTCTCCTCTGTATTTCTCATGTTCTTTGTGCACTGCAGGGAAGAAGCATTTAGAGAAAGCTGTACAGTATTGCCTTGCACTTCTCAACCTAACCCTACAGAAGGAGAATATTTTTATGGATCTGTTGCGGGAGAGCCACCTTTCCCTTATTGTCACACCACTGGAGCAGCTGCTTCAAGGAATCAATCCCCGCACTAAAAAGGCTGATCATGTGGTGAATATTGCTAGGTATGTGCAAAGTACTGAGAAGGCAGGAGTTTAGGAGGCACAGAAGTGTTTGGATCCTGAATCCTTTCATTGGTTTCACTAGCCAGTGCTCCTCTTCACCCAGAGCATCTCATGAATTTTTCTGGGGGGACGGGAGATGTCTTCACAGGTAGTATGATCTGTGATTGTCTAGTGCAAGACTGGGATCTGTATTTATAGTTATTCTTTCTAAATTCCTCCCCCTCCGCCATGATTTCTTCCTGTCTAGCTTATGTTCAATGATTCCCTTGCATATAATTTCATTTTGCCCCAGACTTTAGTTGTCACAGAGGGGGAAAGTTCAATGAATTTGGCTGTTGGCCATGTTTTACAGTATTGTCCATTATTTACTGTATTAAATGCCTACAAGCAGTTGTTTTAACTTCTGCAGCAGTGTTTAATGTAGATAGTGGATAAAAAGAAGGATAAAAATTCCAGGAAAGGTTATTATCCCTACTCAGCCTAGTCATCTCTCCCAATGAAGGAGCATTCCGTATTTCATACAGGGTGAAATTTTGTTTGAAGCTTTAATGTTATCTCATGTAATTTGATTTGTAAATGTTTCATTTCTAAATGTTGTTTAATTTCTTAACCATCTTTAAAAAGTTAAATTCTCAATAATTTCATTGCCATGATCTTGTGTCTTTGAAGGTATCTTTACCATGGAAACAGCAATCCTGAACTAGCTTTTGAAAGTGCCAAGATTTTGTGCTGTATTTCTGATAATTCCAACATCCAGATAAAACTAGTTGGTGATTTCACACATGATCAGGTAAGTATCTGTTTCTTTGAATCTGGAAAGAAAAGCTGATGGAGAAATACTGGGGCTTCATAATGTTTCTTTAAAGGATAGGTTTCTAGGTCAACTACATTAAAACTATATTTTGTTTTATATCTACCCACATATAAAACGTCTTTTACTGTGGCATTGGAAAAACAATTACTTCATTAATTGAAAAAAACAAAATCATTATTGTTTTCAAGAAGAAAAAGGGCAATATCCTTTAAGATAGGGAGATCTTTTTGTGACTTTATAGTCTTCAGTCTGTGAGAATAATTTAGCGTATGTAACAATAGTAGATTTTTTTTTAACCTGTTCACTGGCTAATTGCTAACCTGTTCTTAGAACAGCTGTGACTCTTAACTCTTGCTTATTAAGTATATTATGTAATTTTTGTCTAAAAGTTCTGTCAACTTACATGAAGGGAATGATGAAAAGTATTTGGTTTAGTACTCTTAAAATTGTCTTCATTTCCATCCTTCCATTGTTGAATAGAGTGTTAGCCAGAAGCTCATGGCTGGATTTGTGGAATGTTTAGACAATGAAGATGCAGAAGAATTAATTAATCCAGATGAGGGTATGTAAAAGGCTTCTTAAAATGGCTTAAACAGTTGTCTTTTGCATGGAATGAAGTTAATGAAAGAAGTGTAAAAAGTGTTCTTAAGTCAGGAAACAATCTTCCTCTGTTTTCTGTGGAATTGGACCTTTAACAGAATGAAAAGCACCTGTATTTTGTTAAAGTATGTCCACAGTATGATGAGCCAACTCCAAACTGAGTCCTTTCAGAAGACAAGTATTTAACATTGCTTTGGATATATTATTTACAGCTGTATTAACAGTAATTTGCCATTTTGTTCTTGTATCTCTTTGTAATAGTACAAGTTTATTCCTCAACATTCTTGTATTTAACTTGAAGACACTGAAGATTATTCTATTAGATGGATTTTTTACTTCATTAGTCACCATATCTGCTTTTTCTCCTTTTTCTTTTCTTTTTCTAATCAAGAACTGGAGCCGGAGAAGAAGCGGGCACAAATCCATCATGAAACCAGGATCCATATTCTGAATCTCCTTATCACCTCTCTTGAGTGCAGTCCTCCCAGCCTAGCTCTGTATCTCTTGGGATTTGAACTAAAGAAACCTGTCAGCACCACAAATTTGCAAGATCCAGGTATGAAGGGGAGAAGTTGATCTGACATTTAATCAGTTCTGCTGACAACACTGAGAGTATTGGGAAATTCATGGGGAAAAGCAGTTCCTCTCCAATTAAAGAATAAAACAACAGGCCTCGAACAAGTCCTCAAAAGCTACATGAAAAGACATATTAATACTCAAATGCAGCATTTAAACAACTTTAGGATTTGAGTCTTTAAGTTGTATTTTAGAACAGACTTGAAATTAGAATTATGGAGGAAAATGATAATTTAGAAGGGAAACATTAGTGTATTTATTATTTAATACAGTGTAGTTGTGTCCCTAGTAGAAAGAAGTTGATTTGATCATCCAGGTTGTACCTACATATGACAGCATGTCAACCTACAAAAGAGATTGTTGCTTTTAACTGGTTCTACTTCTTGGCTATTGTTCTGTCCTTCCTCAAGCTTCTGTTTAAAATTATTTATAGCAAAGAAAACCAGTTTTGTTTTTTAATGTTGTAGAAGAAAACCTTTTAGGACAATGTGGGGTTTCATTCTAGTGCTAGGAATATATAAATGTATTAATTATATATATCTGACAATGCAAACTTCGGAAATATCACTCCTGCTGCTTTCAGGTTGAATTGGTGAGAGTAACAGTGTGTTACTATGTGTCTTGTTTGCCTCCTCAGTTTCTAATTGGTATTTTACAAAACAAACCGAGCAAGTCCAGCAGGGATGATGAGGGAGCTGGATTACTCAGCCTGTGAGGAGAAGCTGAGGGAAGTCTGGAAAAGAGAAAGGCTTTGAGGGAACCTAATAGAAATCTTTGAACATCTGCAAAGACATAAATGACAGGAAAAAATGAGACTCTTCAGAGGAATGTGGCAGGAAGATGAGAGGCAGTAGGCATAAAATGAAACAAGAGAGGCTCAATTTGGATATAGGAGAAATTTTGTCACCAGAAGAAAGTGAAGCAGGTTGGCTGTAGAGGTCATGCAGTCTTCATGTTTGGAGGTTTTCAAGACCCAGATGTCTAAAGCCATGAACAACAGTTTGATATCATAGCAAGCAGTAGTTTGGTGTTGAGATGTCATGGTGTCCCTTCCAGTCTGAAATACACAGTTATTTTTAAAGGATGTTTTGTATAAATACGTTTGAACAACATTCAATAATTTGATTTTAATTTTTTGAGAAGAATATTTCTCATTATCTTCAGGTTTGTATTGGATGATATGGACCAGCAGTTTTTAGTTCTTCATAGTTCTAAATAAAATGTAGATGGGACATTAGTTTTATTTCTTCAGGTATTATGAATTATCTGTAGGTACACAATACAGGTAACTGATCTGCCCCCACACAATTTTACAGGGCATGTATCATGCTAGGTCAGTGATGAGGATATCTGTCTCAAGGGTGTGAGAGACCTTGCCGACATCTTTCAGTTTTCTTGTTAATAATGTGAAGAAATAATGACTGTAAGACATTGACCTCAAGATAATAATTTCCTGCTAAAGCATAAATTATACATGTTCAAACAGAGATTATTTCCCCTGTAAGAACTCTGATTATTGATGCTTTTGCTGCTTCAGGACCTCTTTCTGGATCGATTAAAGAATTAATTGGCAAAAAGACAATTAATTTTGACTTCAGTATTAAAATTTATTCCCTATTCCCTGCTGTTGCAGTGTCAGGTGCATTTAGGAGAATTAGTCATATAATGGCTGTATTCGTAAAATAAGACAGGAATTTTTCAAAGCTGTTCTTTGAAATTGTCAAATGGCTCTTGGTTTAAAAGTGTAAAACAAGAATTCAAATTGATTCACTAGCATCTCAAAAGCCTACAGACTAACGGTAAATATTTTCATTAGGTTTTTGCTGAAACATCGTTCCTTCTTTGATTTTTAATACTGGTGATAAAACTTTGCCAGAAGTTTTTGCTGCAGCTCTGTGGAGCAGTATAGTGTAGCACAGGGTAACTGAACAATTTAGGTTCTGTATTTCTGTGTACTTGACCTATATTGGCTATGGAGGAAAGTAAGATCAAGAATGTAATGTTATTTTTCTCTTTTCAGGTGTCTTGGGTTGCCCACGGACTTGCCTTCATGCTATTTTGAACATCCTGGAGAAGGGTACTGAAACAAGGAGTGGGCCTACAGCCGTTCGGGAATCTCCCCATCTTGCAGAACTCTGTTACCAGGTATTCAGCATATTTTCTGTTGGCATATACTGAAAGTAGATTCTAAATAAAATTGGCTACTTCTTGGCTGGTGAACACGGATGGTTGATGACTCTGATAATGGTTTAATTTTTAAAATGGATATGTCAGGTTTTTATTTATAGTGAACTCTTTCTATCTTACCTTCTGTTTAAAAAAATATCTTGTAGCATCACAGAAATCAAAGGATCTGCTCTCTTGTCAGAAACTTGGAATTAAGATATACTCATGACACTTAACCTAAATATTTTTGGTCAGCCTCTAAGTCCATTGTGACATGTGCCAATTTTAAATCTTCTTTTTAAATTTTGGAAGTGTAGTATGATAGCAAATAACATAAAATTCCAACTTAGCCAGTGAAACCCTCTGCTTTATTCTGTGGCCATAGAGAATGTGCATGTGTGGCTGAGAGGATGTCAGGTGGGGGAGACAGCTGAGTTAGACAGATGTGTGAGATAGCTGGTACTTGCACATTTGTATCATGTTGAAAATCTATGGGCTCTAGAAAGGATTTTAAATGTTATTAAAAGCAAAAGGCAATTCTGTAGAAGCAGGGCAAATTTATTGCATTTCCTGTATTGGTGGACATGCAGACAGAAAAAGACTCATTTTTAAGTGAGCTGAACAAACCGGCTCATCTATTGTCCCGTTGTGAACAAACAGCCATTGTGGTCATCCACATGCTGGTAATCTTTTAAGATTGTAATTCAACATCTGTTACTTTGAAGAAAGCTGATGGAAAATTTACTGTAAATACTGGTAATATTGTTTGAGCAGTAGAATAGCATTATGCTTCTTTTGATTTGGTGGTTGGTTTGTTCTAAAATAAATTCCATTCATGGATATCTACTGTTTTTGATTGTCAGGTGATCTATCAGTTGTGTGCATGCTCTGACACTTCAGGTCCAACTATGAGATATCTGAGGACCAGTCAGGATTTCTTATTCACTCAGCTGCAGTACTTGCCATTTTCTATCAAAGGTAATTTTTATGCTAAGACTGTGCATGCTTAAAATTCTATGTGTTTTTTGACTCCTTAGGAGTGAAAGAAGAAACATAGGTAGCATTATTAAACTGAATTTATTGCAGGCTCTGCTAATTGTTTAATTCTGCAAAAATTGAACTCGCACTGCTGAAGAAGTTTAGATTTTTAGTGCTGAACTTTTGGAAAAGAATGTTAGCTTTGGAGTGCACCAAGTCTCCAGAACCACATCCTAATCTGTATTCAAATTATCACTGTAGTTTTGTTAGACCATGCTACAGAAAAAAAATATTGAAAAGAGTATTATAAAGAACCAAGGGATTATAAGGCTGATGGTTGTAACCACCTGTGTTGCCCCTTTCTTTGAATAAAGTACTTTTAAGCTAGTAGGCGTGTTTTATATTTCAAATCAAGATTTCACAGGTGTCTTAAACTGAATAAATATACTTTATCAGATGCTTGATCATCAGTCTTTTGTTCAATGACAGTAAACTTAGCATTCAAGTACATGTGTACAGCATATATAAAGTGCTTTAGATGATTGTTATGTAACTTAGAAATCTAAATTAGATGAAGATAGGAAGATTCTAGGAGACTTGTGTTCCAGTCTCACCAGTTTTGATTACAGCTGCAGTTCACTTGGGTAAATGCCTGGTTATTTTCACTGAAATTGTAACTGACCCTATTGGCTCATGAAGCGCTGCGTTCTTCACAATGACTGTTCTAACAGTTGGTTGTGTCTAGTTTGGTTGTGTATGTGTATATGCTTATTGCATATATGTATATGATTTATTTTCAAAATAACCACATGTTCATTTATTGGCTTTTGTCAGATCTCTGTCTTTTTGTCTTGTAAATAATTGGTAAGCAAATAATAACTAATGACATCCTCTGAAAGCTTTCTCAAGTTAAAAATCCTTTCCTTGGAGTAACTAATATTATTTATACTCAGTTTTATAATTGTTGCCTTATCCCTGTCCAGAACATGAGATTTCAACACTTAACCAAATGTCTTGGCTAATGAAGACTGCAGCTATTGAAATGCGAGTGACGTCCCTGAACCGCCAGCGCTCCCACACGCAGAGGCTGCTGCATCTGCTGCTCGATGACATGCCTGTGAAACCATACCTGGGTAGGAGGAATTTATGGTGAGGCTAAATAGGCTGCAATAAATGGAGAATGAGACACTTCATTTGAATTCTGTTCTTCATAAGCTTGTGGCAGTTCATTTGTGGTATGGGAAGAAAGTGAAAGAAAGCAGGGCATCGTTTTGTTCATTACTTGTAGAAAAATTAAAAAACAATTTATGTGGTAGGAAGGGGGGAATATTAAAAAAGAATTAAACTTGTGGAGTAATTTGTTTTGAGCTGCTGTTCAGAAATGTTACGAAATAGAGAAGGTGGACGGTCTTCCATGGTAAACAGTTTAAGACAAAGTTTCTCAGTCTTAATGTCTATCACAAGCTGTGAACCCTCTCACAGAAGATAGTAGCTACACATCAATTTTGCTTTTAACATTATAACATCACAGAAGTGATATTTTATCCCAATGTGGTGTAAAATTCAATTTTAAATAAAAAGGCAAGATTTCAGAGTTTTAGAACAGGGTAGAAGTAAATTAAGAAAAATAAAACCAGATGGCAGTAAAACTCTTTACATGAAGAAGGTAGAATAAATAGAAGATATTTTAACAGGCTACTGCAGTATGGTGTTTTCCCTTACTTTTATCAGCCTGAGCACTCTCTTCATCCTAGTGAGGATCTGAGTATGGGAAGCTGTACTCACATATGCTACTCATTTTATGGTGTCCATCCAGCTCCATTATTCATACTGAAGAGTGTGATGTCTATTTAAGCATTTCTGGGATTTTCTGATCTGTATATAATAATTGGATAGCTTTTGTCAGATAAGTATTTTTTTCATTTGATTAAGAGTTCAAGGCTACATTGTATTAGAAGGCTTTAATGTGAAAGGTTTATTGGTTTATCACTCTGCTCTGTCTTTCACTATTAATAAAGTAGGTTATATTTTTCACTTAGATTTGTTTTTTGTAATTTATTTAGTATGTTTTATTACCTTCAGCTGATGGTGAAGGAGGGATGGAAGATGAAAGTCGATCAGTCAGTGGATTTCTCCACTTTGACACTGCTTCCAAAGGTAACTGTTATTACTGTTGGTTATTTATCAGTAAAGTGTATCTGCTCCTGAACAGGCAGGAGGGCCACTTCCAGAAAGGACACTTCAGAAAAGAAAGTAAATAGGTGTTCTAAACAGCAGCAGTACATGAAAGAATTTTATGTACTGTGGGGGAAAAAAAAAAAACCTTGATACATATGGTTGGAGTGAGTGAAAAACACTGAACTGGAAAGGCAATTTGAAGAGTGTGTTTAGGTGTCTGTGCAAGGATGAGATGGGAGAGTGGCAGTCTATCATATTTATTGCTAACAGTAGAAACAGTGAGACTGTTGCTGAGGCTGAACATATTTGTATTTTCATGGCAAAGAGTGTAAGTCCCACATAAATGAATAAATTCAGATTCTTTATGTTTTCTCAACAAAAGACTGCAATGGTTATAATTGAAAACCAGCCTGGTTTCATTTTGGAGAAAAAATTAGTCTTGTGTTTGTAAATATTGGATGACATGCATGTATAACAGGAGAACTGTACAGTATAAGACATCTTAAGGATTTAAAGCGTTAGAAAATGTTTTTTAACCTGTTACATAGGTTGATAGCACTTTCTGAAGATTTAATGATTTCTTTTGAAACTTTACACATTAAGCTGAAGATTTAGATTTGCAAAGGTAAATTAGGCTCTTTTTGTTAATTTCTTTGTTTCCCCTTGATAATTCTGAATACAATTTGAATTGATTTGCATTTCCAGTACGCAGAAAGATCTTAAATATCCTGGATTCAATTGACTTCAGTCAGGACATTCCAGAGCCTTTACAACTGGATTTTTTTGACCGGGCTCAAATTGAGCAAGTCATTACTAATTGTGAGCACAAGAATGCACGTGGACAAGTGGTCTGCAATGTCAAGGTTAGCATTGGTCTTTGTTTTCAAGTTGCGTGTGCTATTTTATACCTTAATAATTAAAAAAAATAAATCAGTGTGTTAATAATACTTTGACACTTGCTTTTACATAAAAGGTGTATGTTTCAGATATGTATTTCTTTGCTTGCCAGTACACAGCTACCTAGCACTACATATGTGTACACAATTACATATGCAATGTTGTGTACTGTGGTAGTTCTTGGAGGCTTTACTTAGGAATGTGTCACATTGTGACAGGTACTTGACGTGTGTATTATAAATTGTCCTGAAGAATTTGTGACCCTAAAAAATGAGTAAAACTTGTTCGAATCCCAGTCCATTTGTTGCATCTGCTGCTATGTAGCCATTTCCTAGATGCTAGGAGGTGCAAATACATGTCCTTTGTCACTTGTCCTAGTTTTGGCTCAAGTACTGTTAATTTTCTTCATAGTAGCTGGTTTGGATTTAGGATGAGAGCAATGTTCCCAACACTTTCATCCTTTAGTTGTTCCTAAGCAATATTTACTTAGTGAAGGACTGTTCAGCTTCTCAAACCATCCCCCAGTGAGTAGGCTGTGGGCACAGGAAGCTGGGAGGAGACACAGCCAGGACAGCTGACCCAAAACTTGCCAAAGGTCCATACCATGTTATATCGTGCTCAGTGTATAAACCAAGGGGAAAGCTGGCTGTGGGCTGCTGCTCAGGAGCTGCCTGGACAGTGGTTGGCAGGTAGTGAGCAATTGCATTTGTGCATCCCTTGTTTGTATTAGTCTAAATGTTGTATTATTTCCCCCTGCTTTCCATTTTCTGTTCTATTAAACTGTCTTTAACTCAACCCACAAATTTTACTTTGTTTTTCCCCCAGTTCTCTCCCATACCCCACTGGGGCAGGGAGTGAATTGCTGTGTGGTGTTTATCTGTCTGCCAGGTTAAACTGTTATAATCATTTAAGTGTCACTTTTAATTTCAGTACGTTCACAGAGTTCTGGTTGCAGAAGTCAATGCCCTTCAAGGAATGGCAGCAATAGGCCAGAGACCTTTACTTATGGAGGTAAGTACAGAAAAAGTTAACTGTTGTTTGTTGTTGCTCTTGGTGGATTTAATAGCCTGTTAAGCAGTAAGCACTACTATAAAAGACTGTGGATTTGAGTCCTAGCTTTGATTTAGTAACTCCTGAAGACAAAAACCACAAAACTGATAAGCTAAGGTACTTCTTACCATACTGTTCTCTAAACAAGTGGCCTGTAGTCTGTTTTCTTTTTTCCTTTAACCTCTTCCCTCCTCATTAGTGATAACAATTTCAGCTCCCACCCTGCTGTACAGAAAGCAATTGATGTCAAGATTGGCTGTTCAAATACAAACATGTTCGTCTTATGGCCAAGATCATTTTGCCTTTCTCTCACAGGGGATGCTCCTGTGATTATTTCTCCTTTTTTTCTACACAGATAGAGTTTCAGTGAACTTGGAGATTAGTAATTTTCTGAGTTTCCTGCCATCTTTTAAATTAAGTTGAAATTAGTTCCATGGATGCAAAGGATAAAGGGGAAATTGCTCAGATTAAATGGGAAAAAAAGCACAAATAGTTTTTTCCTAGCTGTTTGTGTTTTGATTTTAAAGGGCTAGAAAAGAGTTTTCCTGGTTGATTTTTTTTCCTATGAGATTGAGACATTCATGATGTCTGCCCTGTGAAAAGCAGCTCAGAAATGGAATGGGCTACCTTGTTAAAGTAGTAATAGCACCTTGTTTCTAGTAAGCTGAAGAATTAACATTTTATTCTGAAGACTACTACTGATAGAAAAAATTGCCATCTTGAATTCTGTCTTGGCAATGAATTTCTTTTAGCACATTGTAACCGAGTTTCTTTGCGGTGGGTTTTCAGGAGATCAACACTATCCTGCAGTACGTGGTGGAGCGCAACAAGCTGCTGCAGTGCCTCCATGCCAAGAGGCATGCTCTGGAGTCCTGGAGACAGCTGGTGGAAATCATACTCACTGCCTGCCCCCAGGACCTCATCCAGGCTGAGGACAGACAGCTGATTATCCGTGATCTCTTGCAGGATGTGCATGACAAGGTAGTGCTCTGCTGGAAATCAGCCCGCTCCTTCGACTTCGTTGCTGCATCTTTTTATGTGAAAGTGCTGCAATTTTGATTGTAATACAGAAAAATGTTGTCTGCCTTTAGTATTCCTTTTAGTTTTCTGATTGCTGCTATGCTGATAGATGAGACAGAGGTGATCCTTTGTATTCTTGCATAGCTACTGTTGAACTGTGAACCATACATTGACAGATTTCAGAGGCATTTCAGTATCATCCAGCATGATGGTAGTCTGGAAAAGGTGTGTGAAAAAGAAACACCCTTCTTTTATGAGAAACAAAGAACTTATTGAAGGCTGAAGGCAAACTGCTGCATTTGCTAATTTACTGCATTTAGATGACTCACTGCAAATCCTACTGCTGCTGCTTTTGAAAAATTAGAGTTGAGTGAAGCTTCATAGTAGAAAAACTAAAGATTTTACAGTTAGAAGGGCTTTTGGAAGTATGAGAGTTTGTCTTAAAAGTCTATATGTTTTACTGCTGAGTTATAGTAATAATTTTTGAGACAGACTAGACAGTTATTACTGACCCATCCATTCTAAAAGGCAAAATTTAATGAAGGATTGTTGCATTTTTTAGTCTGTTGGGGCATTATTATTTCTTTGCTTTATTGCGAGAGTTATGCGGTTTGTAGTTCTGATGAATTTTGAGTTTTGTTTTGAGAAATATATATAAAAATGTTACATCTTTTCAAGGAAAAAAGTAACCTTTTGGGGTTTTGTTTTTGTTACTACCATTATTTTTTTCTGTAGGAGTTATCTAAAACTTACCTTTTTTTAGTGGAATGCTGGTGGTTTTTTTTATTTGAACTGAATTAAAAAAACAGGAAACAAGGAAGGCCTTCACTAGCTGAAGAAATTTCTTTCCTAAAATCTTTACAAAGAGGAAATTCCAGACTCTTAATTTTCTGTAACATCTTGGTGAAGACTTCTGTGAAGTTGAGAAAAAAATTGGTACTGTCTATTGAAAATTACTGAACTGCTGTTCAAAATTACTATATTGCTTAAAAGGAAGTCTCCTTCAGTATTGGTGATAAAGATACCAGATTTACCTTCCAAATAACAGAGTGAGCAAAAACAGTATATGCAAACTTTTTGTTAGTGTTTTTCCACATTTTCTTAATGCTTCTTTGATGCTCAACCCTTTGGGTTTTTGAAGTAGTACCTTCACATTTTTAATGGTAATAAAATAGCTGTATAGCAAAGCAGATACCAGTTATTCTTTCCCTAGCTTAGGTTTAAATATTTTACTTTATAAAGCATCTCAAATGTCAACACATTTCTTCCCTTTCTGCCATCCAGATTTGATTATCAGCCTGCCTGTGATTTATGTAAAAAATCCAGAAGGCTAATGGTCTTCTCAATTAAAATATGTTCAACTCAGGTTTCTAAACAAGTTTCTGACGTTATTGATTTTGATGTGTTTTAAATACTGTCGTGTTAATGAAATCCTTATGCATACATAAATTAAATAGTTGTGAGAGGCTAATTTAACTAATAACTCATGAAATCGGACATGAGTTTTTTAAACGTTTTTTTCCTCTTTTGCCTTTTTTTTGTCTTTTTACTTCTGTATTAAGATCCTTGATGATGATGCAGCTCAGGAGTTGATGCCAGTGGTGGCAGGGGCTGTGTTCACCCTGACTGCCCACTTGAGCCAGTCTGTGAAAACGGAGCAGAAACAGCCACTTGCACTCTCCATGGCAGGACAGTCCCAGTATGTCTTGATGCTGGATGGTTCTTTTACCTCATCACCTGGCTCTGAGAGCATATCCATGGGTTTTGCTTCTGTTGGTGACTCCTCCCTCCACATCATCTTAAAAAAGCTGCTGGATTTCATTTTGAAAACAGGTGTGTTGACTTGTGCAGGGCGTGTGTGTGAATTCCAACTGCCAAGAATAAAAAGATGGACTGAGCTGCTTTCAGATACTGCAGTGAAGATTTTTGTTACAGTCAGGTGGATCATATATCATTACTATAGATGTAAGCAATGTTAATAACAAAAAAAAAATAGCAAACACTTAAAAAAAAAATCTGAACAACAAACATAAGAGAAAGACGTAAGTGACTGTAAAGAGAATTTAATATTTTCATTCTTTTGGAACAGCATAAACTTGCTGAATTTACTCATAAATACACTTTTATGCAAACAGTAGAACTTCACCTTAAAGAATCTAGTTTTATTTTCTTTTGCCAGCACTGCCATAGGAAAGTTAATTTAAGTGCCAGTGGAAGACGGTGTTATGGAATTTACATTTGTTTGCTTTTAATTGTGAATGTTTCTTGTTAACAGGTGGTGGATTCCAGAGAGTGAGGACACACCTTTATGGATCACTGCTTTATTATTTGCAGATTGCCCAGAGACCAGATGAACCAGACACTTTAGAAGCAGGTATGGTCCAACTGTATTTGGAAAAGAGCAGAAAAAAGTTGTTATTAAACCCTGGAGGTACAGTTTCTGCATGCTGAGTTGTCTTCTGGAAATAGATGGAAAACATCTTGCTCTAAGAGCCTCTGAAATAAATTGCTTATGCCTTCACATTTTTATGTACACTCATACCATTGCGATCCTATTAAAAAAAAAAAACAAATTCCAAAGCAAAAAATGCGCAGAACACCAACCACACAAAAAACCTCAAAACAAACTCCAAGGTTTGTTTATAATTTCATACCCTTTCTCTTCCTTTCTGTGAAGATCCCTCTAGGGATCTTTTCTAGGGGGAAAACAAACACAAAAGCCTCACATACACCCCACCACCATCCCTTCCCAAAAAAATAAGCAAAAATAAGCCTACTAGAGTTGTTTATCCTTGAGTGCTTATGGTAAATATCACATTCTCTCTGTGAGTGGCTAAAATACTTGAATTGTTAGTGTTTCTAGTAATTATTCAGACAAGAATTGTGAAGAAATCTTGGTGCTAGTTACCTGCATGCAGACTTTTTCTTGGCCTGGGTTTTGGGCTACAGTAGTAAAAAAAAAATACAAACGATGAATTTGTTATGACCCCTTTGAGGTGTGTGACTGACTTTGGTTTAATTCTCTCCCATTTAAGTCTCATTGTTACTTTAGCTCACACTGAATGCTGTGGTCCCAGTTAAAGTTCATAGAATCTTAGGATGGTTTGGGTTGGAAGGGACCTTTAAAATTATCTCATTCTAACCCCCTGCCATGGGCAGCGACACCAGACCAGGTTGCTCTAAGCCTTATCCAACCTGGCCTCGAACACTTCCAGTTTTAGGGCTATTAGTTTATCTATGTAACAAGTACCGAACATTTGAATTATTTTAAGCAGACTATTTACAAGGGTCATGTATGTATACAGGATAACACTTTTTGCTGTGACTGGTCTGTGTGATATTCAAGGAAGGGTGGATTTGTACAACATTTGCAGTTCATTTAAAAACCCTTGACCATTGTTTGGGGCATTTCTGTTGCAAGGCGTAGAGAGAATGCTGAAGGATGTTGCTAAGTTAATGCTAAGATGCCTATCTTTGAATGTTTTCTTTTTTGTTTTACTTGCTTTTTACAGCTAAAAAAACTATGTGGGAACATTTGACAGCTCCCGAAGATGTGTTTAGTAAATTGCAACGGGAAAACATGGCAACTATTGAGAGTTATGGGGCTGCTCTGATGGAGGTGGTCTGTCGTGATGCTTGTGATGGCCATGAGATAGGCAGGGTAAATGAATCTATTCTTTTAAAATTACTGTTCTGTTTGTTTTAAAGAACATCATCTGTGCAGAGATGGAAAGTTTCATGAGGTAGAACTAGAACATTTCTATAGATACAGGATCTGTTTCATGTTTCTGTCCTCCCACTCATCCTTCAGGCTGCTGAAAGTAGAGCCATACATGCATATTAATTTTTTTTCTCAACGAGGCTATGTGTCCTATTGTTTAAAAATAAGGGTAGAAAGCTGTGCTGCAGTAGATGTAGGTAGGGACCCCTGTTACTTGTTAGCATTTTTAGGTCATGGACTTATCTTGGGAAGATGTGACTTAATGACAAAGTAATTTCTGATAGTAGCCAGTAGCTGGGAATTTCCTCAGAAGGAAAACTAGTTTTAAATAGTAATCATGCTTGAGGCAATACTTCATTAAAATATTTGGCCTTAGTTATTGGTCAACAATATCTGTAATGTTTTTTAAAAGAATAGTAGAGAAAGGTAATAGGCTCATATTGTACCAGTGTCAAGAAATCTTAAAATATTTTTCACATAAATGGCTGCAATTGTAGTGAAGAAATGCATTCTGCTTATAAGAAGCTGTTAGAAGAAACTGCTTAGCATTTCACATTTCTAGGTATTTATTAAAAATCTCATTGATCTTATATGTTTAATTGTGTTTTGGTTTGTTTGGTTTTCTTCCCTCATTCCAGATGCTGGCATTGGCTTTACTCGATCACATTGTTTCAGTAGACAAGCAGCAGCAGTGGCTGTTGTATCTCTCAAATAGTGGCTACCTGAAGGTGCTTGTGGATAGCCTGGCAGATGATGATCTGGCTCTTCAGAGCTTGCTCACACCTCAGCCCCCTTTGCTTAAGGCGCTGTACACCTATGAGTCCAAAATGGTAACAGTACTTTAGAAATGATTTTGTGTTACAGTGTTCATTCTTTAATTTTACTTTTTAGTAAAAGTTGTTTGTCTACACTTTGCATTGATTGTACTCAGAGATATTGTTAAGGAAACTTTCCTGTCTGACCATTCAAGAGCACTCTGGCAGTCACACTTGCACCACCAGAGATTTTAACTGCTGGGATCAAAGCTCCAGTGACCGATGGGTACCCCATTTTACCCTCACCACACTCACACACTCAGACCAGGTTTCCTTACTGGTTTGACCCGAGGTTTCCCAGGGCAGTCTCATACATCTGGATCCTTAAAATGATTTAATCATGGTGCAACAACAGAATAAGAGCCCGAGCTGGTGCTTCTGAGGAGGGACCCTGAACAAAGGAACTCCTGGGTTTTTGTACTCTCAGCAGTCTGTGTGAGTCAGTCTGGGGTCTTCAGCTGAGTCCTTGCCTCCTGCCATGTCTCTGAGTGTCCAGTCCTCTGGCTGGTGCCCCACGTCCCTCATGCCCTTTGTTTTGCAAAGGGTGGGCAGTTCACAGGCTCTTGCTTGGGGCTCCTGCCACACAGAGCTCAATCTGCAGCTGCACACTGAGCTACTTGCCCTGAAGGTAATGCTTAAGGATATTTTACTGAAATAATATATCTGAAATGATGCTAAAATCAAGTGAGAAAGTAGACCTTGTAAGCCTCATTGTGCATCTCCAAAACTTGACCTTCTCTACTGTCGTGTAGGCATTCCTCACTCGAATAGCCAAAAGTCAGCAAGGTGCGTTAGAGCTGCTGCGGTCTGGCGTCATTGTGCGGCTGGCACAGTGCCAGGTGTATGACATGCGACCCGAAACAGACCATCAGGGGTAAGTGGTGCTTCCCTGGCTGGGGGTGAACCATAACACAGTCTTTCTGGAAGCACATCACATCTTTTTATAGCCTCGTGATTTTTGAGTAATGATTGTGGGTTTATTCTTTGTGTGTATGTTTCTTAAACCTATCAGTTCAGTTTAAAGCTACCTTTTATTGAGAGGAAAATTTCAGATGTGGGTATGAGGTTGTACTTGCATGCTAATTACTTAGACTACATAAAAATATATTTGATATCTCAGATAAAAATTATTATTATTAAATAATTCATACTGTAACGTTTGACAAAAAGCTTACAAAGAGCTTAAGCTTGTAAACTTATTTTCGGGGCTTTGCAGTTTGTGAAGGGCAGAGTCTGTCCTCCACCGTAAAGCATTGAGAGAGCAGTGAATTAAATGCTATTTCAGGAATATTTTATGATGTGTTTAAAAAAAAAATTCACAGTTATATATTGCTTGACAAGTTTCTTGATGTGTTGCCACATTAGTCATTGTGAGGTGATTAAGAGAAGATCTCAGAGAAAGAAATTCCTTATTTAGGGGAAATTACCTGGATTGATTTCAAGCCTTGGTTCCTTTTTTAAACTCGCAGTTCTTAATAACACACTGAGAGTTCAAATGCTTTGGAAAAATTTAAGACTTAGACAAGGTATACTGTTTGAAAGTTCCAATTAGACATAGTAAGATTGTATATCCTACAGGACATTTGTGGAGGACTGTATTTAACAGTTAGAATTAAGTACAACTCTTTAGAATTAAGTACAACTCTTCCTAAAATATTTGAGAATACCTAGTTTTGTATATCAGTAAGCAGGTATTGTATTTCTGCAATGAAGTTACCTGGTTTAGTGTAGCATAATACAAAGAAGTAATTTTCTCAGTTTAAACAAAATGTCTGGCAGCAGCTGTATATCATAAATGTGTTGCTTTTCCAATATCAAGTCAGTTTAGGTCTAGACATCTTACTGAAATATTAATGGTTTAGGTTCTTGAGTGACTGTAGGCTGAGGCTCTGCCTCACTAGTGGACTCCACTTTTTATCTTCTTTTTTTTTCTTCCTTCTTTTTATACCTGCTAAGAATGTATGCAATGAGAGATCCCCCAGTCTTCATTCCTGCTCCAGTGGAACGTTACCGCCAGATTCTGCTTCCAGCTCTTCAGCTGTGCCAAGTGATCCTCACCTCCAGCATGGCACAGCACTTGCAAGCTGCAGGACAAGTAAGTTCCAAAACTTGCTTGAGTCCCACTGGTATTGCTCATTCAAAGAAATTATGTGTGCCTTTGCTCTGACAGTAAGTTGTTTAGTTTTTTTTAATCTCATCCTCACTGGTACATGAGGTCTTTTAAAGTTCTTCAGAAGCATTGTTTCCTCTCTGCTTGCCATTAAATTTAGAGTCATTCATATTTTCTATTTTTTTCTTGTGGTGCAGGTTTTGCAGTTCCTGATTTCCCATTCAGATACTATCCAGGCAATCCTGAGGTGTCAAGATGTAAGTGCTGGATCTCTCCAGGAGCTGGCCTCCCTGACAGGAATAATCAGCAAGGCAGCATTGCCTGGTAGGAACTGCTGTTTTGAAGTCTCAACCCCATTTGTGTGAATCTCAGGCTTTGTTCTCTGTAAAGAAACAGTAAGACAGAAGAGAACATCCGTGACAATACAGATTTTTTTTGATGTGTAGAGCTCTGAGAAAAATAAATGTTAAATAAATTTTCTTGAAGTAAATACGCTGTAGAGATAGTGCTCTTACCCATATGTATCTGACTTCCCATTTTCTTTCCATCATGCTACCTCACACTAAGTACTTTTTGTCTTGGAGGTGACTTACAAATAGAAATGCTCAAAGTATCTGTGGTATCTTCAAAAAACCAATTTTTATTCAATAAATTGTGTAACTGAGGAAATTAAGATAGAAAATTGTTTGTATACCTGTTTTTAAAATGTCTTCTCTGTTTTTATTTGTTTAAAATAAAAAGTTTCCAGGAGGAAAGCGCTGCAGATTAGCATACTGCCATTTTTCTTGGGTAACTTACCTTCACAAAGGGCTAATAATGATTGTGATGGATATAGTGGTTTCTTCTGCATGCTTACCAGTTCAAAATAACTCCTCTATTTTGATTTAATGGTTTCCTTTGTTCAGGAGAGATGTTTGACTACTATAGAAAGGAGTGCAGAGCTGTAGGTTAAGCCCAGGTGCTTCTTCGCTTACAGTATACAGAGCTTTGCACAACAGCTGTAATTCCCATGCCAGCCTCCCTTCCTCCTTGCCCCCATTTAATTACTTACCAGAACAGTAAGCTACATGCTCTTATGTATCTCCTGGTAGCTGCATTCATATCTGAATGTTTTGCTCAAAAAATATGCAAAATACAAGTTGAATGTTTGGCTGAAATACTTCTGAACAATGCTTGTATTTAAATGTATATAATGCGCAAATCTGTTAAAAAAACCCCAAACAAACAGTTACTTAATGGCTCTATCTTTCATCAGGAGTGCTAAATGAGCTGGACATGGATGTTAATGAAGGGACACAGATGGAGCTACAAGGATACATAGGGCGATTTCAGGTAATAAAGTCATATATTTAAGCCATGTCCTTTTAGAATTGGCTATCTGGATGTGGTTCTTCCTGGTTTTTTTTTTTTTTACTTTGAATAGTAGCAGTTGGGAAAGAGATGTTTTCCAGCATCAAGAAGAATGTGTGAGGGTGTTTTTGTGGGAGTGGGATGGGGTTTTGGTGGTCTGCTTTTTGGTGTCTCCCCACACTTCCCTGTGCAGTAGAAAAGATAACATTTGACAACATCAGGGTTGCATCAGGGACTTTGTTTCCCTTCCTAGCTTAGGACTTAGGTGAAGAGAAAAATTTGAAGCCAATACCAAAGCATGTGAAGTAATGCAGAAACAGTCTGTTACCACTTGGGCCATGAGCATGTCTCCAGCTCAACAATTTGGTGTAGCATACATGCTAGTGATTCATTTATTTATTACTGAAGTAGTTTTTGTACTTTACTTTTATTGAATGTTAGATTTTGTTTGTCTATATAGGTAAAGGTGTTTTAGGTGTGGGAATGGGTAGACCTAAACTGTCATTGATAGTATTCTGTATAATAGTCTGCAGGAGACACAAGAAAAGCTGTGCATTTGTGAATTGCACTCATTTCTCATTGGCAATGTTTTAGGGTGCCATTAATTTCTAAATTAAATCAAGGTAAGTTAAAACACTAAAAGCTTAAATTTTGTGTACAAAGCGCTAAAAGTTTTATCTGCATTACTTTCTTAATACTGTGTTTTAAGGGACATGTATCACTTAGGTGAAAAGAATTGTGCACTTGATTTAAATGTTTCTTTCTTATGGCAGCGCCAGTGCTTAGGACTTCTGAGTCGGTTTGGAGGGTCAGACAGGCTACGGCAGTTCAAGCTGCAAGATGATAACGTAGCAGGAGACAGATTGAACAAAAGGGATGAAATTGAGTTGGCCATGCAACAGGTAAGGACACAAGATACAAGAAGCTTCGGTCTCAACATTTTACCTGCTGTGCAGATTTGTTTGGTTATCATTATTTCGTATGATAGTGGTAATGCTCTACACTGGTTTTAGTGTGGTATAGGAGTCCACATTTTATTTAAAGTAATCCTTGAAAATGTATTTACTTACATTTGCATTAGAAACCTTTATTGTTTTGCATACAAACTCTGTGAATTTTGAAGGCTTAAATTGATAGAAATGTTCAAAATGAAAGCTGTGTATAGAGGGTAATGGCTAACACTAACTTAAAGCCTAAGGGGACTTAAAATTATCCAGAAATTCTAGCAGGTTTGGGAAAGAGGCAAAGTTGCAAGTCGTAGACTTGCAGTAGAAGAGAGTTTGTAACCGATGAGAACATAGATCATCACATTCTGGTGAGAAGAGAGGAGCAAAGCATATTGTTCACTGACATTTGTCCATGTAAAATTTAATGCTTCAAAGCCTGTAGATGCTGTAATTGACATGCTGTCTTTTTTTCCCCCCTTTGTTGGCAGATCTGTGCCAACGTGATGGAATACTGTGAGTCACTGATGTTGCAAAGTGCCCCCAGTTTCCAGCACACTGTTTGTCTGTTTACTCCCAGCCTGTCAGAGTCAGCCAACCGAGATGGGCCTCGGCAGGGTGAGATTTTTGACTTGCTGTTTTATGAGCCTGAACAGTGTGACATTTAGGCTACTAGAAAATAGTGAACCAAAGGCTGTAGTTTCATATACTGTTTAAGTCACTTTATTCTCATTCTGGAATACATGCTTGTTCAACCTTGCTCTAAGCCAAATCAGGAAACTAATCCTAGTTAAAACTAACAAATTATTTTTTCATTCACAGCCTCAGAAATATATGCCAGTAAAGAAATGTGTGTATGTAAATAAATAGCACAAGACAGGGGAAAGTCAAGTTCAGATTGCAGCATCTGTGCTGGATTACATTATTTGAAACTAGGTCCTCATTTATGACATGTAAGATGTGTTTTGATTGGAACTCTATTACAACACATGGCAGGAGTTTACACTGTGTTATTATGCACTTGAATGGCTAAAATATGTAAAGTCTTCTAATCTAGTTACATTTCACATTTTGCACTCACTACTGCACTAGGCTGACTGTCTTTTAGTACTGCAGTCACAGAACTTTTTGCCTAGACTTACATTTAGGTTCTTTCTGACACAAGGGCAAAATATACTTGCCAGTGCTTTCTGGTCTAGGTTATTGACAGAGAGCACAGCTTATTGATTTCTTGGGGGTTTATAAGTTTTGTTTTCTTATCTTCAACATCTTGTCTAGATACACAAGCACCAGTGGTCCCATATTGGCACTTGCCTGGCCTGGGCATTATTGTTTATCTGCTGAAACAGAGCACTAGTGATTTCTTCAGTTACTATGACAGCCATCGTCAGAGTGTTAACAAACTGCAAAATGTGGAGCAACTGCCACCAGATGAAATAAAAGAGGTAATTGTTCTTCTGACTCCGTAGATTCTGTATTGTAGTAACTTGGACACAGCTGTAACAAAGGCTCCAAAGCATCATTGATAAGCAAGTAGTTCCACTTCTTGTGCATATTCTTTTCTGCTCTCGGTGAAGGGGGTCCATAGAATGAGTGATCTAAAACTTCAGGGAGAATATTTGGCTTAACTTTGTGAAAGTTGTGACTTTCATTATAGTTGCTTGGAGATGGTTTTCATTTTTCCATTTTTTGGTCACCAAGGTTATGCAAATTTAAAATAGAGAGTAAGGGTTGTAAAGAAATAGTAGCTTAGAAGAAAGTTCTAGATATTAGTAAGTAATCTTATTTGCTTATTTCTCTTGATGTTCTGTAATTTGCTACTGTTTTTCTGTTTTTTCTCTTCCCATCACAGTTGTGTCAGTCAGTTATGCCAGCTGGGGTTGACAAGATTTCCACTTCCCAAAAATACGTATTGGCAAGGCGGCGCCTAGTGAAACTAATAAATAACCGAGCCAAGTTGCTATCCCTCTGTTCCTGTATCCTTCTAAAATTGAAATGACCCTCAAGGTGATGATCCAGAAAAGCAGAGAGATAGAAACAGAGTTTTTTTGCCTGGATTTCTGACACTTTGAACAAAAATTCTTTGCAAAAAGTAAATTTGAAATACTGACAGTTAACTTAGGAGGGTATTCCTCTGCTACTGCCGGAATGTAAGGATTTTCAAGTTAGTAATTCCCATTTTGAAACCCAGCTAGGACTTTCTGCAATATGCCAATAAAGGAATTGTTACAGCCCAGCTCTTCAATTTCAGTATCCAGACCCCATAAACATTCACACATGTCCAAGTGTGGTGGAAGAAATACTTTGAAAAATAATTTTGATGTGTCTGTCATAATAGGAGTTTGTATTCTTACAGCCAACCTTGCATAAACCTGAATCTCATAAACACCAGTAATTCTATGGAAATAACCAGTCATGCACAAAAGAATTGTCTTCAATAGATCAGAATTTTCCTCTGCAACCTCCCTTGGGAAAGTTGTGCTCTTGCACATTTTGTCAGCTAAGATGTTCCTGCTGCGCCTGGATTTATAACCTCAGCTTTACTGTGTGCAGCTGAGGCACCTTTACAAACCACATGAGCACTCCATACTCTGCTCTCCTCCTGAGGGCTGGATTGAGGCTCTGCAGGGTGATGAGGGCAGTGAGATCCATCACTGGGATGTGGCAGTGAAGGAGGTGACAGGTGGTTAGCTGGTATCTTCAGCTGTTTCCAAGTATGTAAATATGCTCATACAGTAAATGTGCAATCCAAAGACAAACAAATTGGAGTCCTTCACTGAGATGTGTATGCAGATATCATAGAAATATGTCTCTTCATCCTTTGGCGCCATCTGGAACACTACCTACTGCACTGCACACCCACTGACTCCCAAGACCCACTGCTGTCCTCTAGGATGTCATTTAAGAAAGGAAGGCTGCAAGGTAAAATTTCTCAAGCATCAAAATGCCTTTGAATAACTTCTTGTGATTAGCTTTAAAGGTGATTTCCTACAATTAATATCTTGGCTTTTATATTTAATAAAAGAGATTTTGTTTGGATTTGGCACACCTTTGCATATTCCACCAGAGAACTAGCATTTCTGCTATTGTTTCCCAGACTCCTGTTTGTGTATTACACATAGTCTCCAAAGGAAAGTAAAAGTAACTTTTTTTTTTTATTTCTGCCCTTCAAACTAACTGAAGTTCAGCTAATACAATCAGATAAGTGATCCAAAATAGTGTATAGGAAAATATTTCAATATAATCTAAGATGAAATTATGAAAGAAAGTTAATATTGGTGGTTTTAAATGATTAAAATTATAGCCACCATTGATTTACCAGAGAATTTTAAGTTTGTTGAATTTCATCTTTTAAAAATAGAAAGAAAATGGAAGGAAATCAGGGAGAGTGGATTTGCAGAAGAGTGCCATGTTGTGTGATCAAAATTATTTATGACTCACTGTTTATGTATTTTCTCTAAGTCATTTAAGTCAAAAAACAAGTGTAATTTCTAATGCATAAGTTTACTTTTGGATCAAATTGGAACATTTTTAAATTTGTCATATGACTAGATACAGAGATAGTGTGGGGCAGCCAACACAATTTTAACATCTTGTTTTCTATTGCCAGATTCCTTTGGATCAGAGCCAAGCTTGGATTTCAGTAGTGGACTGAATCGAGTGAGCCAGCACGATATAGACCAGGTGAGATGTGACAGTCTGCTGCAGGGTACAGAAGGCTCCTGGCTACCCTGCTGCTATTAGAAGCAGTCTGACTGTTGTTTTCCCACTTCTGAACAACCTGCAGTAACACCAACAGCATAGAACTTAATTTAGGATTAGTGAAGCATTACAAAATTGTTTTGGAAAATATTGTGAAACAGGTGGCACTTTTACTGCTGTGCACATATATTTGAATCTTAAGATAAAAAGTTTAGTAAAAAATGAGCTATACTTATAAAATAATCGTTCTTTTTCTCTTACCAGCCAGTCAAATGGTGTTTTTTAATAACAGCTTTCCAAAAACACCAGATATCCTTGAAAGACCTGCAATATGAGAGCCAGTTTCTCAATTTTCTGTGATCAAACTGTTCACTATGGGTCAGCTTCAGCTAGGCTATAGATAAATGAGATCAAAAGGGTAACAGGAACTGAGGAGACTATTAAATGTGAATGGTAGAATAGAAGTAATTTCACTTAAACAGAAATAAAATAGTTTGTGTAAATTTGATGCAGAAGTGGCAGGAAAAAAAGATTGATAAATCTCACTGACATTTCTATGACTATGCAGAAAACAATTGTTCGTCAAAACAGCAGTCCCAAGTACCTTTATGAGATTTAGGACTGTAAGAAAAGTTGTTGTGTGTTTTGTGATGAGGCATGTGTCATTTATTTTGTTTGTTCAAAAGTAAAGTGTACAGTATCATCTTGGTAAAATACTTAAAATGTAGTTAATTCAGTGACTCTTTACATATGCATTAATGAAGGAATGTTGTTGGTGCACACAGCCTCTCTAAAGAGTCCCTAAAGGACTAGGAAAATTTTAATTGGAAGATGTGTTTGTATGACTCTGAGTGAAGAAGCTGAATTATAACCAATAATTCCTAAAACAGAATAAGTAGTACTTATTAGAGAAAAAAAAATATTATTTGTAAAGTAGATCAGAGAATAAATCATAGTGAAGGGGTTGACAGGCAGTGGATGATAAGCTGGCATTTCAGGAAGAAAAGATTTTGTATTGATGACTGCATCAAATCTCTGTTTCTCAGCTTCAGATTGAAGCCACAAACAGCTTTGGTGAATCTCTGCAGAAGAAGCTCCTGGACATTGAGGGTTTATATTCCAAGATTCGCTCGCGGTACACCTTTATTCAAGCTCTCGTTAGACGTATCCGCGGTCTCCTAAGGATATCAAGGACCTAAAGGACACTTGGTAGATGCTGCTTGCCCAGTGAAGCTGTGTACTAGGGCAGGCCTTCTGGATCATTGCATTTTATAGATCAGACATTTTCTAAATACTGCCAAAATTATTTTGTTACTTTTTTTTTATCCCTGTGGATGAGTTTTGTGTATTCTTTCCTACTGCTCCCAACGTGACATTAAAAATAAAGAATTCTTTTTGACTGAGTTATGAATAATGTAAAATTTCAAGCAAGAAAGAATTCTAATGGAGGGCTTCAAGGAAACAGGAAGTTCTGCAGCTGTGATGATACTACATTTGTTGATGCTTTCAGAGAAAACTAAAACATCTTTGTCTGTGTTGTTCCTGTTTCACACAGAGATTTAATGAAACCATCGAGTTGAAACCATCGAGTTCATGTGTCATCACTTGCAGACTGATTACTGTGGTGTGGATTTTATATTCATTTGCACTGTGAACTGCTAATTTCTGCTTCCCCTTATCCTGCCTTTTTTTTCAGCTGGAAGAAGTACAAGCTGCTTCTCTTTGAACAGGTTTAAATTAGAAAAGTGATAAAGGTCATGGAAGGTAACTGCTATAGGTTTGGGTCTTGTGGCTGGGGGAATAAAGGTTCTTGTGCTTTTCTTGCTGCAACACAAGTATAAGGACAGAATAAAGTGCATGGGGAGGAAGCCAGTAATCATGAGTGGTAGGTTGGTTCTATAGTTAGATTGTTCTATGAGACTTTCATATATCCCTGTATCTTCTGTAAAAAAGCTATTAAAAAAAAGCATAATCATTGATTATTGACATGAGATCTGTTGCACTTCTCCCTTAACTCAGTCTGAGCTTACGGCCCAGTTCATGTGTGCCTTGTACATTATATTTGCTCTGACTTTTCTTTATGTAATAGTTCACATTTTTTATGATTTTATATTTACTTATCTGCGCAACCTAATTACATGGATGACATCATTTTTATGCAGGGACGATGACAGTGCTGCTGTCAGGTGAGCGTGTTAGTTCATCCATAGGATCAGCCTGCTATCAGTGTTACGCAGCCGGACTTTGTTCACTTCCAGCCGGGAATGTTTCTTGCTTCTTCCCCAGTCGTAGAGAACCAGTCCCTAATCCAAGAAGCGTGCTGGCTCCGAGGACTCCCCCCGCCCTTAGGCAGCAGGCGGTGGCTCGGAGCCTTCGGTTATGCGGCCGAGGCTCCCGTTCGCCGCCCGGCTCTGGGGGCGGCGGCGAGGCCCCGGGCCGGTGACGCCGCCGGGCCCCGCCCGCCGCGCGCTCCCGCCGCCGCAGATTCGCCACGCGCGGGCCCCGGGGCCGCGGTTTTTATTCTCCAGACCTTTCTCCCCGCTCTGGTTCCCGCCCGGGCGTGTTCAGGCAGGGCGCGGCGAGGGTTCCGCTCCCAGACCGTTCTCTCCGCGCCGGGGGCGCAGCCGGGCTCCGTGTGTCGAAACGGCGGCGGACGTGGAGCGCTTTGTTTACTCGCCGCGGAGTTCGACGTGGAGCCGGGCGGCGGCGGCAGGGCCAACGCGGCGAGGGCAGCGGAGCGGGGCGGGCCGGAGCGCCGGCGGAGCGGCTCGACATGGGTGAGGAGCGGGCGGGAAGCGGCTGCCCGCGGGGACCCGTCCATCACGACCCTTCCCGGCGGCCATGGAGGCAGTGAGGGCGGACGGGTCGGCGCTGAGCCCTCCCGCGGGAGGGACGGTCTCCTGCCCACCGGCGGCGGCAGAGCGGGCTGAGGGCCGCGCTTGGCGATGCCCACCGCCCTCAGGCCCGGCCCTGCCCGCGGGCCGGTTCCCGGGCAGCCGGCCTTGCAGCGCCCGGAGGCCGCGCTGGGGCTGCCCGCCGTGGCGAATGGTCCGAGCAGCGGCAGGACGGTGTGCTCGGTCATATCCTCAGGCTGCTGTGCTCCTGACACCTGGCAAAATCAAACTCTGAATCGAGTCTGTAATGGACTGCTGATAAGGAGCGGATTAGGAGAGGAGGTCCTGCAGACCAGTAAATGAAGTCGAGGGTATATTAAAGAGAGGCCCTGAATCTGAGGGTTGAGTGATTGAGATGAACCTGTCCTGTTGCAGGTGGTATTTGAGCAGTGTTTTAGTGTGGGAAAAACATACACAATAGCATATAGAATGAGGGAGTGAGAGGTGTCTGGCGGCAAGCAAAGTTACGGACTGAAAGAATTTTTACATCTTAGGCCTCCATGCAACCAGTGGTAACCTTCTACTTGTGATGTTTCTATTGAAATACCTTTTTCCAGCTTAGTTCTCAAGGTTATTTGCCTGCCTGGCAGTATGAGGTGCCATGAGCAGCACTCTGCAGACTGGCAACTGATGGTCCCTTATACCTTCTCCTTGTTTTCCAGTTCTATAGCGTATATGGCTTCTGTGGTGGGATGAGCTTAGGGGAAATAAAGCAACCTGTTATCAGTCTGAGTTGCTTCTGAAGTATAAGCTTTGCTTCCTCCTTTCCCTAGAAAAGCAGATGCCTAGACAGGCAAACATACGGAATAATTTTTATCAAAGTATCTTTCAGTAAGATTTTGGTTGCAAATCTTCTTAATTTGTCTCTGATACATTTGTCAGTGTTGTCAGTGACTCTGACTTGTTGGATGTTTCATTACATTTTGCAGGCTTTAAGTGTATTTACAAAGTTATGATTTGATATTAGATATGTTTGTTATAAAAATCTTTAGAAAAAAAGGAATTGTTACTGGCTTAGAACATCAGTATTCTTTTTATGAATAAAAATCTAGTAGGCATAAATCGGATATTAGCCTGGCCACAAGTACTCTTGCATGCATTTAGAGAATAAATGAGATGCTGGGGCAAGCCAGTTTTGAAAAAAAAAAGAATGAGAAGGACATTTAAAATCAGCTGCTAGACTTCTCTGTAGCATTAACATACTTGATTTGGTGTAGCTTTGCTGTTTGTAATGAACTGATTTAATAGGTACCAACTGATTTATACCTAATTTTAAGAAAAAAATAAGTGGTTGGTCCTGTGGAAGGCCATAGACATCTGATGCTGAATTCTTTCAGGCTTCTTTTGGTCCTTGTATTGTCTCTGGCACTGAAAAGGTAGAGTCTGATACAAGCCAAAAAGAAGATGACTCATATTTTGGCAAAGGATAGAAAAGGAAAAAATAAAATTGTAACTGCAGTGAGATTTGATGCTGCTGCAATGTGATTTGCTGGAGTGAGCTACCATAAAATCACAAAATGGCAGCATAAACCAGGAGGACATGATATTGTTGAGCACACAGCCATCTGGGCAACAGCCTGGACTTGTCCTTTTTCACTGGACAAGAGAAATGTCTTGTAGGCCAGTAAGAAATGAGTTTGGTCTGTCTGCCTTTGCATATCCTCCACAGAGCTGGCTGACACTGAAATGTCTTTCTCTTCTGGTTTTCGTAGGGGGCTTCTTCTCCACCATCTTTTCCAGTTTGTTTGGAACTCGAGAGATGAGGATTCTCATCCTGGGGCTGGATGGAGCAGGAAAAACAACCATTCTCTACAGGTTACAGGTTGGAGAAGTTGTTACCACCATTCCAAGTAAGTGATCTGCCCACAGGGAGAGTATTTACCTGGAGCCTGTGATTTGCCTGTATCTCTGACACAGAAACTTTGCCAGCTGAACTTACTACATGCTTCCTTCTTAAACAAAAGGACCTTATGTTGTGGGAGCCTTGCACTGTTGTAGCTATGAACTTTCCTTGGATAAAAGTATTACAAAAGAATATTTTATGCTGCCTTGCAAAATGCAAAAAGCATTTGACCTCAAGATTGTTAGCATGATTTCACAGACTACTTGTGGTAGGTCAGCATTCAATAGATGGTAAATGTGGACTGTATAATTAGTTTATTTCCAAATATAGCTATTATGTGAACTTCAGAGGTCATTGTTGCTGTACATAGGATGGTGTACCTTTTTTTTTTGACAAGGGTTATATATACACTTTTGTTTAACATGGAGAAGAAGAAATCAGATGATTTAACTTTACATTCTGTAGAAAATGTAATAAAACTCAGTGTGAGCTTTCAAGAGAGAAGATGATGCTTGTTTAAAAAAATGCAACTGATTTCATCACTTGGCATTCATGCAGCCACACCCACCCAGTGTATGTGCCCAAGTGTTCTGGCCATGATCACTCTGTGTACCATGAAGGACAAGGGGTGCTTGACTTTTTTATGTCCCTGTCATGTCTGTTGTGTTCCTCCTGAATGTCACTTTGCTCAGGCCTCTGTTACCTTTTAGAAGCCAACAGTTTGCTGGGACATAATCTTTTTGCCTGAGGGTTTTGCTTATTTCAGCCTCCATAAATTTTAACCGGCCTGTGCCCACTGTTCACTTCCCTGTGCTGTGTTTCTTTGGGCTGGCAGGACAAGGAATGACATATATGACACTGCAGCCTTGTTGCCATCTTCCAGACATTGGTACCGAGTCCTCTCCTGAGAAGTTGGTTCTGCTTTGGTTCTGCTGTGGCTCTTAAAAGAGTGCAGACCTTGTGTGGACAGAAGGACACATTCCTTAGTGCTCTCTTGCTGTCAGTTGTGTACTTGGTTATCACAGCAGGCCAGTTCTTTAACCCTTGCTCTGTTTCTTTTGATGACTTCAGACACACTAGTGTTGATTTTTAACAACCTTAGCATTTCTTACAAATCTCTACAATATGTTTACAATGTGGTTTTATTAGTTCAAAAGAAATATATCTGCATTATTTTGAGTCATGTTTGTTGGGGTAGCTTTTCAAAGGGCATGAGCTACTTAGAATTTTCAGGTCTGAAAATCTTAAACTGAGTGCTGTGATATTCTTCAGACAGTGAAATTGTTTAACTTTGTTTCAGCCATTGGCTTCAATGTTGAGACGGTGACCTACAAGAATCTGAAATTCCAAGTCTGGGACTTAGGAGGACAGACAAGCATAAGGTAATAGATTTCTTAAAGTCAATTAACTTTCTCTAAAAAGTGCCAAGTTCTTAGAATTCTCATAGCAGGCATTTCTGAAAATTGGTTAAGTTTTAAAAAGCCCATTCTCAGGAGAGCATTTTCATCTTTTGGAATTCAACTTGTGATGCACTGCAGATTGGAGAAAACAAGCCAGTGTTTTCATTTGTATTTGGTTTTACTTTGAAAAACAAATTTCTTATTGTAGTAGGCAATTGAGTAGCATTCTGAGAAAGAGTGGAGGGGCTGATAAAAACCCAGAAAGATACTTCCTAGCTTTGCATTCTTAAGAGTAGTGAAGTTGGATTTAGGTATAGATGGTAATTTTTTAGCAAGCTTCACAAGTTTTGTAATGAGTCATTAACAGTACCCCTGTATGACCCCCTTGTGATTCCTTGTTCAGTGCTTAGTAGCAAGGTGCAGTTAGTGAGATAAAGGTTCCTTCCCTTTTTGTTTCAGTACAATAATTCTGAAAAAGGTGTTTTGTTTTGATCCTTGTTAATTACTTGCCTGTATTAATTATTCATTTAAGATTTCTCTGGTGACCCTTCTTTGGTTATGTCTTTAAACTTTCTTTGCTTTTCTGTGCCTCAGTTAGGGACCTGATATCCTGCAGTCTGATTCCCAAATAAATCTGTCCCCAGCATGTCTGTTCTTTCCCTGTTTACAAGTTTCTTCTTTATTTGCTTTATGTTGGGTTGGAGTTTTTTGGGTGTTTTTTTTTTTGTTGTGCCTCGGCAAGTATTTGTACTGTCTGTTAGTTTTTGTAGCCTCTTGAAGAAATCTACTTGCCTCCTGTGGCTTTTCACCCCAGAGACAGTTTTTACTTCCTCTGGATGATCTGTTTTTAATTATCTAGCTAAAAGGAACTGCTAAGATGCAAATGACATGACTGGAACTTCTGTCTCCTCTGCAGGCCCTACTGGCGGTGTTACTATTCAAACACAGACGCTGTCATTTATGTAGTGGACAGCTGTGATCGAGACAGAATTGGCACTTCAAAATCAGAGCTTGTTGCTATGTTAGAGGTAAGAAAACAAGGATCACAGTTGTTACCAGTGAAACAAATTGAGAAATTAAAACTTTTTTTTTTGGAGTAAATATGAAATTTGATTCAGTGAACCAAGTGAAGCTTACCTTCACTTGTGAAACTTCAGCCCTCAGCATAGCCCATGCAGCACTTCTGACTGAAAAAGCACTGAATACTCTGCAGGTATTTCATGGGTTTGTGCAGCATTATCTGGAGAGTTATTTTCATGTAGCCTTGCAGTCATATGAAAATTTGCCTGCCTGCCAGGACAGCTGCTCAATACTGCAGTGTGGCAAGATCAGGCCCTGAAGAATTGACAGTCATTAGTAATTGACATCCTACAATGTTTTGAAGCTGAAGAACAAGGTAATGGAAGTGAGTTGAGCAACACTTCCTTTCTCTCTTGCCTTGCTGCCCAAAATACCTGCAAGCTCATTTAATGTGCCTTGTTAAATCTAGCTACCAACTTGTTTCATAACCTGGGCTGGCCATGTTTTGAAACTGCTCCTATAGGAAGCCGTTTCATACTGGTATTGAAATTCCAGTATCATACTGGAATTGAAAATAAACACCATTCTTTCACTGGAGAATTTTCTACAGAACAGAAATCAGCTAACAAAATAATTCAGAGCTCCTGAAGTTCTTTTTTATTATATGTACAGTTTTCTATTATATAGGTTTTCTCTCCTTAAATTCCATAGAAGTCTCTGCAACAACTTCCATGATTTCTCTTTTTTTTTTTAGGAAGAAGAGCTGAAGAAAGCCATTTTGGTGGTGTTTGCAAATAAACAGGACATGGAACAGGCCATGACTCCCACAGAAATGGCAAATGCCCTTGGCTTACCAGCTTTGAAGGACCGAAAATGGCAGATATTCAAAACCTCTGCAACTAAAGGCACAGGGCTTGATGAAGCAATGGAATGGTGAGTACCAGTCTAGTTATGTTTCATTCATATATCTAATTTTACACATTTGGGGTTTTTTTTAATAAGACTGGATTTGTGGATAGTCTGACGTAAGAGTCCAGATGAGAAGAATGACTGGTTTTCTGCTGGAAGTATTTCAGCAGAAATGAAATGACTTTTCAGTAAACTGACTTAACCTTTTTCCTAGGTTGGTGGAGGCCTTGAAGAGCAGGCAGTGATACAAAACTGACCAGTGCAAGGAAGTGTCAGCTATAGCCAGCATCCTCCTTTCTGCAGTTAAGTATGTTCAGGCCACATATACTTGTAAATAGATCAGATTTGAGTTTGACTTCTGTAATGTGGATGCCTCTCTTCAACTGTAAAACTGAAATAAGTGAATGTGTACATTATGCTACTCAATTTCTTACTTTTTGTTTAAAGAATGTACTTATGTTAATTTGTATGAAAGTCTTACTGGCTGAGAAAGTTGGTGGGTTTTTTTTTTTTGTCATCCCCTCTTCCATTGGTGGTTTTGGTGGCCAGCATATTGGTGTAGATAGAACACTAATAAAATCTGGAACTGTCAGCTATACCCAGGGGTGTGTTGCTTCCTTAGAGGCTGCTTGCTTGCTGCTTGCTTTATGGAAACGAGTCCAAGGGCTGCCAGTTCCAGCAGCCATGTAGCTGAACACCTGCAGAGGTGCACCTTCAGTGCAGACACACTGTTACAGTGAAGTACAGCAAGAGAGCACAAGTATTGCATCTCTGGCTGCCAGCATGGCATGCAGTGGTGTCTGAAAGGAAAACCAGTGCCTTCAGCACACACTACTGCCCTGATGTGCCAGGGCAGTGACTTGAATTAACTTCCACCTTCATGAGCTGTTCCTGCACTCTCAGCCAGAAGTGGCAGGTAAATAGCTCAGTATAGCTGCAGAAACTGAAGGCCAAGTCAAAGTCAGGAGGCAGACTAGTGTGTTCACAGGCAGAAATGCAATCATCACAGAACTCATTTCTTACAAATTAAGTAAAATTTAATATAAAATACCATAGTTGTTGCCCATTCAACTGTACATGCTCCAGTAAATATACAGGTTTGGAAAAAATTTAGAAGTTTTTATTTAAGATCCTTGATGAAAAAGGACATAAAAATACTAATAAATACAATTGAAATATGCAAGTACTTTTTAAAACAGTAATTAGTTAACTCAGTATTATTTTTCATAAATTAATCCTCCAGGAAGGAAAAGCCTTTTCATTCCACCATTGCCAAATCTTTTAGGGCATTACTTCGATGTCGCTTGGCCTTGTACATAGGACGCAGGGATTCAATTTTTCTTTTCCTGGTTTCTGCTTTATTCTTGTGTCTCTTCAGCTTCCTCCTTGCAGCAATGTCAGGATTTGCTACAGTCTAAAGAAAAACAGTACATTGTTAGTTCACTGACAACTAACAGCAGTCCCTGTGAAAATCATGAACTTTCTGAGAAACCGGTGACTGCTAAGACAACACATGAGTGGTATTCAGGCTGCTTTGCCCTTCAGGTAAGCAGGAAACCATCCCTGTCAGCCAGAACCTGTGCAAGAGGCCGATCATACACAGCTTCTTCCAAGTTTCATAAAGGAACTGATGAAACTGTCCTAATTAGAGATGAAGTTCTTCCTCAAATTCCCTTTCCTGGGCATCTCTCAAGCCTTTAGAGAAGCCCTATTTCTTTTTCTCTCAAGAGAAAGTGGAATCTTACCTGCAAAGCCCTCCGCTTTTTCCTCATTGCTCTTTTCTGGTTGGCCTGTTTCTGCACAGAAGAAAAGGCCAGCGAAAAGGCCTCCAGCCCCACTAACTTCTTGAGAAGTTCTATGATTTCTTGGGAAAGGTTCTTCAGTGTTGGATCTATTAAAACAAAATTGACTTACTTTATCTTTTCAGCATATGGAACAAAAGCCAAGAGCACAATATGGATTCCTCTTTCTTTAATGAAGGATGGCTGCACTGATAAACCTTGCCCAAACCAGTGCCTGTGAACTCTGCTGGTGCTCCACCAGCTTTCCCAGAGAGTAGCTTTTCAACCAGCAAACAAACAAACAAAGCTTCTGAGAAGCAAAAAAATTTTTTAGAAGGGTGAAGTCATTCCAAAGGTAATAACAAGTGGCTTTCTTTCTATATATAGCCAGTAGGCTTCTAGTGAAATAGGCTTTGTTGGAAATAAAGATTATTCCAGTCAGCACCCTTGGTAAGCAAAACAAGGGCTGGCTGAATTGTTGGAATCACTAGTTAGTGGCAATGTATTAACTACAATCTCAGGGGGAAAAAAAGATACTGGGGGTGAAAGGCTACAAAGAGGTGCAAAGGAAAACTGAGAGCAGGGCAAATACTTCCCTTGGTCTCTCAAACAGTTCTTCCAAGCTCCTTTCAGCAAGGACTCTCTAAGTCTTGCCACCATGAGCCTACCTTTGAGTACTACATTTTTCCCACATGCTTAAGCTTTACCCACTTGAACACAGGAGCATTCCTAACTTCATTCCAGTCTTTGAACATGCAGGTTTCTATTTCAGCTGACATACACTCTCCTCCCTTCCTGGTGTTTTGGTTAGGCAGCAAGCAGGTGAAATGCACTGATTACAGTATCAATGCCTCAACAGACAAAAGGAATGGCAGGTAGTGTTTGTACTGAGGCATAGCTGTGATGCACATTCGTCTTTGTGAGGGAAATCCCTTACCTTGCTCTGCATAGTTGCTGTTCAGCTCCCTGTACAGAGGGGTGAGAATTGTTGGAAGGTAGGGCTTGATCCTGTCTTGCCCCAGATCCACTGAGATTGCTCCCAGGAACTTAAAGATGCAGCTTCTCTGAAAAGAAGTGTGTGGGACATGAAGTTAGGAAAGCTGGAAGGAAGCTTCCTAACTGAACTGCTACCAGAGGGCCATGCATCACTGTTCAGCACAGGAGGTGTTGTTTTAGACACCTGAGTCACAAACTCACTGCTGTTTCAAGGTCTTACTACATCCAAGTACAGCCTTTAGAGAGACAACCCCTGCTGTGTGAGCTGGGACTGGGCTGGCAGCTGTTGACACTTTCAACAACAGGCTTGTTCTCACTGTTCTTAACAGCTGAAGACACGTAAGTTCAACCTGTCTCTGCCCCATGGGGAACCACAGTGCTTTTCGTGATGCTCTCCCACACCTCCCCCCTCCTCCTCCTAGCAAGTTACTCCACGCTGCCATTCCCCTGCCTGCATGAGCACTCTTGGGCATTCAAAGGCACTCTCTGTTCTCTTCAGCTTGGTGCCTTCGTGTTTACCACTCTTCCTCCACCCCACAGGAGGCTGGAAGCATTAGCAACGACAGGCACAAGCCTTTCCTGAGAACCCCAAAATGAAAGGCTTGTTTCTTCAGCACCTACTAATCCTTGCTTCAGTGCCAGCTCACAGCACCCTCTGCCCCTTGTCCCCTGAAAGCAAAGAGCCAGAGCACCACCGTCCTGTACAAGTGCCCACCTCATCAAAAGCAGTGGGACCAACATGTTCTTACCTTTAAAGGGACCTTCGGGGAATATGCTGCTTCTCTCTTCCCCATGACAGAGAGCTTCTTCATTAACCACAGCAGTGTGGCTGGCTGGCCTTTCTCTTGTGTGTCCTCTCTTTCTTCCTCTCCTTGAGCAGAAGTATCTCTCTCATCCTCTGAGACCTCCTGCTCTTCCACTTCACACCTGAGCTCTCCATCTGCCTCTTTACCTTCTGAGGCAGGAGCTAGCAAATAAACAACTTTGGCCACAAAAAGTAAATTCTTTATAACCTGAAGTGTGGAAACAGAGGAGTCAGTCACTGTGGGTTGCCTCTGTAAGCACCAGGGCATGTAAGAGCCAAGACTTGACCTGACAGACCATGCCCTGAACAGAGAGCAGCTAGCTCTGAACTGTGTATCCACCCTGAGCCACCACCTTGGACACAACATCCCTCATGTGCCAGGGCCTGCTCTGTGCCCTCCTGCAGCCCCAGACAGGCTCCTGCCCTTACCTGCTCACTCAGAGACAAGTCCAGGAACTTGGACTGCAGCTGATGGCAGAATGCAAACGCGAGTTCCTTCATCTGGGGAAACAAAAAATGAGAAAGGAATGACTCCATTGAAGGGAGCTGGCAGCAGAGACTCAAAGCAGTATTTTGTAGTCACCAAAGGCAGTTCCCAGGGGAGACCAAAGATCAACACAACTTCTGCCTGCATCTTACAATCTGGAAAGGTATTTTTGTGCTGCTGAGAATAAGACCCCAGAGAAGCCCCCTCCCAGCAGCAGAGACACCTCCTCAAATGCTTTAAGTGATGAGGATTAGACAGCAGACAAGTGACTAAAAGAGAAACATGCATGCCAAACTATGAACTATTTTTATGTCCCAGTCAGGGAATGGGCATGAGCACAGTGAAGGGGTAGTATGGACATCATTACCTTTTTGTCCAGTTCAGCAGTCAAGAAGACTGTGGATGCAGACAGCTCTGCTGGTGTCTTTTTTCTCTTCCCTGACTTTCTTTCCTTCCATTTGTTGACAAGATCTTCTGGCTTATAAGATGCAAACAACAAGCCAAAGATCTCAGTGGCTGTCAGCCAGACCCAGCTATGGGGATACCACAGGTGAGACTGGACATGATCTGAGGAAAAGAAGACCTCTTTCAGCAAAGGAGATGGTCCATTGATAGCAAAAATAGAACAAGGCCACTCCCAACAATTTAATTTTATTGCAACATATGCTGCAATAAAAAGGTGAATTAAATTAACTGTGCTCATCTGCTCAGAATATAATAAAAGACTTTGTAGCAACTCAATCCCGCCAAAGTGAAGAGCAGCAAAAACCTATAGGTAGCCAAATGTCCCCACAGTGATCAGGCAAGTCATGTTTCTGCAACAACTACAGTCCCCTCAGGGACTTGGTGCCACATCTCATCTGCCCATGATGTCTGGGGGACTGGCTGCTGTGAGACTTGTGTCAGCTGGGCCTGCTGCTGATGGTCAAATCAAACTCCTGCACAGAGGCCGAGGATGCTTCAGAGAAGAAATGGAGCTGCTCTCCTGTCTCACCTCTGTCCAAGCTGTCCATCAGCAAGATCCAGGATAATGATTATCTGCTATCTCACTAAAGGTACCTGGCAGGCTGGACTCTTCAAAGTCACTAACCAGCCACATCAGGGCTTCTGATTGCAGCAAATGAAGCAGTTAAAATAAGGGCAACAAAATGGCAATAACCAGCCTCATATTTTATCATCTCACACACAGGGAAATTGCTTGAATCAAGTAACTTCCAGGTCTTCACATCCTGACAGGCACACTATTTAGAGCACTATTACCATGTGTCATCATTTTCTGGCTGGTATGTGTGATCAAGGAAATCTCATTTTCTCAGGAGACCTCAATGTTTTCATCCAAGAGAATGTAATTATGGTGAAACATGCAATAGTTTCCAATTATTTGCTCTGTGGCTAACAGAAAGTACTTCCCAGCAACTGAGACAGAGGGTGTGTTGTTTTCATCAACCATGTAACCTTTTCCATTAGCAACTTCTCTTTCATTGCCCAATAACTGCTGTGTGTTAGCATTTTGCAGAATGGAAACCTTCTATAATAAAGTTCAGTCATTTCTATTAGCGTGTGAAAAACCACAAGGCACACAAAGAATCTTTCTTGGAGCAAAGCTGTACTAACTCCTGAATGATACTTACCCCAGATCCTGCTCACAACATCACTGTGCTTGGTTAACTGAATCAAGTTGCACTCCGTGATTAGCTTTTTTACCAGCACAAGAAAGCTGAATAGCAGCCTATCTGCAGCCTTCTCCTCTTCTTCTTCAGTTATCTAATAAAATCAGCAAGTCAAGAAAGATACTTATGAGAACCTGAGGACAGTCCTGATTAGTCCTCACTAGATAAATTTCAGATCAATCATTCAAAATAACCAGAAGACTGACTTGTACTGAATTCCCAATGTAAACAGAACAGCAGCACCTCCACTGAAGCATTTCCTCTGGAGACAATCTCTGCAGGAGACTGTATTAGAATCATTCTTCTTGTTTTTATACAGATATGACAGTAACAAACTGCTGGGCTTCTAAATGCAAGTGATTACACACATTGTCTGTGCATGTACTTGTGCAGATTTGATTCTCATCATCAGAGCCCAGCTGAGTGCAGATTTGCCTGTATCACCTGGGAAGCCCCGAGTTGTTATGACAACACTGTGTGTGCTGCCTGTGGGCCTCACCCTGCCTGCAACCACCAGCTGGCTTGATGTCAGTTGTCAGTACATGTCACAGCACAGGGTGTGATTACACCAAATTTCTCCTCACTGCAGGTATTTTATTTTCATCTCTTGCCAATTTACAGATCCTGAGAGTCTCTTCTCTCTTGTGCAAGGACAGCATGGCCACTCCCCAGGCACAGTGACTGGGATCCCTTTGGGATTATCACATGCCAAGGAAAATCTGAGGCAGCCTTGTTATTCTGAGTTAATCAAGTGCACTAAAAAGATTTTCCATACAACAAAACCATGGTCCTAAAGTACATGAAGTACTTTGAAAGTTAAAGCTGTAGATAACACTGGACAAAGCAGTCACATGCCATGCACTCCTGACATGCAATGCTAACACAAATCTCTGCAGCTAGCAGACACATTTCCCACATTGCAAGGAATATATCTGCTGGTTACACTGTATGGTTGCAGGCTCAGGCCAGGTGGCTTTGCAAAGTTTCTTTTCCCCTTGTGCTCTGACATATGACATCAAATTTGGGCTTACAGGCAAAAAAAATAAGGTTCTAGGTCAGTGAGGTCCTCTTCAGAACAGATGTATGTGTTTTGTGTCTTTCCTCAGTCTTGAACAGTTAAGTTCAACCATTAAATCTCTCCTATACTTCTTCCCTTTTTCCATTTTCTTAATTCTCTTCACTCGAGCTTCATGCATGGCAAAAAGTTACTTACATTTTCAAATCTACTTGGGTTGATTTCTTTTTCAATCAAAGTGAGGACTGCGGCAAGGCGCCGTTCAAACATTACTCCGTCCACTTCAACAAACAAACCGCATGCCTGGGCAGCCAACCTCCTGTGTGAGCTCTGACACACAAAAAATAACAAAAATTTAACTCTCATACTCAATTCCTGCAGCTCCCAAGTGCAGGAGCTGGTAGCAACCCTTACTTTCTGCCTGTAGCAATAGCACCTTAAGAGAAGCTGGTTTTCAGAGTATACTGAAAAAGGAGATGCTGCCAGCGAGGTATAAAAGCACCTGGCAGCACAAGTTATCCCTGGGAATGCACCCTAAAACTGAATGCTAGAGCTGCTGAAATCCCAACTGCAGAAATCTGCGAGTTACTTTGCAACTCTTCACAATGCAATAGACAGCTTACAGTTACAAACCAAAACTGAACATACTAGGATGGAAACCACGAAGTGTTGAAGAATGCTAACTCTACTAGTGTAGAGGGACAGAACCTGGGTTCAGCTACAGGACAGCTTATCACCCAAGCATTCAGATCCAAACAGCAGATCTTGAAGAACAGGTTTGCTGCCTTCCAGTTGCCAGCAACAGAACGAAGCATGTCTCAGATAAAGTCAGCACAAAATGCTGGGATCAGAAGAGCTTTAAGGAATTTGCTCAAACCTCTTACCTGAGCAAAGACTACACTGTGAAATACCTGAGCCAGAAGTGGAGCTGTTAGAAAGCCACAAAATGCAGCTGGGAAGAGCCTGTAGGTTGACCTAAAGCATCAGCAGGTCCCTTTATTTGTGCAGCTTTATGAAGCTGTACCATTTCTTGCTCTCGAAGTCAGGAACAACTAATCCACCAACCCACCAGCTCTAGTACTAGCAATCTCTCACTTGCCTTAATCTTACTCAGCCCTCCAACAGAGTTCAGACTTGGTCAGTGAAAAAACCAAAGAGTACCTTTTTGCTGTGAAACCACTCAGTGACCAGTGAAAACATCAGATCTTGTTTTTCATTGCTGATCTTACGGAGAAGAGATTTACATGTCAAAGCCGCCATCTTTTTGCATTTGGCTGAGTCATCATTTATCATCATCATACAAAGAGAGAGAAAAAACAGCCCACAGTATTTGTGCAGGAGATCCTAGAAAGAAACAACCATTATCAACCACAAATACCCAAGGAGCTTTCAGCATTTAACGAGAAAAAGAGGAGTATTTGCTGCACTATATTCAGGAGCAGTGTTAGCCCTGAGTAGGCTACATGTCAAGGCAGCTAAACTGCTAAAATGGGATGACCCTGTTGTTGGAGCATACAGGGAATGTACAGCAGCCCCAGCCCTGCTTTGACTCTGACTTGTTACCATATCCCTGGGTCAGCAAAGTGAGTGTGAAACCTTAAAGGGCATTTTCATGCCCAATTCTCACTGAAACAGGCTTAAGTCCTCAGCATTGCAGCAACACCCAAATGTCCTTCTCTCAGAGACTGCAGCTCTTTGCCACCTTAAAGGGTTCCCAGGAACCAATCTGAAATATTAAATCATCAGGCAGTGCTGAAGCACAGCTTACTGTGCAGAATTTCTCTTCCTTCCAAATTCTTGTTTGATTGCACTTCTCCCAGTGTCCTGAATGCACAGTTAAGCTCCAGCTGCAGAGCTTCAAGGCAGCTCAGGATTTTGCCTATGTGATCCTGTATAGATGCACAGTTATTTTTTAGCTTTCATTTTAATCCACCCCACTGAGAAGCCCTTCCTCTCCTGTCAGGCCAACCAAACAGAACACACCAGTTCTGTCAACAATCTCTCATGAATATTCAAAAACCCTTACAGTGAGAAAACTCTCACTTTCCATTTCTACCCTGTTTCCTAAACTGGTTGTGTTTCTTCCTGCCATAAATCACGACTGAGTTTATCCAAACTCCAGCTGACACAGCTTTATTTTACTTGCAAACAGAGCACATTAGGCAAAGAAGTACTGCAGACTTTCCAGCATGTCATTCCTCTTTTGGAGCAAAGCCAGGTTCTTTGGAGCTAAGTGAATGTTCTGCTCATGATAAGAGATAATAGGAACTAGCAAGTGCTTCCAAAATAAACTGCTTGGAAAATGCTGTTACTGCAAACCACAGTAACTGCCTGATTCTTGGAACACCAGGGGGCGCTCGTTACCCGTGGAAACGTGTCGAGGAGGTACGCAATCATCTCCAGTGCAGATTCCCTCCCAGTTTCATACTCATACCTGTGAAGAAATACAGGATTAACTGTTAGGAATGAGTTAATCCTCCTATGAAGTTGCCAACAATTTACAACAACCAATTCCAGAAACACACACTGATAGGGATCCTTCTACAACAGCTACCAGACCTGGCCTGATACTGTGGACAAGAGCTCTGTGTGTCAGAGAATGAGCACAGGGACACAAACAGCCCAGGAAGGGTTCCAGCCTACTTGAGTCAGCACAGCCACACTGTGCTGGGCAGCCTGGTAAACTGCTGTCACCTTGAGCAAGGGAGGGGCAGAGCTCAGGAGGAGGCTGAAGGCACAACACTCCTATGGAATCGGTACAGTTATTTTAACTGTGCCTGCAACTGCACTTGAGACACTGCCATGGGACAGCAGTCCCCTAAAAATGCACCTTCCCTTACTCCTCCTGGATTTTCCATTTCAACTGTGTCCTAGGGCAACTTTATGATGATTCACAGCCAGTGGAGGTGGTAAACCACTAAGCAAACCATAGAACTTTTGCTTACAAACAAATAAAGAACGAAGTGAAACAGGGATTAGAAAAAAGCATTTGCTTATCAAACAGCCAGACTTGGGAAAAGGGAAGTGTTTTACAAGCAGGAAAATGAAGACTTCATCCATGCCTTCTGCTCATTAAAAAGAGCTTTTTGGCATACTAGAATCATATTTAAAAACAAAGTTCTATTCTCACAGAACAGTGACTACAAGTCAGGAATATAAACTCACTCCAGCTGTGCGAGCATGAAATCCAAATTGGGTTTCAGTTTGTCACCAAGAGGGTAATCCAGAATGTATTTTAAATAAATCTGGAAAGAAAAACAATACAGAGAGGAATTAAAATAAACACTCGGGTAAGCTTGTAAAAAGGTTATGAAGACAATTTAGTGATGGAGCAGCAAGCTTATGAGAATCATCCCTTTCATCCTGTTCCTATTATACAAAGGGTCAACAACTGCTGCCAAGCTCTGTGCCTGGAACAGGGTCAGTTTTTAATGTACTGCTGTGATTTGCACAGGCATCTGTGAAGAGTTCCTGCATCCTTCAAAATCCATCCTGTAACTATGAAAGCTACATTTCCTGATCCTACTGGACCTATATCCCAATGCTTGAGACAAAGTAACCAGTTCTGTCTTTCAGTTGGTTTTACTTTGGAAAGAACGAGGAAGTAGAGGAAAGCAATTATGGATTTGTGGCAAATTCACTTATCCTGGGGTTTAAAAAAGAGCAAAGCTTAGTTACATAGGCTTAAAAGCCTCCAGAGGAGGGACCATGTAATTGTTGCTAAGCAGCTCTCCTGTACTTGGCACTGGTGAGGTTGCACCTCAAGTACTGTGCTCAGTTTTGGCTTCTCACAGCAAGAAAGACATTGAGGTGCTGAGCAGCAATGAAGCTGGAGAAGGGTATGGAGCACAAGTCTTATGAAGAGTGGCCAAGGGAGCTGGGGTTGTTTGGCCTGGAGAAGAGGAGGCTCAGGGGAGACCTCATCACTCTCTACACCTGCCTGAAAGGAGGCTGTAGCCAGGTAGGGGTTGGTCTCATCTCCCACATGACAAGTGACAGGACAAGAGGAAATGGCCTCAAGTTATGCCAGGGGAAGTATAGATTGGATATTAGGAAAAAAATCTGCACTGAAAGGGTGGTCAAGCACCGGAACTGGCTGCCCTGGGAAGTGGTGGACTATTTAAAACAGGCTGCAGGTATTTAAAAGAATTATAAATGTGCCACTCAGGGATATGACTTAGTGGTAGATGGGGCAGTGCTGGGTTAATGGTTAGACTCTATGACCTTAAACCTAAACAATTTTACTATGAAGGCACACCACAGTCTCACTGTAGGCAAGGAGTCTGTGATTCTGCTATGCACCAGTCTCAAGAAATGAAGCCAGATAACAAGGGGAATAAAGACCAGTAAAGAAGGGGAAATGGAGTTCAGGGTTCAGCAGGGCCAAGGCACATGTCTGTGAGAAGCAGGATGGCCACACTAAGCCCTCTGGCCTTTTAGACAGCTGTAAATAAAGTGAGAGACTCTTCACTCCACCAACCTGCCTGCACTGGACTCGCACTGGCTCACTCTGACCCGTGATGGCAAGCTGGGCAACCTTCTGCAGCACATCATCAATTTCAGGGACAATCAGCTTCCTGGATAAAATAGCCTGAAAATGTGAAAGCACATCTGGAGTCACATCATTCTGCTTATACAGTGTCTACAACCCAGACAACACAGGTCTCAGGTGGTACTTTAACACTGACTTTGTCACACACAGAAAGCGCAACTCAAAGAAAAAAGAAAAAGGATGGCTTATACCTTACACATCCATATCTGTTTCTTTTGGGCAACACAGAATACTGGTCTAATGATCAGAGATGTTGATTCTTTAGCATAAACATACTCAGATCCAAATACATCTTCATACGCACTGTGTATAAAACAGCCTCCCAAACACTTTTAAACAGTGGCTACAAGTCAAACAGTAAAACTTTGTTGACTTTTCCTCTCTTATAACAGAGAGCTTCAACGGCATCTGCAGCCTGTTCCAGATGTGAGAATGTACAGCCTTTCTTTCACCAGGAAGCAGAATCACTGCTGTTCCAGTGGTTCACAGAACACCCATGACTGCTGCACAGAAATACCTTGAGAAGGCCAAAGGCAGTGGCTTGGCGTGATGAATCATAAATGTCTTCTTCAGCAAAGCCAAGCAACACTTGGAGCTGTTTGCTTGTTATCTGACTCTTTGCATTCTTCACAAGTATCGTTACACACTACAAAATCAAATTGCACATTATCAGTACACATGCAATGCTATAAAATAAAGGTCCACGCCAAAGTCTGACTTGATTTATACAACTTCAGCCTGAAAAGACAAACTGCTGCTCTAGAACATGTGGCCAACACCATTCTCATCACATTTTGCTTTCAGATGGCAATTGTGAGACAAAGGTAAACAAATGAATTGCCCCCTTCCCATGTCTCTCTTCAGCTACCAGGATTTACTCAGGTGGAACAAGATACTACTACAATGAACAAAGAAGGCAAACATGTTTCTATAAAGACATTTCTTCAGATACAAGCTGTGCATTTTTAGGGACCAACGATCTTTAAGTTTGTATTTGGGAAGAATCAGCAAGGCCACATACTCCTCACTAGCCTGTGATCTCCACATTACCTCTCCAGGGATAGCTGCAGGAGGGATCTGTAGTTGGAAAAGTCTCATTCTAGAAAGTTAATCCTAAAGCAGAAATGAGCAGAGCTGGGCCTGACTTACTTTGAAACAGCTCACAACCAGGTGGAAATTCTGGCCTTTGGCTATTCCGGTCTTGGCAAATTCTTTCAGCAAGAGGAAAAGCTGCTTGATTAGTGACTCCATATTCGTACCGACAGAAGGCAAAGGAAACTTTAAAATCCATACCAAGGACTGCAGAGCACCAGTTATAACCTGGAAGAAAGAACCAAAGGACAGCACGTGGGTACAGTGACACTGAGAGAACTCTTCTCACTGTTTGACAGACATGGTCAGGCTATCTACAACTGTGGTAAAAGGCAGTTAGCTAACAAACCCAACCTGTCTCAAACCATTCACGGGTAACACAAGGGTTTCTCAGTTTTGAAAGCAGTATCTGTGACTCCAGTATTCTGTAACTTTGATTTTATCAGCTAAAGATATGAAGCAGAGCTGCCTTCAAGACATGGAAAGCTCCACTCCAAGTATCTGACAGGGTATGCCTTCCACTCTTGGGCTCTAGGATCACTCAGACCAAAAGCTGTCCCAAAAAGTGGCTGCCTGAAGTGCTAGGAATGAAGACTTTGGAGTTGGATCAGAAGAAACCCCAGTTGTGAGAATACTGCTCCCAGCAGCTACAAGATCTCATGAACATCCTCACAGATCATCTGTAAGTTCCTCGTATGAACATTCTCTAGGAGAACTTGCTGCCTGTAACATGGAGCAGAGCATTCAGTCCTCATCAGCCACAAGCCTCCCTTGGGATTACATGTCCTCAAACAATTTAATCTGCACACCTATTAAAACAGGTTTGAAAAACTGGTGGCTTTCTCTCCTCTTGGAAGTTAACTTCAAGATGACATTTGTGGGCAAGACTCTTAGTACAGCAGACAGAACACACAGACTTCAGCTCAGAATTGTACCTTGACATCCATAGATTTCAGGCAGTCTATAAGCAGCTGAACAAAAGGGTCTAACATTTCCAAAGCATGTTCCTCAGAAGAATTTACTTTGGATCTCTTCAGGCTCATGTGCAGTAGCTGTCATAGAAAAATCAGGACATTTATCTCAAAGTCAGCCAGAACACAAACGAGTCAAGTAAGGTCCCACAGCTATTTCAGGTTATAGTAGAACTTAGGCCATATCCCACCAAAATATTTCAACAGGCTGAGCACTTAAAAAAAAAATCTAAAAGCACCACTGGAGTTACAATATACAAAGTGAAGTTAAGGCTAATGGCTGTGCTATTAAAACAATATATTCAGAGTACTTTCCTTTGCATACTCTTAACAAAATTTTGAATGTAAAGTTTTTTATCTGAGGAGACCTTACCCGAAGTCCTGAATCAACCAGGATATATGTGTTAGTCCTGCTGCTGACACGAGCTTTCTGCCCTCCTCTTGTGGGAGTGGGCTGGAGCAGCAGGCAGCTCTCTGGTTGCAGTCGAGGGTCTGGAGGAGGGGTAGCTTTTTTCCTGAAAAGCAGTGTATGCATGGCAAAAGAAAATATTCAGATATGAACCCTCTCCACAACAATCCTGCTGCTGGGAGTAAAAAGAGCTGGACTGTGCTTAGCTGCTTCCCACACAGCAAGCAAAACCAGGTCACAGATGGACCACAATGAAATAAAACCAATTTGAAAGCAGCATGACAGACAGGACTCAGACTTGAGAACAATGCCGCTATTCCAGAGATAACAAACACACAATCATTTGTATAGCACCCTGACTTAGTGGACAGATCAACTTTGGAAGTTCCTTCAAGCAAATACACATCCTGCCACTACTCACTGCTCTTCTTTACTGATCTTTACTTCAGTTACTGATGGCTTACAAACACTGCTCCAAGAAGTCTGCAAACAGCTGTCATACCCTAGAGAAAGCCAGCCTGTGTAACAGCAAATGCAGGATACCCAGACCCAGCTCTGAGCAGTGACACCACCAGATGGAGAGAAAAATCTGATGGTTCTTCTCATCTGCCCTAGCAGCAAAGCAATAAAGTGAAAGACCATGTTTTTCCTTGTCCCTGGCCTCATGGAAATGTTTGCAGCCTGCTTCTAAACACTGTTCCTTGTCCCTCCATCCCAACATCCTAACGCATGTTATTAGCTCATCAGACAGTGAAAAAGCCTTGCTGAAGGTCCAGAGACCTTGCAAGAGAAGACTCCCATGAGTTCCACAAATACTAACTGCCATTACTAAGCTTTCTCTTTGCCGTGTAACTGCCTAAATGATTCAGTTACATTGAAAACAAAAAGGGAATGAAAGCAATTAAACTCTCATGCATTTGATCAGTTGGATTTGAGAACTGCCATTTCTGTAAGCAAACAATACCAGACCATCTGAACAACACCCAGGAACTCACTTGGCCTTCTCAGTGAGCAGAGGCAAATTTTCACTGATAAGACCATGACTGAGGAGGAGGAGGGATTCTGCATTCATGTCTGAGTTGAAGATGAGCCCTGCCATGATGTGACGCAGTGCCTCATGCACCTTCCGGACTATCTTCAAGCTTGTGGTGCTCTCCAGAGTCTGCAAAGGTAAAACCATGAGAACTTAAGAGGACAGCCTGATGGCAATTATCTGTTACCTGAAATCAGAAATCATGGGAAAAACTACAGCAATTTCTCTCTCATCATGTTGTCATAGTCTCCAGCTCTTTAGGTGAATAGCATGCCATTGCCACAGCTCTGCATCAACATCCCTCCCTTCCTCTTGTCAGCCTCCAGCCAGTTCAGCTATAGCCACCAGGACACTAGAGCTAATGAGCAAACCAGGGTTCCATTCCTGTGTCAGCTTGCACTCTGCTAAAAAATCTGCATCTTTGAAAAGGCAATTATTGCACATGGATAGACCCTGGATATATTTTGTTGACATTTCCTCCATGCACAAGAGATTAAACCACACAGCAGCCTTGCAGGACTTCTAAGCTCCAGAGGAAAGATGGGTGGGCAGAGAGAGAGTGCATGGAGAACTCAAAGTGAGATGTTTCCATTTTAGCAGCAGTTAAAAGCTTCCCAGAATGCCACTCCCTGCACTGGACATCAGCAGTAAAGTCTCACTGCTTTCCCAAAGGAAAACGGGAAGCCAAAGCAAGATCCCATAGGTGGTTTCAAAGTAGCCACCCAGAGGCTCTAGAATCACCTTACAGAACTGAGAGTGCTCACAGTTTGTAAGAGAGACTCTTGCTGACTTTTCTTACCTCCTTCAGTGGTAGAATAAGTTTTGTCACCTGGCCCCTTCCTATGAACTTCCCAAGAATTTCATAGGAATCGTAGCTCTTGTTTTTTAGCGCGCTTCCATGATCTTGGAGACAATTCCCTTCACTTCTTTCTCTTCAGCTACATTCCCAAACAACTCTTGGTTGAATATCTTTGGAAAACAGGCAAGAGAAGTGAATGAAAGAAGAAAAGCAGGTTTCTCAAGTAGCAACAGAATAACACTATTTTTCCCCACTCACAGAAAAAACAATTCTCCAGGTATCCTACAAATGACGTCTTTCCTTTGTCAACACAGAACATCCTTGTTTAAGTACACCAGATGAGAACACTGTTCTCACACCCCTCTGTGGTGTTGTGACACAAGGAATGGGACTGCAGTCAGATCAATACATCCCAGTATACCCCATCTGTGTGCCCAGCTGAATTCCTGGGTCTGTGGACTGCACTGAGTAGATGTCTGCTGACTTCCTCAGCCATTTTAGAGTACAGGAAAACACAGGCAGGTGTCTTAATCTTGAATCCATCCCCTCTCAGGAGGCAGGTCTCAGGATACAGCCCCAGAGACACTTAACTTCTCTTGATTCCCATCTACAAGGGGGTCTACTGGTGCCTCCTTCCTTGGCAGTACACACACAACAAACAGCCTGGTTTGCCACCAAGTCAGAGACAACCTACACAAAACCTTCCCCCCCTAGAATATGTCCCAAGCACTTCATGATGCTTTTTCTTTCAGTCTTGAATAGCTTTTACCTCAATCAGGATATCTAAGCAGGGGTCCAAATCACCAGCACTGAGCCTGGTAGTAAGGCCCTTCAGTAACAGGTTCACAGTGAAAGTCAGCACATGGAGCTAGAGAAAAAGAGAACAGATCATTCCAAACCTCTGCATTGACCTCTTTAATCATACTGCATGGGGACACTCCCATACCACAGATATCACAAGCCACACACTGCACTTGAGCTTTCATTATAGGAAAAAAAAACAAACACTGGGAGGATGAGAATCCATTTAGTAGCAAGAGAAAAAGGATCCCTATCCCACCACATACTGGCAAGAGGGCTGGAATCTCCTCTCTCATCAGGGCTCTTACTGATATATTTAGGCTGCTCTAATTGGTGCTTTCACTCTTACAGCAGCTACAAGCTCATGCTACTCAACTGTGGTAATTCACATGAAAAATTATTCTTAACCCAAACCACAGCAAGAAGAAAGATTAATTAATAGTCAGAGCCTTGGCTCTGGATCTAGGAAGCAAGCCTTCAACTAGCATCACCACACACTGTCTGTGCAGTCTCTGCAGCAACTCCCCTCAGATACTGCTTAGCCCTCATGACCTTATTGAAAGATTTCCTCTAATCTTACTGGAACCAAAAATTCATCCTTCCCCTACATACCTCAACTCTTCACTAGGAAAATGGCTTAGACTGTCAATTTTTTGAGGGTACAGACCTTTATTTGGCACTTGGCATGGCATAACAAAGACTGATGTAGACAGTAGCAACAGTATTTACTTGCACTATACCAAACTACTCTACCAGTGCAAAACAATTCCAATAGCAAGTTCCCTTTGGATTCTCCTCCCAACACATTAGAAAAAAAGCCTACAGAAAGCAGAAGAGGAAGAATTTCAGCATTACCTGGTAGCCATGGATGAGCGCAGACCGCATCTCCTTTAAGATATACAGAAGGTAGTGCACTCCCAACACTTCCATGATTTTAATGAGGGTGTTGCGGGCAATGTCCCGTATTTCCTGAAATCTGTTTCTCAGGAATGTGCAGACTTTCAGCAGGATGCTGGAAACAAAGACAGACAGCTTTGTTCATCTCCAAGTAGAGCAGAACTAATTACACTGCCAAGGAGGCTGCTTTTCAGAACTGTTTCACAATCACAGCTGTACTCACAGCCAGTCTCACGGAGAGGTTTTATAGGCATACACACGTGTACTGTCCTTCAGGACATTCTACTGATTATCCTTTCTTTCTGTACATTATACTGTCCCCAGCACAACCAGCCCTGCCTCTGCACCTTGATTCACAGCTCTGCTCTTGGGTCAGGATTTACAGAAGTTAAATACTGAGGTGCAGAGGTGCATGTCACTAGGAACAGGAATTTCCAAAAGAGTCTGTTAGGATGTCCCTCTTGACTTTAGCCGTGTACGTAACTACAGCTTGAGAAAGGTGCCTGCAGTCACAATGAACAGCCCCACTGGGGTGTAAAGAGCCCCATTGGGATTTACCTTGGTAGGTTGGCTTCCATCACTTCCTGGGGAAGACACTGCATCATTCTGACCATTGCAAAAGCTAATGGAACACGAACTACCTCATCATCATTCACAACATTGGATTTCACAAGCTTGTGCTCCTCGTCTCTTTTAACCTTTTTAAGAGAGCAAGACATAATGCACTTTTAATATACAGAAACAAACTCTGTTTTTTCTCAACAAACCCTAGAAGAGGCCAGTATGGCAGGCTGCTATCCTCTGATGACTGCAGGAAAAAACCCAGACAGCTAAAGGACAGGTGAGATAAATCCCTGTGTTTTCAATACAGAAACTAGGCTGGTGGAAGCAAGTGGCTGAGAACTCTTCAAGAGGTTGGACAAAGTGAATAATTTCACTTGTGTAGTTTGAGACAGCTCTCAGCAGAGAAGCTAAGACACCACCCCCACACTGACCAGAGGGTCTGTCAGTATCTCCATGACTCAGCAAAGGGCATGAAGCCTTTTTTGTGCTTTCAGATGTTTTTTTTTTTTAATGTGTTGCTTTTTCACTGGCTCCGAAGTTGTATCCCAATCCTTAAAGTAGCAGCCTACAAAAGACCTTTCAAACATTAACTCCTCACCTTTGCAACAATACACCTGTGCAATTTAGGCAAGATGTTGACTGTAACTGTTTCTTGAATGTGTTTGATCAGACACTGAAGCTCCTCTTTATTTCGGGGTAAGAACGAAACAGGTTTGGGCACTTGTTCAGCATTTTCAGATGGCTCAGCTGCTTGCTCAGGTTCTACTGGCTTCTCAGAGGGATTCTTCCCATTCTTTTCTTCAGCTTCCTCCTCTTCCCCTTCACTCTGCTCCAGCTCCATGGCTTCTTCAGCCTCCACCACTGGCTCGAGGTCCATGGCAGCAGTTTCTATCAAGTAATTGCCAAAAGTACAGGTAAATACAGGAGAACACAAAACTTGAGCACTTAATTGAGACTCCAGTGACAGCTTGGTTTTACATAAAGCTCCTACCTACCACCAGTAACAGCAAACCACCAATAAGCACCAGGTTTCTACTAGGTAAAGAAGCTTTGGCTTGCTGGTTTCTGATAAGCACCCCTCTGGTCGAGGTTTAAAGCAAAGATTACATTACTCTGTGTCTGAATCCCGTACTCAGCTGAGCAAAGGTCAATGTGCTTGAACTGCAGAGAGCTGCCATTCACTTAAAACTGAGGATTTCACAAGGCAAGAGGTACTGACAAGCACAGCTGTGAGACATCTTCCTCCTTCACCCAAAGGTCCCAACATAGGTAACCACAAGAGTGAAGAAGCTGAAGATATGACCTTGTCCCGTGCAATGGCAAGGGAAGCAAGGTGAGGACACCTTGGCTGCAGATAACCATGAGAGCAGCCAACATCAAAGATAAAAACCTCATGTGTGTCAGCAGCCATGTGGCTGGGTGCAGGCCTTGAGAAGCACACAGGTTCTGGGCTGTTTTGGCTTACAGAAGCCTGGGATGGAGTGGTAATGTGGACATGATTCCCTACACCTCTCCTGACTTTGTCAACACACAGGAGGAAAATCTGCACTGCTCCTGAGGAGACAAATCAACACTAGCTTCCAGGATGCCCATTTTAAAAAGACAGGAGTAGCTGATGTGAAGACTAATCCACAAAACTTTGATTAGTTGCATTTGAGCAGTCTGAGGAGTGTTTTTACAAGCAGACACAAAAAGCTCACCTTGGTTGTCAATGGTCACAAGCTGCTTTTCAAGTGTTTTATGGTCAAAGTGAAAGGCTTCCAGCACTGTCTCTAACAAGCTGCAGAAGGAAAACACGAAGAAAGATCAGCCCTCTGCACAAAAAGAAGAGGATGCACATACAACAGAAAAATCTTACAGGCACTTTTTGGAAAATATCAGATTTAGTGACATAGCACCATAAGGAGGTTTATCCGAAAAAACTCCAGAAAATAAAAACTGGTTACTTCTCAGCTACACATATTCTGTGACTCAGCTCAATGTGAAACCTCACAGAGAGTGGTACTGGAGCAATGGAGGTGTACCAGGAGCAGGCACAGCCTGACAGAACTGCTGCCCTGCATTCAGTGAGACATGGTGTAACTAAGTAACAACCTGTTAAAATTTCATAGATCCAGGCAGCAAGCCATGCCCACCTTCACTAGCCTAAGTCCACCTCAAAGCCAGCAATCTCTCACCTCAGAGAAGAGGCAAAAGTCCATGAGATGCTCCTAAAAACACTGAACTGTGCCTGCGCAGTCTTTGGAGAAACCCAGAGCAGCACTGCTCACGGTACCCACCTGACTCCCAGCTTTGTACCGATCTGTCCTGTTTGCAAGACATGGATGAAGTGCTTTAAGTGGTACAAATAGGCTGACCACGAAAGGTGTCGGCAGACAGCTCCAACAACTTCAACTGAGGCTGTTACCATGTTTTCATGCTGCTCAAAAGAGAGAAATTCAGCTGCTGTTAGTGTTTGCAACGGCTACATGTCTAAAGCACCCAAAGCAACAAGAGACAGAAGTAAGGTTTGTCTAGTGGGGATGCTGAATTCAGCATTTTTAGATCTCCTCCTGAGCATCAAGTTAGGAAAAAAAAATCATAGTCCATCAAGCAGATCTCCAGACCCACTTCCCCCAAATTATTCTGCACATTTAACTTTTCTCACATAAACCTATAGGCTCACTTGTGCTAAGAACTAAGAACAAGAAGCAGTCAAAGCATCCAATCACAAACACATGGCACATTGCTGGTCAACTATAAACTCATTTCAGATGTGAAATAAAATGTGTCTATTTCTTCACCAAAGTTTCAATCAACACATTTTACTGCCCTCTGGTCAAAGAGCTGAGGGGCACAGACTGCACTGCTGCAGTCTGGGCTGGGTCCTGTGCCTGAGCTCTAATTGTTTCAGCTTCAGAAGAATATTTTTGACAGTAAGCAAATTAGACATTTACTTCACTTGATAGAAGCAGGTCTGCTGTTCTCCTGGTAGTGCGCAGGGAACTACAGAAGTGTGAAACCTGGCTTTTAAAAGTCACAGGTGGAAAGTCTATCTACACTGATATTACATGTAATTTCACTGAAAGTGACTAAAAAATGTCATCCTTCAAATTTTAATTACAAAGCTGCTATTGATTTCAGATGTTTTCAGCCAATTCCTGCAGTTTCCCTCTAAATCCAGAGAAAACTGTATTCATTCCCACCTCTGTTACTAGACACAGACTATATTCCCACAGTCTACTGTCAGAGTATCACAACTAAACAGGAAGACAGAAGTTTGGAGGCAGAGGGAAGAAAATAAGAAGCTGATTACAAAAAATAAAGACAAATAAAACCCCAAGTAAAAACTAAAACAAAACAAAAACCCCTAACCCAAACAGTTAAGAGATCAACCTTTGAAAAGCAGGACAAGTTTAGCAGATACAGGACTGAGTCCAGACTGCATCTGCACTTTCCAAACCCTCTTTCTGCCACCAATACCAGCACAGCACTTTTACCTACAATGGAGACACCGACTTCACAAACATATCAGCTGTCTAAGATGGTTAGGTTTTTAAGGGAAATGGTATATAAGAAAGGTGAAAATATTCAAGTAGATGCATTCAATTGCAAAAGCCTACCTTAAGCATTTTTTCAGTGAAAATTGCAGTTGTAGCATAAGGCATGATGTAGTTCTGGAGGGATTTAGAAGACAGCACAAGCTTTTCTTCAGTGAGCTGCTTTGCCAGTTTCCTCAGAGCTCGTGCCCTTCTGTGGATCTGAGACATGTCACATGGGAGAGAGTGAATGAGGTGGTGCTTGAGTCACAGCTTGCATGAGAGAGCACCCACATCCCGCAGTTCTGAAAATGTCCCAGTTTTAGGTAATGGCATAAACATACCACAGTAATTTCTAAGGCATGCCTTTTTCCTTAAATCTCTGGGCTTTCACTAGCCTTTTGCCTCAACAGATATTCCAAGTCAATGGCATTGTGGATTCACAATCATAAGCCTGTGCTATCTTGAGGTGTTAGACAAGGGAGGCAACTGCAAACAGCAGTTGCTGCAATGAAATGCAAAGACCAGAGAAAACTACAAGTTAAAAACGTACAACTTTGCATGTAACTACAGGTACAGCAAAGACTCTCTCAGGCTGCATCTCTGAAAACAGAAGAAATGTATTTTCATACTGCAAAAACCAGGAGACCAGGCTTTGTGTAACAGCTATATTGCAAAGGTTTGTGAATGGGAAGGGGCTGCAGAGCCTCCAGACTGAGAGCAACAGGTAATAGGCCAGAAAAAACAGAGACCCATTCCATGCCTCAGTCAGAGGAATCTTCAGGATATTGCTGACTGTGGGCTACAATAAACCCAATACTTTTATAGATGGAAACATGACTTTGATCCTCAATCACTCCTGATGATGTCTACATCCCTCTTTTTTGTGACAGTAACTAATGACACAGGTTCAATTTCTCTGCAGACAACACACAGATGCTTCGGAAACATCCCCTCACGTAAGATGCTTTTGCTTGGCAGGGAAAGAGAGGCACTAAGAAATGCCTGCTGTCTTTTACCTGCATGTGTTTCATGTTCTCAAAGAAGTCCATGTCAGGATCATGATGGTTGGTCAGCTGGACCAAATCCTGGAATTCGGGATTTGTTGGGAATGTCTGAATGAGGCAGGAAAGCAGTGATGTGTAGTCCTGCTGGACGCTCTAAAAATAGTAAGCAGCGAATGCTAAGTATCCCTTGGAGATGCTGCTACACACTCCTGAGAACAGCAGTGCTGTCATTTACAAGTGTTTCAGTCAAACGTCCTAATTCTTTGTAACAACAAATGCACCTATTATGGCCTGCATATAAATTAAAGCCTCCCCTCCAAAGAACGAGTTTCAACAAAGAAAAGCTGAACAACAGCAGAGAAACACAGTTAATTTCTATAATCTTTTAGAATTTTATAAGGTTTCAAATCAAGGGTAAGTTTATAGTGGGTACCTGCAGTTCTTATCCCAGTAGGGGACTTTGAGAACTCACCCAAAACACATCTCATTGAAGATAGCTGGAAATGAATGATCAGATATCACTGCCTTACCTCAGTCTTACTCTTCAGACCCCTTCTCACAGACTCCAGGAGAGTGTGCTGGATTAGCTCCTTGTACTCATCTTCTGTGTGGCTGATCTCTGCCAGTCGGTGGATGAAACTGGTCAAGCAAAGGCTTGCGTTGTCACTGAGAGCCATATCACTGAGCTGAGTGGATCAAAAAATGGCACCACATGAGTCTGGCTGTGACACCTTTCTCTAACCAAAAGCTGGGACAGAATGGTGCCACTGGACACAACATAACAAGTCCTTTAGAGATTCAGAAACTCTTAAGAGCTTTCCTATAGAAGTTCTAGTCCCAAATTAATGCCCACCCTACCCATCAGGAAAAAAATCTTTTAGATTTACCAGCAGGCCCACACAACAAGAACATGCTGCAACAAACCAAAAATCAGCCTTTCAAGCCTGTAATGATGCCTTTTATCCAGTACAAATGACCACACACTTCCAGGGCTCACTGACAGAAAGTTGTGCTGCACTGTATTTGTCTTTTGGCACACACAGATGAAAACAGACAAAACTTAAAAAATGTGTTTGTAAGATTACCTAAAGATATTTTCTGAATGTTACGTGGTGCCAAAAAACAGCCAATGGAAGCAAGTTGAAAGTTAGATTCATTAGGGACACATGGTGCATATAGCAAGAGAAGGAACATTCAGCCAACCTGGATGGTATAGAAGCAGTTGTGCATAACAGGGATGAGGAAGTCAGTATCCACTGTTTGCATTTCCTTGATGTGGGCTGTGATTGACTGAAATGCTGACAGACGCACATCGAAGTCGATATCATCCAGATGTCGCTGATCAAAGGCATTCAGCTAAGACAGAGCAACAAGTCGTTAATGAAATGATCATTATGGGATCATACCATATTGGGAGAAAAATGGAGCAGAGAGAAAAACTGTGCATACCTTAACAACATCAGTAATATACTTCAACTTAGCGTCCAAGTCAGATAAAGTCTAAAAAACATAAAAACCCAGTTAACTTTTATAGTTGTTAAGAATTTGGATAACTCAAGACTTTACTACTTGAGACAAAAAATAAAGCAGCAGCATTAGCCTTTCTCCTGTTAGAACCTCCATAAGAGACTTTCTCATGTAGGTTGGAGGATACGTGTTTTAAGTCCTAAGTTTCCAAATATCTACACTGGACATTTCCCCTGTTTTACTGCTAAGAATTTATGTAAGTCACTTCAAAGTAATACAGAACATCCTACTATAAACTGTGAGAGAAGAATACAAAGAAAAATTGTCTTCAGGATACTGAAATCCATTCTTATTTCATCAACATGCAGGATTTGTTGCAGTTTAAGTGCTTTGCTTGGCTTCTCTTACACTAAAGATCCTTGGCGAGGTTCACATCAACCAGGCTGTAAGCCAAAACTTTTACAAATCTTTGCGCAGCTCATTAATTTCTATCACATAGAATTCTGTTATTTTTATTTCACACAAGATGTAGAGTAAAAAGGTTTTTAAAGTTATGCACAAAGATAAATACTGCTATTAGTTTGTTCTTGATCTCTTAGAGCAAATTAAAAAAAGCATAGAAAGATGTAGAAATGCAATACCTGAAATACCAAGCACAACTTATTTCGAGACAGTTTGTTCTGGATGACAGAAAAAAGCTTTGCCAGTGGTTTGAGAAAGCTTGTAGGGTTTGAGCAATGCCTCAGCAAGTTCTGCACTGTCTCCAGAATGTCAATTTGTGTACCCTGAAAGAGACACATAACTCTCAATAAGTACTGACACCTCACAAGATTATTTCATTTCCTTGGGACATATTGCAAGACACGAAGCACACATTGCTGTACTTCATTCAGATCAGAGATACTGAACGAGAACAAAGAATTAGAAGGACACAATGCAATCATCAAATCTCTTGAAGTACTTGCAACCCTTCGATTAGAAACAATACAGTGTTAAGAGATGACTGTCAGCACAATAAAGACTTCTTTTATGTGTCTTTCTTCATGACTCAAAGGTCAGGAGAACTAATAGAGCTTTAAAAACCAGTCTTTCTTGAATATGTGAGGTGAACATTAACAGCACCATACACTTCACAGAATGGGTCAGGTTGGAAAGGACCACAGGGGTTCATTTGGTCCAACCTCCCTGCTCAAGCAGGGTCATTCCAGAGCACATGGCACAGGATTGCATCCAGACAGTTCTTGAGTATCTCCAGAGAGGGGGCCCGGCCACTGCACAGTAAAGCTCTTGTATGAGCTCCCTCCACATCAATCACATGTGGTGCCCTAATGGTTCACTGACATAAAACCCCAAAATAGTACTATATATGGTTTACCTTTGCCTTTCATAAAGCAGCAGACTAATGCAGCACTGCCCAGTACACCACACACACCACATACTCAACCACATATATTCACATTGCTGTCCAGACCCTGTGGCTTTGGGGTGCATAAAATCCACAGTGAAGAAGAGCAATTATTTCAAACACTGCAAGCAATTTGGTGGATTGACTATAGTGACAAAAAGTAAAGACTGCATTATAACTTCTGCAGACCTTCCCCATGACAAGGGGACAGAATCAGTCTGTGCACTGGCACCTCTGGGTGAGTAGTGCACATCTACACACAGTGGCACTGCATTCTGAACAGACTACAAACATGTGAAGATTTGATTGCAGGCTGATAATGAGAAATGGCATGTATATGACTTTTAAACAAACAAATATACTTGATTAAAATAAAATCATATGCTTAGTAGGGGCGAGGAAATAATTTTTACCTACCTGCTCCATGTTAGTCTGATAAAGGAAAGGGATGAGAAGGCTCACAAGTACTGAATTCTGGCTCTTTTCTTGTATGAATTTGCTGATCCTGCAGAATTGGACAAGGTAATTTACTCTTTTATATCATTTCAATCACCAGTACAGAGCAAAGAAGTCTGTCAGCAGTAGTGTCATTTCACAAGGCTTTGTCAGCCTATCCAGGCTAACAGAGCGTACCTACCAAATTCACAGTCCCAGCCTAAGCATTCAGTTCCACATGACTGCGGGCATTTCTGCACCTTTTTCTAACCTCAAGAGATATTAGGTTTGAGTACCAGCAACAAAACCAGCTAGAATCAACTTCTGAAAACTTATCACCTCAATAACCAGCAAATAACAAGGTCAATGACAGATTTAGGTATTTACAACAAATTTTAAAAAGTTGAGACACTGTTTTTTAATTTGGAAACTATTCCAATAAGCCTCTTTCTTCCTCCCTCCTTCCAGCTCTTTAACTGTTTCAGGCTCTAAGAATCACTTACTTGGAAAGTATACTCAGCTCTTTGCTCACTTGAGCTCTGTACTTCTTCTTTTTCACCTTCTCCACATTTAACATTGTTTTGCTGAAGTACTGAAGTATGGTAGGAACATGAGGCAGGACCAACCGGCAACCTAGGCTGACTGGCTCTGTAAGAGATACAACAGTTAGCAACACCCAAGAAACTGCTGCAAGATTCAGAAGGGAGATCCAACCCTATACAAGGGGAAATTAGGATAAAGGAGGCTTCATTAGTAAATGGAAGCTATGAACATGCAGGGCAGCTGGTGGCTGGGAAGAAGCACCAGCACTCACTGAGACCAAGTCTAACAAGTCTGAGATGGGCTCAAAGCAAGCACAAACCACTCCTCTCACAGATTTCAGTAACAGCCCTCCTAAGTGCAGGCTTATCAGAAAGTACCAAGGACATTCCTCAACAGTAGCAACATCTCCTAAAATGACTGGAACATTTGTAGATGGGGTTTTCTTTATTCCACCACTGACCTCTTGTGTAAAATCAAAGCTGCCATAACAAGGGCACATGATCCCTTCCACTAGCTTTGAGTGTTGCAGGTGAAAGCAGCACATTGATGCTGCCTCCACAGCATCAAACACAGCACACTACTGTTCTGTCTACTAACTCTCAAAGATGCCAGGTCTTTCCCAGGGAGCACAGACTAAACATAAAAGTGATACAGGATTATGTGCATACAGGAATGGGGCCTTTATATAAAACCTGGTGTTAGTCACAGAGCCAAGTCAGCTCTTGAACTTGTATCAGTCAAAGCTTCACAGACAGAACAGGTCAACATTCCTTCATAAGAAATCTCTCTGTGCTCAGGACCCTGACACTCAAACGTGGACTTCATCAGTCATCAAGCAAGCAGAACTTTACAGTTCTTGAGCACAAGACAAGTTTGTACATTGATGTTTCCATCTCTGCCAGGAAGTCCTCTTCCCAGTAATCTTAGACAGCCTCATCATAATCTACCACCTCCATCTAAAGCACCCAACAGGTCTCTGAGAACTCTCAGGCAGGCATACCTTCTGTCACGTCTCCAGTGGCCATGACAACACAGTCAGTCATGCTCAAACTGGAAACCTGCTCCGTGGGTTCAAAATCTGGGCTGTTGAGAAGGCTATCAGCAATGTCCATCACAAGGCTGGATGTGGCCTCAGACAGATTCTTGGCTGACAGCACAGCAAAAACATTTGTCAGTATATCACTCTCTGGATGATCTGGCTGCTGCTTGGCCAGCAAAGGGAAATACCTGAGAGAAAGATTATAAAAAGGTTCACTGAAAATTAGGTTCAGAATTTTCAGCTTATAATTCTTTTGTGCGAGAAGTCACACAAAAAATAATGACTGTCTTCCACTTCAACCAAGAAAAAAGTGCATAAAAACCAGAACAGTGTCACCAAAAATACAATGAATGGAGGTTGAGAGGTTATCAAGTCCCTTTTCTAATCCCTTCTCCACAGCCTGAGTCTCCTCTTAGTCTGCTCCTAACCTAGTGATCCAACAGCATTTTTAACAGAAGTTTGTATATAAGGTCTTCATGCCTACCAATGATGTGTCTCAAAAGAAACACCAGGTACTTTAGCAAAGGAAAAACAGTGAGTCTGTGGAAGAGGCAAAAATCACTCAAGACAGTTGAGCTGGAACTTCTCACAATCAAAACAAGCTCTTTTACAACTTTCAGTAACATTCTCAGTCACAGATTCTATGCTGAACTTGCCCATACTTTTTCATAAAATAGAAAGAAATACACAATAAAACATGAATGAAATTATATATTGTAAAACTGACTTCCCATCTCGTAAGACTAGGAAGTCATCAGTCAAGACAAACATATCCCTAAGAAGTCAGACCTCCTCCTCACCTGTGAGTTGGGTTTGAGCTGCATATGTGCTTAGTTATCAATACATGGAAAAAGTAGCCTATTAAAAAAGTGAGTTCTTGCATAAACTGGAAAGCTTCCCAGCTGCTTTGACTGCTATCAAAATAATAAGTCTAATGGAAAAAGAAAATATGGGTTTGGACACAATTATTCACACCCTGTTAGTGTGCTCTTTTTTCCTTGTGCTTTATGTATTCAGAAGTACTTAGGCTTCTTTGCCAGAAGAACACTTACCTGGGGTTCTTACTCCAGGTGTGAATGAGCTTGAGCAGAAAAGTTGGAGAATACTGACTCTCTGAAGCCAATCTGCAGACCTAAAGGAGAGAAAAATCAGATACCAATGCAAGACAAGTAAGTAAAGCCACTTGAAAACCTCCTCTCTAACAAAGACCTCACATTCTATAATTTACCTTTTTTATAAAGTAATTCCAACCTTTTATAAAGTAATTTTCCAACTTCCTCAATATTTGTCAAATGACTCTTAGATCATTTCACTCCCATTTATACAGTATTCCAGTTACCATTTTTGCCTTCCCTTGAAACTAGATTCCCATAACACCTCACATTTGCCACAGAGACTTAGCAACCCCTCCCAGACATAGAAAGGAAATCTCAAGGACAGCACCCAAAACTCACTCCTCCCACACTTCCTATGCCCTGACTGCAGCACCTGGTCTGTATCTCCACAGCCTCACTGGAGAGGCTGGAACATCATATTGCATCCCATGAATGGGATCTCCTAACAGGGTTCTGTGTCCAAAACAACCCCACCTGTGTTGGGGTTGTGCTGCTGCTGTGCAGGCTAACAAGTCTCTGCAGCAAAATCCTGGGCTATGAACAACAGCAAACTCCAACTGCAGGTTCAACAGGCTTAAAACAATTTGCCCTCTCCATCAGTTTTACACACCTCAGTTCTGTAGTTTAAAAAAAGGAAAGCATACAAGTCAAAATTATTCTTTTAACCAAACCAAATCCTCATGAAGTTCACCAGAAAAGACTCCAGAGGGAGCTTCTGGATCATACTACCATCCAAGCTTCAAAACCATCTGTCTTCCTGACATATGTAAGGACATGAGGCATTCTAACTATTTAGTAACAAAAGTACATCTTGTTCAGAGTTATTCAGAATTTGCAAACACTGTGCTCCATGAAAGCTTTAAGTGCTTTGCTGACTGCCTGGAACTGCAATGGCCGGAACTGCTCTGGAACTGCAATAAATGTTCACTGCTTTTCCCACGTAGCACCCTGGCTGTAAGAAGACTCCATGGACAAACCAGGAACATGCACTTCCCTGTTGCCCAGCCCGGTGCAATACAGAGCTATATGCACTGCCTGGTACTTTTTATCTACTGTTTGTCCACATAACCATACTACACATCACATATTGTTACTGGTACAGCAGAGAAACAGTGTAGGAGTAAACAAAAACAATGTCTAGAGAAGCAGCTCTGCTGTTTCACAGACTAGACCAGTGCTCTTTAACAGGCTTTTCTGCTGCAGGGAAGTTGGACATTTGGATATCTTAAAAGCCTCTGTGGAAGAGCTCTCTTGGAGTCAGCCCCTCTTACTCAAGTTAACCTTTTCATGGACACAAGTGCTTTTAGAGCAGAGACAACCCAGCAGCTGGTACAGGCACTCCCTGACAACCCCAGAGCCACTGCACTGACAAAGACAGCATAATCTAATTCTAAATCCTGTGTTCTCTCTCCATCTCACAGCAGCGTATTTTCCAATCTCAGAGGTGATCTGAATTTCTCTGATAAAAGCCACATGCCTGTGCTTTGTTACTGTATTCACATGGAACTCTTGGCAGGCAGGCTCAAGACCACTCTAGCCCGCTGACAGACCCTCCTGGGTCCTTCCTTTCCTGCAGCAGCATTTGCTTCTGCAGCCCCCTACCCAACAACTGTCACACAGAAAAGTAGCAAAGTACACCTAGAAATTACTCGTATTATTTAGCTTCCTTGAAGCATCTAGGGAAGAAGTCTGCTTCTGTGGTTAAAGAACAAAGAAATGGCATCCATTTTATTCAGACGAATTAATTTGTACTTTAATCTGTGACTTGATTATTCCAGGACTAATCCAAGACAAGCCAAGAAACTGGCCTTGCACAGACACACTAGGATGCCACCATTTGTTCAAGACCACATCCAATCTAGCAATGGACAGAGCTGACATGAAGGACTCCAGTATAGCTGGAGTTTTCTGCATAATACATGTTTCAAACAAGTTATTTGGAAAAACAAGAAATACTTACCTGAGGCCATACCACAGCATGGAAAACTGCATCAATCTCTTCCACACTAAAGCTGTAGGTCTCATAATCAGAAAAAAACTCTGCCACAAGCTTGAGACCAAGACGTCTCAAATTCTTCAGTGGATTAATCAACCTAGGTTGGACCTGTAAGGAAAACCAACAAAAAACCCAACCCAGTAAGACCTTGGCAGAACAACTACCAACTACTTGCTCTGAAATTAAATCCAGCAATTGACTGACCACATCCAGACACATTCTTTGCAGAAATATCTGTTTTCTCTTGTAACTTGTTCACAGTGGCAATGTACACCTCAGAGCTGACCTAAATGTTTCTAGAAGAGGCCTGCCTGTTCCTGCATTGAGGCAGTTACACAGGACTCCTTCAGCTCATAAAAAATCCATGCTGATAGGTTTAACCCAGTAGCATCTGCCCCTTTTGGATGCAATGCAGAAAGCTACACCACAATTAATCAGATTTCCAACTCTGACACTTAAACAATTCTGTTTTACACTTGAAAGGACCGCAATCACCTCTTCAAAGTGAAGTTGTACTTTGTACACTGAGATCTTCTGGGAAGAAATCAACAGATGAAGAGAAGGGGGAAGGAACAGAGAAGGAAAGAATGTGAATTATGTCTTCCAGCAGAGTACGGTGGGGGCTATAGCATTTGGTTACAGGAAGGTGCTTCCTGTACCCATTTAGTGGTTATGTTCCATAGCCTTTCTTTGGAAAAACATTTCAGTAAGGGAATTCATGCAGAGCTGCATTCTGACTCTCCTCCCTTTGAGGAGTCTTGACCTGAGTAATCTAAATTATTTCCATACTGTGCAATGCAGCTCACAGCATGAGCACAAGAAGTAGCTCCACAGTGCAGAGGTAATGAACTTCAGCCTCAGATACAACAAAGCCACATGAGAGCAAATGAAAGCCACTGTCTAATATTGGAGCTCTTTTGGATATCATGATCCACCACAAGTGGATCCAAGAATATAAAATCACAAGTAAAAAAGACAAAGAGGAGATGGTGGAGAAAGAACCGATCAAGCTCTTGCAACAGGACCTCCCAAGCTATGCTGAATGTGTACTAATGGAGCGCAATCAGCTTCCAGGAGGCAAATGAACTGTTTGAAAGCCCAAAGAAAGCACAAACCAGGATACTATTGCTAACGGCAACCTCCACGTGAAGTCATTCTGGGTTTCCCACTATCCAATCACGATAAAAGAGTTCTCTGAGATCAAGCCTTTGAGAGGACAAAGAAACTCAACAGTGAACACAATCAGTAGGAAATGGTTGTGGATGCTATGGGACAGAGAGAGAGAAATGGTAAGCATTTCTCTCTCTCTGTCCCATAGCATCTACAAATGGTAAATTAATAACTTGTCTTAAAGTGGTCAAGGTTGATGTTTAACTCTCCAGGTAGTATCAGTCTGCAATAAATTACTCTCAAACTCCAAGAATGTCTTACAATTATTAGTCAAGATAAACACATTTCTCACACTCTTCCTTGAGCTTTTAACAGCCCCTGGGCTAATGAAGTGCTAAATTAAGTTCAGACAAACAACAGACTGTCACTCCTGACATTATACAACCATGACAGAATTACTGTAGCAACTCTGGCAAAATGTGGCTTTCCTAGCAGTTAATGAAGCAGCTTTTAGAATTCCTGTCTCCTGTCCTCATTGAAAACATGCAGGCATATGCAATGCACTGCTGAAGTCAGACAGTGGGATGCTGATGTCCTCCAATTTGCTTATCCTCTCCATAAATTAAGACAGCTACCAGGTTCTGTGCAGCCTGCAGGCAACTATGAGACCTTGGATACTGCCTATTGCAAGGACTTGCTTTGTTTGATGGATTTTTTTCAAAGCAAGTTCTAACCTCAAATGCTCACAGCTGGGTCTTGGCAAGAACACACTCATGGTGACAAAACATTCATTCCCACTTGCTCAGGCCATCATCTCCTAACACCTTGCAACACCACAGTGACGATGATGACTGCGCAGGTTGCTTGTTTCCCACCTAATATATGAGCAGGCTCTGCACCAGGAAGACAGAAAAGCCTGGCTCAGTGTTACAGTTTCTAAGCAGCTGCCAACAGACTCCAAGTAGCCGGACTAGAGCTCAGGGATGTCTGGGCTGGCCCCCTGCATACAAGGCAGCAATAAACTAACATGCCCCACCTTCAGGTTCAACCAATCTTTAACAGGATGTTTTCCTCACCTGACCCCTTCTGCATGTACAGCCATTACTTAGCAAGGGAAAAAACATTTCCACTGCTCTGCAGATACCTGGCTAAGATCCAAATGGTAACACTGGATTAGTATGACTCCTGATCAGAGCTGAAGATGCTTCTAGTGTGCTGAAAGCATGGCTGGTAGTCATGTCCCTCCTGTGTCCCATGAGAGGGACAGATAATCACAAACGGCAGATAATCACTGTGATCATCCACAATACTGAGCTCCTCTGAGGTCTAGCACTGCAACAAAACACCTCATGGACAAGGTTTGCTTTAATGTCTTCAGACAAGGAACTTTAAACCTCTCCCTTCCCCTGCTCAAATGTTTTATCCTTGCAGCCAAGAAGCTCCATCTTTATGGCAAATTTCAACTTCCAGCCATAAGATCTTGTTACATGTTTACAACAGAACAGTTCTCTCTCTCATGCCCTTCTCTCCACAAAACAGGTAGGAACAATGCACAGAGATCACCTCCAACTCTTTCTTCAGTAGCTCAAACAAAAACACAGTTCAAATCAGTTTTCTAAGTACATTAACTCTGCCTGCACTGCTTGAGCCCTGTAGCACTTTCAGACAAGCACCACTGGCCTCTATTTTGACAGACTTCTAATTGTTAAGCTTCACTCCACAATGGCATTCAACTTCTCTTTTATCTGAATCACTAAAGCTCTGTCTATGTGTGTAAGCTCAGAGGAGGAGGAGAAAAAGAAACTTAATTTATGTGTTTGTATATTGTTTGCATATACTGTACCTTCTCTCTTTGCTGGAGGATGCAGGATACCACTGCAGTCATGCAGAGCAGAATCTGCAGAATTTCAGGCAGGTATTGCTGGATCAAATGTCCCATGTTTTTCAACACAACCTCAAGACCATTGAAGAGGCTATGCTGACGCCCAAGAGGCAGGACTTTAGCTAAATCCAGCTCTGACATACTTTGAAGGACTGCAGTCTGGCAAGGCCCTGTGATAGGCAAAGGAACAGCAAATTATCTAGGGAAGTACCATGGAGAAACCCACTACCAAGAATAATATTTCAGTGAAAAATAGTGGAATTTGGCCCTAAAGTACAGATCCTCACAATCATATTTTTAAATAAGAAGAGCTCTGTTTCTCCATCTCTCTGATATTTAGATGTCTCCCACTGCTACAGAATCAGAGCACATTACAAGCTCTATTTACTGCCATGATACTCAGACTAGCCTACGATGCCAGCCACTACCCACTCCTGGCCTGCTACAACTTATTTGCACAGCTGTGGCAAGTTGTTCAGCTTTTCTGACCTTGGACGTGTAAAACAGAGCAATCATGCTTTGTAAGGAGAGATTTAGGGGAAACCTAGTCCTTACCAAGGGTTTACTTTCATCCCTTCAAGGCATAGTTAAGAGTCAAACTGAAGCACATAACAGTACTAAGCCTATTTATCCTCCCACACCTCTACATCAGGAAATACCACACCCCCAGCTTCTATAGCCTACCTACCATTACTGAATTGCTTCACAGCTTCAAAGAGTAGATCCAAGAACATCCGGATCTCTTCTGGCAGCGAGCCGGCCAGAAATCGCAGAACAATCGACATGCGAGTGCTCGCTGAAGACTTGCCCTGTGTTTTGCTCCCTGTTTTGTTTCTCATTCTGCCATAGAGAATTCTTCAAGAACCAGAAAGAGATTGCATTAGCTTTCAGCAAGCCATCTGTTTTTCAGCCTCTTATTCTGCAGGAGAAACTTGGTTTAAAAATATTCTCTAGTGAAAGTTCTCCCTTCAGGTTCTCCACTGAACTACTACATATTGTCCAAAAACATCTTAGTGAAAGATCAGCTTCTGCTTCTACAATGGAAGCTCTGCTGGAAACTTCAGGTATAAAACTGGTTACCTTGCAGACAATTCACATCATTGCAAATAGGTGGCAACACTCAATGAACTGAAATGTCTTCACAGTCCTCTGTAACCCTTAGCAGAAACAGTATGTACCAAAATGCTGTTTTTAAAGAAAACACTAATTGCATAACACATTATATAAATGTGTTAATAAGAAAACCATACAGAATATCACAAACGAAGTCATCAAACTATACCACTAAGCATGGGTTTATCTCAACTATTCAAAATGAGAAGTAGCATTACTTCTCTCTGCTCATGGTACTCTGCCATGAAGGTTTTGAACTCACACTTCAGAACACACCTCATTAGAACAGGGATGAGATCTGGTCGATGCTCTGTTTTTACTACTGTGGTCTCCTCAGAAATACTGAAATGGACTATCTCTTCTTTAAAGCTCTTGTCCTCCAGTAGCCTTTGCAAGTTCTCCCTGAGAGTAATAAACATTATTTGAGAGCAGGTAGGGTTATTAAAATAGACAGATAGACACACAGATGCATCTATATCTAATTACCTACCTATCTATCCTTGCTGTCTACAAAATATTAAAGTAATATTTTCTCACTCTTTTATAAAAAAATATTTTAAAAGCCAATAAGTTCAAGCTAATGATGTAGACAAGTCAGTCCTGGATGTATCCCAAGGAAATTATTTAACTATAAACTACAGTTTTATGCTGTCACTTTCTTTGGGTGGTTATAAATCATCAGTACAAAAGACATCTTTGAAAATGACAGAACTACTAACACTACTGACATTATTCTGGGACAGAATGGAAGTGTTGCTATTTTTCTTTAAACAAAAAAGAGACACTCATCAACCTCAAGATCTGATTTCCTCTCTTAGATACAAAACATACAGCTGACTAAAATGAAACTTTACATATATGTCTTCAACAAATACAGGACCCCAAATAAAACTGACCCCAAAGCAGGCTTCTGATATGATAGCAGGCTAATTCACCAATGCTAAAATAATATAAAAGCTTTTACCTGTATGGCAGTAGATGAGGATGCTTGTATGTCATTATACAGTCAAGAGCTATTCTCTGTACATTCTGGTCTTGATGAGAGAGTAGCTGCAAATAACAAAAGAAAGAAAATGAGTCCCTATCTAGGAGGCAGAAATGCTTACTGAAAATATTGAAACAACCCAAAGGCTACAGGCTCAAGCAGGTTTTGGAGTAACTTATTCAAATGGAAGCAGAATGTATGTGTTGCCAGTACAAAGCCAAGATGTACATGCTCAACTTCCACTCATAAAAAGGGGCCTGGCTGCTGATAGTGCATATATAATTTTCCTTCCTACCAACATAGGGTAGTTGTAATATTATGTTTTTTCATAGATGTCTTTTGGACCACTATGAGTTTGCATTTATCAACAAAACCACTTGTGATACAGCTGTGTATCTAAGAAGACTGGATTAAAAAGCAGACTACCCAAACAATTCCAAGATATCTGTATTTCTTTCCTGTGACAAACACAAACTACTTGGAAGACTTGGTATGCAAAGTCTCAGTGAGATTTGCCCTCTCTTGAAGATGATTCTTCATAACCTAGGCACTAAACAACACCAAGAGGTGGTCACAGCACCAAGACTATCTGAGTTAAAGAACTGCTTGCACAATGCACTCAGGCACATGGTTTGATTCTTCGGGTGTCGTGTGCAGGGTCAGGAACTGGACTCAATTATCCTGATGGTTCTGTTCCAACTCAGCATATTCTGGGATTCTGAGATTCATTAGAACAGGGAAAAGAAGTTGAGAAATACAGATCATTTCCCCAGGCAGCATCTTTATCAGTTCTTCAGTCTCCTACTAAATAGCACAGCAAGTGTCACCAGAGGTCACTTTGCCATGACGTCCCTATGCCAGACGGACACACCAGCCGTGACAATGCATATACTAAGACACAGAAATGCAAGCAGTAAGTGATGAAATAATCTTTCTTCTTGTGCCAGGCTGTTCTTCCCACAGTGATTTGACCTTTACACCACTGCCCAATATTTTGCTAAGAACACAGGCAAGCAAACACGTCGATCAACTGTTTTTCTAAGCAATACTTTAAGATAGACTGAAACAGAGTGGATGTCTACTAGAGATTGTCAAATTCAGGGACTAAGGAATGGAGTTTTCAACACCCACAGCCTCAGAAAACAAACTAGGAACAACGAGAGCAAACCCTAATGACCTGAATAAATCCACGAACTAGGAACCAACACAACCCTGTAAAATTAAAAAACAAAACCGTTTTAAGGATTGTAAAATAAAGACTTAGAATCCCTCTTTGAAGTCATACTTTCGACAATTCTTTCAGAGAAATCCCTAGAATCAAGCAAATTGAATATTCTTCAAGAAGGAATTCCCTTTTTGATGCTTGATAATCTCTTGTACATACTGGCCATACTCATATTACACAAAAGACTATAGGACAAAGACAGATCTCCTTAGATCTTCCCCAAATTTTGGATTCTAAATCCTCCCCCACATCCTGCATGAAGTGTAAGTGAAACAGATATACTCTGCAGACACTCTTCCACCTTTGTCACCCTAGTTTTTTAAGATTTTCTAGGCCTTCTGATGTTGACATTCTTGTAGTGAACTTTCTCAGACACTTTCTGTAAATAACTGATTGTTTTGTCTTCTTTTATGGAAGAAGAGAAAGTTGATAGACTGTTAGTTTGACCAGTGTCATTGGAGAGGTGTCACTGTCACCCTCCAATCCGCTGTCACTTTTAGAAAACTATAAATGTTGAGTCAGAAAATAAATTTCCTCTTTCTTCCTTCACCTTGAGAATGGTAGTGTGCTTGTGTTCTCTCGTGTCCTATAGTGACACACCTTGCCAAAGACTACTACTTGTCTACTGTCTTGCCACTCCTGGCAAACTAAGCCAGGTATCTTAAGCAGATCTTTGCCCAAGGGGTTCATTTCAAGTGAAGCCTGTTAGAAAGCCCCCTCAAGGACAGCTCCTTTTTCAGCTATCACAGCTGAGTTCAGAAAATGAACAGCTTTCTTCAGTATTAGACCCTGCTCTCAAATAAGAAAGAGTTGATTTATTAGTAGTATTTCTAAAAGTAAGCAGATTGCCTCACCTGGGTATACAAGGCATTCAACTTCTGCTCCAGATACAATGCGCGAGGATTTGAGAATTTTGAGAAAACTTGTAAGTGGGCTATTAGTTGCCTGCAAAACAAAGCAATGATTTTTTTTAAATATCCAGGAGACAAACAGGGAACTTAAGTTAAAATTCACTAACAAGAAAGAAAACAAAACACAACACAAGAGGATCCCAAGACTTCAGCACTATTTCAGACATCTCAAGAAGTGTTCTGCTGCCTAAGCAGCTCCTTCCAGCTGTCACCTTACTGAACAGAGGACACCTTTATTCCAGCAGCACTGGGTAGGCTGTTTTTTTCATGAGAAAGGGGTACAGTCAGGATGCAGCTTACTTCTCTCTGCCAACCCAGCCTAGAACACCAAAACCCTGTATTTATCTCTTTGTTTATTCACTTGTCCATAACTGGTGCCCATGGTGCTCCTACCAACCTCATGGGCTGCATTCAGCCACAGACTGTACTGGGGCTGCAAGGACAGATGGGAGTCAGTTCCTCTAGCACTGGCAGGGTCACCTCACACCTGCCCCACATCCTCCTCATGGAAAGGGGCAGAGAAGATCAGGATAAGTGAGATCTCCTCTACCATGTGTGCTGTGGAACTGGTAGAAGCTGTCCTCATTGAGCTGCTAATTTACACTGAATCCTCCAGACACTTGAGCTGGGCCACCCTCTTCCATGGCTGGGCGCAGACAAGGGATGAGTAGGATGCCTTCCAGGAACCGAACAGGGAGCCTGGGGCAGGTGCTCCCTGCTTCAGCCAGGCCTCCCAGGACACAGGGTGCAGCCCCACGAGGGAGTCCTCCCTGGCACAGGCCTGACCTGGGAAGGGAGGTCACTCCACAACTCATTAACACACCCCCGGTAAATCTTTCATGCCTTTGTTAGGTAAATCTTTCATGCCTGTGTTACAGCTACCGGGAGCTAATGTTTCCACTTCACTGCACAGATGTTCTGAGATGGAGGCTGGGAAAACAACAAAATATCTTGGACAGTCACTGTATTTTAATTGCTGATAACTTGCAGATACAAGCCATAATCTGGGAAAAAAATGAAACACCCATAGGACACTGGGGATGAAATGACACTTTAGGTCACATATCAAATACTTGTATACTTGTCTTGTTCCAACATATAAGGTGACATTTTGAAGTTCTCTGTCATTACAAGGGCCATCCTTTGCAAAAGAAGTGTCAGAATATAAATCTTTGTGCTGTATTTGTAAGCGATATTTGACAGAGGTCATCACTGGGGAGAATTCATACAAAGAGCAACTTTCTCCATGCATTCAGCACTGCAACAATGACACTCAGCAACATGCAGCTTCAGTCTACCAAATACAAACCTTGGTCCCTAAGAATACAAGACTTATAATGGACAGAAAATGGCAGAATCCCAATATTCTATACCTAAATATCCCAATATTCTATACCAATATTCTATACCAGAATCCTAATATTCTATACCTAAACAAATAATCTAATTTTTTGAAGTGTTTGGCAATGCCCACAGTTTTCAAAGACTAACAGATACGTACAGAGAAGCCAGGGAAATCAGGCACAAGAGTCTCTGGAAACCTCAGAATACTACACATTTTTTGCCTAAAGTAAAACACATCACAGACATGTCAGCAGGTAATGCGCTAATGATAAAACCTGGGCAATGTGTTTGGATTTTTAGTACTATACAGGCAAAATTTCTGACTTGTAATACACTGAGAAATGACGAAGCACAAGCAAAAGAAGAAAAAATAATATATACAAAAGCACAGCTTGTGTCTCAGTGCGAGCTGCTGAATCTGCCTTTCCATAAGAGCACTAGCAAAAGGGAAAACTAAAAATACTTACTTAGCAGCAGCTCTTCTTGTTTTCTTTTTCGGTACTCCTATACTAATTGGTTCCCCTTCTTCCTTTTCTTCTTCCTCCTCCTCCTCCTCCTCCTCCATAGCAACATCATTCACCTCTTCAGCAGGTATTTGTTTTGCTGCTATGGTACCACTAATTTTCCTTCTGAGATCCTGAGAGGGAGCCACTAAGGAATCTGCTGGGTAGTACTCATTTCTGTGTTTAAAAAAAGAAGGAAGGAATTAGAAGCATAACATTTCTCAAGGTTTCAGAGCAACAACATCAACTAAAAACCTCACCATTCTTATTGTAACATCTTGTTATGTCCATCATACTGTCTGATATGTGCACACATATGCAAGCACACCATTGCTCTCCCTGCCGGGGCAGGAATTTGAATCAGCCTCTACCAAAATAAGTATTTTCCCCATCCTGGGGGAAAACACTTCAGTATTCTGTGATTCCAAACTAAAGTGTGTTTTCATTAAAGAGGAACTTTATTTCCTATGAAATCACTCTGTAACTGAATAATGAGACTGACAATGTCAAGTCAATGAATGAGCAGCAGAGACCTACTACTGTAAGTTTCATTTCAGCCTGCTTCGTTTCTAACAGAATCCACATTCCAATTGAAAGGTTATCTCTACTGGAAACAGATGTGTCATCAGCCATGCATTTAAGAAATAAAGTCTGTAATGGGATAGCCAATCTTAAAGCTCAGCAACACATTGAGAGCAATGTGTCCACTCATCTGAAAAATAAATCTTACTTACCGAATGAATCTCAAAAGAAGTGGGGAAAGTTCCCTCGACCGAGGCTCCACTCTATCTGGAAACTTATCCAGTGCTTTCCAAAGTAGGAACCTGTAATTTGTGTGGTCCAGCCGCTCACTGCAATCTGTTCTACTCCTCAGCTGCTCCAGAAAGACAGTCCCCACCTCTCCTTCTGGTATCTTCTCACTTTCTGTTTCAGCAATGCTCTCCTCCTGTTCATCTAATTCATCTTGTAGCTCCATTTCTACAGAAGAGATAAGAAAATCTTTTCAGGTTACTTCATAATCACCAGTAGCAAGGAATCCATCCCCCATTACAAAAGTAATGCATTTGGTAACATGCACCTGGTTTAGACACAACTGTATTAAACACTGACCTGAAAGACACACATTGCTTAGAAAGCGTTCTAGGATGCCTTGCAACCCTGGCACTTCTCAGCTGGGCTCAGTTCCCTTGAATAACAGGGAAGTTCACAAATGGCTGCACACTTCTGACTCTATATTGAAATATTAGATTGCATATGCCCATAGGAAAACCTCAAGAGCACACGCAAGGACTGTGTGCAGAAATTCCATGGAGCAGGAAGATGGTCTGCACCATTACACAGGTTTTGTCACTGCTCCTGACCAGTCTGAGCAGTGCCAGCCTTAAGCAAAGATGAAGCTGCAGGTTTTCCAACAACCTGCAACTCCCTCCTGTAATGCAGGTGGGCTTTTCCAGCTACTGCTTGGTGTTTAGGACGGGAGACACAGCTTCCTCACAAGCCTCTCCATTCCTGCCCTGGACATGACAGCAGTACTGGTTCTGAATTCCTCCATCACACATAAATTTGGGGAACTTGAAAAACAGCCACATAATTCACCATTAGCTGGGTTCCTATAATAACCATGCTTAGGATAGGTGACTTACCAGCATAGCTAGCAGCCCTCTCCAAATGTTCATACAGGACCTTCCAGAACTGTTTATTCTCCATTTCCTTTGCATGAGAACTAACAAAGCAGAATACAGCATGAAATTAGAAGAAAGATAAGAAAAGGCAAGCGTCACTCAGCTAGTTATCAACTACCACAATCAAAGGCTTTGATCACTGCTTTAATGTGGCTGTCCAGAGACAGGACATCTGCACAATGCAGCTGTAGCATTTCCTTGCCTTTTCTCATGGATCCCAAATGTCAACTGTTTTTAAATAATCTGGTTGCATCCCATGACTTCAAATGAACTCAAATTGAGTAAAAATGTTCTCAAGCTTTCTACTGACTTCTGTATAGCAAATCATACAGAATCAAAGAAAGAATTAGCATGGACATATCTTTTGAAGAGCTGGTTTAATTTTTTCTTTAATTAATTCACTGGTTTGAAGAGGGAAATCCCGTCCTTTTTAATCATACAACAAAGGGAGGAAAAAAGAAGATTAAGTCATGCTGAAAGAAGTCACTTATTTTTTCACCATGGTAAGACTTCCCTACTCTTTAGTACGATTTAGAGGTTTGCCAGTAAGGACAGAAAAGTTAGCAGATGAGGAAACAGAGAGACTTCTTGTTCCTTTAAGCATTTGTGAAACGTAAATCAAATCCTGCTACCTCTGACTAAAAACTCTTGTTGAAACTCTGATGTTATTTAACTGCATTTGTTGCAAGTTCCCTTTAAAGTAAAAAAAAATCAGGAATTGAAGAGTCTACACAGGCTGAGATTTCAGAGATTAAATTAATTTCAGAAGATCTCACATGAAGGTTCTCATGCACAAATCTCTCCCAACTGGACATTTTTTACCTCAGCTTCAGTTCACAGAAGAATGAAAGGAATGTCCTGTGACACAACTACAGACTGCAGCATCTAACTGCATATACTCACGTTATAAGCTCAATAACAGGATCCCAGAGAGGGCTGAAGTTAATATAAAGCATTCCTAGTAAATACCGAAGAGGCACCTAGAATGACACACAACACCATCTTGTGAGATGCAAAAAACAGTAGTTAAAGACCAACCAAGCTCCTCTAACCTTTCTTTCTCTCAAAGAGGAAACTTTGGTCTAAGAAGTTTTCAGGAGTGCTACAAGAGATGAATGATGTCACATACATAATAATTTCTTCATGTGGAATATCTAGAACCCATTTACTTCCTCACAGCTTCATGTGGAAATCTAGAACCCATTTACTGTAAGCTACACTGAGACCTCATAACTATACCAAAATAACATGAATATGGAAAAACCAGTTCAGCACAGATGATCTGGACTGTCTCTCTCACCAACTTCATTGCTGCCACAGCAAAATGAGGGACCTCAGACAGACGAAGGTTTGCCCAGAGAAGTACTCACTGCACTAGGCCTAATGCCATGATCTCTAGGCTGGCTCCTCACTGAGCTACATGGGGGAGTGACCTACAATCCTTCCTCATGGATGTGAGGCCCCCTTTAGCTCAGCAGCAGAGGACATTCAACAATTACAGGCATAAAAAATTTTCCTGCTGAAGCAAGATCCAGAAGTGAGGTCACCAACGGCCAGTGAGAGTCCTACCAATGTTCAACCACACTGAGGACGCGGCAAGGTCATGAGTTTAAATTTGCTCACATCTTGCTTCTCCCTGGAATCATTTGCTTTCCTTTGCATAACATCAAACCCAGATTAATCTGACTGTGGGCCATTTATCTAGGTACCACTGTTGTTCTACTAAACACAGTACTCCTGAGGACAATGGGATCTGTGATCCCTACTAACAAGTAAAAACCTAAAACCTAATCTGGGAGTTAATTTACTTTTTTGACACACTCTCATTAAAAACTCTGCAATCCATGTGATGAAATAAGAACATTCTCTTGGAATAAAGGAATGTGACAACTGCTTTTTGACAATAAACCCTTACCTCCTGCAAAGATCCACTTGGTATTGCAGGCTGCACTATGTCACATCTTAGTTTCCTCAAATGGAGAAGTTTTTCTCTGTAATCATTCACTGTTGCTGGCACAAGTTCTGCTTGGAGCAATATGGCAAATACTGGCTGGAATTCCCCTGTGCCATCACCCTGAACAAACAAGTGACATGAATTCTGTTAGAGTACCTTTATCTCATTGAAAAGTACTTCAAAAAAACTATACAGACTCTCGGCCATTCTGGACAAAAGAACAAAGTCAAAGGACTTGCTCTGGTTTCCACCATTTAGGCACACATCTGAAAACCCCAGGAGGTGGGGGACAAAGAAATAAGACTGCAATGTGAAAGGACAAAAGCCAAAGACCACCTCTACCAGATACATTTTGTTTCTGCAAAGTGAACAACATTTCACACAAAACATGAAACACAGATAGATTTGAAATGTTAAATGAAAAGCTTTAGCCCTACCTCAATCTGTGCAGAAGGTGGATTATCAAAATGGTTTAGAATTCGAACTGTCAACAGCCGGACCTATTCCAACAAGAAGCATATGTCAGGCAATATGAATTGACAAATACACACCTACAGAGAGGCTAATGTCTGGTACAGCACACTGATTTCACTAGGTTCATCTCGGAGCTGAAAAACAGATGAATTCCTGTAGTCTGGAAGGCAATTAGAAGTGAATTTACCTGATTTACCTCTAGGGAAGAGGCAAGGCTGACAGGGCTAACAGTTAACCTCTGTTAACTCATGCCCCACTGACCCAGGTCTAAGCAGACACTATGGAAGTAATAGCTTTACACAGTCTCATGCTTCTCCTCCAAGACTATCCTTTAACTAAGTTTACTTATGCTTGATTGTTAAAATACAAATTACTTTGCATGTGCTCAAAACAGTAGATTACCTTGGAAACACCGGTGGAAATATTAGGATGCAACTTCTCAAACAAGTCCATTAGGTTCCTTTGGGAAAGGGGCTCCTGGCAGCCACATAATGCCAGCCTCGTGTAATAGAGATCAGCCAACAGCAAAGCAGAGGGGTCTGAAGGGAAAGTGCTAAAACAATGGATGATTTTATTAGCATACAGAAAGCACTGCAACAACACTGGTATTTAAAAACAAGGCAGTGGTGATAGCTACAACATTAAGGGAAAATTCCACGACTCTGCTTTCAGACTCTGCTTGCACCAGCAGGCTAGTGAAGTCAGACTTCACCAGCAAATGACTTTCAGCTGCAGAATCAATGACAGCCCAAGAGGTATGAGATCCCTCCTTTGTGTCAATCAGGCTTGTCAAGCTGAGACTTGCATTCTGGACACACAGCTGCAGAGAATAAATCTGCATAGGTCACACCAGGGCTTCTGCTACTGCCCAGGTGCTCAGTCAGTGATCACCTTCAACAGAAAAGAAATAATCCAGGCTTAGGTGAGACCCCAGGAATCCTGTCTGCTCACAGAGAAACCTCCTTCTGCTACCTTATGTCCCTTGCTCCAAGCAGGTTTCACATCTCCTGCCCAGAGCTGATAGGAAAGCATTAAGCTAAAGCTCATTGCCAATAATTCCTGTCTGATCATGCCTCAGACATGAGCACCGTAACTTCCTAAATGAACAGGGTGTTTTGAAGCTCAAGCCACTAAAGACTTGGAGGTGCTAGAGAGAGCATTCAGCTCTCTCTCTGTCCCTCCAGCCAGAGAGTTTTCTGTGCTAATTGTAAGTTAAATAGAGTGAAAATAAATAAAATGGAGTACACAAAATCTCCTCCCATTGTGGAGCAAGCACAAACATGGGTATGTAAGGACATGGTGGAATCCCAACACCAGGAGCAAACTCAGGCTTTTGACACAGCTCAGAAAGTGCTGTTCCTGTCTGTTTTGTCATTATAATGTAACACAGAATTACTAGGTGCAGCATTCCAAAGCAAAACTAGAACTAGGGTAGCACTCCAACATATCACTAGAACCAACTTACTTGACACACTACCCTGCAGCTAAGAAAGCAGGAGTTTGCAGAGAAAATGTCATTGAACAGGAACTACATCTACCTGGTTCTCCAAAAGAAGTGCCCACAATTTTGCTCCATTACATAACCACAATACTGAAGCAATGCACCAACATGACAGAAGGGGCAGCACACAAGAAGCATTTAACCAGCTCTTATATAAAGGCAAAGTCAAATTTTTGCCCTACCAAGGAAAACCATGAAGCACCACAGAACAGGCACAGTTTACTTACGTCACCAAGTTCTTGACACGCTCCACAGGTAACAAATGGAGTACTTCAGCAGATTCCACCAAACTAAGTAGAGTACTTACAGCTTGGCACGCCACAAACAGGCTTCCTGGAGCAGAGAAAGAACAAGAACATCTTGTAAATTTACTCAGCTCTCAGTGACTTGTGCTTGTATGGTGCATGCCCATCCTGAAAAGGCTGGAGTTAGAGAAATAAGGTAGCATATGGAGCCCAGAGCTGGCATGTGTATTTTCTAACCATAACACATAAAAGAAGTGCTTCCCTGGCTATCAAAGTAAGTGCCTCCTCCAGCAAGCCAGCACTGAAAGCTGTGACAGCTCCCAGTTTGCATGTTTCCATCACACCCACATGTGCAGAAAGCAGGGATCTGGAGCTAAGCACTGTGGCAGGAGTCACAGACAGCACTCTGCTCAAAACAAAGAAATGCTGCCAAACTGATATGAATGCAGCAAAAACAAAGCAAAAATACATACTGATGCTACCACCACACAGGTGCCTATAAACTCTGGAACTTTGGCAATGCACTACTGTATAAGATCTTTAAAGCTGTCCCATGTACCTAAAGACTGAGTATATATTAGTGAAAGGCTGGTGGGTTTGCTGAATTTTGTCTCCTTCCTAAACCTCTCAGACTCCTTTTGAGATGGAGGGTTTCCCAGAAGCACATGATAGCCAATGCCCTGCCAGGCAAGAAAGGGCAATTCCTCTCCCATCACACTTCTAAATTAGCAAATAGGTTACTTTAAAAAAAAAAAAAAGTAATTCCCCTCCTTCATCTCTTTCCAGGTTAAAGAAATACTATTCCTAAACCAGGTGAATCAAAGAAAGTTTATATAAGATTTAGCTGTCTTACATGCTGCCAATGGAAAAGAAAGGGAAGTGAGCATTCATATCCTACTTATTCCTCTGCAAACATTCCTCTATTCTAAGTTGCTTAATTCCCCAGGTATGTGATTTCCCAGATCCTGTTAACCATTAACCTCCACAAGGAGCTCCTCAAAGAGGGAAGAAACATCACGTAATGACAGGAGGAAACTTTCTGCATCTACAGTGTAAGGACAGTTCCCAAGGTACAATCTGCATGCCCTCTGGTAGCAGTATGCCCATGCTGGACAAAGATAGCAGCTTCCACCTCACTACAGACACACCTGTGTGATCAATAAGGGAGAAGCACTCCCATATTGGCCCTGAAGAGCTGCCAGAGATACCTTGCTGTTGCTCTGACCCCGTTTTCAAGCCCCTTTCCTTGCACTCCACAGCAACCAGAACACTAAAACCACCCAGTTCTGGAACTTGCACTTTGCCTCAGGGCTCAGAGGGCACGAAGGTCAAACAGAGCACAGGGCTGGGAGCCTTGCACAGGCAGTGAGAGAAGACTGGAGTCCTAGTAGAAGGTGAAGGAATTGCAGGAATCATGGAGGTGGAAAGAATGCCAGGGGATGAAAAAAAGCATCCAGGAACCCTAGTCTGGGAGAAGGTGAATAAAATCAAGCAAATAAGTGCAATATGGGACAATAGGATGCATGAGTACAGGACTGAGGATGCATTTCTTTTCTTTTCCCTTACCAACAAAGGAAGAAATAGCAATGTGCCTCTGGCATGCATGCAGAGCCTGAGCAGTGCTGCTACTACTGCCAGCAAAGATGAGACCCAAGAAAAAAAAATTCTAGATATTCCTTTTTTAGGCTAAGTACATTACCAATAAAAAAGTCATGACAGCATGAAAAACCTGCAAATATGATAAAAGAAATACCTAAATGCTTGACAAAGCTTCTTTAAAGAAGAAAAAGCAATAGAGTTGATTGGTGGACACCTTTAGGAATATTAACATAGGTATTATAAATGGAAAATAACAGACGGGCCTTACAAACAAAGGAACAATGAACACTCAACTTGGAGCATTCCAAAAGTTCTTTATAGTTTGCCACAAGATCAAATACTTTCTAGTTCTCTGAGTAACTGCCCTGCTCTATGCAGGCTCAGGTAATTTTTTTTTTCCTGGCCAGAGAGGGAAGAGAACCAGTGACCATCTCTTCCTGGAGAAAAGGTTGGTAGTGTCACTTGGGTCAGAGATGGTGGGGTGGTTTTGGCTGGGATAGAGGCAATTTTCTTCACAGCAGCTAGTATGTAGCTCTGTTTTGGATTTGTGCTGGAAACTGTTGATAATAGAAGGATGTTTCTGTTACCAACGAATAGCACTCACACAAGGGCTTTCCTGCTCCCTTTCTGCTCCTCACCCCACTTCACCAGTGGGGAGGCTGGAGGTACACAAGGCATTGGGAAGGGTGTTGACATTTAACTCCAGTCAGCCACCAAACCCCCTGCAGCCACCTGCCCACTCCCCCACCAGCAGCATCAGGGAGAGAATCAGAAGGGTAAACGGCAGGTAAACAAGGTAGAATTTGTGGGTTGAGATAAAGCAAAAAAGCCATGCACACAAGCCAAACAGAACAAGGACCTGCTTCCCATGGGCAGGCAGGTGTTCATCCATCTCCAGGAGAGCAAGGCCCCATCACATGTAGTGGTGACTTGGGAAGACAAATGTCATCACTTCAAACATCCCTTCCCTTCCTCCTCCTTTCCCACAATTTATATACTGAGCATGAAGTGATAAGGTCTGGAATATCCCTTTGGTCAGCTGTGGTCACCTATCCTGACTGTGCCTCCTCCCAGCCTGCCATGTACCCTTAGCCTCCTTGGCAACGTGGCACCATGAAAAGCAGAAAAGGCCCTGGCAGCAGCAGTAACAAAAACATCTCTGTATTATCAACCCTGTATTCAGCACAAATCCAGAACACAGCCCCATACCAGCCACTGTGACGAAAACTAACTCCACCAGCGGAACACAGCTGGGACAGCTGACCCCACTGATCAAAGAGATATCCCCTATCATACAGCACCATGCTCAGCATTTAAAACAGGGGCAAGAAGAAGGCATGGCATTTGTCTTCCCATGTAACTGTCATGAGTGATGGAGCCTTGCTTTCCTGGGATAGCTGAACATGTGCCTGCCCTTGGAAAGTGGTGAATGAATTCCTTGTTTTGCTTCACTTGCACGCATGGCTTTTGCTTTACCTGTTCAACTATCCGTATCTCAACCCTTGAGTTTTCTCCTTTTTGCCCTTCTGATGCTCTCCCCTCATCCCTGCTGAGTAAGCAAGCAGCTGTGTGGGGCTCAGTTGCTGGCTGAGATTAAGATACAACACTTCTTTCTGGCACCGAACATGTGCCTTGCAAGGTTAGAAGAAACAGCAGTGTGCCTCTGGCACACACAGAGCCTGAGCAGTGCAAGGTTGCAATGTGCTAGATTGAACCCTGATTGATAGCTGTTACTGCTGTTTAGCTGTTAATATTAATTAGCAAGCTTCTGTGCCTGCCATAAGGCTTGCTTGTCTTAGTGTATATTAGCAGCCACTGATCATTAGTGCCTGCTTTTTGCTTTCACAGCTGTAGTGCTGTACTGCTCAGCATCCTTCTCTGCTGTACCTGGGAGCATTTTGATAACAGCCATGGCAATGCTGTTACATACAACAGCACCCAGGTGGGCAGGTGGCCAGGGCAGTGCTGCTCTTTTTGTCCTGCTGTGCCAGCCAGGCTGGAACTCCAGTGTGAACTTGAGTCAACTGGACTGTGACCTGTGGACGAGTCCACACAGGAGCAGGATATCCCAAAGCATCTGTGGCTGTGGTTAAGTCCATGACAGAGTAGGAACATCTCAAAGCAACTATGGCTTTAGTTATGTCTATGCTGCAGCAGGTGTACCTCTGAAGGAATTGTGACCCAAGGGTAAATCCATGCTGGAGAAATTACACCTGAAGCATCTGTGCCTGTGGGTAAGTACATGCTGCAGCAGGTACACTGTGAGTCCTCCCCAGCTATGCATGAGGTCATGCTGGAGCACCTCAAAGTGAGTGGCCATAGACAAGTTCATGACAGAGGGAGGGAGAGCAGCCACGGGCAAGGCCACATTTGGAGCAAGTATATCTCTGAAGGCACTGTGGCCCACGGATAAGGCTGCCCTGGAACAGGTGCACCCCAAAACACCTGTGGTGATGGGGAAGCCTACACCACAGCAGGTATATCCCAGGAGAAACTGGGACCCAGAGGTAAGATTCCACTTGGAGCAAGTACTCCCCTAATAAGACTGTGGATAAATTCAAACCCAAGCAAGGGCAAGGAGAGGAGTTCATTGCAATGTTAAACCCTGTGGCCTGGCCCAAAGGGACTGGGGTGGAGATTATAACAGATACAACTTTAAATTTTTGTAACTCATTTCAGTCGATTGTAGTAGCTTTAAGTCACATGCAGTAGGAATTACTATAGCAGGAACCACCCAAACCAATGGAGGACGAGCTGTAGAAGAAGCAGCGCAAGTGCAGCAGGAAATTAACATGAGCTGACTCTGGTGGCAAACAATTCCACACAAGACAACAACTCTCCTGTCCTGAGTGACCACCATAACAGATGGAACCCAGATTTGTGGATAAAATGAACTCAGCAGATAATTCTGTGAACATTTTACAGAGGTGGTCCACAGACTAAGGGAATGATATTATATCAAAGGATGGGAAGGGAAGAGGTGGATAATGAGGCTGCATTGGATAGTGTGGTACCTGAGCATGACATAAATGGTATCGAATAACAGGCAGCGAATGTGCTGGTTTTGGCTGGGATAGAGCTGAGTTTCTGCATAGCAGCTGGTATGAGGCTCTGGCCTGGATCTGTGTTGAAAAGAGTGTTGACAACACAGGGATGTTTCTGTTATCAGTGTGCAGCACTCACAAAGCATCCAAGGCCTTTTCTGCTTTTCACATCAGCCCACTAGTGAGTGGGTTCAGAGTGCACAAGGAGCTGGGAGGGAATACATCCAGGACAGCTGACCCCAACTGACCAAAGGGGTATTTCAAACCATATGGTCATGCTCAGCAGATAAAGTGGGGAATGTTCAGTGATGGTGCTTGTCTTCCCAAGTCACTATTATGCATGGCAGAGCCCTGCTTTCCTGGAAGTTTCCTGCCCACCCATGGGAAGTGGTAAATTAATTCCTTGTTTTGCTTTGTTTCTGTGTGTGGCTTTTGCTTTACCTATTAAGCTGCCTTCATCTCAATCCACAAACTTTTACTACTCTGATTCTCTGCCCCATCCCACTGGGCAAGTATGAGCAGGTAAGCAGCTGTGCGGGGCTTAGTTGCCAGCTGGGGTTAAACCACAAGGGTCTTTTTTGGCACCCAACATGGAGCTCAGAAGGTTTGAGACAATGATATTTAATTGGAGTTTATAGCTGTCATTGATGAGTAGCTATTCACTGAGAGATGCTGATGTCCTAAACTTTGCACTACAGGTTTGGATTGGAGCTTATGAGTCAATAGTCTCTCCTTCACTTGACAGCTTCAGCCTGAATTTGATTTAGATAGATTTCCTTCCTCTTTTTTTTCCTCACTTTCTTCTTTTCCTTCCCAATTACCTCTGTCTTCCACTATGCAGGACATCTGTCACCCCATCATTATTATGAACAGCAAATGTTCCCCCATTGTTTCCTGGAGGTTGTTTCCTCCCAAGCTTTGCTCTTCTAGTTTAAGTCAAGCTGGTAATTGTGGAAACAATGCTACCACTATTCATTTTCATTCTTTGTGCAATCAGAAAAACGGTTTTATTTTTTTATATATCAACAAAAAGCAAATAACAGGAAGTAACTGTAACTGACCTTTGCAGAGGTTTCCTTTGTCAATAGCTGTGAAGAGAGAGTCTATAAAACTTGTTACATGAGGCAGAATGTGGTCTTTGTTCATTGGTCTGTTCAAAATAAATGGGAAGACTTTTATTTCTGTTACACTGACTCCTACATATAGAATTTTCTATCCCATTTATCTCTATTAAATTACATGTAGCTCATTCCAAGTTTGAAACCAGCAGCAAAACGTTTTTGCTATTTCTGACTCACAATTTAAGTTGTAGCATTCACTGCATCTTCTTTCTAGCTAGTCCTTCAATAATTACTGAAAAAATACTGTTGAGAAAGGATAGTGCTTAAAACACACAAACTGAAATGTGTCAAGAACATCTCTATACACTAAAGCACCAAATTTAGTGAGCAGGCAATCAAGAAGCAGATATTCTATTCCTGTCTTTGCTGTTGACTCATGGTATTTCCACACAGCACTTGTTTTTGTCTTCTAACCCCAGTTTCCTGAGCCTAGAACTAGCACTTATTGTCTTTTCCTTAGTAAAGTGATTTCTTACAGAATGAGAGCAAATAGGCAGTAAGAAAGTAGACAGTACTACAGAAATACATGACAACAGTCCCTTACCTTATATGTGGTAGTACAACCAAGGCAACCCAAGACTGTGAAAGGTCAGTGATGTCCTCCTTCTCCGGTAAATGCATTAAGGACAGTACATGATCCAACACTGGTACTCCTGTCTTTTCTCCTTGTCTTTTACTTGTTTGTTGCCTTGTATTAGAGCTAAAAATAAACCCAAAATTTTTAATAATTCACCACTGCATATCAGAGATTGTTCCTTTTGCTCCTATGATATTCAAAATTATGTTGTCTACTTCTAGCAAAAAGGACTTGCATAACACAAGAGATTTTTTTCTTCTCAATGCCCTCTACTTAACAAAACATCATCTAGTCATGCTGAAGAGCACAAAACATGGCCCACAAGAAATGTCAGCTCTTTATTTCAAGTTCAAATAATTTTTCTAGAAGAAAAGACACTGGTTCTCAGTTGAACACCTCACAGCTGGGACATATAGACTCTAGGAACACCTGAGAGTCATCTCTATAACTGTTGCTAATAAACCACAATAACATTGACACAGATGGATGACAGAAAACAATCAGTGAGTAAAAGTTTTGGGACTTAAATAGAATCACAAGGTGAGCCCAAACCAACAAGCCTATTTGCAGATAGAAAGGGCTGATATCATAATGGAACATATGAACAGGAGTCCTTCACACTCATGCACAGCAATCTTTCCATTCCACCCAGTGCTTGCAAGATCACAGCCAGAAAGCTGCATAGGCTTCACTCTTCAAGAAATACAGAAGCTCATTAAAAGCCAACAATAAGAACTATTAGAGGCTTAAGAAAGTACATTTATGAGATAAACCTCAAGGAATTAGGATTGTTGGTCCACAGAAAGAAGATCTCAGACATTTCTGATGATGAAAGCCTGCCATTTGTAAAAGCTTGATGCAAAGAGTAAGACATATTCTGCTCTTTATGCTTCCAGCAGATAAGATAAGCAGCAAGGGATTTAAACTGCTGTAAAGAAGGTTTAAGTTATACACTGAGGACTGGGGAAAAAACCCTAACAACCCAAGAAAAAACCAAAAGCCAAAAAGCTCAAATAAATAAAAAACCACCTGTGTAAGTATAAAGATACCAAAGTAGTGGCACAGACTGCCAGCGGCAGCTCAGAAATCTCCAGAATTGGAGTACTTAAAAACTAGGTAGGAGACAGGGTATGCAACTCTTGAGCTGTCTCCTGACAGACATTTACACCACTGACATTGCAAGAGCACAGAAAGCCAGTCCAAGCAGGACCAAGGTCCTTGCTGCTCTGTACTCCAAACCACTGAAAAAATAGAGAGATCAAGAAACAAAGAAAACAAGGGAAGAAAACCAAATTTAATAATTTTGACTCAACTTTCTGTTTCCAAAACCTCAATCTTTCCACTACTATTAAATAAAAATAGGAAAAAACCACACAGAGTACATTGCTTAAAGGAAAAACCAGACCTTACATAAAGGCAATACAAAGTCAAAAGTTTTGAATTAGCTGAGTTAGAATTACTAGAAAAATCACTATCATTAGATTAGCAATGGTCATTCTGTGCTTCAGTGGTTACCCCTAATTCTCTAAAGAGGCTCCAGGGAAAGCAACAACTTCATTGCAACCAAGCTAGGTTTGCAACTAAAAGCAGTCAAGCTGTGCAGCACAGTGCTGCTTCTGGATTAATTACATGTCCTTTGATATCCAGCTGTGCTCTATGGCAAGGCTATTGTACTGCTGCCAAGAAAGCTCCTGGACAAGACATTTGCATACAGGGAAAAAAGCTGGGACACAGGCAGGAGGTCAGCAATGATGAGAAGCTGAATTGCTGCACTCACTACAAAGATTACCTGCCAAGGGATGCAGTTTGCTGATGGTGTAACAGATCCCCATCATATGTGCACCACAACACTGTTTGTATCAGAGATCACCTTTCCAAAGCAGCATCTCTTCTCATATGATTTCAAAAAGGAAACTGATGTCCTACTATATCACTTGGTTTGCAAATCTGCCAGCAATATTACCATTTTATGCAACTCCAGCAAATACTGGAGGGCAACTTTTATGTGCTCTGCACTGCCTTCAGACCTAGAGCCACACAGACACATCTAGTGTTAGCTAAACTTGACAAGTCTCACCTGACAGATGCCTCAGTGAAAACAAGAGGATACTTTTCAAATGCCATTGAACCAATGGTAGGAGGCTCTGCTTTCACCAAAATGAGTTTAGCCAGAATTGCCATGGCCTCATCCTTTGTGATGGCATCTGTGCCAGAGAAGCAATGTTCAATGTATTCTAGAAAGCATGGGAGAAAATGCTGAAGAGACAAAAAAAAAGGTAAAAAGTCAAAGATTGGAAAGTCTCTTTAATCATCATCAAATCCACAAAAAAACCCTTGACACCAACCACAGGGAAATATAAATGCTCACAAATAAGCCAGCAAAGCATTGGACTTAGCAGTTCTGGTGCCCCTAGACACCAGCAGGGACTGTAATTTAATGCAAAAACTCATTTTGCACCAAATCCAGTCTTATCAGGACATTCCAGATCCTTGACTTGGCTTTCACCTCCCATTCCATTTAATTAATTTGATTCCTCCCAGATCACCATTTATACAGCTTATTCTTCATTTCCACTTAGTTTCTCCAGAACTCATTCTCTTCCTCCCATCCATAACACACTCACCCTCTTAACAAGCTTCTTTTTGTGAACAGATATCTATCACCCTCTCCAACTCTGAGAACCCTTAACAACTTTAACACAATAGCACAAGTAACCTCCTTCCTTCTTATCAGATCATAACAGAAGTTTAAATAAACATCATGGCAATACACAACAATCCTTCAGCATTCAAGGCAGGTAAGTATACTGTGGATTCTCCAGTTCCCTTTAGCAACAAAAATAAACATAATGCACAATCACTTCCACCTACCCTCTCAAATTGCTTCATTGTGAACATTGCTTCAGAGAAGTCCAAAAGAAAATGCCGTTCAAATCTACTTGCAAATACCTGCGAGATTCAAGTGAAAGGTTGCAGAATGAGAGACATTTCATAGTGAGCTCTTCACTACCCATGGGACATATTTTCTGGTATACAAATCAAGCATTCTTTGAACTCTTGAGATACTCTGCTTGGCCCTCTTGCTAATTCCAGCACACAGAGCAGCATTGTTTCCAAGTGACAATTTAGGTACAGAAATGCACGGTCCTTTTTAACAAGCCCTACTGACACAACCCTTTTTGACCAACACTGCTGGATCTTACTGTCTGTGCAAAGACAACTGAGCTATCTCTTCAGTGTGATATGGAAAATAGAAGTTGAAAGTTCTAGGACTGCAGCACAGACACACTACCTGTTAGGAAAAAGCTTAGGCCCAAAACATATTTCAACTCGGCATTCTTTCTGTGCAGCAGGTTGCAGAAAGTTTATTACCTCATGGGCAGAGCAAACCTCTGTGCTTTTGAAGGATCCAAAATAGGAACAGTCCTTTGAGATAGCCAGGATCAGTACTCCTCAATGCCAAGATAAAAGACACACCCAGATCTCTCTTTCCCAGACCCTTCAGAACACAAGGACAGCTTTAAGCCTCCTCCAGTTTTAACAGAAGCCCACACAAATATCCTCAAATGTTTGAAGAAGTCTGCCGAGCAAAACTGGCCTCATGCTACAGGCAAAACCAATCTTGCTTCAGCACAAGTCAACACTGAAGACCAGATGAAATTTGATCTTCTTTAAACAATTGCAAGTCTTGCTTTCCCATTGTAAATCGTGCAGCATTTTTATTCAAAATATTTTTTCACACACACTACAACTATGGTCCACACAGTTAACTGCAAAATTATAATTTACTGTAACATGAAAACTAAAGAATAAGACTTCATAGCATAATCTCCTTTTGATCTTTGCAACACTACATTCGATAGGAATGTGTGCAGCTAATAATGTCAGTGCTCCAGGAGCAAAGGTAGTACTGAAATATGCCTACCCCTGTACTTTCTAAATCAAAACTGCACTTGTGTGAACCTTGTTCACAAGGCTAAGGCATGCTCATTAAATCCTTGGAAACTTAATGATTTTTTTTCACTAAGTTTGACTCAATGATCTGCTTTATCACCACAGGCAGGATGCATTCCTTCACTGCTCTCCTTCCTTTCTCTACAGAGGCTGTAGGTGTTTGAATTAGAGCCTGTATTTCATTGCAATGATGTCTGCCATGGTGACACTGTTATACTGACAGCCTGTGCAAGACTGTCAGGTAATCCCAACACCTCTTCAGCCTTTTTTTAAGGCATTGGGCAGGTTCTTCATTATCTGTGCAAAAGGCTGAAGGGAACCTTTATAGCATATTTCCTGGCCTGAAATAGAATGTCCAGAAATCACCCTGCTCTAGGGAATTTGAAGACTGGGATTTCTGGTACAAGCAGCAATCCTAGTTACCTTCTGAATAGCTTCCTTGGTCAAAGACTCTGGCAACAAAACATTTTCTGCCAGCAGGAATGCAGAAATGGCATTCAGCAGCATCTTGCAGCAAGATGATGAGAGATACGGTGTCTGTAACATTTTTATTAAAACCTGAAATGAAAAAAGAGAACTCTATATTTGTTCATGAAGATAATGATTATCTGGTCTGAATGGCCTGGACAGTCCCTGGACCAGGAGGGCACAGAGTTCTAAGCTTCAGCCCACAGAACCAAATCCTACTAGCCCCACTGAAGTCTGAAGGCCCTAAATCTAGTCTAATGGGGTCAAATGTATGTGAATCTGGCAGAACTGCTCTATACCACTGATATGGGGGGGACCTCCTCCACAGTGGCAAGAACAGCCTCTAGAAGCAGTAGACCATTTTCCCCATTGCTCATTTAAAGCTGGGCTACACTAGTATCACCGTACAGAGGTAAAATCTCACCTCACAGGATCAGAGAGGTAGCAATACTCAAAATATATGTATGTCTCTGTTCACTCAAATCCCAAGCCCAGTGATGCATCAGAAATGTGTACGAATGCTTCAGCTGACCATACCTCTTCCATATTCAAACAATACTTCTCTGACACATCTAAGTACCAGTCTGACCCACCTGACAGACATCTTCAGGCAGTGAGATTTTAGATCCATTTGCATGTTCCACTAAGATCAGATAAGCTTGCAGAATCCTTTCTATCTGCTCTGAAGCCACAGAGCAGTTGACCTTCGTTATTTTCTTCTGCAAATCTAGGAGTGACTCCTGTTTAAATAAAATAGGGAACTTAAATGCTTCCGATAAATGAACAGACTCTGTTTCGCTTACCGCTATTTGAAGGACATTCTGAAGAATCAGTATCTCAGCTGCCCAACAAACTATTGTTGGTTCTTTCATACATATTCCACAAATCAAACTGCACAGAAACACTGTGAAATTTCCCTTAGGTAAAAACATATCCCAGATTTCTTGGACAGAAACACAAGGAACTCCTAAAATAAGGGTCTCCAGAAAGGCTGACACTTGACATACAAAGCAGGAAAAAGAAATATTGGGTTCCACACCCACAATGGCTTGGAAGCACCCAGCTTTCACTAGAACTATCAGAATTTAGGTACTTTTACACTTTATGCATAATTTTGCTAATGTGGATGCTGAGAGATTACTCATATAATGTACATTCTACATTAGTGTCTCTTTCTGACCAGAAGATATAAACTCTATCCCTGATTCAATGAATTTAACTCAATTTAGACAATTATCACAGACATGACTACTTCCCTCTGAGCAAGATATCCCCTGTGCATCCATCAGTTCACAAGGTAAAAGAAAAAGCCTCATTAAAAATAAAAGGAAATATGTCACAAATTTCCAAGATTTTGTAACAACTGCAGATGCTGAGTCAAAGAAATCTCAGGGATACAAAACATTCAGTGATAAACAAATCTGTAGCTAATGACAGTCAGGTTAAAACTGCTTATCATATTGGGTGAAGCCAGAGGAACAGGATGGTATTTTCTAGGAAACCGGTTAGTCACAGGAAAGCAGACTCAAGAAGGAACCAACAGGAGTTATTTACCCATGCTGGAAGGACTACCCTAAAAAAGCTCATCTGAACCACTTCCTGCAGTTTCCTGTTTCATCCCTCTCAGGAGCACAACTGACAGTCTGTTGTTAGCTGCAAGAGGCTTCAATCCCCCTACCAGATGTTTGCAAACTTTTAAATATTGGTCAGGTAAGTAAAACACATTGCCAGGCTGCATCATTGCTGATTATTCCACATCACCCTGATCCAACATAGCACAGCCCACATCACCCAGCTGTGCTCCTTCAAACCAGAGTGTAACCCCCAAGCAGCAACACAGGAACACCCAGACTGAAAACATTCTTTCAGTACCTGGCTGCAAGGCTCAAACTTGGATTTTCAGGTTTAACCCAACTCTTTGCCTTAAAAAGATCTGAAGGGCAAAAAGCTTCCCTTTTACTGTCATAAAGTGCTTTTGAACCACCAATAGTTCAGCAACATAAAACAAGCACGACATTCCAGCAAGGGTTCTGCAATGCATGCAAAGACAGACTGTACAAACCATCCTTGCCTCGCCACAGGAATGAGTTCCAAGTCTCACCTGCAGTAGCTCCCTTCTCACTCACAAAACAGCCACCAGGGTAAGTCTGAGCTTAGAAAAGAAGGGTGGAATTTTTCCCATGACTCTGTATTTTGTGTTTCCAAAGCAGATAAAAACCCATTTCTGGTCCAGTAAAACACAAACACTTTCTTCAATAAGTGCAGAGTTTTTTCTCAGTCACTCATGAATAAAAAAATAACAGTAAGAAGAAAAACAATCAGTGTACCTCCAGGCACTTGAAGACAATGTCAAAATGCTCCTTATGGATATGCACTGCAGCTGATTTGATCATTTGCTTGAAGGCTTCTCCAACAGCTACCCATGGTAGCTCAATTTCTTCTTCAGTCATAGGCCCCAGCTTCATCAGAATTAACTTCATAGCCTGCACAGGAAAAGAGTATATAGTGTTCTTACACTTAGAAAATAAATCTAGCAATCCTAAAACCAATTAGTGCACGGTATTGCTAAAATGTTCCAGTGATCTCAATCCTTTCTAGAATTGAGAAAAAAATAGACTATCACCTAAAATCTGAAATATCAGCAAGAAGTGTGATATCAGCATACAGGAATAATGAAAAGGAATTACTTAAAACAACCATCCTGTCTCCAAAAATATTCTTAGAAGGCTTTCAGATCCTACCAGGTAATTACCAACATGCTTATCACCAAGGAGCCACTGAGGTGAAGGAGAAAACACTCCTGGTTTCAGTGAGCACTGCCTAAGGCCTGTTACAGTAACAGTTAAAGCAGCAATCTTGTCTTTACCGTCTCTGCACAGGAGTGGAACATGTTTCGAACACCCTTGCACATCTCAAAAAGCAGCTGTCCTACACCTTCCACCTTCTCAGGGTGCTCTCCCAGGTCACGGAGCATTAAATTGAAGAGTTCATTTTTATCAGAAACCTACAAAACATAAGGGGAAAAAAACGTTATCTTCTATTCAGAGCTGCCAGATGGATAGAGACAATCAAAAGGCTCCACAGCACCATGTTGTTCTCCTAGTCCTGCCTTCCCAGAACAGCCCAAACTCATTATTTCTGTGACCACACAAGAAAATTCAAAGAAGAAATTTGATCAGCTATTCAGTCACTACAGCTCCCACAGCCCCAGAATGTACACAGGTCTGCTGAGGTCACTGCAGCTGAAATATATGGGTTTCATTCTTCTCATGCACATTCAAACACATGCATAAATGCACTGTTAAACTGGTCACAACTGAAACAAAAAAGTCCCTGTCCTGATGAGAAAAAGACATGAATGAGCTGAACACAGAATCCAGTCATCCAAAACTAGAACCACACTTGAGAATACTGCAGAGACTTCTGGTCCAATATTATAAACACCTCAGTTTCTGAGGATTTGACTTAAAGTTCAGAAATTTCCAAAAACAACCAAGCAAATGAATATGTTTTATTAAGGTCTCTCAACTTAGGACAAAAATTGAGGATACTCAAACTTGCTAGCCAGTCTAAGGAATCCTGGCTTTTGTATGTTTTGATTAAAGAAAACCCAACAATTAACACTCCCTTTCCTTACTTCATGAAGGTTGCTGAGTGATCTTGGCTGATCTGCCTAGGAATGTTACATACAGTGATCTTCAGGAGTGTAAAAACATCACAAGAATTTTAGTTCTACAAAGGCCTTTAAGTATTTGCGAAAAAGGCAGTAGGTAAATGTGCTTAAACAAATTCAAGCCTCCCTTCTGCAGGATTACCTTACTATTTGTAGTAATTTTAGATAAACCAACCACAGGCATTCAGTTTAACATCTCTAAACAGAGAGTGCTAAGGCCTCCATTTGCACTACTGACACAGAATGCATGACATTCTCAGTATGACAAAAAAATCCCAACAAAATGACAAAAAAATGACAACTCAGGACACACTGTATGCCAATTCAGGCTTTGCTAACCCTTCTCAGGAGAAAACCTAATATTGCACATTGAATTCAAAAACCACCTCAAAATGAAGATAGCATCAAAGTACAAACACCCCACTTACCTTTCTCATTAGAAAGACAAAACTTTCAGCAGCAAAGTTTCTGATGTGGAGTTTGTGGTGAGCCAGCAGGGTGCTGTACAGGCTACAAAGACACAAAATAACCCATTGTCTTAGGGGCAATGCAAGAATTGCCATCAGCTGGTTAAAAAACTGTTTCCAGCCTACATTATCACTTTTTACAAACACTAAGAACCTGTCCTTCTAGAGAGGGCCAATACCTTCCCTCATCTATATTCCTTTCCACTCTCCCTGCATAAAGAACAACAGTGCCAGGCAAATTAAGCCACAATCAGAAATACCTTTCAAATCTGCAGATCTTCACAAATTCAACTGCAACATCAAGATTTTCAAAATATATGTTTAGCAGCAATAAGTGAAATGAAAGTTGATTTATATGCCAGATTTGTATTTCAGTTGAGCCAACAGGCTCTCCTGTACACTTAAAAGTTTTGAAAGATTCAGTTTGCAAGGCTGACAAATATTTGCAGTTTGCTGGTATCAGTAACAGTGGCAGATGGCTCATCACAGGTTCATTGCAGAGGGAGTGGTGCCTCAGATTCTCTCAAATTGAGCAGATCATTTTTCAATATGTTCAACAGCTTAGCCTGGGCTGGGGAGGAAACCTAACCAGTTTTTTGCTCCATCTGTTCTAAACTGAAATTAGGAGGAAGAAACATGGAACCACTGTCTATGTCAAAAGGAAGAGCCCAGCTACACCAGCAATTTAAGATTGAACAAGTGGTCACACTGGGTCAGGCCACATGCTCAGTCAGTCTACAGCAGCTGCCAAAAGCAGACACCTGGGAAAGGTTTAAAAACACAGCAAGCATGTAGAAAATCAGCCTTCAAGCACCTGCAGCTCAGGAACTCCCCAAGCCCAGAAGTCCCTGCATTTGGTAACTCCCTGGAGCTTGGCCAGTTCCTCTCAGAGAAAAGCTGTGAAAGCATGCTAAAAAGTATACTGAAGAATTAAGCCATGCATTCATGGGGCATTTACACTTCTACAGCATCTAGTAACTGCTGCTCAAGACAGACACTAAATATGGGTTTTACCTGTATATGTTGTGTATGTCTTTCACCATCAATCTCCACAAATACTTGTAGAGATAGGAAAGAGAGGTAAACGCCCATTCTAGCAGCTCTGTATCCTGTGTGTCCAATAACTTGGTGATGGCCAGGAAGAAGTCATGAAAGTGAGGATAGAAGTCAGCCTGAAGATCTCGAGCCAGCTGCACCACTAGACTGTTTCAGAAAATACACCAGTGTTAGTGCATTTCAAAAACAAACCAATCAAAACCTAGTTAAACACTGCATAATCTAGCACAGTCTCCTTGGAAAGAATGGCAGCATCACTTTTACGGGTCACTTTTTAAAAAATATCACCTATTAGGCAGCTGTGGATAGCAAGAATCTTAAAATTTTCAAAAAATCAAACAGACAACAATAAACAAGAAAACAAATTATTAATGTCAAACAAAGCACATTAATATAATGTCTGACATTCAGTAACACTCCAGCTGATTTGTTTGCCTTGTCACAACTGTATTTTTTGAAGACTTAGAACCATAAAGCTCTACCAGGGAAATACGACCACTTTGGGCATCTCATTCCTTATTTTCCTCAAGCACAATAACGATAAAGAACACTTACAACAGGAATCATGCTTACTTGTAATACCATCAAGGGTTACGACTACTTCTTGTGACCATATACTTACTTTAATAGGGGCTGATAAGCAAGACTGCCTTCGACTTGCAGATGTGTCTTCAAGCTCTGCACAACAGCACTTTGGTAATAAACCAGCTGGTTGAAGGACTGGCATTTGTTGGCCACTTCATTATAGAATTGCACTGTTCGAACAACAAAAGAGAAGCTCTGAAAACTAGTCCAGTCCCTGGTAAGCATATAGGGTGTTAAAGAATAACAGTGCTCCAGAGCCCAGTCCAAAAACCAGCCAATAATGTCCCACTGGGCTCTGGATGAAGAAAAACCATACTTTAGCAGTCTAAGGGAAGCAGGAAACATGAATATAGATGACATACCAAAATGGCGAGTGAGGTTCAGCTCCTTCCATTTCCGCAGTCCTTCAAAAAAGTAGGTTTCAACCTCCTGCCAAAACAAAGATGAAGAATAGCTACCAACCTTACTGAATGTGTCCTGCAAAGATGTGAGGTTCAAATTAAGACAACTATCAAGTGCCTTAAACATTTAAAGAATATTCTAAGAAATCTTAATTACTCATTTCAACAGGCACTATGGAGTTTCCCTGAAAATAAGCCTTTCTTTCAATATTCAAAACACATTTGAAAATATTTTCTGATGACAGGACTTGTTTAATAATTGCTTTTTATACCTCTATTGACTGGCCTTGATAATGTAAGATGCTGAGCCATAGTTCACCCAGCACAATGCCTCGGGATTTTCTTTTGGCATCCTCTCAGCTACTGAGTGGGAAGTTCAGAACAATCCAGAAGGCCAGGTAGCAATAACATGCAAAGTGCTACAATCATAATGATGATTTATATGACACATAGAAATGGTCCTTGTGATCCATAAAGACACATGCTCCTACTTTATACACATGTTGCAAGTACATGGGTGTCAACAGGTAACAAGTGAAGTGTCTCACGTGACAAGTGATAGGAAGGAGGAAATGGCCTGAAGTTGTGCTAGAGGAGGTTTAGACTGGATATTGGAGAAAATTTCTTCACTGAAAGGGTGGTCAGGCATTAGAACAGGCTGCCCAGAGAAGTGGTTCAATAATCATCCCTGGAAATATTTAAAAGATGTGTAGATGTAGCACTTAGGGACATAGCTTAATGATGAACTTGACAGTGTTAGGTTAACAGTCAGACTCAATAATCTTAGAGGTCTTTTTCAGCTTATGATTTTCAAACTTCAGATTCTATTGCAACTACTCAGCATGTGCAAGTCTTTCAAAGTGTGGTTGTAGGACTGCTAAAAGACACAGCAGCATTTTTCATGTTCACAAACAGGCCCACCAGCCACATGGAAGACCTCAGAGTGATGCTGACAAAGACCCTCAATGGCAATACTGCAGACCAGGTAAAAAAGTAAAAGGGAACAAAGCATGAAATGAGGCTCCAGAAAAAGCAGTTCTCACAGGAGCTCCTTTCCAATTTCCTCCTAAATAAATTTCTTAAGTGACTCTTTCATGGAGTATGTCTACTTGTGATGTTATTTCAGAAAATAATCACAATTGCTGCTCTCACCTCAGCATAGCTCCCAGTTCTGTCAATGCGATGAATAATATCAATATTAATGTTGCTTAGGCGCTCCGAAAAGGTAAGAAACTGCAAAATAAAGGACATATTTCTTGCTCAATTCTGAGCACAGCCCTTCCAAATCTCTCTCAATAGTACACATACTGCAAACAGAAACCCCACTCCTAAAGACGGGCTGCCGGATAATACCCCTCAATATCAGCCCTACAAGAAGATGAGGCAAAACGCCCAGGAGCAGGACCGACCCTCTACTCTCCGACCTGCCAACCGAGGCGCGCAGCCCATGCGTCTGCACAACACCATGACAGAGATGCACAGAAATCTACCCAGCTTTCAGCAAACTGCCCCGCTCTCAGCCTTCCTGAAACAACCCTGGTTAATTTCACTGCATTATTCCCTACGCTAGGGCGGCGGTGCGCCTGCTGCCTGTCAGGGACGGTGACGCGGCGGCCGGAGCTGCCGGGCACGGGGCAGCAGCCGCTCTCCGGCCCCGCTGCCTCGGCCGGGACCCTCGCAGCGCTGAGCAGAGCCCGCCACGCCGCCGACCCTCACGCCTCCTGCCGCGGTGCCGCTTCGGCAGCCGGGCACGACCACTGCACTAACACCGAGCTCCCTTCCCCCGGCCAGCAGCCGCGTCCGGGCGGGCGCTCACCCGGTGCGTGTTGCCCGACTTGTGGGCCGTGGGCTTGCTCTTCATGGTGGCGGCGGCGGGACCCACAGCGAGTCCCACACACGTGCGGCCCTACGCGCCAGGCGCCGCCATGCCGGCACGGGCTGCCGGGAGCAGGGGCGGGACCGCCGGCGGAAGGGGCGGGCGATGCCGAACGAGACCTGTGCCCGGAGCTGGGGGAGGTCCTGTCCCCGTCTCACCTTGGCACCGAGCGAGGGTTCCCCAGCGCCGTGGGCAAAGCAGCCCCGCTCCGCCGCTGTGGTGTAGGACGGCGGGCTGGAGCAGCTCGGTACCCGGGGGAGGCCACAGCGGTGCCCAGGGAAGAGCAGTTTGTGCTACGGCGAAAGATGATGGGGCGGAGCGCAGCCCACAGCACAGCCCTGATGGCTCGTCCCGGAACGGCCACTGCCCAGCTCCCTGACCTCAGTAGTGATTTTCGTCCGGACCTCAACAATTTAAACAAAAATGTTCATCGCAGATAAAGTACATGCAAACCAAGTCCTCGCACAAGAGCAAATGGTTACAGACTGGTCGTCCCTTGCAATACCACGGTTTATGGGAGCTTCTGCCAACGGCTGCAGTTGCAGGAGGGGAAGGACGTGTGAGTGAGGTGGGAGATGAAGTTAAGGTGGAAAGGAGCTTTTGTGCGGGCAGGTGTAGTAAGGACAGCTCAGAACCACGCCGTCGTTCGAGGTTGCATCTTGTCCAGCTTGAGAATTTGTCCCTGCCCAGGCTGCCAGTCCTGCCTGCTGCAGGCAGCTCAAGGCACTGTCAAAAACCAGGCTTGCAGGCTGTTCAGACCGGGCCACTGTCAGAAACCAGGCTTGCAGGCTGTTCAGACCGGGCCACTGTCAGAAACCAGGCTTGCAGGCTATTCCGATGGAAAGACACCCAGGTGGATTTGAGCATGGCTGAAGTTCACGATTAGGAGCACGTAGGGACCCACAGCTTCGAACAGACCCAACAGGTCTCTCAGAAAGGCTGCCCACAGGCAGGCAGTAAGCCCTTAGCATGATAGTCATCTGGATAGGTAGGGGAACGTGCTTGCTTCAGCACCTGTGGAGTCAGAGCTACTGAGACAGCTTTAAACCTTGTTCTTCTGCTGTAGGAATAGAAAGGACTTCTAGCATTTGCATTAGGTGGGAAGAGAATGCCTAATTAGGCATTTAAGTTTGAAAAGGTTGGCTTAAGTGATTTCAAGGCCAAATATCTCCATAGAAAGTGCAGCCAAAAGCATGCTGAGAGGTCTAGATCCACAAGACCTTAGGGACCAATATGCAACTGTTTAAAAGCACAAATAATCCTCCAGAAGTGGTTAATAAATTCACTTACTATGTCTCCTACCTATTGTATACTTGTGGAAAACAGTAATCTTTTTTTCCATTATGAATAGCATCTATTCATAGAGTTGTAGAATTTTGTGGGAGGCATGCATTACAAAATCATCAAAGGAAATGAGCATTAACATTCATGTAAAGTAACGAGGAGAAGAGCTCAGGTGTGCTCTGGCTGTTGCAGAAGTCATCATCAGCAAAAATAAAAGACATTAGAGGAAGTTTTTAAAAGGCTTAAAATGCTCTTTTTGTGTTTATAAAGTGGCAATTTCTCAGAAGATTGAAACAAGATAGACTTGCAGCTGCTGATGTTCCTGAGAGTTTCTGGTTGCAAGAGCTACTCATGGACTGCGTGTCAGCCAGCACTGAATACCACAGTTGGAGGTACACCTGAGTGAGCCTCAGGCTCATAGCCCAGGTATCAATACCAGTATGGCCAGGACAGTAGGTGTGGTGCCTCAGCTGGCAAGGTTCAGTGACCCAGAAGGGCCCTTCCCCACTTGTGTATGAGCTGCAGCTATGTTAACAATATCTTTATTACATACACTCCCCTCTGACTGCAATGCCTCAAGCCTCAGGACTTTTACTTTTCCAGTAAGAGATGTGGTTTTCCCATCTCTGGGCAGGCCCCAGCTCCAGCACCCTGTGATTATCTGATGGTTCCTGCCAGCAATTTTCCTTCAGAAATTTATGCTACAGGCATTAAAAATTAAAAGCAGATGACTTTCCGAAGAGTAATGGCTTACTGATAGTAATACCTGTAGAGGCATGTAGAGGGAACCTTTGTAAAATAGTGCATGCATGTCTACCAAAGCAGTCACCAATTCAGATCTGACTACTTCAAACACCCAGTGTGGGCTACAGCCACCAGTCCCTGACTCTAATCCATCAGTACTCCTGAAACAGGTCTAAGATTCCTAAGTCTCCTCTGTTCCTGGGCTTTTTAGTCCTGCAGTTCTAAATCTACTTGCTGGACCCAGCAAGAGCCAGAGCCACTTTATGTAGAAGCAAAGCAGGCTTGCCCTCTGGCAGTCTGTAGTTTAGCCTAATAGTAGTATTTGGGGTGAAATACCTCAATATTTAACCCAGGATGGTCTCACAGGGCAGAATTAATCTCAGGTTATATAACCTATATGTTTAAAATGTGTGTGTCTGCCTTTGAGCAGCAACTTCAGGCTCCTTTTCTATTCACTGAAGCTCTAGACACATTCTTGTGCTCAAAACATCTGTGTTAGAATAGGATTAATCCTAGAATTGGAAGTCTCAGAAGGTCTGGATGACTCCATTATATGTGCATATCTGCAACTGCCCTGTGGATGCCCCCCACATGACATGGCTCAATAACTACATAAATACCTTGTATCCAAACAGGGTTACTGAATTGCCCTACTTCTGTCATTTTTATGTGTATTAATCACAACCACAGCACATATTCCAGAAGCCCATATGACACTGAGTTTCTGACTTAAAGGACGTTACCTGACACAAGACAATAAGCAGCCAGGTCAGACTATTTTTAACCAGAGGACGTTGTGGATTGCATAGGTGCACAGGAGTTAGATCAAATTTTCATTTTCCTACCATATTTATAGAGGCATAGTGGAGTTTGCATAGGTAATTACCTTGTGAGAGGATTTTTCCTTTCAAAATGAAATATAACAGGCTAATAGATGAACAGAAACAACTGTGAATTTGACCAAACAACTTCCAATCTTGGATGCCCAAAGCTAGGTTTCTCAATCAATATTAAAGACACCAAACAGTTATCTGAGCTGGTTGTGAACCCAGAAGCCTTTCTCTTTGCCTGTCTCGAGTCACCACACAGGTGGGGTGGATGTGGCTGCAAACCTACTGCATCACAGGAGTTCTTCAATATCCTCCTGTAGGGAGAAGCTGGCATGAGTTGAAGGCAGGTTATACAAGTGTAGCATGCAGTTTGGTGTATTCTTTCAACAGAAGCAAACAGATTTTTAATTTTTAAGTTTGTCTGCAAAGTAAGATGAGCCCTTTGTAGCACAATGACATATTTTCACTGCCAGTTTCCTCCTCAGCTTCTAGCTGGCACTTTGCCTTGCCTTGCAGGAGAAAACCCCACAAGATTATGTAGGATGTTGTTGAGAGCACTTCAAAATCAAAGCAGACAAGATACTGGAATCCTGTTCTGCAATGTGGTGGAACTGTTGGGCCACATTTTTTCTAATATGCCTGAAGCATAGAGATTCTGCAAATAATGCAACTCCAGGTCAATGCTAGCTGAGTCATGGGGAGAATTTCATGGGGAGAAGAGTAAACCCTTAGGTTTGCTGATCAGAAAGGGTTGAACAAGGGGCTGGAATTTAGATCCCAGAATTTCTGTCTGAAATATCCTGAACTTAGGGACTTTCCTCATAGAAAGTGGCACTGACAACCTGGTTCAACCCTTGACACACCTAGGCCAGTGACTGATCTATTTCAAGTCAGGGTCCTGCTGCAGCGCTGAAATAGGTGGGCTGTACTAGCTCCATCTCTTGAAGTAGACTGAACAGTACCAGGGACTGTCCACACCAATAGATCATCAATACAATCCCTGGCACAATTTTGCCACAATTTATGCCAGTTTTCTGCCCAGTAGGAACCCACACCTGGGTTTTTTTTTAGGCTTTGGTTTTCTGTTTGTTGTTGGTGAGTTTTTTTGTTTTGTTTTGTTTTGGGATGTTTTTTGTGTGTTGTTATTGTTGTTGTTGGTTTGGTTTGGTTTTTTGGGGTTTTTTGTTTTGTTTATCTTGATGGGTTTTTTGTTGCTTGTTTTTTTTTTGGTGGAGAAGAAAGTTTTAGAAATTATTTGTGTTAGAAAGAGAAAGGGTCTGATTTCCACACAGACCACATGTACACAGAGAGCCCCAGGGCAGGAGAGGTTTGCAGTGGTGGCTACAGCTGTTGTTGCTCATCCACTGCTCTGCCACAGCAGCAGCAGCAGAACTGGCTACAGCCTTGTCGAAAGCAACTAATAGAAGCAGCAGGAAGAGGATTCACAGAGGAATCATGGACCATGGAAAAGAAAATTAAAAGGCAGGATGGAGTCTTGTTCACCAAAAGAGATGTGAATGCTCTCCTGCATTTGATGCTCACCATTAAAATGAGGGGCATTTGGACTTGACAGAAACTCTGGATTTCAGGCTGTTTGCCATGTGTCTGGGGCTACTAACAGTCTGTTTATAGCATGCCATTCACGGAAAAATAAAGCCAGGCTCACTGAAAGGAATGGTATGTTCCTGGCATGGAATAGAAGGTAATGTACAAAGCAATTGGTACTGTTCTTCATATCTCTGCATCCATCTCATTCATGGAATGCAAGTTAGGTATGTAGGTTTGATGTTTTGGCTAATTAATTTGCTGCTTTTTCTTTTCTTATTTGAAGTTTCAACTGTCATAGTATTCATGCAGCTGTAACTTTGCTTTCAGGTTCCAATAGAGTCTGTACTTCAGTTATCCATTCCTGATCTCATAGATCCAAGAGACATAGTGTACTAAAGCTGAAACTCTGAAGAAAGTGTCTAATAATCTCAGCTCTGCAGTGTACTGTAAGGAAAAACATTTAAACATACATACCCTTAAGCTGACACTGCTAGGAAACAGTCTAATTTTGATGTGTATTGTTGAGTGAAATATTTGTGAATACCTTAGAAAAGTGGAAGAAGTTATATAACATCAAGTGACAAAGTAGCCCTTCTTGGCACTTCCACTGTGTCATAAGCTGCTGGTACCAGCTGCTAAATTACAGATATTTATGAGAAATTTCCAATATTGGTCTATATAAAGCAGAAAAAAAACCCCAACAAAACACCAAAAAATCAAACCATACCAACCTAGCAACCAGCCAACCAACCAATAAACCAACCAAAACACACCAAAAAATGTTATTAATGCTGTTACTGAAGAGATGTTGCTAACACTAAGAAAAAACAATTAGGGCTGTCCCTTCTTATAATAAAATTTAAGTAAGTTTTTGGACACTTTTCTGCTTTCAATACCAATTTTTGGGTCTAATTTATGATGAGATCGAATAGGAGCCATTGAAAGAACTGATAAAGCAAACATACTGAAATAATAGATCCCTGTGTAAAAGATATCCAAGTGGACATTGACACTTCAGTAATAAAGGAAAAGGAAGTGAGCCTCCATCTCCAAGTAAGAGAGAAAACCCAAAAGACTCTGAAGCAGATGTAGTCCTGGTTGCTTGAACTGGGCAAGCACTTAGCACAGGGGTGCAGTTCCCCTCTGTGGCTATAGCTGCTGGCTGCACAGAGGGCTATATTTCACCTGGTGCTCATAGCCAGTAGGGTGCCCACCAGTGCCTCTTTTGATGTGAGATGTAATGAGTCCCTTTAAAATGAGGGTCAGCTAATGGTACTGTACAGATCCAGAGCACCTGCTGTACCAAGAGATGGAGTCCCTCAAATCCATCTGCAGCCAAAATGCTTCTCGACTGCCATTCACTGCTGTGCTTCCTTGTGCATCACATCATTCACCAAGTTTGCAAACTGCTAACACTATCACATGGTATTAAACTGACTGTGCAGAAGCTGTGGAGGCTTTATGATGCTAGATAAATACAATTTTTTTTGCCTATTTAAAAAAGCATGTTAAATTCCCCATTGTCTTAGCCCCAAATCCACATTTTCATCAAACTCCACTCAGTAGTCTATCTGAACACATGCTAACACTGGATAACAATACACTAAAGAAGAGATATTAATTTTAAGAGTCTTAGTGTGTCTGGATTAGTAAAGTCCTTCTGCCATGGAGTCTGGTCATGAACATCCACCTGACACATATCCACTGTCCCCCACCCACCACAGACCACTCATCACTCTTTAGCATCCTGCAACAGCCATAAGACTGCAGTGCAAGAGGCCAAAAAACCTACAGTGTGTCCCAGCAGCATCTTGGGAGAGACCAAGGATGCTGGCAGTGTTTCCACTCTCCAGAAAAAAAACAGGGACTTGCTATTTGAAATGTCCAGATAGCATCAGAAATAGGTGTAACAAATCTCACAATATAGAGGAAAACAGAAGAAACAAACCAAGCTAAAGTCAACAGATGCAGATGGTTAAACCTGAGGGGAAAACCTCCTTCCTTATCTACTTTTGGTGATGGATGTTGCTTTGAGGATGTCTGACAAACAAAGCAATTAGACACATAGAGCTGGTATAAATATGCATAACTGCTTTCAAACATTTCCAAGCAATGTATGTGTCTGTGTGATCTCAGCATGGGCAGCCTTGGCAGAGAGTAGAAGAAGAACTGAAGATGACCAGAAAGGGGTTTAAAAGAGAGGTAAGACAGTCAGTTCCTAGAGACATTAAAAAATTGGAAGAATGAAGTGGATAGGAAACAGCAATTTTGGGGGAAATGCCTCCTGGGACTGTGGGTCCTAAAAGAAGGGGGTTCTTGAAGAAGGGTGAGAAGGAGGAGGAAGAGAAAGTTTCTTAATGTGAAGAGATGGGGGTGGAGATGAAAGGATTGAGGGAGCACAGGGGATTCAACAGTAGCAATTACAAAGGAGGATGGGAGTCAGATAATAAGGGAGATGTCAGAACTGATGATAGACACTCTGGATTATGAATGGAAAAATAAATCAAAATAATCAAAAAGATGGTTAGGTCACTGGGGCAATGGCAGGCAACAGTTTTTAGAGTATTTTGAAGAGGCAGATTTAGCAGGCTCATTTCTAGAGGCTTCCTCTGTAGAAAGTGCAAAGAGACAGGCTCCTCCAGGGAGCATATCAAAGCAACAATTTCTTTCTGCAGAGCCTGTCTCTCCTTCAGCAGGGAGCCAAGCTGCATAACCAAAGTACCCTACACGGTACACCTAAAGCAAACACATATCAAAATAATATCAACTAGAACATGTGATCTGAGATAGTTTGGATAGCAGGTAGTGAAAAAAAGAGGGAAACAACAGAAACAAAATACAGAAGTTCAGAAAAATTTACTCAGAAAAAAAAATCAATTTTTTGTTCATCATTCTGGTGAACATTTGACAGCCTTTTCTCATACATTAACTGCAAGTAAGCAAACTAGTTGAATTGTAATTCTGTTGATGCAGAATTGAACACCTTAAATAAACAAAAGATCCCAAAAGCCATGGGAATAAAGTTCAAACATGTAACTTATTTATCCATTTGAGTTAAAGAAGTAAAATGTGTACCACAATTTTATTCCCATACTAATTGTATTTGTGAGCAAGTATTTATGTATGCTACATCTCACTGCATGGACAGTCCATAAATACATTTTGAAATTTGTTCTTTTAGATGAAAGAGGAGAATGCTCCAGCAAATGCATTATGGACTCCTAATCATTCAGATTTAAATGCTCAGTAGTCAAGGCTAACTTAAGTACTTCCTTCAATCCTGGAGCACTCACTATTGATTTTAAAAGGTGTGTTGGTATCAGTGGGTTACACAATATAAAGTTCCCTTCTCAAGACCATTAAGTACTCTCATTTAAATTATTTTCCTTGCAAACTGCATTCATTTGAATTTCAGTGGAATGTGAACATAGAAAAAACAAACAACTAAGGTGTCATTCAAAATGTCAACATAAACCATGACTTTTATGACTCTTTGGCTCTTTTCTCCTTGTTGATCTTTTTTGCAAGTCACCCTTTCTGTCCTTGTGTCCCAGACATGCTAAGCCTGAGAGGACAAACACTTAAAGAAAAAGTTGTTACCCTGAAGGACTTCCTAATGATTAGGGTCTGAAGCAAAGACCTTTCCCAGTTCTAAACCTCTTCAAATATAGGATTTGGATAGGATGAGGATTGGAAATACAACAAACATGGCATTAGGGAACCATGCTTCTTGAAATATTGAACTTTTTATGTTTATGGTGGTTTTATAAGACATAAGACACTTGCAAATATCATTGCATCCTTGTTATTGCCCACAAACAGAACACAGTCTGTGCAAGAGGCACTTCTATAAAATTATTACTAGAAAAAAGTTTCTAAAAGGATGTTTGGAAATGTACCCTAGTGATATTACTGGAAATAAAATGGTAGCAATTATGGGACATCTCTGTAGAAGAAAATCCCTGTGCTCAAAATACATGTGCCAGGTGACTATTTCTAAGAAACTCATCCAAATTTCATAAGGAATATTGATGATGATGATGATGATGATGATGATGATGATGCTCTTCTGAATCCCCTTTTAGGGTAATTCTGTCATGTCCAAACACTATTAATAGAAAAAGGGCTGACAAAAAATAACTAAAAAGAAAGCTAAGAAATCAGTAAACAAGACTGTGGGAGATTAAGACGTCTGCCATGGTTTTGGCTTGGATAGTTAATTTTCTTTATAGTAGCTGGTACAGTGCTGCATTTTGAATGTAGTATGAGACAAGTGTTGATAACACAGTGATGGTGTTATTGTTGCTAAGTTGTGCTTACCCTACGCCAAGACAGTTTCCCATGCTCTGCCAGTGAGCAGGTGCACAAGAAACTGGGAGGGAGCATGGCCAGGACAGCTGATCTGAACTAGCCAAAGGTATATTTCATACCACAGAATGCCATTCCCAGTATATAAACTGAGAGGAGTTGGCCAGGAGATGCTAATTGCTGCTCGGGTGTGGGCTGTCCATCAGTCAGTGGGTAGTGAGCAACTGTATTGTGCATTGCTTGTTTCTTTTGGGTTCCTGCCACCCCTTTTAATTAAAATTATTAATATTGTCATTATTATAAATATTATTATTAGATTTTATTTTGTTTCACTTATTAAACTGCTCTTATCTCAACCCACGAGTTTTACTTTTCTTTTTTTTTCCATTTCTCCTCCTCACTGTGAGGTGGGGGGCAGGTGGCGATTGAGTGACTGTGTGGTACTTAGCTGCTTCTGGGATTAAACCACGACAGGAGCATTAAACCAGGAGAAGCAAAGCCAGTGATGGTGGTAGTAAGGTAACTAGCTATACTATGCCCAGCAATTCAAAACAGCAGTGTGTGGAAAAGCACAGCAAGTAGAGGAGATTAGGGTGTATTCAAACACCATAACTGATGTTCAGAAATATGAAACGCCATCAGCAGTGAGCTTCCTTTACACCAGGCTTCTCAAGGTAACAAGTGATGCTGTATAGGAAGCTGTTGCTGCAATTAAAATATTCCAGAAGTAAAAGAAGTGCATTTTTACTTGAAGTACTGAATTGTGAGAAAAATCAGACAGTCTAATTAGGAGTAAATTATTAATTTTGATATGTTATTCCTAACACTAACTCTGACGTAAAGGAAATTTAACTGCTAGCTCCATGAACAGAGGAGTAAATTGAATCTAGGTCCTCAAATCACTGTTGGTTGGCTTATGAACTTAAAAGATGAGAAGCTTTGCCTGCAGTTTTGTGTTTTTAAGGTCTTCCTCTCAAATGGTTTCACCATTCCCCTAATAGAGGTTCAGCTCCTGCAGCAGTGTTCCTTTCAACAGGCACATTTATGGGATCTTGCATTTTTTCCCCATCTACTTCAATGCAGCTGATAGGTCCTTAATCTTTCTGAGGCCTCAATCTCTCTAGATTTGGTGATGGTATACTGTGGTTATTGCATGAAGTGCAAACACCTTCCACATGTATAAATGTATATGTGTATATATACATACATATATATATATATATATACAGGGCATGATCCCACATCCCTGATTTCCTAACAAATCGTCCATTTTTTGCAGATTTTGTTTTGAAATTATTTTGTTTGTTTGTTTTTACCAACAGCCAGCCATATTCTGGCAAGGTTTCCAAACTGATCCCTGTGTAAGCAGCAGAGAACAATGGCCAGTCCTGGCACTACCCAGCTCAATAAAATTGATCATGAACTGTTCTTGATCTGCAAACTCAGCTCAGCAGGTGTAGGGATAGCTGAACCCCACATAGTCTGAAATGAAGCAAAAATTACTGGAAGTTGGAGAGCTCCCAGGCTGCCAAAGCAAAATGTAAAGGGTCTTGCATTACCACTGAACAATGGTCACCAGGCCTCTAGTGCTCTCCTCCCTCACTTACAGTTGTTTTTCCCATGCCCACATTTGCCTACAAGCAGGATAATCCCTCAAATTCTATTTTCACAACTTAGTTCAGAGAGATGGGCAGCATCTCACCAAGTTGAGGGCTCAATATATTTATCTCATCGACAGGAGAAAATATATCTGACTAATCTCCCAATGTAGTGGCCCATCCACATGAAAAATAACAGGAAGGGAATGTCCTTCCCTACAGACTTCCAGTAATACCTCACAGAGCTGTCCCATAGTGGAAATGAGCCCAATACAATCACAAGGAAGGAACCATTTGGAACCCATAGGCAGTCTGGGGTTTGTTTGGTTAGATCTATGGCCTTTTTAATTACAGGGTGCTGGAGAGATGTGAATCTTACCCCTCTTGCTATTAAACAGTGAATCCCATGGATGTCAGTAGATCTTACAAAAACAGAGTCACAGCCACAGTGAGGTGAGACACCACATAAGGCCCAGTGGAGATGGAGAAAAAGTGTTACAAGAACATAATGAAAGACATTCTCTGAGTTTGGAAGTCATTTACATATCTATTGTAGCAATGAGAAAAAGCAAATACTTGCAGTTCTGTCTCTGTTACGCAGCACAAACCAATAGAGCTAATTTGGTTCCCTGTGTGAAAAATCCAGAAAAACATTTAGTCCCGTTCTCCAGGTTCACTTGCTGTGATTTAGAACATGGCCATCATACAGATTTGCTGCTGGCTCCAAAAATGGAAATATCCACATTGGAGGATCCAGCCTTTCATGCCATGTTGATCATGATGACATTTGAAAGACAATTTGCTTAACACTACTGGTAAAAGAACCAAGGATGCCACATGAAACCAGAGTGATGTGCATTTCCTCATAGCTGCTTGCGTTTCAGTTAAGAAACATGATTTGTTTTCCAGTACATGTTATCACTTGCAGTGTTTACATTATGTCAAAAATTATAAAGAAGCCGAATCAAAATTGTATTAATCCTGTGTAATTAATACTTTAAATGCATGTTATTGTTTGAATGGTTTGAGCAACATAATTCCTGAAGAAGTGCAAACAAAGGACACTGAGCATGAAGCTCTGAGCAGCACAAGCTGTGGGTCTGGGCCAGAACATGCTTATATCCTTCCTGTGAAAAATGGCTCATGCTTTTTGACAGCAAATACCTTTTTTTTGGACAACACCAGTTCATTGCACTGGGTGGGGATGTGCTGGTTTTGATTGAAGCTTTGCTTGGAAGGCTTATCATCTTTTACTTTGTCAGAAGTTGATTTAGGGCAACCACTTCAGATGATCAATAAATCAATAGCCTAACTGGTAGGTGTAGAGCATAAGTTTCTTTCTTGCTCTTCCTCAACAGGACATCTGGAAGCTCTTACTCACTGTATAGGTAGAGAGTAATTGGGCTACAGAGACTGATGCCCTAACCTGCTGTGGTGAGATTAGGACATGCCACTTGCACACCATGGTCAGCTTCTGTCTCTTCAAGGCCATTCAGACTCCCAGATAGGCATCTAGACACCAGTCCAAAACAGACATGATTTCACAGTTCAACTTAATAATCCTGACAGACCAGAGTTCCACCTACCTCCCCCTCCTTCCAATATGCACTCAGAAATAACTCCAAAAGGCCTGCAATTCCAGAGCTCCCAAGAAGAGAGAAATGTTCCATCATCTGTGCTTGGCTGTCAGGTGTCTGTCTGCTCATTTCTGTCTAAGATACAGAAGGCTGCTGAAAACCATGTCTCAAAGTGGTCGGATACAGGCAGCTCAGAGCACCTTGAGCTGAACCCAGAACACTTGCAGAAAAGACTACTTCCAGTTTATCCAGCTGTGGATGAGATCCAGAAGAGGCTGGGCAGGAAGGAAAATTATTCTACCTTCCATGAAGGAAAACAGGGTAATTTTTAATCCTCAAGCTGCTTCTGACTTTTACTAGGTAATCACCTCCATTAGCACTTTGCCAATGTACAGCTCAAGATGGAAATCTACTGTGCAAAGCTCCTAACTCTGCCACAAGGTGTGCTGTGTGTGGCTGCATGCTGTCAAGCACATCTGAGTCAGCTCTGACATCCTTTCATCTTCATTCTCCATCTGGGGTTGCTAATATATGGCAAAGTGGCCAAATATGGTATTTGCTGTTAGTCCTGTGTCTACTGCTGGCTGTAGAAATAGAGACATCTCCACCACTTGACATGCATGGCCTTAGAATCCTATAGGTGTTTTTGTTTCCTCTCTGGGTAAGGTGTGTGAAGCTCCATTTGTGATTTTCCTGGGCACTTTGACTCCTGAACTTGAAGACAGTTAGTAAAACTTCTGTGAGCACAGCGCAGGCAGTAGGGTTTCCCTGTTGCACAACTGCAGTGTTCAGCAACTCGTCTTGGTAAATCTGATTCAGTGAGTTTCCTTCCAGATTGCACAACTCATGGAAATGTATACATTAAATTATATTTTCTTCTCAGCCCCTTTGGGGAGATGGTGGAATATGCTAATGAGCGAGGGTAGGTTCCCCATCCTGGGGAACTCTCGTGTGAAATGTTTTCCCTCCAGAAGCTCTGGACCAAGAGCTTGCGGGGTAACCGCGTTCAGGCGAGGCTGTGCCGCGGAGCCATCCCGCAGCCCGGAGGCGCGGGGCGGGCTGCCCTGGCCCGGGATCGCCGCCCCTTCTCGCTCCGCGGGGGCGCTCAGCGCCGCGGGGAGGAGCGGGCCCCGGGACCGTATAAGGCCCGCCCGCCGTCGCGGCTGCGGCACTCGCACAGCGGCTCCCGGCGCAGCCTGCTGGAGCCCCGGGGACACGCGTGGGGACCTCGCGGGGCGCTCCGCAGCGCACCTGTCCCGGCGCGGACACCGCAGCGCTCCGCACCTGTCCCACCCGGGGACACCGCATCGCGCCTCTGCTTCTGTCCCGCTGGTGTCACCGCACCGCGTTTGCCCCAGCCCCGGCGGGGGGCACCTACCCGGGGGGCCCGTTCCCATCTGCCTCCTCCTGCTTATGCCATCCCGTGCCAGCCCTGCGGAGGCAGCAGCAGCCCCTCTGATTTTGGGGAAGATTATTGATTCCAAGCTTGAGTGAGTTTCTCCGGTAGAATGGGGCGCTTCACCGTGTGGGACTATGTGGTCTTTGCGGCTATGCTGCTCATCTCGGCCATCATTGGCATCTACTACGCCTTCGTGGGAGGAGGGCAGAAGACATCAAAGGACTTCCTCATGGCAGGGCGCAGCATGAGTGCCCTCCCGGTGGCACTCTCCCTCACCGCCAGCTTCATGTCAGCCGTCACGGTGCTGGGCACCCCTGCTGAGATCTATCGCTATGGTGCCATCTTCTGCATCTTTGCCATCACCTACGGCCTGGTGGTGCTGTGCAGTGCTGAGATCTTCCTGCCTGTCTTCTACAAGCTGGGCATTACCAGCACCTATGAGGTAAGGTAGAGTGGGAAGAAGCCCTCCCCAGCTTTTAGGGAGCTGGGAGGCTTTTCATCCCTACTTTCTACATGTCTGCCCTCCACCTTCTCTTCCCCCAAATTTCCTGCACTCTGGGCTGTCCTATGTCACAACACTCCTGAGAGCAGGCTGCAGCCCTCTCTGTCCCCAAGTCTGCCCGCGCTGTCTCTGCAGGCAGGTGATGCTCAACCCTGCTGCCGTAGCTCAGGAGCTGTGTATCATACCAGATTTATTTCCTCATGCCAGATACTCAGTTCAGTAGGTGGAGTAATCCTAATGCAGATTGGATGGTGACATGTCATTAATCATCTGTAATTAGTATACCCAAAGCAGAGCACAAAAGCATCGACTATAGTAATCAGAGTTATCGCATCACATCACACTCCCTCCAGATTGATTTTTAAGCTTAGGTGCAACCACAAAGTCACCCTTTGGCAGAGTATGTATTTGTGCTGTTCCTAGAGATTTTGAAGAGACTCTTTGTCACCTGAGGCTGTTTACACTACTGAATGTCTTCTCCCGCATGGTTATACAAGGAGGTCAGCAAATGCTCTCTGTCTGTGGAAGTTTTCTTACTTCCACCAAAATAAGGCTGAGCTGGTTTTAAGCGCAGCATGCAAGTTAAAGTTATAGCCATCAGCACAGAGAGAGCTGGGGTAGGGGGATAATCACAGGTCAAGTCTGACAGTTTTGGGATGGGGAAGCATCTGGTCAGTGCTTTCTTCTGATTCAAAATGTCCATGCAACCTGTTTATTTTCCTGCATGGAGATAGTTCCTAGCTGCAGATTTGGAAGAAAACTGCTCATTTTGCAGAGGACTTTGGGAAAGGAGCATCAGTGCAGGTGAAAGTCCTTGACTGGCTACTTTGGTCTTTAGCATTTTATTACACTGAACAGAGACGTTGCAGTACTGGAGGCTGAAAACAAGATTTCTGTTAGTGAATTGAGATAAGAATTCACCAACAGAAATCTCTGGTGTCTTCCAGTGTATTTTAATCTACTAATCTTTGGACTGTCATGATGATACTTAAATAGGGCTCTTTTAAATAAAGGCTTATGATCATGACTGGAAACTCACTGATTATCTTGGCATTGAATCAGTAATGCACCCATAAAAGACATATCTTCTTTTTCTGGACAGAGTCCAGATTTTTAACAACCTTTTGTGTCTGTCCGGGGGTTCAAGACTGCTTCCTTGTGTGGACATGCTTACAGATCACATTTTAAATGCTGAGTTCGTGAGTGAACCTTTTGAGGTGCTTCAGTGTTTATCCATGTTGATTGGACAGATTTGTCAGGCAAATGAGATTTCTTTTGTACGGCCACACACCGAGAGGGTTTTTAGGACAGATGGTGGTAAGAAATCTGTTCTACGGCATGACAGATTAATTTAGAGGTTGTGCTGTCCAGCCTTGATAGAAAAGGATAAATTTCACAAAAGGATAAATTTTGATTTATCAGTGGAATATATCAGGCTGCATTGGGCAGTGCAGAAGGTGAGGTTAACATGGGGAGAAGCTGCTAACCACTGAAAATCTTTTGCCCTCTCTTGCAGCAGTTCAGATGGACACACATAATGCCAGAGTTTCCACACTGACTAAGATGTAGGAATAGTGACAATGTTTTCTTTTTATCTCTAATTTCACAAAATTAGTGGGCTCTATTTTTTGGCTGCTGTGTTATTGTCAACTCTTAGGTCTCCCTGTGCAGAGTCAAGAGTTGGACTTGACTACTCTTGTGTATCTTTGTTCCTTTCAACTCAGCATATTTAGTGATTCTGTGATAATATGTTCTAGTCTTTTCTGTAGACACCCTTGTATAGTGACTAACTTATGTCTTCACTTGTTTGTGTGTTATTACCCACTGGTGAAGTCTGTAAAGAAAACCAGATGAAAGAGATATCAAACCAGTTGAAAGAGATATCAAACAAGGGGACTCTAAGAGTTTTGGCCATTCATGAAAATGTAAAAACTACACTCTGCTCTTTCTGTATTGCATATCGCTTCATTCCAGTCCTATCAATAATGCCAAATTTCAATATAAGCATTTGTTTTTTCTTCTTTTTTTGCAGTATTTAGAACTTCGATTTAATAAATATCTACGCCTCTGTGGAACGGTCCTTTTCATAATACAAACGGCAAGTACACATGAAAGCTGTTCAGTGGTCCTCGGAGCCACTGGAATTATTTGTTTGGGTGTAACTGGCTGTTTTCTCTGAGCAGCTGATGAGGTTATCACAGTGCCTGGGTGGCTGGGAGCAGGAGAAACAAACCTCTTTCTGCTGCACAGCAGTGGGGTGGGGAGTGGGTGCTGGGCTACCTGCCTCCTGGGTCTCTGTGGGCACTGTTGAATACCCAGAGCAGTCACTTGACATCAGCACCTTGCCAAGAGACAAGTGACCCTTCACTACAGGGTAGCAGTGTGAAGAGCAGTCATTTACTTGCCTGCTGGAGAAACCTGCCATGAGTTCAAAATGCAAACGTGTGCCAGTTATCCACCTCTGCTGGGTGGATTCTCAGAGTCTGACTAATTCTCAAGGGTCAGTAAGAGGTGACAAAAAAGGCTGTCAGGAACTGTCATTTACTTACTGCACAAGGGTTTGCACCACCACCACCACTGGAAAAACCTTAGGTGTCTGTCTGCAAACTGAGAATTAGAAGATTACTGCCCTGGGGCATGTTAAACTAAAGCAGTCTCTTAAATTATTGTTGGTACAGTTTGCTGTATCTGGCCCTTTCAAAGAGTCAGTACAGGACCACAGCTTCTAAATGTCAGTGAGCATATGTCAAATGCACCAGAACCAAAATGTGTTCTTTTCACAGTTTTGAAGTGGACTTGTGGGTAATTCACAGTAAGAATGACTATGCAATCAGAAAGCGTTTTAAGGTACATGCTTGTTTTTGTCTATTTTTGTATTTTTTAAGGCACAACAGAAGTCACAGGGCAATCACACTTGCACCAGCAAGATAGTCCCCAATGCAGTGCTCATTACTGATTTGGGCAGTGCTGCTTAGCTGGTTTTTACAGATACACAAGCTCATGGAAAAAGTAGAGTGCTGGCATGTGTGAAACCTGACACTGTTTCACCAGCACATATGAAGACATCACAATTGCGTAAGCTGGAAGAGCTAAGCATAATCTTTGCCTGCAAAGATGAGAAAAATAATTCTATTATTTTAAGCAACTTAAATACATGCTCAAGGAAATTAACCAAAGATCTGTATGTGGCCTTCTCTGCCAAGCACTTACAATTTAACCTGAATAAATTAAATACTAGTGAGGAAAGAAAATCTCCCAAGATTTTAATGGTGCAATTTTAATTCTTCTGTGAATATTAATCTTAAAACGAGGTAAAGGAAAGGATTTATAATAATACAACCAAAAAAGATTGTATCTGAAGATTGTATCAGTCCTATTTAAATTGACACAAAAATGTGATCATAATTGTGACAAATTTTAATTTCTGATGATTCAAGGCTTCTGGCACTTATTCACTGTGTATAAGAAAGGCACAAGTTCTCATGCTGAATCCCTTGAATTAAAAGGCTTGAAGAGGTACAAGTTTGACTAATGGACTATTAGAAAGAAAAAAATTAACTTCATGATTGCATCCAAAGCATTGCAGTCAACAGCTAAATATTCCGATGGAAACCAACAATGAGTGCTGTATGTACTGGAACCAAAACTATTTAATACCTTCATTAATGACATAGATAGTGAGAGTGAGTTCACCCTCAGCAAGTTTGTGGATGACACCATGCTCAGTGGTGCAGCAGATTTGCTAAAGGGAAAGGACACCATTCAGAGGGACTTTGACAGACTTGAGGAGTGGCCCCATAAAGTTCAACAAACCTGTGTGCAAGGTTCTGCACATGGATTGGAGCAATCACAAATATCAGTGTAGATTGAAGGATGAACTTACTGGGAGAAGTCTTGCAGAGGAGAACTTGGAGATAGTGGTGGATGAAAAATTTGATTGAGCCAGAAAGTCTGGTCACAGCCCAGAAAGCCAGTTCTGTCCTTCACCAAAAGAAGTGTGGCCAGCAGTTTGAGGGAGGTGATTCTCCCTGTCTACTCCACTCTTGTGTGATCCCCACCTGAAGTACTGCATCCGGCTGTGGGGTTCCCAGCACAGCAGATACATGGACCTGTTGGGGAAGGTGCAGAGGATGACCACAAAGATGGTCTTGGGGGTGGGAAACCTCTTCTGTGAAGAAAGGCTGAGAACGTTGGGATTAATTGCTAAACTTGGAGTAGAGAAGGCTATGGGGAGACCTTATTGCAGCCTTTCAAAGGCGGCTTATGAGGAAGGTGGAGAGAGACTTTTTACCAAGGCCTGTAGTGACAGGACAAGGGGTAATAGTTTTAAACTGAAAGAAGGTAGATTTTGAGTGGATAGAAAGAAGAATTTATTTGCAACAAGGATAGTGGAATACTGGACCAGGTAGTCTGGGGAAGAAGTGCAATGGCCCAGCCCTGGAAGTGTTCAAAGTCAGGCTGGATGGGGCTCTGAGTTTTGATCTACTGCAAAGTGTGCCTGTCCACAGCAGGGGCATTGGACTAGATATTCTTTAAAGGACCATTCCCACACAAACCATTGTATGGTTCTATGTTTCAGCAGCACATGCTGACAGTCACTGTATGGACAGCAAGTCAAACATTGACTGGGCTAGACTGGTGTCAGGAGCTGGCTGGGAGGCGGAATAGGTAGTTTTAGGAGATATTCACCAGGGACTAATCAGGACTGGCAGCTTTCTTGTCATGCAAGCTATATATGAAAATCTAGAGAGGACTCATGGCACTGAGAGAAACAAGCATGCACACACAGTGGCAGGGTGTAGCACACAGGTAGGAATAACTATTTCCCCAATGGCCCCCTATCCTTTCTGGCATGTGCTTCTAGCAGGTGTGCAGCAGGGGATCAGGGCAATTAGGTTAGGCTGGATGAAGCAGCTTCTCCACACTAATTTCCTCATACAGCTAGAGAGCTGCTCACTCCCATTACCTCTTGGATCTGTCCCAGCATAGCCACTGGCCATATGGTAGAGGTCCACCTCGGGGACTGGCTTTGATCTGCTCAAATGCATGGCAAGTAATTCAGTGGTTAGCAATCCTGCTCTGGTTTGCTACCTGTGCCTAGGGTGGACACTTGCAAAAGGGCAGAAGCTGGCTGAACCCTGGATGACATCTGATTCTGTTTTTCCATGCCCAAGTCCCATCCCTATAAATCAGAAAGTCAGAAGAGTCCAGCCACAGAAGCTGATGCACATCAGCTCATGACCTATTGGTGATCCAGATGCTTTGAATCAAGACCACTGACCTTCACAGAAGTTATCAGCATGTTGGAAGCTGTATTCTCCTGACCCATGTCACAGCTGAACTTGTGGCAGTAATAACAGTGATAAAGAAGTAAACAAGATTTAAAACCAAATACAAAGAAATTGAGGATATCAGTGTATGAATCCCATTGTGCCCGCAAAGGTAGATAGACTAGCTCCTTGATTTGTCTGTATCTTTACTGTGGTTGAAAATATAATCGTGAATGGCTTTGTTTTACAGGCTGAGGGTTATAATTCCTTGTAACACTATCTGTAATGACTAACTAATGTCATATTTTGTGTTCTTACTCACATGAATTATAGCTGGATACTGAAAGGCATATTGATCTCGAGACTGAGAAAATGATAGTAATAGATTCCTTGACAAACCATGTGTAAACCTCTTTAACTTCCTTTTGCTCTTGTTTCCTTTGCAGATTTAAAGGAATAAAATAAGTTAATTATAAAAGGCAGGAGAAGATGAAGATGGATTTTATATTTAAGAGTCCTTGGTATTTGTTTTAAGAACACTAGGGTGTGAGATTGTAGAGCTTAATAGCCTCAGACATTTGTCTTCTGATTGGAATTATTTGTCAACAATTATGAATTTAGAAAATATAGACTCCCTAGATACTTGAAAAGAAATCATGTCAGAAAGTTATCACCTTTCTAGGAATTTACATTTATTTTGATATCTCCTTTTTTTTTTCCTGCTCTAGACGTTATACACTGGTATTGTCATTTATGCTCCAGCTTTAGCACTAAATCAAGGTAAAATGAGTATACTGTAACTGTTCCTCTACTGATATAATTTCTTCTTCATGTAGTATTGGTATGGTGGGGTTTTTTTGGTAATACAACACATAAAAATATAGTTCAGGGCTTGGCTGTGAAGTTTTTTGATGGGAACTCTGTAATCCTAGTCCCGTAATCCTTGCCTGTAAGGAATTACTGAATAGATTTATGGGAATACTAGCTCTCATTTCCTCTACCTCTGATGCAATACCTGTAGATAATCGCTTATTCAGAAAAGTTGAGAAGGCTTAAGTAAAATTTTAAGGCAATCCAGCCAGTAAAGACAAATTTAATTCCTCTGGTTAAGTGCTATTCTTCAAGATGAGAGCAAGGAAAAGTAAATAGGATTTTGGGCTTCCTGGAACTGTTTAATGGGGTCTGTCCTTTTTGCAGGAAAACTACATCAACAGCAAAGAGATTGTTAATTTAAAATGTTTATTGTGATATTTACAAAGTTAAATATTTCCATTTTCTACTTCAGAATGACTCTTTGATTTGAAAATGAGCCACATTCATTTCTAAAAGGGCAAGAGCTTTTCTAAAGAGCCATATTAAACTTTTAATCTGACACCATCAATTTTGTTAATTTGGCAAGAAAGGGGAATAACAAAATGCAAATAAAAAAAGAATCATTTTGGCTAGAATCAAGTCACAGTTGTTCTGCTCATTAGATGGTTTTTTTTGCCCTGTTCATTGAACAAAAAGGAAGAAGAAGCCCAATTCTCTCTCTACTGGTTTCCTCCAGTGTATAAATTCCACAGGTTTTGTGTCTTTGATATTTATATTTGCCTTGCACATACATGCTAAACCAAGCTATGACTTAGCTGGCTCCTAATTAGAGTAACTTACGTTTTTCAATAATTTTGTTTCAGTGTTTCTCATTAGCCTGAGCTCTCTGTCAGGGAGCCCCCATGCCCTGCCTGGCAGCAGGTGAGCATGCCAAGCTGGGGCAGTGACAACCTGTATGTCAGCCACAGCACAGTGCAGCAGGAACATGTAATCCTTAAGAGAAGGAAGAAGAGAAGAAAGGCTTTTACTCTGACACATTTCTTCCAGGCAATGCTTGAACAACCTTATCTCTGTGGGGAACCCCCAGACTGTTTACTTGCTTAAATCCCTGCCTAAGGGCTTGGTAGCAACTAAATAGGTGTTTCAAGGAAGGACATACATTTTAAAACCTTCCTGAGTTGGGACATACTGGACATGTTGTTTGGGAGTGTTCACATTAAAGGCAATAGCTTCCTTATTTTTTATCCTGAAATAAATCTCAACTTTTTAGCAGTTTCCAAATCTGTAACAACTGTTTCAGTTCTAGAACTGGTTAGGGTGAATCCCATGGTTTAAACACACTAATCTTTTCATTGCTATTTACACCTCCTACTTTTGCATTTAATTTATTTCTAACTTTTTCCAATAATTGGCCTTCAGTGTTTTGTCCCCAATGCCTCATTCATACTGGTGCTTATTCCCTCTCTTTCAGTCACTGGCTTCGACTTGTGGGGTGCAGTGGTGGCGACTGGCGTGGTCTGCACATTCTACTGCACACTGGTACGTGGGCGCCTCAGTTGAGAATAATTGGTTCCTTTCACCACTCACATCAAATATGGAATTTATGAAAAAGAAGCCTAATAATCAGGTTACTCCGTGGAATTACATTTTACAGGTGTAGCCACAGGACCGTATTCATCCAGGGACCTCTCTGAATGCAGAGGCAGCCTCTATGAAACTGAAATATTTTTTATGAGTGTTATGATACACTCAAACTTCTGTTGTTGCTGAAAGAATAGCAAAAAAAGGTAGATTTCCCTTTCTAAAAATTCTCCTGTGATTTTTCTTTTGATCTAGTAGGGTTTTGGTGTGCAATTTGTCAAACATCACAACTGTAAGAGTGTTGTGTGTTATTGAATAGAGCCACTGAAAATAGCCTGCCACATGAACAGATTGGTCTTTAATTCAGTGTTAATTGACCAAGTGTCTAGAAGAAATGATGAAATGGAACCTCAGTGACAAATTTATTTGCATATGGTGGATTAAGTAATGTTTATTTTTATTCAGATGAATGGTATACCTTCTGGAGTTAGTGGTACTTACTTATAGAAAATAAGATGAACACTGTCTGTAAATCTATCTTTTGATACAAACTTCTGAATCAGGTTATGTGGCGGAGGAAATACTGGATTAAACTATGTGTATGGCTAAAGTAAATCCCCTGCACTTCAAAGAAAGGCCAGGATGTCCTGAATGGCTTCCAGAATACAATTCCTAAAGACATCAGTACAGAATTAGTTCCATTAAAGATGAAGATTAAATTAATCTGTTACCCATAATACAGATGGCAATACTTCTGTTAGTTGAATGTGAGTGCAAAGCAGGAGTGCTGCTGCCTTGTTCTACCTGATACATGCTCTTCCTCTTGCAGGGTGGTCTGAAGGCAGTGGTGTGGACAGATGTTTTCCAGGTTGGAATCATGGTTGCTGGATTTTCATCTGTGATTATACGAGCTGTGGTGGTTCAGGAGGGAATTGGACACATTGTAAATGATTCCTACCATGGAGGAAGATTAAACTTCTGGGAGTGAGTTTGTACTTGCAGAGGATGTGCCTCTCTGTTCCTACAAATAGACCTCATGTAACTAACTGTGAAATTAAACTGCTGCTGTAGGAGGAGGACAGCAGAAGTTGTGACCCAGTTTCTGTATATTTTTAAACAAGCTTACCCAGTTTGAGGGATATGTTTTAGGTTTTACTCCATGCAAAATCCTGGAAAGAGAAAAACCTTTTTACTTTGTCAAGTAGGTATTTTAAGGATTCATTTGGGATTCCACTGAAAGAGAATGGTAAATAGGAGAGCACATTTGTATTTATAATTACAGTTTGTAAACAGCTGATTTGGCATTTCAGTGACTGGACCAAAACAAATGGCAAAATAATAATTTTTGCCTAATCTGAAAAAGAGAGGATTTTTTTTTCCTGAAAGAAAAAGTAGAAGTAGTTTTAATAGTATTTTACCCTCCATTATTGTAAGTAATCTTAGCCTAAAAATATCGCTTTAAAAGTTCAAGAATATTCAGTCTGGCAATGTTGAATCAAAGACCATTTCAAGTAAAAAATTTACTGTACCTTTGATGAATACAAGATTCTTCTGACAACCTTCACCCAGTGCTGTTAGTGAAAGTTCAGTATGACAGTATTGTGATTTGTCCTTTCTCTATCAGTTCACAATATTAATCAGGTTATTCTGTAAAATTATTCACCAAATTCTTCAGTAAGTAATTCATCTGTGGGTGATTTTTTCTCCTTATTAACAGTAATTTATTTCAATCTCTTTGGCTCATTTGCAGTGATTCTACTGCATTGATTCTTCTCCCAGTCGCTGAGTTCACAGATGGAAAAAGGAGTAAAGGATGTAATAGGTGAAATAATACTACAGTGTTCACCAAGATAAATATAATTCATTGCTATATTAAAAGTTTGATTTAAAAATAATAATAGTTCATGACCACCTAAAATCTGCTGTTTACTTAGAGGTAAACCAGCAAAATGTTTTATAAAGCCTCTGTCCACAAAGGTTGGGATTGTAAACACACCTTTATACTGGTGTTAGACTGATGTCCCTCTAGATAAGCAGGCACATTACACTTTTTACTGCAACATCATTTCATCACAACCATCACAAGCATCATACAACTTTACATAAGACTATAGTTTATAGGCAAATAAAGCTCTCCAACTTCACCTTTGGACAGTTCAGAGTGTTTCATGGCTCAGGATATCAGCTCTGAGTTTTAAAATTTGCTTTCTATGGTTTCATGTAAAGTTAGAGTAACTTAATGTTCAAAATCTGGCCAAATTAAGAAAGTTTGTGTTAGTACAAGCATGGAGAAATTATTTCTTCTAAACATTAAGGTCTTTACATATTAAGAAGACTTTCATATTCTGAATTTGCTTTCTCTTTTTCCTTTCATTGTAGCTTTGATCCCAATCCTTTGCAAAGGCACACCTTCTGGACGATTGTTATAGGTGGGACTTTCACGTGGACTGGTATATATGGGGTTAACCAGTCTCAAGTCCAGAGATACATCGCATGCAAAAACAGATTCCACGCAAAATTGTAAGTCTGTCTGCAGGTACTGTCTGAATTAAGCAGTGGCTGTTCTTTATGAGAGAGATTTTTTTTAAAGGAATGAGTGGGTATTTTGTCTGTATAAATTTCATTATAAAGGCTAACAACTTTTGCCTTCTGTTTTGTGGACCAGGTAGAAGAAATTTGGCACAGCAATTACTGGTATATGAATTACCTGTGTTGCTGTAACACTGAACTTTGTGCCTGAATTTTTCACTGCACCAGTATTCTCATATAGAAATAGCTGCATTAAGTTTTTGTTCAACCTAAAGATCAAATATTGTAGTACTTATGGTGAAGTCATATCAAGACAGTATCTTCACTACGAAACCTAAATCATTGGGTGGGGATTTTGCATAAGTAAAGACTAAAATATTTTCCCATAACAATGAATATAGGTGCGAGGAAATCCAGAAATGACTTATTCAGTGATAAAATTGCTGAGCAATCATGTATTTTGTGTTCATAATAATCATGACATATTTTTAAGGAACTAACTGTGGAAACTGGCAGAGGGTTATGTTTTCCTTGAGTGTAAACATTTCTGATGAGCCTTTACTCTAGAATGGAGGATATTTACTAGTATCTTATCTTTATCTTTAGAACCATTCCATTAGTTCACAGCTCAGGATTTAAGAATTACTAGTGATCTCATGAAAATAATTTATAGAAGAAATATAGAAACACACATCATAACTATAGTCCCTGTACATTCAGTCATTCTATAGTACAGTGATATAGAGAGAAGAAGCTTTATGAAGGCTTTCACTTCATAAGCTAGCAGAATACCACAAAATCATGCACCGTTTACAACTGAAATATTTTGTTCATATCAGTAAAGAACATCTGCCTTTCAGCCATTTGTGCTGCAGACAGGAATGAGCTGATGCTTGTTACCTGGTACATCTTTAGCATTCCCTGACACATCTCCAGCATACCAGGTCACTTCTCTGCAGTCTGTGGCCCATGGCTGGGTTCTAGGTTCTCAGCATTGCAGAGGCAGGAGGCACATCCCACATCTCCCTGGAATGACTGTGTATAGGAGAACAGATGCATATATTGTGCCAGATTTGTATGCCAGTCAGGCTGTTCTTCCCAGCACCTGCTCCGCTCAGGGCTGTGCCCCTCTCTTGGGCCCTCCCTGACCTCTTTGAGAGCAAAGACACTTCCAGAGTGTCTCAGAAGCAGAATGTGACTAGAGGGAATCTGACACCATGGCAGCCTCAGGGTAGTTTTTCTGAGCTGTTGCAGCAGCTTTTGCCAGGGCTGGAAGCTATCTGGTTCTGTAGGGGATTGGATGGAATTTATGCTGTCTCATTAATGGTTGCGGAGCCTTAATCAGTAGAGCCCTGTCCTGCTGGCATGGGTGGTTGGATTCTGTGGCACCTTGCTTGTGCAAGATATTTGCTCTGCATGGAGAAATCATTTTGCATAATAGTTGCGGCTTGTCACAACTATAAACACTGCTATTCTGTGGTGACTATCTAGTTCATATTCAAGTGTAATTAAACACATTTGGCAGGTCATGTTGTTGGCCTGTACCTCTTATTGTCATTTAATCTGTACACAGAAGTGCAAAATGTCATCAGGTCAAAGTAATAGGGTTTTTGCCCCCACGCCATTTACTGTAAGGCTTTTTAAGAGACAGCGCAGTAACAGAGCTCAGCACAGTAATCAGAGCTCAGAAAAGAATTCCTTCACAGATCCCAACTTGCAGGTTTTGGGAAAGCCTTTAACAGTGGCCCAAGAACAGGAATTTTCTCAGGCTTTGGGAAAGGATTTCACCTATTCAAGAAACATCAGTAAGTAGGAGCCCATTCTGTCATTGTCAAACAATCACTAGGCAAATTGAACATAATGCTTATATCTCAATGATAAGAGGCACTCAGAGCAGGAGAGCTACACTGTCAGAAAAATACGGGCTCCTAACACATTTTTGTCTCCTTTCAAGGTCATCAGCTGTCATATTTCAGTGTTAAATTCTTAGAAACATACTGAAACAAACAATTGAAAATAAGCTTTCTGCAGTCAAAATGCCTACTTCATGCAAACTCCACCTCACATTACTCACGTAGAATTAATGGAAACAACCTCCCTCCAACAGTGCTACAATTATTATTCCCCAGTGCTTAGTCATAGGGTGTACCATGAGCTGGGATGCAAATCTGAAGGAAAAAAAAAAGCTCTCTGTCAAACACTGACTCAGTTTAAAAACAAGAATTGCTTAAAAATAAGACAATTTATTTTGCTTCTGTGTGTTTCTCTTGACTTTCTAATCTTCACTACAGGCTCTAGGCTAATTCTTCTATTACATCTGTTCAAAAGAAATGGATTGATTTTACTCATTGGTTAAATTTTGTGCTAAATCAGTTTCTGGGTGTTGTATATCAAGATCAATTATCCCAGTGCAGGAGCAGCTTCAGCTAAGTAGATGCAAGACATCCAATCAATATGTAAGCATCTATGAGAAGAGAACTGCTTAATTTTTACTGTATTAGTTTAGAGAGAAATTTAAAGTGCTGTTGGTTGTGTGTTTAGACCACCTCCTAATTGCATATACAAGGCAAAAATGCAGAGTTTCCCCTACTATACATAAATCAGCTTTTATTTATATAGGTCTTTTCTAAAAGTTTGCATTGTGCTTGCCAATAACTTTTCTATCGTATAAAACTGATAGTTCAGTTAGTTAATCTACATTATACCTTTCTGAAACTGTCCATTTCAATGTCTAACAAGGCTTATAAAGTTAGGTTTACTTCTTTGTTCATCCTGCTGATTCTCTACAGAAGTACAAAGGCTGTTTCCCCTTACTTTCTTGGGAACCAAAAGCACTAAAAGGCCTCGTGAAGCATTGCAAGCATGGATATATTTTCACAGAAACCAAATGTCCTCCCAGAGGAGATCTTACCAATTGGCACAAGTCCAGGGTATGTGATCTGTCAGGAAGTTAAATCACTATCAGTGATACACAGATAACCAGGAGGCAACTGCTGGAAAGGAACGTTGTTTTTCAAGGCCTTGCTTGAAATGACCACTCTAGGTGAGAAGAACTTTGTGACCCTGGAGATACCAAGAGATTTGTGACCCAAGAGACATTAAGAACTTAGAAACATTTGAGAAAACCAGAGACTTAGATGGAAAGCAAAAGCCCTCTCCTGAGCAAGGAGAACAATGTGTTTTTCACTGCCAGTAGAAGCTACCTGTTGTGTGGCAAAGGCAGAATTAATGCCTGATGAAAACGTGTCTGGTCTCACCATTATCTGAAACTGAAGCTTGCATCAGGAAGTGGGGAGGTGGTGGAGTTTCTGGATAATACCAAACTCCAAGTTGTTTAGTTACTAAAGAGGAGGCCCTGGGCTTGTTGAGAATCCCTGCTCTCTGGAAGTGGCAGCCAGAGGCAGGTCCAGACCAGGTCCCAGGCCCCAGTTTCTCATTGCTGCTTCCCACAGAGACTGTCTCAGGAGGATATGGGAGATTTGTAGCTTTACAAGGACAACTCCAGCATTGTGTAAGCATGATACTACAGCTCCAGAGGCAAAGGAATGCTGGTGCTGACTATAAGGTATCCCACACTTGGATCTGGGGCACCCCACCTTACAAATCTGCTTGGGGTTTGTCAAGGGATGTGGCATGGGGGAAAGAGCATCCTCTGGCCTGCTGTTTGCAATGTACAGCTCGTACACATGATGAAATGTGGGATTGCTCTAGCACTCCCATCATCTCCATTGTCAGGGGACAAGTGCTCAGACAGTGACGCCAAAACCAGAAGTGTCATTTGTACATGTAGAAATATGACCTCTCTCCAGATGAAATGCTGGGAGTTGTATGGTGACTCCCTTGCTGGCAGGCAGCCGCTGACCAGGGGTCTCCTTAGTGTAGGTGCAAGCACTTCCTTGCTTGGCCCTGGAAGGGTCTTTGGTAGGATGTTGAGCTCTAACGTGGTGTTTCCATGTGTCTTGGTGCAGGTCCCTCTACATCAACCTCGTGGGACTCTGGGCAATCCTGGTCTGTGCCACACTGTGTGGGTTGGCCCTCTACTCCATCTACAAAGACTGTGACCCATGGACAGCCAAACAGGTGTCGGCACTCGACCAGGTACAGCCCCACATCTTGGGGGAGGTGGTGGGAGGGTATCCTTCCTCTGCAGCCATAATAACCAGACAAAGTCAGTTCAAGAGTCAGGGGGCTGGAAATAGTGACATGATGGAATCTTGTGTCAGGGTGAGACTGCAGTTTCTGGAGCTGCAAGTCCCTCAGCACTTGGTAAGGTGGGCAGCAGGGAGAGCTGCAATGTGGGAGAGCTCTCAGTACACCCACCTCTGCAAATATGTGGGTTTTTCACTCAAAATGGGTTCAGGAGTGCCAGCATTGCATCAAACTGCTTTGAAGAGAAGTGAGGGGAAGAGAGCAGCAGTGCCCTTGTGAGTGACTGTGGGTCCTGGTGCGCTGCTTTGTGTCATCCAACCCAAATTCCCCTGGACTGACAAAGGCAAAATCCTTCTCAGATTCAAACCATACTTGTGCCCAAAGCACACACCTGGAGGAAGGCCATCAGCAGGCAGCTCTTTGCTAGTGATGGTGAATCCTTCCCTCCTGCAGAGGAGAGATGGGCAGTCAGACTGTGCTGCAGAGGAACCACCTCACCACTGATGATGACCTCTCCCTAAATAGATCTTGAGCGGCAGCTTTACCTGAGGAACAAGAGATCTTGGCAGCCCATAGACTGGCCAGAGCCAGGGCCCAAGGAAGTCAAATAAGTTTTATTTGTGTGTTTAAGTCTAAGATAATTACAGGCTCTGGATAATACTCCAGTGGACAGTAGCTGGAAAGCCAGGACAGACAGTGGAGCACCTGAGGCAGGACAACTTCCTCTTTAAGAGTAAAGTAAAATAAGACCCAAGGTAGAAACTGGAAGGAAATTAAGTTTTTCCTGCTAGTCAAATTCATTTGGTAGAAACCGGAAGTAAGACAATAAAAATATCAGCTTGTCTGTGAAAAAAAAAAGTGTTCACAGGAAGAAAATCTTTGAATTCCTCTCTCTTGCCAGCATTCAGATCTTGCAAACGTGAAAAGGCACACAGTTTCCTATATGGAAATTGATCTCAGGTACCAATATCTGAGTTTATTGGACTGTATATGAACCCCTTTTTGTGGCATCAACAGCAGAAAAAGCATCTGTGGCACCCAGCCCCCGCAAGGGAGTGATGTACAGTACAGACCACTTGCTGCCCAGCCCTAGCTTCCTCTACAATTGTCACTGGAAAACAAGGTCCTAAGGGCACGGCACCCCAGCTAGGTAGTCTCAACAGATTCTCTGTAGCTCTAGTGGACATTTTAGTGTTGGTTTTCTCTGTAAAAAAATCAATAAATAGAGCAAGATAGGGCATTAAAAATTAGAACAGCTGGACAGAAAGAGAAAATGAGAAAGCTGTAAAAAAACAATACAGTGATAAGATGAAAAATTAGGGCAAGATGGTAATACTTCTTAATCTGAATTTTTCAGCTAATGCCATACCTAGTGCTGGATATCATGCGTGATTTCCCAGGAATGCCGGGACTTTTTGTGGCTAGTGCCTACAGTGGGACGTTAAGGTAATTTGATAATCTGGAAACTGCTACCTTTCCCCCCCCTTTTTTGTTGGAGCTAAAGTTGTATTTATACTAAAACATTTGTACTTATTTCTTTGTCTAGCTGATTTCTAGTCTTAAAAAAAATCACTATGACCTCTGATGATGCAGCCTAAAAATCCATAGTTTCCAATATTTGGGTCCTAGGACTTAAAGTAGTTTGGAGTTCCCCACTAACAACATGAGGAAACAGTTAGCCACATGTCATGTAAAACACTAACAAATCCTTCTCTGTGCTTTTAAAGCTCCTCTGCGCTTTTAAAGCTCCTCTGCTATAGGACTTTTTGAGTAGTATGTGTGGATAGTTACACCAAATAGCTACAGTTGGGGAAATTTCCTATTGCTCATCTTTAATTTTCCAGTTTCAAACCTGTATAACTTCAAAGCCATCTGCCTTTCCTTACCCCTGATCTTTACAGACTTCTTTTCTAGAGTTCCCAGGCTTCCAATTGTCTTGAATGAATCCCATGAGACAACCACTATATATTTGTACTGTAGGAGACAGATTGATACCCTTCTATCCCATACTGGGGAGTGTTTGTTCAGCTTTCCCAAGGAGTATCTTTAAGGAACATTGTCTCAGTGAAGGCTCTGAACTATAGCAAATAGTTAGAAATGAAGAAACTTACAAATGTGACACCAGAATAATTTTTTTAATTCTGAATACTTGTAGCTGCATAAATAGAGGGAAAGCCAAAATATTAGTTTCACATGCTGAAGAAAAGCTGGTGGCTTGCAAGAGCAAGAAACACTCCAGACAAAGGATCACCTGTCTGTGCCTTAGATGTGCTGGTTTCTCTGATCCCACAGGGAACCTTCAGTAATTTGGTTTGTAGATGCCTAATTTAGTAGGCATGTGGTTTAGTAGATGCCTAATTTTTAGGTGACCATAATTAGATTATCTGAATTCTCCTCTGAGAGTGCATTAAAAGTAAACAGCAATGTGGGAATTTTACCTACTCAGATACATGCTGTAGATCATTTGTGAAGGTATCATGTATACCAGTAGTGTTTACAGCCTAGCTATATATAATAGATATTTCTATTCAGGTCTCCAGGTCCAGCCCAACTTTTCATCAGTATGTGCCTTGACTTCACCAAGGATAATTACTTTAAACAGTTTTTCTAAACTGTTAGCTGCATTCTCTGCAATAATAAGTTATTTAAACCTATGCAGCAGTTACATTAGTTTTCTGGCGCTGTTCTAGACAGTGGCAGTTTCTCTGTGCCAGTAACCTACCTGTTATCTATGATTTCAGCTTTTAAGATACAAAAAAATTGTATAAATCTTGCCTTCTGTAGTACGGTGTCCTCCAGCATCAATGCTCTGGCTGCTGTGACTGTTGAAGACCTCATTAAGCCCTACTTCAAATCTCTCTCTGAAAAGAAGCTGTCATGGATTTCCATGGGGATGAGTATGTCTGGAAAACATCTTTTCTGCTTTTGCTTTACAAAGTGAAGGTTTAATTCAGACCTTGCTTATGATGGTGTATGTCAGGAGTAAGTAGTTCACACCAGTGGGACTATGTTGGTGCAGCATTTTGGGGGAGACAAGATCAGCTGTGTAGGTTTTACACAAATAGGGGACAAGTGAGTTTAAGGAAAAAGGGCAACCATCTTGTTTGGTCTTTAATAAGGAAAGATGCAGTCTATCTGTTCAGTATTGATTCACAATTCTACAAAGCCAAATATCTCTGACTTAAAGACCTGCTATTTTTCTTTCATCTGTCAAAAATGAGAAGCAAAGGAAGCTGTTTTGTAATATTTTTTTTTAATTGATATGCAAGCAATAGCCTAGTGTCCCAAAAATATTCCAGAGAACAAGAAATTTCAAATCTTCTCTGATACACTCTCAGACTGTCACTCTGTTTAACTCCTCTGCTTAATGTAACTCAAAGAGAATCAGAACTAGAATGAGCAGATGGTTTAAATCTGTGAAGTGCAATTGTCACTTCTGCTACTTGTACTGTCTGTGACCAGCTGCAGGTGTAGCCCAGGAAAGTGTTTGTAGTAAGAATGAAAATACCTCCATCCCAGTGTGCTGTCATGTTGGGGCCCATACCAGGGAGCATGGCAGACTGGTGGGAGGGTAACAAGAGTGAAATATTGTCACCTGAGAGAAGTTTCTTAAACATTGCAAACAATGCTTATGCCAAAATTGTTGTTTGTGGTATCATGGTTGCCTGACACATCACAATGAATAGCGAGATTAACCTCTTGCTAGAGCAGTGAAACTCATCAGGGGCGGAGGTGGGAAAAACAAGTAAGCCAGTGTTAACAGCTCCTGGAAAGAGGCACTGTGTCCTGGTGACCTGGGATGTCCTCTGTCACTGTGCCAGCTCCCAGTGATCTGCCAGCACTTACTCTTTTGCTTCCTAGACTTTGGCTGAGAAGTGAAAATCATTCCCTCAAAATAAGGACAATGACACAGGAGATTAGCTGAGAAAGGTGAACAAGTGGGTTATTGCCACTATGCTTAATCCATGTGGCTGACATTTATTAACTAATTCACAGAATGAAGATTTCATCGTTTGCATGGTCTCTTCTTAATATAAACAGAAACCTGATCTTTTGGCCAATTGAGGCTTTCTTAGAAAAACTCCAGATGTTAGCACTTTTATGTGGGAGATGTTGGGGCCATGCTGGGTTAGACAAAAACTTTTCCAGTAGTGATTTTCAAACTTTGGCAGACTTATACATTGTTCTGCCTTTCACATATAGGCCTGTTTTATGGTGGAGTCTGCATTGCTATGGCTGCAGTGGCATCTCTTCTGGGAGCCTTGTTGCAGGTAGGTGCCAGGCAGCTTTTTCATGCCCATGTTGAATGACCCAGCATAGATTATGTAAGAAAATAATTGCTGAATACCATTATGAGATTAGTTTTTATTCTTTCTTGGGTACTGATGTGAAACTGCCCATGGCCTGTGTTTTAAGGATCCATGGCTCAGCCTGTGTTTTAAGCATCCATATATCAAATCCTGGCAACTGAGTACACAGCACTTTAAAAAGTCTCATAATTTCTTTCTGAATATCTTCTCTTCTTGTCACTTTGGAAGCTTTACCTTCCTTGCACAGCACCTGATAGCAGACTTTCTTCCTTCCTCAGGCAGCGCTCAGCATTTTTGGCATGGTTGGTGGCCCCCTTTTAGGACTGTTTGCCTTGGGAATCCTGTGCTCCTTTGCAAATGGAATTGTAAGTAGAAATTTAAAGACCTGTTCATTCAAAATGTATTGATAATTTTGGGCTTCTCCTTCCACTAATAGTTTGATGTTGGGCAGCAAGGGAGATGTCTTTGGTACTTTCCGTGAGGAAATTTCCCCTTGCTCCCTTTCTTCCTTATCCCAAGGAAATGACAATCAGAGCTGGATAGGAACTTGAATTTCCATCCCATGAAGAGATTTGGATGGGGGAAATAATCTGAATAAAAATGAAGCTTTGACAAGAATTTCTTAAAACCAGTTTTAGAAGCAGGGACAATGCATCTCGAGATACAGCTGAACAACCACTAGGCTCAGAGAATGCTGGCCTGTCTGAGCAAAAGGGGGTCAGGCCAGGAAAATGGGGTCTAGGCACTTGCAGACCAAACTGAGGTATTCTCAGAGTGCTTTCATATTGTAAAATTATCATTTCCAGATGAAAAACCTTTTCCATCAAAAAAAGGATTTGACAAACTTTGTTGATATGGTTTGTGGTTTAGTCTGGCAGGATTACTATTTAGTATTAGTAATTGTACCATTACTATTTACAGGTTGACTAATTTATTATAGTAATATTACTACAATAATATAGTAATATATTAATATTAGTATAATATTTTACTATTACCATTTATAGGTTTACTTATCACTGATCTTTACCTCTTTGCAGTTGAAAATTTTACATATATATATACTAAAGTAAATTAAAAAAAATTATTAGCTCTCAGCCACCACCCCACCTACCTCTGATGTAGGAGAGACTTTTTCACTAAAACAGGTCACATGAGAAAATTGAAAATCTGCTTCTGTATTTGTTCAAGGAGGGCCTCAAATAAAGCAGGATTTTCCCACATACCATGAAGACCAAAGTTATCCGTTGATTGTAAAGACCTAGTGGCCAAACAAAAAGAGGTGTGCTCAGGAGCTGTGAGAAAACATTGTATTTCCCCAAAAGGAATGAAGTAAATTCCCCAGCACTTCCCAACTGTATATTTCATTTCTGCTATGGAGACTACTGTTCAGATTATCTTGACTATTTCTTACTCATCTAATTGATGTTTCTTTCAAATATCTTTTGCTTTTCATGTAAATCCAAGTTTCACTTTTTGTTTTGCAGGGAGCATTTGTAGGTCTTGTCAGTGGTTTTGTTATTTCACTTTGGGTTGGAATTGGATCTCAGATTTATCCTCCACTTCCAGAGAGAACCAAGCCACTCGATCTCTCAACTGTGGGCTGTAATATATCCTTAGGAAACTTAACATCAACAGAAATTCCATTAACAACGGTTTTCAGCACACCAGGTGCAGAAAGGTATATGAGTTCACCAAGTACAGTAACAAAGTATGCATTTTTTTTAAAGAAACATGAACATCTGTACAGTATTTGGGCTACTATAATGATCTTTCTCTGGTCTATCTACCACACTCTTTGAGATGCAGCAGTTTTCTCTGATTTTTTTTCCTCTCAGACTGAAGTAGTTTGTCTGAGTTATCCCACAACAGAAGTCAAAACAAATATTTCTATTCATCTGAAAAGCTTCAGCTCAATATTTGAGTTCAAAGGCTTGGACATGCCTTACTGTGGACCACAGTTTTAAACAAAGATATCATTTATAGTTATTGGATTAGCTTCCACAATCTGTCATATGAATTAGAGTAATTGGCAGTTAAAGGGCAGAATGCCAGTTAGCAGCTCTACCTACAGCAACTTATCTGTGCAGAATAGTTCTAATCAGTACATTCAGAATGGCACAATATACGGGATTTCTTCTCCTTTGCAACTGCCAAATATCTTACTCTAGATGATCACAGTTAAGTTTAACATGAATGGCAATACAGAGAACAGCAGGAACAGGAAAAAAAGCAGAAAAACCACATTTCTAGGGTTTCCAAATCCTTACACCTTAGAGCATTGTACCATCAAGACATACCCTGACACAATGGGTGCCCAACATCCGGTTTCATACACCACACCTCTTGCATGAGCCCTCCAGCATTGCTCCTGGCTGCTGGGAAACCCCTGTTGCATCAGAGCACATAGGGAGAGCAGAATGAGGTGTAAAGACAGTTGCTCTGTTGTTTCTGGCTGTTTAGAGCTGCATAGGGTTGATTTCCTTGTTGGTTTTTTTTGTGCCCCTTCCTTTAAATAACACCACCCTAAAGAAATTAATCCCTTCATCTGGATAACTAGAGTGTTCAGCTCTGCACTATATTCCTAGCAGAGACAGGAGAGTCCTGTTTTACCTGCTCTGTCTCATGCATTGCCTCACTGTACTGGCTAGCCTTCTCTCTTACAAAGGAACTTGTTCTGCAAATTTTGGCACAAATTTTCAGTGCACGTATGATTGTATGGAGGTAGTTCAAGATTACCAGGTTGCTTGGTTAAAATGTATCTCTGAATTTATACACTGTCTGGAAACAAGCACTTTCAAGTTATTTTGGAACAGAAAAGGAGAGATTAACACTTTTTCTGCTTTATTTCAGGCCTGCCCTGGCAGACAACTGGTATTCCTTGTCTTATCTCTACTTCAGCACACTTGGGACACTCGTCACAGTAGTTGTGGGAATAATTATCAGCCTCCTAACAGGTACTAGTTTCAGAGTTGTGATTGAATGTGTCTCAGATCTCTTTTAAACTAAGATATCCTGAGAGCCACAGGAAGTGCCATTGCAAACACTGTGTAAAGGTTACCATCCTAAATCAAATTTCCTCCCCTCAGCCCTTCTGCATCCCACTCCTGGTCTTTGATCACAGCAAAAGTTACTACAAATCTCTAAGGAGAAAGAAGTTTCAGCATATTTTTAAACCTAAGGGGCATAAAAAGAAGGAAAAAAAAGACATCTGTCTTTCCTGTTTTATTAGATCCCTGAAGGGACTGGAGGTTTAAGACTTGTCCCTGAACATGGCAACAATTCCGAGCAAGGAAATACGCCCATGCTTCTAGAGGACAAAAGCTCAAAATTTGTCTTTGAGTGAGTTCATAGCACTCAAGGGCTGTTGTCTGCATCCACAGAGTGCATGCTTTTCACCACATTCCTCAAGAACATGCCTAAGAGCTGCAGATCCTCTGCATGGCTATTTTAGCTTCTTTTTCAGTTTCCCAGTACTTTTGTGCAAAGAGAAAAAGTGGCTTGCCATGGGTAAGAATGTGGAGTTCAGTTCCAGCCCATGGCGTCACTACTTTTGCGTCCAGGTCAGATGTAAACTACTCTTTTCATTCACCTCATGCATGGCAGAAACAGCAAAAAAGCAGCTGTTCTCACAGCTTTTCCTAGTATCCCCAGCCAGATTCATATAACAGCCCTCATCTTGGAGGCTGTTCAATTTCAAATTTTTAGATTGATCCACAATGGCTCCAGGTCTATGAAACTCCAAACTCAGTGGACAAACTCACTTACATTGACTTCCCTATGCCTTGCAACTAATAAGCACAAGCTACATTTATCTAATTTTATTCTTCTTTCCAGTTTTTAGATTTGCCCCACACTTTTCTTCACGCACATGCTCTTCCCATTGCTATAGTGATGCTTGAAAACAAATTTCACTTTTTACCTGGCAGGGATCAGGTTACCTATAGGCCATGAAACAAAGCATGCAAACCACACAACTCGCTAAATCCAGATGAGAAATACTCAGCCCAAGGACAGAAGCACAAAAGAATTAACCCAGTCACAATGTCATCCTGCTTCTCATGGAGCAAGATTCCATTTAAGCCTCAGATAGCAAGCAGAGCTAATTCCCAGCACCTACATCACTTTTGTTTCCCACCCAAGAATAGCTAATCTTCCATGCCTTAAAAATGCCCAGACATTCCATTAACCCTCATCCCCCCATCTTGAGGATGCTCTTAAACAATTCACTATAAAAATTGCTGGTGAGTTTGGAGACAGGAGTCTTGCTGATAGGGAGTTGAGAACTGGAGCTCAGGGTTCAGGGTAGCCCTTGGTGCCAGAGCTCCTGGACTGGCAGAGTAGTCCCAGATGCAATTTATTCTTTTCTGGTGATTGCCAGATTCTAATTTTTTTCCAAAATAGGAAATCCAGGGAGGATCTAGGAAGCTGGGAAATAGCTAAGGCATTTCAAATAGACTTTGAGGGATCATTTTATATATTGAGAGGAGCAGGGTATACATTTTTGTAAAGAAATGATCCCTAACGTCTGTGATTGCTTGATGGCTTTTGCTGCATGACTCTGTCCTGCTTGCCTGGCCTGGTGCCCATAGCTGGGGTCTGACACATGGTTTGCATGTGTAAAGCTGGCTGAATAAAGCTTGTCTATTTTGTAGGAGGACTAAAACAGAACACGGATCCTAAATTCCTGCTGACCAAGGAAGATTTCCTGTCCAACTTCTCACGGTCTGAAACTGAGCAAGTAAGTCTAACTGTGCATCTCTGATTTAAATCAATCTTTCCTCCAGGGGACAAAGGCAAACAAATTTCCTGGCTCATGTTTTTCCGATCAGGATGAATAGCACCTGATGCTCCCTGATAGGACTGTCTGCTTTAAGGCAGTTAGGAGAGCACAAGGCAGGTGAGAGTAAGGCAAGGAAGTAGTTTTGTCAAAGCTTAGCTTCAGTCAACAACAGAGAAGCAACTGAGAAAAGGGACAGTTTTCTCCATGTTTCTGCTAAAATACTCCCTAACTGGCCTCTGGGAAGCTACCCCAAGGCACACCTTGGACTCAGCAAAGCTTCCATTGTTTGTGAACATGTGTTCTCTAAGGCCAGAATTTTTTTGTAGCTTTGGCTACTGTTTGAGAGAAAACGTCTCTAGTCAGTGTATCTGTTTCCTAGCTCTTATCCTAAGAAAAAGAAAAGGGGAAATATTATTGGGTAATAACATTCATTAGAAGGGAGAATAGAGGGAAATTATTTTTTTAAAATAAACTACAGATCACTTTTCAATCAATATCGTCAGCTGAAAATTCAAGTTCAGCTTTGTTCAGTAGTTCAGGCAATAATCATATCTTTAAGATGGTCCAGCTTGCAAAATGTTTTTCCTTGGTACTTACAACTCCCTCTAGAGTGATGCTATGTATGTCAGCTTCTGGATAAGAACACCAGTGAAAAAAAGGGATATTCTACCATACGAATGTACTGCTATTTGCCCATGTCAGTACTGGAGATCACCTATCCAGTTACTGTCATTCACTGTCTTTAATGGGTCAACATCTGTTTCTACTATCTGGGAATTTAATCCCTGAAGTCTTTTAAAAAAGAACAAAACAATACACCACCCATATGGAAGCTAATGTCCACAGCCATATTTTTTTATGCCTGGAGTCAGAAACAAGTCTCTTATATGGCTAAGAGCTGAATAACAAGTGGTTGGAATCAAAAATACTGCAGAAAGTTGATGAGATAAAAAATCAGGGCTAACTAAGCAGCTTTCTGCACATGAGAGCTCAATATCTCATTCCATTTAATAGAAATGTGACATCAAAGCAATGGTGCGTGTTAATCTGCTCTTCCTGTCACAGATGGGGCAAGGATGAAGGGTTGGGAGTCAATAGCTCAAAGACCTGGTGGTGACATATCAGTAGACATGAAAACAGCAATTACAACTTTGCACACCCAGACCAATTTGCAGGACAAGAACATTTTGTGTTACAAGAACATTTTACACAATTAGTACCTTATGCAATACAAAACTTTCAACGCCCCTAGAAAAATACCATCCACTGCAATGAATAAGTATTTGTGCTCTGTCAGCAGCCGACATGTTTTCCTGCAAGGCAACCCTGTATGTCAGGCCTGACTCTGCTGGCCAAAGAGAGGTCAAAGAGAGGAGGACTCTTTCTTCTGTTTCACAGCATGGCTTTTGTCTTTTGTTTTTTTTAGCCAGAGAAAGTGGAAGTGTTGAACTGGAAACCATTTACCATGGCAAATGAAGGAACTGACAACCCTGCCTTTAGCCACATTGAAATGGATGTTGCAAGTGACAAGAATAAAGTGAATGGTCTTCACATATGACACAAGGCTGTGTTAGCCCATGAGGACAGTTTTGTTCATGTCAAGCACTGCTGATGTTCCTGTTCTGGGTCGGTTACCAGCTCTGCTGGGGTCAGGGGCAGGCATCTGCTGAGCTTTGTGGCACTATTGCCTTTGCATGACCTTGACATTAGTCAAGAAAGGAATCAGGTTTTTCTTGCCCTTCCTCACTCTCTCTGATTCTTGGTGACAGAGCCTAAAGCAATATGTGAAATATTTGCCTGATATTTTGAGCTTCCTGGAAAGTATCTGCTTTTAATCTCATTTCACCCTTAGAGTGAATTTTTTATTTGGAAAGAGTACTGTTTGCCCAGACATGGTTGTTTTTCTGGCTTGTTTTTTTTTTCTTTTTTCTTTTAAGGCTTTGAAAGTATGAAGAGATTAAGGCGTGGGACCTTATCAGATTGCAAGAAACAGTGGGTCTTTTTCTTTTTTTGTATAGGAGGTATATTTAGTACTATCTGGTTCTTCTGTAGAACCGATTCTGAGAGCATATTTATTTTGTTGGTTTTGTTGTCTATGTTTTTTTTAACCCACTTGTTTCTTGGCTACCTGCACCTTCTCCTCTGTGCTCGTTGCTGCGAGCTGCGAGAATGACTTTGGTGGTGGTAAAGGCAAGAGTCAGTACTGTCTTTCCTTTCATGACCTATCTCCCTGTTCTCCTCTGTCTTGCCCTTACAGAGGTGGTCCTCATGAAGGAAATAATCTATTTATACTTTTTATTCAGTGCCATAGACCAGAACCACAGCAGCCTTCTGCTGCCTGCCCAGCTTGCTGGGCTAGAATTGTTCTTGCACTGGGCTGGGCACAGTGCACAGAGATGTTAATAAAGAAGTTTCTCTTTTGGCTGTACTGGACAAGAATGAAGGCTGCATCTGCATTTGCCACAGCAGTTCTCTCCAGCTATGAGCTGAAACTTTCTTAGTTCTTTGTGTTCTTGCAGCCCTTGTTTTCACTCTGGGGATTCATGTTCAAGGTTGGTTCAGATCAGGCAAGTGCCTACTGTGTTTGGCAGGTGTTCAGAGCCCCCTGCACAATTCTCTGGGATGGAGAAAGGATCACAGACGATGTCATATAGTGGAGGCTTCTCCAGGGCTGCAGGGCTTATGGAATGGCCTATCCTCTGGTGGGGCTGCCAAGAGAAGTTTAACAGCCCATCCACATGAGACCATGAACTGTGCTGGTGTTTTGGGAGGGTGAAAACTCCCATTGCTTTCTTCTCCTGCTTGCTTTTGGATACAGTGGGGAACAGACCGACCCACTGTGTTGTTTTTGTGCTTCAGACTTTTACTGTGGCTATACAGGAGTGTTTAAAACTCTTCTACAGCAGCAAAATTAAGCTGGCAAATTAAAGTCATTGCAGGAAAGCTGAGCTGTGATGCCTAGAAGGCAGTCATGCTTGGGAATCAAGTGAAAAACTGACTGCATGCTTTAAATGGCTTTCTAAAAATTATACTGCATTTGTGCCAAGTACTGAGCTGCTGTAACTTGGAAAATTACACAGTGCTAGCTTAGTTACCTTGACTGGGGCCCTGTAGCATCTAAATAATTTTTTTTTTCTGTGCCCTTGTGACAGAGGACATTTGATGATCTACTGCGTAAGACGAATTGTTAGGATCAGAAAACAAAGGTGAAAAATTGGGCTCCAAGGACCAGACCAGGAGAAGAGGGCAGCCAGACACTCCGTGGGTGCCACCAAGGCCATGACTCCATGGGCTAACCCAGTGCAAAACTATGTGGTGATGGAGGCAGGTTTCCCCCATGCCTCCTGAAGCATTTTTTTGCATTATCCAGTGCAGAGTTTAGGGCCAGCCCCTTTTCCCACTCCTCTGCTGCAGCTCTGGTTCAGGTCAGTGCCTAAAGCCACTGTGTGGAAGGGCTGTGATCAAGTGGGATAGATCCCATGAGTTATGTCTTGTGTCCCTTTATCTGAGATCTGAGACAAACAATAGCATCCTGAATAAAGTCTTCTAGGACTCAGGACAGGAATATCTCTGTTTTGGGACTGTCTGAGTTACTCTGAGACAATTAGCCCATTGACTGAATTAGCTGGCTATGCTTCTCAAGTCTCACAAGATAAGTGCAGCTCGTTCAACCTTGTGCCTTGTCTTCATGACCCAGAAACAGATACTGTATTCTGTGCTATGGAATACTTCTTCAGCCTTGGAATATAACAATTTATACTAACCTGGTACTTTCAGCCCACAGATCTGAAAGAGGGTAAGTACTGCTATCTCCTTGCTGCTGCAGAGTGCTGAAGTGGATTGGTGTGCCTCTGTGTACCTGTGCTTTGTGAGAGAGAGTAAGCTGTAACAGAGAACAGAAGCCTGCAGCAAGCACTTGATCTGTGTGCCTGCCAGTATGGCTACAGCCCTCCCAATCCAAATGCTGAATTCCCATCTGAATGTGCTTCTCCAGAGGGTGACTGGTCCTGCTTTGTGAAACAGCATCAGTACATCCTTTCTGCATCACTCTGTGCTGAAATTACTGTGCTGTAGTTGATGCTGCCTTAGATCATCTGTAATTTCTACCTGTTTTGTTCATGAAAACTAATCTTCCTGGCTATCATACTTAAAAGATGTAGTTTTCTTCTGTGTGCTTTGAATTCACGAAGTTTTTTAAAACAGAGGAAACGAGTTAATTACCATCTTACCTCCCCTTTATTGCTGAAGTCACTGTTTAAGCACTGAGCAGTCATTTAACTTGAATTTTGATATGAAGTGAAGTTTGGGCTAGGTGATATTTATTGGTCCACAATCATAACATCGAGATGAGTTTTCACTGGGAAGTATATCTTTCAGTAAGCAGTGTAGAGACAAACGCCCTTACGCTTTGCAGGTGACCTAAGCAGCTACTCCATTTCTTGCTATCTAACCTCCCATGACTGCTGCATAGCTATAAAGTGATTCTTTTGGCTTTATTTTTTCCTATATTCTTCTTAATTGGCATCATTAATTAAAACAATTAATTGATTTTCAATAGTATTTTCTTTGGGAAAATATACTGTCCTCTGCTAGCTGAACTCCAAGCCAGGGCCTTCCTTGTCTGTGTAAAAGCAAGATAATTCTTGGAGTCTCCACCATCCTCCTGCACCCTGATAATTCATCTCTCCCAGCTAAAAACTCTCCTGATAAAGAAATGTGGGATGCTCAGAACTGACTCATTTCACAGGAGTGGGAGCACTCCGCAGTGTCCAAATTAGGTGCAGCATCTGATAGGGTCACGAGACAAAACAATTAGGAACCTGTTAAAGTAAAAACATTTAAAAACCCCAACCATAAAACCACAACAGTAACAATATTTGACTAGGTGAACACACAAAAGAACCACAGAGATAAAATAGTGACAGATTTTGTCTCTTTTTGGTCTGCATTTAAATTTTACTTCTATCTGACTGGTCAGTTTTCTTGTTGAACAAATAAGGTAAACAGAAAGAAACTCATGAATGACAAGCAGTAAATATTTCATGTGCATAATTTATTTTTAAAGTTTATTACATCACATTGTACAAGCATTAAACATGGCTTTATGTTGATGATTTTTTTTTTAAAGTGTGAAAACTTGACATTCTTCTCCATAGAATTTTAATTTTTCTATTTACAAATAAACAATTTATCTATATACTTTATATATATATATATATAATATATATATGGTCAATAATGTAATTCCCCTCAGAAAGATTTAAAATAAAAAAGAACTGATTTGTAAACACGTTTTCTGTTGTAGTATTTGGTGACTTGAACATAGATGATGCTCTATTCCTAGATTTTTCTCTTGTCAGAGTATCCAGGTTGTTCATTTACATTTTTTATTCTAAGATCTGTAAAACCAGCATGGGACAGAATGCAAAAAACTTAGCAAACGGGCTGAAAAACAGTCCCAATATACATTTTTTCCTTGGTTTTAAAAACTGGTGTGTAACTGCTCATGAAGTACATGCTGCTGTCAAGAATGGCCTATGGAGAGCAATCCTATGCTGATTGCAAGATGATTTCACAGTAAATCCTCTGATGTGTGCTGTCCTGCTTGCTATGTAAAATGTCTGTGCCATGCATTGAGGTTGCAGATTTTTCTCATTCTCTTGAAGGTAATGCTCTTGTGGAGCTGGAATAAATAAACAACATACAGGACTGTCACATGGAGATTTAAACAAAACGCATCAGCAGATCAGGAAGAGAATGGCATAAATTAGCTCTCTAGAGATTATTAAAATTCCATTTATTATTATACTATTATTTGTATTTTATTTTTCTAGTAAATAAAAAGGGGACTCTTTCCTGAGTGTTCTGCTATGTAGCTCTGAAGGACTCCAGGGAAATCTGTTTATCAGACCAGCAGCAGAGAAACCTCGATGTTGGTTGGCTGGTCAAACTGAAGTGGCAGAGATGTACTCAGGGTCTGCCAGGGAGGTCAGAGTACCTTGCAGCATCACACTCAGCACAAGCTTGGCAAGCAGCCAACCTATGGTTTCATTTAGAGCAGAGCAGGACACATCTTCTAGCAATGTGTTGTCAGGAAAATTCATCCTAATGCAGCTATCTTGAAAACTACTCTCAAAAGCAATTATTATCTGTTGCATTTCTGCTGCACATTATTTGTTTTGGCACATTTTATTGCAGTGGTTTCTCTGGAGTGGAAGTCAGTTTATATTCTACTGTATTTCAGTTCAGTTCTCAAAGTTACTGAGATCTAAATTGACAAAGCTGCATCTTACTGCAGGGATTTGCAAAGGTCCATTTTGCTCATGTGGGTGATACTGATTTTATGCATGGCTCATGTCTCACTTTACAACTTAGTAAACAGTTTCTAAGCTCTGGTCATCTGTTGGTTTAGACATTAAACAGAGAGTATCCAAAACAATCCAATTATTCATGAGAATTTGGTCTGAATATGATTTTGCCCAGCGATCCTGCCCCAAAACTCTGAGGCTGCAACTGTATGTGGTGGATGGTAAACACTAACCCATCTGGCATGTGTGTATTGGAGGTCAACACTGCCTGATCTCCATCCCCTATTTACAGAGACAGGAATATTCCTATTTCCCCACTGTCCTGGGGGCTGTGTCCTCAGCTGCTGTGAGCAGAAGCAAAGATGAACAAATTCGCTTCCCCATTAGTCAGGAATTTACCCCACAGCTGCTACTTGTGCTCCCCACTCAGTTTGGCACCAAGACAACACAGAACAGACTAATCCTGATATTCCTTCAGTGTTTATGTTGTCTCATGGGACTTTCAGGCTTGGGCCAGGAGGAGCTGATAAAAGGGAGCTGCTATGTCATTTATCCTCTTCAGGTAGGATGGAGGGTCGCTACTGGAGGAGGTTCCTTGCTTTTTTGTGTAGGCAGGCAGTGGCTACAGAGAGGAGGGTGCTCACATTTTCTTTCATCTCTCTCCTTCCTCAAGTCATATTGCCTTTCATCAAAGCTCCCCCCTCTTATGCAAATAGCACAGTTCTTCTTTGCAGTGGAAAAAAGTTAATAGATCTAATTTGCTGATATTTGTCTTGCTGTAAATGGTCCTGCTGTCATGTGGAGCTTGAGGTATCCATCTGTAGGATCTTGCATTGTGTGGTCTGTCCAGAAGGGCAAATTCTACCAAATTCCTTCTATCAAATTACTTCCAGAATAACTTTTAGAAACAACTGATTGAAGAGCTTTCACAACAATCAGTATTTTGATTCATGTTGCTCTAGCCAACATATATGATGTCTTCAAAGCTATAAGTCCACTCTTTTGGGTTAATAGTCTGGAAATTTTGAATTTCTTAATTAAATCAGAAATTTTAAATTTCTTAATATTTAGGAATTTGCTAAAGGATACTGACAGTGGTTTATTTTGCCCAAGTCTCATTTGCAGCCTGTGCAGAATTGCTCTGCATTAAGGATTTCAAGCTGTTTCATACTAGAGTCTGTTGTTTTGTTTTTTCCCTCCACCCCTTCATAGATAATGGAATGATGAATACAGAAAGCGCTACAAGTGTAGATATTCTGGATTACCGTGTTTTATTTTGCTCACCTGCCTTTTTCTGTTTTACTTAGGCAGATCGGTCTTTAAGACACTGTCTGACATGTGTTACATGTGTAAGTGCACCCTAATTCCTGACTAGGCCTCAATGTGATCTGGCAACACAAATCCGTGGGCAGTTCTGGGCAAGATGCCCTAACCTGATTTCATTCTTTCAGACACCAGACAGTCCTATAGCTGAAAAGGCACTGTTCAAAACTTTAACATGTATTACCAACTTTTCACAGTGTCATTTCCAAATAAATGACCCTACAGCTAGATACCTCTGGCCACATTTAGATGCTTGGCTATCTGCACTTCTGATGGCTACATTCTTCAGCATTGTCAGGCCAGTTGATCAGACTCATGATCATGCATCTCCTTCTAGATAACACTTCAGTGTTGTTGAGCAATGGAAATGATCCAGCTACGTGACCTTAACTGGTGGCAAATGCAAACTAACGCGGTTGGGTCTGCTGTGGAAGAGAGCAACGCTGCCATGCACGTGCTGCAGGTGGTGGCCACACACACAGACAAACACTGCCACATTGCCAAGGCGCAGTCACTGCTTGTGAAGTAGCAACTTCATGAGAATGAGCCAGAAGATCACCAAGTTCTGTAAAGCACTGGAAGTTGTGTAACTGCTTTGAAGTTCAGGGCCTCGAGTTTTAATCAGGGCCTGGGAGCTTCCTGGCAAGAGTGCAGAGACTTAGTATTGGTCTGATGTGCTTGTGTTGACATCAGCTCTGGAGAGGACTAAGCCTTGGAAACACCTCTGATTTCAAAAGGCTTATGACAAAATCCACCCTATTGAAGAGGGGCACACGTGCTAAATGCACGCATTACTGACTATTCCTTTCAGTGCACTCTCTGCTGTAGAAAACCAGGATTTTTTTTTATAAACAAGAGTTCTTATCTTCTTTTAGGCAGTTTCTTCCTCATCCTGTCATGGCCACTCATTGTGATAAGATTTTCCATTCTTTTTCCTTTCCTTCCGCTCTTTTTGCAGACGTTCTAGCTCAGCTTCATACATCATTTCCTGAATCAGGTACTTTTCTCTCCTCATTCGATCTCTCAGATCTTTTGGAAGATCTGGAATTAAGTAGGAGATCAGATGTTTTATGCAAAAGACAAGGTGCTGTGAACACAAAAAAAAAAGGAAAGAAAAATTTAAAACCTCAGGAAGAGAACAAGTACTTTTCATATCTTCTGAAAGCCATCTCTTTCTGATATTCTGATATGTGTTTAAACTAAATCCACTACTAAATTTTAAGAGAAAAAACCACGAAGTTTTTTTCCCCACAAAAACTCCAGCCAGTCAGTGAAGTGTGGGTCACAGCAGAAATTATGAGCAGGTGGGTTAAAATAAAGCTTCAAAACTGTTCTATGACCTGTGTGTTCAAAGCCCAGAGGTCATGATTTGCTGTAAAGTTGTTTGGACAGAGCCTGGTGTTAGTACTGGTATTAGTTCCTGCTCTGCAGGAAGAGGAGGCTCAAATGATGTAACACTTTCCTGTTGCCATTAACACATCAAAATTTGAAGTAGTGAATCTATACAAAAGCAGTAATATATGTATATAAAACAAAACCTCAACATTTTGTCTTACACTGTGTCTCTTATCCAAAGACATATTCCTGTTTAGCAAACACCACAGTTAAATAGAAGTTGACTGATCCTTTGTCCCTCCTATTTTAGGTGTGACACAGCAAAACTTGAGTTTGACACCCGAGGATTGCATGACTGTCCTTTTCTGTTTGATCAGAAATGCTGCTTGGAGACTTACTCACTTCACTTAAGAGGAGGGACAGATAAACAAAAAAATCCTTCATCTCAGAAAGGACATACATTCTAGATTGGAGAAATAAAGGTATTTCTTCTTCTCCAAGCAGAACCCTTCTTTTGAAAGCCACTGAAAAGAGAATGTAAAATGTTTTCCCATGTACTCTTCCCTCATGATAAATAAACTCACAATACTCTAATTGTTGGGGTTTTTTTGCCAAACCTAAAAAGAGGAAAAAAAAGCCTCCTCTGTTAGTTTAGCCTGGACAAAGAATTCCTTTTGCAGTGATAGGAAATACTTCTGTTTGTTTTCAAAGGAGGTTAAGTTATCCAAAACAAACCACACGCAGAGTGCCAAAAAGGAGCCTGAGCCTAGGCAGTTACTTAATTAATGAAAAAACCTACCTTGAATCCCCCATCTCTTTGTGCAATCTTTATTGTAAGCACTGCAGCAATCACAATACAACCCTCAGTGTTTTAGAAAAAAATAGGTCATGGTTTCTGCTGCAATTACCTTTTTGATTTCATAGATATAGTTAAGGAGACAGCTTGCAGTGTCACTAAAAAGAGTGGCTCATGTTGAGGGAGGCAGATATGAGCCAGCCTATGGCTTTGGTTGAGACAAAGCAAAGTCAACTCAGATGTGCCCAGTAACACTAAAAGTTATTCCACAGTTGGTCACAAATTTGGTTGGACAGTGAGACTTGAACAGGGCTCATTTTTCTTGCCTCACTTCTCTTTGTGCCTACACTGTGCTGCCTTTAAGTCAAGTGTGTATAAAGAAGCCAAACTCTCTTCAATATTTAAAATTTTTAGGCTGACTTGCCAAGACCATTCTTGTAGTCCTTTTTGGAGAGGCATACCCTGACTTTCAGTACTGACTGCTCATGAAACTAGAAGGGATTAAGCCCAACAGGCCTCTATCAAATCTTTCTTTCTTTCCCTTAATATTTCCCTGAGTGTGGAACAGATGATGGAAGAAATTATCTCCTTGGAAACTAATAAGTTATCCAGTGTAAAGGAAAAAGAGAGCCCAACCTGTAGTGCCATATTCCTTCACCTGGGAAGGTCTGAAAATTGCAATCATGGGGAATTTGCTGAATTCCTTGGGCTTCTGCTGAGCCACAAAGAATTGAAATAATGATCTAGAAAATGCTTCTTCTCCACCTTTGCTCTAACACAAATGTTTCTGTTGTGTTATCCAAAGAGGTGTGTTGAAAGCTCAGTTGAGAATGAATTTACACTCTTCTGTGAGTCAGAATGCAATATGTGTTCATGAACATTACATATATGCCAGTATGGTGACTACAGTTTCCATATGTGTGTTGAATGTCCTGTTGATTTCAGAGCAGAGGATTGAATAAAATGTTTTCTAAAATGATGTGTTCCTTCTTTGGCTTCTTCACAGTGTAAAAGGTATTTCAAACTTCTTGTGCTCGAGAGATGTTGAGCTCCTGGATTCCTGTGGAGATATTCAGGCACTTGAAATTAGGCCTTAAGAGCTGCATTTTTTTTTTTTTTGGTAAATCATCTTATCCTATTTGTCTACCCTTCTGGCTCTCTTTTTCAAAATCAGCATGGGAATACCAGTCATGTGAAGTTGTATTATCTCCTTTGGTTTGCCTTAAAAACACCTGAGATACTGACAGTAAAAACTAATATTATGAACATAGACAAAGATATTGAATCCTTTTCGTTGTCATCATCTTTGTGATGCCAACCATTCTGAAGGAATGAAAGGCATTAGAAAAAAAAACAAAGAAAAAAAAAAGCTAGATGTGTAAATACTGTAACTTTAACTATTATTGTTTCTCAGTTGCTCAGATTTAATATTTTCTTCTCATGTTCCTTCACCCCTATCCTCACGCAACAGTCAGCATATGGCTTCCCAACCTAGACAAATTACTAAAAAAGTAAATAAAAGCTTCATTTATTTCCCCCCTTTGCAAATCACTGCTATAGTTTTCAGTGTTATATTCCCTTTTCTGTAAGAAACTACATTCCTATGGCTGTTCAGAAAACAAAGCCGAAAATACCAAGCACAATATAAGTAGAAGAAACTAAGACAAAAAACACCTCAATGGCTGCCATCATAGATCAGCCCAAAGCAAAGCTTCAGAGGGAAATTTGTTTTCTTTTTGGTTTTGTTCTGCCACCTGGTTGGGCACTGACCTCAAACACAATAATGAAGGCCAAGCGTGCTGCCAGGACGTGCCAGAACTGCAGCGTGTAACCGTAGGGCACGGGCGAGTGCGGAGGGTCCCGGTAATCCCTGTACCTGAAAGACAAGCACAATGTGCGAGTTAGCAACCTCTGCACTGCTGCCTGGGTGAAGGCAAACCCAAAACCTATCTCCTCTTGATCATTACATTCTCTGCACTAAAAATGAGCTCAGTTCCCCTAATGCTGCTTGCTTCTAAGGCTGGGCCTGTGCTAGTCCTTGATGTCAGGTCAGGTGCCTGCTTTTGAAGCAAGTGTGCTGATCACCTCCACTTACCACACTTTTCTTCATGCAGATGGACTTACTTTCAGCTGAAACCTACCAGTAAGATGCACTCCAGGAGTTCTAATGGAAATTGGGCACAAAGGACCCAAACCAGTGTCTGTCTGAAGAAAAACCTTGAAACAAATACACAGGATGGGAGGAGCTTTGACTCTACAGCATCTCCCTTGGCAGCACAACATGTACCTTTCAGGCATCTCCTCAGAACTTGGAGAAGGATGGGATGCTCTGCTCATTCAAGGGACCCTTTATTCTCTTTATTCACAGATATTTTAAACCCATAAGTGTCCCTGTTTTGTCAGCCTGACAGTTCTCCCAAAATCCATATAAAAATGCTTCATGGATTCCACCTGGCCCTTGATCAATTAGTTGGCCATCCCTGGTGTAAAACATGACTCATCCTGACTTGAGCAGAGCCAGTACTGCACCTCTTGGTATTTCAAGAGGTGAGGACCATGTGAGAAAGTGATCTAGTGTCTTTTCTCATAGTGTTATATGGAAGAATTTAGGTCTCTGAAATTTAAGTATTGGGAAAGTTGAATCCAGGAATACTCCAAGATTGTATTTACAAACCATGAATCTGTTTACGTCACACATTCTGGAGTCCATTTTTACTAGCAGTTTGTTAATTCTAAAATAGAACTGTCGAAACCTTATTTAAAAGTAGTGTAAAAATTGCTCACTTCTTCATCTGTTTCCTACATGGGACAGAAAACCCACTGTAAAAAATATTGAAAATACCATAGTAAATAATACAGGTTGATTATTAAGTTAGTTTTAAGAAACTAATGAAAATGCAGATGAATAAAAGAAATAAACATTATTTAATCTCTATGACAATCTGTATTTCTCCATGAAGCTTCACCTTCTTAGATTGCAGAGGGTGCTATACAAATGAATATAAACTGTCTTGACATCTTAGTCAGCATCAAATCTCTCAGAAATTCCAGTACTTCTAGAATAAGTTCTAAAAATTGAGATGAATGCAAGTAGCATTCTGACTACATAGTTTAGGAAGTTTTAGAATATCCTAAGCATTCTACTTCCTAGGATTCACTAGGAATCCATTGTTACACATGAAAAAATGGGGAAACCTTTTATAAACAATCAGAATAGCACAGCACTATCTGTGTTCCAGGCAATCAGAAACTAAGTGAGACTTTTTCAGACATACTGCCTTCCTGGAAAAATGCCTACACTATTCCACAGTGGAACATAATATTTCCTAACCTCCCTATCAATATCTGCTCTGAAGTGCAATTAAAATGACCGATGCTTTAGTAGAATGGAGTTTGGTAAGAAGCTGATAAACTCAGATAAAGAAAGATGTTAATTTTCTTTCAAGGGTAGATATACATAACAATTCAGTGTCTCCCAAAAGGACAGATATATCTTTTGGAGATTTATCACACCGAATTTAATAGTGTTCTGTTTAGGCAATATTGAGCAGACTTTTTTTTTTATTGTAGGATTTCCATCATCAAATTTAAGGAGCAGAAACTTCATGCTAGAAGTTGGGGAAGAAAGGAATTGAAGGGGAAGAACAGAATGGTCAGAATGACAAAATATTATTAAATAATGCTATAGCAAACAATGTGGAATGGAATATTCTCACTGTGGTTCTGCTCTATAGGTGAATTCAGCATTGGAATATTCTTTCTGACAAATAAGTTGCAACAGTCTTAAATATCAGTTAAATGAAAGCATTGATGCCACCCCCTCCTCCCTTTTATTATGCTCAAAATTCTTCCTATTCACAAAAACATTGCAATATTGCAAGTATCACTGACTTTTGCTGTATCACAGACCTTTGTGGTATCACAGAGTATCTTTTGTTCTTTAGGCACACATAAATAAAAGGATATTTTAATTCTTCACAGTGAAAAATATTGGGACTAAGTGTATCTGCTAAAAGGCTACCAGGTCTCATGCTTGTAATGTAATATTGCAACTGAAAAATGGTAGCTGTATTTGTTTGGTATTTTTGGTTGGGACACTATTTAAGACCTTTATGTAGACCCTTGGGGTTTTTAAATTCCATTAAATTCACTCAGGTGCAAATCTGCCATTTCAGAATTTTCTCAGACTGCAATTTCTCCGATCTGTTGTTGAGGACAAAGATGTGCAGATAATTAACCGCTCATCTTCTTTTGATTCAAACCACAAGTATATGATTATTACTAATAATTACACCAGTAAGCAATGACATAAACATATTACCAGTTCCACAATTTGGAAATGCTGGATTTGAGGTTTCGAAAAGACAGCTTATGACAGAGCCTGTTTGTGTCTGCCAGACCTGTGAAATACCTCAGCGTGGCCTCGCCTGTGCAACCTTGACTTCCTGTGCATGCCCTGTGATATCATCTCATCACAATTGGGTCTCACTGGTACTAAGTAGTCAGGCACCCATTAGTGCCCTTTGATACCCTATTTATCCATGATGATTGTGTCTGAGTCAAGCTATGACACCATAAAAATCCTGCATTAGGAACACCCTCCAGATACCAACTTTTTGGCTTCTCTTTTATCTGAGGAAAGAATCATGCAGGTAACAGCCAAACAGTACTGAGAAGAGCATGACCCTGAACAGCACAGTTAAAACTTTCCATTTTTAACTTCTAAAATTTAGTTTCAACTCCAGATTTATTGTGATGCTTCTCCATTTCAATGTCCTAAAGCAGAGAAGTAGGTTGACCAGAAACTTACCTGCAATATTTTAATGGTGAACCAGAGAATTCACTTCCATTTGATGTTGGCTCTGAACGGTTTTCAAAGTCAGACACCAGAAATACTGATAAACTGGCATTAACATAGCCAACCATACACCTAGAGGGGACAAAATGATGTCAGCAGGACACAGCAAGGTTTTTCCATTAACTGTTGTACCCAGGAGGATGTCCTTTGGGTTTCATAAAATCCAAAAGTGCAATTTTGGTGCTTATTAATATTTGAAAGGGATGTTGAGGCAATATAAAAGAAATGCTAAAGTAGGTCAGATGAACAATAAAAGTGAAGCAATGGTATATTTCTATGGGAGAAGGAATGGTGAAGACTGGGACTAGTTACTTTTGAAAAGTCACCTAAATGGTGAACAATAGGGGCAGAGGAAATAATGAGGAGTGTTAGGAAGATAATCAAAATATTCCCACTGTTACACTCATGGTACTAGCACAAAGAGACACTAAATCAGATGGAAAGATAATACACTTAAAACAGCTTTTTAGAAAATGCCCAGTTAATCAGAGGAACTCCATTCTAGAAGATCCCAGCGTGACTGAACACTGTGAGGGCTAGGCAAAATTTAGAGAGCACTGAGCAGAAGTTATGTCCCCTGTTGAAGGGCTGTGGGTGTCAATAGAAGGATCAAGTTTTTGTTAGAAAAGCTGAAGAGATCTGGCCAAAATGTGTTGTGCTGTTCATGCTACACTTACCCTACACAGGTAAGTGTAGGCACACTACTTATCTTGGTGTAGAGTATAATGCACAGTAAGGGTTGGGAGATTCTGGTTTTGGGTTGGGTTTTCCTAAATATGGACTTTACAGTCTTTGAGAAATTATATTCAAACATCATCTGGCTTTGTCTCCATACTGATTACATTTGGAAATTAATTTAATTCCAGTATTTTTCTAGTATCATTGTGTGTCATATGGATCTAATACCTACAGATGTTTTTTGAAAGAAAAGAGTACCTCTCTCTTTTAAGCTATTCAATAACAGATGGTCTTCACCCCTTAATTTGAGAAAACTCACTATTCATGTGGATTTCTGAATACCTTCCTTCTTTTGTAACAGTACTTACTAATAACATTATTCAGAATGCTGACATAAACAGTTTAAATACAGGTTAGCTCCTTCAAAATATTACTACCTGACAGCTTCATCTAGAAATTCACTCAAAAATGCAGCAGAAGTGTGAAAACATTGTGCTAGAGGTTTGTGAAAAGAAGATAAGAGCCAAACTGTGAGCCAAACTATTTCCCCTGTGCAGAACTTGTTTCAAAGCCACTGAGTCATATTTGAGTCTTAAGAGAAGTATTTCTAAAGGTGTTGTTTTTCATCCACAATGGTCCTGAGAAAATCCTTCCTTATGCTTTCCTTAGCAATGAGAGTTGCTTACAGTGCCCCAATGTCCTGTAGATCTTTATAATGGCACAAGCAGAGGCACATGCTCAGGAACAACTGGTACCAGACCACTTTGCCCCTGAAGGGATTTGAACTCTTCATGAAAGTAAAGAGAACATCCTCCCTAGCCAGCTAAAACGCCCAAATCCTTGCAGGACAAGTGTTAGCAGGTCTGCTAATCAGGAGCTGCCACACCAGATGCCCTTCTTCTCTCAGTATGATTAAATGTATTGACAATCAAAAGATGTCAAAGAAGCAGCAACAGATGAACTCACTTTCTGCTGCAGGGAGTAAAAAAATCAATCCGCCATATGTCCAATAGCAGAATGCAAGCTCTCTGTCCCTGTCTACTGTTTAGCCTGGGTTTCTTTGCACAGCAGGGCTCCTTGCTAATGGCACTGCTAGAGCATTTGCAAACTGTGTCTGTGTTTGGCTGGATTCTGTGACCTTCCCGGAGCCCAGCAGCTGAGATTTCACAAGTGGCCATGCAGTAACTATCTCATGCTCCCTGGTAGTGTGCACATGCTAAAATAATCTCAGTGTTTAGCAACACTGAAAGAAAATCCACTTAGGCAGCAGGGATTCAGATCACAAATGTCTCCTGGAAGATTTAATCTAAGAACTCTAGTTTTAGAAGAAAAACAAATTGCTTTTCTCTGTGAGTATATATTGATGTATTAGTTGGAAATTTCTTCCTCTTGCTAGACACTACTTTTTAAAGTAATACATGCTGAATATTACATCAGGAAACCCCCAGTGTGCAAGTTTAAGATGCTCAACAATTCTTTACTGATTCGTATCAGCGTTGCTTCAGAAAAAAAACCCCCAGTATTATATCCATGTACTACCAGCTGGGAAGTACAGCTTGGGCAGCATTCTGTCACACACACAAAATCTCTGAAATAGCTCTGCCATGTTTGCCTTGAAGTAACCTCATGGATCACAGTCACTCAGCAACCCATTCTGTGAATATGCAGAGCATCAGTACCTATGGTATCTGGTACCTGTTACCTAAACACAAACAATACATTTGGTTTAGTGGAATCAGAACATACACAGACAATAATACTGCATCTATTCAAGTACTAAGTGATTTTCATGCACATCTGTTCCCCCCTCCAAAAAAAAAAGCCTTACTTTTGTCCTGCTTCTCCTTGGCCAGCACAGGGTCCATATTTGTAAGCATAAACAAGGCGAGGGATGAAATCTGATGTCACCGCTATAACAAATGCATTTGTGATAACTGACAGAATTCCAATGCCTTCCAGGATCCCATACCAGATGCCTGTTCAACAAGGACAGCATGTTTACTCCAGGAAAAACAAAAACCAAAGTGCCTGAAATACTGCATGATCTGAAGTAGTTTCCCCCACTGCACAAGGTGTTTTTATGTAGTTTTTATCCAAGAGTCACTGAGTAAAAATAAATTTTCTTATTGAACAGTGAGACCTCATCACTGCGAATCACACCAAAGGAAGGTTAGACATACCCGTTGATTTAATGAGGCATTGAATTGCCCCTGAAACTTTGCTAGAATGCAATTTATTTTGAGAAATCACATCTGAATCAACATTAAAAAAAGGTATTCTTCTGTCCTTCTATTAATTACATTATAGGACTGTTCTTTTTACAAATTATGTCTGTAGTGTATACCATGTACAGCTGTTGTCCCCTCTTGTGCCAGACCCCACAGATTCACACTTTTCTCATTCAAAGCTTTAATCATACTTTAGGCACATGGTAGAACGTTCTAAGAGCACAAAGCCTGAGCTTCTGCTATTTCTTGGTGTGGCCTATGGATTTTTGCAATATTGTTGTTTACGTTAGTGAGGTTTCCTATTTACCCCTCTGAAAACACCAGGGATTCAGCGTTGGGCAGATGAATTTGGTTTTGAGTTCTTCCTAAAGGTGTTGTGCTTTTGCATACTGCGAGGACAGAAGAGATTTGTAGCCAAAATAAGTTCAGAGATCCTTTGCAATAGTGTGTGGCTGGATGACCTCAGAGTTGTGTGGACCTTGTGTTTAGCAATGCAGGTGTGACTCTCTGAGAACAGGTTGTCTGCTGGGATCCAGACCCACCCTGTCTGACCCACCAGGGACCTGGTGGGCATGGCCCCTGAGTCACAGGGGAGCTTGGTTACAGCCAGGTAAATATAAATCATACAGGTTCCTTACAGGATGGTGGCTACTTTAACATGACTTTGATGTTTGATCTGATCTGTCTGGTTATTATATTCAAGTTGAGCAGCATTATGTGTTTGCACAGTATCTGTATCTGCCACAGCAAAGCACCTGCAGAGAACACTGATCACTTTACACCTTGGCTGTTAAGTCCTCCAGAAAATCATTAAAACACATTTTCCAATATAGCCTATGAATTGCATAAGTAGATTGGCATCAGATACTTGAAGTTTTTTTGAACAATCAAGGGGTTTATTATTAATTGGGAAGATGACTGAAAATACCAATCAGCTCTTACTTGAAGTGGTCAAAGCTTTGAAGAATAACACATATATATAACAAACACCTCTTAACAAACAGCTCACCTATATCTTTGGCTCTTGAAGCTAAAGGTCTTCTCCACTGAGTAACAAATTTGTAAGCATCAAGCCGAATTTCAATAATATTGTTTAGTAAGGCCAGAAGTGGTGCCAGTGGAAAAGCTGCCACAAAAATGGTTGTGAACCCAAACTGAAGAACTGGGGGAAAAAAAAAGGAAATATCACAGAACAACTGTTAGGATCCAATCCCAAGGTCTAAGATACCAGTGTATGCAAATAAGCAGTATGTGCAAAGTATACAGACACTTCTTATTATGTCATACTATTTAATGGTCTAGTGGCAATTTTACAGCAAGTCCTTGTCAAAAGTTAGAAGAAAGAATAAAAAGCCCATGGAATGGACAGCACACTCTAAATTTTGTAATTTGGAATGAGGTTCTGTGCTTTTAGAAAGGGACATTTTTACTCCAGCATCAACTAGGGTCTCTCAATACTTGCAAAGATTAGGGATGAATACATTCCTTTTAGTAGTTCAGATGGAAAACAGTTTGAAATTCTATTTAAGTTTCTAGAGGTAGGTTTTCAGAGTATCAGATTTCCCATTAATTTGAAAAGAATTGTGTGAGGGAGAAAAGGAAAAAACCAATCATGACATATGCAGTTCAGTCACATAGGGCAAAAGTTCATGTTTTTTTAATATCTTTTTTCTGAGCAGTTATTCTCCTCTCTCCTCTGGATAGAGCAATGCCTTTTTGGCAGTAAGTTACTTTGTTAATGTGAGGTAGTAAATGAGGGAGGATTTTAAACATAAACAAGCATGCTGGTCTGTACCATGCACTTCAAAGCAAAAACACAAGACAACTTTCATTAGAAAATAACCGCAAAGTTCTTCAGAAATGTATGCAGATAAAGAACTGGGCTCTGGTTTGGAAAAACAAATCCAGAATGGGAAATGTTTCATAGATGGGAGGTTAGCAAACCATCAGCAGCTTAACTACTTTGGTTTGGTTCTTAAAAACTGACTCCCATTCCTCACCTGACCTGTGAGAATGAAAACCTTTTTGCAGTCTCCTTAGCTTCATATAGTGATAATTAAAAGAATTCACCAGCCCACATCAACAAAACACCAACAACATTAAAATATAGTGAAAGAGAGACAATGAAAGTAAGAGCCATACTCATTTCTAGGTATTCATCAAAGAGTCCATAAGCATTCATAGGCTGCAGATTATAGTCCTTTTCCCACTGTGGGAAGCTTGTTTTCCCCTGTGTGCCATACTCTTGCCGTAGTTTCCTCCTGGTCCACCAGTTTTGAATTAGCCTACATTTTAAATTAAAGAAAAGAAACAAATTAAAGAATATGAATGGCTATTTATCACAAAATTGGAAGAGGTTAAGTGGGCACAACATATCCTGCAAAATTCATTTCCCAATGTACAGGAAAATAGAGCATTAGTAATACATGTGGATGATGACACAGCATAATAGGTATGAAAACAGATGCAGCTGATGAGCTGTAATCCCAGCCTATATGTTGTTAAAATGGTGAAAGGATTTTGACATATTTTCATTATTTATTTACTTATTTTTCTCTGCACAGACTGCCAAATCACTCCAGGGTTTGTTTACGTGGCAGAATGCAATGCTGTGTGGAGATAGCTGAGCTCAGTAAATAAAGAGTGCTAATGCTGCCTGATTCTTTCCTCTGTGTGTGACCTGGCATCTCTGCATGGCTCTACAGAGTGCAGGGTAACAATCTCTGGGCAACCCTGGGAGGAAAAAGGCAACCCTGAATGGTGTCTGCAGCCAAATATTCAGAGGAGAAAGAGAGAGGAAGAAATGTCTGAACTACCATGGTAGCTGAGAGATGGATGGCTGACATAGGAGCTACCTGCATCTCAAGAAATGGGGGACCTGTACTGGACATCAGGGGGAAGATACTGTTCCCAAAGAAGTGCATGTGTCAGAGCACTGAGAAAGGCAGTGAGCCAAAAGTGAAATGAATTCTCACATCTGAAATAAACACCTTTTCAGGGAGTTGCACTGGTACGGCCAACAAAGAACACTAGTTAAGAGTTACAGTAGAGAGAAAAAAAACCCCAAAAGACAGATTTTCATCACAATGTCAGATTTTCTCTGATGTTGTGGTTGGCCACTTTGTCTCAGTAAGAAAAAGCATGATAGATCACCCAAATAATTCAGTCCTTTTCCTGGCAATGCTTCACTTCTTGCCCTCACAGTGGCCTGGTCTGGTCTGTGAATGGTGCGAAGTGACTGCAAATAATCCTTAGATTTGGGTAAGGGTTTGGACAGCTGCTTGTTTTCTTGAATCTCAGAGATTATTTTTCCATTTATGTAATTTATCAGAAAGATTACAGCTTTTCCTGTCTTCCTTAAAGAAGTGTAGGTGAAATTGAGTGCAGTTCATCTGAATTCAGGTACAGATTGCAGGGTTCCCTGCAAGTCCTCTGGCCATCCACATTGTGTTGGCTGCCATCAAGCTCCTAGCAGAAAGGTGTTTTTCACAAAAAAAGGAAGTGCATCTGCTAGCAGCATTTCAGGGCTAGAATATGGACTGAAGGGTCTGGAGAGCAAACACATCTCTCATCAGAATATTGAAGTGTTTCACAGTGTTGTGACTGTGTCTTTTATATTGTGGTTTTCCTTGTGACTCTGAAGTGAATATTCATTTCACCTGAAGCAGTTTATTCCTATTAAACCACTTGCTCTTAAACAATCTCCTCCTATCTCTATCAAGCACCTTCTTTTATTTCTCTTCTGTGCTCTTTGTTAAGTTTCAAAATCTGTATTAATAGAAAGCAGAGAGTTCTAATGAAAATTGACAAAAGTGGTAGGGAATGGAAAGAGAAGGATCCATACTGCTGTTACTGTTCCCTCCTGCCCATCCCAACTAATCCCTGCAGCCCTAACAGCTGCAAAATACTGACAAGGAGTGCTAGCCCCAGGAAGGATGGAGAAATAGCAAATCCCTCTGAACTTTGCAAGGGCAAACTTTCTGACAGTGTCAGCTCTCTCTTAGATTTTCACTCTTGCTAATTTCCCTTGATGACCATCCACACTCTCTCTAGCATCAACTACACTGATCATATTGAACCTATATTAATCATATTAAACATGCTCATTAGACATTAATCAATAAGGAATGAACCAATAGGAAATCAGTAATTGCCAACCTTTTAGCTAGGGCACAGCTTCATGTTACCTTGAAGATCACAAGGGAACTTGTCTACACACCAGTCAGTACATTTTTTTATCTTTCAGAGTGCATGTACCAGCAGTGCACTTTTTCCAGCTCGTACCTGCTCTTTCAGGCGTCTTTTATCACCCAACAAGAAACAGAATTTAGAACTTACTAGTATAGCTAAGAAATGATACATATAGTATTTTTCATGTAAGCAACATAGTGGCCACACAGTTATTTTTAAGGAGTTTAAGAACACAGAATACAATTTAACAAAGCAAAGTACTTTCCATGTATTATTTGTTAATATTTATATTACACTTTCATTTCTGCAAACTGTGTGCAGCCTGGAAAAGAGCCCCAAACATCATCTATATATCTGGAGTTCTGTATCCTTGGGGGGATTTTCTGTTGTAATGACTACTGCATCTTGCTTTTATTAACTGGTGATAAGGAAAACATAATATTCTGTGACCTACAGAAGCATAGGTATTATATTTACTTACGGATATCCCAATTCCATGAAATTATTCCATGTCTGCTTTAACACCATTATAATGCCCATTTGCATACAGAGATCAATAAGGCATCCACTAGGGTGGCACTACAGGGAAAAATAAAGAAACAAAATGTGAAACAGGAATTGTGTTGAGCTTTAAAGCATTCATTATATGCTAGAAATGGTACTGGATCATTTATTAAAAGGGAATTAAATGCATTCTCCTTATTTTTTAAAGAAGAGTAAACTCATGGGAACAGATGACATTGTATCATACTGTCAGCATTTCAAGCTTATCACCTAATTCCCTGCCGAGGTCAGAGTCAGCTGAAATCAATGCAGTTTTCACAGCAGTGCTCCTAACGTGCTGCGCAACTGTGGGCAGGGCAGAGGCAAAGGCCACCAAGTTTCTCCATTGATTTCAATTGTTTTTGGGAAGGGCGACTGTGCATCAAGTCAAAGAATGAAAATTCCTCCTAGCTGCACATAAACCAAAGAGTTTATGCCTAGAGGGTAGACCTAGAACTATTAATTGAGTACTATTTACATCTATGACTGAATAGACCGTGCAAAGCTGTTCTCTTCTCAAAGAACTAAAAATCTCTCACCGCTGAGCAACAATTCTTAGTATTTGTTACTGAGTGCTTGCTTGCTTTAGCAGTGGCTCCAGACCCTGAAGCTGTGGTGCTGTTTTGGGGAGAGATCTTCAGATAGTACAAATACAGCTGATTTTTTATCTGGTATTGCAAAAAACCAGAAAGGCATCAAAAGTTTTCTACCCTCAAACAGCATTTTGTGCAATTGACTTTGCAGATCCAAACAGTGTAGTTCAAACTGTGTTTTACAATCTTGGGTATTACAGATAAGTCAAACAAATCACTGTCACAGAACTGGGATTATTTCTCTCTAACTTTTAGGGAGAAAAATTAGTTATGACCTGGAATAAAATGAGACATTAATTTCTTATACATGCTTAATTATCCATCTCTAAGAACATGGATCACTGCTGAGGTTTCTGCTGACCTAATTTAGCATCTCTTTAGATTAACAGAGTGACAGGGTTGTTTTTTTGGTGGTTTTCGGGGGTGTTCTGTTTTTTTTTTAAATTTTTTTACTTCTCTGTTGTGATGGCTGTCACAAGGGTTCTTGGGATGAAGGAAAAGACGTAGATCTGACTCTATGATCAGAAGGCTTTATTATTTATTAGAAGGATTTATTATTTTATGATATATACATCTATTTAAACTATACTAAAAAGAAAAGGAAAGGAGAGTTTCCAGAACTTGCTACCTAACCTAAGAATAGAAAAGTAAAGAATGATAACAAACTCTGCTCTCTTGGACACAGTCCGAGAAAGCTCTCAGTTCTGGATTGGCCATTATTTCTAAACATTCAAGATGAGCCAATCCAGACTGACCTGTTGCATTCTACAGCAGCAGATAATTTATTGTTTATGTCTGGTTCTGAACTTCTCAGCTTCAGCAGGAAAAATCCTGAGAGAGGATTTTTCATAAAAGAAATGTCTGTGACACTCTGTCATTATTACTAAATCATCATCTTTCTGTTTTTAGTAATTGGTCACATGAATGAATATACCCTGAAACAGGTGAGTGCAGTGTTAATGAAGTAGCAGCACTGTTACAACCATAACATCAATAATATATAAACTGTGGTCTGAGCATGTCCATGGACACTGGATTGGTGTTACTAAATGTCTTAGACTTGGCAAAATTCGACAGGTGAAGAGAGGGGGATTGGAGGGGTACCAGAACATGGTATTCTAAAGCAGGTTATTTCTAATAAGACCTAGTAGAGATACAGTCAATAACTTTTTCATTATTAGACTCTTTTTTTTTTTTATTATTAGACTCTTTTTTTCTCTGAGAAAAGCTTAACAGGGACTACAGAGAGTAGCTTCCACCAGCAACAGTCCCAACCTGTAACACCTCATTGTTGCACTTTCGTCACAAACCCGGTTCTCTTTTCCTTCCATCTCTTCTCCTGCAGAAAGATGAGTTTCTTTCCATGTTCTCTGATCCCTCTGTGAAATGAATCAGCCCACTGAATCAGCAGAAGACTGATTCAGCCATAAAAAGGAAGTTTACTGCTGATACAGGGAATTGAATAGGCTCCTCACAGGGTTGGACAGGTGAGAGCCAATGCAGAGGAAGAGGAAGGAGCAAGCCTCAGGGTGAGGAAGGAAGACCAGAACTGTTTTCCTTTGACAGCAGCAAGTCAGCTCAGCCCCAGACAGATTTTGAAGGGATGCTAAACAAAATTCTGTCAGCCCATTTATCAAGGATTCTTCCCTTGAATTAGCAGAATACTCCATAAAATTAAGATGGTTTTATTAAAATTCAAATCCTTTAGTTTTGCTATTATTTGAATGGCCTTTATTAACCAAAATATTTATGTATCCAGATGTGTTTGAAAATTCAAGCTGGCAGGGATTTTCCACTTACCATTTGTCATTTATCTGCAAAGCTGTTTCAATTATTCATCTGTGAAGCAGGAAAGAAACCACGGGATTTCAGCGGGCACATAGCAGCACTGGAAAGTAAATTACTGGTCCAGAAACTGCTTCTCTTCACCTCCTATAACTGTCAAATGGGCTTTGAATTCTGAATGTATTTATTTAAAAAAAAATAAATAAAATAGAATTGGTCCTTGAGTAACTTGCAAAGCCAAACTCTCATTGCTTTTCATATTAATTTGATTTTACAGACATGAGACATTATGCCAGTAACTTGTTTGGGAAGTTTGTTTAGTTGTTTTGGTCAAATTTCAAATACATTTTATGTGTCTGGATTTTTAATTCATTACTTTATTATTTTAGCTCTCTG